>NC_090406.1:26551990-27777558 GCF_036365525.1 Heterodontus francisci | reverse complement strand
GATGTCTATCTCTTTGACCAAGTTTCTGGTCATCTGCCCTAATATCTGCTTATGTGACTTAGTATCAGATCCTGTGAAGCACCTCAGGATGTTTTACTGTTAAAGGTGCTATATAAATATAAGTTGAAGTTGGTAAGGATAGTGTCAGAGTAATCAAGCCTGGAGATGATGAAGCTGTGCATCAGTGTTTCAGCAGTGGTGGGGGAGATATTGCAGAATCACAGTATTGTTACAACACAGTAGGAGGCCGTTCACTCATCGTGTCTGCACTGGCTCTCCGAAAAAGAAATTCGCCTAATGCCATTCCCCCGCCTTCTCCCCATAACCCTGCACATTCTTCCTTTGCATATAACTGTCTAATTCCCTTTTGAATGCTTCAATTGAACCATTCTCGTGAATCTTTTCTGTACTGTCTCCAAAGCTCTCACATCTATCCTAAAGTGAGGCACCCAGATTGGACGCAATACTCTAGCTGAGGCCGAAGTAGTGTCTTATACAAGTTCAACATAACTTCCTTGCTCTTGTCCTCTATGCCCCTATTACTAAAGCCCAGGAGACTATGATTTATTAACCGTGCTCTCAACCTGTCCTGCCACCTTCAATGACTTATGCACATGTACACCCAGGTCCCTCTGCTCCTGCACCCCCTTTAGAATTTTACCGTTTATTTTATATTGTCTCTCCATGTTCTTCCTACCAAAATGAATCAATTCACATTTCTCTGCATTGAACTTCATCTGCCACCTATCCGCTCGTTCCACCAACTTGTCTATGTCCATTTGCAGTTCTACACTCTCCTCCTTACAGTTCGCAATGCTTCCAAGTTTCGTATCATCCGCTAAGTTTGAAATTGTGCTCTGTACACCAAGGTCTGGGTCATTAATAAATATAAGGAACAGCATGAGTCCCAACACTGACCTTTAGGGAACTCCACTACAAACCTTCCTCCAGCCCGAAAAGCATCCATAAACCTCTTTGTTTCCTGTTACTCCGCCAATTCCTTATCTATGTTGCTACTGTCCCTTTTATTCCATGAGTAAAAACTTTGCTCACAAGTCTGTTATGTGGCACTGTATCAAACACCTTTTGAAAGTCCATGTGCACCACATCAGCTGCATTGCCCTTGACAACCGTCTCTATTACCTCTTCAAAAAACTCCAGCAAGCTAGTTAAACATGATTTTCCCTTAAGAAATCTATGTTGTATTTCTTTAACCTGCATTTGTTCATGTGATTATTAATTTTGTCCTGAATTATTCTTTCTAGAACTTTCCCCACCACCGAAGTTAACCTGACTGGCTTGTAGTTACTCGGCTTATCTTTACACCCTTTTTTGAACAAGGTTGTAACGCTTGCAATTTTCCAGTTCTCTGGCACCACCCTGAGTCTAAAGAAGACTGAAAAATTATGGCCAGTGCATCCGCGATTTCCACCCTCACTTCCTTCAGTATCCTTGGATGCATCTCATTCGGTCTTGGTGTTTTATGCACTTCAGGTACAGACAGCCTATTTAATACTTCCTCCTGATCAATTTTAAACCCTTCTAGTGCCTGAATTACTTCCTCTTTCACCATTGCCTGGGTTGCATCTTCTTCCTTGGTAAAAACAGATGCAAAGTATTCATTTAATACCTCAGCTATGCCCTCTGTCTCCTTACGTAAATCCCCTTTATGGTCCCTAATCGGCCAAACTCCTCCTTTTGCCACCGTTTTACTATGTCTAACGAAAACTTTGGGATTCCCTTTAATGTTAGCTGCCAGTATCTTTTCATGCTCTGTCTTTGCTTCTGTTATTTGCTTTTTCACATCCCCTCTGGACCTATTCAGCTTGGTTCTCAGTAGTATTTTCTCTCTGGCATCTGTCATAAGCACACTTTTTCTTTATCTTAATCTCTACCTCTTTTGTCATCCAGGGAGCTCTGGATTTGTTTACCCTACCTTTCCCCTTTGAGGGAACATAAGTTGACTGTGCCTGAACTATCTCTTCTTTGAAGGTAGCCCATTGTTCAGCAACCTGCCAAACTTTGACTCCAATTTATTCGCTCCAGCTCTGTTTTTACTACTTTGAAATTGGCTTTCCCCCAATTAATTGTCCTTACTCTGGATTGTTCTTTGTCCTTTTCCATAGTTAGCCTAAATCTTATGATACAACGGACAAAAAGTCTTGCATTTGTACAGCGCCTTTCACGACCTTGACCTCCCAAAGTGCTTTGTAAGCAATTAAGCACTTTTGAATTGTAGTCACTGTTGTAGGGAAAGTGGCAGGCAATTTACATGCTTCAAGGCCCTACAAATAGAATGTGATAATCACCAGATAATTTGTTTTAATGTTGTTGGTTGAGGGATAGCTATTGGCCAGGACACTGGGGAGAACTCTCCTGCATTCCTTCAAAATAGTGCTTTGGGATCTTTTCTGTCCACCTGAGCGGGCAAATGGGACTTCGGTTTCACATATTGTCTGAAAGACCTCAGTATTGCACTACAATGTCAGCCTAGGTTTTGTGCTCTATTCTCGAATGGGACTTGAATGCACAGCCTTCTGACTCAGAGGTGAGTGTTCTACCAATGGAGCCACAGCTGGTATAGAGGCAGTTGGGGTGGAAATGGACAGTTTGGTGTAGGCAAGGAAATGAGAGTTGAAGCTCATTTCAGAGTAAAACAGGATACTGAGGTTGTGCACTACCAGACTTGGTATGAAAAAGCTACCAGAGAGGCCAAAAGCAGCTGGAGATTCTGTTGCTGCTGGGGATGTGGAGGTCATCCTGAGTTCACAGATTTGTTACTGCACAGAAGGAGGCCATTCGGCCCATTGTGTCTACCCGGCTCTCTGAAAAAGCAATTCACTTAGTGCCATTTTTTTAATATTCATTCATGGGATGTGGGCTTTGCTGGCTGGGCCAGTGTTTATTGCCCATCCCTAATTGCCCTTGAGAAGGTGGTGGTGAGCTGCCTTCTTGAACCACTGCAGTCCATGTGAGGTAGGTACACCCACAGTGCTGTTAGGAAGGGAGTTCCAGGATTTTGACCCAGTGACTGTGAAGGAATGGCGATATAGTTCCAAGTCAGGATGGTGTGTGACATGGAGGGGAACTTGCATGTGGTGGTGTTCCCATGCATTTGCTGCCCTTGTCCTTCTAGTTGGTAGAGGTCGTGGGTTTGGAAGGTGCTGTCTAAGGAGCCTTGGTGCGTTGCTGCAGTGCATCTTTTAGATGGTACACACTGCTGCCTCTGTGCGTTGGTGATGGAGGGAGTGAATGTTTGTGGATGGGATGCCAATCAAGCGGGCTGCTTTGTCCTGGATGGTGTCAAGCTTCTTGACTGTTGTTGGAGTTGCACCCATCCAGGCAAGTGGAGTGTATTCCATCACACTCCTGACTTGTGCCCTGTAGATGGTGGACAGGCTTTGGGCATCAGGAGGTGAGTTACTCGCTGCAGGATTCCTAGCCTCTGACCTGCTCTTCTAGCCACTGTATTTATGTGGCTACTCCAGTTCAGTTTCTGGTCAATGGAAGCCCCTAGGATGTTGATAGAGGGTGATTCAGTGATGGTAATGCCATTGAATGTCAAGGGGAGATGGTTAGATTCTTTCTTGTTGGAAATGGTCATTGCCTGGCATTTGTGTGGCGAAAATGTTACTTGTCACTTATCAGCCCAAGCCTGGATATTTTCCAGGTCTTGCTGCATTTCTACACGGACTGCTTCAGTATCTGAGGGGTCGCGAATGGTGCTGAACATTGTGCAATCATCAGCAAACATGCCCACTTCTGACCTTATGATTGAAGGAAGGTCATTGATGAAGCAGCTAAAGATGGTTGGGCCTAGGACACTACCATGAGCAACTCCTGCAGTGATGTCTTGGAGCTCAGATAATTGACCTCAAACAACCACAACCATCTTCCTTTGCGCTAGGTATGACCCTACCAGCGGACAGTTTTCCCCCGATTCCCATTGACTTCAGTTTTGCTAGGGCTTCTTGATGCCATACTCCGTCAAATGCTGCTTGATGTCAAGGGCTGTCACTTTGACCTCACCTCTTGAGTTCAGCTCTTTTGTCCATGTTTGAACCGTGGCTTTAATGAGGTCAGGAGCTGAGTGGCCCTGGTGGAACCCAAACTGAGCGTCACTGAGCAGGTTATTGCTACAAGTGCCACTTGATGGCACTGTTGATGACACCTTCCATCACTTTACTGATGATTGAGAGTAGACTGATGGGGTGGTAATTGGCCCGGTTGGACTTGTCCTGCTTTTTGTGTACAGGACATACCTGGGCAATTTTCCACATTGCTGTGTAGATGCCAGATTTTTGTAGCTGTACTGGAACAGCTTGGCGAGGGGGCTCGGCATGTTCTGGAGCACAGTACTTCAGTACTATTGCCAGAATGTTGTCAGGGCCCATAGCCTCTACAGTATCCAGTGCCTTCAGTCGTTTCTTGATATCACGTGGAGTGAATCGAATTGGCTGAAGACTGGCATTTGTGATGCTGGGGACTTCAGGAGGGGGCCAAGATGGATCGTCAACTCGGCACTTCTGGCTGCATATTGTTGCAAATGCTTCTGGCTTATCTTTCGCACTGATGTGCTGGGCTCCCCCATCATTGAGCATGGGATATTTGTGGAGCCACCTCCTCCAGTTGTTGTTTACTTGTCCACCACCATTCACGACTGGATGTGGCAGGACTGCAGAGCTTAGATCTGATCCGTTGGTCATGGAATCGCTCAGCTCTGTCTATCGCATGCTGCTTACACAGTTTGGCACGCAAGTAGTCCTGTGTTGTAGCTTCACCAGGTTGATACCTCATTTTGAGGTATGCCTGGTGCTGTTCCTGGCATGCCCTCCTGCACTCTTCATTGAATCAGGGTTGGTCTGCTGGCTTGATGGTAATGGTAGAGTGGGGGATATGCCGGGCCTTGAGGTTACAGATTGTGGTTGAGTACAGTTCTGCTGCTGATGGCCCACAGTGCCTCATGGATGCCCAGTTTTATATTGCTAGTTCTGTTCGAAATCTATCCCATTTAGCACAGTGGTAGTGCCACACAAGACGATGGAGGGTATCCTCAATGTGAAGGCGGGACTTCGTCTCCACAAGGACTGTGCGGTGGTCACTCCTACCAATACTGTCATGGACAGATGCATTGGCGGCAGGCAGATTGGTGAGGACAAGGTGAAGTATGTTTTTCCCTCTTGGTTCCCTCACCACCTACTGCATACACAGTCTAGCAGCTGTGTCCTTTAGGACTCGGCTAGCTCAGTCAGTAGTGGTGCTACTGAGCCACTCTTGGTGATGGATGTTGAAGTCTCCCACCCAGAGTACATTCTGCACCCTTGACACCCTCAGTGTATCCTCCAAATGGTGTTCAACATGGAGGAGTACTGACTCAGCAGCTGAGGGAGGGTGGTAGGTGATAATCAGCAGGAGGTGTCCTTGCCCATGTTTGACTTGATGCCATGAGACCTCATGGGGTCTGGATTTCAAGTCGAGGACTCCCAGGGCAACTGCCTCCCGACTGTATACCACTGCGTTGCCACCTCTGCTGGGTCTGTCCTGCTGGTGGGACAGGACATATCCAGGGATGGTGATGGCAGTGTCTGGGACATTGTAAGGTATGATTCCATGAGTATGACTATGTCAGGTTGTTACTTGACTAGTCTGTGGGACAGCTCTCCCAACTTTGGCACAAGCTCCCGGATGTTAGTAAGGACGACTTTGCAGGGTCGACAGGGCTGTGTTTGCCATTGTCGTTTCTGGTGCCTAGGTCGATGCCGGGTGGTCCGTCCAGTTTCATTCTTTTTTGTTGACTTCGTAGTGGTTAGATACAACTGAGTGGCTTGCTAGGCCATTTCAGAGAGCATGTAAGAGTCAACCACATTGTTGTGGGTCTGGAGTCACATGTAGGCCAGACCAGGTAAGGACAGCAGATTTCCTTCCCTAAAGGACATTTAGTGAACCAGATGGGTTTTTACAACAATCGACAATGGTTTCATGGCCATCATTAGACTAGCTTTTAATTCCAGATTTATTAATTGAATTCAATTTCCACCTTCTGCTGTGGTGGGATTTGAACCCATGCCCCCAGAACAATACCCTGGGTCTCTGGGTTACTAGTCCAGTGACAATACCACTACACCACCGCCTCCCCTGCCTTCATTTCCCCCCCCCCCCCCCCAACGCCTTCTCCTCCCCGCCTTCTCCCCGTAACCTTGCACATTCTTCATTTTCAGATAACTATCTAATTCCCTTTTGAATGCCTCAATTGAACCTGCCTCCACCAAGCTCTCTGGCAGTGCATTCCAGATCCTAACCACTTGCTGCGTGATGAAGTTTTTCCTCATGTCGTCATTGCTTCTTTTGCCAATTACCTTAAATCTGTGCCCTCTCATTTTTGATCCTTTCACAAGTGGGAACAATTTTTCCCTATGTACTCTGTCCAGACCCCTCATGATTTTGAATACCTCTATCAAATCTTCTCGCAGCCTTCTCCTCCAAGGAAAACAGTTCCAACTTCTCTAATCTGTCTGAATAAATGAGGTTCCACATCCCTGGAACCATTCTCGTGAATCTTTTCTGTACTCTGTCCGCTGCCTTCACATCTTTCCAAAAGTGTGGACGCCCTGGAGTGGTTGCGGTACTCCAGTTGAGGCCAAACCAGTGTTTTATACGTTTAACATAAACTCCTTGCTTTCGTACTCTATGCCCCTATTAATAAAGCATAGGATATTGTATGCTTTGTTATTAATTATTTAAGAGCAAGAAATCATTTTTATTTTTATATTCTTTATCCCGTCTGGCAGACAGCCAAACTGACAGGCTGGCCAACCGCCAGGTGGGAAAACCATTGACAAAAGAGTGCAACTGGGGATCTTTGGGGACGGCCCCTAGTAATCGGGAGAGGAGAAAGTTCCAGATTGGTGCTCGGGTGGGCAGGGATTCAGCTGTGACTACAGGAGTGGGTGAGTCAGCGAGATGCGAACAGTGGTTTAGGAGGGTTGCTACAGGTTTGGAATCGCAGCAGGGTCTCGAGTGAGGCTACGATCGGCAGAAGGAAGCCATAAGGCTTCTGAGGGACTTGGGGAGCATTCCTGCTCCTTCTTGCCCACAATGAGTATTATAAAAATCGTGTTTTTAAAACCTTCTGGAGCTGGAAGCACCTAGCTCCATTTCGCTGCTGGATTTCCTGAGCCTTGAGAAACCCATGTGACATCAGTTAAATTTAAATCACACTCCCAATTGCACTGCAGGAGCTTGATTTAAATATTTTAAATCTCCAAAATGGGACGCTCGCATGCTTTGCTACCTAGTGGCAGACACTCATAGGTCAGGTTGGTGTTGTGTTTCACATTTTTTTGGGATCTCCTGCCCCCCACCCCCCCACCACCCACCAGACTTCCTCCTGCCTATCACGGAGGGCTTAATATCGAGGCTGGAGAGTCACATATGTTATCTTGGGCAGGAGCTAAGCAAAAGGCTTTGGTTTTGCTGATAGAGATTTTTGCTCATCCCCTCACCTCTTGAGTTCAGCTCTTTTGTCCATTTTTGGACCAGGACTGGAATATGGTCAGGAGCCGAGTGGCCCTACTGGTGCCCAAACTGAGCACCAGTGAGCAGGTTGTTGCCATTTAAGTGGCGCTTGATAGCACTGTCGATGACACCTTCCATCACTTTGCTGATGATTGAGAGTAGGCTGATAGACTGGTAATTGGCTGGATCGGATTTGTCCTGTTTTTGGTGGACAGGATATACCTGATCAATTTTCCACATTATCGGGTAGATTCCAGTGTTGTAGCTGTATGGGAACAGCTTGGCTAGGGGTGCGGCGTTGAGCAAGACGTCTAGTCACACGTGTAAGATTGAGCTCTCTTGTAAATGTGTTACTCCACAAATAAAGAACCCACAATTTTATAACACTCAACTTCTAAGATTGTTTGGTACATTATTTCTATATCAAAGCAGTAACACAACAGCAAATGGCTTTAGAACAAAAGCCAGCATCTCTAACAATGCTGCACTCTCTCAGTACTACACTAAATAGCAGCCTAAATTCTCGACTTATATTAAGTAGATACTAGATTTATTGGAACATTCCAGTTCACTTCAACCATTGGTGCTGAAGGTGGAAGTGGAGGATTTCCTGTGCCTGAGGTCAGGAGCAGAGGCATTTCTAAAGCTGAGGCCTGAAGCAGTGGTATTTCTGGGGCTGATATCAAGACCTGAGGTGTTCCTGAAGATGAGGATGAGTTAAGTGGTCTTCCTGGGGCTAAGTCTAGGAATAGAAACTTCTGGGTTTCAGAGAAGAATTGGAGATACTGGGGTTGCGAATGGAAGTGGAGACATTGCTAGGGCTAAGGATAGGATTAGAAGTATTCCTGAAGCTGAGGCCGAGAGTAAATATGTTTCATTTATTTATTTTATTTAGAGATACAGCACTGAAACAGGCCCTTCGGCCCACCGAGTCTGTGCCGACCAACAACCACCCATTTATACTAACCCTACAGTAATCCCATATTCCCTACCACCTACCTACACGAGGGGCAATTTTATAATGGCCAATTTACCTATCAACTTATATGTTCCAGAAGTTAGGGCTGGAACAAGGCATTTTCTGAGCTGAGGTTGGAACAGAGGCTGGTGAAAGCCTATATAATAAATAGCATGTTGCACTGTTACAACCTCTTGCAACAGTTAGTTATTTTACAGATTGTCTAAAACCACCCTGCTAAATCTATTTATTGATTATTCAATACACAGAAGCAAGCTACTGAATCAATACAATACTTAAAATTATGAAATTAGAACAAATCTAAGAGATTAAATATCCCTTTTCCAATGCAGTTCTTACAGAGCCATATTACCAATAATACAGACAGGTTTGTCTCTTTATTAATCGAGGAGCAATGTTAATCATGGACTATACAAATCTCGTTGAAATGCGTTTGAATCTCTTGTCAGAATTAAAGCTGAGCAGTGACAGTTATGATTTATTTCATTGGATGTCTTTAATGTTATAACCATTTGCTTAATGTAAATAACAACAATTTGCATTTATTGAGCACCTTTAATGTAGTAAAACATCTCAAGACACTTCACAGGAGTGTAATCAAACATAATTTGGCATCAAGCCACATAAGGAGATATTAGGTTAGATGACCAAAGGCTTGATCAAAGAGCTAGGTTTTAAGGGGCATTTTCAAGGAGGAAAGAGAGGTAGAGAGGCAGGGAGGGAATTCCAGAGCTTAGGGCTGAAGGTATGACTGGCATTGGTGGAACGATTAAAATCATAGATATACAAGAAGCCAGAATTAGAGTAACACAGATATCTCGGACGGTTGTAGGACTGCTGGAGGTTACAAAGACCAGAGTTTGACAGATCTCACACCTTGTGAGCGAATGTGTTAATATTTGAATATTCACGGCTTCCACCATACATTTCCCTCAATGGTTAAGCAATTAGACAGATTCCTCAACCACATATGCTTTCAAATAGTCTATCCTAGTCACCAAGCAACTGTTGACTTCATTTGTTTGTGAATAAAAAGATACAATGAAAGAAAATCCATTTGGAATAGATGGTTTTGCCAAAGACCAACTGTGCAGCCAGGTTATGTATTGATGCTAATTACCACAGAAGGATTAGGTTCTCCCAAGATCACAGAACCAATATTTAAATATACTCTAAATACCTGATACCACATGAAATAAGAACATTGCTAACTAATGGTGCAGAGGATGATGAGAAAGGCAATCAGAATCACCAGGCACGTGAGGCCTGAATGAGAACAAGCCTTTTATCATCAGTAGGCAGAACTCATAAAGGATACCTTCAGCTAAATTGTAGCAGTGAGCACAGCAACACTAGTCCTGGCTTCATAAATATACATCCAATCAATCATATGCTGATATTCTTCTCTGCTGCAAAGTACCAATGCTACGAGTTCCGATTTAAGCTGCTATATTTCTTCCCCATCTTGCCACATATCAATCTGCACATTTAGTCAGTACAAAAAGTTCTTTAATGATTAGAAATATAAGTGCTATCCTACTGTTTCCCACCACCATGGCTCCCCTTTATGTTTGCTATTGACTGATGTTTTCAATTCTTGCGTCCGACTTTTTAGTGTTTTCTCAGTGGCAGGTGGCTCTGAGATGACTGGCTAGTGCTTTCCAGAGGAGCTTTTATGGATTGAGGTAGCTCTTTTTTCAACACAGCTGTGCAGCCAATGGAATCCACTCCATTATGTCTTGTGTGCTGCTATAAGGTCAGCCTGGCCCTGGCTGCTTTCTTCTATATGTGCAGACATCTGAGGGGCTGGCAGGAACGCACACTGGCTCTGCTTGTCCAGTTATCAGTAGCAAAGCAGACAAAATGTTATCAAATTGTTGAAGCTCTGAGACATAACCTTCTTCACTTTGACAATTATGACCTTTATAGCAGTAGTTGCAGGTGCTATGCCAGAAGCTTACGTCCTCTCTTTTTGGGGTTCCTGCTTCAGATCTGCTCCTGTAGGGAGCATGCTCTCAATTACATTTTCACCATCAACTGAAGTTATTATGATCTCCAGTGTTGAGTGTATAGCTGTGCATACATCCACCATGGTGATCGCTGATAGCAGTTCTGAGACACTCGCCTGATAGTAATCTGAAGAGAGCCTCTGAGCAGGAGGGCTTCATGTTACAGGTATGTGGAATTGCATGGATGAAACCCAGAAATCAACTCAGTGGATTGCAGTCTTTGATCATAATTGAATTGAAGCAATAAATTATGTCTTCTGGGTTTCATGCCTCCAAGCTGTGCAGTGGGTGTGATCTCAGCACTATTTAAAGGGACAATGTTCAAATGGAAATTGGAGGAGCCAGGGAGTGTTCATCATTGGTGCTACACTTAGAGTCAGAGCAGCACCCAGAATCAATGATGCATCACTGGAGTTACTGTTCGGAGAAGGAGGGACATACTTTTCCACAGCATTGGGAAGAGGAAACCTGCAGCTCTCACCAAAAAGGTGTGGTTGGAGGTAGCTGAGGAGGTGATCAGCAGGAGCATTGTGCCCCTATCTTGGATGCAACACAGGAAATGGTGTAATGACCTAACCAAGTCACTGCCAGACTTACTGAAGCACCTGAAGTACATCTTCAACATTCCGATGGTTTGATTTATGACACGCCTGGTGGTCACGTGGCTTATCTGGTGTTACTGCAATTCATGAGTAGGGTTCCTCACAGGTATCATGAAGTGTTTGAAAGGAGGAACCCTTGACTGTTTGAAAAAACAGCCCGTAAGTCTTTTTGGTGGAGTGAAAAGGCCTGGAATGTTGGGTTGCTGCAGTATGAATACATCATGACAGATCCCAGGAAATCTGCTGTACACCTGCATGAGCCTCTGGTGGTTTAGCCGCACTTTAATGGACGAATAACCCTTGCTGTTTATAAAACTGCTGGTGGTTGTGGTGGTGCTCGGATTGCCACATGTGTGCAATCAATGGCAGCCTGTACCCCTTTAGGAATCCAGCCAGAGACACAAATCCGATTGACTGCTTATTCTGGCTAATATCATCACAGGGAAGTTTATATATATCCCAGCCCTGGCAAATAATCCATTTGTTACCTGCCTGAATCATTTATGTGTAGCAGAGTGTGAGATCCTCAAGATCAGGGATTCTCAACCTTTTTACTTTAGAGACTTCCACCCCGTGTTATAGACATCCACAGACCCCCTGTCGCACAAGAATTTTTTCTGTATAAAAGTTAAGTATACAATTAAACATACATATTTATTATTATTTTTGTTTTCTTTACTTAATGTGAAACTTGTTGCTGATGCTAAGCAACAATTCTGTTAAAACATGCAGATACCTTTGATGTTTCCAATTGTATCCTGGCTGGTCCAGTCATGTACTGTATTCTTATTGAACAAACTGGACCTGTGCAGTGTCTGATAGCATCCTGAAAAGAACCAGAGGCAAAAAAAGTTGAGGGCAGTTGTGACTTTCATAGCCATTGATAATGCGTGTCCACCAGGTCCAGCAGGTAGTAGGACTTCTAGAAGGCTGTTAATGTCTGCCACCACCTGATGTGACAACTTCAGCCTGCAGAAGCAATGCTCTTCTGTTTGTAAACCCTGTGAGATGGGTAGTACCTCCTATGACCTCAGCCCCTCTCTGCACCTCCTTTCCATGCAATTCCAGCCTAAGCATCTTTTACTTGTGCACCTCCTTCCTGTGCACCACTCTCCTTTACATGTGCTAATCCCACCACAGCACATTGTTGCTGTCGTGAATGGATTAGGTCTTCCTGTTCTGATATGCTGTCAAACATATTCAAAATGTGTCCTGATCTTGGCAGTTTGAAAACTTCCAAAGTTTAGTCAAAGCTGTATCAACACAAGAACCCCACTGGCCAGTGCCTGTACTATGTTTGATACTCTGCAAGGTTTCTTCTTTTAAATGCAAGACCCCTGTGATCTGCATCTCAAGTCCGCTCAGCTGAGGGAAACTCATTGCAGTTCATCTGGTCAGCAATGACTACCTCCAAATCTTCCACCTGTAGCTCCTCCAGCCTGCTCATGCTCTTTGCATCATCCTATCAGGTTCTCAGTCTCACTAACTAAACCAGCCCTGCTGAGTGTTACCAGGCTGTTGCTTTCAAGTGCAAAATGTAGTGAGGCACTTGGTAAACCAGGCTGGGTGTAGCCGAAGCATACAGCCCAAGTTCCTGTGGCTGTTTTTACTCTGCTTGTTGCTGTCGTATACTGATGACGTAAGGAAAGGAGTGGTTAACGGGTGGATAGCTGCACAATGGCCATTCCACTTTAAGAAGAAGCTATGAGCTTGAATATTTGCATTGCATTGGAATGAGAAATTGCATTTGAGCAGCTTAAACTGAAGAGATATGGGCCAGAAAATTCTTTTGCACCAGTAGACATGAGGAATGATCTCCAGACCTGAGCAGATATGCTTATGGCATACCTGATATTGAGCCTTGGGCCTCATTTAAATGAGACTTGGAATTTTGTTGCTGGCAGAATCGTCAGATAAATGTTCAAAGGGGAAGTGGGGATGATCAGGGAGGGGGCGACTGGGAAGGGAGGCAGTCAGGTAGGGCATGGTGCAATTGGGAGGGGACGAAAGGGAGAGCAGGGCAATCAGGAGGGGGTGACTGGGAGAGGGGCATTCGGGGTTGGGGAGTGACCATGAGAAGGGGCAGCCAGGAGATGGCACAATTGGATGGATGTCAAAGCGGCGATTAGGAGAGGGGATCGAGGGGGTGATCGTCAAGCTGTGGCTGGCAGCAGCCTGTAGTTTTAAGGATAAACATTTTTAATTTGAACCATTGATAGATAGGGTGCCAATGTCAGTCAGCACAGATAGGATTGCAGGGCCAGTGAAAAGTTGTGTAGAGTAGCATTCAAGCAGTGGAGTTTTGGAGATCTGGAATTCATGGAGTGGGGATTATGGGTAGGCCAGCAAGGAGAGCATTGGAGTAATTCAGTCTGAGTTGGTGGGGGGAGGTGGCGGTGGTGATGATAGCTTCAAAAGCAAATGGGCTAAGGGAGAGGTGGAATAGACCAATGTTATGAAGTTGGCAGTTAGTCAGGACACAAGAAGAACTACCCTGCTCTTCTGTGAATAGAGCTGTAGGTTCTTTAACATCTGCTTGAGAGGGAAGAAGATACCACAATTTAACATCTTATCCGGAAGGTGGTATCTCTGTGCAGCACTCTCTCAGTACTGCTGTGAAGTGTCAGCCAAAATTATGTCCTTGTCTCTGGATTGGGACTTGAACCCACCACCTTCTGACTAAGAAGCGAGTGCTACCACTGAGGCAAAATATACTTCCATATTTTTGTACAGAATAAAATGTATGTAGTTTAATTCAACTTAATTTTAATTATTACTGCAATTGCTGAGTGATGTAATCACATGAAGACTTATAGTACTCCTCTCCCTCTTTTAATGAAAGATTTTACTTATTTTGCAACTCAATAGCAGAAGGAAGAACTTGATTGAAATGGATTTATCATTCATACAATCTTCTTCTTTGGCCTCCTTGTCTCGAGAGATAATGGGTAAGTGCCTAGAGGTGGTCAGTGGATTGTGAAGCAGCGCCTGGAGTGGCTATAAAGGCCAATTCTAGAGTGACAGACTCTTCCACAGGCGCTACAGATAAAATTGGTTGTCGGGGCTGTTACACAGTTGGCTCTCTCCTTGCGCTTCTGTCTTTTTTCCTGCCAACTGCTAAGTCTCTTCGACTCTCCACTATTTAGCCCTGCCTTTATAACTGTCCGCCAGCTCTGGCGATCACTGGCAACTGACTCCCACAACTTGTGGTTGATGTCACAGGACGTCATGTTGCATTTGCAGACGTCTTTAAAGTAGAGACATGGACAGCCGGTGGATCTGATACCCGTGACGAGCTCGCTGTACAATGCAACCTTGGGGATCCTGCCATCTTCCATGCGGCTCACATGGCCAAGCCACCTCAGGCGCCGTTGGCTCAGTAGGGTGTATATGCTGGAGATGTTGGCTGCCTCGAAGACTTCTGCATTGGAGATACGGTCCTGCCACCTGATGCCAAGGATTCTCTGGAGGCAGCGAAGATGGAATGTGTTGAGATGTCGCTCTTGGCTGACATACTTTGTCCAGGCCTCACTGTCATAGAGCAAGGTACTGAGGACACAGGCTTGGTACACTCGGACTTTTGTGTTCCGTATCAGTGTGCCATTTTCCCACACCCTCTTGGCCAGTCTGGACATAGCAGCGACGTCTTTCCCATGCGCTTGCTGCTTTCTGCATCAAGAGACAGGTTACTGGTGATAGTTGAGCCTAGGTAGGTGAACCATTGAACCACTTCCAGAGCGTGGTCACCAATATTGATGGACGGAGCATTTCTGACGTCCTGTCCCATGATGTTCGTTTTCTTGAGGCTGATGGTTAGGCCAAATTCGTTGCAGGCAGCCACAGTCCTGTCGATGAGTTTCTGCAGACACTCTTCAGTGTGGGATGTTAATGCAGCATCGTCAGCAAAGAGGAGTTCCCTGATGAGGACCTTCCGTACTTTGGTCTTCGCTCTAAGACGGGCAAGGTTGAACAACCTGCCATCTGATGTTGTGTGGAGGAAAATTCCTTCTTCTGAAGACTTGAACACATGTGAGAGCAGCAGGGAGAAGAACCCAAACAGGGTAGGTGCGAGAGCACAGCCCTGTTTCACGCCACTCAGGAGAGGAAAGGGGTCTGATGAGGCACTGCTCTGCTGAATTGTGCCTTTCATGTTGTCATGGAATGAGGTTGTGATACTTAGTAACTTTGGTGGACATCCGATCTTTGCTAGTAGTCTGAAGAGACCACGTCTGCTGACGAGGTCAAAGGCTTTGGTGAGATCTATGAAAGCAACATAGAGGGGCATCTGTTGTTCGCGGCATTTCTCCTGTAGCTAGCGAAGGGAGAACAGCATGTCAATGGTGGATCTCCCTGCTTGAAAGCTGCAATATGCCTCAGGGTAGACATGCTCAGCCAGCTTCTGGAGTCCGTTTAAAGCGACTCGAGCGAAGACTTTTCCCCACTATGCTGAGCAGGGAGATTCCACGGTAGTTGTTGCAGTCACCTCGGTCACCCTTGTTCTTAGAGGGTGATGATATTGGCATCACGTATGTCCTGTGGTATTGCTCCCTCATCCCAGCATGGTCAAAGCAGTTCATGGAGTGCTGAGAGTATAGCAGGCTTGGCACTCTGGATTATTTCAGGGGTAATGCCATCCTTTCCAGGGGCTTTTCCACTGGCTAGAGAATCAATGGCATAACTGAGTTCCGATTTTGTTGGCTGTTCGTCCAGCTCATCCATGACTGGCAGAGACTGAGCTGCATTGAGGGTGGTCTCAGTGACAACATTTTCCCTGGAGTACAGTTCTAGGTAGTGCTTCACCCAGCGGTCCATTTGTTTGCATTGGTCAGTGATCGTGTCCCCTGATTTAGACTTGAGGGGGGCGACAATCATGTGCACAATAATTGCCAGGCTTCACGTTGAAACAGATTTGTTATAATTACCATAATATTCTTTATCCCCCCCGACCCAATATTCTCCCCTTGTCTTCTGGATCTAATTACTGATGCTAATGTACAGTCTGGCCTCACTATTGCAGCTCTGTTCGATGACCATGCATGATGCCATGTAGCAGGATATTCAGCTGTAAAAGTATCATAACAGAGATTGTTTGTGTCCTTACCCAACATCTGAATGTGTGTTTACATTCCAGCAGGGATCATTGCATATCCATCAGGAACTGGTTTATCTTTTTTCCTGCCTGCTCCATTGTAACCACCCTATCAAAGGTCAGATAGCCCAGCATTGAGCCATAATATTTTTATGACTTTTGAAATGTATGTTTTCTTTGATCACCGTTGGCCTTTGAGTTGCATATCTTTTTAAGACAATGTCTATCTTCATCTGCAGTTGAAAATTGTATTTCCTTTGCAATGTTATGAAAGATGTGAAGGCCCTGGAATCATCAGTCCCTTGTGGCTTTCTTTTAAAATATGGCTCCTGTCTTTTAAATAATAATGTAGCATTGGCTTGGATTCTGCTGGCTCTTAAATAGAGACATATTTTCCTAACACTTTACAAGCACTCTGTGCAAAGATGCTATTCATGAAATGCAGCATAAAATACTATCAAACTTTGTTATAAAATTTGGGCATTCGGTAACATACACCACAGTTACTGGTTTTCCCCTGTAACATTTTTCTAGTGGAAAAAACACATTTGTTCCGTCTAGTAATCTTTTTCCATTCTAGCTTGCAATTAGTGAGGAAATTACACCATTTTTCTTTTTGTCGAAGACCTGCATGTGCAGAAATGCTGTATTTGTATTGAGCAGTAAGTAAATGCTGTCCAGGCCGATATAATGTACTTAATTGGGTGACTTTTTGAATACGTTGATAAATTTCTCCAGTTAAAAAACACTGGGCAGACCATTTTTATTTTACGTTTATTTAAAATCTGGTATTTTGCCAATCTTTGACACCAATGCAAATTAAGCTCTTGGCACTGACTTGAATTGAAACCGGTTCTGCTTGAGATGGGTGCAAGGGAGGTTGGCCTGCTTCACACTGCATGTCCAGAGGACAGCAGTGCATCTTGCTGTTCAGAAGGTGGTGGCCAGCCACAGCAGCCTGTCAGTAGTTGGGCGTCATCTCTGATGCTGTGCAAATTTGAAAATTTTAGCACCCTGGATAGATCATAACCTTGATTGTAACCGAACCTGGCTGGAGGAAGGGAGCGGGCTTGGAGCAGATGCTGGCTTTACATCCCATCCAAATTTACTGGACCATTGCTTCAATGCAGAATAAAATCAGTTGGGATGTAAAAATGGAAGTCCAATGCAAATCCTCTGGGCAGACTAGGTTAAAAATGGAGCTCTTGTATCCTGGTGAGCTAGCATCTCCTTTCAACAAGGAAAATGATTAACATGTTACATTTTACAACAAGACCTTGTCATTTGATTGGTGTATCAGTAGACAGCACTAATTTGGCAATTGTTAGTGGAAGGAACTGGTAGCATAAAAGTTTAAAGTGGTAGTGATTTTCATACACATGGGAAGAATCATCCTTATGGTACAAGTTTTCTGCATGTCTGTCTCTAGGACACAGCATATCTGTGTAACAAACTCTTTTGTGAAATACAAACATACGAACTAGGAGAAGATGTAGGCCACTCGGCCCCTTGTGCCTGCTCTGCCATTCAACAAGATCATGGCTGATCTGATTGTAACCTCAATTCCACGTTCCCGCCTACCTCCAATAACCTTCCATCCCCTTGCTTATCAAGAATCTATCTACTTCTGCCTTAAAAATATTCAAAGACTCTGCATCCACTGCCTTTTGAGGAAGGCCAAAGACTCAAATCCCGCTGAGAGAAAACATTTCTCCTCATCTCTGTCTTAAATGGGTGACCCTTATTTTTAAACAGTGGCCCTCATCCTAGATTCTCCCACAAGAGGAAACATCCTTTCCACATCCACCCTGTCAAGACCCCTCAGGATCTTATATGTTTCAATCAAGTCATCTCTTACTCTCCTAAACTCCAGTGGATACAAGCCTAGCCTGTCCAACTTTCCTCATAAGACAAACTGCCCATTCCAGGTATTAGTCTAGTAAACCTTCCGTGAATCGCTTCCAACGCATTTACATCCTTCTTTAAATAAGGAGACCAATACTGCACACTGTACTCTAGATGCGGTCTCAACAATGCCCTGTATAACTGAAAGATAACCTCCCTACTTTTGTATTCAATTCCCCTTGCAAAAAACAAGAACATTCTATTAGCTTTCTTAATACTTGCTGTACCTGCATATTAACCTTCTGCGATTCATGCAGTAGGACACCCAGATCCCTCTGCATCTCACCATTTAGATAATATGCTTCTTTTTTATTCTTCCTGCCAAAGTGGATAATTTCACACTTTTCCACCTTATACTCCATTTGCCAGATCTTTGTCCACTCACTTAACCTATCCATATGCCTTTGTAATCTCCTTATGTCCTCTTCACAACTTACTTTCCTATCTTTCTTTGTGTCATCAGCAAATTTAGCAAACATACCTTCGGCCCCTTCATCCAAGTCATCGATGTAAATTGTAACGGTTGAGGTCCCAGCACTGATACCTGTGGCACACCACTCATTATATCTTGCCAACCAGAAAATGATCCATTTATGCCTACTCTCTGTTTCCTGTTAGCTAGCCAATCTTCTGTCCATGCCAATATGTTATCCACTTCACCATGAGCTTTTATTTTCCGTACTAACCTTTGATGTGTACCTTATCAGATGTCTTCTTGAAATCTAACTATAGTATATCCACCGGTTTCCCATTACCCACAGCACATGTTACTTCTTCAAAGAACTCCAATAAATTGTTTTAACATGATTTCCCTTTCACAAAACCATGTTGACTCTGACTGATACCTTGAATTTTTCTAAATGCCCTACTATAACATCTTTGATAATAGCTTCCAACATTTTCCCAATGACAGATGTTAAACTAACTGGCCTGTAGTTTCCTGCTTTCTATCTCCTTCCCTTTTTGAATAAAGGAGTTACATTCGCTGTTTTCCAAACTGATGGAACATCCCTTAATCTAGGGAATTTTGGAAAATTAAAACCAACGATTCAACTATCTCACCAGCCACTTCTTTTAAGACCCTAGGATGAAGCCCATCGGGATCTGGGGACTTCTCAGCCCACAGTCCCAACAATTTGCTCTGTACCACTTCCCTGGTGATTGTAATTTTCTGGAGTTCCTCCCTCCCTTCCACTTCCTGGATCACTGGGTCTGTTCCTGGCGAAGGTGGGGCCTGTATAAGTTGGACGGGTTGCACCTGAACTGGAACGGGACCAACATCCTTGCTGGGAGGTTTGCTTGTGCTGTTGGGGGGGGCTTAAACTAATTTGGCAGGGGGATGGGATACAGAGTGGAGGTACAGTATGGGGTGATGCACAGTCAAATATAGAAGAGAAACAGAGTCAGTCTGGAAGGCAGAGCAAATATAGACCTGTTAAGGCACAGACGAATAATGCAAGGCTGGACTGCATCTATTTTAACGCAGGAGTCTAAGGCAAATGAATTGAGGGCATTGATTAACACATGGGAATATGATATTATTGCTATCACAGAGACATGGTTGATGGAAGGGCAGGAATGGCAGCTCAATATTCCAGGGTATAGAATCTTCAGGCATGACGGGAGGGGGTAAAAGAGGAGGTGGCATTGCACTGTTGATAAAGGAGTCAATTACTGCAGTAAGGAGGGATGATATCTTAGAAGGTTCCTCAAATGAGGCCATATGGGTAGAACTTAAAAACAAAAAGGGGACAATCACTCGGCTGGGAGTGTACTACAGGCCTCCAAACAGTCAGGGAGAGATAGAGGAGCAGATATGTAGGCAAATCTCAGAGAGGTGGAAAAAATTTTTTTTTATTCATTCATGCGATCTGGGTGTCGCTGGCCAGGCCAGCATTTATTGCCCATCCCTAATTGCCCTTGAGAAGGCGGTGCTGACCTACCTTCTTGAACTGCTGCAGTCCATGTGGGGTAGGTACACCCACAGTGCTGTTAGGAAGGAAGTTCCAGGATTTTGACCTAGCGACAGTGAAGGAACGGTGATATAGTTCCAAGTCAGGATGGTGTGTGGCTTGGAGGGGAACTTGCAGGTGGTGGTATAATAATAAGGTAATAATAGTAGGAGATTTCAACTTTCCCAATATCAGCTGGGATAGTCTTAGTGCAAAAGGGTTAAAGGGGACAGAATTCTTAAAATGCATCCAGGAGAGCTTTTTGAGCCAGCACATAGAAAGTCCTACTAGAGAGGGGCTGTACTGGACCTAATACTGGGGAATGAAGCCGGACAAGTGGTAGAAGTGTCAGTGGGGGAGCATTTCGGGGATAGTGACCCTAACTCTGTAAAATTTAAGGTAGTTATGGAAAAGGACAAAGAGGGACCGGAAATAAAAGTACTGAATTGGGGAAGGCCAATTTCAATATGATAAAACAGGATCTGGCCAAAGTGGGCTGGGAGCAGCTACTTGTCTGAAAGTCTACATCAGACCAATGGGAGTCTTTCAAAAAGGAAATAGTGAGAGTTCAGGGCCATCATGTTCCCGTAAAGGTGAAGGGTAGGACCAACAAGTCCAAGGAACCCTGAATGTCAAGGGATATAGAAGCTTGGATAAGGGAAAAAAGGAGGCTGATGGCAGATTCAAAGCGCTGGAAACAGGGAGGCCCTAAAGGAGTATAGAAAGTGTAGGGGAGTACTTAAAAAAGTAATTAGGAGAGCGAAGAGGGGATGTGAAAAAACACTGGCAGGCAAGATAAAGGAAACTCCCAAGGCGTTTTATAAGTATATTAAGGGCAAGAGGATAACCAGGGAAAGATTGGGGCCTATCTGTGTGTGGAGCCGGGGGACATAGGTGGGGTTTTAAATGATTACTTTTCATCTGTGTTCACTATGGAGAAGGACGATGTAGGTGTAGAGATCAGGGAGGGGGATTGTGATATACTTGAGCATATTAACATTGAAAGGGAGAAAGTATTAGCTGTTTTAGCAGGCTTAAAAGTGGATAAATCCCCAGACACAGATGAGATGTATCCTAGGCTGTTGTGTGAGGCAAGGGAGGAGATAGCAGGGGCTCTGACACAAATTTTCAACTCCTCTCTGGCCACAGGAGAGGTACCAGAGGGCTGGAGGACAGTGAATGTGGTACAATTATTCAAGAGGGGTAGTAAGGATAAACCAGTTAGAGGCCAGTGAGTCTAACATCAGTGGTAGGGAAACTATTGGAAAAGCTTCTGAGGGACAGGATTAATCTCCACTTGGAGAGGCAGGAATTAAGCAGGGATAGTCAGCATGGCTTTGTCAAGGGGAGATTGTGTCTAACAAACTTGGTGTATTTTTTGAGGAGGTGACTAGATATGTAGATGAGGGTAAGGCAGTTGATGTAGTCTATATGGACGTCAGTAAGGCTTTTGATAAGGTCCCGCATGGGAGATTGGTTAAGAAGGTAAGAGCCCATGGGATCCAGGGCAATTTGGCAAATTGGATCCAAAATTAGCTTAGTGGCAGGAGGCAGAGGGTGATGGTCAAGGGTTGTTTTTGAGAGTGGAAGCCTGTGACCAGTAGTGTACTGCAGGGATCGGTACTGGGACCCTTGCTGTTTGTAGTGTACGTTAATAATTTAGATGTGAATATAGCAGGTATGATCAGTAAGTTCACAGATGACATGAAAATTGGTAGTGTCGTAAATAGTGAGCAGGAAAGCCTTAGATTACAGAAAGGTATAGATGGGCTGATATGATGGGCGGAGCAGTGGCAAATGGAATTTAATCCTGAGAAGTGTGAGGTGATGCGTTTTGGGAGGACTAACAAGGCAAGGGAATATACAAAGGATAGAAGGACCCTAGGAAGTACAGAGGGTCAGAGGGACCTTGGTTTACTTGTCCATAGATCACTGAAGGCAGCAGCACAGGTAGATAAGGTGGTGAGGAAGGCATATGGGATACTTGCCTTTATTAGCCGAGGCATAGAATATAAGAGCAGGGAGGTTATGATGGAGCTGTATAAAATGCTAGTTAGGCCACAGCTGGAGTACTGTGTACAGTTCTGGTCACCACACTATAGGAAGGATGTGTTTGCACTGGAGAGGGTGCAGAGGAGATTCACCAGGATATTGCCTGGGCTGGAGCATTTCATCTATGAAGAGAGATTGGATAGCCTCGGGTTGTTTTCCTTGGAGCAGAGAAGGTTGAGGGGGGACCTGATTGAGGTATACAAAATTATGAGGGGCATTGATAGGATAGATAGGAAGGAACTTTTTCTCTTAGCAGAGGGATCAATAACCAGGGGGCATAGATTTAAGGTAAGGGGCAGGAGGTTTAGAGGGGATTTGAGGAAAAGTTTTTTCACCCAGAGGGTGGTTGGAATCTGGAACACACTACCTGAAGGGGTGGTAGAGGCAGGAACCCTCACAACATTTAAAAAGTATTTAGATGTGCACTTGAAATGCCATAGCATACAAGGCTATGGGCCAAGTGCTGGAAAATAGGATTAGAATAGATAGGTGCTTGATGGCTGACACAGACTCGATGGCCCAAAGGGCCTGTTTCGGAGCTGTATAACTCTATGATTCCTGATTTACAGCAATTTCTGGGATGTTATTGTATCCTCTATGGTGAAGACCGATGCAAAATACCTGTTCAATTCATCTGCCATTTCCTTATTTTCCCATATTAATTCCCCAGACTCACTTTCGATAGGACATGGAACCAAATACAGATGTCTTCTGACATAACGAGAATGGACTATCTGGGCCAGGATATGTGCATACATAACACAAGATATCACCAAATCTGTGTTTCCAAACAAATTCCCATCCTTTCTATTTCAGTTGCTACAACTGGAATTAAGACTGTTGTAAGAAGCCTTGCAAGGTAAAAAAGTAGGCCTAAACAGCAACTAAAATCAGCGCACCAGTAAAAAAAAAAAAGCAATAAATGCTTGACCAAAAATAGAAAAGCCATATTCACCAATAAGAAGCATACTCTCAGAGTCCAGATCATCCAAATACCAAAACACCCTTTCAAATTATCAGGCATTATTGTCACCAGGCAATGATAAGAAAGCTGCAGTATCCAGTAATGGGCCAATTTAGTTACATTTGAAATTTTAATGAAGTCAGGGACAGGAGGGTGTGACTGCAAGTGAGGCAGGTATGGGGATCCAGAATTTAGCTTTGGCGGAGCCTTAGCCAATGCCCTTTTCCAATACGTATGATGTTCTTGCTCCCGGTGTGGAGGAGGGCACAGACTGCAGGGAGGATGAGCAAACTGACCACAGCACCGTGCTTCAGAGTGCCATTCAAGTGAGGGGAGGAAAGGGAAATGTTGTAGTAATAGGGGATAGCATAGTTAGGGGAATAGATACTGTTCTCTGCAGCAAAGACAGGGAGTCCTGAAGACTATGTTGCCTACCTGGTGCCAAGGTTAAGGACATCTCTTCTGGGCTGGAGAGAAACTTGGAGTGGGAAGGGAAGGATCTAGTTGTCGTGGTCCACGTAGGTACCAACGACATAAGTAGGACTCAGAAAGAGGTTCTGCTAAGGGACAATGAGCAGCTTGGGGCTAAATTAAAAAGCAGAACCTCAAAGGTAATAATCTCCGGATTACTACCTGAGCCATGTGCAAATTGGCATAGGGTAAATATGATTAGACAGATAAACATGTGGCTCAAAGATTGGTGTGGGAGAAATGGGTTCCGATTCATGGGGCACTGGCACCAGTACTGGGAAAGGAAAGAGCTGTTCCGTTGGGACAGGCTCCAGTTGAACCATGCTGGGAGCAGTATCCTGGCGAATCGTATAACTGGAGTGGTAGATAGGACTTTAAACTAATTAGTAGGGGGGAGGTTTCAATTGAAGGAAGTTTAAAAAATCAAAATGAAACGAGAGAGCAGAGGTGCAGGATAGTGAAGAGGCGAACGGTAATCAAAGTGTGACAGGACGGGGCAGAAAATATAAGCAGAAGAGTGCAGCAGAAATTATAACCAGAATGAGTAATAATGGTAAAATGTCAAAGCGTAAGGCTCTTTGTCTGAAAGTACGCAGCATTTGTAACAAGATAGATGAGTTGACGGCACAAATAGAAATGAATGAGTATGACTTGATAGCTCTTACAGAAATGTGGTTGCAGGGTGACCAAGACTAGGAACTCAATTTTCAAGGGTATTCAACATTCCGAATAAATAAGTAAAAAGGAAAAGGAGGTGGGGTAGCTTTGTTAATAAAGGAAGGTATCAGTGATTGGTATCGGTGAGTAGTGATATAGGTGCAATAGATCGTGATGTGGAATCAGCTTGGGTGGAAATAAGGAATTACAAGGGGAAGAAGTCACGGGTGGGAGTCATCTAAAGGCTCCCGAGGAGTTGCCTCACTGTAAGACAAGGTATAAATCGGGAAATAATGGCAGCGTGTAAGAAGGGTGCTACAATTGTCATGGCTGATTTTAATTTGCATATTGACTGGACAAATCAGATTGGCAGAGGTAACATGGAAGAAGAATTTGTCAAGTGCATCAGGAATTGTTACTTAGAGAAATATGTTGCAGAACCTACCCAGGAACAGGCTATTTTCGATCTAGTAATGTGTAATGAGGTAGGATTAATAAGAGATATCGTAGTTAAGGATCCTCTAGAGGATAGCGATCACAACATGGTAGAATTTCAAATTCAGTTTGGGGGCGAGCAACTCGGGTCTCAAACCAGTGTTGAATAAGGGCAATTGCAGAGGTATGAAGAAAGAGTTGTCTAAACAGGCTGGGAAAATAGACTTAGGGGAAGGTCAGTGGATGAGCAGATATTTCATAACGCTCAGCAAAATTTTATCCTGTTCAAAAAGAAGGTCTCAATGAGAAGGATGAACCATCCGTGGTTAACAAAGGCGGTCAAGGAGAGTATCCAATCAAAAAGTAAGGCATACAAAGCGGCGAAAAATAGCGGTATGCCAGAGGATTGGGAATTATTTAGGAACCAGCAGCGGATGATGAAAAAGCTAATAAAGAGGGAGAAAATTGATTATGAAGGTAAATTGGCAAGAAATATAAAAACAAACAGCAAGAGCTTCTTTGGGTATATAAAAAGAGAGTAGCTAAAGTGAGCGTGGGACCCTTGGAGGAACAGGGAAATGGCAGATAACTTAAACCAATATTTTACATCAGTCTTCACAGTGAAGGACACTATAAATATCCCACAGATATCAGATAAGCAAGGAGCTAATGGGAGGAAATATTTTGTAACAGTCTCTGTACGAGGGACAATGTATTTGATGAACTAATGGGACTAAAGGCAGATAAGTGACCAGGGGACCTGATGGCCTGCATCCAAGGGTTTTAAAGGAAGTGGCTGCAGAGAAAGTGGAGGCATTGGTTGAAATGTTCCAGAACTCATTGGATTCCGGGAGGGCCCCAGTGGATTGGAAAACTGCTAATGTGCGTCCCTGTTCAAGAAGGGAGGGAGACAAAATGCAGGAAACTATAGACCAGTCAGCCTAACATCGGTCATTGGGAAAATGCTAGAGTCCATTATTAAGGAAGAAATAGCAGGACATTTAGAAAAGCTTAACGCAATCAAACAGAGTCAACATGGTTTTGTGAAAGGGGAAATCATGTTTGACAAATTTTCTAGAGTTCTTCGAGGATATAACAAGCAGAGTTGATAAAGGGGAACCACTAGATGTCGTGCATTCGATAAGTTGCCACATAAAAGATTATTGGACAAGATAGGAGTTTGGAGGTAATGTATTAGCATGGATTGAGGATTGGTTAACTCACAGAAGACAGAGAGTCGGGATTAATGGGTCTTTTTCAGTTTGGAAAGACGTAACTAGTTGAGTGCCACAAGGATCAGTCTCAGAGCCTCAATTATTTACTACCTATATTAATGACTTGGAGGAAGGGGCAGAGTGTAATATATCCAGATTTGCTGACGATACAAAAATAGGTGGGACGGCATGTTGTGATGCGCACATAAGAAATCTGCAAGGGGATATAGATAGGTTGAATGAGTGGGCAAAAACTTGGCAGATGGAGTTTAATGTAGGAAAGTGTGAGGTCATGCACTTTTGTAGGAAGAATCAAAAGGCAGACTATTATTTAAATGGAGAGAGACTCTAAAAAAAAGTGCAGCACAAAGGGATCTGGGTGCACTTGTGCATGTAACACAAAAAGTTATCATGCAGGTGCAGCAAGTAACTAAGAAGCCAGATTGAATGTTGGCCTTTATTGCCAGGGGATTGGAGTTTAAAAATAGGGAAGTCTTGTTACAACTGTACAGGGTGTTGTTGAGACCGCAGCTGGAGTACTGCGTACAGTTTTGGTCACCATATTTAAGAAAGGATATACTGGCATTGGAGGCAGTTCAAAAGAGATTCACGAGGCTCATTCTTGGGATGAAGGGGTTGACTTATCAAGAACGGCTAAGCAGGTTAGGCCTTTATTCATTAGAGTTTAGAAGAATGAGGGGTGATCTTATTGAAACGTACGAGATTCTGAGGGGGCTTGACAGGGCAGATGTTGAGAAGATGTTTCCACTAGCAGGGGAATCTCGATCTAGGGGATAGAATAGTTACAGAATAAGGGGACACTCATTTAAAACTGAGATGCGAAGGAATATCTTCTCACAGAGAGTAGTGAATGTCTGGAATTCTGTACCCCAGAGAGTTGTGGAGGCTAGATCACTGAAAGTATTGAAAGAGGAGGTAGATAGATGTTTGAAATATTGGGGAATTGAGGGCTGTGAGGAGTTGGCACGAAAGAGCAGTTGAGGTCCGGGGCAGATCAGCCATGATCTTATTGAATGGCGGGGTAGGTTTGAGGGGCCGAATGGCCTACACCTGCTCCTATTTCTTATGTTTACACTGGCCATAAGTATTGCCACCAAAATTTGAACCTCCACAAAATGCACCTAGTTGCAAATTGAGTGTACTGACGTGCATTCCAGATTTTGTGTCACAGTGAGGCTCTGCATTGCAACATGAGCCTCAGAAGATCAGGTCATATGTGTATAACTGAGCTGTGCATTTCTTGTATTTTGCTTTCACTTTGTTTTACTTTTCTGCATATGTTTGATGTATAGGTCAGACATTGAAAAAACAAGATAAGTTGAAAAGTTTTTCCCACATGAACTTTTTTTTTTATAGTTTACATACATGTTTCATACAAATGTGATGACCAGTGGTTTAAAATTTAAAAATTTCAGTGGGAGGTGTGATGCACAAAGCCTGGGGTTTTTCCACATTGTGACGATACTGTTAACAGTAACTCATAATTTGTGACTTATAATGAGGCTCATGTTGCCATTGGCTATATATTTTATTTCCAAAATTGGAACAGTATATAAGGAGCATTACATTCAGTTTTACAAAATACTCATAGGTCGACCTTTTCAGCAGCATAACCTACACGAACGTTTGACTGGAAAGTCAAAACAACGGTATCAATCTGAACGCAGAGTCTGTTACTATTTTTCACTTAGTGACATTTTACAATCTTGTCAGAGCTCATGGGACATATGCAATAAAATTCTGTGGGAAAAAACAATGATAAGTGTTACTTTATAGTTGCACAATTTCAATTGAAAACAAACTCCTTTACAGCTTCACTTGTACAACTAATATGTTTCTTCATAATTTTGTATTTATTGTATTTTGACATAGACTGGAATAGTTATCGCAAATCTGAATATCACAGCTGTACTGCGGGAGGACACCTCACAGGAGGCATGCAGCGAGGCAATATGGGTGGAGCTCAGGAATAGGAGGGGTGCAGTCATGATGTTGGGGGTTTACTACAGGCCTCCCAACAACCGGCGGGAGGTAGAGGAGCAGATATGTAGACAGATTTTGGAAAGATGTAAAGGTAACAGGGTTGTGGTGGTGGGTGATTTTAACTTCCCCGATATTGACTGGGACTCACTTAGTGCTAGGGGCTTGGATGGGGCAGAATTTGTAAGGAGCATCCAGGAGGGCTTCTTGAAAAAGGATGTAGATAGTCCAACTAGGGATGGGGCCATTCTGGACCTGGTATTGGGGAATGAGCCCGGCCAGGTGGTCAAGTGGGGGAGCATTTCGGGAGCAGTGACCATAATTCCATAAGTTTTAAGGTACTTGTGGATAAGGATAAGAGTAGTCCTTGGGTGAAGGTGCTAAATTGGTGGAAGGCTAATTATAACAATATTAGGCAGGAACTGAAGAATTTAGATTGGGGGCGGTTGTTTGAGGGTAAATCAACATCTGACATGTGGGAGTCTTTCAAACGTCAGCTGATTAGAATCCAGGACCAGCATGTTCCTGTGAGGAAGAAAGACAAGTTTGGCAAGTTTTTGGAACCTTGGATAACGCGGGATATTGTGAGCCTAGTCAAAAATAAAAAGGAAGCATTTGTAAGGGCTGGAAGGCTAGGAACAGACAAAGCACTTGAGGAATATAAAGACAGTAGGAAGGAACTCAAGCAAGGAGTTAGGAGGGCTAAAAGGGGTCATGAAAAGTCATTGGCAAACAGGATTAAGGAAAATCCCAAGGCTTTTTATACGTATATAAAGAGCAAGAGGGTAACCAGGGAAAGGGTTGACCCACTCAAGGACAGAGATGGGAATCTCTGTGTGGAGCCAGAGGAAATGGGCGAGGTGCTAAATGAGTACTTTGAATCAGTATTCACCAAAGAGAAGGACTTGGTGGATGATGAGCCTAGGGAAGGGAGTGTAGATAGTCTCAGTCATCTCATTATCAAAAATGAGGAGGTGTTGGGTGTCTTGCAAAGCATTAAAGTAGATAAGTCCCCAGGGCCTGATGGGATCTACCCTAGAATACTGAGGGAGGCAAGGGAGGAAATTGCTGGGGCCTTGACAGAAATCTTTGCATCCTCATTGACGACAGGTGAGGTCCCAGAGGACTGGAGAATAGCCAATGTTGTTCCTTTGTTTAAGAAGGGTGGCAAGGATAATCCAGGAAATTATAGGCTGGTGAGCCTTATGTCAGTGGTAGGGAAACTATTAGAGAGGATTATTTGGGACAGGATTTACTCCCATTTGGAAACAAACGAACTTATTAGCGAGAGACAGCATGGTTTTGTGATGGGGAGGTCGTGTCTTACTAATTTGATTGAGTTTTTTGAGGAAGTGACGAAGATGATTGATGAAGGAAGGGCAGTGGATGTTATCTATATGGACTTCAGTAAAGCCTTTGACAAGGTCCCTCATGGCAGACTGGTACAAAAGGTGAAGTCACACGGGATCAGAGGGGAGCTGGCAAGATGGATACAGAACTGGCTCGGTCATAGAAGACAGAGGGTATTTGGATGGGTGTTTTTCTGAATGGAGGGATGTGACTAGTGGTTTTCCGCAGGGATCAGTGCTGGGACCTTTGCTGTTTGTAGTATATATAAATGATTTGGAGGAAAATGTAGCTGGTCTGATTAGTAAGTTTGCGGATGACACAAAGGTTGGTGGAGTTGTGGATAATGATGAGGATTGTCAGAGTATACAGCAGGATATAGATCGGTTGGAGACTTGGGCGGAGAAATGGCAGATGGAGTTTAATCCGGACAAATGTGAGGTAATGCATTTTGGTAGGTCTAATGCAGGTGGGAGGTATACAGTAAATGGCAGAACCCTTAGGAGTATTGACAGGCAGAGAGATCTGGGCGTACAGGTCCACAAGTCACTTAAAGTGGCTCCGCAGGTGGATAAGGTAGTCAAGAAGGCATACGGCATGCTTGCCTTCATCGGTCGGGGCATAGAGTATAAAAATTGGCAAGTCATGTTGCAGCTGTACAGAACCTTAGTTAGGCCACACTTAGAATATTGCGTGCAATTCTGGTTGCCACACTACCAGGAGGATGTGGAGGCTTTGGAGAGGGTACAGAGGAGGTTTACCAGGATGTTGCCTGCTCTGGAGGGCATTAGCTATGAGGAGAGGTTGGAAAAACTCGGATTGTTTTCACTGGAACGACGGAGGTGGAGGGGCGACATGATAGAGGTTTACAAAGTTATGAGCGGCATGGACAGAGTGGATAGTCAGAAGCTTTTTCCCAGGGTGGAAGAGTCAGTTACTAGGGGACATAGATTTAAGGTGCGAGGGGCAAAGTTTAGAGGGGATGTGCGAGGCAAGTTTTTTACACAGAGTTTGGTGAGTGCCTGGAACTTGCTGCCAGGGGAGGTGGTGGAAGCAGATACGATAGCGATGTTTAAGAGACATCTTGACAAATACATGAATAGGAAGGGAATAGAGGGATATGGGCCCCGGAAGTGCAGAAGGTTTTAGCTTAGGCAGGCGTCAATATCGGCGCAGGCTTGGAGGGCCAAATGGCCTGTTCCTGTGCTGTACTGTTCTTTGTTCTTTGATACAAAATAACTTTCAGGAAGTATATACATTTCAAGAGAATTGAGTTGATAACTCATAAGTCCTGATTCTCGCTATGCCTGATTTTCTGAAGACTGATTTTGAATGGGGTACAGGGCAAGGAAATTGTGCTCCTAACATGCACAGGCCCAATTTCAGTGCCTAATATATTACAAATTAGTTTCCTGTAGAATTTCATGAATTTGAGCATGACCCTGCCCATAGTGTAATGCTGACCCATAAAAACTGGGCATATAAGTGCAGAGCAGGCCAGGGTTGCTCAGTAGAGCTCCTTGTGAACAGTTTGCTGTTGTTTAGACAGCACTTAAAAGTTTATGTCTTTTTGCCAAAATATTTTGCAGCTTGTTTATTGAATATTAGGTTTTTTTTGTTTATCTGGTGATGCCTTTGGCACAATCATTTGCGTTTAAAATTGCAAATAGCTGCAGGAATACAAGTGACACCTAAAAAGGAAAATGGGACTCCTGTTATTTTACATTCCATACTGCTTGCTGCATGATCTGGATAGGACAATATCTGCAGGTGCAAAGACAGCTCAATTACTACGTACCAGTACCCACTACCCATGCTTGCAGACCACACCACTTCTACCTGGCAAAACCTATGAAGTTTGTGTTCAGTAGTTCTGTTTCGCTGTAATTGCAGTAACTGAGCTATGCCATCTGCTGTAGCTTGTCATACAGAAAGCGTCAAGTATTGTGGTAGTTCTTCTTGTTGAGGTCAAAATACCAACATACGAATTAGGAGCAGGAGTAGGCCACTCGGCCCCTTGAGCCTGCGCCGCCATTCAACAAGATCATGGCACAACTGATTGTAACCTCAACTCCACATTCCAACCTACATCCAACAACCCTTCACCTCATTGCTTATCAAGAATCTATCTACCTCTGCCTTAAAAATATTCAAAGATTCTGCTTCCGCTGCCTTTTGAGGAAGAGAGTTCCAAGGACTCACAACCCACTGAGAAAAAATTTCTTCTCAGCTCTGTCTTAAATGGGTGACCTCCTTATTTTTAAACAGTGAGCCCTAGTTCTAGATTCTCCCACAAGAGGAAACATCCTTTCCACATCCTGTCAAGACCTCTCAGAATCTTATATGTTTCAATCAAGTCACCTCTTACTCTCCTAAACTCCAGTGAATACAAGCCTAGCCTGTCCAACTTTCCTCATAAGACAACCCACCCATTCCAGGTATTAGTCTAGTCTTGACTGCTTCCAACGCATTTACATCCTTCCTTAAATAAGGAGACCAATACTGCACACAATACTCCAGATGTGGTCTCATCAGTGCCCTGTAAAATTGAAGCATTAGCTCCCTACTTTTGTATTCAATTCCCTTCACAATAAATGATAACATTCTATTAGCTTTCTTAATTACTTGTTCTCCCTGCATACTAACCTTTTGCGATTCATACACTCGGACACCCCAGAACCCTCTGCAGCTCAGAGCTCTGCAATCTCTCACCATTTAGATATTATGCTTTTTTATTCTTCCTGCCAAAATGAAGAATTTCACATTTTCCCACATTATACTCCATTTGCCAGATCTTTGCCCACTCACTTAACCTATCTATATCCCTTTATAGCCTCCTTATGTCCTCTTCACAACTTGCTTTTCTACCTATCATTGTGCCATCAGCAAATTTAGCAACCATACCTTCGGTCCCTTCATCCAAGTCATTTATATAAATTGTAAAGATTGAGGCTCCAGCACTGATCCCTGTGACACACCACTCGTTACATCTTGCCAACCAGAAAATGACCCATTTATGCCTACTCTCTGTCCCCTGTTAGCTGGTCAATCTTCTGTCGATGCCAATATGTTACCCCCTACACCATGAGCTTTTATTTTCTGCAATAACCTTTGATGTGGCACCTTATCAAATGCCTTCTGGAAATCTAAGTACAGTACATCCACCGGTTCCCCTTTATCCACAGCACATTACTTCTTCAAAGGACTCCAATAAATTGGTTAAACATGATTTCCCTTTCAGAAAACCATGTAGTCTCTGCCTCGTTGAATTTTTCTAAGTGCCCTACTATAATGTCTTTAACAATAGCTTCTAACATGCTGGATCAATTGTTAATTTCAAACTGAGATTGATAGATTTTTGTTAACCAAAAGTATTAAGGACATGGGACAAAGAGGTTAGGTCACAGATCAGCCATGATCTCAGTGTTGGCGAAACAGGCTTGAGGGGCTAAATGGCCTACTCCTGGTCCTGTGTTCTCCTTTTCATACATGAACAGGAAAAGATACTGCGCCATTAATATGAAGATTGTTTTGGTCTACATCAATGTCATCCTGTGTGTTAATGCCTGATATAAATGGATCATCATTGATGCTTTATCTCTGCTGTAGTCTACAATGTCTGTATTGTTTGAAGAAGCCAAGAAAACACATGGATATCTCTTGGAAGAGAAGGATTATCCTTTGCACCATGGCTTTTGACTTTGATTAGAAACCTCCACACTGCAGAAGAGAACAGAGACATATGGCACAGATAACCACCTGAGTATTTGTGGTGTACACCACTGGAATGCAGAGGCAGCAACTCTATTACCTAGATCACTTTGGCAGAGTGTTGTTTTATAGTGCATTAAAGCGGTGATAAATCATTGCAGTCTAGTGCATAGTGCCAAATCTTTTCATTAGATGGAGGAAGACAAAGGCATTGCAGGCCCACAAAAAGAGGGGGACCAAGAAGCTGAGGGATATGTGGAGGGCTTGGATAAAAACTTTGAGAGAAGACTACTTCCAGTGAATGGCATTGACTTGCACCTACCATCCTTCATCAACCTATTATATCTCATAGAATGGCAGTGCCATTGATTGCAGTGTTCACGTGTTGATCTGTCTGAGGTTAACTGACACTTACTGTTTTCCCCCTTCAACCACCAAATGAAGGAGAAAGTAAAGGGCTGAATTCTACCAGCAGCCTGGGTCCGGGGTCGGGGGTGTAGGGTGGGGTGCCTGGAAAATCCTTCCAAGAGAGGCCCGCCATGGGCCTCAATGCTAGGAAGGCCCCGTCTCATTTTACCAGCGGCAGCGAGACCTCATGGTGGCCCCCTCGCCACTCGGCGCTGGACCCTTAATTCAGTATATAAATACATTTAAATCACTGAATAATTACTTACCTTTCCACGACGGCTGTCCCAAGCTGATATTCCGACTGTTGTCGGAAATCCTGTGCCTTTGGATCTCCGTTCGGCGATCCGAGGCAGAATACTGCTGAGGAGGGGAAGTGATGTTTTTAGGTCAGGGGAGTGGGGAAAACTCTTACTATTGGCTGAGGGGATGGTGGGAAGGGGTTGAAAGTCAAAGAAAGTTAAAGTTTGGGGGTGAAAGTTCAGGAGAGGCAAAAATGTTTTCAAGGGGAAGAGGGAAATAATTAACTTGTTTGGTCATTGGCAGGGGTGGTGGAAGAGGGGCTTCGATCTTTTATTGAATGTTTAAATTTAAGGCTGCATTTTCTGACACTAGGTGGCGCTGCAGTGGCACACTCGCCACCGCCATGGTCTCCGGCTGCGCTCTCCCCGCTTCCCGTACCTCCGCCTCCCCGCTCTCCCCACCCCTGCTGTCCCCCCGCTCTCCCCACCCCTGCTCTCTCCCGCGCTCTGTCCGCGTTACGCGATGACGTCATCTGCGCAATTGACAACCAGTCCTGGCAATGCGGAATGCAGTGCATGCACAGAGAGTAGGAGCCAACCTGCGCACGTGCACAGATTGGCGAAGTCTGATGACGTCAGCTGCCGGCTGCGTTGTCAATAATCACTTTGTAAATTTAAATGCCACTCTTTAAAAATGTAAATAACTTGTAAGGACTTGAAGCCCTTTAAAAATAGTGCCTGCACGGTGGCGACGGACATCGTTGCAGGGGACGGAATGCCCGCCCCCACTATGTCATTGGCGGCGAGCTTTTAAAATTCAGCCAAAGTCTTATAAATAACTTGTGTTAATATTCCACATTCATGTGCTCTATTTCCTATATCTGTGCTTCCCTTGGTGACCACGTAAGGTGCTCCTGACCTCTGTCTTAACCTTACATGGTGATAAAATGCTTCCCCAGTAGGAACAATAATTGTGGCACAGGTAAAGGTGGGATGCCCAAACCTTCTAGGATGCTCATATCCACAGGGGTTCCAGATGTTTTTGCAACAGCTCTAGTCATATGCTGAAACATATTTGTTGCTAGCAATTGCCCACTCTCAACCACCTGCTTCATCCTGATAGGATTATGGTTGGAGTGAGAAGATGTGTAACCTAGAGAGATCATCTACCATAACAGTGCAAATGTGCTTAAATGGGGTTTCTAACACATTTCTGAAAATCTACATCAGCAGAGTGGAAGCAATTCCAATGAAATTCCTGGCCATTATTTTCTCAGTTTATAATCTTGGAATATTCCAGGCCATCTACAGGATAAGGAACATCAGAATAACCACCTCAATGAGATTAACAGCAGAGCCAAACCATTGCTGCCAAACATGAATATGTTGGCATTTTGATGGGTTGGAAGACCCAGTGAATTGCTTCTATGTAAATGAGATTCCAGAGGTGAGGTTGAAGTGACTGCACTTGACATCAAGGCAGCATTTGACCGGGAGTGACATCAAGGAGCCCTAGTAAAATAGAAGGTGATGAAGATCAGGGAAAATACTCTCTGCCGGCTGGAGTCATACCTATAAAAAAGGAAGATGGTCGTGGTTGTTGAACATTGCTGCTGGATTTCCTCAGAGCCATGTCCTAAGCCCAATCATTTTCAGTTATTTCATTGATGAATTTGTCCATCATAAGGTCAGACGTGTGGATGTCTGCTGATTATTGCCCAGTGTTCAGTTCCATTTGCAACTCCTCAGATACTAAACATGCATCAAGACCTAAACAACATCCAGGCTTGGGCTGATAAGTGGCAAGTAATATTCAAGCCACACAAATGCCAGGCAATGGCCATCTCCAACCAGAGAGAGTCTAACCATTTTGTCTTAATGTTCAATGGCATTTCCATCATTGCCCCACCATCAACATCCTCGGGGTCACCATTGACCAGAAACCTAACTGGACCAACCACATAAATACCTTGGCTGCAGCAGCAGGCTAGAGCCTGGATATTCTGCTGTTTGTGGCTCACAACCTGACTCCCCAAAGCCTTTCCCACCATCTTCAAGGCACAAGTCTAGAGTGTGAATGAATACTCTCCACTTGCCTAGATGAGTGCAGCTCCAATATCACTTAAGAAGCTCAACATCATCCGGGACAAAGCTGCCTGCTTGTTTGGCATCCATCCACACTCTGAAACAAACATGCCCTCCACCACAGGTGCAATGTGGCTTCATTGTGCACAGTCTACAAGGTACACTGATCCAACTCACCAAGGCTTCTTCGACAGCACCTCCAAAACTCGTGAACTCTACTACCTAGAAGGACAAGGGCAGCAGGCGCATGGCAACACCACCACTTCCAAGTTCTGTTCCAAGTCACACAAAATCATGACTTGGAAATTTATCACAGTTGCTGAAACTCCCTACCTATCAACACTGTGATTGTACCTTCACCACACAGACTGCATCTACTCAAGAAGACGGCTAACCACCACCTTCTTGAGGTCAGTTAGAAATGGGTAATAAATACCAGCTTCTCCCACATTCGGTGAATGCATAAATAAAAAAAATGAGGCATGATCTGGCACAGAAAGCCACTGGCACAGTGACTGTAGGTGACAAGGGCAGTGATTGCCAAGTTGACCACCTCGACTATGGCAATTCATTGCTAGTGAAAGCTGAATAATCTTACCATTGGCAGTAAGAAGAGGCTGATGTATCTTCCAAGAATGCACTGACCTAATCATGTCAGTTACTCAGTCAACTCCCTTGCACTCTGGTAAAGTCTTAATTACTTTTTATATATGCCCAGGAATCTGCACAATATTAAATTACAACCCCATCCTTCATCTGGAAGGGTTCTTGCACTGAAACCCTCCTACCTAATCACCCTATTAAAAGGCCCAATTAGAATCTTATTGATTCATGCATGCTGTTGTAATCTCCCCATCATAGGTTGCAGGCTGATAACTGGATTTTACTGTATCTTACTGTAACTTTTTGTATTCTTTTTCATGGACATGGCAGCATGAACTATGAAAGTGGAAAATCCCAATCCTCTGTCGACTTATCCTCTATGAGAGGAAACTCTTTAGATCTTGAAGAGCTTTGTTGGTAAAGTTGAGGTGAAGGAATGTTTTTGCTTGTCCAGGACTTAGTGGTACCGAGGGATAGCACACAGATAGGGAAAGTAAAAAAGGCCAAGGATGGAGACTTGTCACACAGCTGAAATTACTATATGCGAGTGGGAGGAGAAACCATTACAGGAGATATGCTGACTTTGTGGGGAAAGGTACGAGAGACAGGGAAGAGCATGGAGTGGGTGACAGTGTTCAACACCTTGCAGAGGTCAAGGGCCAAAGAGAGAAAGTATATGGCAGTCACGGTTACACAGCATGTTTTGGTCACTTTTAACTAAAGTAGCCATCATGCTGCAGGAAGGGTAGAAAATTGATTCAATGAGGAGATGAATTGAGAAGTTAGCACAAGCTAGGTGGCAATGATATATTTGAGAACTTTAGAGGTTGGAATTAAGATGGTACCTGAAAAGCATGGAGGGATTAAGGATAGGTTATTTTGAGGAGGAAGATGTTGACAGCAGTTTTGAAGGCAGGAGGGAACAGACTCTGATGTTAGTAAGCATTGAGCTGGATAGGGATAATTCTGTGATGAGAAGTTGGGTTGGGGGAGGTCAGAGGTGCAGGTGATTAGTCACATGAAGAAGACAATTTTGTTGGGAGCTGGGGGAATAAGGTGTACAGAAACATGGGTCAAAGCAAGTGTGGTGGGGCAAGGAAGAGGAAAAAGAGACAGCGGAGGCAGTTTAGCAGCTGCCCTGAATCTTTGAAAGAAAAAGATTAATGAGCTTCTTACATTTAGTATTAGAAGTTAAAGGGGGAGGAGCAGAGGACGTAGATCAAGGGGATAGATTATTTAGAGAACAGAATCCTGTGGTTGCCATTATTGTTCATGATAATCCTGGATTACGGGGAGGATTTGTACAAGGAGAGGTAGGTGGAATGTTGCTTTGAATGATCGAGCTAGATCTTCTTTGTGCACCAGGTTCACTCTAGCCTGTGGCCCTCTGTTTTAAGGGCACAAAGATGAGAATTATACAAAGCAAAATGTGAGGGTGGCAGACAGTAAAGAACTTGTAGAGAGTGAGGCCATCGAAAGCAGAAACAATGGAGCAGCTGAGTAGGTTCAGTGCAATGAATATGTTGAGGTAGATAGAGGTCAAGAGCAGAGGAAGTTGGGATTTTCAGAAGGTAGTGGAATGGGACCTGGGAGACAGATTTTTCTCCCCCCCAGATCAGAGGATAATTCTAGAGGAGTTTGGATTCTGAAGCAATCTAGAGGTTAAGGCGAATTATATGGCCAGAGATGGTTTTAACAAAGGTAGAAATCTTAAAAAGTGTCACGACTACATGAGATGGTGAGGTTGAGGGGCTGGTTGTGAGTGTAGATGGACGATTTTATTTGGAGTATGAGATTGAGAACAAAAATGCAAAGTAATGAGGCAAGAAGGGCGGGGGGAAATCTGCATGAAAGTTGAAATCACCATGGATGATTGACCTGGAAACACAAGATAATCCTGAATCAGAAAAGGCCATTCAGCCCATCAGGCCCATTCCATCCAGAGTCCATGTATGATTATTCTATTATGGACTTCCCTCACACGGTATATGTTAATATCCATTTTAGGAAACATTTCCAAGACCTTCCCTACAAAAAAAATGAAACAATACTTTCAAATTTCTTTAACTCAATTTATCCACTCTCAACAGATTTCGATACAATTAGTTTTTAAATATGCCGATTAATTCTGAATCTCTCCCTCTGTGAGTTTGTTCCACCTATCTACCATTCTGTGGCAAAAAAAACCATTATTGTGTTCCCTATCCTTGTTTGAGAGTTAGGACTTTTGGGCTACTGATCTGGACTCCTATGTTCATTCAAGGTAAGTTACTTGTTTTCTTTCACTTCATCTGCACTTTTATTTATTTTGAGGGCCTGTACTCAGTTATCTCTTGCAAAAATATATGTAGCTGCTTGAGCCTTTCTTCACAGCTTAGTTTCTTAAGTTAAGTGTTGTCCATGTCACTTCTCTGTATTTCCCTAAAAGCAAGGAACGTTTTCCACGTATTCCCACCTCTTACTATGGTTAGCAATACTGAAGCTTCCATTGTCACTGCATTGCAGAATATACAGTAGCATTGTGCTTGTATACTGTAGGATACTGCCAGTGTCTTAGGAGTTAATGTGATGTAAATCTTACCTCATACTTAATTGGTAATAACGCCACATAGCTGGTGTTAACTGTACTTAACATAAGTTTTAGAATTCTGGGCTTGGTCTCCAGGCAATGCACAATTAAATAAACAATTGATACTAAAAAGCTAAAGAAATTGGCACATCCAATTGGGATATTTTTGCTATTTCAAGATTAACTGTACTGTTAATAGCCAAACCAATAGTTTCTCAGTAACATTAGCAATAATTTTTTTCAAAGTGTAGCGATAAAGTATTAAAAACAACAATGAACAAATTCTAATCTGAAAGTATCAAGAAAATAAATTAAAACATTACCACTACAGCACCTTATCACTCATAAACTGAACGTCAGATGAATCAAAGTGGTTTTGCTAGCTCTCAGACAAAAAAAGGAAGTCAGATGTCAACTTCAGAAATCTCTCAATTTCGGTGAAAATATTCCTTATCTGTAAAGTACAATATTTGTCATATGTACACTAGGAAGTGGTATGAGCCAGACAGGCTGAGATTAATTGATCTTGAAATTCTGCGAATTCTGTTTGAAGATATTTGCAGGAGACAGTTTATGATGTTGATGTAATGACAAAGAAATATGAACATTGAATATTCAATGGCCTTGCGGAAAGTTGCCTGTTTCATATGTTATTATAAATGATACTGAGAAAATTTTTGCCATCCAAATAATGGTGGCAAAGATACATACATTTTAAAAGATTATTCTCAACAGGAGTATGACACTAACAGAAAAAGATTAGTGATTCAAAAATGTCAAAAAATAATGAATATGAGTGAATTGTCTCCAATTATAATCCTTTAAACAATGCACTTTAAATAATATAATTTAATTTTAAATTTCTCTGCTGATTAGAACATTTTAGGAAATAAAAGCATAACGGCTTTAACAATTTTCATGTCATGTAAACAATGATAGTCAAATTCGTCATCTGGAAGTAAATAAGATATCTTGATTTATCTCAATGTAAATTTATGTTTAACTTTGTCCTTTGCAAAAATAAACCTTTCCCACTATACGTAATGGAATTCTGGAACTGTCAGCAATGAAATAATTAAGCGGGGTAGCTCTTTTTTGGGTAAGTTTTATATTTACTTTTCTTTGTTACGAGTGCTTCCATTTTTTTGTTAAGTTTTGAGAACTTGTGTTTTCAAACTGAAAAAAGGATTCCATAGATGCTGGACTACATGTTTTTTTTATTTAAAAAGAGGTCATCAGAAGGTCTGTTGGACCTGGCTTGTAAACAACAATTACTGGAAGGCACCTTTTTTCAGATAAATACCTAGCAGTGGACTTTTTTGACTTGGGGAAGGTGTTAGATGTTTATAGAGAAGTGACAGGTCAAGATTTCTAGGGGTCTGGAGGCTTGACTCTTGAGATATTTTTGGTTTCGCTTTGGAAAGGCAGTTGGGGTATGGACAGAGTTTTGAAAAGGAATTAAAGAATCAACCTGCCAAGGACAAACCCCCAACTCTGTCTGTTCCAGCTCTTTAAAAAGCCTGCCAGTTTTTCCATCTCTTTAAAAAGCCCTGAGAAGCAAGTATAAGAAACAGACTGAAACCCCCGTTTCTGCATTTCTCCTGGAAAGCCTGCCCAAACTGATCTTCAACGTCGCCTGAACCGAACAGCTCTAAGAAGATCCAGTGACAGCTACCTCCGCATACTTGGGATGCCAAACCGGAAAATAAGGACATCTGACATTTTTCCATTTCTTCTAATATTTTTCTTAAAGAATTATAAAGTATTTGGCCAAAGTATTCTTTTTTGCTTTTTTGTTTGTAATAGAGCTCTAAAAAGAAAATCTCTTTTTTCGATTAACTGGTGCATGTGTTATGATCCTGTAGTTTTTTTTTTTCAGGAAGTATGCAGTGTGCATTTCAGGCTGTAACAGGATCAGTATTGCTTTAAGGCAGTAAGCTCCAGGGACTGAGCCAAAGGATCAATTCTCATTGCCATAGGATACAGCCAGCTTCAAATAAGCATTCTCATTGCCATAGGATACAGCAACTCAGGACCAAGGACATGTCCTTTAGGGAAGGAAATCTTCTGTCCTTACCTGGTCTGGCCTACATGTGACTCCAGACCCACAGCAATGTGGTTGACTCTTACATGCCCTCTGAAATGGCTTAGTAAGCCACTCAATTATATCTAACCGCTAGCACTGTGGGTGTACCTACCCCACGTGGACTGCAACGGTTCAAGAAGGCAGCTCATCGCCACATTCTCAAGGGCAATTAAGGATGGGCAATAAATGCTGGCCTGGCCAGCATTGCCCACATCCCATGAATGTATAAGAAAAAGATACATTGTTGCCAATTGATGTTTGAAACGAGCTGAAAAACTGGCTTTTGAGAGATACACAGACAGACACAGATTGTCAGACAGCATATGTTGAAGGAAAAGAGAGCTCCCTCTTGGTTTATTTAAATCCTATTTATTATACTCTCAGAATCCTGATGTCAAGCCAGATTAATTTCTTACAAGAAAATGACCAAATTACTTTAACTACTAAACTGTAATTGTTGAAATTTATCGCTGGAAAAGAAGAGCATCAATTCAACTGCTGAGCTAGACTACGGACTGTTCTACTGTTGAAGAACCTTTTTTTCCCCCCGTTGGATGACTGTGAGGACTTTAAGCAACCTTGGACTATTCCACATTGAAAGATTTCACTTCAGCAGAAGTGTAAATATGCAAGGACACTAATATTTTTATTTTAAATGTTGTTTATATCTTAGTATTGTTTAAGAATGTAGTTTTTCTAATTAAACAGCTAATTTGTTAATCTAAAGACACCTGGTTTGGTTAGCCTCATTCGGGGGTTAGTAGATGGTACAATTTGGCTAGGTCTTTCTTTAATTTGGAAAGTTTAAAAATGATATGTTAGGTGATCTGTGGAGGGACAGGACTGAATCAACAGTGCGTTTCTCTCACCACAATCAGAATTGTATATTTTAACTGGGGGCTTTGACTAGAGCGGTCGGTCATAACATATTAAATTAGGGGCTCTTCTGGGCTTGAATCATATTTAATTCAGTGGCTCGCATCTGGGATCATACTAATTTGGAGGGCTTGCATTTGGAACCATATTAATTACTTGTCTTTGGGATAACATATTTAAATTGGGGTCTTGTGTTTGGCATCATATTTAATTGCTCTCGCTTTTGGGATCATAGCAATTGAAAATTCGATTGTTGGGATCTAAATCTAATGGCAATTACAAAGAAATAAAAGAACCAGGAGTCTTGTATAATAAGGTACAGTCTATACCATTGTAATGGCATTAGTGGTTGCAGCAGAGTTTTTGGGAAAGCAGAATGTTCCCCTGAGTAACTTGATAACTTTAACTAAGAACTGAATCAACAGTGCATTTCTCCCACCACAATCAGAATTGTATATTGTGATTGGGGGCTTTGATTTGAGCGATCGGTTGCAACATACGTGTGTGAGGGACTAAGGTAAAAAGGGAACTTGCATATTTCAATCTGTGTGTTTATGCTGCTTCGTTACTGGTTAAGACTTGTTTTATAATAAACTGATAATGTTATTGTTTATTAAAGAAACCTGGTTAGTGCATTTTATTCTGGTATACCATTTGACTGTATTGGCAACTGGGAAAAAAATCTAAATATATGTTGTGACCCGTGGAGAAGTGGAACTAAAAAAACAGTGCACTCTTCCCACCTCGGTCATAACATTCATGTATCCAAAGCTCTTCTACGCCCTGTATATCCAGGTACCCTATCCAGTAGCTACAACTTTTCATAACCCAGTGGAAAAAGGCCACATTTAGAAGTCCTTATATTTAAGCAGTAATATTTTGAGCTATTTACGTCTTTTTTCCCAAAGAAATTCTGATCAGCTACAGATAAAACATGAATTCTTACTTGTTTAATAAATTTGTGCCTGCATTGCCTAGGTTAATAGAGGCATGGAAATATTGGGTGACGGGGAAAAAGCAACTTGTTAAGAGATATTTTGAATTTCAAGGACTAATGTATGAACATATGATGAAAAGACTCTTTTGTAGTCTACATACAGAAATGTGAATATTCAATAATCTATAGAATTAATAGTCTTGCATCTAGAGTCATCTAACATGTGTCCATTGTGTGTGGCAACAAATTGCCCATCAAATTTTATGTGATTTGCTCAAATAATCACTATCTGTAATTTCACCATGTCAATGGAATTTTACCAGACATGAACTAGAAACTCATACAAAACTAAAAGAATTATTCAGATTTTTCCAAAACTGCCAGTTGAGAACAATCAGCTGTGTGAAAAAAAAATGTAGTTTCCTTAGCTAGTGGATTATGTATGCCTAAGAAATACAATTTCTAACATAAGTAATTCTCAAAAGAAACTTTGAACATACAGATAAAATTACCCATCTTAGGTTGGAAATCTACTGATATGTTTTGCCTGCAAAGGCCTATTCTTTCTTGTGTTCTTGTTGGACATTTCATTCATTTATTTGTTTTCCCTCCTGATATTTTCAAGGCACCATGCACACACATCAGTGCCTTTTACCAGTTTCTCAGCTTGGTTTAACCTATCCATGCCATCTTTTCTGGCTGGCCTGGTCAGCCCAATCCAGTAAAACATAGGAATATGGAACAAGAGTAGGCCCTTCAGTCCCTTGAACCTGTTCTGCATTCTATTAGATTATGACTGAACTGTACCTCAACTCCATTTACACTATTTAAGGCTGCTTTCTGACCTGATCCAGTCCCTGTGTTTCCTGGTCCAAATCAGCCATTCCTTGAATTCCACTTTCACTGTTGCCTTCCTCCCTCCCAGCATCAATTCCTGGTCGCAATTTCCCTTACCCATTCCATATACAGCTCAAACGTACTAAAATAAAGTTATATCTGCTGGCACAAAACAGCAAATGATTGCATTCTATCAGAAACAAAACTACAGACTTGCTCAAAATATTTTAATCATGATTTGAAATCAAATTTTAAAATACTGATTGCTTTGTCCAGTAAGAATAAAGTACGCAAAAACACAGATGACTACATAACATGTCTTTTCAATTCAAAGTAATTCATTGTGTGTGAAACACCCTGGGGAAATTTCTTAGAAACATGGTGAGCACCACACAGATAAAAATTTTCATTTTCTTCCGCCACAATGAACAACACATTATTTATATTTACTTTTCAAATAAAATCATTATTTTCTTTGAAGGATAGGTCAACCACCACTTTAATAGGCACGTAGTTGCTTCCTCAAAAGCACAAGACACATTAGATAGCATATGTTAGGGTGGCACAGTGGTGCAGTGGTTAGCACTGCAGCCTCACAGCTCCAGGGACCCGGGTTCTATTCTGGGTACTGCCTGTGTGGAGTTTGCAAGTTCTCCCTGTGTCTGCGTGGGTTTTCTCCGGGTGCTCCGGTTTCCTCCCACAAGCCAAAAGACTTGCAGGTTGGTAGGTAAATTGACCATTATAAATTGTCACTAGTATAGGTAGGTGGTAGGGAAATATAGGGACAGGTGGGGATGTTTGGTAGGAATATGGGATTAGTGTAGGATTAGTATAAATGGGTGGTTGATGGTCGGCACAGATTCGGTGGGCAGAAGGGCCTGTTTCAGTGCTGTATCTCTAATCTAAAAAAATGTAAGTACAAAAGTATCAGTACACTATGCAATCCTATTGCTTGAAAGAAAACCACCAAACCACCACAAAATCCAGGCAGCATCACGCTGCTTACACCTTGAGTCAAAGTAGCATGCTTGGAAGTTAAGCGTAGTATTAGATTAAAAAGAATTTGCTTACAATGTTGCAAAAAAGAGTAGCAAGTCTGAGGATTGGAAGCGCTTTAGAAACCAGCATAGGGTCACCAAAAAGTTGATTAAAAAAAAGAAAAAAAGAATATGAGAGTAAACTAGCCAATAATATAAAAACAGACTGTTGTAAGAGCTTTTATGGGTATATAAAAAGGAAGAGAGTAGCTAATGTAAACGTTGATCCCTTAGAATCTGAGACAGAAGAAATTATCATGGGGAATGAGGAAATGGCAGAGGATTGAACAAATATTTTGTGTCTGTCTTCACAGTAGAAGACACAAGTTTCATACCAGAAATAGACAGTAATCTAGGGGCTAAAAAGAGTGAGGAAATTAATATCAGCAAAGAAAAAGAATTGGAGAAACTTAAGGGACTAAAATCTGACAAATCTCCAGGACGTGAAGGCTTACAGCCAAGGGCTCTAAAAGAGATAGCTGCAGATGTAGTGAATGTGCTCGCTATGATTTTCCAAAATTCTTCAGATTCAGGAATGTCCCATCAGATTGCAAGTTAGCAAATGTTACACTGCTTTTCAAGAAAGGAGGGAAGAGAGAAAACTACAGGCCAGTTATCCAAACATCATTCATTGGGAAAATGCTGGAACCTATTATTAAGCAAGTCTTAACAATGCACTTAGAAAAGCACAATTTGAACAAGTCAACATGGTTTTACTAAAGGGAAATCCTGTTTGACAAATTTATTAGAGTTTTTTGAGGATGTATCTAGTAGAATAGATAGATGGGAACCAGTAGATGTTGTATACCTGGATTTCCAAAAGGCATTCGATAAGGTGCCATACAAAAGTTTAATTGGCAAGATAAGGGCTTATGGAGTTGGGGTAATATATTAGCATGGATAGAGGATTGGTTAACAGACAGGAAGCAAAGAGTGGGCATAAACGGGGCATTTTCAAGTTGGCAGGCAGTAAATAGTGGAGTGTCGCAAGGATCAGTGCTGGGGCCTCAACTATTTACAATCTATGACAGAGAGTAATGTATCTATGTTTACTGATGATACAAAGGTAGGTGAAAAGGTAAGCTACGGGGAGGACGCAGAGAGGCTGCAAAGACATATAGACAGGTTAAATGAGTGGGCATCAAGATGGCAGATGGAGGATAATGTAGGGAAGTGTGAAGTTATTCACTTTGGTCACAAGAATAGAAAAGCAGAATATTTTTATAAGGTGTGAAACCTTTAAGTGTTGATGTTCAAAGAGACTTGGGGCTGCTTGTACAAGGAATGCAGAACGTTAGCATGCAGGTACAGCAAGCAATTAGGAAGGAAGTGTCATGTTCACCTTTATTGCAAGGGGATTAGAGCACAGGAATAAGGAAGTCTTGCTACAATTGTACAGGGTTTTGGTGAGACCATATCTGGAGTACTCTGTGCAGTTTTGGTTTCTGTATTTAAGAAAGGATATACTTGCATTGGAAGTAGTACAGTGAAGGTTCACTAAATTGGTCCCTGGGATGAGGGGGTTGTCCTCTGATGAGAGGCTAAGTAAATTGGGCCTAGATTCTCGAGTATAGAAGAATGAGAGGCGATCTCATTGAACCACATAAGATTCTGAAGGAGCTGGATAGGATAGACACTGACAGATTGTTTCCGCTGGTCGAGGAATCTAAAACACGGGGGCATAGTCTCAGAATAAGGGGCCGATCATTTAGGACTGAGATGAGGAGAAATTACTTCACTCAAAGGGTTGCAAATCTTTGGAATTCTCTACCCAGAGGGTTGTGGATGCTCCATCAATTAATACATTTAAGGCTGGGATAGACAGATTCTTCGTCTCTCAGGGATTCGAGGAATATGCAGAGCGGGCAGGAAAGTGGAGTTAAAGCCTAAGGTCAGCCATGATTGTTTTGAATGGTGGAGCAGACTTGATGGGCCATATGGTCTACTCCTGCTCCTATTTCTTGTGTTCTTGCACCCCTGCCGAGTCTCTGGGATCAGGGATCTCCCAACACAATGGGTAAGAGCTGTTTATGGATTATTAATACAGGTTAAAGAGTTACTCACTGTTTTCAGTCTCTGGGAAAACAACTTAAAAGCCTATATCATTAGCATTTTAACCACCTTTCACCTTAGTGCTTTGTTTACCCTACATGAACAAGTTTTGCTTCAAAAACACAAAGTTTAAATGTAACTCTTTTCCAAATGCTTTTTGTAGGAAATTGGGGGATACATTGGGCTCTGTAGCACCCATTTTTAGGTGCTATATGGCCTCCTAATTCTTGAAAATTGAGTCTGAGATGTGTGCGCATATTTCCAATCGAGCCTCCTGACTCTGGCTTCGGGCAGGTTGCAGCCACTCTGTGAACTCTACACCGGATTAGAATGGAAGTTACAAGTTGCCCCAAAGGCTTGTTGCCTGGTGAGTGATAACAAAGGAAAATATGCTTGACCATTCATTTCAGTAACGTTTATTCTGCGATAGATTGGTGAAGAACTTTCGGCTATATGCAACAAAGGATTGCAAAGGTTACAAATAGAGTTTGTCTTTTAAGAGACTCATCTTCTACATACATTAATATAATGGATTCGGTGGTTGAATGGAAATAATGAATTATGCACCTTAAAAGAGCTGACTACATGATTACAAATGAGTTGTATGTAGGTTGTTATCAGCAGGAAATATGCTGATTACTGCCTACTGCCCTTCCTCAGCTGACAATTCAGTTTTGCTCCATGTTGAATACGACTAGAAAGAAGCACTAAGGGCAGCAAGGGCACAGAACATACTCTATCACTAAAAGTGGCTCGGTAGCACCACTATTGACTGAGCTGGCCAAACGTTGAAGGACCTAGCTGCCAGACTCGGTTTGCAACAGATCGTGAGAGCACCAAAAATGAGGGAAAAACATATATTTGACCTTGTTCTCATCAATCTGTCACAGATGCATCTTTCCATGACCGTATTGGTTGTCGTGTCCACCGCACATTCCTTGTGGAGATAAAGTCCCATCTTCACATTGAGGACACCCTCCATCCTGTTGTCTGGCACTGCCACCATGCTAAATTATCAGATTTAGCAGCCCAAAACTGGGCATCCATGAGGCATAGTGGGCCATCAGCAGCAGCAGAATTATATTCTACCACAATTTGTAACCTCACAGCCAGGAATATCCCTCACTCTACCGTTACAACGAAGCCAAGGAATCAACCCGGGTTCAATGAGGAGTTTAGAAGGAGCAGCACCAGGTATACCTAAAAATGAGGTGCCAAACTGGGGAAGCTACAACACAGAGCTACATGCATGCTGTACAGAAGAAGCAGCATGCTATACATAGAGGTAAGCGATCCCACAACCAGTGGATCAGATCAAAGCTTTGCAGTCCTTCCTCATACAGTCATGAATGGTGATGGAAAATTAAACAACTAACGAGCGGAGGAGACTCCATGAACATCCCCATCCTCATTGATGGTGGATTTCAACAGGCGGGAGTAACAGACAAGGCTGAAGCATTTGCAACCATCTTCAGCCAGAAGTGACGAGTCAGTGATCCATCTTGGCCTCCTCCTGAGGTTCCACCATTACAGTAGTCAGTCCTCATCCAGTTCGATTCACTCCACGTCCTATCAAGAAACAGCTGAGTGCACTGCATACAGCAAAGCAGTGGGCCTCAATAACATCCCATCTGCAGTGCTGAAGACTTGTGCTCTAGAACTAGTCGCGCATTTAGCCAAACTGTTCCAGTACAGCTACAATACTGGCATCTACATGACAATATGGAAAATTGCCCAGGTATGTCCAACGCAAGCAAACGGACTGCTGGGTTGAGCACTACCTAGTACTATACTCCAGGGAAAATGTTGTTACTGAGATCGCCTCAATGCAGCCCAGTCTCTGCCAGTCATGGATGAGCTGGACGAACAGTCAACAAAATCGGAACTCAGTTATGCCATTGATTCTCTAGCTAGTGGAAAGGCCCCTGGGAAGGACGGCATTACCCCTGAAATAATCAAGAGTGCCAAGCCTGCTATACTTTCAGCACTCCATGAACTGCTTTGCCTGTGCTGGGATGAGGGAGCAGTACCACAGGACATGCGCGATGCCAATATCATCACCCTCTATAAGCACAAAGGTGATCGCGGGAGAGCCAACTGTGTAACAGCCCCGACAACCAATTTTATCTGCAGCACCTGGGGAAGAGTCTGTCACTCTAGAATTGGCCTTTATAGCCACTCCAGGCGCTGCTTCACAAACTACTGACCACCTTCAGGCGCTTACCCATTGTCTCTCGAGACAAGGAGGCCAAAGAAGAAGAAGATGTCCTGTCCACAAAAAGTAGGACAAATCTAATCTGGCCAATTACCGCTCCATCAGATCACTTTTGATCATCAGCAAAGTGATGGAATGGGCCATTGGCAGTGCTCTCAAGCATCACTTAGTCAGCAATAACCTGCTGACTGTGCTCACTTTGGGTTCTGCCAGGAGCTCTCAGCTTCAGACCTCATTACAGCTTCGATCCAAACATGGACAGCTGAATTCCAGATGTGAGATGACAGTAACTGTCCTTGACATCAAGGCAGCATTTGACTAAGCGTGGCATCAAGCAGCCCTAGTAAGATTGATGTCACTGGGAATCAGGGAAAAATATTCCCTGGCTGGAGTCTTACCTATCACAAAGAGAGATGGTTGTGGTTGTTGAAGGCCTATCATCTCAGCCCCAGAGACATCACTGCAAGAGTCCGTCACGGCCGTATCCTGGACCCAACCATCTTTAGCTGCTTCATCGATGACCTTCTCTCCATCATAAAGTCAGAAGTGTGAATGTTCATTGATGATTGCACAATGTTCAGTTCCATTTCCAACTCCTCAGATAATGAAGAACTCCATGCTTGCATGCAGTGAAACTTGGACAACATTCAGCCTTGGGCTGATAACATTCTCATCACACAAGTCCCAGTCAATGATGATCTCCAACAAGAGAGGGTCGAACCACCTCCCCTTGACAGTCGCTGGCATCACCATCATTGAAAACCCTAACATAACATCCTGGGGCATCATCATTGACCAGAAACTTAACTGGAACAGCCACATAATTACTGTGATTGTTTTTTCTTGAGGGCAATTAGGGATGTGCAGCAATCTCCGCATCCCATGAACGAATGAATGAAAGTAAAACAGTAGGTCAGAAGCTGGGTATTCTGCAGCCAGTGACTCGATTCCTGACTATCCCTGCCTTTCCACCATCTACAAGGCACAAGTCAGGAATGTGATGGAATACTCTCCATTTGCTCGAATGAGTGCAGCTCCAACAATACTCAAGCAAATCGACACCATCCAGGACAAAGTAGCATGCTTGATTGGTACCCCATCCATTATCTTACACATCCATTCCCTGCACCAGTAATGCACCATGGCTGCAGCGTGTACCATCTACAACATGCAAGCAGCAACTCGCAAGGCTTCTTCCACAGCACTTCTCTAACCTGTGACCTCTACCACGGAGAAGAATGAGGCAGCAGATGCATGGGAACACCACCACCTGCAAGATTCCCTCCAAGTCACACACCATCCTGACTTGGAAATATATTGCTGTTCCTTCACTGACACTAGGTCAAAATCCTGAAATTCCCTCGCTAATGGCATTATGGACGTACCTTCACCACACGGACTACAGCGCTTTCAAAGGTGGCTCTCCACCACCTTCTTAAGGGCAGTTAATGATGTGCAATAAATGCTGGCATTGCCAGTGACACACACATCCTTTAAATGAATTTTTAAAAAAAGCCACATGGATAGCAGCCGGTCAAGATTGCCCATCATCACTATTACAGTGTTGTAATCCAGAAGGCCAGTTGAAGGGTAGAAGTGGAGCCAATCTTTACATACATTTTATAAGCATTTATGTACAGAGTTACACATTAGAAGCACATACCACCTAACCCAACAACCATAATTTCAGTCTGTGCCTATTTATAGGGACACAAGTGAATCCCCTGTTAATACCCACCACCTGCATACAATTAAACACAATTAATATGCAATTCATATAAAAACATAAGAAATAGGAGCAGGAGTAGACTATTCAGCCCCTCGGGCCTGCTCTCCCATTCAATAAGATCATGGCTGATGTGATTGTGGCCTTAACTCCACTTTCCTGTCTGCCCCTGCCAACCCTTGACTCCCTTGTCAAATGAAAATCTGTCTAACTCAGCTTTGAATATATTCAATGACTCAGCCTCCACTTCTCCCTGGGGAAGAGAATTCCAAACACTAATGACCCTCTGAGAGAAGAAATTCCTCCTTATTTCCATCTTAAATGGGAGATCCCTTAATTTGAAACTGTGCCCCCTCGTTCCAGATTCCCACATGAGGGGAAACATCCTCTCAGCATCTCCTCTGTCACGTTTCCTCAGAATCTTATACGTTTCAATAAGATCACCTCTCCATCTTGTAAACTGCAATGAGTATAGGCCCAATCAGCTCAACCTTTCCCTCATCTCAGGAATTAGCCTCATGAACCTTCTCTGAACTGTTTCCAATGCAAGTATGTCTCTCCTTAAATAAGGTGACTGCAACTGCACAGTCCTCTCGGTGTGGTGTCACCAATGTCTCGTACAGTTGTAGCAAGACTTCCCTACTTCTATACTCCATCCCCTTTGCAATAAAAGCTAATAATCCATTTGCCATCCTAATTACTTGCTATACCTGCATGCAGACTTTTTGTGATTCATGTACAAGGACACCCAGGTCCCTCTGTATCGCAGCATTCTGCAGTCTCTCTCCATTTAAGTAATATTCTACTTTCCTGTTCTTCCTGCCAAAATGGACAACCTCACATTTTCCCACATTATACTCCACCTGCCAATTTTATGCCCACTGACTATGTAGCAAATTTGGCTACAATACAGTCGGTCCCTTCATCCAAGTCATTAATATAGATTGTAAATAGTTGCGGCCCTGGCACAGATCCCTGTGGCACTCCACTAGTTACAGTTTGCCATCCTGAAAATAACCCATTTATCCTGACCCTCTTGCCAGAATTTTATGCCCCACAAACGGCGGGCTGGTGGTGGGGAGGCATGTAGGGCAAAATTAATTGGGATGTAGGGGGGCCGTTCCTGACGCCCTCCCACCCCTACTGTAACTTTACGCGGGGTGGCAGCAAGAAATGGCTCGCCTGCCCACCCCAAGCCAATCAAGGCCCTTAAGTGGCCAATTAACTGGCACTTAAGGGCCTCCGCCTGCTGCTGGGGCAGCTGGACGGCAGAAGCCTCAAAAAGCCCACCTGATGAAACCAGGCAGCCTTCTTGCGGGCTGGTCGGGGTCCCTCCTGATTGGGCACCCTGTGCCCCACGGAGGGCCGCCCCAGAGTCCCAACTGCCCCCAATGCACAAAACTCCCCACGCGCCCCCCCCCCCCCCCGCAACCCCCAACCAACCCCCCTTGCCTTGCTGGTGCCTGACCGATTGTCCCTGATGAGGCCTCAAAAACCTACTTCCTTTCCTGGGTTGTCCTTCCTCTTCCTCCTGGAGCTGGGTGTAAACCCAGGAGTGGTCACCACTCCCAGTGGCACTGCTGGGACTAAGAGCTGCCGGCCCACTGATTGGCCGGCAGTTCCATTAGGCGTGACTTCCTGCCTCAAGGAGGTGGATGTCCTGCCCAAGACCAATTAAAAGCCTGGGAGTGCAAAATCCCAGTCTGGCTCCAACTCTCCATCGACTTTTCGATGGGTGGACTGGGCCTCCCGCCCAACAAAAAAATTATGGCCTCTGATTCCTGTGATTTATCCAGTCCTCTATCCATGCTAACAAACCACCCCAACACCATGAGCTCCCATCTTGTGTAGTAACCTTTTATGTGGCACCTTATCAAATGCCTTTTGGAAATCCAAATATACTACATCTGCTGGTTCCCCTTTATTCACCCTGATTGTTACATCCTCAAAGAACTCTAATAAATTTGTCAAATATGACTTCCCTTTCACAAAACCATGTTGACTCTGCCTAATTATATTGTGATTTTCCAGGTGCCCTGCTACTACTACTTTAATAAAAACAAGAAATGCTGGAAATACTCAGCAGGTCTGGCAGCATCTGTGGAGAGAGAAGCAGAGTTAACGTTTCAGGTCAGTGACCCTTCTTCAGAACTGGAAATATTAGAAATGTGAAAAATTTTAAGCAAGTAAAGCAGGAGTGGGACAAGAGGTAACAAAGGAGAAGGTGTAGATAGGACAGAGTCACAGAATAGCTGACCAGAAGGTCATGGAGCAAAGGCAAACAATATGTCAATGGTGTGTTGAAAGACAAAGCATTCGTACAGATAAGGTGTTACCGGACTGAAAATCGAACAGCCACAAGTATAAACATGAAAAAAAACAGTGGGTAAGCAAACTGAACAAGCTAAGATGAAATTAAATAAAACAAAAAAAAAGAAAAAATAACTAAAAATAAAAGTAAAATGGGGGGCCCATCATGCTCTGAGATTATTGAACTCAACGTTCAGTCCGGCAGGCTGTAGTGTGCCTAATCGGTAAATGAGATGCTGTTCCTCGAGCTTGCATTGATGTACACTGGAACACTGCAGCAATCCCAGGACAGAGATGTGAGCATGAGAGCAGGGAGGAGTGTTGAAATGGCAAGCAACCGGAAGCTCGGGGTCATGCTTTCGGACTGAGCGGAGGTGTTCCACAAAGCGGTCACCCAGTCTGCGTTTGGTCTCCCCAATTGTGACCACATTGTGAGCAGCGAATACAGTATACTAAATTGAAATAAGTACAAGTAAATCGCTGCTTGGTCTGAAAGGAGTGTTTGGGGCCTGGGATAGTGAGGAGAGAGGAGGTAAATGGGCAAGTATTACACCTCCTGCGATTGCAGGGGAAGGTGCCGTGGGAAGGGGACGGGGTGGTTGGGGTAATGGAGTGGACCAGGGTGTCACGGTGGGAACGATCCCTTCGGAATCCTGACAGAGGAAGGGAGGGGAAGATGCGTTTGGTAGTGGGCATCACGCTGGAGGTGGCGGAAATGGCGGAGGATGATCCTTTGAATATGGAGGCTGATGGGGTGGAAAGTGAGGACAAGGGAAACCCTGTCACGGTTCTGGGAGGGAGGGGAAGGGGTGAGGGTAGAGGTGCGGGAAATGGACCGGACACGGTAGAGGGCCCTGTCAACCACAGTGGGGGGGAATCCTCGGTTGAGGAAAAAGGAAGACATATCAGGAGCACTGTCATGGAAGGTAGCATCATCAGAGTAGATGTGTCTGAGACGGAGAAACTGGGAGAATGGAATGGAGTCCTTACAGGAGGCAGGGTGTGAAGGAGTGTAGTCGAGGTAGCTGTGGGAGTCGGTGGGCTTATAATGGATATTAGTAGACAGCCTATCCCCAGAGATGGAGACAGAGAAGTCGAGGAAGGGAAGGGAAGTGTTGGAGATGGACCATGTAAAGGTGAGAAAGGGTGGAAATTAGAAGCAAAGTTGATAAAATTTTCCAGTTCGGGGCGGGAGCAGGAAACGGCACCAATACAGTCATCGATGTACCAGAAAAAGAGTTGGGGGAGGGGTCCTGAGTAGGACTGGAACAAGGAATGTTCGACATATCCCACAAAAAGACAGGCATAACTAGGACCCATGCGGGTACCCATAGCAACACCCTTTACTTGAAGGAAGTGAGTGGAGTTGAAGGAGAAGTTGTTCAGTGTGAGATCAAGTTCAGCCAGGCGGAGGAGGGTGGTGGTGGACTGGTTGGCCCTCTGTTCAAGGAAGAAGCGGAGAGCCCTCAAACCGTCCTGGTGGGGGATGGAGGTGTAGAGAGATTGGACATCCATAGTGAAGAGGAGGCGTTTGGGGCCAGGAAACTGGAAATTGTCAAAATGACGTAGGGCGTCAGAAGAGTCATGGATGTAGGTGGGAAGAGACTGGACCAGCGGAGAAAAGATAGAGTCAAGATAGGAAGAAGTTCAGCGGGGCAGGAGCAGGCTAACACAATGGGTCTGGTGGGACAGTCCTGTTTGTGGATTTTGGGAAGGAGGTAGAAGCGGGCTGTCCAGGGTTTTGGGACCATGAGGTAGGAAGCTGTAGAGGGAAGATCTCCAGAGGAGATGAGTTCAGTGACAGTCCTTTGGACAGTAGCTTGATGTTTGGTGGTGAGGTCACGGTCCGGGGAGGTAGGAAGAAGTGTCTGAGAGTTGGCTCTGAGCCTCTGCAAGGTAGAGGTCGGTACGCCATACAACAACAGCACCACCCTTGTCTGCAGGTTTGATGACCATGTCGGGGTTAGACCTGAGAGAACAGAGTGCCTCAAGTTCAGAGGGGGACAGGTTAGATTGAGTGAGGGGGGGCATAGAAATTGAGATGACCAATGTCTCGCCGACAGTTTTCAGTGAAAAGATCAAGAGTGGGTAAGAGGCCGACGGAAGGGTCCAGGTAGAGGGAGAATGCTGGAGGTGGATGAATGGGTCTACTGATCGGGGGGAGGACTCCTGGTCAAAGAAGTGAACCCAGAAGCGAAGGCAATGGAAGAAGAGCAGAACGTCATGCCGAGCGCGAAATTCATTGAGGTGGGGGCATAAAGGGATAAAAGTGAGACCTTTGCCGAGTATAGAACGTTCAGCTTCAGAGAGGGGGAGGTCAGAAGGTATAGTGAATACACGGCAAGGGGTCAAATCAGAAGGGGTGGGGTCAGAGGGATGTGAAGGGGAAGAAGGATCTGGAGGGGCATTAGTCTCCATCAGCTGCTGGAGCTTGCGTTCCTTGACACCTGAAAGGAAGAAAAAAAGTTTTTTGTTAATGCGTCGGAATAGACGAAGGAAGAAATGAAACTGCGGAGTAGAACAGCTTTGAGATAAGGTGAGGCGGTGCTGCTGGAGAGAGAGGTCCAGTGTGTACATGTGGCAGCGCATAGCACTTCTTTAATAATGGATTCTAGCATTTTCCCAATAGCAGACATTTGGCTAACTGGCCTATAGTTTTCTGCGTTCTGTCTCCCTCCTTTCTTGAACAGAGGTGTTACATTTGCAGTTTTCCAGTCCGTTGGGATCTTACCTGAATCTAGGGAATTTTGGAAGCTTACAACCAATGCATCCACTATCTCTGCAGGCACTTCCTTTAAGACTCTCAGATGCAGACCATCAGGTTCAGGGGACCTATCAGCCTTTCGTCCCATTAATATTCCTATTATTTTTTCTCTAGTAATAGTGATTATTTTAAGTTCGTTCCTCCCTTTTGCTTCCTGATCTTCTACTATTCTTGAGATGTTAATTGTGTCTTCTACTGTGAAAACAGATACAAAATACTTGTTCAAAGCCTCTGCCATTTTCTTGTTTCCCATTATTAATTCCCCAGTCTCCCCCGCTAAGGGATCAATGCTCACTTTAGCTACTCTTTCCCTTTTTATATATTTGTAAAAGCTTTTACTGTCTGTTTTTCTATTTCTTGTTAGTTTTTTTATATTGCTAGTTTTCTCTCAAACTCTTAATTTCTCTTTTTTTATAGTCATCCTTTGCTGGTTCTAAAATGTTCCCAATCTTCTGGCCTACCACTAATCTTCGTAGCATTGGATGTTTTTTGTTTCAATTTGATTACACCCTTAACTTCCTTAGTTAGCCATGGATGGTGCATCCTTTTAGTAGAGTCTGTCTTCCTCAAAGGAATATATTTTTGTTGAGAGTTACGAAATTATCTCATCAAATGCCTGCCATTGCTTCTCTACCATCTTACCTATTAACCTATTTTCCCAGTCCTCTTTAGCCAACTCTATCGTTATACCTTTGTAATTGCCTTTATTTAAGTTGAAAACACGAGTTATGGATCCACATTTCTCATCCTCAAACGGAATGGGAAATTCTCTCATGTTATGATCACTCCTGCCTAGAGAATCCTTTACTATGAGGTCTTTAATTAATCCTGTCTCATTACACATTACCAGGTCCAAAATAGCCTGGTCCCTGGTAGGTTCTAGAATATATTGTTCTAAGAAACTATCCTGAATACACTCTATGAACTCATCTTCCAGGCTACCTTTGTCAATTTGATTTGTCCAATCACCTACGAGTTTTGCTATACCTTTCTTGCAAGCCCCAAGTAATTCTTGATGTATATTCTCCTACTTTATAGCTACTGTTGGGGGGCCTGTAAACTACTCCCACCGGTGACTTTCCTTTGCTGTTTTTTTATCTCCACCCAAACTGATTCTATATCTTGATCTTCTGAATCAAAATCATTTCTCACTTTTGTACTGAAGTCATCCTTTATGAACAGAGCTACCCCAGCTCCTTTTCCTTTTTTACTGTCCTTCCAAAATGTTGAATACCCTTGAATATTCAGGTCCCAGCCTTGGTCACCTTGCAACCATGTATCTGTAATGGCTGTCATATGATATTCATTCATTTCTATTTGTGCTATTAATTCATCCATCTTGTTAGGAATACTGCGAGCATTCAGATAAAGAGCCTTTAATTCTGTCTTACCATTTTTGCCTCCTCTGACCTTCTTTGCTGGTCCACTCTTATGTTTGTATGCTCTGTCCCTTCCTGTCACACTCTGGTTCTCATTACCTGTATTACTACCCTGCACTATTTCCTTGTCCTTTCTCTTTAACTTTCCAAATCTCCCCTCATGTGAACCCTCCCCCCCCCCCCTCCCCCCACTATTTAGTGTAAAGTCCTCTCTACCGCCCTAGTTTTGCCAGTACACCAGTCCCAGTGCGGTTCAGGTGAAGGCCGTCCCGATGGTACAGTTCCTTTTTTCTCCCAGAACTGGTGCCAGTGCCCCATGAATCGAAACCCACTTCTCCCACACCAATCTTTGAGCCACGCATTCAACTTTCTAATCTTATTTGCCCTATGCCAATTTGCTCATGGTTTAGGTAGTAATCCAGAGATTATTGTGGTTCTGCTTTTTAATTTATCCCCTAGCTGCTCATACTGCCCCAGCAGAACCTCTCTCTTAGTCCTACCTATGTTGTTGGTACCCATGTGCACCATGACAATTGGATCCTTCCCCTCCCACTCCAAGTTCCTCTCCAGCCCCAAGAAGATGTCCTTAACCCTGGCACCGGGCAGGCAATATAGTCTTCTGGACTCACGCCCTCAGCTGCAGACAACTGTATCGATCCCCCTCACTATACTGTTCCTACTACAACTACATTCCTTTTAACTCCCTCCACTTGAATGGCCCCCTGCACCACTGTGCTGTGGTCAGTTTGCCCATCCTGCAGTCACTGCTGTCATCCACACAAGCTGCAAGAACGTTGAACTTGTTGGACAATTGCAAGGGCTAAGGCTCCTCCAGTGCTAACTTCTGGATCGCCATACCTGCCTCTCTTGCAGTCACACCCTCCTGTCCCTGACCACGGACCAAATCAGAAGTACATAGCCGAAGGGCTGTGACTGCTTCCTAGAACAATGTGTCCAGGTAACTTTCCCCCTCCAAGATGCATCGCAGTGTCCAAAGCTTGGACTCCAGCTCATCAACTCTGAGCCAACATTCCTCAAGCTGCAGACACTTACTGCAGATGTGGTTGCTGTGGATCACACAGGTGTCCACCAGCTCCCACATGCTATGGCTGCACTTCTACACGTCACTTGCCCTGCCTCTTTACTGTGTTTTATTTAACAAATTAGGTTTAGAAATATCAATTGCTTTAACTAGTTAAGCTATAAATTTAATGCAATACTTATATACTCCCAGTACCAGTTTAAACTGCTGCCACCATTTAGAAAGAAAGAAAACTTAAAACTCACCAACCATTCACCTGCCTACTCACCTCATTAATGCTTCCAGGTTTCAGCTCTCGCTGCATGCTGTTGGTCTCCGGCTCCCTTTCTCAGCACTCCTTTTTTGTAAAAGGTCAGAACAGCACCTCCTCCCTCATTGCACTGAATTCCCTAACTTACCAAATTCCCAAGCTCACACTTTGTCTTGAGCCACACTCAGTCACGAGCTGCTACCTTCGTGCCTGCAGGACAACTAGTGATGGGCATTAAATGCTGGCCTTGCCACTGACATTCACATCCTGAGAATGAATTTAAATCATGTATATTCAGCTTTGCTTTGTCAGCCATCAGGATGTAGTCACAGGCTTTGGTCACTAGTTGACTCTATCAAGCAAGTTTCTGAAGTCTCCCAAACATGTCAGCAACTTATATTTAAATTAAAGGAAAACTGACATTCATCAACTTACCATGGGCAACTTACTGGTTACTGATAAATGCTCTGATTTTGAAATCCAACTCGCATTTATCAAAATGTGAATGTTACATTTTATGTAAAAGTTTTAAAGTTTCATAGTATCACTATATTCATTTAAATCTTTATTGTCGTCTTCCACATTCAACTTGAATTTTGAGTATAAAAAGTTTTGAAAATAAGTATGTTTCCACTTTGTTTACCAAAGTGTTTATTATGATTTCTTAAGCTAGGGGTTCCTTCTCCTCAGGCTCCAGCGGGACCTAGAGGAGTAGTGGCAGTCAGTTCATGCAGTAGGTGCTTCAACTCACCTACTGCTAAAACATGCATCCATGATATTATTACCTCCAGACTCAATTATTCCAATGCACTCCCAGCCAGCCTCCCACATTGCACCCTCTGAAAACTTGAAATCATCCCAAACTCTGCTGCCCATATCCTAACTTGCACCAAGTCCCATTCACCCATCATAGCTTGCTGACTTATACTGACTCCTGGTCCAGCAACACCTGGATTTTAAAATTCCCATCCTTGTTTTCAAACCTTCCGTAGCCTCGCTCCTCGTTATCTCTAACTTCCTCCAGCTCTGCGATACTCTGTTAGAAATTAGCAATATGTTTAGTGTGTGTGTACATATCAATTTGGAATAGGTAGAGGATTAGGCTAAGGCTGTAGGTGTTGTTTTCATGGGAATTGCTTTAAATTTTGTTTCACTGGAAATAAGTGAAATTGGTATTATCAGAAAATGACAGCTGCAGTTAGGCTAGGAAAGGGGCCATGGATAGATGAGGCCAGTACAACTGGTAGATACTTAAAACAAATACATACTTCAAAGCTGTGTTAGGATTTTCAATTAACCTGGCTTAATTAAGATGTTTGCTGAAATACAGAAGTTAATTAGTGTGTGAAGGTAGAATAGAAGCTACTTTAGTGAATCACTCTATGGTCCAATAGTCCAATAAGAATTTAGGACAGTTAGTCCAGAGGCTTTACAAACATCTCTGAGCATAAATAATTGATAACAGGCAAATATGAACAAGGAAGCCCCTGAAAGTAGGTTTGAAGGGGATATTCAAGGGAGTTATGAGATTAGTTATGGGAAGCAGGACAGAATGCAATAAGGAAAGCAGTCTGGAGGATGCTGTAAATCAAGAACAGAAATTAAATGGAAAGGCTTTACTTATCCATGAAAGGTAGACGGGAACGTGAGGGTGGGCTTTTACTCCATGGTTTAAACAAAGAATTTGCGCACCATTGGATGCTTTATATTAAGAAGACATTTTACAGGACAATGAAATCCTGTCAATATAACACCCTGAAAAAAGGTAAAAAGGATAAGTTTTCGAAGGAAACCATTGCAGTAGGCGGTGGAAAGAAACTCCCAAGGGTGGATCATTGCTGACTTAGGTCTAACATTCTTGGGTAGTTTGGAAGACTTTGAGAAGAAGCAAGGCACCGAGAAGAAAGAAGGAGAACTGTTCACCATGCCAGTTGTCCTGCCCAACCTGAACTGGTACTTGCTAGTTGCCACCTCTCTCCTCGTTTAAGGCACTCCTTAAAACCTACTTCTTTGATCGACTTTTTGGTCATCTATCCTAATATCTCCTTATGTGGCTCAGTATTAAATTTTGTTTGATACTTCTGTGAGGCATTTTACTATGTTAAAGGCACCATATAAATGCAAGTTTTTGATGTATAGTGCTAAGGATATTGGGGCACATCAGGAAGAAGGGAAGAGGAGTTAGTTAAGTATGTTTAGTAAAGAACACAAAAGTCCGAGTGTATCAGGCCTGTGTCCTCAGTACCTTGCTCTATGGCAGCGAGGCCTGGACAACGTATGTCAGCCAAGAGCGACGTCTCAATTCATTCCATCTTCGCTGCCTCCGGAGAATACTTGGCATCAGGTGGCAGGACCATATCTCCAACACAGAAGTCCTCGAAGCGGCCAACATCCCCAGCTTGTACACACTACTGAGTCAGCGGCGCTTGAGATGGCTTGGCCATGTGAGCTGCATGGAAGATGGCAGGATCCCCAAAGACACATTGTACAGCGAGCTCGCCACTGGTATCAGACCCACCGGCCGTCCATGTCTCCGCTATAAAGACGTCTGCAAACGCGATATGAAATCCTGTGACATTGATCACAAGTCGTGGGAGGCAGTTGCCAGCGTTCGCCAGAGCTGGCAGGCAGCCATAAAGACGGGGCTAAAATGTGGCGAGTCGAAGAGACTTAGTAGTTGGCAGGAAAAAAGACAGAGGCGCAAGGGGAGAGCCAACTGTGCAACAGCCCCGACAAACAAATTTCTCTGCAGCACCTGTGGAAGAGCCTGTCACTCTAGAATTGGCCTTTATAGCCACTCCAGGCGCTGCTTCACAAACCACTGACCACCTCCAGGTGCGTATCCATTGTCTCTCGAGATAAGGAGGCCCAAAAGAAAAAGAAAGAAATGGTTAGCCATGGCCTGCTGGATTTCCTTAGGGAATTTGAGGGTAATTTTGAAATTGGCCATAGCTTTTGTCTCTTTTTTATTTTTAAATACTGGAAGTTGGGGAGGGTAGGTGCAGGAGGGTGCACCTTCCAGTAGGTAGAGTGAGAATTAATAGGCCTTTTAATCTATCCTCATCCATTTTATATTTTTATATATAATATTAAATTAGACTAGCTTCTAAATATGTTTTGTACCACCCCCTAAATCCGGTGCATTGATCTAATTGAAAAACGTTTAATACACTAAGTGATTTCAAAATTCATGTGGGAGAAAACGTTTCTATTGTGGGGGAAGGATGGGGATTTCTGCAAAGAAGTACTTCATTTTTTGACAATACTCTTGTATATGAGTTTCACTGCAGTATGTTAATACCATATATGGTCAAAAATCAAGCTATATAATAGTAACAGTAAGAAACAGCTTGCTTGGATTTACAAAGGGAAGATCCTGCCTGACACACTTCCTAGACTTATTTCAGAACTTAATAGCAGCAGGTGGAAAGTGGTGTTCCAAAACGTTTGGTACTGGAACCACTGTTGTTTACCATTTACCTGCATCATTTGGACTCGGGATTTTAAAATACTATAAATTCATGGATAGCACCAAATTGGGGAATATATTTAATGCTGGAGAAGGCTGACTAAATATAAGATGGAGTTAAAAAACGTGCAGAATGGCCCCCGCCCACACAACTCCCAGTCGGAGTTATAATCAAGTCTTTCAGCTACTGTAATACATTGTCATTTTTGCTTCTTGTTGGAATTCTGCATCTTTCATTATTTCACAATAGTTCTCTGGTTGTTCTAAGGTTAAAAATCAGGTATCAATTTTACATGACCACCCTTAGTAGGTTTCTTAGATATCCTTTATGGTGCAAATCCCCACAAAACAGTTGAATTAGGACCTTCTTTGGGCCTGATAGTACAATACCTCCAAATACCAAACCAAAAAAAAATTCTTCTCCCTGAATTTATATTTTTTAAGAGTAACTGTAACATAATTTTCTTCTGCTTTTTTCAACTAGGTCTATCATTGAGCATTGTGTTCTAGTTGGTTAGATGCACATTGAAGGCACCCGAGCTTCTTTCCATTGCTTGTTATGTAACATTGCATTATATTTCAGCCATTGACACAATTCCAAAATTCAATCTTTTGTATTCATTGAGAATAATGTGAGTTGTTGTTGCAGATTATGGTTTTCTGGATACTTTCGGATCACGCTGAGAACATATATGATCCATTCGGCTTTACAATGATTTAATGTTAGTACATCAATGTTAATTTTGTTCAATTGCTATACATATAATTACATATCTTCAGTATTTTTATATTATTGATACTCAATGGTAGGAATATCTGCACCTTCAATATATATTTTTCCATTAACTCATTTAGTTGCTTTTCAATTTTCTTTGAGTGGGAATGGGGATTTCCAGTCTTGTGCACTGGCTGCACATTCATGTATTTGCAGTTTCACTTGCATACTGTTTAGCTGAATGTTGAATATATTTGGAAATTCCTTGCATACTTCATCAGTTATGCTTTGCTTTGTTTGCTCCAACAATTTGATTTAGCATTGCAACTGTAAACTTGGAATAGGCCGAGTATTTCTCTTCACAATATATGCGAACAATATGTACGAACAAATGGAAATAGTTTCACTGAACTTTTTTGTTATCTTAGCTTTCATCAACATCCCACTCAATTTCGTCACAATCATCATTGGTATTTCTTGGAATTCACTATCAACCAATACTTTCACTCATGCACTTTCAATCCGTAGCATATCGGAAATGTTTACTTGACACTATGCATCTTTTCTCCTATTCTCTTTTATATTGAGCAGATTCCTATGTGCTTCTGAACAATGATGCTCTGTGTTATATTTCTGATTTTCTCAGTTAAGCCATTTTGCCCACTGCCTTGCATTTGCTTTTATCACAACTTCGGATTCTTTTTTATATTTTTTGTCATAAGTGATAGAATAAAAATTTAATTATTTCCTTTTACTGAACATGTGCATTCATTTGTAGATGCAGCACCAGAGAAATAATTGTCAATGTAGTGATGATGTGAACAGAGAGTTTGTGAAAACTGATTGACGGTTTAGTATTTAAAGAGGTTTTTTTTGCTTCTCACAGTTGCATCTGCATTATCTTTGGTGCATTTCTTGCTGCTGACCTTTCCACCTGCACTTTTACAAGAGGAAGAGGAGTTCATGCAGAGGGAACAACAAAGACAGTTGTGAGACTGTATCTCAGGCAACTGGTGCCTATTTGGCCTTGGCCCAAAGCTTGGGTTTTCAGACTGACTGTATCCTACTTGGAGAAGTCAGAAGAGACATGTACTTGCCATCTATGCTTTACAAGGAAGATAATCACAGAGGTATGTAACTTTCTCGAGCCTGATATGGTTCCCACAGCAAACAAATGCTTCCAAGCTACCACTGGTAGCATTTGTTGAGATAGTAAGTCTTCAATTCACTGATGCATAACACAATTCACAGAAGCCTGATTTGCCAGGAAAAAGAACACATATCACTGTCCCCATATAAAGGAGACAATACAATAGGGCATAAGCCTTATCAGGTTGTAAGATTTCCAAAAGTGCAGCACCTCATTTTTGGTACACAAACAGCCATCAGGACCCCTAACAGCAAGCCTATGGCATATATGAACAGGAAAGGCTTTCACTCCATAAATCTGAAGGAATAATCGGGGAGAAAGCACATAGAAGTAGAAAGAGAGTAGGGCAAGGGTAAAAAGTGAAGTGGAGTCTAATGTTTCCTCCAAGATGCGCGGCCATGAAGTGACCTGGAAGTTTCCTTGTAGGCTGCGCACAAGTTGGCTTCTTTAAATTACTGTGCATATCCAGCCGTGCAAAAAAATTTAAAGGGGTCACCGGCGCACTCCAAAAAAAAAATTGGAGGGAATCTTGGTGCAGTGGTAGTTCAATGGAGTAGACTTAAAAAGATAATTGAGAGAACAGTGATGGTATGTTCAGGAATTGTGGGAAGAATACTGTGTGCCTAAGGCCAGCTTGGATGGTAATTAAAGTTATTTGATGTAAAGTTAAGGAAATCAATTATTATTACCTGAAATCTTGAGGAAGCTGGGTGTGGGGTAAGGTGAGGGTCAGATCTGGGGTGGATCTGAATTTCCATCTGCCCTTGGCTGTGACTCTGACCCAACCCAAGATTCCAGCATCAGGATAATTTACATATTCTTGGTGGTTGTTTATGGTCTTTCTAGCACAATGGAGACACTTGCCTGAGTGGGATAGCAGGTAATCATTTTGCTGCACCAACAGTCCTGCAGGGCTCTGGGAGGTAGACCAAAGATGTTAAACATCCTCAGTGTGCTTTTTGTGCCATATTTTGACAATCCAGTCAGTCACTCTGTGAAACCAACCGAGGAATTTTTAAATTCCATTTCCTAAACCAGTGGTTCTCAAACGTTATTGTCTGCGAACCACTTAGACGGGGCAAAAGAGCTCATGGTCCACTTACCAGTCCTACCCCACCCGCTTTTGCTTGCCACTGCAAAACAACTCATCAGAATTAATGGGAAGAATGGCGCTGCTTTTAATGAGACACCAATGAAGTGGTGTCTGGTTCCAAGCTGGAGAGCTTCAGTGTCGTGTCGGGTTCCATAGTCAGCTGGTTCCTCTTTGCTTTCAGCCCCTCAAGTGTTGAAAATGCGATCTTGTAGTTGTATGTTGTTTGGAATGGGAGCAGATACTTCGGAGCTGCATCAGCGAGTCCAGGATACTTGGACTGGCTGTGGAACCAAAAGTCCGTCAAACCTTTCTCGCCCAATACCAGCTGCAGTGATTTGCATTTTGGACCAGCCTGCAGACCACCTGGAGGGTCCTTGTGGACCACCAGTGGTCCGTGGACCACATTTTGAGAACCATTGCCCCAAACCGAGGAACACTAGGCACTAGGTGTCCATGGTGCTCAGCTTTGCCACGAGCGTAATGGGAAAAAATGCATTCTGTAACATATTTTCCCTATTTAAATTGTATTATAATGTGCCTACCCATTTGTGGTTGGGTATATTATACGTCCACCCTTGATAATGCCAGGATTTTCAACAAGGCCAAAAGGAGGCCCCGAATTTAGTGTGTTGAAAAATTTCTCTCCCGGGAATTTTGTTGCTGATAACTTGTATGCATAAGAGTATACATAAAAACAAGGAACAACAAATAACTGCAAAACTGGTGTAGAAATTTAAAATTACAAGAGAAATTCACAAAAAATAACTTTTTTTTTTAAAGTACATTGGAGGGAAATGAAAACATTTGCATTTACATGGTGCCTTTCTGATCTCAGGACTTCACAAAGAGCTTCACAGCCAATGAATCACCTTTGAAGTTTATTCATTGTTGTAATGTGTGGAAACATGGCAGCCAATGTACACACAGCAAGATCCCATGAACAACAGTAAGATAAATGACCAGAATAATCTGTTTTAGTTTGTTGGTTGAGGGAGAAATGTTAGTTAGTGTACTGGGAGAGTGCCACAATTAAAGCAAAATACTGTGGATGCTGGAAATCTGAAATAAAATCAGAAAATGCTGGAAATACACAGCAGGTCTGACAGCATCTGTGGAGCACGAAAAAGAGTTAACGTTTCAGGTCTATGACCTTAAATCTGATACTTTCTCTCATTTTAGCCCATTTTGACCCTTCTTCTGATTCTATTAAAATCCTTGTCACCTTTCTTTATTTCTAGTTGATAAAAGGTTGTAGTGCCAAAACTTATCTGCACTACCTTTGTTGCCAGTAAATTGCCACATTAACTGTAGTGACTTTTGAATCTTCAGTCTAGGTAATTTGTTAATAGGCCTGTGATTTGTGAAGCTTTGTAAATTCCAGCTATCATCAATATGGCCAGGAAATCTTCTGTTTTGGGGAGAGCATAGTTATTTAACTTGGATACTTGATTCACTGGATAGAATGCTCACAGATTCTGATGAATTTATTTTGTTTAGTGATCAGAAAATGTGTGCTGCCCACACAGAACACAGCACTGGCTGTATATTCCCTTCCTTCTCTCTAGCCTTTGTCTTGAGAATATAATATGGCTGTAGCTTTAAAATATTTTGGTTTTGTTCCATAATCCTACCACCATCCTGGACCTTCCTTAAATACCTATTTAGAATTAGAAATATAAGAAAGATGTTGATTACCCTTTGATTGTCAAGTTAGCAATCCTGGGACTTCTGTCTGTGCACATGATAGCACTCGTATCTCACAGGCCCTTTCCAGGAAAATGCTTAATTCATACAGAGCGGTTTTCCAGGCATATTCTCACACCTTGCTAGTTGGTCAGTGCTGTGGCAGATGGTGAGGCTGGGGTGCCTGTGGAGGGCAGAAAAATGTGTTTAAGCTGCATTATTTTAAAAATGCTGTGACTGATTAAATTCCCAAAGCACTTGAATTGGAGGATGAGAGAGAACAGAAACAAGCTTGCAATTGCAGAAGAAGGAGTACACGTGAGCAGTGTTTTCAGACGAGTCACAGGATATGCTCTTTGAAACCCTGATTGTGAACCCTATAAGAGAATGCTGCAAGGAATATGCAGGCTGTTGGCATAGCATGTCAGCGTCACCTTTGACCATCCCATACATGACAAGATACTACCTGAAATAGTTTAATGTTTCCTGAGGTTGGCCAAGGTAAGTCATGAATACCCACAGGCATCTGAGAGGTTGCTGGAAATCTATATCTACCATGGCCTCAGAGTATAAATCATTGGAGGGATAATCATTCACAATGGATCTCACCTGCCCCTCCCCCCAAACACACTCTTCTAGCCCATCATTCAACTGTGCCTTATTTCATGCCTTAAGGTGGTAGAATGATTGATGCTAGCCTGCATTTGATAGCATTCTCACCATGGAATGTCTGCAGACACCTGAGTGAAGTTAAATATTGAACCAATCAGGTGCCTTTCTCAATCTATTGTTGAAAAGGAACAGGTTGCCCACAGTCAGAGACAAAGATGTATTACAGGTGTACAAGTGGCAACTATCAGGTTCTGAAGCATCCATAGGAACAGCAGTAGATCATTTAGCTGCTGGTGCCTGTTCTACTGTTCAGTGAGATCAATGCTGATCTGTATCCTAACTCCATCCACTCACCTTAATAGCCTTGGCTAGCAAAAATCTAGCAATTTCAGATTTAAAAGTCATTAAATGAGCTAACATTTGCTTTTTGTGGGAAAGTGTTTCACATTTCTTTCACCCTTTGTGTGACAACACTTCAAAAATACTGTAAAGAGCTTTGACACGTCCTGAGGTCATGAAAGGCACTTCATAAATGCAAGTTCTTTCTTTCAATGTCTTGGAATGAACGCTACTTCCTTCTATCCTGAATAACCTGGATCTGATTTTAGGTTATGCCCATTTGTCCTACACTTCATATCTTCATACCCCTTGTAAATTCCTTTTTGTATTCCCTATTTGCAGCTCTTAATATGTTTTTGTCTTCCTTTGCTTTTCTTTGTTTCTCTCCTAGTCCCTTGCATTTACACTATTCCTTGCACTTTGGTATGCCCTTTCCTCTAGTTTCATGTTATCCATCATTTCTTTTGTTGACCATACCTGCTTTATTTGGTAAGTAGAGCTGTTACCCTTTAGGGATATATACTGGGCCTGCTTAAGTTAAAGTCTTTTTTGAACATCTTCAACAGCTCATCTATAGTTTTGAACAGTTTGTTGTCATCAGTACCTACCTGTCTTACCCCATTTTAAAGTTAGTCTTACCAAAATTTAGAATCTTAGTAACTTTGTTACGCTTCTCCTTTTCAAACCTAACTAAATTTAATCATATTATGATCACTGTTAGATAAATGTCCCCTTGTTGTTAGGAATATAGGAGCAGGAGTAGGCCATTCGGCCCATATAGCCTGCCCCGCTATTCAATACAATCATGGCTGATCATCCACTTCAATGCCTTTTCCCACACTATCCTCTTATGTCATTTGTATTTAGAAATGTGTCAATCTCTGCTTTAAACATACTCAATAACTGAGCTTCCACAGCCCTCTGGGGTAGAGAATTCCAAAGATTCACAACCCCCTGAGTAAAGAAATTTCTCCTCACCTCTGTCCTAAATGGCTTCCCTCTTATTTTGAAATTGTGTCCCATGATTCTCGACTCCCCAAACAGGGGGAACAACTTAGCTGCATCAACCCTGTCTAATCCATAAAGTATTTTATAGGTTTCAAAAACCTCTCATTCTTCAAAACTCGAGAGATTTGATTAACTTAGTCTGACTCATTACTCATTGCTAAATCTAGTATGGGCCGCCCTCTTGTTGGCTCTAGAATATACTGCTCCAGAAAATCTTGAGAGGAGGAAGCTTTTCAGACACTTGGTAAACATGCCAGAGAGGTATTGGGAGATGGGGAAGTTGGAAGAGACCTACTAGAGGTAGGTTGGTAATGGTGTAGATCATCCATTGTACAGAGTTTTCAGACATTCCCCTTCCTGCTAAGACTTGCTATCATTGTTCAGTCACTTCTAAGTCACTAGTGCGAGGACATCCTCCTAAAAATATTCCCTTTGGAAATTCTTAGGTGCAGCATACATAAAAGATGATTTGTTTAATATAATAGCAACTACTCAAAGACAAGCCTCACTGACTCCATCATGACGTCATACTTATTCCAGCACCAGTTCAGATATACCCACTCAAAACAATGTAGATAGCGAGAGAGAGACAATATGTGATAGGGTGACACACAAAACACTGGTGAGCTGGAGCAACTAAGAGGGAAAGTGGATGAGTCAGCCATGTCTCTCTGGAGTCCTCAGCTGAGGATCTAGCGACATAGTTGGGTACAGCTTCCTCACACGGTGCTTTCCACTATTTGCATTTGCAAAAATAGACAAGAAATTTGCTAATCTAGGCAGAGTACCCTGGAGAATGTGACAGTTCAGGGGCTGCTTACAGCAACAAAGGTTCAGAAAAAAATTCTGGGAGCAATCAGAGCTTTGAGAGGGGCAACTACAACTGTGAGGTGCTCTTAATAGCAACATTCCTCAGCGCTTTGAAGACATAATTGGTACTATTCCATTTGTTCTTGCATTGGGCTACAAGGGATGATAACAGATGTCTCGGCCTTTTGGCTAAGATCAAGTGTAGTATCTGTTCTTATCAGTGCTTATTTGATTGAGAAGAGACCATGATCATTGCCTTTTGATCCTGGGAAAGCTTTGAGTAAAATGGCTATAACCAATTTTCGAGCTTCGGGCCAGGGAGTGCGCAACACCGTTCGGGTGGTCGTGAAGGACAAGGAAGGAGATGCACCGGTCGATCGCACCTTCTTCATCAAGAAAATTCTCTTCGATTGCTGCGGATTTCAAGCGACGGACGTCTTCTGCCTGCAGGATTTCCCCAGCAGTGGATACTTCGACGTGACATTCCGGAACGTGGCGGGATGCATCAAGTTCCTGAAGGCGTTCAAGGAGAAAGGGGACCGGGCGCCACTGTCGATCCTCACAGCGGAGCCGCTCTTCACGCTTCCGTCACAACGGGACCGGGTGGTGACCATTCACCTCTACAACCCCCATGTTCCGGTGGTGGATGTACTCACCTTTCTCGCCAGGTACGTCGAGGTGGCCGGCAGCAGCACTGATGTCAAGGACCCCTTTGGGATCTGGACCAGCAAGCGGCAGGTCAAGGTGACCTTGAAGATAGATCCCAGTGGAGCCATCATCCACCCTCCCTCCAGCTTCGCTATCGGGGGAAGTCGAGGCTTCTTGGTCTACGCTGGGCAGCCCAGAGTTTGCCGCACCTGTGGCAAATCTGGTCACATGGCAGCCAACTGCAGCACGGTTGTTTGCAAGAACTGCAAGGAGGAAGGCCATCAGACCAAGGACTGTAAGCAGACTAAGTGTTGCAACTTGTGCGGTGCGGCAGGCCATCTCTACAAGACTTGTCCCAAACGTTGCCTCAGCTATGCTCAGGCGACAAGGTCCAAGGAAAGGCCGGGAGAAGGTTCGACGAAGGCGTCCGCTGTTCGAAAGGAGACCAGCAACCTTCTCCGCAGTGAGGAACTTCAACCTGAGAAGGAAGGGGAGGCGGCTGAAACCAACGACCCAGCACCTACCCAGCGCCCGGAAACCCCTCCTCCACAGACAGAATCAATGGAGGAGGAGGCAGCAGATGGACAAACAGGTCAGTGGCAAGTGGTCCAGAGGAAAACCACAAAGAAAAAACATCCCAAAGCCACCACCCAAACCAGTGGCAAGAGGAGGCTCTCTTCTGAATCAGACTGCAACAACTCCTCTTCACTGGACGGGGAAATGCTGGAACGACAGCCCCTTCAAAAGAGGCGGCAGAACTCCGAGATGGATGATAAAGCATCCCAGCCCCCGGGCACTGGAAGCTGTGATAGGCCCAGCGTGCCCCAACCCCAATGCCCCACACGTAACGAAGTGGCCAACGCATCTCAGCTCTGCGACACCGGGAGCAAAGACACGTCTGGCGCACCTGAGCTCCGGGAGACCGGGAGCTGTGATGTTTTCGAGGAAAAACAGATGGAAGCAGCTGAGGACAACCCAATCCTCTCTGCCTACAAGACCCCCCCGATGTCACCCGAGCGGCACAAACCCTGCATGAAAAATCAGGAGGGGTTTCTGAGCCCAACCAACGTGAAACTGCTTGCGCATACGATGGGTATGCAGGAACATCCCGAAGGGGAAGGACTGGGACTAGCGAGGACAAATGGTATGGGAAGCAACAACTAATTTTTAGTAAAAAATGGGTGTAAGAATTGCTTCCATTAATGTGCGTAGCATTAAATCTACTACGCGATGTGTTTCAACCTTGGATTACCTTGCCAAGGTCAAAGCTGACCTACTGTTTCTGCAGGAGTGTGGAATACCACACCTCAGCACCTACAGGCAGTGGTCGCGATGGTGGTCCCACGGGCCATCGATCTGGTCGGGGGGTAATGACTGCCGTTCCTCCGGCCTGGGTATTCTGCTGCGGGGAGGTAACTTCACCATCTCCGAAGTTAAGGAGGTGGTGGGCGGCCGCCTCCTCATAGCAGACGTGATGTACAACAACGCTCCGCTCCGGTTGATCAACGTGTACGCCCCGGTACAACGCAGCGAGCGGCTGACCGTCTTCCAGCAGCTCCCACTGCTGCTGGCGACGTCCAGGCCGGTCATCCTAGGCGGTGACTTCAACTGCATCATCGATGCGGCTGGACGATCCGGCAGTGACGACAGCAAACTGGACGATACGTCCAGATTCCTAGTAGAAACAGTTAAGGATGCCAAACTGCACGACGTCTTCAGAAAACCTGCAGACGGAGGGCAGCGCAGATACACATGGTCAAGATCGGACGGGTCTGCCCGTTCCAGGATTGACTTCCTGTTTGTGTCCCGTGCTGTCACGGTCGGATCCACCGACGTCAAGCCGGTGTTCTTCTCCGACCACTGCCTCTTACTGGCCGACTGTCACTTACAGGACGACCAGCGGGTTGGCAGAGGGACGTGGAAGCTCAATGCGACACTGCTGACCCCAGAGAACGTTGAGAAACTCAAAAGGGATTACAAAGGTTGGAGGACCGTGAAACCCCTCTTTGAGTCTCCAGTTCACTGGTGGGAAGCGATAAAGGAGAACATCAAGAGGTTCTTCATCCACAAAGGTGTTCAGAAGGCGAGAGAGAGACAGAGGGAACTGTCCCGACTCCAGAAAATTATGCAAAATCTACTCCGGTTGCAGTCAATGGGGGTCGAGGTCAAGGAGGACCTCCAAGAGGTGAACAGCCAGCAGGCCTCGCTCTTTGCCAAGGAGGCCTCCAAGATCATCTTCCGGTCCAGAGTCCGCTCCATCGAGCAGGATGAGACGTGCTCGCGTTACTTCTTCCAAAAGGTACACAGAGAGAGCTCTGTTATCAGCAGCCTGAAGGAAGAAGATGGCTCGGTAACGTCTTCGCAGTCCGACATACTAAGGATCAGCAAATCCTTTTATGCTGGGTTGTATGACGCGAAGCCCACAGACAGCAGAGCCTCCCAGTCCTTCCTGTCATCTATCACAGAGGTCCTAGATGACAGCAGGAGGGAGAGACTGGACAAGCCGCTAACTCTGGATGAGCTGACAAAGGCCGTCGAGTCTTTCGAGACGAGTAAAACCCCCGGGAGCGACGGCTTACCGGTCGAGTTGTACTCGGCCCTGTGGGACTGGGTCGGCCCGGACCTGCTGGAAGTATACGAGAGTATGCTCCTGGCCGGCAGCATGTCAGAGACCATGAGAAAAGGCATCATCACCCTCATTTACAAGCAGAAGGGGGAGAGGGCAGAAATCAGAAATTGGCGGCCCATCTCACTGCTTAATGTTGATTACAAGATTCTGTCCAAAGTCATAGCCAGTCGAGTCAAGTCTGCTCTGGAGTTGGTGATTCACCCCGATCAGACCTGTACTGTACCCGGCAGGAAGATCTCTGATAGTCTCGCGCTACTCAGGGATACGATCGCCTACGTACGGGACAGGAGGGTGGACACCTGCCTCATCAGCCTGGACCAGGAGAAGGCTTTTGACAGGATATCGCACACCTACATGATGGACGTGCTTTCCAAAATGGGGTTTGGGGAGGGAATCTGCAATTGGATCCAACTGCTCTACACAAACATCAGTAGCGCAGTGTCAATCAACGGGTGGGAATCTGAAAGTTTCCCGATCAAATCTGGAGTCAGACAGGGCTGTCCTCTGTCCCCGGTCTTGTTTGTTTGCTGTATTGAACCCTTTGCTGAGTCTATTAGGAAGGATGCGAGCATAAGAGGGGTGACAATCCCAGGCAGCGGAGGCACTCAGGTCAAAACCTCCCTGTACATGGATGACGTCGCCGTCTTCTGCTCGGATCCGCTGTCGGTGCGCAGACTGATGCGCATCTGCGACCAGTTCGAACTGGCCTCGGGAGCCAAAGTTAACCACGGCAAGAGCGAGGCCATGTTCTTTGGGAACTGGGCTGACCGATCCTTTGTCCCCTTCACTGTCAGGTCAGATTACCTGAAGGTGCTGGGGATATGGTTCGGAAGTGCCGGGGCGTGCACCAAAACATGGGAGGAGCGAGTAGCCAAGGTACGACAAATGTTGGGCATGTGGGGGCAGCGATCTCTGTCCATTGTGGGTAAGAACCTGGTCATCAGGTGCGAGGCGCTCACGTTGTTGCTCTACGTGGCGCAGGTCTGGCCCTTACCCCACTCCTGCGCCGTGGCAGTCACCCGAGCCATTTTCCGCTTCGTCTGGGGATCTAAAATGGACCGGGTCCGGAGGGACACGATGTTCAAATCTCTGGACAAGGGCGGGAAAAATGTACCCAACGTGGCCCTCATCCTGATGACCACCTTCGTGTGCGGCTGCATCAAGCTATGTGTAGATCCCCAGTACGCAAACTCCAAGTGTCACTACGTGCTGAGGTTCTATCTGTCCCCGGTGTTGCGAAGGATGGGCCTGGTCACATTGCCGCGGAACGCACCATGCAGTTGGGCGGCGCCGTACCACCTATCCTTCGTGGAGCAGTTTCTGCGGAAAAACACCTTTGACCACCGGTCCATCAGGCAGTGGTCTGCACGGAATGTCCTCAAGGCCCTACGGGAAAAGGAAACGGTGGATCCTGTCGGATGGTTCCCCGAGCAGACCGTCAAAGTCATTTGGCGGAATGCCTCATCACCAGAACTTTCAAACAAGCACCAAGACGTAGCTTGGCTGGTGGTGAGAAGGGCCCTCCCCGTCAGATCCTTCATGCACACCCGAAGTCTCGCCCCGTCCGCACAGTGCCCCCGCGTTGGCTGTAGTGGGGAAGAGACGGTCGCCCACCTCCTCATGGAATGTGCCTTTGCAAAGCAGGTGTGGAAAGAGATGCAGTGGTTTTTGTCAAGGTTCATCCCAAGCAGCTCTGTAACACAGGAGTCTGTGCTCTACGGGCTGTTCCCAGGGACGCACACCGAGACAAACATCAACTGCTGCTGGAGGACTATCAATTCGGTGAAAGACGCCCTTTGGTCTGCCCGAAACTTGCTGGTCTTCCAGCGCAAAGAGTTGTCCACCACCGAATGTTGCAGACTGGCACATTCCAAGGTCCAGGACTACGTGCTGAGGGACGCACTAAAGCTTGGGGCAGCCGCAGCAAAGGCTCAATGGGGAAAGACCACAGTGTAAGGTTCCCCCACCAAGCTGGACTGAGGGGCTGGAACCATGGGAAGCCCCTCGAACTGTATCGTTAATATTCTCAATTGCTGCAAATGTAAAACTGTAATTGACATGACAATTGTGAAACGGAAGGGTTGGGAAGAAACTCATGACATTATTGAAAGAAACTGATCTCTTTTGCAATGTTTGTATTTTTTGGTGCTGTTTGGAAACTGTTTGGCAATGTAATTTTTACAGATTTTTATGAATAAAGTATATTTTGGAAAAAAAAAAAATGATAACAGATGTCTGTGTCTCTCAGGATAGTGATACTGATGTACCTTCCTTCTAGCCCTCTTCTGGTGCCAGCACATGGATGTGTTTTATGCCAGGGTCCAGCAACTAGCAAACACAGGAGAAATACTGCTAGAAATGAGGCCTTCAGGAACAACAACTTCACTGTGATGAGGGTCACCTCAATTTTAGGGGCTCCAACTAACATCCCAACTAACCACCCTTCAGGCTTTTATCACTGAGGGAGCACTATGCAAAGTGAGAGGGTAGGGCGATGAATTAAGAAGGTAGAAACAAGTTATAGTCATAATGTTGGGAGGTAGAAGTAGTCTTACATGACCTATAATCATAATCTGAAAAATGTCAAAGTGTGTGATTTTGCATCATTATGCTGTAGAGTGAAACTCCTTGTTTTATTTATTTATTTATGTAGAGGTACAGCACTGAAACAGGCCCTTCGGCCCACCAAGTCTGTGCCGACCATCAACTACCCATTTTATACTAATCCTACATTAATCCCATATTCCCTACCACATCCCCACAATTCCCCTACCACCTACCTACACTAAGGGCAATTCACAATGGCCAATTTACCTATCAACCTGCAAGTCTTTGGCTGTGGGAGGAAACCGGAGCACCCGGCGGAAATCCACATGGTCACAGGGAGAACTTGCAAACTCCGCACAGGCAGTACCCAGAATCGAACCCGGGTCGCTGGAACTGTGAGGCTGCGGTGCTAGCCACTGCGCCACTGTGCCGCCCAAAACCATTGAACAGCCATTGAACATAGTTCTGAAGTAGGGTCAGTGACCTGAAACGTTAACTCTGCTTCTCTCTCCACAGATGCTGCCAGACCTGCTGAGTGTTTCCAGCATTTCTTGTTTTTATGCCCCTACTCTTCTTCAAAATAGTAACACAGTTAATTACAACCACCCATTGAGGGGCTCCCATGCAGCAAGTAATGATTATTTTTGAAACCCTTGCTGGCTGTACTGCAAGGTCCTGCATACCAATCAAGGCACCTGAAATGGGATGTCAGCATGTCAGTTGTTTGCTCCATAACAATTCATGTGGATCCTAGGACTTCATTATCGCTGTTCTCCACTGTGGAACTTGGATTCCAGTGAAGTATCATTACCTGCAAGGGATATTCCTGGTTTCCAGTCAACCAAAGTAAAACTATGTTCTGGCAGGTATAGTTTACATTTGAAGTACAATAGTGTTATGGCAATTTCATGGATAGTAAAATTCATAATCAAGATGATGTGGTTGGCATCGTACCCTGGGTACAGAATATTATCTCTTTCTGATGATCAAAAGTTGGGACTCTCAGATGGGGCTTTCAAGGCAACAGGAGTTTAATCATGCCTTACGGAATCCAGTGAATCAATGAGAGTCACAGCTCATTAGGGTCCATGATGAAGGATATAAATTGTGCAGCCTGACTGAATAGAGCATCTGTACCTTTTTGATAAAGTGATATTCTGCTGATTAACATATGACTGAGGTCATTTGAGGCTTCCTTGAATGACTTTCTGGCATTCAAATTCAGCACTGTGGTCCCTTTTAGAGCAACAGACCAATGTGCTTGTTATTGAGGTGAACTGCAAATCTGCAAGAGGCATAACTCTGCAATAGCCTCCGCCTTTTGCTCCATTGCCTCTTGGAAAGATCAACGATCAACAACCAAGGTCGATAAACCCTGTTGATGTGTGGGTATCAGCATGTTTTTTAAGCATGTTGGAAGCAAGTATCTTCTGTGATGCATCACTCTACGTTCTTCCAAACTAACCTCTTCCATGTCCTTCTCTTAATAACACAAAAAGAAAATTTTAATTTCCCCAAAGCACACTGTAAATGACAGGATAACTTTTCATTGAAGATCCTGAGCCCAAACAAACAATAGATGATTGAATAAATCTACAGAAGTATACCTTAAATTTTTCCAGCAATGTCTTTGTTTTTCTGCCTCATAGTTTTGACTATAAGAAGATGAATTCGAAATATGATTGCCTTGGATTGGCTACAAAAAATTAAAGTAAATTGGAGCAGCATATTTAGATTGGAATCTAGTACAACCCAAGAATTTAGAGATCCAAGTTTTACAATTACACGGGGCTGGACTTTTCTTCTCCATTTTTGGACAGCTGTATGACATTAAAAAGAAAAACAAAGGGTGGTGTGCTTTACTTGAGGAGAAAGCTGTGGTTCAGTTGGTAACACTTTCACCCCTGAGTTCGAAGGTTGTGGGTTGAAGTCCTACTCCAAGGCTTGAGCACAAAAATGTAGGCTGGCACTTTAGTGCAGTACTGAGGGAGTGCTATACTGTCGGAGGTGCTGTCTTTCAGATGAGACTTTAAACTGAGCCCTGTCTGCCTCTCAGTACATGTAAAAGATCCCATGCGCTATTTTGAAGAAGAACAGTGGAGTTATCCTCAGACTCCTGGTCAATATTTATCCCCCAATCAACCAAAAAACAGATTATCTGCTCATTACCATTACATTTTGTGGAAGCTTGTTGTATGCAAATTGCCTGCCGCATTTCCTACATTACAAAAGTGACTACACTTTAAAAGTACTTCATTGATTAAAGCACTTTGAGACATTCTGACATGTGAAAGGTGCTATATAAATGCAAGTATATAACTGCAAAGCAACACCAATGTAAAAGTGGTAAGAGAAGCAATTACAGAGACTTTGGGCTGAATTTGAGTAGCCCCTCGACGTTGAGGGTTGTGGTGGGGGGGGGCCCATAAAACACTTGCGGGACGGGCCCGCCACGACTCCCGCCGCCGAGAAGGCCCTGCCGTATTTTACCGGCGACGGCGAGACCTCGGTGCAGCCACCCCACCGTCAAGTGGCAGGGCCTTCAATTATATATTAAAATTAATTAAGACAAGATGCTAATCAACTTACCTGGTCCTGGTGGCCGACCCACGCTGATTTTACGTCCGTCAGCCACAACTTGTGCGCCTTTGGAACTCCGTACGAGTTCCAAGGTGAGATACTGTTGGGGAGGGGGGAGGACTGAAATTATTAGGGAGACGGGGTGGGGGGGGAGGGTGCAGGGGAGCGGGGAAAACCTTTTTTATTGACTGTGGGGATGGTGGGAAGGGATTGAAGGGCAAATGTGGCGAGGTTGGGGGGAAAGTTCTGGATGGGAAAAAATGTATTGTTTGTCATACTGGTATATAAAACAACCATTGGGGGGTTGTGAAAGGGCCTCCAGCTTTTGATTATTTTTTTTCATATAAGTTAACATTCATTTCTCTTTAAAAATTCTAATTTTTGCTAAGGGCACTAAGCCCTTTAAAAATACGCCTGTGCAGTAATTAGATTAGATTAGAGATACAGCACTGAAACAGGCCCTTCGGCCCACCGAGTCTGTGCCGAACATCAACCACCCATTTATACTAATCCCATATTCCTACCAAACATCCCCACCTGTCCCTATATTTCCCTACCACCTACCTATACTAGTGACAATTTATAATGGCCAATTTACCTATCAACCTGCAAGTCTTTTGGCTTGCCGGACGCCATTGCCAGGTACGGAGCGGCTACCCCCTCCATTTAAATGACCCCCCATGCGAAATATGTTGGAAGGTCGCCAAGTTCAAAGTGCGGCACAGCTAATAAAATTCAACCCTTTAATTGGGTCCACTCTGGCATTTTTGGGCTGATTGCTCCCTCTTGTGGTCTGAATAGGCAACTGTCTCACATGATGCAGAGGTTGGCATGCTTTGCCTCATGTCTGAAACACAATATAAAACCCGGGGATCAATTTTATGTACTGATAGATTTTTGATAGATTTTTACTGATACATTTTTAAATGATTAAGAATTGATATAATTCTCTCTAGAACGTAGATATGCTTCTAGCATTGAAAGTTTGCAGATCAACATACTAGCATAATTGATGAGGTGTGTAGAGCAATAATAGTTGTAGGAATGGAAAATTGCATATTCATTAAATTTAAAGAGATGTGGACAATTAAAGGGAAATGTTATAATATGGTGATAAAAGTTCTGAAGGACCAGAGGAGCAAAAAATGAAAATTAATGGAATCCCACTGCCAAATACATTAGTGCCAATTATGGTGCTGAAAAGATTCAAACAATTGGCACATTTGCAGATGGGAATTTAAGTGACAGGGGAAAAAAGCAAACAAAAACAAATTAGGAAAAATTGCCTTGAAATGGCATAAAGGCTGTTAAGTCAATTTTTTTACCGGCCATTCAAGTTTACCTCTGCACACATTAGAACAGTGTGGTTCTGGCATACATACAAGAAAATGATGTGGAAAGTGATATGTCGTTGCTGTATTATTTGCAAGCTCATGTCTGTTTCAGATGGGAGTTCATAAGTTTGTCCATTGGAAAGGCACATCATACACAAAAGGCATGGCAATCCTCGCATTACAGATCTCAGTCTCCTTTATGTCATTACACCTCATGAACTCGGACACATAGGATGGACACAATAGCAAATGCAGCTTGTAGTCTTGTTCATGAGAAACTGAATTTTGTGTATTGACTGAGCTGCCACTGCATAGCAAACAAACCCTTAGTTGCTGAATCCAATCTTAGTTAGCTTGTGCGTGCTTGGTAATATCAGGCCAGCACTTGTTAAAATATCTCTGGATCTGTTTTTTGCTTGTTCACTGCACTAAACTGTCCCATAACATGCCACCTACTGACTCCCTGAAGGAACAAAATTTACTGGACTGCTGTTATTAAGTTACAAAGACAAGCATCGGGGTCAATATTAAGCCCCGCAGGGTGGACGTATGAGGGTTGGGGAGGGGTTCAAAATGAAAAATCACAAAATATGACACCAACCCAGCGCGTAGCAACTGCCACCATTTTTACAGTAGCATGCCATACAAGTGTCCTGTCTTGGAGAGGAGAGACACTTCATTATAATATTTAAATCAGGCTCCCTCGGCAGTTGAGGAGGCAGTTGACACTGATTTTATGTGCACCTCAGAGTTTTACAAGCTGCGCATGGATCGCATGGTGGGGTCGGAGCTTTGGCAGCATTTAGAAGCTGGTTACTGGGCAGCAACTGCAGGGGCCTGCTGCACTCAGCAGATGTTCACTTTTTATTTAATTTTAATTTTAAAAATGTTTTTTTAATTTTTTAGTATAGAAGGAGAAGGGCAAACATTTGTGTTGGCTTGAGACCCCTTGAACTGTTAATCCTCCTGGCAGGGAGCTCATTGAAGATGGGCCTAATGGTGGGGAAGGAGTGGGTGGCCTTTCTGCAACAACGGCAAGGGTCACCCACTTAAAGTGGCATTTCCCAGGTGGCATGGGCATCTGCATACAGACATTGGCTGCTGGTGGCCTATAAGCATGCCATCAGCACCTTCTTCCGGATCATGAGACAATGCGGCCTCCACCATACCTCACACCCCAAGTTGTGGATTTGTTGGCAACCCTGCTTGCTGCCACTAATTGGCCTGCGGGCGCGCAATCTCAATGGCAGCAGAAGTCGAAACAGGAGGGCCTTCAGCACCCGCTTCCACTTCTGCCTTCGCGACCCCTCTAATAACAGTTAAATTCCAGCCGATTACTCTAACGCTTTCCTGGCCAGCCTCTCTCCTCCGTAAACTTCACCGTATACAAAAACATGGCCATCAGCCTGGAAGAGAGTGAATCCAGATGCAGAGAATTCCTGTGTTGGGACTGCTGGCACCTTGGGTCCTCAATGGAATCCAGGGTATGGTTGGCGAAGGTACACCAAGAGGGAGTAGGTCCCATCAAATCACCTCTGCTGGACTTTGCAGCATCTTGAGCAGTCAGATTAGGAATGTATTTCTCAAACTGGGGTCAGGGAATCTCTGGGGGGTCTATCGACTTTCCAGGAGATCTACGATGCAGAGCTGGCCTTACGTATGGGCGATGACCCTTATCATCGTGGTCAAGAGTAATAGAATGAGTTGCAGCTTGGAGCCGTGCTCTGCTTTCCCCTGTGTTCCTGCTCTCCCCCTGCACCCTTAGTGCACTCTCCATGCTCTGCTACTCCCATACTCCTGCTGTCTCCTGGCTCCTGCTCTTTCTGTGCTTCTGCCTTCTGCAGGCTCCTACCCTCTCCATGCTCCTTCCAAGAATTGACAGAGTCTGCAGTGAGAAGCAGACACACGCATCTCACTGATACCTGGAAGTAAATAACTGTTTTCTTAAAAGCATCATGAAAATACTCTATACATGTGGCACTTTCATAATATGAGTATCATATAGTATTAGAATTTAGATGGGGGTGGGGGGAGGGTTGGGCGAGGGTCTGTGCTTACTCATCCATTTGAAAAGGGGCTCTTCAACCAATACTATTGGGGAGCCTCTTCCTCACACCATAAAGTTTGTCAAAGTCAATCTCAGAGGTTTCTGACACACATCCTGGCTGTGATGTGCCCCAAGATGGAATTTCTGGGCCATGTTCTTTTCATACCTTAATTCCATGCCTCTCCCTTTCTTTGTAACCTCCACCAGCCCGACAGATTTCACCTCCAAACTCTCTCCTGCTAATTCCAGCCCCTGGTGTATCATCTTCACCTTCCCCCCAACTTTTTCAGCCACGCCTTCAGCCGCCAAAGTCCCGCTTTCTAAAAATTCTCTCCTTAAGTGACTCTACCTGTCTCTCCTTTTAAGGCAATCCTTAAAACCTGTCTCTTTGACCAAGCTTATAGTGACCCATCCTAACTTTTCCTCTTTTGGTTTGATGCCCATTTGACTCAGCTCTCTGAAGCACCAATGCATGTTGTTGTTATTGTTGATATTGACTGTTAATTTATATGTTCTGTGTTGAATAAATTGGGTTATAGCCTGAGTCTCGGTCTGATAAAGTGCCTATTAATCTGCCTACCAAAGACAAGGAGATAGTGTGGCACACAGTGCATTCCCGGTAAGATGGACTACAATGTGAAATGTTCTATATTCAACCCCTTAATTACCAAGATATTGAGTCATTCTGGCAGATATGGGATACAAAGTCGAGTTACAGGATTGGTACTTCCCTACTGGGCGGATGTTGCTGGGCATTGCAAGCCTTTTTTATCTCGAAGAAGAATGCAGAAAGTATGAAAAGGCTGCAATTCTCAAAATATTCATTGTGTCTTTGGTGACAACAGGATGTGATAGTGTATTGGGAGAGACTGAGGGGCAGTGCTCTTATCTTGCCTGACCTCATCAAGTCATTAAACATGGTGTTACGACCAGGTGAGAGAGGTCTAGGAGTTCCGTCTCAGCCTTTGCCTGGTTTAATCATAACAGGGTTTAATTTTTAAAAACACCGTGTTTTCAGCTCCCCCTCAGTGAATCCTTGTTCACTGCTTTCCAATTGCAAGGCAATGAAATCAAATCAGACAGGTTTGTTTAGATTTAAACAAGAAAGGTGGAAATTTATTAATCTTAAACAGTAATTCGGTTAATTACTACAAATACGCCGCGCGACCACGCTAGCATGTATACGCGATAAGTACACACGCAGATAGAGTCAGAAAAAGTAGAAAGAATAAAGGGGAAATGTTTGAGGAAATATTTGGTAATTATTTATGGTCCTTCAATGTGGAGTCTTTGGTTGCCGGTAAGTTTTGCTGTTCTTTGGGACCCAGCGCACGCTTTTACTTGCTTCGATGTTGGAATCTTTTCTCTCTTGAGGTTTACGTGTCTTCATTGGGCTCAGAGGCCTGTGAGACAGCGAGAGAGAGCCAGCCAGGAGAGAGGCTGTCTTGTTCCAGGTTGAGTTACAATCTGCAGTCTATGTTCAAAACTGTCCTGTGAGCACAAATCAAAACCAGACCTGGGCCAGCAGGTTAGTCATGTGACTAAGTTTTTTCAACAAACTCTTGTGTTTGTGGATTCCAAAGCTCTCGGGGGTGGGGGGGGTGGGTGCGGTGTAGTGCTGTCTCTTACAACAACAAGATGTGAATCACCATTGCCCAGCCCAACCTCTGTTAATTGAATCAGTGAGCAATTCTTTTGTCTCTCCAAGCACTGTCTCTTAGTATGCAAATGTCCTCCAGCCAAGTGTCTGGTGATCTCTTGTAAAACAAGTAATTTCTTTACTCCAGCAATAGTTTAAAATTAATGTTCATATCAGGAAACTAATATGCCTCATTCTTGGCAGATAGGGGACTTCATGACACCTTCACACCTAGCGGAATGAAACGCGATTTTTTTTTAATAGCATTTCATTAAAAGGGACTATACAGAAGATAAGTACAGGAAAATACACATGCATATCTCTCATTCATAAATCCTAACAGTTGTTACAGCCTGTCTTTTCTTGGTAGCTGAGCTGCTTTGAACTGCCCTTTTTGGCACCCCAATAAACATGTAGTTTTTGGGGAAGTTTTTCAGTTTACACATTTCCATGACTGCCTAGGATGTCTTTGATCTTGTTGAGGTCTGCAGGGGGAGGGTTAGATTTAATTAGAAATATAAACAAGAAATACTGGAACCACTCAGCAGGTCTGGCAGCATCTGTGGAAAGAGAAGCAGAGTTAATGTTTCGGGTCAGTGACCCTTCTTCGGAAGAAGGTAAGGGGTCCCTTACAGTTCTTCGGCAGAAGGGTCACTGAACCAAAACGTTAACTCTGCTTCTCTTTCCACAGATGCTGCCAGACCTGCTGAGTGGTTGCAGCATTTCTTGTTTTTATTTCAGATTTCCAGCATCCGCAGTATTTTGCTTTTATTTTAGATTTAATTAGCCCTAGGTTGGAGTTCTGCTTAGGGGCGGCATCAGTGAGCGGTTCCACTCTGAACTCTCTTTCAGTGCTTTGATGAGTCATGCAAGGGCTTTTCACCTTAGGGGATGGCTGGTTCCCTTTTTTCCTGACTGTGGGGGTGGTTTCTTTGCTAATCTTCCCTTTGTCCTCTGGGTCATTCCTGCTTGCTGGCATTTGCCCAGATTCTACTGCACTCCACTGCGGCACTTTGACTAGTTGAGGCATCACCCTCACGGTTTCAATGCCCTCTTTAGGACTTTCTTTGTCTCTGCAGGTTCCTGTAAATGCTGTTAGCCACACTGGTGGGGTGCTTCTAGTGTCTGCATTTACATAGGAGGACGTGGGGTCTAACTTTTCAAATATTTTGGAGTTGGCTGACTGGATAGTAGGGGTTTACATTTGGGATTTCTCACGGACTTCCTTTAACCTGCCCTCTTGGTCACTTTTTCCCCTTTCTTTTCTGACCTTTTGCCAGCCTTGTGCCTGCCTGTCTCCTTTTGTTCTTGGCAGGGGTCCCTTACAGTTCACCAGCCCTTTGTTGGAGGGTTCTCCAAACACCGATACAGGACTTAGGGGTACAGATTTCACTGGAGGTTGGGCTTTCCCCTCAACCTGGCACATGTGGCAACTCCTGCAGTACTCCACCACATCTTTGTGGAGTTTTGGCCAGTCAAGCTGCTGTCTTATGCGGGCTTTGGTTTTTCGTATACTGGCATGTACAGCCACTGTAATCTTATGGGCCATTCTTAATATTTCTCTCTGGTACCTCTGCAGGACCACTAACTGGTGAACTACTGTCCACTCTTTGCTCTCAGGTCTGTGAGGAGAACTCCATTTCCTCATCAGTACCTCATTCTTAAAATAGTAGCAATCAGGGACTCCCTCTGCTTCAGTTTCTGACTGGGCAGCCTGTGCTAACTCTTTCAACACTGGATCAGCTTGCTGAGCCTCAGCTGGGTAAAATTCATTTTACTTATTCCCTGGGTCTTCTAACTTTCCAAAGAATGTCTCAGACAGACAGACCTCATGGTCATCTGCCTGCAATGCCAATTCAGTCTCCTCTGGGGAGCTGGTTTGATCATGGCCTGATTAATAGATAGGTGCTTGATGGCTGACACAGACACGATGGGCCGAAGGGCTTCTTTCTGTGCTGTATGACTCTGACTCTATGATTCACTATACATTCAGGGAAACTGCAGGGGACCGTCTCCTGCAACTGCCCTGTCTCTCTGAACTCCTGCGGTCTCACTTTCACTGCTGGGGAAGCTACCACCTTCGTCCCAGCCAGATCATTACCTAGGAGCAGGTCAACCCCGTCCATAGGCAAACTAGGGACAATCCCTATGGTCACTGGTCCTGAAACTAGGTCACACTCCAAGTGTACCCGGTGTAAAGGTACAGGCGTACGCTGCTCTCCAATACCATTCGCCACCATTCTGGTGTTTACTGCACTCTCTGGGGAAAAGGTCAGGCCTTTTCCCAATGAAAGGGATCTAGTGGCCCCTGTGTCCCTGAGAATTACTATGGGCTTGCTTGCCCCACTCAAGGGGTATGGGGTTACTCTCCCTTCAGACACAAAACCCTGATAACCTTCAGGAATCCTATTAAATTTTCCTGCACTTGTAGCCTTAAGCTTCCTGGGTCTCAGTCTTACTGCAGTAAAGGCCACAGCTTGCTCTGCTGTGCTTTCCATCAGGGTCCATCTCCATCACTGAGCGGGTGTGCCCTGATTAACCCTACAGGTTTTCCCTTTAGTTTCCAGCAGTCAGCTCTTAGATGCCCTGCTTTATTACGATGGAAGCACAGAGGTCTCCGGGTCTCACTCCTACTTACAGCGCCTTCCTTTTTGGCTGGAGGAGGGGCCCCTGTGTCTCCTGTTTTTCTTTCCCTCTCAGGACTGCTTGGGCTTCTATCACCTTCCCAACCTTTGTCCTTTTCAGATTTGTGGGAGTGATTAGGAAAGGTTTTCCCCTGGGAAACTGAGTTATAAATTAAAGCAAACTCATCAGCCAGAACGGCAGTTCGCCGGGCTCTATGGACCTTCTGTTCCTCTACATGTGTCATTATGGACAGTGGGAGAGAGTTTTTAAATCCTCGAGCAAAATTACTTCTCTGAGATTTTCATAGCTGAGCTGTACTTTAAGAGCCCTCAGCCACTGGTCAAAAGCCAGCTGCTTATTTCTCTCAAACTCAAGGTAAGTTTGATCAGCTTGCTTCTTGAGAGTTCTAAACTTTTGGCGATATGCCTCCAGTACTAACTCATATGCCCCGAGGATAGCATTTTTTGTCAGTTCATAATTTGATGAACTTTCATCTGGCAACATGGAATAAACCTCGTGGGCTTTTCCGGTTAGCTTGCTTTGTAGCAGCAGAGTCCAAGCCTCAGCTGGCCACTCAGCTGCCAGTTTTTCAAAAGACACAAAAAAGGCTTCCACGTCTCCCTCATTGAATTTTGGGATCAGTTGGGAAGGTTTTAACAATTCTGTACCCAACCCTGAATTACACTCCTCCATATTGGCCATGCTTTCACTGGGGTTACTCTGTCGGCCCCTAGTTAACTTAAGTCACCTCAGCGCTCTCTCTTCACATTCTTTCTGGAAGGTTCTTTCTTTTTCTGTTTCCTGTCTCTTTCTTTCTCTCTCTCCTCTCTTGCTTTCTCTCTCTCCCCTCTTGCTTTCTCTCTCTCCCCTTTCTTTTTCTTCACGTTCCTGCTCGAAGGTTCTTTCTTTCTCTCCCTCCTGTCTCCCTCTTTCTCTTTCCCTGTCTTCTCATTCAAGTTTCCTCTATTTCAGTTGTATCTTCACTAGCAGTACCCTGTCAGATTCTATTTCTAACCCTGTTTCTGCTTCTTCAGATTCAAGGGAAAAATGGTTGGCCACTCGTGTTAGGAGTTCATACTTCCGAGCCTTGCCACGTACAGTGATCCCACACTGCTCAGCCATTTTTCTCAACTCCTCCATAGTCAGTGCTTTTAACTTATCCCAAGTTACTTCACCCTGGCTTGGGGAGCTACCAGCTTCAGTTGCAGACATGTTAGTATTCTAGCACACACGACCACAAGAAAACCTGTATTGAAATCTTTTTTTGATTGGGATCAATTTGACTTCCTACTTCCAATTTCTCGTTTGTCTGTGGCTCAAATCCAGGATGCTAGCACCCAAATTTCTGTTATGACCAGGTGAGAAGGAGTCTAGGAATTTCCTCTCGGCCTTTGCCTGGTTTAACCATAACAGGGTTTAATTTTTAAAAACACTGTGATTTTAGCTCCCCCTCAGTGAATCCTTGTTCACTGCTTTCCAATTGCAAGGCAAAGCAATCAAATTAGACAGGTTTGTTTAGATTTAAACAAGAAAGGTGGAAGTTTATTAATCTTAAAGTCTAATCCAGTTAATGACTACGAATAAGCGACGCGACCATGATAGCATGCATACGGGATAAACACAGACGCAGATAGAGACAGAAAAAGTAGAAAGAATAAAGGGGAAAAGCTTGAGACAATATCTGGTAGTTAATTACTGTCCTTTAAGTTCAATACTGAGGCTTTGGTTGCCGGTAAGTCTTGCTGTTCGTTGGGGCCCAGTGCATGCTTTAACTTGTTTCAGTGGTAGGAGTCTTTTCTCTCTTGAGGTTTACGTGGCTTCAACATTGACTCCAGAATCCATGACGTTTAATGGTATCAGGTCAAACGTGGGCAAGGAAAGCTCTTGCTGTTTACCACCTACTGTTCTCCGTCAACCAATGAATCAGTACTCCTCCACACTGAACACCACTTGGATGAATCGCTAAGGATAGAAAGGGCATAGAATATACTGTCGGTGGTGGACTTAAATGTCCATCAACAAGCATGGCGCAGTAACACCACTACTGGCTGAGCTGTCGAGTCCTGAAACACATATCTGCCACATTACACCTGTGACAGATGATGAGAGAACCAACACAAGGGAAAAACCTGTTTGCCCTCATCCTCACCAATCTATCTATCGCAGATGCATCTGTCCATGGCAGTATTGGCAGAATTGACTACCGCACAATCCTCATGAAGCAGTGCCCATCTTCACACTGAGGACACCCTTTATCATGTTGTGTGGTACTGCCACCTTGCTAAAGCGGAACAGATCCAGGAGCTCAAAACTGGGCATCCTTGAGGGGCTGCAAGCCATCAACAGCAGCAGAATTGAATTCCACTACAATATGTAGTCTCATGGCCTGGCATATCCCTCACTCTACCATTAACATCAAAGCCAGGGGCCCAACCCTGGTTCGTAAAGGAGTATGGAAAAGCAAACCAGGAGCAGCACATGCAGTTGCCAACCTGGTGAAGACACAACACAGGCCTATATGCATACTAAACAGTAGAAGTATCATGCTATAGACAGAGCTAAGCGATCCCACAACCGATAGACCAGTTCAAAGCTCTGCAGTCCTGCCACATCCAGTTGTGAATGTGATAGATAATTAAACAATTAACGGGAAGGGGAGGCTCCATGAACATCCACATTCTCAACAATGGTGGAGTCCTGCATGACAGTCAAAAAGACAAAGCTGAAGCATTTGCAACCATCTTCAGCATGAAGTGTCGAGTGTATGATCCACCTTCACCTCCTACTGAAGTCTCCACCATCACAGATGCCAGTCCTCAGCCAATTGGATTCACTCCTCGTGATATAAAGAAATGGCTGAGCATACTGGATGCAGCAAAGGCTATGTGCCCTGAAAACACCCCAGCTGTAGTGTTCCAGAACTAGATGTGCTTTCAGCCAAGTTGTTCCAATACATCTACGACGCTGGCATCTACCTGACAAAGTGGAAAATTGCACAAATCATGTATTATTTAGAGCAGGTATGAATTATATGATGAATTATATAGAGCAAGGTAGGTGGTAGGGAAATATAGGGACAGGTGGGGATGTTTGGTAGGAATATGGGATTAGTGTAGGATTAGTATAAATGGGTGGTTGATGTTCGGCACAGACTCGGTGGGCCGAAGGGCCTGTTTCAGTGCTGTATCTCTAAAAAAAAAAAATAATGTCAATCAGCATGCAATGCTGATTTTACACCAGAGCTGCCATTTTGGAGCTCAATGCTCCAGCCAAAGCTCCCCCTTAAATTCTCAACAGCAGGAAGGTCCCCCACACTCACTCCTCTCCACAATTTAAAAGGTTCATCAACCACTTACAGATTAGGTGCTGCGTGATTTCTTCTGGCTGTTACTGTGATTCTACAAAAGTTTGTTGCTTTCCATAGTTCTCTCAAGTTGCCAAAAGTCTACTGAAGTGGTGTGGCAGCTGCTGAAGGACGTTTTGCTGACTTCAAGGTTGCTGCACAAGCCAGGTGCTCCCAGTCATGGATGCACTCGTAGACATACCTCATGGAATGGCACATGAGTGGGAGAATGAGCAGGGGCCATGCAAAGCAGAACAAGTTGCTCGAAAAGGGAAAAGGAGGAGGAGACAAGGGCTTTCAGCAGGAGACCATATCTGCCTAGGGTGTTAAGGAAGTAATCCTACCTGAACCTTAGTAAGAAACAATGTGTCAGAAATCTGTGCTTCAGTAAGGACATCCTCACTGAAATATGCCACCTACTGCAGTCACAGCAATCTCAGAGCAGGGCAAAGACCTCATTTGCCAGTGGCTGTGAAGGTGACTGTGATGATGAACTTTTAGGTATCGGGCTTCTTCCAGGCTGGAGCTGGAGATATTTGCAACATCTCACAGTTTGCCATCCACAGTTACGTAAGGGAGGTCAGCTGAGGAGCAACATCAAGAGGAGGAAGAGGAAGCGAGGCACCAACCTAGATCCCTTTCTGCTCGGGCTGTCTCTGAGAACTAATTCAAGTACGAATGCAGCAACCGCTACACCAATTCCCCATTCACCAACCATCCCACACTCTCTATCTTCCCTCTGTCGCTGGCCAATACATCCTCCTCTTGACAACAATGCAAAAATAAAAGCCACCACAAAATATACACTGCAAGCAAATTTAGAAATGGAATTACACCATACATAATTAACCTAATTATCTTGTGTATTTCCTTAGTGCCTGTCTTTCGTGTGCCTTTGTCTGTCCTACTGCTGCTACAAAGTTCTGCCCCAGTGACTGCAGCATGACTTGTGGGAGGCTGCTGACTTTCAGTGGAGATGACCTTGGAGGGCAACCTCGGGCAGCTGTGACCCTAGAAGGCCCAACTTCAGACTGCACCATCTCAGCATGGGTGGGAGCTGTCTGAACTGGCTGGCTGACAAGCAACAGCAAGAGTACTGGTGGAGTGGGAGCATGAATGCTACCATCCTGAGGGAGAATGGAAGGTTCATGTTGCATGGAACCACTGCCACTCTTGTGAGGCTACAGCTCAGTAATTCTAGTAATCTGTTGGAGGACAGATTGCTGAACTGAAAACTCTGCAAGCCCCTTTCACCATGAGGAGGAGGAAGAGGAAAGGAGGCATCAACCTAGTCAGTCCCGTTCTGCCCAGGTTTTCCGTGAAGAGCTAATTCAAGTGCAATACCAGGATCCGCAACCCCACTTCATTCACCAACAGTCCCACACACCTTACCTTCATTCCATCACTGACTAATACATCATCCCCTTGGCAACAATGTTAAAGTAAAAGCCACCACAAAGTAAACATTGCAAGCAAAATCTATAAATTTAATCATGCCATATTCCATATGCAATTAAAGTAATCACATTTTTCCATTCCTTTAGTATCTATCTTCCATATTCCTTTGCCATTCCTACTGATCCTATAAAGTGCTACCCCAGTGGCTGCAGCATGGCTGGTGGAAGAATGCTGGCTTTCAGTGGAGGACTGTGCAGATGGCCTTGGAGGAGGATCTCGAACAGCTCCGGGCCTAAAAGACCCAGATGCGGCCTGTACCATCTTGGCATGGGTGACAGCAGTCTAGGCTGGCAGGCAACATCAAGGGCACTGGTGGCATGGTATTCTGAGAGAAGACAGCAACTTTGTGCTCCATGCCACTCCCCCTGAGTGATCTGTAGTAATCTATTGGAGAACAGATTGCTGGACGGCTTTGATATTCTGCAAATCTCTTGAAATACTGTAATCCACAGCCATGAGGGCAGCAGTCTGAGGTTGCATGGCTGCAAAATTACCTTGCATGAACTCAGTCTGAGCTTTCACTGCCGCACTTGGACGTTGTGGAACTGTTGCTTGTGCTGCAATGGAAGTTACAGCGTCAGCCATCAAATGCTGCATCATGCCAAAGGAGTAAGCAACCCCTTCCATACTGGAAAGGATGGGCTCCAAACTCTGCACAAAGCCTTGAGCCAAGTTGGTGCTGGACTCCTTTATGCACCTTGACATAGAGTGCAGGTTTTCCAGCAGGCTTTCCAATACACCAAGCATTTTGTTGTGCATACCCATTAAGGTTCTTCTGTAGGCTGCCCCATCAAAGTCCTCATCTGAGTTCTCTGCAGTGGAACCCTTGTGTGTCCTTGCCCTCCAGCTGGCTGGCACCTGTACTATCTTTGCCCCCTGCCCAAGTGCACTCGTTCCCAGTGTCTCACCAAGTGCTGATCCTGCCTGTAATTAATCCTCTTAAGTTATGCCTGTTCTTTTTTTCCTGGTATTAAGCTCACATTGACTAATTCAGTGTGCTTGATAAATGCCATGTAGAGAAAAATATGATATTTTAGAGGGTGAAGATGGTGCCAAAGGAAGAAAGGCGAAAGTGGCTGGTGTGTTGCTTTACGTTAAGTTATTGAACTTTAACATTGGCCTGTACATCATGGATGAGAGAAATGGCTCTCACTGCCAGTGCTGCCTCCCTTTACATGACAGAAGACACTTTTATTGCTTTCTTCCTATGAAATCCAGAAGTCTCTACATTGCTCCATCTTCTCAAGAAGGGTTAGGAAGTTGGTTTTACTGAAACTGTGAACTCTTCATTTGTTTCTTTTTGCATTGCCTATTTCCCTTCTTGGCTGTCTCTGCAAGATCCTTTAAAAATGGGATAAAATCACACGTGAACCCATCCAATGGCGTCATCTGACAGTGATCCTACTTACCTGTTGCTCCCCAACCTGTAAGCCATTCTTGACTTTTTAAAGGCTACGCTCTAATTTCAAGCATCTCATTCACATGTTATGTGGAACTTTAGCTAAAGAACCATCAATTGATATTTAAATCAGCTGTCCCAGCATTTTTTTGTGGATTCAGCTCTGCAGAGCTTGGTGGGTGCGAGTACAAAATCACTTATGCAAATCCACAATAAATCACTGTATCGAATCCATGGCCCATACTCCCAGTGACTGTGCCTGTCCACTGAGAGTATGACATCACAGAATTGCCCGCCATATCGCACTCATGATGCTGACTGTAGTTCTGCTAATGAGTAATCTGTGAAGTCCCCTTATGAAACTTAGTTCATGTCCCATGTGAATCATGTTTCCCTCAGGATTAAATGCAAATTCATTCTGAACTGATTCTAGAAGTCATTGGATCAAGCATCATGTAGAAGTCTATAGAAGGGCAAATCAGAGGTTGCCAAAACAAAGAGGCACAAGATGTTTACTCTGGGGTTGAGGGCATTAAAATTGTTGCTTAATGAGCAAGTGTGGAACGTTTGCTAATGGAGGTTGTGGTTTTTGAGGGTTATGAGCAAGGTTTGCAGATCATCCTCCACATCACTGAATCACAGCTAACAGATTCTGCCATTTGCAGGGTTGTTAAGCTAGAACCTCATATTATTTAGTTATGAGGAATTTTGAATGAGTAAAAGTTTAGAATGCTATTTTATTTCTCATGCCAGTAATAAGGTTAGAAAAAAAGACTAATGATTGAAGAAGAAATAAAATTGAATTAATCTAATTAATTTCTGATTTGATCATCCATGCCATGATCAAATAAATAGCATTGAGAGGTTCCAACAATGTGAGATAAAATCGCTCCTAATAATAAAAGTAATATTTGAATTTATCGTTAGCAGCCAACAGAAATCGAATAGGCAGGCAGTTAACACTGGTCAGGCGACTTACTAGCCAACATCCCACTGTCTTCTATTTTAACCTGCTCTTTTGAGCAGGCTGCATGGACACCTGCCTGAAGCCATTCTGATCCTTCTTTAAATGTGCAGATCAGGTACCAATGACATAATTGTGTACCTCCACTACAATTTTCATTGTGGCCTCAGCAGGGAAGCCATTGAGGCTTTTCAATCAGATGAAGACAGCTCATCAGCCAATTTCCCATTCGATCCAGACAGGCAGCTGACCAGCAGCATGCAGATGATGCCCTGCAGTTTACTAAAGATTAGTGCACGGAAATGGAAATAAACAAAAAACACCTATAATAGTACCTCTATATAAACTATATAATAAACTACACTGGAATGACTGACAATGCTTTGCAGAAGACGGAACAAGAAGTAGGTCAGCGTCCAAGCATCAGAGAGTGAATGCATGGACATACATTGAAGGATACCACAGAGGCAAGTGGATCAAGGTGATGAATATATTTAAACACGAGCATCGGGATCTATTGATTGATCCTATGAAGGATTAAAAGCTAATAGAACTTGGTAATGATAGGAATGTGAGGTTTTGTATGAGATAGGATGCAGACTACATAGAAACATAGAAAATAGGACGAGCAGTAGGCCATTCGGTCCTTCGGACCTGCTCTGTCATTCATTATGATCATGGCTGATCATCCAACTCAGTAACCTGTTCCCGCTTTCGCCCCTTATCCTTTGATCCCTTTAAACCCAAGAGCTATATCTAACTCCTTCTTGAAAACATACAATGTTTTGGCCTCAACTGCTTTCTGTGGTAGCGAATTCCACAGGCTCACAACTCTCTGGGTGAAGAAATTTCTCCTCATCTCAGTTCTGAATGGATTACCCCATATCCTTAGACTATGACCCCTCGTTCTGGACTCCCCACCATCGGGAACATCCTTCCTGCATCTACCCTGACAAGTCCTGTTAGAATTTTATAGGTTTCTATGCAAGCCCCCTTCACTCTTCTGAACTCCAGTGAATATAATCCTAACCGACTCAATCTGTCCTCATATGTCAGTCCCGCCATCCCAGGAATTATTCTGGACAAGTTGTAATTTGTGGAGGGTGGAGGAAGGGAAACGCGCAAGGTAAGCATTAAGGAAGTTTAGCCTTGAGGTTACAAAAGCATGAACTAGGATCTTGGTTTTGATGGAAGAAAAAGCAGAGCTAGAGATATTTTGGAGCTGGAGGAAGCAGTCTAGGCAATTAATTGGATGTGGAGAAGGAAGCACAGCTCGGTATCAAGTTTCAAGGGATGGGGTAGCTTCCTGCCTTCAAGAGGTAGGGAAATAGAGTTTTGGCCTCAGCAACTGCGTCACAACAACTGACTTGCACAAACACCAATGTAAAGACACCCACTCAGGAGAATGTAACTACCAAGTCCAAAAGGCTATCACAGGGTGAAGCACCAAGCTCTAGTGAGAATGAGGAGCTGGGAGTGGAATAGAGGGAGACTGCTGTTCCTCTATGGAAACCGGAGAAAGAACCACCCTTGGCTGAGGAGCCCAGTCTTCGAAAGAGCTATAATTTGGGAAATGTCAGTATTTTCTGTGCAGGCAGTGAAGACAGTTTTCACTCATATGGCTAAGATGCTAGATAAACGAGAGGGCTCCACCATCTGCATCTGCTACCCATTGTGGGAAAATTCCCATAACCTGTAGAACATCCGTGGCAGGCCAAGAAACTTCTGTGGCAACAGGATGCCAGGTACAGCTTCTAAGGACAAAAGCAAAATGCTGCAGATGCTAGAAATCTGAAATAAAAACAGAAAATGCTGGAAATACTCAGCAGGTTAAGAAGGGTCCGTGGAAAGAGAAATAGAGTTAACGGATAGGATTTTCCCAATTGAAAGGACTTTTTTTTATTTGTTCATGGGTATTGTGAATTGCTGGCAGGGCCAGCATTTGTTGCCCATCCCTAATTGCCTTTTAGAAGATGGTGATGAGCCACCTTCTTGAACTGCTGCTGTCCATATGCTGTAGGTACACCCACAGTACTGTTAGGAAGGGAGTTCCAGGATTTTGACCCACCAACAGTGACGCCAAGGTCAAATTCGGGTCGCAAGGCCACATGGGTGGATGGCGGGACATCTTCAGGAATTTTCTCATCTGCAGGGAGCCTGTGGAGGAATGGCTGGAGACGGAAGAAGGGTACATCCACGGTTCAGTAATGCCTCCTTGGAGGTTCCCCTGCAGGCAGTGAGAGAACGGAGAGAGGTACTCTTTCCAGTGGACGGGAAGAGGAGGCCAGCAAGCCTCTCAAAGCAGGCATGCCTGGAGGTGGCCGAGGAAGTCAGCAGCTGCATGGTGGCCGCATGAACATCGGTACAGTGCCTGAAGTGCTTCAATGACCTGGTACAGTCTGGCGAGGTGAGTGGCATTCATAATAGCAAGCTTGCAGCCCTGTATGCCCTAAATGGAGCTCATGAGATGTGAGGAGAGGTGGCCGACAGATACATTGGGTATGACCTAGGGAGCAGCGTCCTCAATGAGATACAGAGTTGACTCAAACCGGAGGCCCATGGTCAGCCAGAATTGATCGCCGCATCGCCTTGACTGAATGGCCACTTGCAGTAGGCCTCCAAGTGGCACAATGATGGACATGGAAAGTGACACGGGTTGATAAGCACAGTTGGACTATGAGATAAGAGGGACACTCTGTGACTGTGCATTTCTGGGAGAGGAGTGGTCACAATGCTAGGGACAGAGAAGAACTGGAGGTGATGTGCCATTCATAGAATCTTAGAAACTTACAGCACGGCAGGAGGCTATTCAGCCCATAATGCCCGCGTCGGCCAATAAGTAGCCATCCAGCCTAATCCCACTTCCCAGCTCTTGGCCCATAGCCTTGTAGGTTATGACACCTCAAGTGCATATCAAGTACTTTTTAAATGTTATGAGGGTTTCTGCCTCTACCACCCTTTCAGGCAGTAAGTTTCAGATCTCCACCACCCTCTGGGTGAAAATATTTCCCCTCGAATCCCCTCTAAACCTCCTACCTCTTACCCTAAATCAGTGTGCCCTGGATATGGACCCTTAAACCAAGGGGAATAGGGACTTCCTAACCACTCTATCTAGACCCCTCATAATTTCATACACGTGTTCAAACTCTGTCATAATTTTGTAGCTGTTGTGACTCTGATGGAGGAGGAGGCAATGGAAATAGGATGGCTTGCAGCAGCGCAGCAGGTGTGGAGCCCATAGAGAGTGGGTAATGCAATGGATGCAGGCATCAACCCTTCTGATAACTACTAGCTGTGGCACCTCTGTGGGTCTTGATAAACGCAGGAAGCTCCAGATTAAGGACAGGCAGCAGGAGCTGGTTGAAAGTGCAACTTGTCAGCATTACTTTTGTCTTTCCTGCAGGTCCAGTAGCAGATGCAGGACCAAGAACAGGTCCGGGGCTCCATGAGACCTCAGAGGAGGATCTGCCATCTGAGGAGACAGCATCATATCAGTCCAGCACACTCCACCAGCACAGATACTCTCACGTCAGTGGGCATTGATGTGCGATTAAAAAGGGTGGCACCAATAGTGAGCATGGCACAGATGCTCATGAGCAGGTAATGGAGGCAGTGACAGCTGCAACCACTCCCCATTGGAGGATTAAAGAAGTACACAGCGATGCTCAGCTTCATGTAGATGACGATCTTTGGGCGGCACAGTGGCGCAGTGGTTAGCACCGCAGCCTCACAGCTCCAGCGACCCGGGTTCAATTCTGGGTACTCCCTGTGTGGAGTTTGCAAGTTCTCCCTGTGTCTGCGTGGGTTTTCTCCGGGTGCTCCGGTTTCCTCCCACAGCCAAAAGACTTGCAGGTTGGTAGGTAAATTGGCCATTATAAATTGCCCCTAGTATAGGTAGGTGGTAGGTAAATATAGGGACAGGCGGGGATGTGGTAGGAATATGGGATTAGTCTAGGATTAGTACAAATGGGTGGTTGATGTTCGGCACAGACTCGGTGGGCCGAAGGGCCTGTTTCAGTGCTGTATCTCTAAACTAAAGCATCAGATGCTGAAGCAGCAGCATGAAAAGTATGGACGTCTGTCAAGAGTTTTCAGAGGCTGTTCGCACCCATGCCATGAGTGGCAACATGTCTCTGGTGTGTGATCACTTGACCTTCTCCGTTGAGAGAGTGGTGACCCTCATAGAGACACATGCAGCATATCATTCAGTGGATGCAGGTGGTGTGCACCGGCTTCACAGTATGGCCTCATCTATGAGCTGTGTTGAGTGCTCCAAGACACCTGGACCCATTGCCAGGTGTTCAGCCACTCCAGGTAAACAGGGAAGGTCAGATGAGCCTTGATAGGATGGAGGAGTAGCTGTCTGAACATATGGCCGTCGCGTCTTGAGGCGCTCCTTTTGTTGATGGCAATCTTCAGCCCTTTGCTGACGACCGATGCTGCATGAATCTGGATGACAGAGGCAGCCCCTGCACAGATACAGGTGGCCTTCCTTGTGTTGGGACCTTCTGAGGCTCAGGCATGCAGATGCCGTCCACTACGGCCATCTCATGACTTGAGGAGCAGAAAAGGCAGCAATCTGCCTCCGCATCAACTGCAGGCACTGGGAGAGCACAACACAGGAAGGCCTAGAAGCGTTCATGTAAATCCCCCTAATAGCACTTGGGGTGTCACTGGGTGATAATTTTTGTTGATTGCCAAAGTGTTAGCTTTATGTTGGGGAAAAAAGATCTTGTAATGCATTCTTTAACAGGTTGTCTGTTTATTTCTGCACCAGTGGGCCATTACCAGATGGTGAGCACTTGAGATGGAGGACTTGAAAAGGTGTGCACAGAATGAGGGCAGTGGTGAATGCAGCACTTGGAATGATGTAATAATGGGGTTACTGAGATGGTAAGGGCGTCTAATGAAAGGCCATCAAGGTTACCTTAGGGAGAAGGCTGAGTTGCTTCCAGTAGCATTTAACGGTCTGACAGGAGATGCGTGTGCTTATGAGTGAGTCACATGTCTCCCTGGTTGCATGTCAATACCCAGTGACATCGCACCCGCAGGTGCATTTCTATTGGCCACCTGGTCTTGAAACTCCTCCAACTCATCTTCCTCCTCAGAGGAGGAGGCACGCTCGATGTAGTCGTCATTCTCCAATGCTACTGCCCTCTGGAGCGCCAGGCTGTGCAGAGCACAGCATGCCACCAGGATACCTGAGACCCTTGTTGGGGCATATTGCAGGGCTCTCCAACGTCTATCCAGGCATCTGAACCTCATTTTCAGAAGGCCTATGGCCTGTTCATTGGTGGCCCTTGCAGTCACATGGCAGTGATTGTAGGTGTCCTTTGCCTCTGTGTTGGGGTTTTGCATAGGTGTAAGCAGCCACGTCTTTAGTACGTACCCCTTGTCATCCAGTAACCATCCACAAGGTTGTTTGGGTGGCCTGAAGAGCTGAGACATCTGGGACTTTCTAAAGATGTACGAGTCATGGCAGTTTCTCAGGAACTGTGCACTGGCCTGCTGGATCTTTTTGCAGTGGTTTCAGACTAATTGAACATTCAGCGAGTGGAACCACTTCCTGCTCACAAAGACGACTGGTTGCTGTGCGGGAGTCTTGATGGCCATAGAAATGCAGTCAATTATCATAGATCTCGACACATAAGTCAACCTTTGAAGCCTCCAAATATCATTCCAAAAACGGGGGTCAATTTATATGCCACGTATAAAATGTGATCCCTTGCATGGATGTGGGTGGTCACCATTTTGAAATGTGAAAAAAAAACACTGGTAATACATATTAAATTAATGTGGCAGGGCTTATTGAATAAATTCGTTCTATAGAGATACCTTTAACTGCAATCAAAGCATTTTAAATTTTGTCCAATTCATTGTCTTCGGCGTCCAATGCAAAGAGTTCATCAAATTCAATCTGAGTCACTTTGGTTATGGCATCATCGTAAAGATCCCACTCTGGATCAGGTGTGGTGGCTTCAGTTTCACAATCATCCCTCCACAACAAATCATCATCCTCCCCATCCATTGAATTGGATATTCTGCATTTTTTGAATGATCTGATGACAGTTTGTACATTAATAGCATCCCACAATTTGATGACAAAGCCACACAAAACATTAAGTGGGACAGCCTGCATATTTCCACTCTTTGCGAAGGTTTTATTCTTTGTCAACCATCCACCTATTTCATTCGGCACTAACATGATCCTTGAATGGCTTGTTGAGGCACACATCTAAACGCTGACCTACATTAGACCCCCTGGAATAACTGCAATGTGAGTGTTATTTCTTTGCATGCACCTTTTGATCTCATTGGTTATATGGGATCTGAGCATGTCCCACACTAATAAGCTGCATTTTACATAGGCCACCGGGACGCCTATTTCAAACATTATTGATCCATAACTTCACTCATCCATCCAACCATTGTTATGGAGGGGAGGTGGTGGCGTACTGGTATTGTCACTGGACTAGTAACCCAGAGACCCAGGGTATTGCTCTGGGGACATGGGTTCGAATCGCACCACAGCAGAAGGTGGAATTTGAATTCAATTAATAAAAAATCTGGAATTTAAAAGCTAGTCTAATGGCCATGAAACCATTGTCAATTGTTGTAAAAACCCATCTGGTTCACTAATGTCCTTTAGGGAAGGAAATCTGCTGTCCTTACCTGGTCTGGCCTACATGTGACTCCAGATCCACAGCAATGTGGTTGACTCTTACATGCCCTCTCAGTTCAAGGGCAATTAGGGATGGGCAATAAATGCTGGCCTGGCCTGGCCTGCGACGCCCACATCCCATGAAAGAATATTTAAAAAAACATGCGCAAATCTCTTGCAGGGAACACCAAGTTCAGCATTGTTTCATCTTTGAAAATTACCATCGGCTTTAATTTCATTCCGTCAGTCATGCAGGCTAGTAACATTGTGAATCTTTATCTTCTCACGTCCTGTAGTTTTCACTAGAACGGTTTTCGAACCTTTCCACTCCACAGTTCAGTTGCTGGGCATATCGAAATCCATGTTGCCAATGTGGCATAATAGGCACTCATGTTTTTGCCACTGTCTGACGATGAATCGCTGGAAACTGGTAGTTTTGGCATTGAGGTCTTTTGGTAGTGTCTGAGCAATCTTGGTCTTCTGCCGCAACACTAGACATTTTCATTCCGTAAAGTGCCGACACCAACTAGCTGTTGCTCTGAAGTCTTTGCTGGACCCTGTTTGATTTGGCCCACTTAAATGCAGAGATACGCACTACATTTTTGGTGACAATGCAACCATTTTGATGATTTTCGAGGATCCAATCTGATACATGCTTCTCAAGATCAGGCGAGTGTTGGTTCCTGTTCTCATGGTGCATTGGGCTTTGGGCATCTTCTTCAGGGCGGATTCCTTCTTCTTCCATTCTCCCGCCAGTTTTTCCCTAACATCAAATTCCCTCACTGCAGCACAGTTATTTGATGAGTTCGCAAATGTTATGACTTTTAACTTAAAACCAGCTTCATACTTCATTCGTTTTGCTAGAGGACCCATTTCTCTTCATCGTTCACCACACGGGGTCTGCTCTGTGTGGGCATGACTTAAACCCCCATGCATCTTTACAACAAAGCTCGTATTGCCTCCTTGATCCCTTGCACCCAATTATAAGATAAGTAGAAAAATTGAGGCTGACTACTGTTGCGAGTATAGCATGTTGTGACTGAAAAGGGGGGTCAACTTATATGCTGAGTATATATAAAAACATGATTTTTGGGGCTGGAAAAATGGGGTCGTCTTATACACCAGATCGACTTATATGCTGCGATCTATGGTACCCCTGCTCCTGAAGGAATCCAGCAATTGCCCTGAATCCTATCGCCCTCTCAGCCTGACTGGCCTGATCAGTGCGATACCTGATGTACTGCCCTGAGCTCTGGTCCATGGCATCCATCACCTGTTTGATGCGGTGATGGGCTGCTGACTGGGAGATCCCACATATGTCTCCAGATGAACCATGGAATGAGCCTGAGACATGGAAGTTGAACACCACGGCCACCTTCCCAGCCACAGGCAATGGGTGGCCACCACATCCCAGTGCCCTCAACTCCTCCTCCAGCATTCCGCACAGGTCCGCTACCACCTGTCTGAATAGACGCAATCTTCAGAGACACTGGTGCTCCGACATCTTCATGAAGCTAAGCCTCTGTCTGTAAACCCTTTCTGTTGGGTAGTGCCTTCTGCGAACATTAGCCTGCATTATTGGTCCTATGCGCCCTCCTCGCCCATGCCTCCTCGTACCCTCATGAGTCTGATGCTCCTCCGGCTGTTGCAACCCCGCTACACGTGGCTGGATTTGTCCCTCTCTTCCACTGTCCTCCTCACTGGAGGAGTCAAACTTAGAGTGCATACCACCTATTGAGATTGGGAGCCCTCAAGACTCAAGGATCTCTCAATCCCCCAGTACCGCCTGTACTAGTTGAAGTGGACCTGGGAGGCACAGTTCCAATAAGTGTCCTCTAACATGGGGTCACACTGCACAATCTCTCTGACTTTTCAATCCTTTGCTGAACTGAATCTCAGCCTGCCTGTTCAACGTGGCAGCCGATGGCTGCCACTTCCAGCCACTGCTTACCTGCCACTGAAGTCCCGCCACCTTTGAGCGGGCAAGCCACTCACGGTTCGTGGAACCTGGGCGTCCCGGAGAACATTAAACATCCACTTCCAAATTGCTGTCACTTGGCTGCTTAACAGTCTCAATTGCCTGCCCACCACCGTCCTGCACATTCCCAATCCCGCTGCCTGCCCACCCTTGGGAAATTTTCCCAATGGCGGGAAGGAGTCGGGGTTCTACCCCGACTCATTCCTCCACCATTTTACTGGCCCCTCCCCACCTTAAAGTCCGTTGCCACTGAGCTAGTAAAATTCCACACAACATTTCTGGTCAATGGCCTTTCACCTAAAAACATTGGGGTTTTTGTAATGCGCTGTCACAGATGTTTTGAGCAGGACATTTTCATCAGACCCAGGTTAAGAATATTCGCTGTGTACTGACCCCGACTAGTAGCACTTCTGAGCTTTGCCCAGGATCAGTAGGTTAAATGGATGCCTTAAAATCCCTTCCAACGCCTACAGATGAAGGAACTTCAGACATGGCAGAGACAAGTTGCTGGAAGCATGTGGCCCATGGATAGCTGCTTCCCTAAAGCAAGCGTCAACTCAAGCTTTTAAGGCATCTCAGCCATCCAGTTCTCAACTGAGGGAGCACTGCATAACAGTAGCTATCCTGTTATTTCATTGGTTGGAGAGAAGGGCCTAGTATTGACCACCTCTCCCTCTATAATGACCGCAACCACCTACAAACACAGAAACATAGAAGATTTACGGCACTGAAAGGCTATTTGGTCTATCACGTCTGTTCTGGCTGGAAAAGAACTATCTAACTTAACACCATTTTCCAGCTCTTGGTCAGTAGCATTATGGGTTGTGGCACTTCAAGTGCATGTGTAAATATTTTTTAAATGCGATGAGATTTTCTTTCTCTACCACCCTTTCAGGCAGTGTGTTCCAGACCCCCACCACCATGTAGGTGAAAAACTTTCTCCTCAACTGCCCCTCAATCCCTCTACCAATTACTTTAAATCTGTGCCCCAGTTATTGACTTCTCTGTTAAGGGAAATAGGTCCCTCCTATCCACTGTTTCTGGGCCCCTCATAATTTTATGCACCTTAATTAAATCACCCGTTAGCCTCCTCTGTTCTAAAGAAAACAATCTCAGTCTATCCAATCTTTCCTCATAGCTAAGATTCTCCATTCCTGGCAACATCCTTGTAAATCTACTCTGTACCCTCTCTAGTGTGATCACATCCTGCCTGTAATGCAGTAACCAGAACTGTACACAGTACTTCAGCTATGGCCTACTTCGTGTTTTATACAGTTCTAGCATAACCTCTCTAGGCCGCTACCATAAAGGAAATTATCCTGTATGCCTTCTTAACCACTTTATCTACCTGTCCTGCTACCTTCAGGGATCTCTAAACATGCACTCCAAGGTTCCTCTGTTCCTCTACGCTTCTTGGTATTTTACTATTTATTGTGTACTGTCTTGCCTTATTTGCCTTCCCTAACAGTTGTCTTACAACTAGAAGGCATCAGTTCAGTCCAACTCCTAGAAATCCTTGGGGTTGGCAGCTTTAGGGACAGGATGCAGAAAAATTGTAGAATGGTTACAGCACAGAAGGAACTCATTCGACCCATTGGGCCTGTGCCATGGGAGCAACTTAGCTAGTCCCACTCCCCTGCCCTTTCCCTGTAGCCCTGCAATTTGTTTTCCTTTCAGGTTCTTATCTAATTCTCTTTTGAAAGCCATGATTGAATCTGTCTCCACTACCTTTCCAGACAGTGCATATTCCAGATCACAACCACTCGCTGAGCAAAAAATGTGTTCCTCACCAAAGAACCATAGAACAATTACAGCACAGAAGGAGTCCATTCAGCCCATTGTGTCCGTGTCAGTTGAAAAACCTAGCCGCCCAATCTAATCCCACCTTCCCGCACCTGTTCCTTAGCCTTGCAGGTTACAGCACTTCAGGTACATGCCCAGGTACCTTTTAAAAGAATTGAGGGTTTCTATATATTTTATTATTTTCTCACTTTAATTCAATTTAGATAAGAATTGATTGACTGGAGGTAGTCACTTCAACAAGGATATTGTGGTGGAAATTTTCAGACTGTCAGATCGAAAAGAACTTTAAACAGTCTTTTAGTGCTTTCTGCCTTTGATTCTTTTGCCAATCACTTTAAATCTGTATCCTCTGGTTCTCGACTCTTCTGCCAACAGGAACAATTTTGTTCTATCTATTCTGCCCAGGACCCTCATGATTTCATTGTTGGAACATTCTAGAGTCAGGTAGCTGAAATTCCTACTACAACAAAAGTGAAATACTGCGGATGCTGGAAATTGGAAATCAGTTCTGAGGACAGGTCATCGACCTGAAACACTAAACACTGTTTCTCCCTCTGCAGATGCTGCCAGACCTGCTGAGTATTTCCATCATTTTCCTGTTTTTATTATAGCTGAAATTCCTGCTGATTGGCAGGAAAGAAAGTGCAGTACGGTGCTAGCAAGGGTGTAAGTCTGGATCTAGGCCACCTCGTTGCAGTGCTATGTTCTCCTACGTGAGCTACAGATCCCAGCAGGAAGTCACTTTGCATATTTAATCAGCCCAAATCCAGGAAAATGGGTTGGAAAATCAAAGGAGGTGGATGTAGAAAAGTTGAGGGAGGAGGGACTTTAACTGTCAGTGACAGTGGCATTCCTATAGTATCAGATGGCTGCATATATTAGTGTCATAGACGACACTGTTCTGCTGTAGCTGCTTAGAAAACATATTTGCCACAAATTGCACTTAAGGCGACAACCAGGTCCCGCCAACTCCCTCAGGCTCACCTGATCCCTCCTTGACACTCTCTCCAAACCCTCAGCCAGTCTCCCCTCAGTACATGTATACGCATCCCCCCCTCCCCCGCAACAGCCCCACTCTGTAGGACTACCTCCTCTTTATCTCTGACGTCTTAAGCCTCAGTTCCTCCTCTTCATAGTTGGGGAAAGACAAGATAATTTCTGTACTTTTCAGAGAATCGGAGTCCTGAGACTAACTCCAGATCACTGTGATAGGTGAGAGAAAATTAGAGAGTAAGAGACGAGTGGCATGCAAAAAGATAGCAAGAGAAAGAACTATAGAGGTTGATAGGGCTGTGGCAACAGGAGCCTACATTTTATGCACTGCTTGCAACTAAAGTGCTATGAAATGACCTGATGCTATAATGGAAGGCCAACATCTTTGGAAAATATTGTAGCACTTAAGCTACGCAGTGTATGAAGCAAAGGGTTAGATTATCTGGCACTAGTAATGCTTATGGGCTGCTGGTCATCCTCAAACTATACTGCTACTGAGGGGTAGAAATGGCAGCAGCAAAATCAGGATGATAAATGACATCCTTCCAGGACGAATCTTTGGAGGTCCTGCTGCAGAGAGTGCTGGAGAGTAGGGCAATCTCTGAAGAGGACAGCAAGAGCAATTTGGATTGAGGTAGCAAAAAGATGGACTGCAATCTTACATGTAACTAGGTCCTAGGGGCAAGTGTGGAAGAAATTTACTGATTACCAGAAGTAAGTATTGTACATTTTGCTTAATTTGCCTTACATTGCATTTGAAAAGCACTTTACTGCTAACTTGGTGGAGCATCACAGAGGGAGAATACACAGTATTCTATCAACTACACTCATATTTTTCAAATGCAAAGGTAGTTTTAACATTGCATCATGCATTTCTGCATTGTCAATTGAAATGTCACAAGGAGCAAGTATACAGTTAACCTAAGGCATGCTGCAAAGACTCATAATGACGGCAGGAGGTCTGCTGACCTTTGTTGAAACAATTGTTTTCTTTACCTGTTCCATGGCCGTGACTTTGTGCAGGGAAATATTGTGTAAAGTGTATTACACAGCAATCCTCTTGGATGCCTAGGATGGCATAAACTGCATGCCACCTCTGATTCAGCCTTTCCTCCTCCAGAACCAGTAGATAGAGAAAGATGGCCAACAGGATTCTTAGAGATCCCATTTAAACAGAGCTCAATTATAGCTCCCTTGACTAATACTCAAAGATGTGTGCAGCTTCAAGAAGCTGTAAGTAATTGCAGTAGCCAAACCCAAGTACACCCTGAAAAAAAATAATGATATGGTTGAGTCAACATGCAGCTATTTGATGTGACTACAAAGCAAACTCTGCCATAACAAACAGCAACCAACATGACTGAAAGGACCAGTTCTAGTATCTGTTTCATATGGACGCTAAGTTTCGACAGCACTGTTCAGCTGCTGATACTGCCTTCGGGGCTATGATTTTATTAATATTTTCTTTGAAGTCTTAATGAGTTTAGTACAAGGCAGGTGTGCAAGCCTTCAGTGTCACAGGCACTTTCCTACCGTATTACACAGTGCTATGCGCAATAGATGCAGAGCAGGGCTCAGTGCCTGATATTTCCTTGTGTCAGATGTACAGCACTGCTGTGGGTACTGAGCATCACATTATAAGTACCATACAGAAAGAACAGAAAAGAAAGTCTGTTAGAGACAGAGAGTAATAGATATATTGTTGGGGAAATTAAAGAATGAGTAAGAGGCATATCGATAAAGAGAGAAATTCCAATAAAGTTGGAGCAAAGACACTGGGCCGGATTTTATTGTGAAGACGCCAGTCCCCCCGTTGGGATCAGAAATGGGCGCATGGCACGCAATCAAGCGGCGGCCGGCCAATTAATGGCAACAAGGCACGGGACCCGACCAATTGCGTGGTCGGAGTTTGGTGCCAGGTCTCCTCCTCCCGTCCCTCGGGAATAGAATGTGCCTCCTCTCCCTGGCAGCCTGGAGGAGCACCTGGAGGGAGGCATCAGGGAAGTGTTGGTCTACTCTCCGCCATCTCTCCATACCAGCAAGTGCTGGCACTATTTTTAAAGGGCTGGCAGCCCTGCAGTTAATTTTGTAGATTGCAGGCCTGGGAGAGTAGGAGTTTATAGATGTTATGCAGGCCCCTACCTGCCAAGACTGAGGCACACATTATTTCACCACATGAACATTAAAACTTAAAATTGTGGCTGGGAAGAAGAGGGCCTTATCACAAGGAATTGCCAAGCCCCTGACTGGAAAGAATTTGCATGCTGGCTGGCAGACAGTTTTGGAACAAAGGACCCAGTCCCCTCGTCTCGAATACACAGAAGACCTGGTCAGGCCAGTTTAGTCACATGACTAACTGGCAGTTTGAATTTGAACTTGCTGAGAGAAAGAAATTCAGAAAGCTGTTTGCTCCTGGATTGAGTACACCTCTCTCCTGTCTGCTCCCATCTCTTTCCCACAGAACGGAAGACCCATTGAAGACATATGAACCCCAAAAGAGTGAAAAGTCTCCAACAGTGAACAAGGTTTAAGAAGAATACTGGGCTCCAATGAAAAGCAAGACTATTTACAAAAGGACTACAGCGAGTTTGAAGCACAGTAAAAACGCCTCTTCAGAGATTGCCTCAATCCTCTCCATTTTATTTTTTATGCTCTTTTCTGTCCCTATTTGCATGTACGTATCGTATATGCATGCTAGCGTGGGCGCGGCATGTATCTGTAGGCGTTAACCAAATTAGAGTTTAAGTTTTTAATAAATTTCACTTTTCTTCTTTAAACCTAAGAAAGCCTGTTGTGCTCATTTCTTTGCCTTATAATTGGAAAGTGGTGAACAAGGATTCATCAAGGGGGAGCTAAAAACACAGTGTGTTTAAAAATTAAACCCTGTTACAACAAGACCAGGTGAAGGCTGAAAGGGACCCCTAGACACCTTTCTCGCCTGGTCGTAACAATAGAGGATATGGAGAAATGGCAGGGAGTCTACCTCGGGTAGCCCAACACTTCCCTGATGCCTCCCTCCAGATGCTCCTACAGGCTGCCAGGGAGAGGAGGCACATTCTATTCCCAAAGGACAGGAGGAGGAGGCCTGGCAGCTTAACCAAAACAGGCCTGGCTGCAGATAGCTGACGAGGTCAGCAGCCATGGGGTAATGCCAAGGTCCTGGATTCAGTGCTGCAAGTGACTCAATGATGCCATCCAGGCAGTGAAAGTCAGTATCTTTTATGCCTTCACCTCTTGGGCCTTGCATTTAGTGAAGCTGGAGGGTGTGGTGGGTGGAGAGGGAGCACCCACACAGACGTGGGCAAAGATCAGGAGATGCATGCAAACTGACTGCACTATAGCGAAGTGGCCCTGAAAGGAGACTGCTTGTCGTTGCAGATCTTTGTGAGGTCTCTGGAAAGGAGCGCCGCATGCAGGAGATATCTGTGTGTTCCATTAGTGGAAGCTGAACTACCACCAGCCTATGTCTTGGGATTGTTCTTGCTGGGGGAACCAACAGAGTCCTTCCCTCTGTCTGCAGGAGAAGATTGCACACAATAGGTGTGTCAGCAGTCTGCCTCCACTTCAGCTGTCAGCACAGTGGGAGCACATCCTAGTTCACACAAGAAAATAAGGAAGAACACATAGATTCACAGGATTATTATGGGTGATTTTTGTGCTTTACATGCAAAGGGTAGGGTTTGCGATAAAGTTGAATAAATCATTTCTCTAAAGCATAGACAACCTCCCTCCTCTTCCGTTAGGCCTTTGGCCCTTCATTGCAACCCAGCCTCTGTGAAAAGACAGGAGGCAAAACATCATGCTACGAAGGGTCAATTCTGGAGCCTAGCCAGTTCGGCACTGTGTGAGCGATCAATGAGTGAGTGTCTCCTGAAGGAAGGAAGGTGACAACATGGCTGCATAAAGGTAAGTCTTTATTGGTGAAGCTACAACTGGCAGTAACAATCAAAGGAAATGCAAATGTATGAAGGCATCGCAAGCCTCCCTTGCACATATTTTATGGCCACTCTCCTGTTGTCCCTGGGGTCTTTCATCTGGCGTGGCTTGCCTATGTTCCTCCTCTGCATCCTCATTGTCAGAGTAGGCATTACACTCCTCACTATCCTTGTTGTTCATTGTTTCCCTTTTTCTGCAGCGCCAGGTTGTGTAGTGCACAGCAGACCACCACAATACACGGGGCATACTGAAGGGCTCCACCGTACCAATCTGGGCACTCGAATCTCATCTTTGGCAGACCCAGTGGCTTGCCTTATGGTCGCTAGCGTTGTCCTCTGGGAGGCGTTGTACCTCTCCTCTGCATCTGTACAGGGTTCCTCACAGACTTCAGTCGCCATGTCCTCAGTAGGTAGCCCTAGTCTCCAAGTATCCATCCCTGAAGGTGTGAGGGTGGCCGTAAAAGCTCTGCCACCTGGGACTGCCTCAAAATGTAGATATGGTGGCAACTTTCTGGGAAGTGTGCACAGACCTGCAGGATCCATTTACGATGGTCGCAGACCAGTTGTACATTGAGGGAGTGGAAGCCCTTCCTGTTGATGAAGGCCACTGGCTGGTGTTCAGGAGCCTTGATGGCCACATGTGTTCAGTCGATGGCATACTGCACTTGTGATGGCCCCGAATCCTATAGCACTCTCAGCCTGAGAGTTGGGATCGTATGGAAGTGCACATAGTCGCTGGCCTTCCTCAAAAGGGCATTGGTGACCTCCTTGTTGCACCAATGTGCGATCCCACACATGTCCCCATTGGATCCCTGAAATGATCCAGAAGTGTAGAAGTTCAGCGTCGTTGTGACCTTTACTGCTACTGGCATTTGACTTCCACCAAGTCCCCTGGGGCACAGCTTGTCCTGCATCATAGCACAAGGGTCAGTGATGGCCTCCCTGGCACGGTGGAGTCTTTGGTGGCTTTGCCTCTTGGACATCTGTAGGTGGTTGAGCCTCAACCTGTAGACCCTCGCTAGAGAGTACCTGCTTTTGCATGGGGGATCCACCTCTCTCCCTCCTCTGTGCCTTCTCCACTGTCTGGAGGCAGCTGCTGACCCTTCTGTCTGCTCACAGATCATTGCAGTGTCACTGCAGATACCTGCCCACCCCCACTCTGCAGTTCTGAGACCCTTGTTCTTCCTCCAGCACCCTGCTTGGCAGTCAATAGTTGCTGTCCCGATGGCCTCCCCTTGCAGCCAGCCATGATCTGCCTCTGAAGTCTTGTGAAACCCGTCCGCTGTTCAGAAAATTCAAACCCGACCATGAAATCGCTTTCAATCGGCCTCTTAATTATCTTAACTACCTGCCCACCGTGTCACCGTCAGAACAAATTGGGATAGGATGTCACGATGTTGGACTACCTGTCTGACGTGTCCCATCCCAATTCTATGTTCCCCCCCCCCCCCCCACCACCACCGCCTTTATTCCCGTCCCCCAGGACTGCTTAAAATTCTGCCCACTGTTGTAGGAAGAAGCAGATTCAATATATTTACCTTGAACGAATCCCATGGGGGAATCAACTAGTAGTATTTTTTTTGAATAAGAGGTTTTAGTTTTGGAACTGAGATGAATTTACTGATGCAGTATGGGAGATTTGCCGTTTATACACACATGATTTATCTCCCATGTTTGCTAATATCGACTATTTATAATCCGCTTATAGATAAATGACAATTTTCTGGATTCTGCTTCAACAAACATCCGCTGTCTGGCTGTCAATGTAGAAATTAATGTTGCCAATATTTGCATTCATATGCCATTCATTTGTTCATTACTTTAAGCTGGCACTAATCTATTTTTTAAATGGGCTAATAACTACTAAAATAGCAGGAAGGAATTATGTACAAATGCATTGAGTGTTCATCTGCTAATATCAGCAACAGTAATTTCTAGTCTTATTTGTGAAGACTCATGGTATCTGATTGTGATAGCTGCACAGGATTTAATGTTCATTCAGCAAGAAGTATATATGCTCATAACAATAATTAGAAGTCTATGGGGTAGATTTGCATGGTCCTGTGCCTGGGTACATTCAACTGTCTGGGCAGTGAATATAGAAAATAGTACAGAGAGTGGCACATGCTGGTAAAGTAGCCCGCTGGATATTAGATGAAGGGTAAGTTAAGTAGTGTGGGTTGAGACTTGTGTGGAGCATAAACGCTGGCATAGATAAGATGTGTCAAATAGCCTGTTTCTATGCTGTTAATTCTATGCAATATTCCTGTATTCATTGTGCCTGAATGATCTAATATGGACAGGCACAGGACGACCCCATATATTCTTTATGCACAATATAAAACTAGTATGAAAGTGCTTTGAACTACAAGACAGGATTTTTTTGGTGTCATATCCATGTATATGCTGTTTGAACTTGTATGGGTCCCATACCAATGGAACATTATAATTATAAATGGGGCCTAATTTTATTTTGTGAAATAGTATTTTCTACTCGCTTGCCTACTGCTAAAATGTTCCAGTAAGCTGCTCAAAGATTTACACATATGACCCTAATATAGCGCACATGAACATTGCAGATAGTAATGTTTCCTTCCCTTTTAAACATATTTTAAGTTTACTCTGAAACTTCCTTTTTATCATCTGACATTAAACCTCGGTATGTCTTCCTTTTTTCTACTGTTTTAGTCACTTCAATCTGCCATTTGTTGATGCTGCATATCTGTGTGCAACGGTGTAAGTCTACAGTGACAGCATGTCACATTGACCACAGTCTAACCACACGAGGTACTGGCGTGAGGGGCAGAACTTCCAAAAAATATTCTGGTGGTGAGATCTACAGTAAATAGTGCAGTTTCATTCCAGCGAGTGAAAACCACACACATTGGCTGTCTTTCAGAGATTTCCTGATCATTAACAGCATGTGTTTTTCACATGCCTTTCATGACCTACTCACATATTTCTCTTTTTCAAAACCATATTTTGACATTTCATTGCTGATATGACCTCTAACTCTTTCACCAGTATAATCATCATTGTATTATTCCCTGTGTACATAGCAAACCTTCTTTGTTAGACATAATGTTATATGTTTCACTTTTTTTATTGAGTGTGACTGGACTGTATTTATGAGTGGATATCATAATGTTTATAGGGGAAAATGTGGTAAATTCTAGTCCCATCACTAAAATAGACCTCTGGGCATCACCAACAAGAGCAACTTGCTTTTTCTTGTGTCTTAATATAAAAAAAAGTCGCAAGACATTTCACAAAAGTGTATTCGCAAAAATCAACACCAGCCTGAAGAAGGAGCTATTAGGAGGAGTGACTAAAGTTTGATATGAGGTGAGCTTTAGCAAGGGCCTTAAAGGAGGAGACGGAAGAGGAGAGGTTTAGGGAGGACATTACAGAGCTAAGGCCTGGAAACCTGAAGGAACGGCCGACAATGATATGGCATTGGAATTTTGGGATACAGAAGAGGCCAGAGTTGGAGGAGTGCAGCCTTTGTGAAGGGTTGTACAGCTGGGGATGGTTACAGAGATAGGGAGGGGCAAGGCCATGAAGGGATTTGAACACTATGAGTATTTTAAATTTGAGCCATTGATGGACCCGGAGCCAGTGTAAGTCAGCAAGCATAGGGGTGATGAGCGAGTAGGACGTAGTGAGGGATATGATACAGGCAGCAGAGTTTTGGATGAGCTAAAGTTTTTGAAGGGTGGAGCATAGGAGACCAGCCAGGCGAGCATTTGAACAATTCGGTCTGGTGGTGAAAAAGGCATGGATGGGTAGCATATAGACTGAGGAAAGGTGGAGACAGGTGGTTACCAAGGTGGAAGTAGGCAGTCTTTGTGATGGAGAGGATATGGGTAGAAACTCTGCTTTGGGTAAAATAGGATGCTGAGTTTGTGAACCATCTGATTCAACCTGTGAGGTTGACCAGTATGGAGATGGAGTCGGTGGCGAGGGCATGGAATTAGTGGCCAATTCTTCTTTGCACTTTTATTGTAAAAGAAGTTAAGGAAGAGATAGCAGAGGTTCTATTACAGATACATAATAATTAATTCGAGAAAGGAATAGTGCCAGAGGACTGGTAGACAACTAGTCTTATGCCAGTCCTATATTTAAAAATAGTTGGGGGAACTATAGACCAGTTAGCTTGAGGTCATTGTTAGGCGAGATAATGGAATCTTTACTCAAAGATATAATAGAAAAACTGAAAATATAAGTAATCAGCACAGATTGAAAATGGAAGATCGTGCTTCACTAATCTTGTAAAATTCTTTGAAGTAACAGAAAGAGTAGACAGTATAATACATTGGATGTAATTTGTTTGGATTTTCAAAAGGCCTTTGATAAGGTACCACATTGTGGACTTATGACGAAGGTCAGAACATGTGGAGTTGGGGACAGGTAGCAGAATGGATACAAGACAGAAAATGGAGAGTAGGGGTTAAAGGTAGTTACTTAGACTAGCAAAACGTGGGACGTGGTGTTCCACAAGGATCGGGGCTGGGACCACTATTGTTCGGCATTTGTATAAATGATTTGGACTCGAGAATCGGAAGCACAATTTCAAAATTTGTGATAACATCAAATACAGAGGAGGAATGCGGCAAGGTACAGGGAGACATTACTAAACTTACAGAATGGGTGTGTAATTGGCAAATGAACTTCAGTATAGATAAGTGTCTTCTTCTTTGGCCTCCTTGTCTCGGGAGACAATGGGTAAGCGCCTGGAGGTGGTCAGTGGTTTGTGGAGCAGCGCCTGGAGTGGCTACAAAGGCCAATACTAGAGTGACAGACTCTTCCACAGGTGCTGCAGAAAAAATTGGTTGTCAGGGCTGTTACACAGTTGGCTCTCCCCTTGCACTTCTGTCTTTTTTCCTGCCAACTGCTAAGTCGCTTCGACTCACCACACTTTAGCCCCGCCTTTATGACTGCCCGCTAGCTTTGGCGATCGCTGGCAACTGACTCCCACGACTTGTGATCAATGTCACAGGACTTCATGTCGCGTTTGCAGACATCTTTAAAGCGGAGACATGGACGGCCAGTAGGTCTGATACCAGTGACGAGCTCGCTGTACAATGTGTCCTTGGGGATCCTGCCATCTTCCATGCAGCTCACATGGCCAAGCCATCTCAAGCGCCGCTGACTCAGTAGTGTGTATAAGCTGGGGATGTTGGCTGCCTCGAGGACTACTGTGTTGGAGATATGGTCCGGCCACCTGATGCCAAGGATTCTCCGGAGGCAGCGAAGATGGAATGAATTGAGACATCGCTCTTGGCTGACATACGTTGTCCAGGCCTTGCTGCCATAGAGCAAGGTACTGAGGACACAGGCTTGTTACACTCAGACTTTTGTGTTCCGTGTCAGTGTGCCATTTTCCCACACTCTCTTGGCCAGTCTGGACATAGCAGTGGAAGCCTTTCTCATGCGCTTGTTGATTTCTGCATCGAGAGACAGGTTACTGGTGATAGTTGAGCCTAGGTAGGTGAACTCTTGAACCACTTCCAGAGCATGGTCGCCGATATTGATGGATGGAGCATTTCTGACATCCTGTCCCATGATGTTCGTTTTCTTGAGGCTGATGGTAAGGCCAAATTCGTTGCAGGCAGCCGCAAACCTGTCGATGAGACTCTGCAGACACTCTTCAGTGTGAGATGTTAATGCAGCATCGTCAGCAAAGAGGAGTTCCCTGATGAGGACTTTCCGTACTTTGATCTTCGCTCTTAGGCGGGCAAGGTTGAACAACCTGCCACCTGATCTTGTGTGGAGGAAAATTCCTTCTTCTGAAGACTTGAACGCGTGTGAGAGCAGCAGGGAGAAGAAAATCCCAAACAGTGTAGGTGCAAGAACACAGCCCTGTTTCACGCCACTCAGGATAGGAAAGGGGTCTGATGAGGTGCCGCTATGCTGAATTGTGCCTTTCATATTGTCATGGAATGAGGTGATGATACTTAGTAGCTTTGGTGGACATCCGATCTTTTCTAGTAGTCTGAAGAGACCACGTCTGCTGACAAGGTCAAAGGCTTTGGTGAGATCAATCAGTGTGAGATGGTACATTTTGGTAGGAAGAATAAGGAGGCCACATACTCCTTGGAAAATAATTGTCTGAATGAGATAGAGGAACAGTGGGATCGGGGGGGGTTCAGATACACAAATTACTAAAAGTAGTGACACTGATTAATAAGGACATAAAAAGCAAGCAAAGTACTGGGTTCATTTCTAGAGGGATGCAATTGAAAAGCAGAGAAGGTATGTGAAACTTATATCAAACCTTGGTTAGATCACACTTGCAATACTGTGAGCAAAAGGGGAGGCGGTGGCATAGTGGTATTGTCACTGGTCTAGTAACCCAGAGACCCATGCTCTCACCATGGATCCCACCATGGCAGAAGGTGGAACTTGAATTTAATTAATAATCTGGAATTAAAAGCTAGTCTAATGATGGCCATGAAACCATTATCGTTGTCGTAAAAACCCATCTGGTTCACTAATGTAGCGGTTTGATACAACTGAGTGGCTCGCTGGGCCATTTCAGAGGGCATTTTAGAGTCAACCGCATTGCTGTGGGTCTGGAGTCACAGGTAGACCAGACCAGGTAAGGACAGCAGATTTCCTTCCCTAAAGGGACAAAGCAATCCGCTTGATTGGCACCCCATCCACAAACATGCATTCCCTCCACCACCGACGCACAGTGGCAGCAGTGTATACTATCTACAAGATGCACTGCAGCAATGCACCAAGGCTCCTTAGGCAGCACCTTCCAAACCCGTGACCTCTACCATCTAGAAGGACAAGGGCAGCAGATGCATGGGAACACCACCACTTACAAGTTCCCCTCCAAGCCTCACACCATCCTGACTTGGAGCTATATCCCCATTCCTTTGCTGTCACTGGGTCAGAATCCTGGAACTCCCTTACTAACAGTATTGTTGGTGTACCAGCACCCCAAAGACTGCAGCAGTTCAAGAAGGCAGCTCACCATCACCTTGTCGAGGGCAATTAGGGATGGGCAATAAATGCTGGCCTAGCCAGTGACGTCCATCATTTTCCTGTCCTCATATGTTCATATTGAGAAAAGGATAGAGACGTACTGGTGAAGGTGCAAAAAAGATTTGCAATGATCATACCAGAACTGAGAAGTTATACATATCAGGAAAGATTAAACAGGTTGGAGTGCTTTTCTCTGCAAAAGAGAAGACTGAAGGGTCACCTGATAGAGGTCTTTTAGATTATGAAAGGGTTTGATTCGGTAAACTAGAGAGGCTGTATCCACCTGCAGCGAGACCAGAAGTAGCATCCTTGAAAGTTGATAAATCACGAGGGCCGGATGAAATGTATCCCAGGCTGTTAACAGAAGCAAGAGAGGAAACAGCGGAAGGTCTGACCATCATTTTCCAGTCCTCACTGGATACAGGTGTGATGCCGGATGATTGGAGAACTGCTAACGCTGTACCTCTGTTTAAAAAGGAAGCAAAGGATAGACCGAATAATTACAGGCCAGTCAGTCTAATCTCAGTAGTGGACAAATTATTAGAATCTATTCTGAGAGACAGGATAAACTGTCACTTAGGCACAGGTTAATCAAGGATAGTCAGCATGGATTTGTTAAGGGAAGATCTTGTCTGACCAACTTGATCGAATTTTTTGAAATAACAAGGACGATAGATGAGGGTAGTGCAGTTGATGTGGTGTTGTACATGGATTTTAGCAAAGCTTTTGACAAGGTCCCACATGGCAGACTGGTTAAAAAAAATAAAATCCCATGGGATCCAGGGAAATGCAGCAAGGTGGATACAAAATTGGCTCAGTGGCAGGAAACAAAGGGTAATTGTTGATGGGTGTTTTTGCGACTGGAGGGCTGTTTCCAGTGGGTCCCCTGCTTTTTGTAGTATGTATTAACGATTTGGATGTGAATGTAGGGGGCATGGTCAAGAAGTTTGCAGACGACATAAAGATTGGCTGTGTGGTAGATAGCGAGGAGGATAGCTGTAGGCTGCAGGAAGACAGTGATGGTCTGGTCACATGGGCAGAAAAGTGGCAAATGGAATTCAACCCGGAGAAGTGTGAGGTGATGCATTTGGGGAGGTCAAACAAGGCAAAGTAATACACGATTAATGGGAAAATACTGAGAAGTGTAGAGGAAGTGAGGGACCTTGGAGTGAATGTCCACAGATCCCTGTCAATAAGGTGGTCAATAAGGTGGTTAATATGGAATATGCAATCCTTTCCTTTATTAGTTGAGGTATAGAATATAAGAGCAGGGTGGTTATGCTGGAACTGTATAACTCATTGGTTAGGCCACAACTTGAGTACTGTGTGCAGTTCTGGTCACCTCATTACAGACAGGATGCAATTGCACTAGAGAGGATACTGAGGAGATTTACGAGGGTGTTGCCAGGACTGGAAAAATGCAGCTATGAGGAAAGATTGCATAGGCTAAGGTTGTTCTCCTTGGAACAGAGAAGGCTGAGGGGAGTTCTGGTTGAAATGTACAAAATTTTGAGGGGCCTGGATAAAGTGGAGGTGAAGGGCCTATTTACCTTAGCAGAGAGTCAATGACTAGGGGGCATAGATTTAAATTGATTGATAGAACGATTAGAGGGGAGTTAAGGAAAGATTTTTCACCCAGAGGGTGGTGGGGGTCCGGAACTCATTGCCTGAAATGGTAGTTGAGGCAGAAACCCTCAACTCAGTCAAAAGGAGTCTCGATATGCACCTCAAGTGCCGTAATCTGCAGGGCTACAGATCAAATGCTGGAAGGTGGGATTAGAATGGGTGGATCGTTTTCTGGCCAGCACAGTCACAATGCGCCAAGTGGTCTCTTTCTGTGCCTTAAACTTTCTATGATTCTATGCCTAGAGCTCAGTTTAAATATATAATTAGATCTGACCCCAGAAGCTTCAGTTAGGTTAGATGGGTACCGTACATTGAAAGATTCCCTGACCATTGTGGAAAACCAATTCCATTATTTTTCTCTCTAAAATGGAAGATATTTTGAATTAAAAAAAAAAGTCCCCTTGGACTTTCCATCAGATTTAATTGTTCTTTGATGTCAGACAGCAATTATACATTGTAGTTAGATTGTATGGCAGGATGAATTATATCCTGCCAGTTGCATGGTGCAAGCTCGGTGCAATGAATAACTGTTCCGAAGAAGGGTCACTGACCCGAAACGTTAACTCTGCTTCTCTTTCCACAGATGCTGCCAGACCTGCTGAGTGAATCCAGCATTTCTTGTTTTTGTTTCAGATTTCCAGCATCCGCAGTATTTTGCTTTTAATAACTTGTTTTTGTTCCTTTTTAAAATATTTTTATGTATTAAAGGCTTATTGCTTAATTTTTAAAAAGTAAAAGTAAAGGGGTGATCTTGACTTTGGGTAATAGTGTAAAATAGTTGATATCATTCAGCTGCCCATTATATGAAGTCATTGGAAATTAAATTCGGGAGAGATGTCTAATGTGTGGCTGAATTAATATGATTCATTTACACTGTTAACCCAAGTCAAAATTATCCCCATTAATTTAGTTTTGGTTAGAACTGCAATAAGTCTAAACCAAAGCTGGGTCATATATTTCTACTAAATATACAGTAAAGCACAGAACAAGTATCATGTATTAACCACACAACAAGGAATGTATGTGAGCTTATTATAAATCATCTTTATCCGTTTTGTTTCTCTTTGATGAGTAAACCACAATACACCTACTTTACTTGCCCTCTTTACATTCTGGGACAGATCTGTTGTAATGTTAAAGTAGAGCTACTTGCATTGCTGGGTTTTCCCCATATTGTCCCTACAATCATTTTATCCTGAAACCCATTAATCGCAGATAACTGTTTAACAGTGGTATTGGCTACAATCATTAGATCTATTCTTATATTGTAACCTCAGTATTAACCATCAAGCTGATAGATACAGACTGATGAATGCCCAGTTGAAAAAAGGTGTTTTTCCAAATCATTTTTTCAGCAATTAATTTTAATAATTTTAGCAGGATTCCGACTTAACCTCTTTATAGACTATTCCTGTACATTCTCAACTATCTAATTAAAATTCTTGCATCCAACACGCAACCATTGTATTCTGCCTTTCAAAGGTGTCACACCACAAAAGTGTTACTTGAGGGAACCTGTCGGATAGTAGATCTTCAAACCACATGACTGAATTTTGGGAAATCCTAATGGTTATTACCGGGTTCTGGGAAGCCAAAGTGCTTGAGTAGGTGAAGACAAAGGGACTTCCACAAAAACAAGTAATGCACGTTTTCACTCAGCCTGGATTCGCAAAGGTTGTCAACTTGTCCAGTAGCCAGCCTAAAGTGCCAATGGATGAGTAGAATTTACTTGGGTTCTTAGCCATGAGATAGAAAAGTGCTTTTAATAAGACATTAAAGCCACAATTATTCACTTCAGTTTGTAGCTGATAAGAGGGCTCAAAAAAGTGAACTGGGCTAGAATATGTATCTTATTGAAATATGCAAAATTTGACCAATGCAATTCCTGATGCATGCCTGTCAAAATTGATTGACACACTGGAAGGTATCATGTGACCTAGTTATCTGTTTTTAGTTGGGCGTGAGATTTAATCCTGGAAAATGGTTTGTCTTAGTAATATTTAAGGAACCCTCCCTTCAAACAGTCAGAGGAGTTAAGTCAAAGGACAGTCAAGTCAGTCAGGTCAAAAGACAGAAGGAGGAAATCAGGTGGGAATAAGGAAAGAAGATCAAGATCAGAAATTTTGTGAAATCATAAGAGTCAGACAAGTTGCAAAGAACCTTTTAAACAGTTCTACAGTTGTCGAAGGAATATCAAGAGGGAAACTGTAAGGTTAAGAACAATTAAGCCATGAAAATGCATGGAGCCAGTCCAATGGATAAATGTGATGGAAGTAGTCTTCTGGTCCAGGATCCCATTGAACCATCTAGGATTGGGAGAGAGCACTTCATTTCGACTACTGGCAAGTGCTTGCACCACAATGGATGCAATATGGGGACCGTGATGCCAGTCTTTGAGCTGGTGCTTGCTCGAGTCAGATTGAGTGATGGTGCATTCTTCAAGAAGGCTAGCTTCCTCTTGCTGAAGTGGCAGAGGTATTCAGCACCTGAAACGAAAGATAGGGACAAGGGTTAGATTTTACTGTGAAGGCGGAATACAGGAGGAAGTGGCTAGCGGAAGCAGCTGCAGTTTTACATGCAGAGTTCAGAATGAGATAGAACTAAGAAGAAAAAAAGAGGATAAGATGTGAAGAAACCCTACGTAATGTCTCCTGCAGTGTTGCCACTAGTCATGACTATGACTCTCCTCCACCCATGATGGCCAACACGTTTTTTTCTTTGGGGAGATGGTGCATGGATGGGCTCAGCGTCCTCTGGTGGCAGTTTCCTGGTACAAGTTATATGCAACATTCTCCTTCAAGAAAGAAAGGAGTGTGTCAGTGACATCCTTGAGAGATGTTTAGAGAATATGACTCTCATGGACAAATAGGTGTAAGTAGTGGGTACGTTGTGAGGTGTGGGGAAGTGAGAGCTGCAACAATGGAGTATGAGGAGGGGATGGATTGAAGTGCAAAATTGTAGGAGAGTGAAGAGAAGTGTTGTGAATGGTGACATTAGCAGTGTCAGCAAAGAATAAGAAAGTAGTATCCTTACCATGATTTCTGGTGAGGTCATTGAACTTCGTTTGGCAGATCAGCCATATCCTGGGACCTAAGCTCCTGGCATTTGAAAAGAAAAAAAAAGAAAAACTAAGAAGAGGAGAAATTACTTCACTCAAAGTAATCTTTTGAATTTTTCTACCCCAGAGGGTTGTGGATGCTCCATCGTGAATACATTTAAGGCTGGGATAGAAAATTTTTGGTCTCTCAGGGAATCAAGGGATATGACGAGCGGGCAGGAAAGTGGAGTTGAATCCTGATATCAGCCATGATCATTTTGAATGGCAGAACAGCCTCAATGGGGCCATATAGATGGTCTACTCCTGCTTTCTGTCACCTGGCGAGAACAAAATCTCCTTTATCCTGTCCACTGTCTGGACTCGGGAACACGACTGTGACAGCAGAGAACCTGCGTGCCCTGTCTAGACCTCCTTCAACCATTTATTCAATCTAGAAAGTTACCCTGAAGAGGTGCTAGCTGCCTTTAAGTGATGCCAGATCTATTCAAAGTCCTGTGCTCCTAAGCATGGCTAGCACTGGCTGCACACCTGAATCATTCTAATGAAGTCCCAGCCAATGTCCCCTCTAATTTCTGTGCGCTGTCAGCTTGTTGCTCTGCATAGTTCCTTTAAGATTGCTTTGCAGCCATGCATGCATCTTGAAGGGAATGTTAATAGTGTGTGGCCTTTTTATTCACTGTGTGGCACATTCCCGATTGCTGCTCAGCTTAGAAGGAACAATGGTCCCCACGTGAATTTAACATGCTGCCTGGGGCTACATTAACAGGTATGTGTAGTGCATGCTGTGCTTCCTGCCTGCCTGTTTTTAGGCCTGATCAAATCTCTATTCCAAAATCCCACTGGATGTGGCAGAAATTAATTACATTCAGATGAATTTGTGGATCACTTGTGATCTTTGTGCCATGGGAACCCACAATAGCTTCTTTTCACAATTTTGAAATAGTAGTTTCAGAGTAACTGTCATTTGAGGAGAGAAGTGCAAAATACTAAATATTTGTTATTTTTAAAGCTTTGATCCCTGTGTTGGCCTTATGATCAGATCAAGGCTTTAGAATTTTATTTTTAAGCTAAACCTTCATGATGTTGTGTTAGCCTGTGCCCACACGTTTTGCCACAACAAATTGTCTTCAGCATCTGAGAGATATTATCATGATTCTTGATCAATTTAATAGGCAGCAAAACTATTTTCACCTTTTAAGGGTTTTTGTGGTAGTTGACAATTTCAAGTTAGTCAAGCAACAACCTAAAATGTAAGGATGAAACCCCACTAAATGCCATGCTCAATTCCACACACAGAGCAATTCTTATTAAAATAAAGAAGAAAATAGTGCTCTGCCAATGCAGTGTGTTAGTGATGAGATGCCACTGAAAAGGGCATTCTTTCGGTCAGAGCTTCAAGAAGCAAACAATCTTGTCCCAGTTATAGTTATGTTTCATTATAGTAAAGGTTTGGAGTATTCGTATCTTGGAATGGATGTGAGCTATTAGGCTTACTAAACTAAGACCTTCTGTAACCAACACGCTAAGATGAAAACTCTCATTCTCAAAGCTCTGTGGTTTCAACCCTGGCCTACATAGTTTCCTGCAGAATTTTTCAGAAGTATTAATCTAGGAATCAGTAGAGTGTGTGGTAAGTTCTGTACATTGTTGGTAGAAAATATCTTTTGCACAAGTTTCCAGGTGCCACTCATTAGATTCTTTAATGGAAGAATTGTGTGTACAAGCTGCACAATTTACCAACATATATAACGGTTTCTTGCCACCAGTACTGATCTACCCACTGTTTGGAATTTGAGCCACTCAAACAAACAACGTATTAATCACTTAGCTCCTTAAAAGAAAGGAAAGAACTGGCATTTATATCGCATCTTTCATTGAGATGTCCCAAAATGCTTCTCAACCAATGAGTACTTTTACAAAGTATAGTTACTTTGTAGTGTAGGCAAACTTGGCAGTCAATTTGCACACAGAAAGGTCCCACAAACAATAAAGAGATAAATGACCAAATACTAGCCTAGAAATCAGATCAAGTCCATCTCCGACTTGTCTTAAGGCTTTGTTCAATGTATGGGGACCATCCTTTCCAAATGGATCAAAGGGTCACCTTCATCAATACCACAGTGGAACCCAGCACAATGGAGCATCTTGTGACTACTCTGACAGCTGCTGCCATGGAAGCTCAGATGGCTACTATTGCAGCACATACTGCTTCCATGAAAGCTCATAGGGCAACTATGGCAGCTCACACTGCTGGCACAGAAACTTAGATGGCTGCCGTTTTGGCTTTGGGTGCACTGTTAAAAGATACCTCCAGAGTGTCACATCACTCCTGCACGCTTCACTAGCAGAACCTTAGGAGAGCTGAGGCCTCACCTCTTGGCTCATGCAGAGGCACCTGCTCCTGTCCCATACATCGGCGATCATATCCCTGAGTAGCGCAAGACTATCAGAGATCTTCCTGCCAGGTACAGTACAGGTCTGGTCAGGGTGAATCACCAACTCCAGAGCAGACTTGACCTGACAGGCGATGACTTTGGACAGAACCTTGTAGTCTACATTAAGCAGTGAGAAGGGCCGCCAATTTCTGATTTCCGCCCTCTCCCCCTTCCGCTTGTAGATGAGGGTGATGATGCCTTTCCTCATGGACTCTGACATGCTGCTGGCCAGAAGCATACTCTCGTACACTTCCAGCAGGTCTGGGCCGATCTGGTCCCACACAGCCGAATACAACTCAACCAGAAAGCCGTCGCTTCCGGGAATTTTATTTGTCTCGAAGGACCTGTGGCCTTTGTCAGCTCGTCCAGAGTTAGCGGTTTGTCCAGACTCTCCCGCATGCTGTCATCTAAGACCTCTGTGATAGATGACAGGAAGGACTGGGAGGCCGTGCTATCCGTGGGTTTCATGTTGTACAGCCCGGCATAAAAGGATTTGCTGATCCTTAGTATGTAAGACTGCGATGACGTTACAGGGCCACCCACTTCATTCAGCCTGCTGATCACAGAGCTCTCTCTGTACCTTTTGGAAGAAGAAACGCGAGTACGTCTCATCCTGCTCAACGGAGCGGACTCTGGACCAGAAGATGGTCTTGGAGGCCTCAGTGGCAAAGAGCGAGGCCTGCTGGCTCTTCACCTCTTGAAGATCATCCTTGACCTCGACCCCCCATCGACTGCAGCCGGAGCAGATTTTGCATTCTTTTCTGGAGTCGGGACATTTCCCTCTGTCTCTCTCTCACCCTCTGAACACCTTTGAAGTTAAAGAACCTTTTGATGTTTTGCCTTGATCGCTTCCCACCAGTGCACTGGAGACTCCGCCAAGAATGACAGGCCTGGATGTCGCCAGCAACAGTGGGAGATGCTGGAGGATGGTCAGTCGCTTGCTGCATTGAACTGGAATGTACACATTGATTAACCGGACCGGAGCATTGTTGTACATTACATCTGCTACGAGGAGGCGACAACCCACCAACTCCTTAACTTCGGAGATGGTGAAGTTGCCTCCCCGCAGCAGAATACCTAGGCCGGAGGAACGGAAATCATTTCCCCCTGACCAGATCGATGGCCCGTGGGACCACCATCGTGACCATTGCCTGGATTCCACACTCCAGCAGAAACAGAAGGTGGGCTTTGACCTTGACGAGGTTGTCCAAGGTCGAAACACATCACGTAGTGGATTTAATGCTACGCACGTTAATCGAAGCAATCTTTATACCCATTTTAAAGTTGGGTATTGCTTACTACACCAGGTGTCCTTGCTAGACCTAGACCTTGGGTATGTTCCTGCATACCCGTAGTGTACACAAGCTGTTTCACATTCGTTGGGCTCAGAAACCCCTCCTGGTTACTCCTGGGGGTTTTGTTCCGCTGGGGTGACATCGGGGGAGTCTTGTCGGAGCAAGGCTTGGGCTGTCCTCTGCTGGTGGTGTCTTTCCCCTCTGTTCCTCTTCGAAGACATCACTGCTTCCAGCTTCCTAGAGCTGCAGTGTGCTCGACGCTTCGCTGCTCTCGGTCTCCCAGAGCTGGGGTGCGCCGGGCATCTTGCTGGGTTTGGCGCTTTGGGGTTGGGGCGAGCTGGGCCCATCACAGCTTCCAGTGCCCTGGAGCTGGGGGGATTTATCTTCCAGCTCCTTTGGGTTCTGCCACTTCTTTTGCAGGTGCCGTCTTTCCAGCCCTTCCTCGTCCAATGAGAAAGAGCTGCCGTAGTCTGTCTCAGACGGTAGCCTTCTCTTGCCATTGGTTCGGGTGGTGACCTGTTCCTTTTTTTGGAGGTTTCTTCTTTATGGTTTTCCTTTTTACTGCTTGCCACTGACCAGTTTGCCCATCTGCTGCCTCCTCCTCCATTGATTTTGTCTGTAGAGGAGGAGTTTCCGGGCACGGGGTAGGTGTTGGGTCACTGGTTGCAGCTGCCTCCCCTTTCTTCTTCTCAGGTAGACTTTCCTCGCTGTGGGGAGGATTGCTTGTCTCCCTCCCAGCACCAGACGCATTCACCGTTCCTCCTCCCGGCCTTTCCTTGGGCCTAGCGGCCTGTGCATAACTGAGGCAGCGTTTGGGGCAGGTTTTATAGAGGTGGCCTGCCCCACCGCACAGGTTGCAGCACTTACTCTGTTTACAGTCCTTGGTCTGATGGCCTTCCTTCTTGCAGTTCTTGCCAACAACTGTGCTGCCATATGACCAGATCTACCACAGGTCCGACAAACTCTGGGCTGCCCCACATAGACCAAGAAGCCTCAACTTCGCCCGATAGCGAAGCTGGAGGGAGGGTGGATGATGGCTCCGTTGGCATCGACCTTCACGGCCACCTTGACCTGCTGCTTGCTGGTCCAAATCCCAAATGGGTCCTTGACATCAGTACTGCTGCCAGCCCTCTCGACGTACCTGGCGAGGAAGGTGAGTACATCCACGAAAGGAACAAGGGGGTTGTAGAGGTGGATTGTCACCACCCGGTCACGTTGCGATGGCAGTCTGAAGAGTGGCTCCACTGTGAGGATCGACAGCGGCACCTGATTTCCCGTCTCCTTGAACACCTTCAGGAACCTGATGCATCCCGCCATGTTCTTGAACGTCACATCGAAATATCCACTGCTGGGAAGTCCTGCAGGCAGAAGGTGTCTGCAGCTTGGAATCCACAGCAATCAATAAGGATTTTCTTAATGGAGAAGGTACGGTCAACTGGTGCACCTCCTTCATTATCCTTCACCACCACCCGAACGGTGTTATGCACTCCCTAGCCTGAAGTTCTAAAATTGGTTACAGCCATTTTACTCAAACACTTACCTGGAACAGGATCAAAAGCCACTGATCATGGTCTCTTCCCTGCCAGGTATGTATCTTTTGACAGGATATCGCACAAATACATGGTGGACGTGCTCTCCAAAATGGGGTTTGGGGAGGGAATCTGCAATTGGATCAAACAGCTCTACACAAATATCAGTAGCGCAGTCTCAATCAATGGGTAGGAATCAGAAAGTTTCCCGATCCAATCTGGAGTCAGACATGGCTGTCCTCTCTCCCCTGTCTTGTTTGTTTGCTGTATCGAACCCTTTGCTGAGTCCATTAGGAAGGATGCGGGCATAAGAGGAGTGACAATCCCAGGCAGCGGAGGCACTCAGGTTAAAGCCTCCCTGTTCATGGATGACATCATCGTCTTCTGCTCAGATCCGTTGTCCATTTGCAGACTGATGAGCATCTGCGACCAGTTCGAACTGGCCTCGGGAGCCAAGGTAAATCGCGGCAAGAGCAAGGCCATGTTCTTTGGGAACTGGGCCGACCGATCCTTTGTCCCCTTCACTGTCAGGTCAGACTACCTGAAAGTGCTGGGGATATGGTTCAGAAGGGCTGGGGCTTGCACCAAATCCTGGAAGGAGCGAGTAGCCAGGGTACACCATAAACTGAGCATGTGGGAGCAGCGATCTCTCTCCATTGTGGGTAAGAACCTGGTCATCAGGTGCGAGGCGTTCACGTTGTTGCTGTACGTGGCGCAGGTCTGGCCCATTCCCCACTCCTGTGCCGTGGCGGTCACCCGAGCCATTTTCCACTTTATCTGGAGATGCAAAATGGACTGGGTCCAGAGGGACACGATGTTCAAACTTCTGGATAAGGATGGCGAAAACGTACCCAACTTTGCACTCATCCTGATGACCATCTTGGTGTGCGGCTGCATCAAGCTGTGTGTAGAGCCCCAGTATGCAAACACTAAGTGTCACTATGTCCTGAGGTTCTATCTGTCCTCGGTGTTGTGAAGGATAGGTCTGGTCACATTGCCGTGGATCGCTCCATCCAGTTGGACCGTGCCGTACCACCTATCTTTCGTGGAAAATTTTGTGCAGAAAAGACCTTTGACCACCAATCCATCAGGCAGTGGTCTGCACGGAATGTCCTCAAGGACCTACCGGAAAAGGAGATGGTGGATCCTATCGGGGAGATGGTTACCCGAGCAGACTGCCAAAGTCATTTGGCAGAATGCCTCATCAGCAGAACTTTCCAACAAGCACCAAGACGTAGCTTGGCTGGTGGTGAGAAGGGCCTTCCTGCATGCCCGGAATCTCACCGCCTCCGCATGCTGCCCTCGATGTGACTGTGGTGGGGAAGAGACTGTTGCCTACCTCCTTCTGGAATGTGCCTTTGCAAAGCAAAGGTGTGGAAAGTGATGCAGTGGTTTTTGTCGAGGTTCATCCCAAGCAGCTCTGAAACACAGGAGTCTGTGCTCTACGAGCTGTTTGCAAGGACACATACCGAGATAAACATCAGCTGCTGCTGGAGGACCATCAGTTGGGTGAAAGACGCTCTTTGGTCTGTCCAAAACTTGCTGGTCTTCCAGTGCAAAGAGTTGTCCACGACTGAGTGTTGCAGACTGGCACATTCCAAGGTCCAGGACTACATGCTGAGGGACGCACTAAAGCTTGGGGCAGATGCCGCAAAGGCTCAATGGGGAAAAACTACGTGTAAGGTCCTCCAGCCATAGTGAACTGAGGGGCTGGACCCATGGAAAACCCCTCGGGCTGTATACACCAAATATGGTTTTGGTCTAAAATGTACATGGCATGTAAAATGGAATGGAAGTGTTGTGAGGCAACTCACTCCTGTATTGAAGAAAACTGATTTCCTTTGCACTTTCTGGAATGTCAACTTGGTGCTGTTTTGAACTGTTTTGTAATGTATTTTTGTACAGGTTTTTAAGAATAAAGTATATTTTTTGAAAAAAAAAGGAGAGGTACCTGCTTGTGTTCTTGCTGGTGCCACTCAATTAATCAGTCCAGTCTGCTGCAACTCACGAGACACTGTAGTCTGCAGCCGGGACCACACTAGGCCCAGTGACGCTTGAAATCGTCCTTCAGGAATTGTCTTCCATGGAGTTCAGCAATCGTCAGCCCTCCCCCCCTCCCCCCCCACCACCCTCCCAAAAGCTTTAGCTCCAGAGAAACATTTCATAGGAACACGAGGATAGGAAAATGAGCACACAAGACACTACTAAGGGCTTGCACAAGGGTAATTAGTTTTTTTTGTCAATGCTGACATCATTTATTTGAAAAAAATTATTTCTTCTGGATTTTGTGTGTGCCTTTGCAGTGAAGTGAGGGCAAGACTGGTTATTTTGTAAAGAAGAAAGGCAATTGGATAGTGGTTGTAAGAGAGCAATCAGGATTGTGGGATCGTTAGTGAAAGGAAAGACTTATTTAGGTAAAGAGCAACAACAGTGCAAGACCAGCAAAACCCCTCTCTGTATATAGTGATCTTTCTAGAGTGGTACAAGACAGCAAACAATGCCCAGAGGTCAAGCAGCAGCCATAAATTATAAACTAGCAACTAACCTGTAGGTACTGCATGATCCCTTTAAGTAGCACAGGTGAGTGGAGTCTTTGTGGTGGTTAACACCACATTGTACTCTGCGAGTTCAGCACATAGCAAGCAAAGTGCTGGGGTGTCATCATTTAATATTATGGTGGGTAGTGCATTTCTGGCTGGAAGTGTGTGTTTGCTTCCTGCCCATCATAATGAGGGTTTAGAAGGCCAGTTAGCATCAAACATTAGTTGCTGCATGGCTGAATATATAGTCAATATATTTTGGGAAAGTTGGTTCAGGAGGTTGTTCAGGACACCAGGCAAACTCTCCTACCCTTCTTTGAATAGGGCCATGGATTCTTTTACATTCACTTATGAAGCAAACAGGGCCTTGGTTTAACATTTCATCCCAAAGACAGCACTTCCAACAGTGCAACACTCACACAATAATGTCCTGACGTGTCAGCCTAGATTATATGTCAGCCGATATTATATACTCATGTCTCTGGGACTTGAACCCACAACCTTCTGACTCAGAAACAAGAGTGAGTCAAGGCTGACACATTAGCAAGCAGAAAGTGATCCACTTGATCCTTATGCGAAACAAACTGTGGAACTATATCTGAAAGGCTCAGCTAATAAAGGCAGTGTCTAACTGAGCCATTGTAACAAGATGATGTCAAGTTTGATTCCCAGACTCTGCTGGGTTAACTCTTATCAGCCAAAATGGCAGCTGGGATGTTCCAATTGACATATGTGGCTCTGCTTCAACCACACCTGGGGAAACATCCTTCCAGCATCGACCCTAGCAATTCTTTTAAGAATTTTATATGCTTCAATGGGATCACTTCTAATTCTTCTTAATTCAAGGGACTAGAGTCCCAGTCTACTCAATCTCTCCTCATAAGACAATTCCCTCATCTCTGGAATCAATCTAGTGAACCTTCGCTGCACCTCTTCCAAGGCTAGTATAGCTTTCCTTACGTAAGGAAACCAAAACTCTGCACAGTACTCCATGTGTGATGTCATCAAGACCCTATACAATTGCAGTAAGACTTCTTCGTTCTACTCCCTTTGTAGTAAATGTATGACCATAAGACACATCGCCTCATACCCCACCTATCGTTTGTAAACTGTGGTATCATTTATAGATAAGAACTCATTTAGCTACTTTTTGAACTCTTGCAGCAAGTCTACAGCCCCTCCACTAGTTGACAGTTTCTTCCAAAGGTCAATCACCCTCTGCATAAAGAAAAAACTTTATGAAATCTCGCCTAGTTCTGTGGTTATATAACTTATATGCATGTCACCTGTTCAGCCCTAGTCTATCTAATTCATATAGTCTAACCACATTGACAGAGTCTAATCCCTCTCATTTTAAAATCAAAGCTGAATTTCACGAATTTTGTTAGTATCTAAAATGGTACTTATTCTGACATGTAGCCCATTTGGATTTATGTGTGAATTTGATTGTATTTTCTAAATTGTGACTGGCTAACTTTATCCATTCTTAACAAATCTAAACAGTAAAGTGATTAAACTAGTGGAGATTCTAGCCAGTGTAAGTACATAACCTAAGTACATAGCAAACAGAGTGCATTGGAAGTGTGCTCTGCCAACCCTTTCCATAATGTACACGTATTTCCTGCTTTAGTTGATCTGCAGTGAGCTTGCACTAGGCGGCATCATATCCTTTCATTGGACACGTGCCTAGTCAACAGAAGTAGTTGTTATGCAGCATGTCTTAAAGGCGCAATATTCTTGTGCCACAACTGCTGTAACTGGGGTGGCTGCACTGTCCCCAATTGTTTTTACATCTGGTTGTAATTTATGTATATTTGGTTATTTCCTGGCTGCATTTGGTGCTAACAGTTTTGTACTAAGCCTTTTTAAAAAAGTTGGTATACTTCACTTGGTACTGTTTATTTGTTAGGTAAGGAAGTATTGTATTATAATTGTATTATGTCTAACACTAGTTCTGGAAGCTGCAGGATGTTTTACTTTAAAAAGGAAAATACTGAGTTATTCTAGTAGGCTGCTATTCATGCATTCTATCACATTCTTTGTTCCTGCCCATGGTTGTTCCTGATGCACTACTGTACATTTACCCTAATCTACTTTACCTAGCATTTCTTTCATCGCCTAAAGCATGGCCAGTAACATTGCTAACATGTCTTTCCTAACTACTGCCTGCATGTTGTGCACATCTAACATTCCTAATCTTTATGGAGTCCACTTTCGCACATGGAAGATTCCATGCAGATATTGTCACAGTCTGTATCCCTGTATTACTTTGGTACATGGAGGCAGCACACAAGAGAAGGAAGTAGCTTGAAATTGGAGGGAGTCAAGGTTCTGTCCACAACCACATACTGTCTGAGGAACCCATCCTCCTCCTCTTCCTTTAAATATAAATAGATGCCAACAACACAGGTTGTTACCTGAAATTTATCTAGGACTAATGCGCTGGAGTTCAATATATTACCTAAATCTTGTGGCTGAAACTGTTAGCCAAAGTTGGTGAGAAACTCTTTAACAAAGAGCACTTCCAAACTACAGCTTCCTTTGTTTCTTCAGGAGTTCTCTCCATCAAATATCATAACTTTGGTGAAAGATCAGTGGAAACCCTATTTATGTGTCCATATGGGGTTTCTGCCGATCTGTTGCCAAGGTTTCATGGCAAATCCCTGAGGAAATTCTTGGTGATAGTGTCCGCTATAGTCAACCCTGCTCATACTCCCATATGATTTCAATAGTTTCGGCAACTTGTTTCAATGCTACTAAATCACACCTTCAGTATAGCTTGTCTGAAAGTCAGTCAGCAGTGTATTTGGGACAGACACAGTGCCGCAGGTCCCATTTTTCCATAGTTCTGAATCTAGTCAATTGATTCCAGTCACAAATAATCTTGTTTGTTCCCTTAGTTCTGTGTAAGGTCAACAAATTATGAGACTGGGTGTACGGGAGTCATTACAGTAGTTATTCTAGAAACTGGAGATGCAAGTAAGCTGCAAAGTGAAACAAGCATTAATTTCCTGTCTTTACAGAACTTTCCTAAAGAATGTGAAGTCATCAGCAATGTCTTGAAGTATATATTGTTTTGTTGCTGAATTAGTTTGGTATTGGTCTTTTGCTAGTTGAAATTCAACACAATTTGACAGGATGAATATCTTCTCTCGATGCAAAATGAGCTTCGGCAGCTTCAGTTTAGTTTTTGATTGTGTCCAGTTTACCATCTAAGGAACTGCTTTCTTCCTTTTAGTAAGTGAATTTGGCCCCAAACATCTGTAGCCAGTCTGGTAGACTCCTATCTGTCATAATGATCACAAACTTGGCTTGGACCTCAATATTCCAGGTGCTGGCCTTAAGGCAAAGGTTCCTGTATAAGTTTGTGGGGCAGGGCCTCCACCAGCACCTAAGTACACTAACATAAGGCAAAGTGCGACCTCGGGCAGGGACTTCCTAAGTTGGGAAATAGCATTTGAGAGTTGCAGGTATGTCTGATCTTACCAGGTATATTCGGTTGAAAGGGTGAGGCCCATCTTGGGGTCCAAGCAAGGTTTGGGGCATGCGTCCCTAAAAATGAGGAAGCAGAATGTTTTTGTGGATATGTTGAAGCAACTTCTTTGTGAAAGAACCACCCTCTCCCTGATCCCATGAACTTTAGTGGCATCACACTCCCGCGGATTTCCTAAACCACTGTATTTTTCTCTCCCTCTCATTAGGGCATCCTACACTATTCACAGTTCCTTCGCCAAGAGTGAGCCTGCTGACCTGTTCGCAGACTTTACTAAATATTTTCTGCAACTAACCTCAAGCTGGTGTGTGATAGAGGCATAGGATTCTTGGCCTGTGCTCTAAGCTTCCCATTGATAATGTATCTCAACATCTAAAGAATCATATTGCTAGATTGTGAAACTTAATTAATGACAGACTTATTTTTGTCAAGTATATTTGTCATTACATTGGGTATTTTAACAAATTATAGAAGTTTTGCATGTTATTTGAAGTGTGATTTGGCAGGTTTGAGAATGTCTGTAGAAGTTACATGGAAGATTTTATTAATAGCTGGAACTCACTGTGCCAATTCTTTCTATGCTTGTGTTTATTTGTGCTGTGATAGGATGCGTAGACCATGTACTGCTGAACCACCTGCATTGGTAATGTTGCTACAGTTTTATTAGTTTTTCATCCAAATATTACACTTTAAATGTGTATATAACACTTCAAATGTGAATGTAACACTTTAAAGTGTAGACAGCACAAACAAATCACCCATCATGATTGGCTCAAATATATCAAGCTCACTTTCTCAAATTTTTGTGGTTAGCAAAAGATAATATTGCCAATAAAGAACAAGGAACCTGCATGAAGCCAGTTACTCAAATGATAATTTTTCTTTGAAATCCAGCAGCCTGAAATTAACAACAACCATTGAATGAAACATTCAAGATGGAATTTTATGCTCTCCCCCGCAGCAGGTTTGGAGGCATAAAATAGGGTGGGATAGTAGTGGGGGGGTGGGGGTCCCCGTAATCATCCCACCTCCGTCGAAATTTAATCCGAGGCAGGAAGGCCTGTGAACAGCCTTCCCGCCCCGCTTGCCAATTGAGGCCCTTAACTAATTAAGGACCTCTTCCTGCCGCAGCCGAACAGGAAGAACAGCATGAAAAACCATACAGGCTGCTTTCCAGCTGCTGGGGGTGGAGGCTGGGGGTCCCTCGTTCAAGGGCACTTAGTGCTTGGATGAGGGAGCTGGCATCAGGAACGGGGGGGCGGGGGGGGGCGGAGCCACAGATGGTCACCCCCCAGTTCTTGCTGCCGAACCACCCTCCAACCCCACAACCCCCACCCTGCGAGACCCCTCTCAACCTGACCAATTTTGAGCCTGGTTCAGCGCTGCTCTTCAGTGTCTGGTGGCTGCAGCTGCAGCAGCAGTCACCACCACTACTGTGGCGCTGCAACTGCTGGCCTCTGATTGGCCGGCAGCTCTGCCAGGCTGGAACTTCCGGTGACGGGGTCCTAAATCGTATACAGGGACCTAAACCGTTGTCCAGGGCCTTTTGTACAAGTGCCAACGTGGGGATCTGGGCATCGGTTTCTCCCGATGTCAAGACCCCTGCCGCCAGCACTAAATTCCACCCTCAGTTTTTTCAAGCTGCTTTCAGCATCGTTTTCCTTTGTCACTCAGGTCAATATCTATAGCCAAATATTAAAACACAGAAATTCTAGGATAGGCATTTGGGGCACAGATCTGCGGTGAGGCAGAACCTCTGCTGCCCCATGAATGTGCCCTTGACCCTATCCTGTATCCAGAGGTCAAGGAATTTATATATCTGGACAGATGCCCATGCCATTTTCCCAATGATACGGTACCTGCCTCAGATGCAGAGGAGAAATTTCACCGCAGTGTGAGTGGACCTGCAGTTTTGACCAAGCAGTTTAAAACAATGGAGATGAGCTTCTGGTGCAGGCTAAACTATGTGCCAGCTGTGGCTTAGTTGGTAGCACTCGCGCCTCTGAGTCTGAAGGTGTGCGTTCAAACCCCTGCAGGACCTGAGCACAAAAATCAAGGCTCATACTCCAGTGTTGTATTTAGGGAGTGCTGCACTGTCAGAGGTGCCGTCTTTCAGATGAAGTATTAAACCTAGGCCCTGTCTGCCTCTCAGGTAAAGCATCCCATGGCACTATTTCAAAGAAGAGTAGGGGAATTAGCCCCAATGTCCTGGACAATATTTATCCCCAAATCAACATCACAAAAACAGATTATCATGTTGCTATTTGTGGGAGCTTGCTATGTGCAAATTGGCTGCTGCATGACAAGAGTGATTACACTTCAAAAGTAATGCGAGTTGGGACATCCTGTGGTCGTGAAAGGCACTACATAAATGCAAGTTTTTCTTTCTGTAATAGGTGTACAATCTTACAGCCTTTGTAATCATTGTTCATTGCTCAGATGGAAACCAGCTGCCGGCAGATGTCTCAACGTCGGGGGAAACCGACGACGAGATTCCCGCATTAGCTCTTGAACGGAAGACCCGCCTAATTTAGTGCCAATCAGGCACTTAACTTGACAGCGGCGGGCCTTCCGTATGATTTAGGACCCCACCGCTGGAAGTCCTGGCCTTGCAGAGCTGCCGGCCAATAAGAGGCCGGTGGCTCCTGCTGCAGCTGCAGTGACACTGGAACCAGGCTCAAGGTACGTCAGGGTGGGAGGGGTCTCGCGGGATGGGGCGTCCGGCAGCAAGGGCAGGGGGTGGCCCTCAGTGGGCACCCCCCACCCTTCCTGATGCCGGGTCCCTCCTTCAGGCACTAAGTGTCTTTGAATGCGGGACCCATCCCCCGCAGCTTGTCCATAGATCACTGAAGGCAGCAGCACAGGTAGATAAGGTGATTAGGAATGCATACGGGATACTTGCCTTTATTAGTCTGCATGGCTTTTCATATTGTGCTTCCCGTGCAGTGACATGGCTGTTGCCACACGGGTAATTGTGGCTGTGGGGGCAAGAGGCCCTTAATTAGTTAAGAGGAGGTGACTGGAGGTGTAGATGAGGGTAAAGCAGTTGATGTAGTCTACATGGACTTCAGTAAGGCTTTTGATAAGGTCCCGCATGGGAGATTGGTTAAGAAAGTAAAAACCCATTGGATCCAGGGTAATTTGGCAAATTGGATTCAAAATTGGCTTAGTGGAAGGAGGCAGAGGATGATGGTAGAGGGTTATTGTTGTGAATGGAGGCCTGTGACCAGTGGGGTACCGCAGGGATCGGTGCTGGGACCCTTACTGTTTGTTAGTCTACATTAATGATTTAGACGTGAATGTAGGAGGTATGATCAGTAAGTTCACAGACGACACAAAATTTGGTGGTGTCGTAAATAGTGAGCAGGAAAGCCTTAAATTACAGGACGATATAGATGGGCTGGTAAGATGGGCAGAGCAGTGGCAAATGGAGTTTAATCCTGAGAAATGTGAGGTGATGCACTTTGTCCATAGATTACTGAAGGCAGCAGCACAGGTAGATAAGGTGGTTAGGAATGCATACGGGATACTTGCCTTTATTAGTTGAGGCATAGAATATAAGAGCAGGGAGGTTATGATGGAGCTGTATAAAACACTGGTTAGGCCACAGCTGGAGTATTGAGTACAGTTCTGGTCACCACACTATAGGAAGGATGTGATTGCACTGGAGAGGGTGCAGAGGAGGTTCACCAGGATGTTGCCTGGGCTGGAGTATTTCAGTAATGAAGAGAGACTAGATAGGCTGGGGTTGTTTTCCTTGGAGTGGAGAAGGCTGAGGGGGGACCTGATTGAGGTATAAAATTATGAGGGGCATTGATAGGTTAGATAGGAAGAGACTTTTTCCCTTGGGGAGCTCAATAACTAGGGGGCATAGGTTTAAGGTAAGGGGCAGGAGGTTTAGAGGGGAGTTGAGGAGGAATTTTTTCACCCAGAGGGTGGTTGGAATCTGGAACACACTACCTGAGGGGGTGGTAGAGGCAGGAACACTCACGACATTCAAGAAGTATTTAGATGAGCACTTGAAATGCCATAGCATACAGGGCTACGGGCCAAGTGCGGGGAAATGGGATTAGTGAGGACGGGTGCTTGATGGTCGGTACAGGTGCGTTGGGCCGAAGGGCCTGTTTCTGTGCTGTATAACTCTATGGCTTCAATCGGCGGTGGGGCTGGAAGGCCTCTGAACGGCCTTCCCGCCCCAGTCTAAATTTTGGCAGAGGTGGGATGGTGGCAGAGTCCCCCTGATTTTATGCTGTTCCCGACTCTAAACTCGCCGCGGCAGAAAGCGTAAAATTCCACCTCAAGTACATTGGCCTGTAGTTTATTTTCATTCATTCTTGGGATGTCACAGGCAAAGCTAGCACTTATTTCCCATCCCTAATTGAATTTAAATTTCCCCAAATGCCAAGGTGGGATTTGAACTCATGTCTCCAGAGCTTTTAGTTGAGGCCTCTGGATTACTAGTCCAGTAGGGTGTAAACAAAACTTGGACTGCTCAGTGGGGCAGCCTTCTCTTAGGCAGTCCCTCAGGACCGAGGATGACTTGCTTCCACTCCAGTTCAGTGAGTTCTAACATGCACAAACTGCAGACTGTACCACATGTGAGACAGGTGGTATTTGAAGAGTTACTTTAGGGGGCTGTGCGCTCCTTCTGCTGCCTGGAATTAGCTTCTGCATGCTCCTGTCGAAGTCTGACGGGATACTCGGTACCTTCCCGAATGCAACTTCTCCACTTTGAATGGTGGAGGGACATAGACTCCCATGAGTCTGTGGGTATGTTGGATTTCTTCAGGAATGTCATGAGAACATCCCTAAAGCATTTGTATTGTCCTCCTGGGAGTCTTTGGCCATGGCGAAGCTCAGAATAGAGCAGTTGCTTGTGTCAGGCACATGAGTGACGTGGCCTGCCCAGCAAAGCTGTTTTTGGGCGATTAGTGCCTCGATACTTGGAATGTTGGCTTGGGAGAGGATGCTGACATTAGACTGCCTATGCTGCCAATGAATGTGAAGGATTTTGCAGAGACAGCATTGGTTGCATTTCTCCACTGCCTTGAGGTGCCTGCTGTGGATTGTCCCAAGTCTCCAAAGCATAAAGGAACACAGGGATCACTGCTGTCTGGTACGCCATGACCTCAGCCCTGGGTTTGAGGTCTTGGTCCTTGAATACTCTCTTTCTCAGACAGCCAAAGGCAGAGCTGGCACATTAAAGTTGGTGATGGATTTTGTCATCTATGTCTGCCTTAGTTGATAGGAGACTCCCAAGATATGGCATATGGTCCACGTTTTCTAAGGTCTCGCTGTGGATCCTGATTGATGGAGGAGGATGTTATCCTGTGGGAGTGGGTTGGAAAAGAACCTTAGTTTCATGGATGTTTAAAGTAAGGCCCATCCTCTCATATACTTCAGTAAAAGAATCAACGATGACTTGGAGCTCAGTCTCCAAGTGAGCACATACACAAGCATCGTTCAGGTATTGAAGCTCAATGCCTGAAGTTGGAGTGACCTTTGTTTTGGAGTGGAGGCGATGGAGGTTGAATAATTTCCTGTCGGTCGTGTAGGTATCTCCACTTCCTGTGTGGAGCTTGCTGGAAGTGAGGTGCAAAATTGCAGCGAGGAAGATGGAGAAGAGGGTTGGTGTGATGACACAACCTTGTTTGAAACCAATCTTCACCGAGATAGGATCTGTGGCGGTCCCGTTGGTAAGGATTATGGCATGCATGTCATCATGTAGTAGGCGAAGGATGGTGACAAATTTCTGAGGGAAGCCAAATTTGAGAAGGATTTTCCATAAACCTTTACCATTGACGGAGGTCAAAAAAGGCCATGTATAATGGTTGATGCTGCTCCCTACATTTTTCTTGGATTTTCCTGCAGTGAAGATCATATCTGTAGTGTCTCTCATAGGGCAAAATCCACATTGCGACTCAGGGAGGAGTTCTTCGGTCGCTGGGGAGAGGCATATGAAGACTTGTGATCATCTTCCTTGTGGCAGACACCAGGAAGACTCCCCTGTAATTGCTACAATCGAAATTGCCTCTTTTCTTGAAAATGATTATGGCGTCCCTGAGATCTCCTAGCATGTGCTCCTCTTCCCAGATAAGGGATATGAGGAGGTGTAATCGCGTTAGAAGTGTATCAACTCCGTGTTTCAGGATTTTACAGGAATTCCATCTACTCTAGTGGTCTTGTTATTTTTCAGCTAATGGGGCAGTACAAAAGTACTGAATGCTGTACAATATTGCTATATTCTTACCATGAATTTCAATGAGGAACAGCCACAGGAAGTTCAAGGAATCTGGGCACAGCAACTGATTCAGTGCAGCTAGTGGACAAGTGCAAGAAGCTTTCATTGCGCAGAATTTGACTTCTATTCCTTTGTTTTGGATGCATATAATGTCAGAAATGCTATTTGCTTTATTTAGCATCTACAGCATATATTAGGGTCAATTTTGCAAGATCCTGCACACCTGATTTGCACTGCTCTGATTTTGACTAAGCCAATTTGGAGTAAGAGTGGACTATGCACAGACCTCCTTAAAATATTTAAATTAAAGAAAACATGTTCCACAACAAATTTTGTGACCTTGAATGAGACACTGCACACATTTCATCTTGCTCATTTAAAGTAGGGACCTGGTGGGCTCAAGTGACTTTTGAAAGGAGATGACAGCTTCAGTTGCTAGTAAAATCTTTAAAAAGATATTTTTAAATACAATTTCCTGTATTTTGCTTCATGCGTTAGTTTGTTTGGCTGGGTATTCCACATCTACATTTCCTGACAATACTTTCCTTCATTATTCTTGGTTGCTGCTACCAGTTAAATCACAATATATAGAATGGTAAAGCTAGAAATTGCTTGGAGGTTCTGAATGGATTGTATGATATTGATGAAGATTAGAAATTGATGAGAGGCCAGCAATTGCAGGTATAGTGATAGCTGAAGCATTTTGTTCACTTCCATTATAACCCCTGAACTTGCATTTATAAACTCATTGCCTGTCTGGTGTTACAACCTTGTACTCTGCTTTCAAAAGGGTCTTTGATCTGTGTTCCTTGTTTGCATGGTAACCAAGAACCCTGGCTTGTTTCTGGGCAGACGATGTGAGGTCAAATATCTCCTCCGAATCCTTTTTACACTGCATTAAAAATCAGTTTTTAAAATATAATCATACTACAAATTCCAGCTTTCATAACACCTGGAAATGGGTTTAAACTCTCAATCTCTGATTTAGAGGTGAGATTGCTATTATGGAACTAGACTATATAGTTAAATGAATATGAAATTCAATCCAAAAATCTCACTAGCTCTTCTGCAATACTGTAATAAAAGGTAATACAAGTTATTCAATCATCGTGACCTTGATAATATATTCTGTAGGAAGGGAATAGAGGGATATGGGCCCCGGAAGTGCAGAAGGTGTTAGTTTAGGCAGGCATCAAGATCAGCGCAGGCTTGGAGGGCCGAATGGCCTGTTCCTGTGCTGTACTGTTCTTTGTTCTTTGTTTGTACTACATGAGATGAAACACTGGATCCGGATGTCAAAGGGGATCCACTGATAAATATAAAACAAAAAAAAGAGACTGTTAGAAATGAGTCAAGAAAAAGGTTGAATAGAAATTGCTCCATTGTAAACATTGGTTATTAGTTTTAATAGAAGATATTTGAAACATTGGGGTCTACATTAACCTACCTCCCATGACTGTGGGAGATGATCATAATAGCACTCTCACCTCTAAATCAGAGGTTGTGAGTTTAAATGATGTGGTGTTAAAAAGCAAAAATTAAGAAACGCGACCCTAAACCGGCATGTATGGGTCTGCCAACTTTTTATTTACAGCGGCAGGTTGTGTGCCGTGTTCGAGGAGAGGCAGGACATTTCACTGCAATATTTAAAATCAGGCTCACACAGGGCAATTGGGAGTCTGGTTTAAATTTAGAAGTTGCCAGCCAGGTTTCCCAGTGCTTGAGAAACCTGACAGCTAAATGGAGACAGGTGCAGCTAGACCAAACAAGTGCTTTTAATGGAACAGTTTGTGATCCAGGAAGGGCAGGAGTGCTTCCCCCGCCCTCTCAACAAATTTTCTGTTGATCACAGCCACGATCTGCCCACCTCCCATCATACCGAGCCGGCGAACATTCATGATTGCCAGCGACTGTCCCCAGCTGTGAACCTCTACCACTCCCTTTCCCACCCAGCAGCAAGCTAGCCTGTCAATCTGGCTGGGAGGGGGCAGGAAAAAGAAATTACAAATTCCAATGTGGTCCCGTCGTTAATTTTGGCAGGATCTCCATGCTCCCAGGAATTCCAGGTTCCCCTGCAATTCCACTCCCCCTCTCCCCTCCAACCCTTAAATATTGCGGCCATTGTTACGGAGCTTATTTCAGTGATTATTCACTAAACACTTTTCTCAGAAGTAAACATTTGTTATTTGAAGCTTTTCGTTTTTAGTTAAGGTCTTCAAAAAGTGAGAATAAGACTTAACACTTTGTTTTCAGTGAGCTTTCAGTTGTCACTATACAAAATTAAGGTCAACTTCAGTGTTAGCCCCAAGGGTATTCAAACATTTGGGTTTTTTTTTTAAATCAGAATTTGCAATTTTTTTGGAAACCACATTGTGTTTGTAGGCGCGAGATAGTCTGCAAAGCCTCAAGTAAGACATTGGTTAAAAAATTGACTGCATTGTAACACACAAACATATGAAATGCAAAGCACATAATCAGTATTGTTACTGCCAGGACAAAAAAAATTCTATTCAAATTTACCAGAAAGAGAAGTTATGCGTTTTCTTGGGGAGGGGAAGTTGTGAATAAGTGCGTCAGCAGCATTTTGCACTGGTCCCAACGATTTGAATGCATTGGGCATATACCATGCATGCATGAACCTCTGCCATTGGGCACATGCCCAGTTACCACAGGAAGTTGCAGACAGGGGAAACATCCTACCTACATCCACCCTGTCACACCCTGTAAGAATTTCATAAGTTTCTTCTGGGGCCGCAGAAGGAGGGTCATCAAGTGTTCTGTCTGCTGGTGGGCGTTAGACAGAGGACTGTTCTGAGGGCCGGGGGTTGCACTCACTCTGCCAGAGCATATGAAGCCATTGAACCTTTTATGGCACTGGATCCAGGCCTGCTTAGTCGTGTGGGTCCCTCCTCTCCCTCACAGCCTTCCTCAAGGTTGTTGTCTGAGAACCAAGGGGCTGTCATGTCCAGGTGGCAAGTTCAAGGGCACCTCTTATTTCTCATCTACACCGTGACAAACATGTTGCAGTATCTCATAATTCATTAAGTATTTACGAATCTTTGAACCGTTGCTAAGCTTTACCTCAGCTGTGTGCTCCTTTCACCTAATCCTTTTCTCTACTTTCTCCCATCCTTCAGCACAAAAAAAGAAAAAAAATCAACCTACGCTTCCTCATATGAGTTGATGTTCATGCAACATGCCGTGATAAAATAGGGCAGGAGCATTGGGCTGAATCTTACCTAAGAAAGCGTGATCACTTTAATGGAAATGAAGATTCAGGCAGTTACTATAACCAGTGGCCAGATTTATGCCTGGACACTAAATTGAAAATCTACCCTTTTGTCTTATCAAGCATTCCAAAAGAAAAAACAAGTGATCATTGCATGTGATATTAAAAGTCACAGGGCACAAAATTCATTTGTATAGTGTTGCTTCTAGCAGTGCCACGAAGGTCTCCCTGAAATTTTAGAGCGCACAAAGTGCCGCTGGCCACATTCCGCATGTGTAACTGAACTGGAGAGACGCATGCAGTTGTGAACCCGAAGGCATTGAAACAGTATGAACATGATATCATTAATGTGAGTGGGTTGATGTAGTGCTAGGATACCAAAATTGGTCAACAAATGTGCAGGCAGCAGCTTCCTTAGTCTCTTCTGAAACCACAAGTATTATGGAGCAAGGTGGGCCCTGTTTTGGAGCAAGCTGCAGCTGAGGTGCTTTTGATTTACTTGTGCTCAGGCAATGTTTGTGGAAGTACTGTGGTGAGTTGCTGGAGGAATTTGGAGGTTTTTTCTGACCACAGGAAAGCTGAAAATAACATTGCCTTGCATAGGTATGGGGGCAGTAGTTGCAGTGCCACTTGCTCTGCAACATAAGCAGGACATGCAGAGGAAGAAGCAGAGAAGGGAATCTCTGCAAGGAGGAAGGAAAATGAGGGCTCTGCATTCAAGACATTACCCAGAAAGGGTCTTCTGGGAGCATTGCAATGAGCCAGGAACAGTGCCTCAGGAATCTATGCTTCACAAAGGAGGTAATGATGATGATGACCTGGAGCCTCAAACCAGGGTGAGGATAGCCCTCCCAATGGCTGTGAAGATCACTGTCGCCCTTACATTCTATGCAGCAGGATCCTTCCAGGCGAAAGCAGACAACATCAGCAACATGTCGCAGTTCACCATTCATAGAAGCATCATGGAGGTGACAGAAGCACTGTAAAGGAGGAGAGGGGACTTCATCATCTGCTCCCTGAGTGCAGAGCAGGATGAAAGGCACATAGGTTCGGCAGGATAACGAGCTTCCCAATAGTGCAGGGTGCCATCAACTGCACATGACTCTGTGGGGCCCCCACGTCAACAGGGATAATAACCGCAAGGGCTACCACTCTGTCAATGTGCAGTTGGTGTGCAACTTCACTAAGAAATTCATCTAGGTGAATGCCCGCTATCCTGGCAGCACCCACAATCATTTTATCCTGTGATAGTCAGCAATACCCTGTGTTTTCCGGCCTGCAAGATACACACAGAGGGTGGATATTCAGCGGCAAGGGCTACTCCCTCCACACATGGCTCAGGACCCCCTTCCACCATCCTGTCGCAAGGTCAGAGGGTCTTCAGTGAAAACCATGGAGCCACTTGCAACACTGTGGGGCAAACCATCGATCTGCTAAAGTTTTTGCTGCTCGGATCACACATGAGCTATCTCTGCAGTACACACTTGAGGGGGTTTGTGGTGGTGTTCTGTGTCCTCCATAACCTTACAATTCTGAGGGCCCAGCCAGTACTTCCTAGGAACTGGAGGCTACCTCAGGAGGAAGAGGAAGGGAGGAGACCACATGCAACTGGATGGAACAAGAGGGACTGCAGAGCTGAACATGGATTGACCATTCCCTAACAGTACTTCCATTTCAGACTCCTGATTACAAAGTCCCCTTGGCCAACATCATTCATTTTAAAGGCCAACAGCAAAAAACCTTCATTCAATAATATTATCCATCAATAATACCAAAAAAAACTAATCATCCTTAGAGCTTGTCTTGTGGGTGCCTTTGCCTGTCCTTGTGCTCCTACAGTGCTGCCTCAGTGGCTGCAGCATGACTGGTGGAAGGCTGCTGACGTTTCACTGGTGGAGATTTCAGATGGCCTTACAGGACACCCTCAAGCAGCTCTGGGCCTTAAGGGCTTTTCTTCGGACTGCACCACCTCAGCATGGATGGCAGCAGTCTGGACTGGCTGGCTGAAAGACAACATAAAGGGCACTGATAGAGTGGCAGTGGTGGGAGGATGAATGCTGTCATCCTGAGTGAAGACAGCAGGTTTGTGCTTCAGGTGCCACAGTTACTCCCACAGGGCAATATCTCAGCAGTTCTGGTAATCTGGTGAAGCACAGATTGCTGGGTTTCTGTGAGAGCCTGCATGCTCTGTTGAGCACTGAGATCTGCATCCATGATGACCTGTTCCTGTATGGCAGCAGCTAGGGGTCGCTTGACCTCTTTCTGAGCTTCCACTGCAACACTGAGACATTGGGAGATCTCCTCCTGTGCTGCAATGGAAGCTGAGACAATGGCCAACAGATGCTCCTTCAATGGCTGGTTGGGCAGTGCTGCCATGGCGTTACCACTTCCACGGTGGAAAGGATATGTGTGATGCCCTGTGCCATGGTGGAGCCAGACTCCTCCATGCTCTTAGCCATTGACTTACCGGCAGGCCTGCCAATGCACCTCTGTGCATCGTTACTGGCTTCTTGACGTCCTCATCTCAGTCCCCTGCTGCAGGACTGGGTGTGCGACCTTGCACTCTAGAGAGTTTGCACATGAGCTGATCTATCCCCCCCTGTCTTGCAGCCAACTCATCCCAGTGACTCACCATGAGCAGATCCTGATTCTAAACTGGCCTGTGAAGTATGCACAGTGCCAGTACCTGAGTTGTGGCTGCGAGTGTAAGGTCAAGTGATGGTGCTTCTTCCTCAGAGATCTGCTGTCCCTCTCGCCCTTCCACCTGAGGCTGCAATGGCTGACCAAGCATCAGCTCTTTACTATCTGAAAGCACAAAAGCATAAGGGAAGGGTATGGGTGAGGAAGAAAGCAGGATATCTACTGTTATTGCATCTGTAGTTTGCAAGTCATGGCACCTTTTAGGATGAGGGTGAGAAGTAAGTGGAGAAGGTGCATAAGGCAGCAATTTACCATCATCTGGATGTCCTCTACAGCACTGGGTGCCACTAGCTCTGTAGCATTGGTGCCCATAAGCTCATCATCCTGTGCACTATCTCCTCCAGGAAGCTGAAGGGATGGATACATCCTGGTCCTCCATCGATTCTTTGGGTCTCCCTCCTGTTGTGGACAACCTTCTCCTTCAAGAGAGAGGGTAGACTATCAGTGACTGCATGTAGAGTCAGAGTCATAGAGTTATACAGCACAGAAACAGGTCCTTCAGCCCATCATGTCTGTGCCGGCCATCAAGCACCTAACCATTCTAGTCCCATTTTCCAGCACTTGGCCCGTAGCCTTGTATGCTATGGCGTTTCAAGTGCTCATCTAAATACTTTTTAAATGTTGTGAGGGTTCCTGCCTCCACCATCACTTCAGGCAGTGTATTCCAGATTCCAACCACCCTCTGGGTGAAATTTTTTTTTCCTCAAATCCCCTCTCAAACTCCTGCCCCTTACCTTAAATCTATGCCTCCTGGTTATTAACTCCTCCGCTAAGGGAAAAAGTCTCTTCCTATCTAAGCTATCCATGCCCCTCATAATTTTGTATACCTCAATCATGTCCCCCCTCATCCTTCTCTGTTCTAAGGAAAACAACTCTAGCCTTTTCAGTCTCTCTTCGTAGCTAAAATGCTCCAGCCCAGGCAACATCCTGGTGAATCTCCTCTGCACTGTTAACTGTGGAGCGGAGTCAACTCCCCCTTGTCCACAGCTACAGTTACTGGTTTAGTACAAAGAGGGGGATCTCAGTCCTTTCTTTAACTATCAATTTACTTTATTCACGTTGTTGTACAATGTAAGAATAAGGCTTATACACTTAGTTAGACAAAAACCTACAACTCCCCTGAGTTATACAGTTAATAACAAAACTAGCTAGAATTCATAAGCACACCCACTAGGTTCCTCTGACCTTTCCCTGTCCTAGTCACAGAATACAAAGGATATTACCCGAAAAAGGGAGAGTTAACGCTGGCCAGGCGTTCCGTTCTCTCTCTCTCTCTCTCTTCTACATCGTCGCCGCGTCGCTCATGCAGGGTCTTCCGCTTCCATGATTGTTGATCTCCAGAGTTTTCGCTGGCTCTATGCCCAAAAGGCTCTAATCTTATCCTGTTGCTTATCTCTCCAAATCTGAGCTGTGTCTTTCTGGTTGGTTTAAGCTTGATCACCTCGTTCACAGCTTCTCTTAATTGGCCCAGGCCCAAAGACCCCGGTATCACACCGTGTCCAAATAAGGCCCTTTTCCTGTGTCCTGTTCTTTGTCTTGTCCCATAAAGTAATTAGTTCAAACTGGTTTTTACCAGCACAGGCCAGTGTCCGAGCTCCAGGTTACTACAGGTCAAACAATCCCAGCAGTTTGTAACTGATGCTGTGTTTCTTGCAGCTCCTGGCCAACAGCACCCTCTCCAGTGCAATCACATCCTTCTGATAGTGTGGTGACCAGAACTGTACACAGTACTCCAGCTGTGGCTTAACTAGCATATTATACAGCTCCATCATAACCTCCCTGCTCTTATATTCTATGCCTCGATTAATAAAGGCAAGTATCCCATATGTCTTCCTAACCACATTATCTACCTGTGCTGCTGCCTTCAGTGATCTATGGACAAGTACACCAAGGTCGCTCTGACCTACTGTACTTCCTAGCGTCCTCCCATCCATTGTGTATTCCCTTGCCTTGTTAGTCTTCCCAAAATGCATCACCTCAGACTTTTCAGGATTAAATTCCATTTGCCACTGCTCCGCCCATCTTACCAGCCCATCTGTCTTCTTCTTTGGCCTCCTTATCTCGAGAGACAATGGATACGCGCCTGGAGGTGGTCAGTGGTTTGTGAAGCAGCACCTGGAGTGGCTATAAAGGCCAATTCTAGAGTGACAGGCTCTTCCACAGGTGCTGCAGAGAAATTTGTTTGTCGGGGCTGTTACACAGCCCATCTATATCATTCTGCAATCTAAGGCTTTCCTACTCACTATTTACGACACCACCAATTTTCGTGTCATCTGCGAACTTCCTTATCATACCTCCTATATTCACGTCTAAATCACGAATGTACACTACAAACAGCAAGTGTCCCAGCACCACTGGTCACAGGCTTCCACTCGCAAAAACAACCCTCGACCATTACCCTCTGTTTCCTGCCACCAAGCTAATTTTGGATCCAATTTGCCAAATTGCCCTGGATCCTATGGGCTCTTACTTTCTTAACCAATCTCCCGTGTGGGACCAGTTCAAAAGCCTTCCTGAAGTCCATGTAGACCACATCAACTGCTTTACCCTCATCTACACATCTAGTCACTTCCTCGAAAAGTTCAATCAAGTTAGTTAGACATGATCTCCCCCTGACAAAGCCATGCCGACTATCCCTGATTATCCCCTACCTCTCCAAGTGAAGATTAATTCTGTAAGTGTGGTTGGGCGATGTGCCTACCATAGCTGGAGATTTGCAGTCATGCAGAGTTATGTGTGCAGCTGGCATGATTTGAAGTGTGTGTCAGTGAGATGTAGTGTAAGGATGTTGTGGGTGTTTCCAGAGGGAGTGCTGCTGGGTGAGTGATGTAGATGTGGTGTATTAAGCAGTGTGAGTGGTGTGTGGTGTAGTGGGTGTGTGTTGTGATGTGTAGATGCATTCACTCACCTTGACCACCCGAGTGAGACCATTAAACTTGCTCTGGCACTGCTGCCATGTTCTGGGAGACACACTTTGTGCATTAACCATCCTTGTCACCATTCAATCTGAGGCTCAGTCTTGAGAGCTTCCTACCCTCTGGCAAAAACATGGCCTCCACCTCTCTGATCAGTGCATCATGGCAGCATCACTAAAGCTGGGAGCCCTTTCCTTCACCTCACGTGCCATTCTCCTCCCTTTGTGCCAAAATGTGATTAACCATCAGCCTCCACTGCATTGCTGCAACTTCCCTTTTAGAGGGACTGGGCCTTTTAAAAAAGGGAATGCTAACTGGAGCACATGGTTTCTTCACAACATCACTTGGCCCCATATGGTGCGCAGAGGATACTGATAGCACAGTGGAGTCCAGTTCAGCGTGGGAGCCGCTGATGGCTATGCTACAATCAAGGAAATGAGGTGTGTGCACAAATTTTAAGTGCTGCCCATCTCATTTCCAACAGGCACGGACAGGTCGCAAATCCTGCTGTCTACCATCACCTTCCCCCGCCCCCCTCATCCCCCACCACGACCCTGTTTCTAAACACTTTTTAATCAGCGATTTGACTCTCCTGACCATTTTAGCCATTTCATTCGATCAAGGAAACCTGGGTGATGATGTGACATGGTTGATGGACCATGATTCACACGTGTCCTGGAATGGTTTTCTGGCATATTGTGGGCCGTTGTTGGACACCACTTCTCCTGGGGCACCTAAAGACTAAAGACCTCACGAACCGTGTTGGCCATTGCTGTACTTGGTGTCTCGGAACTTCTGCACAATGGGAAATTTGAAGTGATAGTCAGTCAGTCAGATAGTTAGTCTTTTTTGTCCACAGAGCACAGATCTGTTGCTATCTTTATCCATAGTGATAATGGTATGTCATGTGGTTGGAGAGGCTCTTTTGTGGTTGCATCTGTTCCATTTGTACCTTTCAGAATGTGAGATGCAGGATACTTAGTTGATCGACTTGACTGACGATCTGATTCTTGCCGATTGTCCATTGTTAAGGCAGATTCTCTCCCCATGCTGTCAAAAATTTGTAGGGGAGTCTTGTACCAATCCAATGGGTGTGCACTCGGCAAACCTGCTACTGCTGGTTCTGACGCATCCACTATGTCCTTATTACATTTGTCAGAAAAGCACTTCACATATGATGAATTACTTTGAAGTGCAGTTGTTGTTTTGCAGGCAAACACAGCAACACTGTGTACAGCAATGATAAATGAACAGTTAACTTTTTTAGGGATGCTGGTTGAGGGAGGAATGTTAGCCGGGACACTATGAAAACATTCCACTCTTCTTTGAACAGTACCTTTGGATCACTAACAGCCATTACTAATGTGGCAGGGGGATGGGAACCAATTGAGGTCAGTTGACAGTAAGGAGGTAGTAACAAAAGCCTGTAAGGAACTAGATAATGAAGTCAGTGTGACTAAGGGGAAGAGCAGGCAGGGAGCAGATGATGAATATAAAGGGACTGGTGGTCTGAGGTGCATTTGTTTTAATGCAAGAAGTGTAGTAGGTAAGGCAGATGAACTTAGGGCTTGGATTAGTACCTGGGAGTATGATGTTATTGCTATTACTGAGACTTGGTTGAGGGAAGGGCATGATTGGCAACTAAATATCCCAGGATATCGATGCTTCAGGCGGGATAGAGAGGGAGGTAAAAGGGGTGGAGGAGTTGCATTACTGGTCAAAGAGGATATCACAGCTGTGCTGAAGGAGGGCACTAGGGAGGACTCGAGCAGTGAGGCAATATGGACAGAACTCAGAAATAGGAAGGGTGCGGTAACAATGTTGGGGCTGTACTACAGGCCTCCCAACAGCGAGCGTGAGATAGAGGTACAAATATGTAAACAGATTATGGAAAGATGTAGGAGCAACAGGGTGGTGGTGATAGGAGATTTTAATTTTCCCAACATTGACTGGGATTCGCTTAGTGTTAGAGGTCCAGATGGAGCAGACTTTGTAAGGGGCATCCAGGAGGGTTTTCTAGAGCAGTATGTAAATAGTCCAACTCGGGAAGGGGCCATACTGGACCTGGTGTTGGGGAATGAGCCCGGCCAGGTTGTTGAAGTTTCAGTAGGGGACTACTTTGGGAATAGTGATCACAATTCCGTAAGCTTTAAAATACTCATGGACAAAGACGAGAGTGGTCCAAAAGGGAGAGTGCTAAATTGGGGGAAGGCCAACTACACCAAAATTCGGCAGGAGCTGGGAAATGTAGATTGGGAGCAGCTGTTTGAAGGTAAATCCACATGTGATATGTGGGAGGCTTTTAAAGAGAGGTTGATTAGCGTGCAGGAGAGACATGTTCCTGTGAAAATGAGGGATAGAAATGGCAAGATTAGGGAACCATGGATGACAGGTGAAATTGTGAGACTAGCTAAGAGGAAAAAGGAAGCATACATAAGGTCTAGGCGGCTGATGAAAGACGAAGCTTTGAAAGAATATCGGGAATGTAGGACCAATCTGAAACGAGGAATTAAGAGGGCTAAAAGGGGTCATGAAATATCTTTAGCAAACAGGGTTAAGGAAAATCCCAAAGCCTTTTATTCATATATAAGGAGAAAGAGGGTAACTAGAGAAAGGATTGGCCCACTAAAGGACAAAGGAGGAATGTTATGCTTGGACTCAGAGAAAATGGGTGAGATTCTAAACGAGTACTTTGCATCGGTATTCACCGAGGAGAGGGACATGACGGATGTTGAGGTTAGGAACAGATGTTTGATTACTCTAGGTCAAGTCGGCATAAGGAGGGAGGAAGTGTTGGGTATTCTAAAGGGCATTAAGGTGGACAAGTCCCCAGGTCCGGATGGGATCTATCCCAGGTTACTGAGGGAAGCGAGAGAGGAAATAGCTGGGGCCTTAACAGATATCTTTGCAGCATCCTTAAACACGGGTGAGGTCCCGGAGGACTGGAGAATTGCTAATGTTGTCCCCTTGTTTAAGAAGGGTAGCAGGGATAATCCAGGTAATTATAGACCGGTGAGCCTGACGTCAGTGGTAGGGAAGCTGCTGGAGAAGATACTGAGGGATAGGATCTATTCCCATTTGGAAGAAAATGGGCTCATCAGTGATAGGCAACATGGTTTTGTGCAGGGAAGGTCATGTCTTACCAACTTAATAGAATTCTTTGAGGAAGTGACAAAGTTGATTGATGAGGGAAGGGCTGTCGATGTCACATACATGGACTTCAGTAAGGCGTTTGATAAGGTTCCCCATGGCAGGCTGATGGAGAAAGTGAAGGCGCTTGGGGTCCAAGGTGTACTAGCTAGATGGATAAAGAACTGGCTGGGCAACAGGAGACAGAGAGTAGCAGTAGAAGGGAGTTTCTCAAAATGGAGACGTGTGACCAGTGGTGTTCCACAGGGATCCGTGCTGGGACCACTGTTGTTTGTGATATACATTAATGATTTGGAGAAAAGTATAGGTGGACTGATTAGCAAATTTGCAGACGACACTAAGATTGGTGGAGTAGCAGATAGTGAAGGGGACTGTCAGAGAATACAGCAGAATATAGATAGATTGGAGAGTTGGGCAGAGAAATGGCAGATGGAGTTCAATCAGGGCAAATGCGAGGTGATGCATTTTGGAAGATCCAATTCAAGAGTGAACTATACAGTAAATGGAAAAGTCCTGGGGAAAATTGATGTCCAGAGAGATTTGGGTGTTCAGGTCCACTGTTCCCTGAAGGTGGCAACGCAGGTAAATAGAGTGGTCAAGAAGGCATACGGCATGCTTTCCTTCATCGGACGGGGCATTGAGTACAAGAGTTGGCAGGTCATGTTACAGTTGTATAGGACTTTGGTTCGGCCACATTTGGAATACTGCGTACAGTTCTGGTCGCCACATTATCAAAAGGATGTGGATGCTTTGGAGAGGGTGCAGAGGAGGTTCACCAGGATGTTGCCTGGTATGGAGGGCGCTAGCTATGAAGAGAGGTTGAGCAGATTAGGATTATTTTCATTAGAAAGCCGGAGGTTGAGGGGGGACCTGATTGAGGTGTACAAAATCATGAGAGGTATAGACAGGGTGGATAGCAAGAGGCTTTTTCCCAGAGTGGGGGTTTCAATTACTAGAGGACACGAGTTCAAAGTGAAAGGGGAAAAGTTTAGGGGGGATATGCGTGGAAAGTTCTTTACGCAGAGGGTGGTGGGCACCTGGAACGCATTGCCAGCGGAGGTGGTAGATGCGGGCACGATGGAGTCTTTTAAGATGTATCTAGACAGATACATGAATGGGCAGGAAGAAAAGAGATACAGAACCTTAGAAAATAGGCGACATGTTTAGAGAGAGGATCTGGATCGGCGCAGGCTTGGAGGGCCGAAGGGCCTGTTCCTGTGCTGTAATTATCTTTGTTCTTTGTTGTTCTTTGTATTTAAACTAATGGAACAGATAGACAGGGCCTTGGTTTAACAGCTCATCTGAAGCAATTAATCACAGACAATGCAACGCTTCCTTAGTGCTGCAGTGTCTCAATATTTTTTCTTTATTAGAGTAGCTAGAACTGCATGCAATCCTCCAACTGTGGCCCAAACAATATTTTTTCAAAAGTAGGCCGAGATCTTCCAGCTGAGCGAGGTCATTAAACCTTTTTCTGCCACTGCTGCGATGTTCTAGGAACCACACTATGGGCATTGATCACCTTTGCCATGTGCTCCCATTCCCTTCAGAGGCTCAGTCTTGAGGGCCTCCTACCTTCAGGCAGAAACATGGTCTCTAACTCTCTGATCAGTGCATCCAGGGTGGTGCCACTAAAGTGGGGAGACCTTTCCTTCGCCTTGTGTGCCATTCTCCTCCCCTGTACCAAAATGTAATTTACCAACAACCTACAGTGCATTGCTGTACTAGATTTCCCATCATTGTTTTAATTGTCTCCAAGCAATTCAGGGGCAGGGGTATAAAATTTGGATGGTGCTGGGGGACACTGTAGCCCTGCCCATAACAATCAACTTTGTGAATTCTTGCTGGAAGCAGCAGAGGTGGTAGTGTTAAGTCATGTTGTGATTTCAGATATCCTATGTTTTGGGGGTTCTGAACTGGATATCCACAAGAAGGTTTCAGGGATCTGCCAAAAACAAGCGCTGAACAATACTTTCCCCAGTGGAGTCAAACCTTAACAATTGATAATTAGTAAAATGCACAAGTAAGAACTGAGGAAATTGAGTTGGAAGCAGGAAAACAAACAAAAATGTTCTTGTGATTTTGCAAAAAATTTTGAAAGAAAGCAGTGTGCTCAGAAATGGGAATGATTCACATGAACAAAGTTTGAACTGAACTTTGAAAGAATAGGATCAGCTAAAAGTTTGAACTTAACACTTCTTCTGGCTGAGACTGCCAACTTTTTCCAGGTGGAATGTAGCACATCAAATCCATGAGTCATTCAGGCTCCCAGTGACAGAGGGAAGAGATGGAATACCAGTTGGGAGCGAGGTACAAACAAAACAATCAAACTCATGCATATAGTACTATTCTGAAACCTCCTTTCAAACAGAAATTCTTATTAGTTTCACAAACTGAAATTGACCAATAGGTTTATTTTAGGGATGGGCTTGTTTGTGGATACAGTCCAAACTCAGTAAGATCTTCAGCATCCACTGTATTTTGCTTTTGTATCAGTAAGATCTCTGGTTGGCTGAGTTTGAATGAAATCAACAGGAATGTAAACTGGAATGGTATACCTGTTGGCACTTCATTCATTTTGCTGTTGTATGACCAAATGGGCATCAGAAGAGCCTGATTTGCCACCCACCCTCTCCTGGGTGGGGATGACAATGATGTCTCTTTCTTTGGGATTGGCATATTGATTCAGCATATTAATTATGGCCAGACTTGGTCTGGTAACTCATACCCATAACTGCATTTTTCCTATCTTTTATTTTAAATATAAAACTATAAATATTTGTAATGAATTTTTATGCACGTTAAGGAGAAGGTTATTAGGGCTGGAAAAATGAACTATTGAGTACTCCATAGTCTGACAACACACCAATATACCTATTTGTCTTCCCCAAGTTCAGGAGAAAGTCTCGTACTCGGGAGTACTTATTTTCCAGAACCTACAGGAGAACAATCTGCTACACAGCTGTGTGCTACAAACCTCTTTAGTGAAAATATTGAAGCTAAACTATCACCCTTTGTCCCATCAAAGCTATTGGAAGAGCTCTTTGACATTCCATCAGACACCTTTCTCAGAACCTAGTTCAGTGAAATTGCTGCTGGAGATGTTTTGGTGTCCATGCTCAATGAATACAGCAGTGCTTTTTCTGCAGCACTGAAAGTATTGGGCCCATTTAGTACAATCTATTTATGTCAAGTTGGAGTTTCAGCAATGACGTTAATGAAAACACAGTACCAAGCTAGGATGAGCATTAACCATGGCATACACATGTGCTTGTCAAAGAAACCTCCATGTCTTGACAAAATTGTTGCTCAGCACCAGCAATAAGTTACACGTTAAGTAAAACAAATATAATAAATATATATGTTTAATGGTAGATCTAATTTTTATACTGAAAAGAAACATATGTTACAGGGAGTCCATGGAATTTTTATAACCGCAGTGGGGGGCTTCAAAAGCAAAAGATTGAGAACCACTGCTATGGTCCACATTCTTGGAGTCAATGTAGGCCAGTCCAGGTTATGATGGCAAGTTTCCTTCCCTAAAGGGCATCAGTTTGGGTTTTATAATAGTCACTTCATGCTCACCATTACTAGCTTTTTATTCCATATTTATTTAATTAACTGAATTCAAGTTCACAAGGTGCCATGGTAGGAATTGAACTCACATCCCTGGATTATTAGTCTGGGCCTCTGGATTAGTAATCCAGTAACATAACCACTATGCTACTGTATCCTGCTGCTGGCCAGCTCCAAAGGAAGGTTCACTGGCAAGCAGGGAGGGGATTCTAGGCAGGTCTCATGGGAGCGTAGGCCTGAAATTTGGGGGAGGCCTGGACTCCTTGTGGTGCCTACTCCTTCTGGACCCACAAAGGAAAGATTTCCATTTAAATTGGTAGGCCCATTCAGCCTTTCAGCAGCTACCAGCCTGTCTTTACCTGGCAGGAAAGCTGCGGTGGGTTCCCCACTCAGGCTCGCTTTAAATTCTAGGGGTTCCGTTGACATAATGGGACCTTAGCTTGCATAAATTTATGAGGCTTCCACAAAGTGCATCAGCTACTGAACTGCAATGTTTGCAGCGAACAGTTAAAAGGGAATGCACACAGGAATGGGATGGTAAGGCTGAAAATTCCATGTTAAGGGCAAGGTGGATTAAAATTCACCCCCCCCCCCCCCTTCCCAAAGCCCCTGCTATATCTAATACAGGCTAGCTTCGAAAATGTGTAATATAAGTACTATAGGTAAGGTTTAAAATGATCAGCTTTGAGCTATTTTGAATGGCATTTATTTGAAATCCTTGTTGACAGGCAAAAGTACTGTAAGACAAAGTGGTCTGCAATAGTTTTATCTGTGCAAAGGTTCTGAGCAGTTAAAAAATGTACAGTAATTGTTCACTTGAGTGTTCATTTTCTCAGTTCTTGGCCTGACATTAGTAATTCATTGAGGGAACTGATAGGTATCTGTTTTATATATTTGGGGTACAATAGCAGTTTATAAAGCAGTCAAAATTTGTTTTCTCAGATTTGGGTTTGTGGTGATGAAGCTAAGGTACTAAGAAAGGGTAGCACAATGCAAATACAATACAATCTGTAATAAAAACAAGAAATGCTGGAACCACTCAGCAAGTCTGACAGCATCTGTGGAAAGAGAAGCAGAGTTAACATTTCGGGTCAATGACCCTTCTTCGGAACTGGCTTCTTCGAATACAATCTGTAGCTCATTGAAAATAAACAAGCCAAACAAACTGTGTTGCCTGATGTAGTTTCTTAGTGAACACAATACACCAGACAGTAGCAAAACATGAGCTCTACAAATGAATGGTGATTTCTCAACTTCAGCCCACACATCAGGGAGAGGTGACAAGCAGAGATAATGGATCACAGATCAGCTCAGAGTAACTCAGAAGCATACATAAATCTATTTCTATTGACAGCTCTTACAAAACAAAGCTAACAATATTAAACATAGGAAACTAAGGTTCCATAAAGATTAGCTATTTTCTATTTTACTGACTGCAAGATATGGTCAGTGGTCTACCACCACAGCAAGAAGAGCCTTCACCTTAGCACCCCATTCTGTGTTGTTTTAAGCACCACACCCACACATATAGATAGTGATAATGATAATGAGGTGGAGGAATCACTTGGTGTACTACAAAGCACTGTTGATGAAGACATAGAAAAGGTCTTACCTAGCAATGGATAGCAAGGCAAAGGTTGCGCCAGTTGCTTGCCCCTCTTTAGTTGTGTTTGCCTGCAAGGTTAACTGTTCAAGGGATTTCCAATAGGGGATAGCTGCAACACCTCAAAGTTTTGAGAGTTGGCTTGGACATATAATCATTATTCAGGCAATGCATGGTCGTTAGTTTGAACTGTAGTTGATAGGGCAGCAGCAATGATAGCAATTGCAATGAACACTGCAGTAATATGGGATATGGGAACAATGAACACATATAGACAGGCATCAAGGAAAGCTTTCAAGAAATTCGTCAGGAACACTAATCTGAGTGGTGAACTCAGGTGAGGCATGCATGCAAAGGAATAGAAACAACTGAGTGACACTCGTGAATCAAAAACAACACAATTGTTTAGGCATCAGAAATCAGTGGAAGCCCTGGGATTTGCACAGAAATTATCCTGGCACTGGCGATGGTATAAAACTGCAACCTTTGATAGTCACAATTTGATGAGCAACTGATCCTCTATGAGGTGACAATAGTTGTAACTGAAGTGGTAGATCACATTTGGAGGTAGATTCTTAGTGCTATGATGTAGCTCCTATACACTCTGCATTCTCTTTGCACTACTTTTTGCAGCTGATGCTCCATTAGCACACATAATTTGAGAACCATTACCCACCCAACCTATTGGATGAATCGGTTCTGCAGAGCTCAACACAAGAGTCCTGTTCTGCCGCACGAGCTAAGATTTTCTGCTTTGGTGGAAATCTAGGTAATGTTAATGGGTTAGGATTTGCACTAGTCCACTTGTTACACTACTAACTCGAGAATTTTCAACGTTGCCCTCATTTGAATCATTTTAGTGGTCTCCCAACCAGCTTTAATGAGCTTGCTTTGGGGAAGAAGGAAAATTAGAAACATAGAAAATATGCAACACAGAAGTATGCTATTTGGCGCATCTTGTCTGTACTAGCCTAATCCCGCCTTCTAGTGCTTGCCCATAGTCCTGTAGGTTATCACAGTTCAAGAGTACATTCAAGTAAATTGTTGCGCCTGAAGGCAGCTGTAGAAGAAGGCAAAGGATCACAGTTGCCTCATACTTGGCTACATTCCCTTGGAGACTGATTAAAGTTTTAAATACATTTCTGTCTTCTATATGCTGTGCAGTAATAATGAAGTAGCTTTCCTACCATTCAGCATTGCTGTGGTGTTAACGATGGGAAATACCTCTTATGATGTTTCCCCATAATTAACGTATTATTTGAATATATCCACCCATATTATTAAAGGTCTCCTGTCCAGCAGGCCATCCTGGAAGTGGGGACAGGCCGAAAGAACTAAATGAAACCCTCTTCATATCTAGTCATCTACTATTGGATTTATTCAATCAAAAATCTTCCTAATTATATGTGTTCTGCAATATCATTGGTAACACGGGAGCAAGATTTCCCTAGTGTGCTCTGCGTAATGAACTCCTACACCCACGTATAAAGGATAAATTTAGAGTATCATTGCACATACAGTTTACAGGAAATGTTCCTTCACTGTTTTATGCAAATTTCAATGAGCTTTGTATTGTCAGATTTCAACAACGCAATTGATTGTGTCCTTCCCTTAACTATCCTTTAACAATTAGGTTTGCTGTCTCGTAATTATTTTTACTTCAAGGATGCCATATAACTAGATTTCATGACTACTCTGTTTTGTGTTCATAGTGAGAAAAGAAAGAATTTCTACGATGTTTTAGGCATAGAAACTTGTTTATGCTTTATGTCTCAGAAAAATAATGGCAGCTATTTCTTTTGCTAAAATTGGCTAACCAATAATGTGAAACTACACATAATGAATACATTAGTGAAATTACATATCTGCATTTCATTAGTTATGGGATATTTGCTTAGAAGTTGTTTTTCCAATTTTATTGTCAATCTGGATTTATTCTGAATACATCAAAAAACAAAAACTTGCATTGATAGGGCTGAATTTAGTGAAGCCATTTGGAGCAGGTATCAAGGCTTGGGAGGCCAGAGATTAGCCTTAGACGAGTCTGCCTGAAAACCCAATGTTGTTGGGGGGGAATCAGAGATTAGCCTTGGACGAGTCTGCCCAAAACGTTAACTCTGCTTCTCTTTTCACAGATGCTGCCAGACCTGCTGAGTGGTTCCAGCATTTCTTGTTTTTATTTCAGATTTCCAGCATCCGCAGTATTTTGCTTTTATTTTAGTGTTTAATTCACTGCCACTTCTCTTCCAGGAATGCCTACCTTGAAGAAGTTCTGCTCTTCTCTCCGACGGGATTTTCGTTTGTCTCTTTTACCTTGTTCACCTTCATTGCTTTCTATTTCCCTCCTGGTGTTTGATAAGGTGTCTACCAAAACTCATTTTCACAGCCACATCTCCTTCTTGCTCCATGACCTTTTGGTCAGCTATGTGACCTTGTCCAATCTGCACCTTCTCCTTTGTTATCTCTTGCCCCACCCCCTCCTCACTTGCTTATAATCTGTGACTTTTCTAATATTTGTCAGTTCCGAAGAAGGTTCACTGACCCGAAACGTTAACTCTGCTTCTCTTTTCACAGATGCTGCCAGACCTGCTGAGTGGTTCCAGCATTTCTTGTTTTTATTTCAGATTTCCAGCATCCGCAGTATTTTGCTTTTATCCCAATGTTGTGATGTTGGTTTCGGATTTAGTCAGTGGCAGGAAAGCACTAAGGCGGCCTTGCTGCCCAAAAGCAACGGGAGTGCAATTAAATTGTAGAATAGTTCATTTTCATGCATTAGCATGTAATTGATCACGATTCAATGGGGGGGCATGGAATTAAATGGACGACGGGTGGCCCCCATGTACCTTTCGATCCTCAACCATTGAAAGCTGGTGGCACTGAGGTGAGGCCTCAGTGCCCTGATGGGTTGGCAGCCATGACCCGCGCTGCATAGGGGAAGAGGAGGCCATTGTCGGACTGCAGTGCAGAGTGCTCTGCAAGGGGGGCCTTGGTCGTTCGTGGTCTGCAAGGAGGGGGCTTGGTCTCGGGTGGCAGTACCAGGTGCCCATACAGTTGGGTGGCAGTAGCGGGTGGCCATACTGTTGGGTGAGAGGGTCAGGTGCCCATACTGTTGGGTGAGAGGGCAGGGTGGCCATACTTTCAGGTGAGAAGGTTGACTATCAGCAAAGGTGAGCATTGAGGGCCATTAGCAAGTCTGCTGAGAGAAGTAGCAAAGGGAAAACTGCCAAGGTAGGACAGTCTCTGCAAGGACAGTGCTCTGGAGGCCAAATGATCAGCTGGCATGGGTCTCATACATTTTGTGTTTGTGGACCCTTGTGGTGTGATGCAGTGCCCTTGACGGAGGGAGGCCTAGGAGGCAGCTGCGTCTGCCCATGAAGCTCCATGATGAGAGGGACAGTAGCCTATCTTGCCAAGAAGGGCCCACCTGTGCCAGACAGCACACCCGACTCGACTCAGCTACCTCCTAATATCTGAGTTGTCAGCGAAGATTATGGCTCTCCAGGGAGGCTGTCACCGATTTATGGGCCCTGCTGCAGGACCAATTCCGACTTATGGGATTCAGCAGTCACCCTTTGCCCATGGGCTTGAAGATCATCGTGGCACTTATGCATCTGGATCATTCCAAAGATCCACTGAGGAAATGTGTGGTGTTTCCCAGGCTGCAGCCCACTGCTGCATTAAGGAGGTGACCAATGCCCTGTTTAAGAGGACCGGTGACTGTGTGCTGCTGGAATGGCACTGACAGTCAGGCTGAGAGGGCAGTCAGATTTGGGGCCATTGCTGGATTCCCCCAGGTGCAAGGTGTGATAGGCTGGCATGCATATTGCCATCAAGTCTCCAACAAACCAGCCAGCCGCCTTCATTAACAGGAAGGGATTTCATTCCATTGATGTACAGTTGGTCTGCAACCGCTGAATGCAGGTGTGTGCCTGCTTCTCAGTAAGCAGCCATGATGCCTATATACTGCAACAGTCCCAAGTGCCGCAGATTTTCCAGCCTCCTGCTCGTGTTCAGGGATGGATTCTCGGGTACAAGGGCTACCCATTGAAGACATGGCTACTCATTCCTGTGAGGAATCCACACAATGCAGAAAAGCAGAGGTACAACACTTGCCATGGCTCTACCCAAGCGACCATTGAGAAGGTCATTGAGCTGCTGAAGATAAGATTCTGGTGCTTGGATCGATTGGGTGGAGCCATGCAGTATGCCTCAGCGAGGGTTTTGTGTATTGTGGTGATCTGCTGTGCATAGAAGCATAGAAAATAGGAGCAGGAGTAGGACATTCGGCCCTTCAGGCCCGTTCCACTATTCAAAAAAGATTATGGCTGATCGTCTAATTCGGTACCCTGTTCCCGCTTTCTCCCCATATCCCTTGATCCCTTTGGCATGAAGAAATATATCTATCTCCTTCTTGAATATATTTAATGACTTGGCCTCCACTGCCTTCTGCGGTAGAGAATTCCACAGGTTCACCACTTTCTGCGTGAAGAAATTTCTCCTCATCTCGGTTCTAAATGGCATACCCTATATTCTAAGAGTGTGACTCCTGGTTCTGGACTCCCCAGCCATCAGGAACATCCTCCCTACATCTAGCCTGTCTAGTCCTGTTAGAATTTTATAGGTTTCTATGAGATCCCCTCTCATTTTTCTAAACTCTAGTGAATATAGGCCTAGTCGACCCAATCTCTCCTCATACGTCAATCCTGCCATCCCAGGAATCAGCTTAGTAAATCTTCTTTATGCTCCCTCCATAGCAAGAATATCCTTCCTCAGATAAGGAGACCATAACTGCACATAATACTCCAGATGTGGTCTCACCAAGGCCCAGTATAACTGCAGTAAGACATCCTTGCTCCTGTACTCAAATCCTCTTGCAATGAAGGCCAACATGCCATTCACCTTCCTAACTGCACCTGAATGCTTGCTTTCAGCAACTGGTGTACAAGGACACCCCGGTCTCATTGCACATCCCCCTTTCCCAATCTATCACCATTCAGATAATCTGCTTTTCTGTTTTTGCAACCAAAGTGGATAACCTCACATTTATCCACGTTATACTGCATCTCCCATGCACTTGCCGACTCACCCAACTTGTCCAAATCACATTGGAACCTCTTTGCATCCTCCTCACAGTTCACAGTCCCCCCCTCCCCCAAGCTTTGTGTTGTCTGCAAACTTGGAAATGTTACATTTAGTTCTCTCACCCAAGTCATTAATATATATTGTGAATAGCTGGGGCCCAAACACTCTTCCCTGCGGTACCCCACTAATCACTGCCTGCCACCCGGAAAAAGACCCGTTTATTCCTACTCTCTGTTTCCTGTCTGTCAACCAGTTCTCAGTCCATGCCAGTATTTTACAATCCCATGTGCTTTAATTTTGCATACGAACCTCTTATGTGGGACCTTATCAAAAGCCTTCTGAAAATCCAAATACACCACATCCACTAGTTCTCCCTTATCTATTCTATTAGTTACATCCTCAAAAAACTCCAGTAGATTTGTTAAGCATGATTTCCCTTTCATAAACTCATGCTGACTTTGCCCAATCCCATTTATGCTTTCCTTTATAATAAACTCTAGCATTTTCCCTGCTACTGATGTAAGGCTAACTGGTCTGTAGTTCCCTGTTTTTTCTCTCCCTCCTTTTTTAAATAGTGAGGTTACATTTGCCACCCTCCAATCTGTAGGAACTGCTCCAGAGGCTATAGAATTTTGGAACATGACCACCAATGCATCCATTATTTCCAAGGTAACTTCCTTTAGTATTCTGGGATGTAGATTATCTGGCTCTGGGGATTTGTCAGCCTTTAACCCCATTAATTTTCCTAGCACTATATTTGTTTTTACTAATACTGATTTCCTTCAGTTCCTCCCTCTCATTAGACCCTTGGTTCCCTATTTGTGTCTAAAGTACGTGTTTAATTGTTCTGTCATTTGTTTATTCCCCATTATAATTTCCCCCGTTTCTGTCTGTTAGGGACCTACATTTGTCTTCACTAATCTTTTTCTCTTCACATATTTTGAGAAGCTTTTACAGTCGGTTTTTATGTTCCCCACAAGTTTACTCTCATGCTCTATTTTCCCCCGCTTAATCAACCTCTTTGTCCTCCTTTGCTGAATTTTAAACTGCTCCTAACCTTCCGACCTGCTGCTTTTGCTGGCAATTTTATATGCCTCCTCTTTGGATCTAATTTCTTTTGTAAGCCACGATTGAGCCACCTTTCTGGACAATTGAGCACTTCAAAGGGACGAGGCCTTGCATGATGATGACATGACTGAGTGACACTCCTCCACCGACATGGAGGACGCAGCAGAGGGTGATGAGCAGGCAGCACTGGATGTTGAACCCCTTGCACGAGAGGCCAGGCACGTTGAGCGGCGGGTCAAGGAAGTAAGAGACAATCTCTAACTTACCCGCTTCCAGCCACTATGATGTCCTCTCAGAGTGAAATCAATAAAGACACACCTCAATTCATTCAGTCTGTCACCTCCTTTCTACTTGCCTTCCGTGCCTAGCACCCAGCTTAAGTACACACTCAATAAATGAGGGCTGTGCCTACCTTGGCAGCCAATAAGAGGGAAGGGTGAAGTCAGCAGCTCACAATTAAGGTATGATAGAATAAGCATTTTCCACAATGAAAGTTAATTTCAAAACGGAAAAATTTTATAAGACAAAACAAATGACAAATGTCAAACATCCATGAAACCCCAGGTGTATCTCGGTGGTTTTCTTTATACGTTTGAGTGTTTCTGTGAGGTATAATCCCTGCGCTAGCAGCTAGGCTGGAGGCAGTCTGCTGATCATGCTGCCCCTTGGCCTGTGATGTCTTTGGCGGCCGTCCTCTGGCTGCCTGAGGCCTGGAGAGTCCTAGCTGCCAGAGGGTTTCCTACAGAGGTACAGGATTCGCCTCAGGCATTGCAGCTGCTGAAGCTGGGCTCACTGGCGGAGGTGCTGAGGTCCTGAAGGGAGCCCCAGATGTGGAGATAAACCTCCTCCTTTTCAAGGCTCACTTGAACCTCCCTGCTGACCAGAGAAGGACGAGGAGCTGGAGCGATCCTTCTCTTGCCTGTCACTGCTGCATGGAGCTCATGGTCAAGGAGATGGTGTGCAGGTCTGTGTATGTTTGTGGGATCTGGCTCTCCATGAGGGTCACCGACCTCTCAATGGAGGAAGCTATGCACTCACATACCTGAGACATGGCAGCCCTCATGGCATGGATGGACTCCTCCATCGTCCGCTTATGGCTGTGCATCACCGCCAGATGTTGCCTTATCTATCTTTGCAACTCCAGAAAGCTGTGTGCTGTTGACACCAGAGGCTTGTCATGTGCCTGGGGCTCAGCATGGGCCTGGCCACAGTAGATAGGGTAAAACTGTTCCCACTCGTGAAATGATCAAGAACGAGAGGGCACAGATTTAAAGTAATTGGCAAAAGAAGCAAAAGTGACATGAGGAAAATCTTTTTCAAGCAGCGAATGGTCCATGTCATGCTAGCCCCACACCTGCCAAGAATGAGGCACATTAATTTTGTCATGAACATTAATTGTAAACTGTTACTGGAGTGAAGAAAGGACTTGTTAAACAGATCAGCCGTGGCTGGAAAAGACAATTGCATATTAACAGATGATGATTGGAAGCACAAAGGACCATTCCCTGACACATTCAACCCAAGAAGCATTCCAGGCCCTGCTAAGATGATACAATCCACAGAGCCAAGACGTGGTCAGACCAGTTAGTCGCATGACTAACCTGCTTGGCAACCTCGGGTTTTCTGAATAGTACAAACAGTTTGAACTCAAAGTCTTTTTGCTCCTGGATTGAGAAGATCTCTCCTGTCTGCTCCCATCTCTTTCTCACAAGCCTCTGAATCCATGAAGACACATGAACCCCAAGAGAGAAAAGTCTCCAACAGCAAACAAGGTTTAAGAAGAATACTGCACCCCAACGAAAAGCAAGAACTACCTACAATCAAGGACTCTACAGTGAGCTTGAAGAACTGTAGCAAAAACTCTTCAGATATTGCCTCAAACTTTTCCACTTTATTTTTCTTCTCTTTTTCTGTCTCTATTTGCATGTGTGTATCGCGTATGCATGCTAGCGTGGGCGTGTCATGTATCCATAGGCGTCAACTGAATTAGAGTTCAAGTTTCATAAGTTTCAACCTTTCTTCTTTAAACCTAAGAAAACCTGTTTGTGTTGGTGTTTTTGCCTCATAATTGAAAAGCGATGAACAAGGATTCACCAAGCAGGAGCTAAAAGCGATGAACAAGGATTCACCAAGCAGGAGCTAAAAGCACGGTGTGTTTAGAAATAAACCCTGTTACGGTAAGACCAGGTGAAGGCTGAGCGGGTCCCCTAGACACCTGTCTCACTGGGTCAAAATAATCCCAAATGCATTCCCTGAGAATGTCGTGCAGACAGGTTCAATCAAGGCATTCAAAGAGGAATTAGATTGTTATCTAAAAAGGAATAATGTGCATTACGGGGAGAAGGTGTGGGTATGGCAGTAGCCGATGCAGACATGATGGGCTGAATGACCTCCTTCTGTGCTGTAATAATTCTGTGATTCTGGCCACCCGCACTCCGACTGTCAGAGGCCTCAGTTGTGTCAGTCTCAGCCAGTTTCTCGGGCGTGTATGCGGTGCTCTCAACAGCTTGCGACCCTGAGTCTAAAACCAAGTGGAAACCCATTGAGCTGAAAGTATCTGCGCTGGTGGAAGGTGCAGGAGTCATGTGATGGTGCATTGTCTGACTGCTGATTCTCCTCAAGAGGTAGTATTATGTCCCCCTTCAGCTGGAGTCTCCTGCGGCCGCCGACCTGCATGAGAGAACTCAAACATGTGGGTGAGGCTGTACAGATCTCATTATTTGTGATGTGGGCCTCTGGAAGTGAACTGTATGTCAATGGAAGACAATCCTCACTCTCACGCAGAAAGTCCAGTCTCACCATCTGCGATTGTGCGGCCACCCTGAGTCCCTGCCAATACAAGTGCCTCCTCCTCAGCTGTGAAGAGAGGCGATGTCTCCCTGCTGTTATGGGCCCTCTTGTCCTGCAAGTGGAAAGAGGGAGATAGTCATACTTCACAGAGAGATGAACATGACAGTGGCAGTCCCTCATCCCCTGCTGGGGTTTCCTATAGAGTTCATCCTCCTGTCAGCCCCCAGGGGAGTTAATGGGGCTGAGCTGCGAAAGAAGGTGGCCTGTGCCGAGATGCAGCCATGCATCTGTCAGGATGAGGTGATGCTTAACCGTCTTTGCCAGCACCTTTATGGTGCCTCCATTTCCATGACCTGATTCATGTTGTGTTGCCACATGCAATCCCTAAAAATGAAAGAGGTTTGGAGCTGTCATCTTGGCAGAATGAAAGAGATCATTGAGCCTCTTACGGCACTGCACCCATGTTTGGGGGGTGACTCCAAGGCTGCTGACGTCCTTTGCGTTCTCCATCCATTCTTGCTTGGTAAGACAGGAGGACCTCTTCTTGCCTCCACTGGCGGAAGAGGACCTCCTGCTTTCCCCTTGCAAACTGGAGGAGAACCTGCAGGGAGGCATTGCTAAACCGTGGGGCCACCTGGTGTCTTCCTTCAGTCATGGATGCTGGAGGTTCACTTTCAGCTCCTTGCCTATGAGGCAGCAGAAGAGGTCCTGGGGCAGAAGAGGTTCTGGGGCAGCAGAAGACACTCTTTTAAACCTGGCAGGAGTGAATGCAGGGCTGGCAGGGCTTCAAAATATGGTGCCAGCACCTGCTCCGGAGTCATCTGACATTGTATTCGGAGTCCCGAATCCCATCCCTATCGTGTAATTGGCTGGGCCCCACACCTCCATTACTATAAATGGCTGTCCACTGCATGATCGTGGTGGGCCAACTGCACACATGCCGAATGGGGATGGTGCCCACTTCTGGGTCCCTGCACTTTGGGTTCCCTGCCGAGACCTGTGACAGGCTCACTTAATTCAGCCCCTACTGTGCATTTTATGATCTCAGAATATACAAAAGCACTTCACAGCCAATGAAGTACTTTTGAAGTAGTGACCTTTTTCATGCTAGATTATTGCGCAGGTAGCGGAACAAAATCTACCCAATTAATTGCTTTGAAGAGAAGTCACTGTTATTTTGTGGGCAAACATGGTATCCAATTTGCAGCCAGTAAGGTTGCACAAACACACTAATGAAGTGACAGATAATCTTTTTTTGATCACTTTTGTTGAGGTATAAATATTGGTCAGAATACCTCCATTGTTCTTCAAATAGCAGCATGGAATCTTTTTCATCCACCTGAAAGGGCCAACACACCTCAGTTTAATATCTCATCCACAAGATACTGGGCGAGATTTTAACTTATTCAAAACCCATCCACTATAACAGAGTTAAAACTGGGCCCGAGATCCTCTCTGACAATGCTACACTCCCTCATACTACACTGAAATGTCAGTGTAGATTATGTGATTCAGTCTGTAGAACAGGGCTCGAACCCAACGCCTTCTGGCTCAGTGAAGAAAGTGTTACCAACTGAGCCAATTGTTGTGATAAATTAAAGATAGGATGCCAGAAAGCAAAATGTTTGCTTAAGTCATTTTTCACACTTCTTGACGATTCCTGTTATAAAGAAAGAAATGACATTTAAATGGCATCTTTCACAACCTTGCAATGTAATTCCATATCCTCAAACATTTCACAGCCAATAAAATACTTTTGAAATGTAGGGAAATGCAGCAGCCAATTAGCACACCATTGGGTCCCACAAACAGCATTGAGATTAAAGACCAGATAATCAGGGTGGCGCAGTGGTTAGCACCGCAGCCTCACAGCTCCAGCGACCCGGGTTCAATTTTGGATACTGCCTGTGTGGACTTTGCAAGTTCTCCCTGTGACCGCGTGGGTTTTCGCCTGGTGCTCCGGTTTCCTCCCACAGCCAAAGACTTGCAGGTTGATAGGTAAATTGGCCATTATAAATTGCCCCTCATATAGGTAGGTGGTAGGGGAATTGTGGGGATGTGGTAGGAATATGGGATTAATGTATGATGAGTATAAATGGGTCGTTGATGGTCGGCACAGACTCGGTGGGCCGAAGGGCCTGTTTCAGTGCTGTATCTCTAAATAAATAAATAAATCAATTCAGGGATGTTGGTTGGGGATAAATATTGGCCGTTGGAGAAATACCCAATCTTCATAGGATCTACTGCATCTATCTGTGAGGGTAGACAGTTTAATGTTGTACCTGTAAGACTGCACCACTGACAAGGGAACATTTCCTTCATATGTTAAAAGGACCCAAAGCCATTTTTACAGCATATTGGAATGACAATCGACATTGTCAGTGTTTTTATGAAGTGCAGTTAAACTGGGGATGCTGACAGAAAAGTCTGAATGTCACATTATGTCCCTGACAATTATTTTTCATGCTGTCCTTTTCTCATAGTGTTATGACCGAGGTGGGAGGAGTGCACTGTGTTTTCTAGTTCCACTTCTCCACAGGTCACACATACATTTAAATATTTACCCAGTTACTGATCCAGTGAATCATATATTCTACTTTTTATCCCAGAATAAAACACACCAACCAGGTTTCTTTAATAAACAGCAAAATTATAAGTTTATTATCAAACAAGACTTATCCAGTAATGAACAAAGAACAATACAGCACAGGAACAGGCCATTCGGCCCTCCAAGCCTGCGCCGATCTTGATGCCTGCCTAAACTAAAACCTCTGCACTTCCAGGGACCGTATCCCTCTATTCCCATCCTATTCATGTATTTGTCAAGATGCCTCTTAAACGTCGCTATCGTACCTGCTTCCACCATCTCCCCGGCAGCAAGTTCCAGGCACTCACCACCCTCTGTGTAAAGAACTTGCCTCGCACATCCCCTCTAAACTTTGCCCCTCTCATCTTAAACCTATGTCCCCTAGTAACTGACTCTTCCACCCTGGGAAAAAGCTTCTGACTCTGTCCATGCAGCTCATAACTTTGTAAACCTATATCATGTCGCCCCTCCACCTCCGTCGTTCCAGTGAAAACAATCCGAGTTTATCCAACCTCTCCTCATAGCTAATGCCCTCCAGACCAGGCAACATCCTGGTAAACCTCTTCTGTACCCTCTCCAAAGCCTCCACGTCCTTCTGGTAGTGTGGCGACCAGAATTGCACGCAATATTCTAAGTGTGGCCTAATTAAAGTTCTGGACAGCTGCAGCATGACTTGCCAATTTTTATACTCTATGTCCGGACCGATGAAGGCAAGCATGCTGTATACCTTCTTGACTACCTTATCCACCTGCGTTGCCACTTTCAGTGACCTGTGGACCTGTACTCCCAGATCTCTCTGTTTGTCAATACTCCAAAGGGTTCTGCCATTTACTGTATACTTCCCACCTGCATTAGACCTTCCAAAATGCATTACCTCACATTTGTCCGGATTAAACTCCATCTGCCATTTCTCCGCCCAAGTCTCCAACCGATCTATATCCCGCTGTATCCTCTGACAATCCTCATCACTATCTGCAACTCCACCAACATTTGTGTCGTCTGCAAACTTACTAATCAGACCAGCTACATTTTCCTCCAAATCATTTATATATACTACAAACAGCAAAGGTCCCAGCACTGATCCCTGTGGAACACGATTAGTCACATCCCTCCATTCAGAAAAGCAACCTTCCACTGCTACTCTCTGTCTTCTATGACCGAGCCAGTTCTGTATCCAACTTGCCAGCCCACCTCTGATCCTGTGTGACTTCACCTTTTGTACCAGTCTGCCATGAGGGACCTTGTCAAAGGCTTTACTGAAGTCCATATAGATAACATCCACTGCCCTTCCTTCGTCAATCATCTTCGTCACTTCCTCAAAAAACTCAATCAAATTAGTAAGACACGACCTCCCCTTCACAAAACCATGCTGTCTCGCGCTAATAAGTTCGTTTGTTTCCAAATGGGAGTAAATCCTGTCCCGAAGAATCCTCTCCAATACTTTCCCTACCACTGACGTAAGGCTAACCGGCCTATAATTTCCTGGATTATCCTTGCTATCCTTCTTAAACAAAGGAACAACATTGGTTATTCTCCAGTCCTCTGGGACCTCACCTGTAGCCAATGAGGATGCAAAGATTTCTGTCAAGGCCCCAGCAATTTCTTCCCTTGCCTCCCTCAGTATTCTGGGGTAGATCCCATCAGGCCCTGGGGACTTATCTACCTCAATGCTTTGCAAGACACTCAACACCTCCTCCTTTTTGATAATGAGATGACTGAGACTATCTACACTCCCTTCCCTCGGCTCATCATCCACCAAGTCCTTGTCTTTGGTGAATACTGATGCAAAGTACTCATTTAGTACCTTGCCCATTTCCACTGGCTCCACACATAGATTCCCTTCTCTTGAGTGGGCCAACCCTTTCCCTAGTTACCCTCTTGCTCTTTATATATATATATAAAAAGCCTTGGGATTTTCCTTAATCCTGTTTGCCAATGACTTTTCATCACCCCTTTTAGCCCTCCTGACTCCTTGCTTAAGTTCCTTCCTACTGTCTTTATATTCCTCAAGGGATTCGTCTGTTCCTAGCCTTCCAGCCTTACAAATGCTTCCTTTTTCTTTTTGACTAGGTTCACAATATCCCGCGTTATCCAAGGTTCCAAAAACTTGCCAAACTTATCCTTCTTCCTCACCGGAACATGTTGGTCCTGGATTCTAATCAACTGACATTTGAAAGACTCCCACATGTCAGATGTTGATTTACCCTCAAACAGCCGCCCCCAATCTAAATGAAGCAAAGAATTAACAAACAAATTGAAATATAAAAGTTCCCTTTTTAAATTACCTCCCACCCGCAGCCCCCACGCATACACACTGAAAAAAATACAGAAATTCTCTCTATCGAGGTCTGTCATTGAAAAAAATCGCCCAAAAAAACTTTGGCCAAATACTTTCTAATTCTTGATGAAAAAAGGGAAGATATGGAAGGAAGTCAGTTGTCCCTTTTCGTCTGGCATCCAGGTACATGAAGACAGGTCACTGGGATCTCTTCTAAAGCAGTTCTTTTCAGGCAGTGTTGAGAATTAATCTGGCAGGTTTTTCCAGCTTCTCAGGAGAGATGCAGCACCAGGAATTTTAGCTCTCCCACACTGGATCTTTGTCGGGTTTCTTCAAAGAAGTAGAGAAAGAGGTGAGCTGGGTGGTTTTTCCTTGGCAAGTTGATCTCCAACTGTTTTCAAAACAGTTCGCATCCCAACTAGAAAGTCAACCTGACTTCCATAAACCTTGACATGTGGCTTCTCTGTAAACATCTACCCCAGGTCACAAAGGTTTCTATTGTTTATTGAGCCCAAAGCACATGATTTCCAGCAAAGGTGGTTTTCAAACAGTGAACTGTCAACAACAAAGCAAAGTCCAGCATTTATGAAATCTTCAGCCTTCCAATTAATCCATCTCTACAATTTAAATATAAATCCTCAAAATATATTAAGAAAAAGGAAGCATTTTCATAACAATGGACAAGAAAAATTAAAAGTAACAATTATTTCATTGGAACATAGAAATTTATATTTAGAGATACAGCACTGAAACAGGCCCTTCAGCCCACCGAGTCTGTGCCGACCAACAGACACTCGTTTATACTAACCCTACAGTAATCCCATATTCCCTACCATCTACCTATTTACAATGGCCAATTTACCTATCACCTACAAGTCTTTGGCTGTGGGAGAAAATCGGAGCACCCGGCGAAAACCCACACGGTCACAGGGAGAACTTGCAGACTCCGCACAGGCAGTAACCAGAATTGAACCCGGGTCTCTGGAGCTGTGAGGCTGCGGTGCTAACCGCTGCGCCACTGTGCTGCCCTGAATTATCCTTGGTGTCCTGGCCAATATTTATCCCTCGATCAATAACACAAAAATAGATCATCTGGTCATTATCATATTATTCCTTGTGGGAGCTTGATACGCGCAAATTGGCTTCCACATTTCCTAGATCACAACAGTGACTACAATTCAAAAGTACTTCATTGGCTGTGAAGTGCATTGAGACGTCCAGCAGTTGTGAAAGGTACTATATAAATGAAAATCTTTTCTTTGAGGTGGAAGATACTGCTGAACAAAAAATAAATTCAACCCCTTATGGCTCCTGAATATAGGTGAGCCTACATTGCTATCAAGCTGGCTAAAACTACACAGAGTGAAATATGTTGGTGCAAGAAACTGGGTCAGTCTGTGAAGTTAGGTTAAGTAGTCTGAAACAGCGATATGGTTTATGTAATGAATGTCTTGGGTAAGTTATTATATTCATACAATCTAAAACTTCACCTCACTCTCTTGACTATTTAAGAATAAAGAGGGTTAAAATTAATCATCAATGAGGGTGCAAAACAAGCTGTAGTGGATCATCTCCCTGTTTTGCACCCTGCCCGATTTTATTTCCAGTTAAGTCACTAAACGGAAGATTGGGCAGGGTGTACAAAAGGCAGCTGATCTCTACCACGTGTTTTGGTCACAGTTGTTATTGGTTCTTTCTTTCCCTTGGGCATGAACTTTTGTTGCCCCTCTCCCTGTAACCCCATTCCTCCCCTGCAAGATCTTTTTATATTTCTCCTTTTCAAATATATATCCCATTCCCTTTGAAATGAAGTTTTAGTCTGTACCTCAGCCACCACATATGATGAAGTATGCTACAGTCTAATAGCCCAGAGTTTAAGAACTTTCCTCCTCTGTTTTCCTTTTTCTCTTCCAGTGAAAATCCTTGTTTTTCATTCCCGAGTTCCCCATTTGCTCACCATTGGAAATAATTTTCCACTATCTACATATGTTAAGGTCTCCATATGTTAAGGGGACCTAACTTCACAGACTGACCCAGTTTCTTGCACCTACATATTTCACTTAAATCTTTGACTGGCAGCTGCTCTCTCAGTGTCACTCCCACTCACTAGCTTGCTCGCTCTGTGGTAATGCTTGTCTCCATGCCCACCCCCAACCACCTACTTTTGAGCCCCACTCTCCTGACCACTAGTCCCCTACTCTCCAATGACATCCCATCTCCTAATTTTCATCTCTCCCCCAAGCCCCAATTCCTCAGACTCAATCTTTCCCTCTGATTCTAACAACAAGTTAATGGCAGAATAGTGGTTATGTTACTGGACTACGCATCCAGGAGTCTGGAGGCATCTCTGGAGCCATAAGTTCAAATCCCACCATGGTGGCAGGCAAATTTAAATTCAGTTAAATAAATCTGCAATAACCTGGTGACTGTAAAACTACCAGTTTGTCGTAAAAACCCCTCCAGTTTTGGGAAGGAAATGTGCTGTCCTAATTTGGTCTGGCCTACATGTGACTCCCGACCCATAGCAATGTGGTTAATTCTTAACTGCCCTCTCAAATGGCATAGCAAGCCAGTCAGTAGTATCAAACAGCTACATAAAAGTTAAATAAGAAGTATGAACAGACCAGCTGCCATTGACCAAGGAACTAAAAATGACAGAAGCACACCCAGTCGACCCAGCAAATTCTTCCTCAATAACATCTGGGGACTTGTGCAAAAATTTGCAGAGCTTTTTCACAGACTAGTCAAGAAACAGCCCTACATAGTGATACTCACAGATTTAAACCTTTCAGCCAATGTCCCAGACTCCTCCATCACTCTCCCTGTGTATATCCCTGTCCCAGTGGAAAGACATACCCACCAGAGGTGGTGGTACAGTGATATACAGTGAGGAGGGTGTAGTCGTAGGAGTCATCAGCATTGACTCTGGACCCATGATATTTCATGGCATCAAGTCAAAAATGGGCAAGGAAACCTCCTGCTGATTACCACCTACTGCTCCCCCTCAACTGATGATCCCCCTCAACTGATGAGTCAGTACTCCTCCATGTTGAACACCACTTGGAAGAAGCACTGTGGGTACACTGGGCCTGTGGCAGGTGGTGAGAAAACCAATAAGAGGGAAAAACCAACTTGACCTCATCCTCACCATTCCACCCGTTGTGGATGTATCTGTTCATGACAGTCTTGGTAGGAGCGACCACCTGCACAGTTCTTGTGGAGACGAAGACCTGTCTTCACATTGAGGACTCCCTCCATCATCTGTGTGGCACTGCCACTGATATAAATGGGATGGATTCTGAACAGATCTTGCAGCACACAGTTGGGCGCTGTGGTCCATCAGCAGCATAAGGGCTGTATTCCGCCACAATCTGTAACCTCGTAGCCTGGCATATCCCTCACTCTACCATTACCGTAAAGCCAGGGGACAAATCCTGGTTCAATGAGGAGTACTGGAGACCGTGCCAGGAGCAGCACCAGGCATACCTGAAAATGAGGTGCCAACCTGGTGAAGCTACAACACAGAACCAGATGCATGCTGAACAGCAGAAGCAGCATGCTATAGACAGCTAAGAGACAACATAACCAATGGACCAGATAAAAGTTCTGCAGTCCCACTACATCTATTTGGGAATGCTGGTAGTCAATTAGAGGAGGAGGCTCCATGATGATGAAGGAGGAGTCCAGCATGTCAAGGCTGAAATATTTGCGACGATTTTCAGCCAGAAGTGCCCAGTGGATGATCCATCTCGGCCTCCAACTGGGCTCCCCAACCTCAATTATGCCAGTTTTCAACAATTTGATTCACTCTATGTGATAACAAGTAACAGCTGAGCGTATTGGATACAGCAAATGCTATAGGCTGCCACAACAGCCCGGCTATAGTGCTGAAGACCTGTGTTCCTGTGCTAGCTGTGCTTCTTAGCTAAGCCGTTCCAGTACAGCTATAATACTGGCATCTACCTGACAATGTGTAAAATTGCCCAGGTACATCCTGCCATAAAAAGCAGCACCCCATCAGTCAACTCTCAATCATCAGCATAGTGATGGAAGGTGTAGACAACAGTTCTGTCAAGCGGCACTTACTCATCAATAATCTGCTCACCAATGCTCAGTTTTGATTCTGCCAGGACCACTGGGCTGCAGACCACTTTGCAGACTTGATCCAAACATGGACAAAAGAACTGAACTCCATAGGAGAAGTGAGAGTGACTGTCCTTGATATAAAGGCAACATTTGACAGAATGTGATACCATGGAGCCTTTGCAAAACTGATGTCAATGGGAATTGGGGGAAAACTGTCCACTGACTGGAGTCATTCCTAGAACAAAGGAAAATGGTTGTGGTAATTGAAAACCAATCATCTCAGCCCAGGACATTCCTGCAGGTGTTCCTCAAAGCAATGTCCTAGGTCCAACCTTCTTCAGTTGCTTCATCAATGATCTTCCCTCTATCAGAAGGCCAGAAGTGGGGATGCTCACTGATGATTGTACAGTGTTCAGTACCATTCACAATTCAAGAACACGAGAGCACAGAAATAGGAGCAGGAGTCAACCACATGGCTCATCGAGCCTGCTCCTCTGTTCAAAATGATCATGGCTGATCTTAGGATCTTATGATCGAAGCTCTGCAGTCCTGCCACATCCAGCCATGAATGGTGGTGGACAATTAAACAACTAACTGGAGGAGGTGGCTCCACAAATATCCCCATCCTCAATGATGGGGGAGCCCAGCACATCTGTGCAAAAGATAAAGCTGAAGCATTTGCAACAATCTTCAGTCAGAAGTGCCGAGTTGATGATCCATCTTGGCCTCCTCCTGAAGTCCCTAGCATCACAGATGCCAAACTTCAGCCAACTCGATTCACTCCGCGTGATGTCAAGAAACGACTGAAGGCACTGGATACTGCAAAGGCTATGGGTCCTGGCAATATTCCGGCAATAGTACTGAAGACCTGTGCTCCAGAACTTTCCGCACCCCTAGCCAAGCTGTTCCAGTACAGCTGCAACACTGGCATCTACCCGGCAATGTGGAAACTTCCCCAGGTATGTCCTGTACACAAAAAGCAGGACAAGTCCAATCCAGCCAGTTACCGCCCCATCAGTCTACTCCCAATCATCAGTAAAGTGATGGAAGGTGTCATAGACAGTGCTATCAAGTGGCACTTGCTTAACAATAACCTGTTGTGTGATGCTCAGTTTGGGTTCCACCAGGGCCACTGAGCTCCTGACCTCGTTACAGCCTTGGTTCAAACATGAATAAAAGAGCTGAGCTCAAGAGGTGAGGTGAGAGTGACTGTCCTTGACATCAAGGCAGTATTTGACTGAGTATGACATCAAAGAGCCCTAGCAAAACTGAAGCCAATGGGAATCAAGGGGAAAAGCCTCCGCTGGTTGGAGTCATACCCAGCGCAAAGGAAGATGGTTGTGGTTGTTGGAGGTCAATCATCTCAGCTCCAGGACATCACTGCAGGAGTTCCTCAGGGTAGTGTTCTAGTCCTAACCGTCTTCAGCTGCTTCATCAATGTCCTTCCTTCAATCATAAGGTCAGAAGTGGGGATGTTTACAGATGATTTCACAATGTTCAGCACCATTTGCGACTCCTCAGATACTGAAGCAGTCCGCGTAGAAATGCAGCAAGACCTGGAAAATATCCAGGCTTGGGCTGATAAGTGGCAAGTAACATTTTTGCCACACAAGTGCCAGGTAATGACCATCTCCAACAAGAGAGAATCTAACCATCACCCCTTTACATTCAATGACATTACCATCACTGAATCCCCCACTATCAACATCGTAGGGGCTACCATTGACCAGAAACTGAACTGGAGTGGCCATATAAATACCATGGCTACAAGAGCAGGCCAGAAGCTAGGAATCCCGAGGTGAGTAACTCACCTCCTGACTCCCCAAAGCCTGTCTGCCATCTACAAGGCACAAGTCAGGAGTGTGATAGAATACTCTCCACTTACCTGGATGGGTGCAGCTCCAAAAACAATCAAGAAGCTCAACACCATCCAGGACAAAGCAGCCTGCTTGATTAGCACCCCATCCACAAACATTCACTCCTTCCATCACCGACGCACAGTGGCAGCAGTGTGTACCATCTACAAGATGCACTGCAGCAATGCACTAAGGCTCCTTAGACAGCATCTTCCAAACCTGCAACCTATCCCAACTAGAAGGACAAGGGCAGCAAATGCATGGGAACACCACCGCCTGCAAGTTCCCCTCCAAGTCATGCACCGTCCTGACTTGGAACTAAATTGCCGTTCCTTCACTGTCGCTGGGTCGAAATTCTGGAACTCCCTTCCTAACAGCACTGTGGGTGTACCTACCTCACAAGGACTGCAGCGGTTCAAGAAGGCAGCTCACCATCACGTTCTCAAGGGCAGGTAGGGGTGGGCGATAAATGCTGGCCTGGCCAGCAGTGGCCAAATCCCATGAATGAATAAAAAAAAGGAATCAACTCCACTTTCCTGCCTGTTCGCCATATCCCTTGATTCCCTGAGAGACCAAAAATCTGTCTATCCCAACCTTAAATGTAATCAGCGATGGAGTATCCACAGAATTCCAAAGATTCACAACCCTTTGAGTGAAGTAATTTCTCCTCATCTCAGTCCAAAATGATCGGCCTCTTATCCTGAGCCTGTGCCCCTGTGTTTTAGATTCCCCGAGCAGCGGAAATAATCTCTCAGTGTCTACCCTATCCAGTCCCTTTAGAATCTTATATGTTCCAATGAGAGCATCTCTCATTCTTCTACACTCCAGAGAATACAGGCCCAATTTACTTAGTCTGTCATCATAGGACAACCCCCTCATCCCAGGGACCAATCTAGTGAACCTTTGCTGCACTGCCTCCAATGCAAGTATATCCTTTCTTAAATGTGGACACCAAAACTGCACATAGTATTCCAGATTTGGTCTCACCAAAACCCTCAACAATTTTATCAATACTTCCTTATTCCTGTACTCCAATCCCCTTGCAATGAAGGCCAACATGCCATTTGCCTTCCTAATTGGAGGGAACAGGCTATTCTAGATTTGGTGTTGTGTAATGAGGTGGGATTAATAAATTATCTAATTGTTAAGGATCCTCTTGGATCATAGCATGCTAGAATTTCAAATTCAGTTTGAGGGCAAGAAGCTGCAGTCCCACACGAGTGTTCTGGAGTTAAACAAAGGTAATTATATAGGCATGAGGACAAATTTGGACTGGGCAGGAAGACTACAAGGTTGGAGAGTTGATGAGCAGTGGCAGATGTTTAAGGAGATATTCAATTTAACCCAACTAAAATATATTCCAGAGAGGAAGAAAGATTCTAAGAGGGGGAAAGGACATCCATGGCTAAGCAAGGAAGTTAAGGATAACATAAAGACAAAACCTAAGGCATGCCATATTGCAAAGGCCAGTGGCAGGCTGGAAGACTGGGAAACTTTTAAAGATCAACAAAGGGTTACTAAAAAAGTAATAAAAAGAGCAAAGGTAAATTATGACAGTAAACTAGCGCAAAATATAAAAATGGATAGCAAAAGCTTCTATAAGTATATAAAAGGTAAGAGAGTAGCTAAAGTGAATGTTGGTTCTTTGGAGGATGAGACTGGGGAGTTAATAGAAGGGAACACAGAAATGGCAGAGACACTAAATCAGTATTTTGCTTCAGTTTTCACAGTGGAGGACACTAGTACCATCCCAATAGTATCAGGTCATGCAGAGGTTATCGAAAGGGAGGAACTTAGAACAATCATCATCACTAGGAAAAAAGTACTGAGCAAACTATTGGGGTTGAAGGCAGACAAGTCCCCAAGGCCTAATGGCCTACATCCTAGGGTCTTAAAGGAAGTGGCAGTGGAAATAGTGGATCCATTGGTTATAATATTCCAAAATTCTCTGGATACGGGAAAAGTTCCAGTGGATTGGAAAAAAGCTAATGTAATGCCCTTATTCAAAAAGTCAGGGAGGCAGAAAGCAGGAAACTAGACCAATTAGATTGACATCTGTCATTGGGAAATTGTGAGAACCATTATTAAGGAAGTAATAACAGGACATTTGGAAAGTCAAAATGCAATCCATCAGAGTCAGCATGGTTTTATGAAGGGTAAATCATGTTTGACTAATTTGCCAGAGTTCTTTGAATGGGTCTTTTTCTGGTTGGCAAGATGTAACCAGTGGGGTGCCACAGGATTCGGTCCTCGGGCCCCAACTATTTACAATCTATATAAATGACTTGGATGCAGGGATAGAAGGTACTATAGCCAAATTTGCAGATGACACTAAAATAGGTGAGACAGTAAGTTGCAATAAAGATATAAGAAATCTACAAATGGGTATGGATATATTAGATAAATGGGCCAAAATTTGGCAGATGGATTTTAACATGGATAAGTGTGAGGTTATCCATTTTGGTAGGAAGAATAGAAAGGCAAATTATTATCTAAATGGAGAGAAACTTCAGAGTGCTTCGGTGCAGAGGGATCTGGGTGTCCTTGTGTATGAATCGCAGAAAACTAGTTTGCAGGTACAGCAGGTGATAAGGAAGGCAAATGGAATTTTGGCATTTATTACTAAAGGAATAGAGTATAAAAGTAGGGAAGTGTTGCTGCAACCGTACAAGGCATTAGTGAGACCGCACCTGGAGTATTGCGTACAGTTTTGGTCCCCTTACTTGAGAAAGGATGCAGTTGCATTGGAGGCAGTTCAGAGGAGGTTCACTAGATTGATTCCAAGGATGGGGGGCTTATCTTATGAAGAGAGATTGAGCAGTTTAGGCCTTTAATCTCGAGAGTTTAGAAGAATGAGAGGAGATCTAATTGAGGTATATAAGATGATTAAGGGGATTGACAAAATAGACATAGAGAGGATGTTTCCTCTAGTGGGGCAATCTAGAACAGGAGGTCATAGTTTTAGGATAAGGGGTAGCAGATTTAAAACAGATGAGGAGAAATTACTTCTCTCAAAGGGTCCTGAATCTGTGGAATTCACTACCCCAGAGTGCGGTGGATGCCGGGACATTGGGTAAATTTAAGGAGATAGACAGACAGATTTTTAATGAGAAATGGGTTGAAGGGTTATGGAGAACAAGCAGGAAAGTGGAGTTGAGGCCGAGATGAGATCAGCCATGATCGTATTGAATGGTGGAGCAGGCTCGAGGGGCTGAATTGCCTACTCCTGCTCCTAGTTCTTATGACCTTATGTTCTTTAATTGCTTGCTGCACGTGCATGTTAACTTTTTGCGTTCCTTGTACAAGACCACCCAAGTCTCTTTGAACATCAACACTTATAAGTTTCACACCTTTTAAAAAATATTCTGCTTTTCTATTCTTATGATCAAAGTGAATAACTTTACACTTCCCTGTTATTATTGTTGCCATCTTGTTGCCCACTCACTTAACTTGTCTATATGTTGTTGTAACCTCTCTGTGTCCTCCCCGTAGCTTACCTTTCAACCTACCTTTGTATCATCAGCAATCTTATATGCATTACTTTCTGTCTCTTAATCGAAGTCATTAATATAGATTGTTAATAGTTGAAGCCCTAGCACCGATCCTTGCGCCACTCCACTATTTACTGCCTGCCAACTTGAAAATGTTTATGCCCATTCGTTGCTTCCTGTCTGTTAACCAATCCTCTATCCATGCTAATATATTACCCCAATTAATCTTTTGTGTGGCATCTTATCGAATGCCTTTTGGAAATCCAGTTATACTACATCTACTGTTCCCCTTTATCTACCCTGTGAATTACATCCTCAAAAAACTATAATAAATTTGTCAAACAGGATTTCCCTTTAGTAAAAACATGTTGACTTATTCTAATCATACTGTGCTTTTCTAAGTGCATTGTTAAGGCATCCTTGCTAATAGATTCCGGCATTTTCCTAATGACTAACATTAGGCTAACTGGCTTATAGTTCCCTTTTTCTCTCTCCCTCCTTTCTTGAAAAACGGTGTAAAATCTGCCAACTTCTGATGGGACCGTTCCTAAATCTAAGGAACTTTGGAAAATCATAGCTAGTGCATCCACTATATCTACAGCTATCTCTTTTAGAACTCTTGGGTGCATGTCATCAGGTCCTGGAGATCTGTCAGATTTTAGTCTCTTAAGTTTCTCCAATACTTTTTCTCTGCTGATATGAATGTCCTTAATTTCCTCATTCTTTTTATCCCCTAGGTTACTGTCTATTTCTGGTATGGAACTTGTGTTTTCTACTGTGAACACAGACACAAAATATTTGTTCAATGCCTCTGCCATTTCCTCATTCCCCATGATAATTTCTCCTGTCTCTGCTTCTAAGGGAACAACATTTACTTTAGCTACTCTCTTCCTTTTGATATACCAATAAAACCTCTTACACATGGATTGCAGTGGTTCAAGAAGGCAGCTCACCACCACCTTCTCAAGGGGTAATTAGGCATGGGCAATAAATGCTGGCCTAGCCAGCGATACCCACATCCCATGAATGAATAAAAAATTTTAAAAATCTATTTTTATATTATTGACTAGTTTACTCTCATATTCAATTTTTTCCCCTTTTTATCACCTTTTGGGTGGCCCTTTGCTGGTCTCTAAAACACTCCCAATCCTTAGACTTGCTACTTTTTTTTTTGCAACATTGTAATCCTTTTCTTTCAATCTACTACCATCCTTAGCTTCCTGAGTGAGCCACGAGTGGGTCTTTCTGGCTGAGTTTTTGTTTTTCAAAGGAATGTATTTTTGTTGAACATTTCGAATGTTTCTTTAAAGGTTTCCCACTGTTTATTTACTGCCATACCTTTTAGTCTATTTACTCAGTTTACCTTAGCCAGTTCTCCCCTTGTGCCTATGTAATTGCTTTGTTTACGTTTAAGATTCTTGTTTGTGATTGGAGCATGTCACTTTCAAACTTAACATCGAATTCAGTGGTGGTATGATCAATGTTTCCCAGTGGATCTTTAACTATGACATTGCTAGTTAGCCCTGCTTTATTACACAATACTATATCTAAGATAGCTTTATCCCTAGTTGGCTCCACAACATATTGCTTCAAGTAACTGTCCTGAAAACATTCTACAAACTCATCTTCTAGAACACTCTTGCCAATTTCATTGTCCCAGTCTATATGAAGATTAAACTCCCCCACAATTATTACATTGCCTTTGTTACAAGCTCCAATAATTTCTTCTTTAATGCTCTGTCCAGTGGTATAACTACTGTTAGGGCCCTATAAACTACTCCCACCAGTGTTTTCTGATTCTTGCTATTCCTTATTTCCACCCATAGTGATTCTACTTCATGATCTTCTGAGGCCAGATCCTTTCTCACTGATGCGCTTATGTCATCCTTTACCATCAGTGCTACCCATCCTCCTTTGCTATTCTGTCTGTCTTTCTGAAATATTGTGTACCCTGGAATCTTTATTTCCCGACCTTGATCACCATGCAACCATGTCTCTGTAATGGCGATTATATCTAAATCACGACCTCTATTTGTGCCATTAGTTCATCTATCTTATAGCAGATGCTTCGCACATTCAGATATAGAACCTTTAATTTCATTTTTTTGCTTCTATTCCCTTCTATGACCTTATTTGCTGATGTACAATTATTTGCTGTCCCATTCTGCTTGTCTTTACCCACAATGCTTTACTGTTCCGATGCCTTGGCCTTTCTCTTTGGATTTCTAAATCTCACCTCTCCCGAACCCTTCCCCAACTCTGTTAGTTCACAACCTCTAGTCTTATCTGCTGGATCACTCTTGAGTTTGCACGCACTTTCCCTTCCTGTCACATCCTGATTATCATTATCCTTATTGCTATCTTGCCTGCTCCTTTCTATTTAAATTATCACATCTTCTCTCACGTGATCCCTCAATCCCACTATTTAGTTTAAAGCCCTCTCTACTCTCCTAGTTATATGACTCGGCAGAACACTGATTCCGACATGGTTCTGGTGTAGACCATCCCAACGGTACAGCTCCCATGTTGCCCAGTACTGGTGCCAGTGCCCCATGAATCGAAACCCATTTTTATTCTTTTTTATTCTTTTTATGGGATGTGGGCATCACAGACTAGGCCAGCATTTATTGCCCATCCATAAATGCCCTTGAATTGAGTGGCTTGTTAGGCCATTTAAGAGTCAACCACATTGCTGTGGGTCTGGAGTCACATGTAGACCAGACCAGGTAAGGACAGCAGGTGGCAAGGGTGCAGAATGTACTCTGGCTGGGGGACTTCAATGCCCATCACCAAGAGTGGCTTGGTAGCACCACTACTGACCGAACTGGCTGAGTCCCAAAGGACATAGCTGCTAGACTGGGTAGGCAGCAGGTGGTGAGGGAACCAACAAAAGGGAAAAACATACTTTGCCTCGTCCTCACCAATCTGCCTGCTGCAAATGCATCTGTCCATGACAGTATTGGTACAGTCCTTGTGGAGACGAAGTCCCGCCTTCACATTGAGGATACCCACCATCGTATTGTGTGGCACTACCACCGTGCTAAATGGGATAGATTTCGAACAGAGCTAGCAATGCAAAACTGGGCATCCATGAGGCTCTGTGGGCCATTAGCAGCAGCAGAATTGTACTCAACCACAGTCTGTAAACTTATGGCCTGGGATATTCTCCACTCTACCGTTACCATCAAGCCAGGAGACCAACCCTGGTTCAATGAAGAGTGCAGGATGGCATGCCAGGAGCAGCACCAGGCATACCTCAAAATGAGGTGTCAACCTGGTGAAACTACAACACAGAACTACTTGCTTGCCAAACTGCATAAGCAGCATGCGATAGACAGAGCTGAGCGATCCCATAACCAACGGATCAGATCTAAGCTCTGCAGTCCTGCCACAATGGTGGTGGACAATTAAACAACTGACAGGAGGAGGTGGCTCCACAAATATCTCCACCCTCAATGATGGGGGAGCCCAGCACATTAGTGCGAAAGATAAGGCTGAAGCATTTGCAACAATCTTCAGCCAGAAGTGCCAAGTTGATGATCCATCTCGGCCTCCTCCTGAAGTCCCCAGCATCACAGATGCCAGACTTCAGCCAATTCGATTTACCCCGTGTGATATCAAGAAACGACTGAAGGCACTGGATACTGCAAAGGCTATGGGCCCTGACAATATTCCGGCAATAATACTGAAGACCTATGCTCCAGAACTTGCCGCACCTCCAGCCAAGCAATTCCAGTACAACACTGGCATCTACCCGGCAATGTGGAAAATTGCCCAGGTATGTCCTGTACACAAAAAGCAGGACAAGTCAACCTGGCTAATTACTACCCCAGCAGTCTACTCTCAATCATCAGTAAAGTGAAGGAAGGTGTTATCAACAGTGCTATCAAGCGGCACTTGCTTAGCAATAACATGATCAGTGACACTCAGTTTGGCTTTCACCAGGGTCACGCAGCTCCAGACCTCATTACAGTCTTGGTTCAAACATGGACAAAAGAGCTTAACTCAAGAGGTGAGGTGAGAGTGACTGCCCTTGACATCAAGGCAGCAATTGACCGAGTATGGCATCAAGGAGCCCTAGCAAAACTGAAGTCAATGGGAATCAGGGGAAAACACTCCGCTGGTTGGAGTCATACCTAGTGCAAAGGAAGATGGTTGTGGTTGTTGGAGGTCAATCATTTCAGCTCTAGGACATCACTGCTGGAGTTCCTCAGGGTAGTGTCCTTGGCCCAACCATCTTCAACTGCTTCATCAATGACCTTCCTTCAATCATAAGGTCAGAAGTGGGGATTTTCGCTGATGATTGAACAATGTTCAGCACCATTCGCGACTCCTCAGATACTGAAGCAGTCCGTGTAGAAATGCAGCAAGACTTGGAAAATATCCAGGCTTGGGCTGATAAGTGGCAAGTAACATTTTCGCCACACAAGTGCCAGGCAATGGCCATCTCCATCAAGAGAGAATCTAACCATCACCCCTTGACATTCAATAGCATTGCTATCACTGAATCCCCCACGGTCAACATCGTAGGGGCTACCATTGACCAGAAACTGAACTGGAGTAGCCACATAAATACCATGGCTACAAGAGCAGGTCAGAGGCCAGGAATCCTGTGGCGTGTAACACACCTCCTGACTTCCCAAAGCCTGTCCACCATCTACAAGGCACAAGTCAGGAATGTGATGGAATAGTCTCCACTTGCCTGGATGGGTGCAGCTCCAACAACACGCAAGAAGCTCGACACCATTCAAGAAGGGTAGTAGGGATAAACCAGGTAATTACAGGCCAGTGAGTCTAACATCAGTGGTTGGGAAAATATTGGAAAAAATTCTGAGGGACAGGATTAATCTCCACTTGGAGAGGCAGGGATTAATCAGGGATGGTCAGCATGGCTTTGTCAGAGGGAGATAGTGTCTAACTAACTTTTTTGAATATTTCGATGAGGTGACTAGATGTGTCGATGAGGGTAAAGCAGTAGATGTAGTATACATGGACTTCAGTAAGGCTTTTGATAAGGTCCCCCATGGGAGATTGGTTAAGAAGGTAAGAGCCCATGGGACCCAGGGCAATTTGGCAAATTGGACCCACAATTGGCTTAGTGGCAGGAGGCAGAGGGTGATGGTCGAGGGCTGTTTTTGCGATTGGAAGCCTGTGACTAGTGGTGTACCGCAGGGATCGGTGCTGGGACCCTTGCTGTTTGTCGTGTACATTAATGATTTAGATGTGAATATAGGAGATATGATCAGTAAGTTCGCAGATGACACGAAAATTGGTGGTGTTGTAAATAGTGAGGAGGAAAGCCTTAGATTACAGGGAGATGTAGATGGGCTGGTAAGATGGGCGGAGCAGTGGCAAATGGAATTTAATCCTGAAAAGTGTGAGGTAATGCGTTTTGGGAGGACTAACAAGGCAAGGGAATACACAATGGATGGTAGGACACTAGGAAGTACAGAAAGTCAGAAGGAACTTGGTGTACTTGTCCATAGATCACTGAAGGCAGCAGCACAGGTAGATAAGGTTAAGAAGGCATATGGGATACTTGCCTTTATTAGCCGAGGCATAGAATATAAGAGCAGGGAGGTTATGATGGAGCTGTATAAAATGCTAGTTAGGCCACAGCTGGAGTACTGTGTACAGTTCTGGTCACCACATGATAGGAAGGATGAGATTGCACTGGAGAGGGTGCAGAGGAGATTCACCAGGATGTTGCCTGGGCTGGAGAATTTCAACTATGCAGAGAGACTGAAAAGGCTAGGGTTGTTTTCCTTGGAGCAGAGAAGGCTGAGGGGGGACATGATTGAGGTATACAAGATTATGAGGGGCATTGATAGGTTAGATAGGAAGAAACTTTTTCCCTTAGCGGAGGGGTCAAGAACCAGGGTGCATAGATTTAGGGTAAGGAGCAGGAGGTTTAGGAGGGATTTGAGGAAACATTTTTTCACCCAGAGGGTGGTTGGAATCTGGAATGCATTGCCTGAAGAGGTGGTGGAGGCAGGAACCCTCACAACATTTAAGAAGTGTTTAGATGAGCACTTAAAAGGCCATAGCATACAGGACAACGGGCCAAGTGCAGGAATATGGGATTAGAATAGTTGGGTGCTGTATGGCCAGCACAGACACGATGGGCCGAAGGGCCTATTTTTGTGCTGTATAACTCTATGACTCTATGACCATCCAGGACAAAGCAGCCCACTTGATTGGCACCCCATTTACAAACATTCACTCCCTCCACCACCGAAGCATAGTGGCAGCATTCCTTAAACAGCACCTTCCAAACCCACAACCTCTCCCAACTAGAAGGACAAGGGCAGCAAATGCATGGGAACACCACCATCTGCAAGTTCCCCTCCAAGTCACACACCACCCTGACTTGGAACTATATTGCCATTCCTTCAGTGTCGCTGGGTCAAAATCCTGGAACTCCCTTCCTAACAGCACTGTGGGTGTACCTACATCACAAGGACTGCAGCGGTTCAAGAAGGCAGCTCATCACCACCTTCTCAAGGGCATTTAGGGATGGGCAATTTATACTGGCCTAGCCAACGACACCCACATCCCATGAATGAAAAACAAAGGTGGTGATCAGAGTTGGCCTCATCTGTGGGAGAGTAGTGAGGCCATATGAGACTGGGTGGCCATGAATATCAGTTGGAGACTTTATATGGAGGAAAAGACTAAGGGAGGATAGGAGAGTAGTGAACTCAGAGGAGAGAGAGCATGATGAAATGAGATGGAGATTGAAATCACAAGGATGAGAAGTCACTCAGTGCAGAAGCTGAGGGAGGAAAGCAGTGAAGATATCTCAAACCGTACCATTTTATTCCCCAAATCCCAGAGCCCTCATGAACCCAGACATTCCCCTAATGAACATTCACAATTTCCAAGCCTCCTGATTGCTAAGTCTTCAGCCACTGCCAATTGCAGTCTGTGTGGTTGCTGCTCTTTGCGATGGTGGTCGATTGACATCACCAAGACTGAAATTTTAACAGCAGCCAGTGATGATAAAGAGTTGGGGTTGGATTGTATACTGCAGTGGGAAATTTAAGCAGGTGATTTATTGGACTGCTGGAGGCACAGCATGGATGGTAATCCCAGTAATACTGGGAGGATTGGGAACCCTATTTGTGTCTAGAAATGGGTGGAAATATAGCCACTGCTGTAGGCCTGAAGGGCCAAAAGCAATCAGGAGGCCTTTATGCCTGAAGATCTCTGGGGAGGGTACAAAAACTAGTCCTTCATCTAGGTTTTTCAGTAAGATAAAGACTGGTGTCAACGAAAGATATGGGTTTGGATAGAAACATAATCATAGAATTGTTACATTACAGAAGGGGGCCAATCACCCCATCCGGTCTGCACCTGTTCTCTGAAAGAGCAATTCACTCAGTTCCATTCCCCCGCCTTCTCCCCATAACCCTGCACATTCTTCCTTTTCATATAACAGTCTAATTCCCTTTTGAATGCTTCAGTTGAACCTGCCTCAACCATACTCTCAGGCAGTGCATTCCAGGCCTTAACCACTCGCTATGTGAAAAGGTTTTTCCTCATGTCACTTTTGTTTCTTTCACCAAATGCTTTAAATTTGTGCCCTCTCATTCTCGATCCTTTCACAAGTGGGAACGGTTTCTCTCTATCTACTCTGTCCACACCCCTCATAATTTTGAATACCTCTATCAAATCACCTCTTAGCCTTCTCCAATCTATCTTCATAACTGAAGTTCCTCATCCCTGGTACCATTCTTGTGAATCTTTTCTGTACTCCCTCCAATGCCCTCATGCCTTTCCTAAAGTGCGGCGCCCAGAACTGGAAGCAATACTCCAGCTGAGGCTGAATGAGTTCTAATCCGAGTTCAACATAATTTCCTTGCTCTTGTACTCTATGCTCCTATTAATAAAGCCCAAGATACTGTATGTTTTATTAACTGCGCTCTCAACCTGCCCTGCTACCTTCAATGACTTATGCACATATACACTCAGGTCCCTCTGCTCCTGCACCCCTTTTCGAATTATACCCTTTATTTTATATTGTCTCTCCATGTTATTCTATAAAAATGAATCACCTCACATTTCTCTGCATTGTACTTCATCTGCCACTTGTCTGCCCATTCCACCAACTTGTTTGTGTCCTTTTGAAGTTCTACACTATCGTCACAGTTCACAATGCTTCCAAGTTTTGTGTCATCCGCAAACTTTGAAATTGTGCCCTGTACACCAAGGTCTAGGTCATTATTATATATCAGGAAAAGCAAGGGTCCCAACACCGATCCCTGGGGAACTCCACTACAAACCTTCCTCCCACCTGAAAAGCATCCATTAACCACTACTCTTTGTTTCCTGTCACTCAGCCAATTCCATATCCATGTTGCTACTGTCCCTTTTATTCCATGAGCTATAACTTTGCTCACAAGTCTGTTGTGTAGCACTGTATCAAACACCTTTTGAAACTCCATATACACCACATCAACAGGATTGCCTTCATCTACCCTCTGTTAACTCCTCAAAAAACTCCAGCAAGCTAGTTAAACGTGATTTTCCCTTAAGAAATCTATGTTGGATTTCCTTAAATATCTCACATTTGTCCATTTGACTATTAATTTTGTCCTGAATTGTTGTTTCTATAAGTTTCCCCGCCACCAAAGTTAAACTGACTGGTCTGTCATTGCTGGGCTTAACTTTACACCCTTTTTCGAAAAAGGGTGTAACGCATGCAATTCTCCAGTCCTCTGGCACCACTCCCGAGTCTAAGGAAGACTGAAAAATTCTGGTCAGTGCCTATATAATTTTCCACCCTCACTTCCCTCCATGTCCTTGGATGCATCTCATCCAGTCCACTTTAAGTACAGATAGCCTATGTAATACATCCTCTTTATCAGTTTTAAACCCTTCTAAAGTGTATGAATTACCTCCTCTTTCACCACTGCCTAGGTTGCATCTTCTTCCTTGGTAAAGACAGATGAAAAGTATTCATTTAATACCTCAGCTATGCATTCTGCCTCCATGTGTAAATCCCCTTTATGGTCCCTAATCGGCCCCTCTCCTTTTACCACCCTTTTACTATTTATTTGTCTATAGAAAACTTTGGGATTCCCTTTAATGCTAGCTTCCAGTCTATTTTCATGCTCTCTCTTTGCTTCTCTTATTTGCTCTTTCACTTCCCCTCTGGACCTTCTATATTCAGCCTGGTTCTCAATAGTATTTTTGACTTGGCATCTGTCATAAGCACACTTTTTCTTCTTTATCTTAACCTCTCCCTCATTTGTCATCCAGGGAGTTCTGGATTTGTTTGCCCTACCTTTCCCCTTCGAGGGAATATACCTTGACTGTGCAGGAACTATCTCCTCTTTTCTATCTATTCAGCTACCGTTTTTCCTGCCAACCTTTGACTCCAATGTATTCGCCCCAGTTCCATTCTTACCGCATTGATGTTGGCTTTCCCCCAGTTAATAATTCTTACTCTGGATAGTTCTTTGTCCTTTTCTATAGTCAGCCTAAATCTTAGGATACAATGATCACTGTCCCCTAAATACTCTCCTACTGATTCTTGATCCACTTGGCCCACCTCATTCTCAAGAACCAGGTCTAGCAGTGCCTCCTTTCTCGTTGGACTAGCAACATACTGCTGTAGAAAATTTTCTGGAACACAATCTAGGAACTCTTGCCCCTCACTGCCCTTTACACTACTATTTTTTGGATAATTAAAGTCTCCATTATAACTTACCCTATAATTTTTGCACCTCTCTGTAATTTCCTTGCAAATCTGTTCCTCCATGTCCTTTCCACTAGCTGGTGGCCTATAGACAACACTGAGCAATGTAACTGCACTTTTTTGTTTCTTAGCTCCAGCCAAATTGATTCTGTCCTCCACTGTTCTGGGACATCCTTTTTCTCCAGCAGTGCAATGCTGTCCTTAATCAATACCGCAACCCATCCCCCTTTTTTCCCCTTCCTATCTTTTCTGAACACCTTGTATCCAGGAATATTTAACACCCAGTCCTGCCCTTCTTTGTGAGTTATACCCACAACATCATATTTCCACATGTTAATCTGTGCCTGTACCTCACCAAACTTATTAACCACACTCTGTGCATTTACATACATGTACATTAACCCTGATTTAGACTTTATTACTTTCTCCCTTACTCTGACCCCACCTAATAACCTACTATTCCCTACTGTAGTGCTATCTATCTCTCTCAGTATTCTGTGGACCTTGGTATTCCTCTCTGATATTTCCTTCTGGTTCCCACACCCCTGACATTTCGCTTCCCTCCAATCTAAGCTCCCTCTCAGGTTCGTATCCCCCTGCCAAACTAGTTTAAACCCTCCCCAACAGCACTGTGAGCATATTAGTCCCTGTCCTGCTAAGATGCAACCCGTCCATCTTGTACAGGTCCCACCTGCCCCAGAATTGGTCCCAATGCCTCAGAAAGCTAATGCCCTCCCTCCTACACCAGTTCTGCAGCCACGCGTTTTATATCTCAATTCTCCTATTCCTATCCTTACTTGCACATGACACTGGGAGCAATCCTGAGATTACTGCTTTTGAGGTCCTGTTTTTTAATCTTCCTAGCTCCCTAAAACCTGCTTTCAGGGCCTCATCCCCCTTCCGACCTGTGTCATTGATACCAACGTGGACCACGACCTCTGGGTGTTCACCCTCGCCCAGAAGAATGTCCTGGAGTCATGTCTACAGCCACAGAAACACCTGTCTGTTCCCCTAACTAACGAATCCCCGATCACTACTGCTACTCTTCTTCCTTCCCTCCTGTGCAGCTGAGCCACCTGCGGTGCCACAAACTTGGCTGTTGCTGCACTCCTCTGAGGAACCATCACCCTCACCAGTATCCAAAATGGAAAACTGGTTAGTGAACGAGATGGTCTCAGGAGACTACTGCACTACCTGCCTGGTTCTCCTAGACTGCCTGGCTGTCACCCATTCCCTCTCTGCCTGCAAGCTCCTAACCTACGGTGTGACCACCTCCCTAAACTTACTAACCACATAGTTCTCTGCCTAGCGGATGCACCACAGTGACTGCAGCTGCTGCAGAGCTCAAGCCGGTGACACTTCGTTCAGATGTGTTTGTCTAGGATACATAGTGCATCTATGATTTTTCACATACCTCAGGCTGTACATTCCACTCAGTCGAGCTGCCCTACCATACCTTAACTTTAAAGACTATTTATTATAAGTGCTGAGGTGATGATCCATCTCGGCATCCTCTTGAAGTCCCCAGCATCACAGATGCCAGTCTTCAGCCAATTCAATTCACTCCGCATGATATCAAGAAATGATTGAAGGCACTGGATACTGCAAAGGCTATGGGCCCTGACAACATTCTGGCAACAGCACTATTTAATTGAAAATTATGGAGATTGAAGGCCAATGTACACCAATATTGTGGTGACATATAATTGTCTTGGAAGCAGCTGGTGCAAATACAGTTTCGAAGAAATGCGAAATGAATTGATGCAGATATCCTTACAGGAAAGATTTCAATAATTTTTCTGAATTTACTGTGTAACATCTCGCTTTACCATTTTGGGCACAACATTAAAATGACCCCCAAAGATGGGTGATTGTTTGAAGCGCAGGCAGCAAACCATTTTCTTGCTGCCTGCTCATTAGCATGATTTCTTGGTGCAGCCAGTGCTAACTGCCTTGTTCAATGGGTTCATGCACCAGCAGGGGGGGCAAAATTGTAACTTCCTAGCACTACTAAAAGCTAGCCTCCACCACTTTTATTTGTTCACAGAACGTGAGCATTGCTGGGAAGGCCAGAATTTATTACCCATCCCTAATTGCCCTTGGAAGGTGATGGTAAGCCGGCCTTCTTGAACCGCTGCAGTCCTTCTGGTGTCAGTACACCCACAGCGCTGTTTGCGAGGGAATTCCAGGATTTTGACCCTGTGATATTGAAGGAGTGGCAATATAGTTCCAAGTCAGGATGGTGTGTGACTTGGAGGAGAACTTGCAGGTGGTGGTGTTTTCATGCGTCTGCTGCCCTTGTTCTAGGTAGTAGAGGTCACGGGTTTGGACTGCTGCCACTGTGTGTTAGTGGTGGAGGGAGTGAATGTTTATGGTGGTGGATGCGGTGCCAATCAAGTGGGCTACTTTGTCCTGAATGGTGTTGAGCTTCTTGAGTGTTGTTGCACTCATCCAGGCAAGTGAAGAATATTCCATCACACAACTGACTTGTGCCTTGTAGTTGGTAGACAAGCTTTTGGGAGTCAGGAAGTGAGTTACTCACTGCAGCATTCCCAGCCACTGTCTTGCACATAGAGCCGCAGTATTTATGTGGCTGGTCCAGTTAACCTTCTGGTCAATGGTAACCCCCCAGGATGTTGATGTTGGGGGAATTAAGTGTTGGTAATGCTGTTGAATGTCAAGGGGAGATGAGCTTCTCTCTTGTTTGTGATGGTCATTCCCTGGTACATGTGTGGCACAAATGTTAACTTGCCACTTATCAGCCCATGCCTGAATGTTGTCCAGGTCTTCCTGCATGGGATATGGATTGCTCTAGTATCTGAGGAATTGTGAATTGTACTGAACACTGTGCAGTCATCAACAAACAACCTCCTGCTAACCTTATGTTGGAAGGAAAGTCATTGATGAAGCAGCTGAAGACGTTTGGGCCTAGGACACTACTCTGACGAACTCCTGTTCTTGGGCTTGGGTTTCTTGTTCTTCCAACAACCACAACCATCTTCCTTTGCACTCGATATGACTCCAGCCTGTGGGGAGTTTTCATATTGCTTCCCATTGAATTCAGCTTTGCTGGGATTCTTGATGCCATACTCGGTAAAATGCTGCCATGATATCAAGGGAGTCACTCTCAGCTCACCTCTGGAATTCAGCTCTTACGCCCATGTTTAGACCAAAGCTATAATGGGATCTGGAGCTGAGTGGCACTGATGGGACCCTAACTAAGCATCGATGAGCAGGTTATTGCTGAATAAGTGCTGCTTGATAGCACTGTCAACAACTCCTTCCATCAATTTGCTGATGATTGAGAGTAGACTGATGGGGCTGTAACTGGCCGGACTGGACTTGTACTGCTTTTTGTGGACAGGAACATACATGGGCAATATTCCACATCGTCATGTAGAGGCCAATGTTGTAGCTATACTGCAACAGGTTAGCTAGGGGCGTGGCTAATTCTGGAGCATAAATCTTCAGTATTACAGCCCGGATATTATTAACACCCAGAGCCTTTGCTGTATCCAGTGCCTTCAGCCATTCCTTGATATTATGTGGAGTGAATCGAATTGGCTGAAGACTGAAATCTTTGATGCTGGGGACCACAGGAGGAGGCCGGGATAGATCATTCAGTTGTCACTTCTGGCTGAAGGTAGTTGCAAATGCCTCAGTGCACTCTTTTGCATTGACGTGCTGGGCTCTGCCATCATTGAAGGTAGGGATGTTTGTGGAGCTTCCTTCTGCAGTTAACTGTTTAATTGTCCATCATCATTCACAACTGGATGTACCAAGACAGCAGAGCTTTAGTCTGATTCTTTGGTTGTGATCACTCAGCTCTCTCATTAGCATGCTGCTTCTGCTGATTAGCATGCATACAGTCCTGTATTATAGCTTCAGCAAGTTGGCATCTCATTTTTATGTATACCTGGTGCTGCTCCTGTCAAGCTTTCCTACACTCCACATTGAACCAGGGTTGGTCCTTGAGATCGATGGTAATGATAGAGTGAGGGATATGCCAGGCCATGAGGTTACAAATTGTGGTTGAATACAATTCTGCTGCTGCTGATGGCCCAGTGCACCTCATGGATGCCGAGATTTGAGCTGATAGATCTTTTCCAAATCTGTCCCAGTTAGCACAGTGGTAGTGCCACACAACACAATGGAAGATGTCCTCAGTGTGAAGATGGGGCTTTGTCTATACAAGCACTGTGCAATGATCACTCCTACTAATACTGTCATGGACAGGTACATCTGCGACAGGTAGATTGGTGAGAATCAAGTCAAATAGGTTTCTCCCTCTTGTTGGTTCTCTCACCACCTGCCGCAGACCCAGTCTGGCAGAAATCTCCTTCATGACTTGGCCAGCTCGGTCAGTAGTGGTGCGACAGAGCCACTGTTGGTGATGGACATTAAAGTCCCCCACACAGAGTACATTCTGTGTCCTTACCACCCTCTGTGCTTCTTCCAAGTAATGCTCAACATGGAGGAGTATGGATTCATCAGCTGAGGGAGGGTGGTAGGTGGTAATCAGCAGGATGTTTCTTTGCCCGTGTTTCACCTAAAGCCTGGAGACTTCATGGGGTCTGGAGTCAATGTTGAGGACTCCCAGGATAACTCCCTCCCAGATGTTTAACACTATGCCACCACCTCTAGTGTACCTGTCCTGCCGGTGGGACAGGTCATACCCAGGGATGGTGATGGACAAGACTGGGACATTGCTGTAAGTTATGATTCATTGAGTATGGCTATGTCAGGCTGTTGCTTGGCTAGTCTGTGCAACAGCTCTCCCAATTTTGGCACAAGTCCTGAGGTGTTAGTGAGGAGGACGTTGCAGGTTCGACTGGGCAGGGTGTGCCTTTGTCATTTCCGGTGCCAAGGTCAATGTTGGGTGGTCCATCCAGTTATATTCATATTCAACTTTTCTGTAACGGTTTAATACAACTGAGTGGCTTGTTAAGCCATTTCAGAATGCAGTTAAGGGTCAATCACATTGCTGTAGGTCTGGAGTCACATATAGACCAGACCAAGTAAGGACAGCAGATTTCTTTACCTAAAGGACATTAGTGAATCAGATGGGTTTTTACCAACAGTCAGTTTCATGATCATCATTATGGCTGGACCAGGTGCTGGGAATCATGCAGGAAGTGAATCTGACCCGTGAAACAGTGACGAACGTCACAACATGGGAGAGCGCAGGCTTGGTGGAGAAGGTAGAAAGTAGGAGAGATGTGCTATATCCACAGAGGGCATGGAGGGCCTCCAGACACACAGCCAAAAGGCAAATCTGTGGTATCGGTGCCAAGAGTCTCGCCTTCAGAACTTTGACACAGTGTTGCAAGAAGTTCAATGACCTCACATAAGTGGTCAAAGTCAGTGAATGCATCTTCAAATACCATATCTACCAACTGCACCACTAGTCTTAGCCATGCTCCACTATCACTCACCTACCAACGATCTCTATCAGTTAGGACACATTCCTAACATTCATATGCTGCACTGTAACCTCGCATACCTAGCAGTGCTGCAAGCTTCCCACCCATATCTCAGAACTTGCACTCATTGCCAGCTATTCAACCATGACAACCACATCATTCAAAAAGATTGCATGAACCTCATTAACACACTTTCTCTTGCACAAGAAGGTGGCACACAATCGGAAGCAGCAGGAACTAACCGGAGGGAGGCAGGCGTGCATGCATATCCTAACCCCCATGGAGAAGCCGGTGCTAGCCATTATTGAAAATGCATTGATTAGGCCATGGCCAGCGGCTTAACTGAAACCATAGAAGATGGCCGTATCCTTATACCTAATCCTCTTTCTCACATCCCACATCCGCCTCATCCCACAATCTCTTCTGGTTTACAAACTGCAGATGATGTAAGCATGCACCTCTTAGTCCAACCCCTGACCCCCACCACAACCTTACCTGCCAGGTAGCTAAGAATTGCAACTTGGCCAGGCAGCACAGGAACACCAAGAAGACAGTGATCATGAAGGCACACAGTCACGTGATTTCACACTCACAGCCATCAGTTCAGATACTGACGCTGCGTGTATTTTACAGGATAGATTAGAGGTGGGTTCTGCGTGTGGTGAGATACCGAGCAAGAGTGCACTGTAGCGAGGGCAAGCGGCAAGAATAGCACAGGTGCCAGCTCAAGAGGATGAGGTTGTACATGAGTTCTGCTGCAGAAAACTCAGATGAGGACTTTGATGGGCAGGCTGCAGAAGAAGACTGATAGACACATACAACAAACTGCTTGGTGAATTGGTAAGCCTGCCAGAAAGCCTTCACTTAATGTTAAGGAACATAGAGGAGTGTAATACTAATTTGGCACAGGGCTTTGTGCATACTTTGGAGCCCAACCTGTCTAGCATGGAAGTGGTAGCCAACTCAATTGGCACACTTGCGGACCAAGCTATGATGCAGCATCTGATGACTAATGTCTTGGCTTCCACCAAAAGTCTGATTGCTGCAGTGAAATCTCAGACTGAAGTTATGTAAGGCTAGCTTGCTGTCATACAAGCTCAGAATGCTGCCATCATATCTGCAGGTACCAGTGTTTAAAGAGACTTGCAGGATGTGTCACAACAGTCCAGCAATCTGTCCTCAAACTAATTTCTAGAATTGCTGAGGGGCCATCCTGGGGGAGTGACAATGGCTCAGTGGAGCACAAACCTTCTGTCCTCTCTCAGGATGACAGCATTTGCCCCCTCACCCCTGCCACTCTGCCAGTGCTCTTGCTGTTGACATGCTGAGAGGTTGCAGTGTGAAACCAGGCCTTCTAGGCGCAAGATCATCCTCCAAGGCCATCTGCATTCTCCTCCACTGAGAGTCAGCAGCCTTCCGCTAGCCATGCTGCAATCAGTGGGGTAGCACTGTGTTGGAGTAGGAGTACAGACAAAGACATACGGAAGACAGGCACTAAGAGAATGCACAAGGGTGATTAGTTGATTTTTGTATACAATATGGCATGATTTATAATTTTTTTTTGCAATGTTTATTTTGTGGGTGGCTTTTATTTTTACAATGTTGTCAAGAGGGCGATGTATTGATCAGTGACAGAAGCAAGGTTGGGAGTGTGGGACTTTTAGTGAAGGGGGAATTGGGGTTGTGGTTCCCAGTATTGCAATCAAATTAGTTCTTCATGGATAGCCCAGGCAAACGGCAGTGTCTAAGTTGGTGCTTTCCCTCTGCCTACTCTACCTGCTCCTCATCCTGATGCTCCTGAGCTGTTCACCATATAGCTGATCACAAAGGCAGTCCTTTCATGATGGCAATGTTGTAAAACATGCAGCAGACCAACACGTATTGTGAGACTTTCTCAACTGAGTACTGCAGGGCTCTACCAGAGCGATTCAGGCAGTAGAATCATTGTTTCAGCATGCTAATGGTCTGCTCTATCACATTTCTTGTGGTAGCATGGCTCTTATGCATACTGCTCTTGAGTTTCGAGCAGAGTCAATAGCCTGATAGTCAAACAGTCACCCTTTGGTTTGCCATGGTGGCTCAAGTGCAGCTGGCACAGCAGACTGCAATAGAATGAAGGCATCGTGACTGCTGCCAGGATACTGGGCATTGACCTGCATGATGTACTGCCGATAGTCACACACCAACTGAACATTGAGGGAGTGGAATCCCTTTCGGTTCCAGTATATGGCAGAGTTTACATTCAGCTCCCACAAAGCGACGTGCATTTAGTCTATGGCACAATGCACCATAGAGAAGCCTTAAATCCTAGCAAATCCTCAAGCTTGCTCTGTCTGCTTGTTGCTGGCAAGAGAGCATGAAATGTATTTGGCTCTCTTTGAATAGAAAACCTCACTGCCCTCCCTTATGCAACTGTGGGCAGCAATTCCAGCTCCAGCCTGGAAGGAGCCTGACACCTAAAGGTTCATGGTCACGGTCACTTTCACAGCCATTGGCAATGTAGTCCTTGGTCTACTCTGAGGTTGGAGTTGTGGCTGCAGCAATTGGCAGTTTAATGTGAGGGCATCCTTATTGAAGCACATACATCTCACACAGGTAGGAGAATTGCTCCCTGAACATTCTGGGTGGATATGGCTTCCTGCTGAGTGTTCTTCTCCCCTTCCTCCTCCTCCTCTTTTTTCTAGCAGTTTGTCCTGCCATGGTCTCTGCTCATTCTCCCAGTCATGCTCTATTCCAAGGGGAATACCTACTAGTGCAGCCCTGTCTTAAAGTAACTGATTTGTGCAGAAGCCTTGAAGTCAGCAAAAATTCCTTCAGTACTTGCCACACCACTGTAGACTTTAGCAACTTGAAACAATTATGGAAAGCACCAAACACTTGCAGAATTGTAGCATCAGCCGGAAGAAATCAACCAACAACTAACCAAATGGGTGTCCTTCATGCAGCTTAACGCATGTTCAGCTGTTCAAAGTTAAGAGAGGGCATCAGCTGGTGTGTGGAGCTCCAAAATGCACTTCCAGCATCAAATCAACTTTGCATGCTGATTGATGACATGCTCTGCCTGTTCTGCATACTTAATGTGGATATTAGCTAAGGCACACTAATGCCTTGATCAAAACACCTTCTGGCATGATTCATGGCAGAGGTACATGCAAGCAGGGGACTCTGTTTTGTCCCCAAACCGCACCCATAGCACCCAAACAATGGGTGCTGTCGAACTCAATTTTACCCCCTTATTCTTTTCAGCTTTTTACATGCATCTTTAAACTTAATTACATTGAAGCAGTTATACACAGAATGGTTAACCTTTTGGAAGACGTCATTCGATTTAGAGCTAGATTAGGAGTACAGAATCGCCAAACAAAGACAATGAATTGAATTTTTCAGCGACGCTCGAGATCCCAATGCTGAAGAGACTGCTTTTTGGGAAGGGGTGGGCTGGGAAGTGGTATTCAGCAATGGCTGGCCAATTATCTGCTGACAGATGGAGTAAGTGCCTTATTTAAGGGGCTGTGAGCACTCTTTTACATCGATCCAGCCCTAAAGAAGCCTGAGTGGAAGAGCTGTGACAGAGGGCCTGTCAAAGAATGGCAGAGGAAAGATCCTGGGTGGCCCCATGGTTTAGTGATGCCTGCCTGCAATGTCTCCTCCAGCCTGCTCGGCCAAGTCGGGAGGTTCTCTTCCCCCGAGATAGGAGGAGACCTGCCCACGAGAGCAAGCTAGCCTGGACAGAGATCGCAGAGGAGGTCAGCAGGCATGGGGTCATCCTCAGAACTTGGCTACAGTGCTGCAATTGGGTGAATGACCTCATGCAATCAGCTAAGGTGAGTGAACCAAACATTGGCCGAGATTTTATGTGGCCACCTGAGGTGGGGTCAGATGCGGGATGCATGGAATATCACGATGGGGGCGGAGGATCTGTCACCTCCCCGTCGCCAAGCGGTCTTCACAGGGGCGAGATAGGTCGACGATGGCCTCCCCACCTACAGGCCAAAGGCCCGTAAGTGGCCTATTAAGGGCCTCTTCCCGCCACTGCTGGAATCTTACCAGCGGTTGGGGGGTGCCTCCACCATGCAGGGAGGGCACCTTGTAACTAGAGGAGCACTCCCTACGGGCTTAGGGGTGGTTACTTCCTCCATGGGAAATCTGTGGCCCATGGAGGAACCCCGTTGGGAACTGCTTTACCCCCAGGAACCCCCCCGCCCTGCCCTTGCCGGGGCTTTCGAACTGGCCCCGGCAACCCCGCCTCACTTCCTGAGATCCGGGATTCCAGTGCTGGGCCTGGGTCCGAGGCCTCTGCAGTATCAGCAGTGGCCACCACTCCCAGTGGTGCTACCAATACTGCTGAGCTGCTGGCATTCTGATTGGCTGGCAGCTCTTAGAAGCGGGATCCACGTCTTTAAAGGGACTTGGTTCCCAGCTCCTGAAACTTAGATTTAAAAAGACCGGAGCTAGCTCTGGGGGGGCCACGAAAAGGTAGAGGCAGGTTTTCCCCCGCCTTTTCAGCCTGGCACCGGGAGACCCACCTCCAACACTATATCCAGTCCATTGCTTTCCTTAAGGGCTTATGTGTGGCTATACATGAGAGTGAGCTTGCTAGAAAAGGAATGCCAACCTAGTCACTGCCATTGGGGCCAAGCCACAGCATTGCCTTTCAGAAGCATGGTAGCATCTTTGTGAATGGCCCCAGTTCATCAGAGTTGACTCCTGCACTGCCACGTCTGAGTGGCCACATGCAGGGGGCATTGCAGGTGGTAAGGGGATGGTAAGGTGGCCATGAGCGTAGGTATTGGCTGTGTCTTTGCCGGCAATAACAATGCTCATCTATGTGCTTATAGGACAAGACAACCCACAATGTGAAGGAAAAGGCAATGACGGCAATGGCATCCCATTCCTCACAATCCTGGAGGCACTAGAAATTGGAGGACACCATGGGGGCCGTTCCATCACTGATAGTGACATAGGAGTAAAGACACGAGAGAGTGAATGGCCGCATGGATGGGCACAAGAAAGCCTCAGGCAAACACAAGGCATAGTGTTCATATGTCCAGAACAGGTTACGTGGAGCTCGACGCTGGGAGTAGTGTAAAGGAAGTGATGGAATTCACATTGTCTTCTAATTAATCTTCTCTCTCATGCAGAGCAAATGCAAGAACAGCCAGCTCCAGAGACTGGGGAACAGCCGTCCACCTGTGAGGAGTAGAAGGGAGCCTCAGGGGAAGCACCGTCTCATTATTCCCCTGCACTCTCCACTCGGGCAGATGCTCTAACTTTGGTGTCTATTCGTTCGCGAGTAGTTCTGGGACCACAATCTGGTGTGCACACCATATACTCAAGCAGCTGATGGAGGCTGTGACAGCTGAGTCCACCAACACCAGGAGGACTGTGGGAGGCCAGGGCCGACAAGGGAGTCAAAGGTTATCGGGGGAGGTCAGGAAAGCGGGGTTAAGGCCACAATCAGATCAGCCATGATCTTATTGAATGGCGGAGCAAATTTTTTTGTTCACTAATAAATGTGTGATGTGACAAGGCATGAAGTTCTCTTGCATCTCTTGTGGGCCGCTGAGACTACAGGAGCACCCTGGCTCCGTCAAAGGGTGTGATGGGTGGGACCACAGTCAATGCATTCCCCATGCTACAGTCTAATGTCTTACTGGGTGCAGGTAAATGGCAATATCAATGAAGGCGGCAGCAACAGGGCTGCAGAGTGTTGATTGCATGGATCTGTCACTGATCATTTGAATCGTGCCTGTATTAACACCTCCCAAGCCTCCCTTGCACATATCTCATGATACTTTGCCTGTGGTCCCTGGGGTTCTTCAGCATCCTGCACTTGGGCATCATCATCCTCCATCTCCTCATCGATGGAGAAGGCATCGCGCTCCACAATATCCTCATTTTCCAATTGCTATCCCCTCTGTAGCTTCAGGTTTTGCAGTGCACAGCACACCACAATGATGCGTGAGACCTTTGCTGGGGAATACTGAAGGGCTCCACCACATCTATCTAGACATCTGAACCACATCTTCAAAAGCCCTATGGCCTGCTTGATGGTCGCTCCAGTTATGCCCTGGCAGGTGTTGTACCTCTCCACTGCAGTAAGGCTAGGGGTTCTCATAGGCATCAGTATCCACAGCTTCAATGGCCACCCAGTAGCCATCCTTGAAGGTGCGCGGGCAGTCTAAAAAGGTCTGGCACCTGGCTCAGACTTAGTTCATAGGCACGTGGCTGCTTCCCGGGAACAGTGCACACACCTGCAGGAAGTGCTTGTGGTGGTCTCAGACCAGTTAGTTGTACATTGATCAAGTGGAAGCCCTTCCTTGTTGATGAAGTCTGATGGTTGGCCCATGGGAGCCTTCATGGCCAGTTGCATGCAGTTGATCACACCTTACACCTGGGGAATCCCACTATGGCCCCAAATCCTATGGCCATCTCAGCCTGACTGTCTAGATTGGTATGAAAGCGCACGTAATGGCTGGCCCTCTTGAAGATGTCATTGGGACCATCTTGTTGCAGAGATGAGCCACAGATGCGGAGATCCCACTTATATTTCCAGTGGATCCCTGAAATGATCCTGAGGGATAGAAATTCAGTGCCACGGTGATCTTCAGCTCTACAGGCATTGGGTGCCCACCACTTCCCATGAAGCTCAGCTCATCCTCCAACATGGCACTCTGGAGAAGCAGAGTCTTCGGCGACACTGCTGTTCTGTTATCTGACTGTAGCTAGCTGAGCCTCATATGGTAGACCGTCTATGGTGGCGAACCTCTTCACACACAAGGCTGGTTGTGTGCCCCTCTGTATCTTTGTCCTGTGTTCCCCCCATGAGGCTAGCCCTCCTGCTGCCCCTCTGGTTGATGCTGCCCGGCTGCCTGTGGCTGCAGCTCTCTCCCTCTCTGATGCATCTCCTCACTGGAGGAACCAAAACCTGAGTGAATGAGGCCCATGGTGTGTGGATTCACTCAGTCTTCACAGTCTCTTACCCTCCCCCTCCCTCCCACTTTATCCACATAGGTGCCAGCTTCAAGATGCGCTCTGGCTGTATGTCTCCGCAGTTATGGCAACTTTTCCCCTTCTCCTGATTGCCAGTGCCAATCCCCACGTTGTTCCACCTTCCCTGCCGAGCCCCACTAGGTTTCACGATGACTGCTGTTTATAGTTAGAACTGACCTCCTGCTAGCTCACCATCTCCTTATACCTTATGAGGCTCTGAAGCCCGTGGTTCCTGTACACTCTTGGAAAATCTGAAAGCCCTGGTAAAATTGAAGTTAATTGCCTGTTTAACAGACTTAATTACCTTCCTGCCATGTGTGAGCGTGAGGTCCTCCTGTCATGCTGACCATCCTTGGGAATATCCAGTTGCAACATGAAGATGTCGGGCTTCCGTCCTGATGCCTTCTCTCCCGATATTCAGACCCCTCCTGCCTCCCATCCCAACCCTAATAGAGTGGGAATATTCAGCCTAATGTTTTAATTACCACTTTTTTGACAGTTCTCTTTGAAATGATCAAATACACTGAAGGGCTTCTGTTTTCAAATGCTCTGAGTTAAGTAGAAGTTTTCAAATTTTTATCCTTTATTTTCTTTTCAGTGATTTTTAGCTGTTTTTGAAAAATCAGAAATAATTACTTTTGAGAAATAAAAACTGAAACTGAGATTATAATCTGGTACCCTTATGCTAAATCAAATTGAAAGTTGAATCATTCTCAGTAACGTGTATACATATTTTGGAATTTTATTCAAGTCCTTAATTGTCATATCCTTCAAAAATACAACTTAAAAATAGATTCAATGAAAGTTTTGGAAGTTTGGTTATTTCTGCTCCAAGAAAACCTTTTTAAGAATTGTCCTAAAGTATTCTCTTGAAATTTTTGCAGCCTTTAATTCATTTGCATGTTGCTCTATGGTGCAACTTTGCCATCTACTGCTTAACATTAGAATATTTTTTGCCAGAGTTTTTCATCATTCATAATTTTTGTTAATTTTTTTCCTGCTAACCCAGGTGAAGGATGTCAATACTCGGAATAGAGCACTTTTCCTTTTTCTGCATGTAGTGTCTGCATCAAGCACTTTGAAGTCTGGTGTAACATTGGTCAGATGAAGGGTAATGGCTTTCTCTGATTTTCTCAATATCAATTCCTCAACTTCAGAGCACCCTCTATTGGAGTAATAATTTTTTTGCACTTCTCACACCAACTATCCCCATGGCTTCTCTGAGTAAATATAATCATGTAGTGTCAATTTAATACAAGTAGGGAGGCTTTCATCCCACACTTGTTGCATTTTAACATTTACTATTGAGTCAAAAGCAAATGTGAATGTGAAATAATCCATAAAATTGAAGTTGAATCAATTTTTCTAATTGAAACATGAATAATTTACCTTTGTTATGAGGGTTTACTTTTTTAAAAACTTAATCTATATTTTAAATAAAAGGGAAAAGGATTTCATGGATGATGGAATCTTAAAGAAGCTAAACTTTGGGTGTTTTTCTTAAAAGGAAGGTCAACAGAAAGTTGACCAGTACACACGTCTTACTGGAAAGCATCTGATTTCAAGTTAACACAGCGGGGCGTTGTGTTTTGACCTGAAGAGCTATTTGCTTATTGACAAGTCAATAAGAGTGGAGTGCTGACTTAGGGCTGCATTAGAGTGCTAAAGTGGGACTTTTGTGACTGAGGGTAATTAAGGGTTAGTTTTATCGAAAGTCTAGTCTTTCTTTTATTTAGCAAATAAACTTAACAGTTGCTGTTTGGGCTGGAGAAGGTGAGTTTTAGACCAGCTTTAAACAGAGTTCACTCAGGCTCTGCTTGCAGCTGCACCTTGTTAATTAGATAACTGGCTTAAACCAGTTTTAAGGGGCTAGAGTCAGACAGTATAAAAGTGGGCCATCTTATAGTGCTGACTTAATTTGCACTGGAGTGCTGACTTGGGGCTGCATTAGAGTGCTAAAGTGGGAGTTTTGTGACTGAGGGAGTTTGGTGAGGAGGGAGCGAGGAGCTCCTTTCATTTCCTACCTGTCCTCAAAGAGCTTGAGGGGAGCCGAGAGTTTCCAAAGAGCACAGCTGACTGGTGAGTAAGTCCTGGTGGGTATTTTTCAAACTGGATTGAATTGTAAGTCATTGTTTTAGCAAGACTTAGTTGATTTATTTATTTTTTATTATAACAGTCTTCTAAAGTTTTAAATTTAAAGGGTTTAGTCATGGCAGGAGGGCTTAAAGCCATGGTTTGCTCTTCTTGCTGCATGTGGGAATCCAGGAACATTTCCAGTCCCCAGGACCAGCATCTGTGCAGGAAGTGTGTCCAGCTGCAGCTCCTGGAAGCTCGGGTTTCAGAACTGGAACGGCGGCCGGAAACACGGTGGAGCATCCGCGAGTCTGAGAGCATCGTGCATAGCACATTTAGAGAGGTGGTCACACCGCAGCTGAAAGGACTTGAGGAAGGAAGGGAATGGGTAACCACCAGGCAGTCCAAGAGAAACAGGAAAGTAGTTCAGGAGTCCCCTGGGGTCCTGCTTGCAAACCGGTATTCCATTTTGGAGGCTGGTGCGGCTGGTTCCTCCAGGGAGTGCGGACAGAGCCAAGCTTCTGGCACCACAAGCAGCCTGTCTGTACAGGAAGGGGGAAAGAGAGGAACAGCAATAGTAATAGGGGATTCTATAGTCAGGGGAACAGATAGGCGCTACTGTGGCCGTCAACGTGACTCCAGGATGGTGTGTTGCCTCCCTGGTGTCAGGGTCCAGGATGTCACTGAACGGCTGCAGGGCATCCTGAAGGGGGAGGGTGATAAGGCAGAGGTCATGGTACATGTTGGTACCAATGACATAGGGAGAAAGAGGGATGAGGTCTTGCATCAAGAATTCAGGGAGTTAGGTAGTAGTCTAAAAAGCAGGACCTCTCGGGTTGTGATCTCTGGATTACTCCCAGTGCCACGTGCTAGCGAGTATAGAAATAGGAGAATAGCACAGATGAATGCGTAGCTTAACAGTTGGTGCAGGAGGGAGGGTTTTAGATTCCTGGACCACTGGGACCGTTTCTTGGGAAGATGGGACCTGTACAAGCGGGATGGTCTACATCTGAACCAGAGGGGGACTAACATCCTTGCTGGCGGGTTTGTTAGTGCTGTTGGGAGGAGTTTAAACTAATTTGGCAGGGGGAGGGGACGCAGACTTCTAGCAGAATAGGGACACAGCTAAACACAGGAAAGCAAACAAGTCAGAGGGAATACAGCGGAAGTAAGTTTCAAGGGAGTAAGACCAGGATGGATAGCCTCTACTTTAATGCCAAGAGTTTTACAGTTAAAACGGATGAGTTAAGGGCAAGGACTGACACGTGGAATTGTGATATAGTAGCTATCACAGAGACATGGTTGAGGGAGGGGGAGGATTGGCAGCTCAATATCCCGGGATATAGAATCTTCAGACAAGGCAGAGGAGGGGGCATTGCAATATTAGTTAAGGAGTCAGTTACTGCAGTAAGGAGAGATGATACCTTGGAGGGGTCATCAAATGAAGCTTTATGTGTAGAGTTTAGGAATAAAAAAGGGACAGCCACATTGCTAGGTGTTTATTATAGACCCCCAGATAGTCAGCGGGAAATTGAGGAGCAAATATGTGCGCAATTCGCAGAGGTGTGTAAAAATAATAATAGGATAATTATATTAGGTGATTTCAACTTTCCCAACATTAATTGGGATAGTCATCGTGTTAAGGGCTTAGATGGAGTGGAGTTCTTAAAATGTATACAGGAGAAATTTTTAGCTCAATATGTAGAGGATCCAACAAGGGAGGGTGCAGTGCTGGACCTAATTGAAGCCGGACAGATGGTTGATGTGTTGGTGGGGGTGCATTTTGGTGATAGCGACCACAACATGGTACAATTTAAGCTTGTTATGGAGAAAGAAATAGACAAGTTGCAAAAAAAGGTTATTTAGTAAAATAAGGAAGGATCTGGCCAAGGTAGACTGGATAGAGTTACTTGTCGGGAAATCTACAGAAGAGCAGTGGGGGGCATTCAAAAAGGAAATGGGGAGGGTACAGGCCCAACATGTTCCCTCATAGGTAATAGGTAGGAGCAACAAGCCCAGAGACCCATGGATGACCAGAAACATTCAGGGTACGATGAGAAGGAAAAGAGAGGCTTTTAGCAAATACAAGGAGAGCAAATCAACAGAAGCATTAGTGGAGTACAGAAAGTGTAGGATGGAGCTTAAGAAAGCAATTAGGAGAGCAAAGAGGGGATATGAGAAAGTTCTGGCTGGTCAAAGTAGGGAAAATCCCAAGATATTCTATAAGTATATCAATGTTCCGCTTAATTGAAAGGTCAGTTACAAGGGGACACAAGTTTATGGTGAGGGGCAGGAGGTTTAAGGGGGATTTGAGGAAGAACTTTTTTTACCCAGAGGGTGGTGACGGTCTGGAATGCACTGCCTGGGAGGGTGGTAGAGGTGGGTTGCCTCACATCCTTTAAGAAGTACCTGATGAGCACTTGGCACGTCATAACATTCAAGGCTATGGGCCAAGTGCTGGCAAATGGGATTCGGTAGACTGGTCAGGTGTTTTAATGCATCGGTACAGACTCGATGGGCCGAAGGGCCTCTTCTGCACTGTATTATTCTGTGATTCTGTGAAGTCAGGATTTATGGCTGTCATAGGACTTGCCTCTGGAAAGGCTTTTGTTTCATTTTACCTGTTAAAAAAGCCAGAGGGTGTTTGGCCAAGAGCAGTTGGAGTCTGCTTATTGACCTGCCAGGAGAACAGAAGAAAATCCAGACAGCTGATATCTTTCTCTCTTTGAGGAATCCCTGCTCTTGAAAAGTAAATCCTGCACCAAGTTGTACTGTTGCCTCCTGTATTTGAAGAAATCCTGAATGTTTGCAGAAACCTTACATCTTTGAAAGAATTTTGCATCGAATGTGAGAACTGAAACCTTTGTTGCTGCACCCCTGATGTAAGAGCTATGTAAAGCATTCTGTGCTGAATCTCTTTGAATGTCTACCCAAATAGACCATCAACATCACCTGGAAAGAACTGTTCCAGGAAGATTCCTAATGGCAGCCACCTATTCGCCTTTGGGACACCTTGCCAAAACAAAGGACTTCCATATCTTCTCTTCAGTCTGTTATTATTTATTCCTTCTATTTCTTTGTAATAGCTGTAAACAAAAATCCTTTCTTTTCCCAGTATGTGAGTGTGTGTGTGAGGGCTAGGATAAAATAAGGGGCTTTAATATTTCCATTTATGCATATGTTTTACTTCATCATTGGTTCAGACTTGGTTTATAATAAACAGATAATTTAGTTAAAATGGAAATACTCAGCAGGTCTGGTAGCATCTGTGGAGAGAGAAGCAGAGTTAACGTTTCAGTTCAGTGACCCTTCTTCAAATAATTTAGTTGTTTATTCAAGAAACCCTGGTTGGTGTGCTTTAATTTGGGGACAAATAGAGTATCTGATGGACTGTTTCAGTAAGTGGGAAAATTTAAATATATGTTGTGACCTGTGGAGAAGTGGGACTGAATTAACAGTGCACTCCCCCCACCTCAGTTGTAACATCTTACAACCTACCACAGCAGTGAATGAACAACATTTTCCTTCTGAAGCAGGCTAGACTTATGACTTTTACACAGAAATCCCGCACTTCTCCACGTTTGCAACCATGAAACCGTTACCTTACCTAAAAAGACTCAGAGGATCAAAACTCTGCTACATGGTGTGACATTATGATAATATAAGGTCAGGAATTCCACTGAACAGTACCAGCATGAACTGGGAAATGAGAGAACTGTCGAATGTTAATGTCAATTCTATGATCTGGAGACTGGAGAATGGAGAAGAATGCAAGTGTGAACTGGGGAGGGAGAATGAGGGAAGGATTCTCCTGTGAACCACAAAGAAAGGAGAACGGGAGAAGAGTTCCAACAGCAAAAGAGAACAGTCTGTGTAATATTATTATCAAAATTTCTGCTTATCCAGTCCTGGTTGTCAGAAAAGCAGCATGCTGAATCTGAGGCAATGGAGGAGTCGAGAGAGGTGATGGTGAGGTCGAATTCGGTGTCATCAGTGTACATAAAACCTGATGCTATGTTTTCAGATGATGTTGCCCCTTGGCTATATGTGAATAAGAAATAGGAAGGGGTCAAAGATAGATCATTGGGGAATTGACAAGTGGTAGTGCCATATTAATCACTCCCTGCACCTTGGAAAACTCAGTAAACTGGAAAAAATCCAACCCTGGGCTCTCTAGAGAGAGTGATGTACTTACGGTGAATGAACCAATGTATTGCAGCCTGGCTAATGTTGGCTATATTGCCTGTCGTCACCACCCCCCCCCCCCCCCCCCCCAACTCCCACCCACCCCAGAACTTTCCCTTTCCTGAAAGTAAAAAAGTTTATGCCATTATCACGTGCAATTCACAAGGCCTGTACCTGTCCTGTACCATGGCTCCAAGTAAGCTTGCAGGATGTCATTTAGTTTCCACAAAATCCTCCTGGATAAACATGAATCTCTAGACACATTGCTCCACTGTAGCTGCTGCAGGAACAGAAATGCAGGTGGAAGGGTACAAGCAGGTTGGTGACCTCATTCTTTCTGTGTTGTTTTTGTTTCTTGTCAAGAAGGAGAACTTGGAGTAAATCTTCATCTTTTCCTCCTTGTATGCTGCATTTAAGTGGGTACACAATGGCCCAATCTTTCAGGAGTGACGGACAGGATTCTTGCAGTACTCTCCAGCACCCAAACCAATTAGTTCAAAAAATTCAAATCCATTACTGTTGGTCTCGAACCCTGGAATCCTGCTTCAAGAAAAGATAGAAAAGCCAAAAACTCACTCAAGAAGTAGTTACAAAATCTTAGACTCTGAGCAGCTGATAGAAGTAAACGAGGCACCTTGTACCTCAAATGCTCATGTGTTTTGTGATGAAGTTCCTGATGTGGATAGTGGAAATGTGAGTGATCATGATACACTTAACAGAGCTATTGCATTCAAAGACTAAATGCCCAGGGTGGGTACTCAGGTGACATATATTCCACAATTACCCAGTGAATGGAGGATACGACAATTGCAGAATAAGCTACTGGCAAGTTTAAATATTGGTTGAATGTTCGGGATGATGGACAAGAAGCGAGGTCCATGAACTGGCAGAATGGGGTGAAAGAAAGTGCAGTGCGAGTACTGATAGTGGGTCCGGAAGTGACTCTTGTGTCAGAAAAACAATCATGTACCAGGGATGGACCCTCTGATTGTGCAAAAGGGAGATCTCACAGTAGTAACCCCAACAGACATAAAAGTGTAAGTAAAGGCCTAGCTTCTATAGATTAGATGATGAAATAAAGACTACAGAAACAGTCTTGGAACAGAACTAGAAGCAGAAGTCCTCATGATTGTTAAGTTTTGGTGGCTGCCAATAAACTTGGAGTAAAACTAATAAGAGAGGCAAAACAAAGGGAATTAGATGGTTGGGGAGAGTTTGGAGTTTATTCTGAGGTACCAGATAAAAGGCAACCAGCTTTGTCACATAGGTGGATTTGTGTTGAAAAAATCCTTGCAAATGGGACTTATAAGGCTAAAGTGAGTTGCTGGGGGTTTCGAAGAGTGACTGGGTGATACAGATGTTAAAGTGGACTCTCCCACAGCTGGAAAAGTAATCATAAAGTCTTTTTTGCCCTTTTGGCCACATATTCATGGGAGTGTAGATTAATTGACATAAAAGCTGCATTTCATCAGAGTGATACTTTTAAGAGAGAAGTGTTGCTGAAATGGCCCAAAGAGGCAGCAGATGCAGGAAGAAAACTATAGAAACTAAATACATCTTTGGCCTGAATGATCATCCAGGGTGTGGTATTTTTCGGTGAGCTCTGTTTTCCTGAAAACAGGTTGTGTTCAACTAAAAGCAGATTCCAGTCTTTTATTGATGTCATAAAGGAAATCTTTCTGGTATCTTCATGATGCATGTTGATGATTTCTTATGGGATGGTACTATGATGAGAAATATGTTAATAAAATTAGAGTTGAATTTAATATTGGGATCTGTCTTGTGGGGCTTTTAAATATTAAGCAGAGTAGGTCTGGAATAACCTTAAATCAACAAACCTATTTAGAATGTTACCCCCATCCTGGTTAATCATACTCAGTCATCACAGAAAAATGATGTTATATCTAAAGAAAAGACAGAGTAATTGCTCTGAAGCTTGCTTGGTCAGTTGAACTGGTTGTGTAGTCAGATGAGACTTGATCCTCGTTTTTTTTTGTATTGGAGTTAAGTACTTCAATGAAACACCCTGTAGTTGAGAATGTTTTGAGGACAAATGAAACATTAAAAAAAATAAATCTGGAGAAATGCGTTCTTAAATTCCCATCATTAGGTTACCCCAAAAACACAAAACCAGTCATTTTTAGTGATGCTTCACAAGCTAATCTTTCTGATGGGTGTTCTAGTGCAGCTAGTTTCATAATATTTCTTATGGGTGAGAATAGGAAATGTTGTCCTTTACTTGGGAAGCTAAGAAAATAAAAAGGATTGTTAAAAGTTCTTTGATTGTTGAAACACTGGTTCTTATGGATTTAGTGAATATGAGATTCTATTTGTCAAAAATTTCAGTGAGATTCTGTATAGTGGGTGTACTGAAGATAATATATCCATTGAATGTTATGTAGATAATCGTTCATTGTACATTGATAATGTACACTACAAAAACTGTGAGTGAGAAGAGGTTATGAATTGATCTTGCTGGCTGGAAACAAATGCTGGCGAGAAAGGAAATCTCTAAAATGAAAAGGGTGGATGCAAGTCATCAACTGTCAAACTGTTTTACAAAAAGAAATGCATATGCAAAGACATTGCTACGTGTACTAGAGGAAGGGCATCTTGCAATGTAATGCTTTGTACAGAATATGGGGAATTTTGATTTAATTTGTTTTGAAATTTTGGTTGTACATATAGACTCAATTTTTTATTTAAAGAGAGAGAAGGAAGTCTTAATTGCAGATTAATTGTACTTATTTAATTGTATATTGCAGGTGGTGGGCATTAATTGGGATTCACTTGTGTCCCTATAAATAGACAGACTGAAACTATGGTTGCTGGGTTAGGAGGTGTATGCTTGTAATGTGTAACATTAACATATAACATTCCAGACTCAACATTGAGTTCAAATCATAACCACTCCTCCCATGCTTTGGGACAGCAGCTGTTGGTAAAGATTCTGTTATTGTCATTTACATCTCCTCTAGATCCATCATTTGTTTCTTGTTCCATTACCCCATTCCCTTTTGCCTTGCACCAACATCCCTTTTGTCATTCAATCTCTCCTGCCTTCCACATTATCACAGACCTTACCTTTTGGTCTTACTTCCCCTCACCCCTTTCCTAGCCTCTGTAGTTGCTTAAAACTTGTTGCATCTATTGTTTTCCAGTTGCGATGAAAGGTTCATTTTGCTTCTTTCTCCACAGATGCTGCCTGACCTGCTGAGTATTTCCAGTATTTTCTGGTTTTATAGAAGTTAGCACATGCCTCTTTATGGCCTGTTACAGGTAGACATCAAACCATGGATGATATATGAGTGTATGTTCTCATGCCCAGCCTCTAAGAAATACCATGCAGCAGTTATTCGCTCAGCCTCATAGTTTTCTCATTGGCAATTTAATAGACATTTTCTACAGCATAATGGAAGGATTTACACAGCACAATTCACAGGGTGCTATCTAAAATCAAGCTCTAGACATCAAACTCCATTGATGGATACATGGCTTACCTATTACTACTTAATATAGATAATCAAATATGGCTATTACACAAAGATAAATGCCCGTGATGAGGTCATGCTCTTTCAGGAAGCTAAGTGACAGGTGACAGGAACACTCCCGACAGTCATTTACTATTGCCACAAATGCAACCTCAGAGTCTGGTTCTTAATCTTGCTCATGTGGCAAATGAAAAATATGAAATGCATGCTTAGGAGTTCTGAATCATGCAGTAGACCATCACCTTAACTCGATTTTGATTTTGTTGTCATTGAAGAGAGACGATAAAGACCAGAGCACCTTTCACCCCTTCTCAGTTCTCTCCTGATGAATTGTGTCAAAGTTCAAGTTGGCTTGGTGGTAAAGTGAACAAGTTTTCTTTTGGAATAGGTGAAAAAACACACCACTGATAACAGTTGTAATACTATTTATTGCTTTTACTGACTTTTTGTATCTAGCACTGCAGTTTTGTATTTTTTTCAAGAATGAACCAACCACCTCTTTCTCAAATATCACTGCACAACGGCAGAGCAAACCAATCTCAGTAGCACCTACGATGCACAATGAATGGTCCTCGTTCTTTATAATCTTCCTGGCGAACCCACAAAGACTGGAAGGCGTGTAGTGAGGCCAATATGGACCCGCCAATCCAGACAGCATATTTCCTCTCCGGTACGGCGTGGATATTGGTTTTGGTGTCTTTGGGAACCAAAGCAAAAATTTCTCTGCAAAACCGAGAATAAAAGCCCTCAAACATTGTCGACCCCCCACTCAACAGAACATTATCGTACATGAGTTGCTGAACCTGGGGTTGAGCTTTTTTCAAACTGTTGATGGTTATTATGTGAATACCTTCTTGGTTTGATCCCATGACTGATGGCTTGAAGAGTGCCTCCGGACATTTCATTCTTTCCTTTCCAATGGTAATGACATGACCATCAGGGAGCTCATAGTCAACTAGATACTCCTGATCAGACAAATTAGTCTCTTTTTCCTGATCAACAGCTACATAACAACATTTCTGCTTGATGTCTTCGACTATGTACCTGCCTTTCTCATGAAATGCGTTACCTGCCTCACTGAGCAACTTTATTAGGTAAGTAGTGAGATCGTGGCCGCCCAAATCCATTCGACTGATTCCATCAGGCATGTTGTAGCCGTCATGAACGGGAACAGCATGGGTCACACCATCACCAGAATCTACCACCAACCCCGTGGTTTTCCCATAAGAATATACAGCCAACACTGACTGGTAAGAGACGTGCATGGCAGGGACATTGAAACGCTCGAACAAAAGTTCCGCGATCTTCTCTCTGTTAGTAGTGGGACAGAGAGGAGGGTCTGAGATTAGGATTGCGTGTTCCTCGGGAGAAACCTTCAGATCCTCATAAAATACATGCCGAAGGAGATCTTCTGCTGCTGTCCAGTCCACAATAATTCCTTGTCGGGTTGGCCGAACTAGTTTGAGGTCGGGTTCGGTTGAGACCGTTTTACCCACAACGATCTGGTTACGTTTACTCTTTCCTCTCGGGTATCCTACCACTGACCCAACCAGTGACTGGGGCATTGGATCACCGGCATAACCCACTTTACAGTTCCCCGATCCAATGTCCACTACCAGTGCTCCAGTTCTCAGAACTGAGATTCTGGGTTGTGACCCAGAGTCTGGCTTATCTTTAGGTTTGACATCCTTAATCGTTCCGGGTAATGAGGGCGGTCTTGATATTTTCGCCTTTTCCACAGTGCGAGACGGCGGCCGTTGAATTTTCTGTAACATTTTCGAAGTCTTCGAAGAACAACCAGGCCGGTATGTTGTGTTTGATAGCCGGGATATCAATTTAGTAAAGCACTAGGGGTGAAATTTGTTAAATCCACCCCTGCACAGTGGGACATCATAGTCACATTTTACTTCATCAATTATGACGGTGGTGAGATGCAACTTGCAACTCAGGCACTTCTGGCAAAATTTGCTATCATTATATTTATACCTTTGAAATTGTTTATTTTAATTTTACCTTTAGACTGTCAGAGCATCCTTAAAGTGCGATGATAATTTAAATGCGTGTGCACATGAACTATGGTTAGCTGTGTAGAAAGTGTTGTGTACAGACTATCTAAATCAACACCCTCTTCACACCATTCAAAGAAGATACTGTTGTCAAACATTAAAGTGGAATTTGTAAAGTAAAAAGTATTTAGCCTCACGTGCCTGGTGTAATCTTTGACCTTGCCCTGACAACCTTTAACCTTACAGCTTCTCTACTCGTTACCCATAAAGTAAATCCAAAGAGAAAGTTATTATTTTTCCGGAAAATATAAGCATATTGACCTGAAATGTAAAAGTCCTGCCATTAACTGCTTCATCTTTCTCTGTAGTCTTGGCTAGGCTGAAGTTCCCCTTATCTCTAACCACTTTTATTTTTCTTCCACCGGATCTTTTTTGGGATCTCTGTCTTGTTTATTGCCATGCTGTAGGCATGTTAGTAACACAAGATAAAGATATCCAGTGGAAAAAGGTTATGGAACTGGAGTCAGAAAAGAAAAAGAGAATATCAGTCCATCACATTCATGTGTTTTTTCATTTTGACTAGAAATAGGCAGTTATTATTCTTATTACAACTTTTTTGTTGACTTAAGATTTATGGAAAAATGCATTTAAGCAAAGAAATAATCATTGTGGGTTTAAATAATTTAGTTGATCCTGAAATTGTTCTGAAATTTTTAAAAGAGCAGTATTAGGAATGATGCTGCATTTTGTTAAACAAAAGTCCTAAACCCAAAACATACAGGTGTAATTTGGATCTCCGACTGTCTCATTTGTACCTAGTTAGTTTTGATTTTTGACTTGCCTGCCATTCCAGGGGGCATAATTTGGGAGCTTCATTACTTTATACAAATTGGAATTAAGTGAGGTACATTACAAAGTCAATGCAATTTCTGACCTTTCTATCTGACTGACACCAACTACATCCTACTTCCATACCAATGGTATGAATTCTGAACCAGCTGTTTCCCAAGGTACTATACAACAGAAGCATCATCTGTTCATTTTTGTATTCCAGCCCTCCTTGAGATAAAGGTCAACATTCCATTAGCTTTTTTTGAATACTTTTTTTTAACCTCTGTACCAGCCTTTAGTGTACATGAAGATCTAAATCCCTTTTCTCTTTCACAGCTCCTGGTCTCTCATTAAGAAAATATTTTGTCTTTCATGTATTGACCTCCCAATATTGAACTTCATCTGCTATAGTTTTTCCCTGCTCACTTAATTTATGTTCTTTTGTATCTTCCTGTTTCCATCTACAGAACTTACTGTCCTAACTTTGTGTCAATTGCAAACTTGTAGATGTAACTCTTGCTTCCTTGAGCAAAGTAATTAATATATAGTAAAAAGCTGAAATCCCAATAGAGATTCCTGGGAAGCACCACTTGTCACAATCTGTCAATCAGAAACTGTTACATACATAGGAACATATGAATTAGGAGCGGGAGTAGGCCACTCAGCCATTCAAGCCTGCTCCGCCATTCAATAACTTCATGGCTGAACTGATTACTCCACATTTCCACCAACCCCCAATAACCTTCCACCCCCTTGCTTATCAAGAATCTATCTACCACTGCCCTAAAAATATTCAAAGACTCTGCTTCCACTGCCTTTTGAGGAAGAGAATTCCAAACACTCACGACCCTCTGAGAAAAAAATTCTCCTCATTGCTGTCTTAAATGGGCGACCCCTTATCTTTTTAAACAGTGACCCGAGTTCAAGATTCTCCCACAAGGGGAAACATCCTTTCCACATACTTCTTGTCAAGACCCCTCAGGATCTTATATGTTTCAATCAAGTTGCCTCTTACTCTTCTAAATTCCAGCGGATACAAGCCTAGCCTGTCCAATCTTTCCTCGTAAGACAGCCCGCCCATTCCAGGTATTAGTCTGGTAAACCTTCTTTGTACTGCCTCCAACGCATTTATATCCTTCCTTAAATAAGGAGACCAATACTGTACACAGTACTCCAGATTTGGTCTCACCAATGCCCTGTATAGCTGAAGCATAACCTCCCTATTTTTGTATTCAATTCCCTTTGCGATAAATGATAACATTCTATTAGCGTTCATAATTATGTGGTGTACCTGCATACTAACCTTTTGTGATTCATGCACTAGGACACTCAGATTCCTCTGCATCTCAGAGCTCCGCAATCTCTCACCATTTAGATAATATGCCTCTTTTTCATTCTTCCTGCCAAAGTGGACAATATCCCACTTTCCCACATTATACTCCATTTGCCAGGTCTTTGTCCATTCATTTAACCTAGCTATATCCATTTGTAGCCCCCTTGTGTCCTCTTCATAAGTTACTTTCCTACCTATCTTTGTGTCATCAACAAATTTAGCAACCATATCTTCGATCCCTTCAACTAAGTCATTTATATAAATTGTAAAATGTTGAGGGCCCAGCACAGATCCCTGTGGCACACCACTCGTTACATCTTGCCAACCGGAAAATGACCCATTTATGCCTACTCTCTATTTCCTGTTAAATCCATGCCAATATATTACCCCCTACACCATGAGCTTTTATTTTCTGCAATAACCTTTGATGTGGCACCTTATCAAATGTCTTCTGGAAATCTAAGTATAATACATCCACTGGTTCCCCTTTATCCACAGCACATGTAAAAATTGGTTAAACATGATTTCCCTTTCACAAAACCATGTTGACTCTGCCTAATTACCTTGAATTTTTCTAAATGCCCTGCTATACCATCTTTAATAATAGCTTCTAACATTTTCCCTAACACAGATGTTAAGCTAACTGGCCTGTAATTTCCTGCTCTCTGTCTCCCTCCCTTTTTGAATAAAGGCGTTACATTCGCTATTTTCCAATCAAACAGAACCTTCCCCGAATCTAGGGAATTTTGGAAAATTAAAACTAACGCATCAACCATCTCACTAGCCACTTCTTTTAACAATTTAGAATGAAGTCCATCAGGTCCTGGGGACTTGTCAGCCCGCAGCTCCAGCAATTTGTTCAGTACCACTGCCCTGGTGATTGTAATTTTCTGGAGATCCTCCCTCCCTTCCATTTCCTGACTTACAGCTAATACTGGGATGTTACTTGTGTCCTCAATAGTGAAGACCAATGCAAAATATCTGTTCAATTCATTTGCCATCTCCTCATTATCCATTATTAATTCCCCAGACTCACTTTCTATAGGACCAACACTCACTTTGTTAACTCTTTTCTTTTTAAAATATCTTTAGAAACTCTTACGATCTGTCCTTATATTTCTAGCTAGCTTTCTCTTAACTCTAATTTCACCTTCCTTATCAATCTTTTAGTCATTCTTTGCTGTGTTTTATGTTCTGTCCAATCTTCTGACCTGCCTCCCAACTTTGCACAATTATAGGCTTTTTCTTTCAAGTTTGATACTATCTTTAACTGTTTTAGTTAACCACGGGTGACAGGTCCCACCCTTGGAATTTTTCTTTCTTGTTGAAATATATCTATTCTGTGTATTCTGAAATATCCCCTTAAATGTCTGCCATTGCATCTCTATTGACTTATCCCTTAACCTGATTTGCCAGTTCACTTTTGCTAGCTCTGCTTTCATGCCCTCATAATTGCCCTTATTTAAGTTTAAAATACTCTCTCCCTCAAACTGAATGTAACATTCAATCATATTATGATTGCTGCTACCTAGGGGCACCTTAACTATGAGGTCATTAATTAATCCTATCTCATTGCACAATACCAAGTCTAGTATCGCTCGCTCTCTGGTTGGCTCCAGAACGTATTGTTCCAAGAAGTACATAGAATGTTTTCGGGATAATTTTCAGTTCATCTGTTTTGTTTCGAATGATATGTGCATTCAGATACAGAGCCTTTAGTTTTATCCTTTTATTATTTTTGTAACCTCTAGCCTTATCTGTTGATTTACTCCTAGATGTGTACACCCTGTCCCTTCCTGTCACAGTCTGTTTATCATTTCCCATATTAATACCTTTCTCTCTTGACTTGTCTCTAGTCTTTGATTTACCATATCTTTCCAAATTTGTTCCCTTGCCCCATCGTTCAGTTTAAAATCCTCTCTACTTCTCTAGTTATGCAGCTCACTAGAACACCGGCCCCAGCATGGTTCAGGTGTAGACCGTTCCAACGGTACAGCCACTACTTTCCCCGTTACTGGTGCTAGTGCCCCACGAACCGGAACCCACTTCTATCACAGCAGTCTTTGAGCCACACATTAATTTCTCTAACCTTATTTGCTCTATGCCAATTTGCACATGCCTTTGAGATACTGCTTCTTAATTTGGTGCCTAGTTCCTCATACTGACTATGCAGAACCTCTTTCCTTATCCTGCCTATATCTTTGGTACCTAGATAGACCACGACGACTGGATCCTCCCCCTCCCACTGTAAGTTCCTCTCCAGCCCTGAGCAGATGTCCTGAATCCTGACACCGGGCAGGCAACACAGCCATCTGGACTCTCACTCTTTGCTGCAAAGAACAGTGTCAATCCCCCTAACCATACTGTCCCCCACTACTACTACATTCCTTTTTTCTCCCTCCACTTGAATGGCTTCCTGTATCATGGTGCCATGGTCAGGTTGCTCATCCACCCTGCAACCCCCACTCTCATCCAAACAAGCTGAAAGAACTTCAAACCTGTTGGGCAATTGCAAAGGTTGAGGCTCCTGCACTCCTGCCCTTTGGATCCCCGTACCTGCGTCAGCTGCAGCCACACTCTCCTGTCCCTGACCACTGACCAAATCAGAAGACCCTATCCTAAGGGGTGTGACCACCTCCTGGTAACTTTCCCCCTCCCTGATGTGTCGCAGTGTCTGCAACGGACTCCAGTTCAATGACTCTGAGCTGAAGCTCTTCGAGCCACAAACACTTACTGCAGATGTGTTTGCCCTGAATCACACTGGCATCCAGGAGCTCCGACATGCTGCAGCCGTGACACGTCACCTGTCCTGCCATCCTTAATGTGTTTTAATTAACTCCATAATTATTTTATTCAATTATTTATTTTATTTTCCTTTTTTATATATATTTTATTAAGCTTACCACTAGTTCCTTTACTATTTTAAGCATTAGGATCAGGATGGACCTTAATCAGTTACTAGATCTTCACCAAACAGGTAGCTTCTTCCCAAACTAATCACCTACCTGCTTGCTTGTGATGTTTGATGCTCTGTTTGATTTAAATTAAATTAAATTAAATTAAAAGCTTACCTGTATACTCACCCCAGCGGCTGTCTGTTTCCCTGCTCTCTCTGTTGATTGTGACATCACTTTGATGGCACTTTTCGATTTTTTCCCTGCTCCACTCCTGCTGCTCCCGCTGTGCTTCTCTCTCTCACTCACTCTGTCTCCGGTCTCCGACTCTGGGCTTTTGGCATGCTTTTTAAACCTCTGTTCTCTTGATCCCTACTCTCTAATACCCATCTCCCAACCAATTCCTAACTGTTACGACCAGGTAAGAAAGGAGGTCTAGGGTTCCCTCTCCTTCTTCACCTGGTCTTAGCCTAACTTGGTTTAATTTTAAATACACCATGTTTTTAGCTCCCCCTTGGTGAATCCTTGTTCACTGCTTTCCAATTGTAAGGCAAGGAAACCAGCCAAACAGGTTTTCTTAGGTTTAAAGAAGAAAGGTTGAACTTTATTAAACTTAAACTCTAATTCAGTTAACGCCTACGGATACATGGCACGCCCACATTAGCATGCACACGTGACACACATGCAGATAGCAACAGAAAAGAGTAGAAGAAATAAGGTGGAAAAGTTTGAGTGAATATCTGAAGATGATTTGGTGACTGTTCTTAGAGCTCGCTGTAGAGTCCTTGATTGTAGGGAGGTCATGCTTTTCATAGGGCCCAATATTCTTCTTAAACCTTGTTCTGTGTAGGCGACTTTTCTCTCTTAAGGTTCATGTGTCTTCAGTGAGTTTGGAGTTCCGTGAGAAAGAGATGGGAGCAGGCAGAAGAGGTCTTCTCAGCCCAGGAGCAGTCTTTTTTCCTCAAGCTGTTTGTACAATTCAAAAGAACTGAGGTTGCCCAGTAGATTAGTCATGTGACTAGCTGGTTTGAGCATGTCTGTGTGTGTGGATTCTCTTGTCTTAGCCGACCCTAGAATGTCTCTTCTAACACACAATACCTAGTGATCAAAGTCCATTTTAGGATAAATGGATAAGGGAATAGCCCTTTTACTCCACAATCACTGTGTGTTAGTATGCAAATGTTTTTTCAGCCAAGTGTCTAGTGATTGTTTTTAACAAGACCTTTCTTCACTCCAGCAACAGCTTAAAATCAATGTTCATATGAAAAAATTAATATGCCTTATTCTCAGCAGGTGGGGGTCTGTAAGACACCTCCACACCCACTGGAATGAAATGCGATTTGAGAAAAGCATTAAAAAAGGGTCGAGAGAGAAAATGTAAGATACAAAAAAAACATGCATCTCTCATTCATTCACATTCATTCATAAATCCTAAGACTTATTACAGCCTGTCTTTTCTTGGTGCCAGTGTTGCTCTAACCTGCCCTTTTTCGCATCCAAAAAACAAGTGGTTCTTTGGGGAGGTTTTTCTTCGGTTTGCCCATTCCCATGACTGCCTAGAGTATTTATTCCTATTGAGGTCTGAAAAAGTGTAGAGGGTTGCGGGGGGGTGGGGGGGGGGGGTGGGGGGCGGGGGGAGGGGTGTTAGTTTTAATTAGCCCTATGTTGAAATTTTTTTTCTCAGGAGAGTCAATAGTGGGCGGGTCTATCCTGAACTCTCTTTCAGTACTTTGCTGAGTCATGCAAAGGCTTTTGACTTTAGGGGGAGGGGTGGTTCTCTTTTTTTTTGGACTGTAGGGGATTCTTTGCTAATCTCCCCTTTGTCCTCTGGGATATTCCTACCTGCAGGCATTTGTGCAGACTCTACTGCACTTCCCTGTGGCACTTCAACTCGGTGAGGCATCACCCTCACTGCTTCTCTGCCCCCTAGAGGTCCTTCTTTGTCTCTGCAGGTTCCTGTAAATGCTGTTAGCAACTCTGATGGGGTGCTTCTAGTGTCTGCATTAACATAGGAGGATGTGGGGTCTAATTTTTTTCAATCATTTCAGGGTTGGCTGACCGGACAGTAGGGGTTTTCATCCTGGATTTTTCCAAGACATTTTTTAACCTGCCCTCGGTCCCTTTCCCCTCGTTCCTTTCTAACCTGTTGTCAGCCTGGTGCCTGCCTGTCCTCTTTTGTTCTTGGCAGGGGTCCCTTACAGTTCACCAGCCCTCTCCTGGAGGGTCCCCAAACACTGATACAGGACTTAGGGGTGCAGATTTCACTGGAGGTTGGGGTTTCCTCTCTACTGGCACATGTGGCAACTCCTACAGTACTCCACCATATCTTTGTGAAGTTTGGGCCAGTCAAACCGCTGTCTTATGCGGGCTTTGGTTTTTCTTATACCGGTATGTACAGCCACTGTAGTCTCATGGGCCCTTCTTAATATTTCTCTCTGACTCCACTAACTGGTGAGCTACTGCCCACTCCTTGCTCTCAGGTCCGTGAGGAGAACTCCATTTCCTCATCAGTACCTCATTCTTTAAGTAGTAGCTATCAGGGACTCCCTCTGCTTCCCTTTCAGCCTGGGAAGCCTGTGCTAACTCTCGCAATATTGGGTCAGCTCGCTGAGCCTCAGCTAAGGAAAATCCATTTGATTCATTCCCTGGATCTCCTAACTTCCCAAAGAAAGTCTCAGACAGACAGACCTGGTCATCTGCCTGCAGTGCCAATTCAGTGTCCTCTGGGGGAGCTGGCTTGATCATGGCCTGATCCAGTACACGTTCAGGGAAACTTCAGGCGTCCGTCTCCTGCCATTGCCCTGTCTCTCTGACCTCCTGCGGTCTACCTTTCATTGCTGGGGGGTGGGGGTGGGGGCCACCACCTTCACCCCACCAGATCATTACCTAGGAGCAGGTCAACCCCATCCACAGGCAAACTAGGAACAATCCTCACAGTCACCGGTCCCGAAACTAGGTCGCACTCTAGGTGCACCCGGTATACAGGTACAGGCATACACTGCCCTCCATTACCATTCACCATCATTCTGGTGTTCACTGCACTCTCTGGGGGAAAGGTCAGACCTTTTCCCAGTAAAAGGGATCGAGTGGCCCCTGGGTCCCTGTGAAGTTTTGCGACTGAGGGTAATTAAGAGTTAGTTTTATCTAAAGTCTGGTGTTTTATTTAGCAAATTAACTTAACAGTTGCTGTTTGGGTTGGAGAAGGTGAGTTTTAGACCAGCTTTAAACAGAGTTCACTCAGGCTCTGCTTGCAGCTGCACCTTGTTAATTAGATATCTGGCTGAAACCAGTTTTCAGGGGCTAGAGTCAGACAGTATAAAAGTGGGCCATCTTATAGTGCTGACTTAATTTGCACTGGAGTGCTGACTTGGGGCTGCATTAGAGTACTAAAGTGGGAGTTTTGTGACTGAGGGAGTTTGGTGAGGAGGGAGCGAGGAGCTCCTTTCATTTCCTACCTGTCCTCAAAGAGCTTGAGGGGAGCCGAGAGTTTCCAAAGAGCAAAGCTGACTGGTGAGTAAGTCCTGGTGGGTATTTTTCAAACTGGATTGAATTGTAAGTCATTGTTTTAGCAAGACTTAGGTGATTTATTTTTTTATTATAACAGTCTTCTAAAGTTTTAAATTTAAAGGGTTTAGTCATGGCAGGACAGCTTAAAGCCATGGTTTGCTCTTCTTGCTGCATGTGGGAATCCAGGAACATTTCCAGTCCCCAGGACCAGCATGTGTGCAGGAAGTGTGTCCAGTTGCAGCTCCTGGAAGCTCGGGTTTCAGAGCTGGAACAGCAGCTGGAAACACTGTGGAGCATCTGCGAGTCTGAGAGCATCGTGGATAGCATGCTTAGAGAGGTGGTCACATTGCAGCTGAAGGGACTTGAGGAAGGAAGGGAATGGGTGACCACCAGGCAGTCCAAGAGAAACAGGAAGGTAGTTCAGGAGTTCCCTGGGGTCCCGCTTGCAAATCGGTATTCCATTTTGGAGGCTGATGAGGCTGGTTCCTCCAGGGATTGCGGACAGAGCCAAGCTTCTGGCACCACAAGCAGCCTGTCTGCACATGAAGGGGGAAAGAGAGGAAGAGCAATAGTAATAGGGGATTCTATAGTCAGGGGAACAGATAGGCGCTACTGTGGCTGTCAACGTGACTCCAGGATGGTGTGTTGCCTCCCTGGTGCCAGGGTCCGGGATGTCACTGAACGGATGCAGGGCATCCTGAAGGGGGAGGGTGATAAGACAGAGGTCATGGTACATGTTGGTACCAATGACATAGGGAGAAAGAGGGATGAGGTCTTGCATCAAGAATTCAGGGAGTTAGGCAATAGAATAAAAAGCAGGACCTCTAGGATTGTAATCTCTGGATTACTCCCAGTGCCACGTGCCAGCGAATATAGAAATAGGAGAATAGCACAGATGAATGCGTAGCTTAACAGTTGGTGCAGGAGGGAAGGTTTTAGATTCCTGGACCACTGGGAACGTTTCTGGGGAAGGTGGGACCTGTACAAGGGGGACGGTCTACATCTGAACCAGAGGGGGACTAACATCCTTGCTGGCGGGTTTGCTAGTGCTGTTGGGAGGAGTTTAAACTAATTTGGCAGGGGGAGGGGACGCAGACTCCTAGCAGAATAGGGACACAGCTAAATACAGGAAAGCAAATAAGTCAGAGGGAATACAGTGGAAGTAAGTTTCAAGGGAGTAAGACCAGGATGGAGGGCCTCTACTTTAATGCCAGGAGTATTACAGGTAAAACGGATGAGTTAAGGGCAAGGATGGACACGTGGAATTGTGATGTAGTAGCCATCACGGAGACATGGTTGAGGGAGGGGCAGGATTGGCAGCTCAATATTCCGGGATATAGAATCTTCAGGTGAGACGGAGGATGGGGTAAAAGAGGAAGGGGCATTGCAATATTAGTTAAGGAGTCAGTTACTGCAGTAAGGAGAGATGATATCTTGAGGGGGCATCAAATGAAGCTTTATGGGTAGAGTGTAGGAATAAAAAAGGGACAGCCACATTGTTAGGTGTTTATTATAGACCCCCAGATAGTCAGCGGGAAATTGAGGAGCAAATATGTGCGCAATTCGCAGAGGTGTGTAAAAATAATAATAGGGTAATTATATTAGGTGATTTCAACTTTCCCAACATTAATTGGGATAGTCATCGTGTTAAGGGCTTAGATGGAGTGGAGTTCTTAAAATGCATACAAGAGAACTTTTTAGCTCAATGTGCAGAGGATCCAACAAGGGAGGGTGCAGTGCTGGACCTAATTCTGGGGAATGAAGCCGGACAGATGGTTGATGTGTTGGTGGGGGTGCATTTTGGTGATAGCGACCACAACATGGTACAATTTAAGCTTGTTATGGAGAAAGAAATAGACAAGTTGCAAAAAAAGGTTATTTAGTAAAATAAGGAAGGATCTGGCCAAGGTAGACTGGATAGAGTTACTTGTCGGGAAATCTACAGAAGAGCAGTGGGGGGCATTCAAAAAGGCAATGGGGAAGGTACAGGCCCAACATGTTCCCTCTCGGGTAATAGGTAGGAGCAACAAGCCCAGAGAACCATGGATGACCAGAAACATTCAGGGTACGATGAGAAGAAAAAGAGAGGCTTTTAGCAAATACAAGGAGAGCAAATCAACAGAAGCATTAGTGGAGTACAGAAAGTGTAGGATGGAGCTTAAGAAAGCAATTAGGAGAGCAAAGAGGGGATATGAGAAAGCTCTGGCTGGTCAAAGTAGGGAGAATTCCAAGATATTCTATAAGTATATCAATGGGAAGAGGATAACCAGGGAAAGAGTAGGACCCATTAGGGAACAAGGGGGAAATCTGTGGGTGGAGCCAGAGGACATTGGTAAGGTGTTGAACGAATACTTCACATCTGTCTTCACCCAAAAGAGTGAGGATGCAGATATGGAACTGAGAGAGAGAGACCGTGAGGTTCTTGAGAAAAATTGTCATAGGGAGTGACAAGGTATTGGAGGTTTTGGCAGGCTTAAAAGTGGACAAAACTCCAGGTCTAGACGATTTGTGTCCCAGGATGCTGTGGGAGGCGAGGGTGGAGATTGCAGGGGCTCTGACCCAAATTTTTAATTCCTCTCTGGCCACGGGGGAGGTGCCAGAGGACTGGAGAACAGCCAATACGGTCCCACTATTTAAGAAAGGTTGTAGAGATAAGCCAGGGAATGACAGACCAGCAAGTCTCACGTCAGTGGTAGGGAAACTATTGGAGAAAATTCTGAAGGAGAGAATCTATCTCCACTTGGAGAGGCAAAATTTGATTAGGAATAGTCAGCATGACTTTGTCAGAGGGAGGTCATGCCGAACAAATTTCATTGAATTTTTTGAGCATGTGACCAGGTGTGTAGATGAGGGTAGTGCAGTTGATGTAGTTTACATGGATTTCAGCAAAGCCTTTGACAAGGTCCCACATGGGAGACTTATCAAGAAAGAAAATGCACATGGGCTACAGGGTAACTTGATAAGGTGGATTCAAAATTGGCTTAGCTGTAGGAGACAGAGAGTGATGACAGACGGCTGTTTTAGTGACTGGAAGCCAGTGTCCAGTGGCGTACCACAGGGATCTGTGCTGGGTCCCCTATTGTTTGTCATTTATGTGAATGGCATAGATGACTATGTGGGGGGTAGGATCAGTAAGTTCGCGGATGACACAAAGATTGGCCGAGTGGTTAACAGTGATGTTGAGTGTCTTGGGTTACAGGAAGATATCGACCAGATGGAAAAATGGGCAGAAAAGTGGCAGATGGAAATTAACCCCGAAAAGTGTGAGGTGATACACTTTGGAAGGAGTAATGTGACACGGGAGTATTCAATGAATGACCTGACACTGGGAAGTTCCAAGGAACAAAGGGACCTTGCCGTGTTTGTCCATAGATCTCTGAAGGCAGAAGGGCAGGTTAATAGGGTGGTGAAAAAGGCATATGGGACACTTGCCTTTATCAATCGAGGCATAGATTACAAAAGCAGGAAGGTCATGTTGGAGTTGCATAGAACTTTGGTAAGGCCATAGCTGGAGTACTGTGTGCAGTTCTGGTCACCTCATTATAGGAAGGATGTGATTGCACTGGAGGGGGTGCAGAGGCGATTCACCAGGATGTTGCCTGGGATGGAACATTTAAACTATGAAGAGAGGGAGAGGTTGGATAGGCTTGTGTTGTTTTCGCTGGAGCAGAGGAGACTGAGGGGTGACCTGATCGAGGTGTACAAGATTATGAGGGGCATGGACAGGGTGGATAGGGAGCAGCTGTTCCCCTTAGTTGAAGGGTCAGTTACAAGGGGACACATTTATGGTGAGGGGCAGGAGGTTTAAGGGGGATTTGAGGAAGAACTTTTTTACCCAGAGGGTGGTGACGGTCTGGAATGCACTGCCTGGGAGGGTGGTAGAGGCAGGTTGCCTCACATCCTTTAAAAAGTACCTGGATGAGCACTTGGCACGCCATAACATTCAAGGCTGTGGGCCAAGTGCTGGCAAATGGGATTCGGTAGACTGGTCAGGTGTCTTTAATGCATCGGTGCAGACTCGATGGGCCGAAGGGCCTCTTCTGCACTGTAGTATTCTGTGATTCTTTGACTTACCTTTCGAGTACGTTTTCACTTTCATCACCCATGGAAGTGGTTGAAGCAGTTCCTGTCTATAATTGCAATCAGGGCCCTATTATGTCACAGGATCATTATTTCCATTTTAAAAGTGGTTTTCTGCTTAAATCAAGAGGGAGCTTTGAACACAGGATACTAGGCCTCTTTTGAAATAAAGCTGGATGCATCGCCAATTTTTATTGGGCAGGTCGGCTCCCAAACCCATTTTGAGGATGTTACCTCTTCGTTAGTGCCTGACGAAGGCATTCAATCAAACCTTACAAAAGTCCCACCAGCAATAAAAAAAAGCAAGCTATCTGTCTTTTAAAGTCGGTGCATTTATTTGATGGTTTAATGTCTTAAATATAACTTCTAATAAAATATTTTAAATGGTATAGAAATCAGGAAGTTGGCCTTAATAATCACTTATGAAGAAAGATATTTGGAACTGACATTAGTAGCTATATTTGATGGGAAAAGTAACAAGCCAGCAATGGCTGATATACCAATCTTTTATTATCATCTTTATACAAAAATGACATTTTGAATTAAAATCTTTATTACTCTCTGAAACTATATTAGGACAAAGGAAGAAAAATGGTTTCAGTAGCACCTACGATGCACAATGAATGGACCTAGTTCTTTATAATCTTCCTGGCGAATCCACAAAGACTGAAAGGCATGTAGTGAGGCCAATATGGAGCCACCAATCCAGACAGCATATTTCCTCTCCGGTACAGCGTGGATTTTAGTTTTTAAATCATTAGGAGCTAAGACAAAAATCTCTTTGCAGAAACGAACATTAAAGCCATCGAATAATGTGGAGCCTCCACTCAACAGAATATTATTGTACAGAAGCTGTCTAATCTGGGGATGGACCCTTTTCAAACTGTTGGTGGTCGTTATGTGAATACCTTCGTCATTTGAGCCCATGACCGATGGATTGAATAGAGCTTCTGGACATTTAAATCTTTCTTTTCCGACGGTGATGATATGACCATCAGGTAGCTCATAATCCACAAGATGGTTTACCTCGTTTTGATCATCAACAGCTACATAACAACATTTCTGCTTGATGTCTTCTACTATGTACCTGCTTTTCTCATGAAATGCGTTACCTTCCTCACTTAGCAGCTTTATTAGGTAAGTAGTGAGATCGTGGCCGCCCAAATCCATTCGACTGATTGCATCAGGCATGTTGTAGCCGTCATGAACGGGAACAGCATGGGTCACACCATCACCAGAATCTACCACCAACCCCGTGGTTTTCCCATAAGAATATACAGCCAACACTGACTGGTAAGAGACGTGCATGGCAGGGGCATTGAAACACTCGAACAGAAATTCCGCGATCTTCTCTCTGTTAGTAGTGGGACAGAGAGGAGGGTCTGAGATTAGGATTGCGTGTTCCTCAGGAGAAACCTTCAGATCCTCATAAAATACATGCCGAAGGAGATCTTCTGCTGCTGTCCAGTCCACAATAATTCCTTGTCGGGTTGGTTGGATCAGTTTGAGATCGGGTTCGGTTGAGACCGTTTTGCCCACAACGATCTGGTTACGTTTACTTTTCCCTCTCGGGTATCCCAATATTGATTCCACCACAGAATCAGGCCTGGGCTGACCGGCATGTCCCACCTTGCAACTGCCCGAGCCCATGTCAATTACTAGTGCCCCCGTCCTCTTAGTCATGCAATTCGAATTCATCTTCGCTTCTGATTTAAGCTCTGATTTTGGTTTTCTGTCCTTACCCACACCGGTTAATGTTGGAGATTTTGATACTTTATGTTTCTCCGAACTACAAGTCGGAGGCCTCTGATGCAGTTTTAACATTTTTCTTAGTTCAGAAGGTCCACGCAAATAGATTTTTTCCGACCATACACACATCGGTAAAGAATGAAGAAGCTGAATGCTTCGGATTATCCATCACAAACTGGGACATCACAATGTCACAAACGGTATCAATTATGACGTTGGCGGATGTACGTTTTGTTCGTGGTGAATTTTAAGCAACTTTCATCGCTATTCTATCAACAAAAATATATGTCGGATTCCTTTAGAGAAACAACTGGCATTCTCCCCAAATCCCGGTTTCGAAAACCATCTAGTACATGATGGGGCAGAGCGGTACTTACATACAAAAATGGAACTAATGCTGTATTTTATAGTTAGTTGATCGTTTCCATCAGAAACTGCTGATGGTTTATGGAGGAATAACCTGTGGAAGTCATTTAGAGAATTAAGGGAACAAGAAGGGGCTAAAGGAACCACATAACATTCCTCCAACTGTATTACTAAATACTGTAAATATATTGAACAAGCTGCCTCCTACTGATTAGGAGATACTAGTTTTGTTATGTTTCTTGTTTTGAAGGCCCACAATTAGGAGGCTGCACTCGAGTTGTTCTTTAAACATTTGGCCCTCTTCTGTTGTGAAATAATTATGTTCCTAAGTATTATTTGTTTGTCCTGCGCTTTCTCTACAATAGGAGTTTGTAGAAAGAGGAAGAACTTTGTCTCCATGCTCTTACTCTGATGCTGCTGGGCTCACAATTTTGTTTGGGCTGTGCATGTTATGTCCCAACAGTAAAATAATGGCTTTAAAGACAGGTGTAATTATTTTGGTGCACCTTCTGATATCACAACTTCTTCCTCATGCATTCCCAGTGATTCTGGGAGACACCACTGCCTGGAGGCAATTTCAGTCCACCCAGCTTGGAAATGGATAGCTTCCCTTTCACATAGGGCCACCCTTTTTTACTGCACCCGTACAAGACCTTCAAGATATCATCCGCAAAAATGGAAGAATCTCCCATATCACCCTAGCCTCCATTATCCATCCAGAAAAGTTTTTGTTCAAACAGCAAAAAAGCACTCTGCTTTAATGGCAACCAACACTGCTTTTAAGAACTAATGACTTGCTAGATTTTCTACCCGGTAGCCAATTGTACCAATTTTTCATGCACAGAAAATGTACTAAAATTAGGAGGATGAGCTAGCCTCATAAAATCCCATTGGGCATTTCTATAGCCTGCTTGGGATTTGGAGGAGGAAAAGGAATTCCTAAGAGGGAAGAAAGACATGTTCTGTTGTTGTGAAAACATTAGTTCAAATCCCTCATCAGCAACTGGGGAATTTAAATGTAATTAATTAAATAAATCTGGAATTTTCAAAAAAGCTAGTATCAATAATGATGACAATGAAACTACCAGATTGTTGTAAAAATCCATTAGGTTCATTAATGCCCTTTAGGGAAGGAAATCTGCCATCCTTACCCTGTCTGGCCTACATGTGATGTGGTTGACTCTGAAATGGCCTAGCAACCACTCAGTTGTATCAAACTGTGACGTAAAAGTCGAATAAGAATAAAACCAAATGGACCACTCAACATCGATCTTGGCACCGAAATATGCACCCAGCCCAGTTGACCCTGCAAAGTCCTCATTACTAACATCTGGAGACTTGTGCTGAAATCAGGAGACCTCTCCCACAGATTTGTCAAGCAACAGCCTGAAATAGTCATACTCACTTAATCATACCTTAGAGCCAAAGTCCTAGACTCCTCCTTCATCATCTCTGGTATTAGTCTGTCTCAACGGCAGGACAAACCCACGAAAAGTGGCTCAGTAGCACCACTACTGATCAAACTGGCTGAGCCCTGAAGGACAATGATACTAGTCTAGGCCTACAGCAGGTGGTGAAAGAACCGGCATGAGGGAAAATCCTTCTCGACCCATCCTCACTAATCTACCTATAACGGATGTACTTATCCATGACAGTATTGTTAGGAGTGATCACTACACAGGCCCTGTGAAGACAAAGTCCCACCATCACACTGAGGACACCGCCTCCCCCCCCCCCCCCCCCCCACCCAACTCGCTTGTGTTGTGTGGCCCTACCACCATGTTAAATAGATAGATTCAGAACAGATATAGTAGCTCAAACTGGGCATCCATGAGGAACTGTGGGTTAGCAGCAGCAGCAGAATTGTATTCCACTATAATCTTTATCCTCATGGCCCACTATATCCCTTACCATTACCATCAAGCCAGGGAACCAAACATGGTTCAGTGAGGTTTGTAGGAGAGCATGCTAGGAGCAGCATCATGCATACCTAAAAATGAGATGCTAACCTAGTTAAGCTAAAACACAGGACTACATGCATGCTAAACAGTGGAAGCAGCGTGCTATAGGCAGAGCTAAACAATCCCATAATCAGCAGATCACATCAAAGCTCCACGAGCATCCCCATCCTCAATGGTGGTGGAGCCTAGCATGTCAGTGCAAAAGACAAGGCAGAAGCATCTTTAGCCAGAGTGCTGAGTGAATATCCTTCTCAGCCTCCCAGCATCACAGATGCCAGACTTCAGCCAATTCAATTCATAGAATCATAGGGCTGAAGTTTATTTATAGTCCGCAGGTCCTGACATCAGGACTAGGAGCGGATGCGGCATCCATTGGGGCAATCAGCAGCTGGCCAAATGCAATTGAGTGCTGGCTGACCAATTAAGAATCGGGAATTGCGGGGGTTGTCCATTGAGAGGATGGAGGTGGCAGTGGAGGCGGTGAAGACAGTGTCATGTGACACCACGGAAGCTGCAGGTACCACACTTAAATGGTAGTCAGCACCTGCTTGACTGCCTAGACCCTTAGCAGATCTGCTGCCTGACTGCCCAGACCCTAATCAGATCTCCTGCCTGACTGCCTAGACCCTCATCAGAGCCCCTTCATGCAGGACTGCAAGGCATCAGATTGGAAGCCTGCAGTCGGAATGGCAGAAAGAAGATCCCAGGTGACCCCATGGTTCAATGTTGCCTCCCTCCAGATTCTGCTCCAGACTGCAAGGGAAAAGCGGGAGATTCTTTTTCCCAGGGATCGGAGGAGACTGGCCTGTCTGACAAAACAAACATGAACGGAGATAGCAGAGGCGGTCAGTAGCTATGGAGTCACCCCAAGGACCTGGACCCAGTAGTGCCGGAAAAGGGTCATTGACCTCATCCGGTCTGCCAAGGTGCGTGATCCATTCCATTTGAAACCTTTGCACCCAGCTTCTGTTACAGCGAGAGATATCGTTTGTTGAAGGAGGGATCACCCAACCATGGAAATGGGGTATTTGAATCTCCAATAGGGTATGAATCATGGCCGCACCTCTGTTAGAGCTGCCTGCCTGTCAATGCATTCCCCTGAATAGTCTCTTGAGAGTGGCTGCATGTGCCCCGATCATGGCTCGATGGACTATCATCTGAAGTCTGTGACTTTTCACCACTGGCGATTAACCTTGTCCCTCATTTTGTCTGCAGAAAAAGACTGCCCATAATAGGAGGAAGCGAGCCAAGATTGGCGGAAATGTTCCTATCTGCATGTGTTAATACTGATGGAGGAGGAGGCCGTGGAACTGGCAGGGCAACAAGGTGGGTGTACAATGGCAGACGGCAAAATGGGATGCCACTCAAGAGAGTGAGTGAGCATCTCCCGGGGCACAAGGATGTCTCCAGTGTGAACTGCCATGTAGCGCATATATTCCTCATGGCATCAATGAAGAGGTACATTTGGGGTGGTATGAATAAGACGATGTAAAGACATGAATCCTTCTAATTCCATGATTTTTCTTGCAGGTCAAAGTGACCAAGAAGAGAGAGAAGGTCCAGAGGTGAGGGGACAGTCGCCCATCTTTGAGGAGTAGGAGGTGACCGTGATTTCATTCCCGCACCCTCCACCAGCACAGATACTCTCAAATCGGTGGGTAGTCGCGCGTGTTTAGAGATGGGCACACAATCTGGTGAGCACAGCACAGACAAGCAAGGACAGCTGACGGAGGCTGTGACAGGCCAGACCACTGGCAGTCGGAGGACTGTGGGAGGCCAGGGCCATGCTGAGGCCCAGACAGATGACGTGCCTCTGGTGTTGGCATCAACACGGGAAATACTGCAGCTGCAGCGAGAGATGAGGCAAAATCTGGCAGAAATGCCAGAACTTTGTGTAACCAATGCAGGAGGCATTGCTTCAGGCCCTGGGTGCTGCACTGTCTCTACCAATTGTGCATCTAGCTTCCTCCATTGAGGGATTGGTAACTCTCATGAAGAACCACTTTCAGCAGACTAATCAGTGACTGCTGGAGATCCGCGCAGACCTGCACACTCTTGCTTTGTCCATGAGCTCTATGCAGCAGTGGCAAAGCAAGAGGGGGCGAGGCACGTAGAGTCTGCACCAGGTCCATGTCCCTCTCTGGTCAGCAGGGAGATACAGATGTGCCTTATAAGGGGAAGGAGTGGCTGGCTGCCGCACCTCTACCAGTGATGCCAGCGCCTCTATCATCCCTGCCGATTGATGTTGTCCCTGCACCTTTGCAGGAGGCCCTGAGTGTTCCAGGGCCCACTAGGCCTCAGGCACCCAGAAGGTGGCTGCCAAGGTCATCCCAAGCCAGGAGGCAGCAAGGTTAGCAGCCTGCCTCTGCCTCAGCTCACAGCGCAGTGGGAGCACCACGTAGGAGCACCCGCAAACAAGTTTAAAAAAGCACATAGATTCACATACAGCATCATGGGTCATAGTGTTGCAGAGAAGGGACGGTGCGATGATTGCAACGTGTCAATAAACTGTGCTGTTCACTCACCACATCTCCTTTCTGTTGTGCATTCCTTTTGTGAGTCTGTGGTAAAACCTCCTCCTAAGGGGCTGGTAGTGAGGGAGGAAGCCTCGAGTGTTCAAACCTTCAACTTTGCCACTTTGCGACCGGCACCTGAGTGCTGCAGTACAGAAGTATGGATTGGGCACCAGGGCTAAATGTTGGTAAGGCTTTATTTGTGCAGTTCTAGAAGGAGGTTAGGCTCAAAGGAAACGTGTATGTATGAAAGCGTCTCGTGCCTCATTTGCACGTATGTCAAGATGCCTTTCATATTATACCTGGGGTTCTCCATCTGGCACTGCTTGGGTAGCATCCTCCTCCGCATCCTCATCATTGGAGGAGGCATCTGCTGCCACAATATCTGCACTGGTCATCATTTCACCCCTCTGTAGTGCCAGGTTGTGCAGTGCAGAGCAGACTACCACAATATGCAAGACCCTCGCGTTGGCATACTGCAGGGCTCCACCAGATCGATGTAGGCACCTAAACCTAATCTTGAGTAGACCAATGGCCTGTTCAATGGTCACTTGGGTTGACCTGTGGCAAATGTTATACCTCTCCTCTGCATCTGTGTGTGGTTTCCTCACAGGTGTTGGCAACCATGTCCTCAGTACTTGCCCTTGTCTCCAAGGATCCATTCCTGAAGGCGCGTGGGGGCACGGAAAAGGTCAGGCACCTGGCACTGCCTTAGTATGCATGCACCGTAGCTGCTTTCCAGGAATCATGCACACATATGTATGACCAGCTGCACTTTGAGGGAGTGGAAGCCCATCTGGTTGATAAATGTGGCAGGCTGGTGCGTGGGAGCCTTGATGTCAGACACGCGCAGTCAATCGCCCCCTGCACCTGGAGGAATGCAGCAATGGCCCTGAATCCTATAGCCCTCTCAGCCTGACTGTTTGAATTAGTGCAAAATATACATAGTCACTTGCCTTCCTGAACATGGCATTGGTGATCTCCTTGATGCAACGATATGCTACAGACTGGGAAATTCCACATATATCTCCAGTGGATCCCTGGAATGATCCGGTGGCATAGACGTTCAGAGCCACAGTTACTTTCAGTGCTGCTGGCATTGAATGTCTGCCAAGTCCCATGGGCCTCAGCTCATGCTGCATCATGGCACATAAGTCACAGATGGCCTCCTTGGAAAGTCGCAGTCTTCTGAAGCACTGCAGCTTGGTCATCTGCAGGTAGTTGAGGCTTGGCCGGTAAACCCTCTCCGGAGGGTAGCTTCTTCTGCACACTGGATGTTGTTGCAGTGCCCCTTTACAACCTTCTCCAGCCTCCTGTGCCCGGAGCTGACCCTCATGTGGGCCCCCAATTTTCTGGTGCTCCCCTGCCCATCCCTGAAGCTTTCTCCCTCTCCGTTCCTCCTCCTCCATGGGGCCTCGAGGCCAGGGTGAATGAGGCCCATGAGAGGTTGCCTCTCTCTGTGCGCAAGGCCTCTAGTCCAAAGAGACCTTCCAACCACCCATACCTCCAACCTGTGCCCTTCAAGGAGGTGGCACTGCCCTGATACCTCCCTAATGTGGGTGCCCCGCAGTACTGACACCTTGGTCCCCACTCCTGACAGTGTTCCCTGATTCTCCCCTCCTCCACCTTCCTGCCAAGTGATGGTACCTCAACCAATGGCTTTGCAGTGAAGCCAACACCAAGCTCCCACCTCATCACCTGCTTGAGCTGGGCGAGGTCCTGAAGCCCCATGGTTCCCATGCACCATCAAGAAAATTCAAAACTGAGAATAAAATTGTTGTGTATTGGCTTGTTAAATACCTTAATTGACAGATAGAACCTCAGCACATAGTGACACTTAGTGTATGATACCGAGGGGCTATGCACAGCTTGATGCAGCCGCACTCAAAGCTGGCCATCAGGATGAGGGCAACATTGGGTACGTTTTCCCCTCTTTACCTAGAGATTTGTACATGGTGTTCACACAGACATGGTCCATTTTCAATCTCCAGCTGAAGAAGAAAATAGCTTGGGTAACCGCCGCAGCACAAGAGTGGGGTATGAGCTCAGATTTGTGCCACTGAGAACCTCTCATGTGATGACCAGGTTTTTACACGCAATGGAGAGGGAGCGTCATGCCCACATGCCCAGTTTCTGTTTCACCTTGACTATATGATCCTCCGAGTTTTTGGCGCACATTCCCAGCCCTTCTGAACTATATTCCCAGCACCTTCAGGTCGGCTGACCTGATGGTGAAGGGGACAAAGAATCAGTCAGCTCAGTTCCCAAAGAACATGGCCTCGCTCTTGCAACAATTTACTTTAGCTCCAGAGGCCAATTCAGACTGGTCTTAGATGCTGATCTGTCTATGAACTGACAGCAGATCCGAGCAGAAGATGGCGAAGTCGTCCATAAAACAGGGAGGCTTTGACCTCAGTGCCTCCACTGCCTGGGATTGTCACCCCCTTATGCTCACATCCCTGCTGCTGGACTCAGCAAAGGATTCAATACAGCACATGAACAAGACAGAGGAGAGAGTGTGGCCTTGCTTCTCTGCAGATTTGATCTGAAAGCTTTCCCATTCCCACCCATTGATTGAGACTGCATGTACAGCAGTTGGATCCAATTGTGGATTCCTTCCCCGGACCCCATTTGGAGAGCACGTCCATCATGCAGGTGCGTGATATTCTGTCAAAGGCTTTCTCCTAGTCCAAGCTGATGAGGCAGGTATTCACCCTCCTGTCCTGTACATAAGCAATCGTATCCCTGTGTAGCGCGAGGCTGTCAGAGATCTTCCTGCTGGGTACAGTGCAGGTCTGATCAGCGTGGATCACCAATTTCAGAGCAGATTTGGCTTATTGGGGATGACGTTCGACAGAATTTTGTTGTCCGCATTAAGTAGCGAAATGCACCGTTAATTTCTCATTTCCTCCCTCACCCCCTTCTGCTTGTAGATGAGAGTGATGATGCATTTCCTCATGGATGCTATCATTCTGCCAGCCAGAAGCATACTCTCATACAGTTCCAGCAGGTCTGAGCTGATCCAATCAATCAAAGTCGAATACAACTCGGCCAGTAAGCCATCGCTTCTGTGAGTTCTACTCGCCTTGAAGGACCTGATGGCTTTCGTCAACTCATCCAGAGTTGGCCGTTTAACCAGACTCTCAAATGCTAGCATTTAAAACCTCTGTGATAGAGGACAGGAAGGACTGGGAGGCTGTGCTGTCTGTGGGCCTCAGGTTGTACAGCCCAGCATAATAGGATTTGCTTATCCTTAGCATGTCAGGCTGCAATGACATTACTGAACCAACATCTTCTTTCAGGCTGTTGATCACAGAGCTTTCTCTGTGTACCTTTTGGAAGAAGAAACGAGAGCACTTCTCATCCTGCTCCACAGTCCAGACTCTGTACCGGAAGATGATCTTGCAGGCCATTGAGAATTGTTGAAGCTGCAGTCATCCAGTTAAGTGATGAGTATTTCATATCAATCCTGACTTGTGTGTTGTAGAAGGTGAACAGGATTTGGGGAGTCAGGAGGTGAGTTACTTGCTGCAGAATTCCAAGCCTCTGACCTGCTTTAGTAGTCATTGTATTTATATGGCTGGTCCAGTTAAGTCTCTGGTCACTGGTAACTCCCAGGATGTTGATGGTGAGGGATTTAGTGATGGTAATGGAATTGAAGAAGGGAAGATGGTTAGGTTCTGAGGTACGTTACCTGAATGTAACTGTTTACAATATATTGCAATGATGTGGCTACAACATACTTTTACTTCAGCAAATAAATAAGTTTTGTAGTCATTATTTATTTTCATTAGTCATCCTTCCACATAGCTCCTCAATTAGTTAAGAAAGAGGCTAAAATGGATCTCTGAGTGATATTAAATTCAATACTGGAAATTCCCAGGCATTTTTTTTTGCAGAAATCAACAAAGCTGTATCCTGACAAGTACAAATTGGGGATTGAATTTGGTCCATCTGCTCATCCTTCAGTGGAAGCCTTTTGTTCCTGCATCACAGTGCAACTGCTCCATGAATGATTCAGGAGATTTGCCCTACCACCCTACCCCAGAGGTCATTGCAGATATTCATCACTGTATGCATGAGTAAGTACTTCCTGATATCAATCCTGAATTCACTTCCTTTACCGGTTCTTATCTATGTTCCCTTGCTTTACAGTCATGATTTAACTTAAAATAGCACTCCAGATTAACTTCATATTTTCTTATTTTTATTTAGTATCTTTTTGGGATCTAGGCTCTTCTGGTAACGCTAGATTTACTGCACATTCTTAGTTGCCCTGAAAAAGTGGCGGTGACCATCCTCCTTGAGAAGCTGCAGTCCTTGTGGTGACAGTGCTCCCACAATGGTGTTGGCTAAGGAATACGAGGGTCTTGACACAGCAATGATGAAGGAATATTGATATGTCAAATCAGTATGGTGGGGAAAGTTGGAGATGATGGTGCTATTATTGTTCTTCTCAGTGGTCATAGCTGAGGGTGGTACTGTTGAAGTAAACTGTTGCTGCATTACATCTTGTACATTGCATATAGTGACTATAGTGCTGGTAGAGTGAATATTGAATTGAGTAGCATGGAATTCAATCAAGCAAACTCCATTATCCTGGATGGTGTCAGGCTTCTGCACCCATCCGGGTTAGTGGTGAATATTCCATCACAATCATAACTTCTGTCAGGCACTGCCTCATTCGCTGCTAACATGGCTGAAGAGCCCTAATGTCTGCATGTCAGCCTTTTGTCTCTTTCTTATGTGCGTTCATAGATTTTTGTTTCCATTGCACATTGATGGCCGGAACTAAATAGTGCATTAATGGTTCAGCCTAACCAGAGAACGATAGACATTCAGTATGACAACTTCAGACTTACTGTATGGATTTGGTAATATAATTCAGAAGTCTGTGACACAATGCCTGGGAATGTCAAGAATTGAAATTACTGTCACTCACTTTTCTTAGCTAGGTGACAAGCTATGTGGAAGGATGTCTACTGTAAATAAGTAACTATTATACCACTTACTTATTCGCCCATTCATCTTTTGTAAAAAATTTGCTTCAAATTTTAAGATCTAATATGATTTTGAGGACTGGAGTGAGAAGTTAGGCAGGTGTAGGATAAGCCCAACTACTGGAAAGGATTTGTTGTTCATTTCTTCAGATGTAACCAAAAGCTCAACTTTATCTCAAAGTAAGAATATTTTGTTGAAGCAATGGAGAGTTGGGACTTGCTCATGAAAGCTATCTAAAATAAAAGAGTTAAAACAGTCTAGAATAAGAAGGTTTGAAAAGACCCCGCAATCTAACAATTCTAGTACACTTCATCATAGTACTTTACAATGTCAGTTAGCATATCATTTTCTCAAAGTCAAAAATGTTGGTCAAGTATGAGCATTCTCTTCTATAATAATGAAGGCTAAAACCTATTAGTTTATTTACATATTGGTAATCCTAAAGTTTGCTTTTCATGATCAGGTTTATTATTTTGCAAAATGCTGATTTAAAACTAGTGGTTCTGGACATAACCTGGATTTTTTATTGCATTATTGAAAATGGATATTACATTTGCTTTTTTCCCAATTCAGTGGGAGCTTTGCTGCACATATTAATTTCCTCATGATGGTTGTCAGTGTGTTACTCCTTTTCTTGTTTAACATCCTCAGGAATGTACTGTATGGTTTTATTATTTTTGAGTCAAAATTCTAAGTGAATGCTTGCAGAAAATAATCATTTCGTATATTAACTGTTTAGCTCATTCACAGTTTTAACCCTGTTTTCATTCTTAGCGGAGATCAATTCTTTTTTGATATCTTTGTTTTTATGATACAGGAAGAATTGCTCACTTCTACATAAATACACGTTACCAGTTCCCTCTTTCTTCCTCAAGTATCCATTTCTAGAGGTTTTGTATTCTTCCCAATGATTTCCTCACTTTTCTCCTTATAGACTTTTCAAATTGTGTTTTGCTTACTTATTTCAAGTTATATTGTCTTAGATGATAGCTTAATAGATGGTGTTAATTTCAGCTAATCACTAACATCTGCCCTAAGAATGCATGCCACTTTGAGTTGTGACGTGTTCAAGTGTGAAGCATGTGAAAATGCACTTCAGGTATGATACTTCTGAAAGGTATAAGACTTATCGAGATGATTCACAAAAATGTGACATAGTGTTAGTGTTGAATTGAAAACATTTAAAGGGAGTGAAATTCATCTTGGGTGATGGAATAAAAGAGGCAATAGCGAATCAAACTGCTTTGCACTCCACCCAATTCTGCTCTAAATATTGGACAGATTGTGAAAGAGGCTGTCAATTCGCTATCACCCGTCTTGTTCTAATGCCCAAAATGAATTTCACCCCCCAAAGTCTCCTTTATCCTGTTTTCTTCAGATTGTCTGAAAACTGAAGTCTGATTCTTCTTTCTTTTTGGAAAAAAAAACTTCTACTTATACAGCACCTTCCATGACCCCAGGCCATCCCAGAACACTTCCCAACCAATGAATTCTTTTTGAAGTGTAGTCATTGTATAATGAGGAAAATTCAGGAGTTAATTTGTGTATACCAACCCCACAAACAACAATGAAATAAATGATCTGTTTAGATGTTTTCATAATATTTGTTGAGGGATATATGTTGGCCCAAACAACAATGAGATAAATGATCCGCATAGATGTTTTAGTAATGTTGGTTGAGGGAAAAATGTAGGTTTGGACACCAGGAGGCTTCACTGCTCTTTGAATAGTGTCTTGGTAGTTTTATGTCTGTTGGAAATATGAACCTGAGAGGTGAATGATAACAACTGTACAAGATTGTGTTTGTGAAGCTTCAGTCTGTCTTTAATAATGTATAATTCTAAATTAAACATCATAATAGCATGACTAAAATAGACAATAATATTAACGAAATACTTTATACGATAGGAATTTGAAGATGATGAATACGGCTGTACTTCCATATTCTATACAAATACACTAGGTGGCACCACAGACACATGCATGCAAGATATATTTTCATTAAAAGTTGAAATTAATACAGGTGACTCACAGTAGCTATTCTCACACAAACTTGTTATGACAACTTACAAATGCTGTGATGCACATACCCTGACTGATAATAAATGTAATATCACTGTTGAATCTCTATTGCTCAAACTATAACAATTAAATGCTTTTGTTAACAGCAGGATGTTTTGCAAAAACAAATTGTTAAATTCTGTGAAGCATTGAGCAAACGTAAACAGTGATTTGAGGATCGTTTGACTTTAGGAACTCCAGATCTGATCATGAATTGGAAGTATACTAAGTTTTAGCCTACCTTTGTGTAAAGTTAAGTTAACCTAATTTGATCGCTACATCTGAGAAGTATTGATTATGATCTTCTATATATTGTTTACAATTCTATTTTTGATATTTCTGCTCTTTCATATCTTTTAGATAATTTCATAAAGAAATAAGGAGAAACTGTTTCCATTGGCAGGAAAGTCAGTAACCAAAGCATATAGATATAAGGTAATTGACAAAAGAACCAGAGGAAGGTGAGGAAGTTTTTTACACAGTGAGCTGTTCTGATTTGGAATACACTGCTTGAAAAGGGTGGTGGAAGCAGACTGAATTGTAACTTTCAAAAGATAAATGGACATGTACTCGAAGGAGAATTTTTTTTTAGGGCTACAGGGAAAGAGTAGGGGAGTTAAACTAATTGAATAATTCTTTCAAAGAGTCAGCACAGACACGATGGACCTACCAGCTTCCTTCTGTGCTGTATGATTCTATTCTATATGGGGAATTCAGCATATTTTGTTTTATTATTTTCCCTTTTTAAAAATCTTGCTTAATTGTTTCCTAAGCTCCAGAACTTTCAGTTTTGGTTCCTTTGTGCATTGGTTCATGGTTTGCAATCAGTGTGTCCCTTGGATTTTTCAGTCTGAGTCATCTACAGGTTTAATTTGTAGTAAGTAATAGAAGATAGAGGCAACTTATTTTGTGTGGGAAGAAAGTGTCTGGCACTGTTTACTTTTTCCCCATAGCAACAGAAAACATTGTCCGTGCCAGAAAACTGAATAAGGGCACCCTCTAGATCACCTTGGTAAGGAACCTGCAAATTCACAATTGTTCCAAATTTACTGAAGTGTTCATTGAGCTTTCTGATGTTATTGATGATAGCATGAGGCTAAATTGAAAAATTCAGATACATAATTCAAGACCCCAATAAAGTTTTGAAAAGACTAGGTAAGATACATCAAGAAGTAGGGGGAGGTGGTGGCATAGTGATATTGTCACTGGACTAGCAATCCAGGGGCCCAGCCTCATGCTAATGCAGCCGAATGACATCGGTTCAGATCCCATCATGGCAGCTGGTGAAATTTAAATTAAATTAAGAAAGTGATTCCTGACAACGCAGAGCATGCACAGAGCGATCGCAGATGTCAACAATGCTTGCTAACATTTGCCAGCTTGCCAGTATGCATGCACGCACATGACGTCACCACGCAATGACGTCCTCACTTCTCAGTAGCCATCTTCATTCATTCCCACCATCCCTGCTTCAATTGCCCCTTCAATCCGCCTGCTTCCCCCACCCCCCCATCCCCCCCAGCTAGTCGCTTCCGCTCCACTGGCTGCTCTCCCCCCTCGGCCACTCGTTCCAGGCCTTGGCGCTTTCTCCCCTTCCCCTCTCTTCCCCACAGGCCGCTTCCTCCCCTCAGCCACTTGCTCCAGACCTCGCCACTGCTCCCCTCCCCCAGCCGATTTTTCCCCGCTCCTCACTTCACCCCATCACCCCTCATGGCCCGCTTGCTTCTTTGGGCAGCGCGCGGAGAACGATCGAACGTGGGAGCAAGCGGCTGGAGAGCGGGGTTGGTGGGGAGGGGGAGGAAGCGAGGAGTGGGGTATAATCAGCTGAGGGGAGGGGAAGGAGGGGGCAGTGGCGAGGTCTGGAGCGAGCGGATGAGAGGTGGGGGCAGCGGCAAGTCCGTAGCGAGTGCTTAAGGGAAGGCAGCGGGGGTCGACCCTGCAAAGTCTAAAATCTGGGGGCTTGTGCCAAAATTGGGAGAGCTGTCCCACAGATTAGTTAAGAAACAGTTTGACATAGTCATACTCATGGAATCATAACCAGACACTACAGGCTGGATTCCATCAAGGCCTCGACGTCGGGATCTGTGGCGGGGGGGTGGGTGTGCATTAAGATGGCCTTGGATGAGGCCCACCACGGACCTCGACACCGGCAGGGCCTGGCCTGGCCCAATATTGCTGGCAGCGAAAAGGCCTCATGGTGCCCCCCTACCCCCCCGCTTGGCAACGGGACCGCCATTTAAATCCTTTAAATTATCTGAATTAATGAGTCTCCCGTAGCCTCCTAATGTCCCTGTGCAATCTTCACCCCGGCAGCTGACACTGCCATGTCTTCGGATACCCGTCCGCAGAAGCGAGGTGCAACACTAGTGGGGAGCGGGGAAGAGGTACGTTTCTCAGTGTGGGTTAGGGGTTAGGGTCAAATGAACGTCATGGGTGTAGGGAATGGTGTAAAGGGTTAGAGTTTAAAGTTTGTGCAGTTTGGTGGGGGGGAAAGTCAGATTGTGAAGGTAAATGTTTTGGGGGAGAAAGGCAAATAATTAATTTAATTGATATTTGGGGGTGGGTGAAAGGCAAAATAAATTTATTTATTTTAATTCAGTTTCACTCTAAATGTTTAAATGTCTTGTTAGGGCTGATAACCCTTTAAAAATGGCAACAGCACCAGCGCACAGGCAGCTGACACCATTGCCAAGAACATACAGCCCGCCCCCTGCATGTGATCAGGGGGTAGGAGCAGCCTGCCCCAGCTATTTAAATGAGCCACCGCGCTTATATAGGTGGCAGCTCTTTGGCGTGTGGACTGCACTGGCGGGCTGCCATTTTTTTTGTCAGTGGCGGACTCGTGGAATCCAGCCCCACCATCACCATCCCTGGCATGTCCTGTCCCACCAACCACAGGTGGCAGCACAGTGGTATACACTTGGGAGCGCATTGCCCTGGGAGTCCTCAATATTGATTCTGGACCCAATGACGTTTAATGGAATCAGGTCAAATATGGGTACGGAAACCTCCTGCTGATTACCATCTACTGCTCCCCCTCAACTGATGAATCAGTACTCCTCCATGTTGAACACCACTTGGAAGAAGCACTGAGGGTGGCAAGGCACAGAATATACTCTGGGTGTGGGATTTCAATGTCCATCACCAAGAGTGGCTCAGTAGCACCACTACTGACCAAACTGGCTAAGTCCTAAAGGACATAGCTGCTAGACTGGTTCTGTGGCAGGTGGTGAGAGAGCCAACAAGAGGGAAAAACCAACTTGACCTTGTCATCACCAATCTACCTTTCGCAGATGTTGCATCTGTCCATGACAGTATTGGTAGGTGACCACCGCACAGACTTTATGGAGACGAGTCCCGTCTTCACACTGATTCAATGAAGATTGCAGGAGGGCATGCCATGAGCAGCACCAGGCATACCTAAAAATAAGGTGTCAAGCTGGTGAAGCTACAACACAGGACTACTTGCGTACCAAACAGTGTAAGCAGCATACGATAGACAGAGCTATGCGATCACACAACCAACGGATAAGATCTAAGCTCTGCAGTCCTGACACATCCAGTCATAAATGGTGCTGGACAATTAAACAATAAACAGGAGTAGGAGACTCCACAAATATCCCTATCCTCAATGATGGGGGAGCCCAGCACATCAGTGCAAAAGACAAAGCTGAAGCATTCACAACCATCTTCAGCCAGAATTGCTGAGTGGATGATCCATCTTGGCCTCTTCCTGAGGTCCCAGCATCACAAATGCCTGTCTTCAGCCATCAATCCATGTTATATCAAGATATGGTTGATGGAACTGGATACTGTAAAGACTATGGGCCCTGACAACATTCAGGCAGTAGTACTGAAGACTTATGCTCCAGAACTGGCCATTCCCCCGAGCCAAGCTCTTCCAGTACAGCTACAACACTGGCATCTACCTAACAATATGAAAATTGCCCAGGTATGTGCTGTACACAAAAAGCAGGACAAAACCAACCCAGTCAACTACTGCCCCGTTAGTCTACTCGCGATCATCAGCAAAGTGATGGAAGGTGTCATCAACAGTGCCATCAAGCGGTACTTACTCAGCAATAACCTGGGTCACCGACACTCAGTTTGTGTCCTGCCAGGGCCACACAGCTACAGACTTCATAATAGCCTTGGTCCAAACAGGGACAAAAGAGCTGAACTCCAGAGGTGAGTGAGAGTGACTACCTTTGACAATAAGACAAGAATTGCCCGAGTATGACATCAAGGAGCCCTAGCACAACTGAAGTCAATGGGAATTGGGGAAAACTCTCCACTGATTGGAGTCATATCTAGCACAAAAGAAGATGGTTCTGGTTGTTGGCGGTCAATCATTTCAGTCCCAAACATCACTGCAGAAGTACATCAGGGTAGTGTCCTAGATCCAACCAACTTCAGCTGCTTCATCAATGACCTTCCCTTGATCATAAAGTCAGAAGTGGGGGTGGACACTGATGATTGCGCAATGTTCAGCATCATTCATGGCTCCTCAGATACTGAAGCAGTCCATGTCCATATGCAGCAAGACTTGGACAACATTCAGGCTTGAGCTGATAAGTGGCAAATTACATTTGCGCCACATAAGTGCCAGACAATGACCATCTCCAACCAGAGAGAATCCAGCCATCTCCCTTTGACATTCAAAGGCGTTACCATTGCTGAATCCCCCTATCAACATCCTAACATTGACCAGAAACTGAACTGGACCGGCCAGATAAATATGGTGGCTACAAGAGCAGGTCAGAAACTGGGAATTCTGCACAGAGTAACTCGCCTCCTGTCTCCCCAAAGCCTGTCCACTATCTACAAGGCACAATTCGGGAGTGTGATGGAATACTCTCCACTTGCCTGGATGAGTACAGCTCCAACAACACTCAAGAAGCTCGACACCATCCAGGAAAAAGCATCCTGCTTGATTGGCACCCCATCCACCACCTTCAACATTCACTCCCTCCACCACCGACACAGTGGCAGCAGTGTGTACCGTATACAAGATGCACTACAGCACCTCACCAAGGCTCCTTCAACAGCACCTTCCAAACCCCGACCTCTACCACCTAGAAGGATAAGGGCAGCAGATGCATGGGAACACCACCATCTGCAAGTTCCCCTCCAAGCCACACACCGTCCTGACTTGGAATGATATCGCCATTTCTTCACCATCGCTAGGTCAAAATCCTGGAACTCCCTTCCTTACAGCACTTTGGGTGTACCTACCCCACATGGGCTGCAGCAGTTCAAGAAGGCAGCTCACCACCACCTTCTCAAGGGCAATTGGGGATGGGCAATAAATGCTGGCCTAGCCAGTGACACCCACATGTCGTGAAAGAATAAAAAAAGTGATGATTAAGGTGATGCCAAACTTGGATTTAAGAAAAAACCCGGTAACTTGTCGGAAGAAAGGGTTAATGAGAGAGATAGTAAGTTCCATGGTTTGGAGGTGCAGGGAACGAATGACTAAGAGCAAACAGTGTGATTTGTGTTAATTTCAATAGAACGAAGATGCATGAAGTAAGAGTGTGTGTAAATTGGTGTCTCCACTCTTATTTCAAATCCTGCACTATGGGCCTCAATCAATTTAAAATAAACAGCCAGAAAGTTTCAAATAGTAAGGCCCAAGTTTAAAGCTTAAAACTTTGTTACTTGACTTACAGTCAGAACACATGGTTGAAAGCCAAAAGACAGAATTTTAACCTTACCTAATTGGGAAATATCAGCTGCTTCTTACTCTCGGAAAAGTGGAAAATGTGAAAGCTGATGGTAGCTGCCACTAACAGGTTAAAACTTTTGGAAAGCAGGTAGTGTCTGTACTGCTGGTAATTGCAATTGGCCAACACATAATGTTCAAAAGGAATTCAACACAAAAGGATGAGGTGAAACTTTATTTTGTTGTGACAGAATATCTGCGTTGGGTGACAACATGAAATTGTTTTTGTTACAATACAACAAACACAGGCTGTGCACACCCAAAAAAACCTTTTACTCATGTAAAGTTATTAAGAAAAAATAATACTTTGTAGATTTGAGCAGTGAGCTGTAGGACTTAGTTACATAGAGCATCATCTGTGTACAGCAATGAATTATATTCTGCTTCATTCTCATATTTTTTATCGGTGGTTCAATGGCCAACACAAAGTTGGAGAGGGGGATACGAAGGCATCCTTGTTGGAAGCAGAATGTAATAGAGTTGAATCTAATGGTATATATTGTGAATATGGAATTTTTGGGATGAATCATCTGAGGCCACTCACTTGAGTACTGTGAAAAAGAATTCCCAACCCACTCAATAAAATACTTTTTCTTCATTGAGCATATTAGAGCTGCAGAGGCGCACAACTTTGAATATTGTCTTCCAAGTGACAGCTTTCTATTTGTAGAGTGGAAGATGAAAAAGCTTGCTGGATAGCCCATTGGGTTTTGTAGCTTTCCTGGATTAAAGGTTTCATAGTGTTGCTTGATGCTTTTTAAATAACACTGGGTATCTAGGGCTGAATTTTCGCTTTGAGGACAGTAAAAAAGGAGTCGGGATTGCTTCCTAGTCCCAAGCCGTTCCTTGGGGGGAAGCAGTCACTCTTTGGGATTTTGTTCAAGGTGGAGCAGGTTCCCTGTCCAATTAAGCATGGCAGGTGGGCTCTTGAAGCTGGAGAGCCTATCAGAGGTCTTCCAGCTTGAGAGAAGCAGCAGGCGGCAGTAAATTAAAACATTGTAAAAGCAGCCTAGGGTGGTGGGGTGGGTGGGGGAAATGGGGAAATCCCTCTACAGCCTTTGGCTGCATCTGTACCCAGGTAAGCAAGGAGGGCCTGGAGGCTTGCCTCCAGGCAGTTAAATTGCCCCTACCCATCGTGTCGAGAAACTGGAGGCCAACTGGAAAATCCCAGTCCGTCTCTTTTAACTGCCCTTAAGGCTCATAACCGGCTCCGAACCCGCCTCAGCAAAAAGTGGCTAGTGCCAGGAACGGGAGTCAGGAAACCTGCACACTGGCCAGCGCCAGTATTTCTGGGCCCAGTCCGTTTCTGTCCCTGACTTCAGCGGGTCTTGAAAATTCAGCTCCTAATGTCTAGCCTGACCAGGCAGTGATGCAGGAGTGTGAAGTGGAAAAGGAAAAAGACACTAATGATGATGAAACATCCCCACTCTCTCAAACTCGCAGCCTGCATGTACTTTTAGAGGATAGCATAAGGGTGGGATCTGCATGTGGTGAGTCACCAAGTGGGAGTCACAAATGGTTTGCAGCCAGGACAGGGGTTAAGGGTGCTAGCTTGCTGGAGGGCGAGGTCACAGATGAGTTCTGTTGCAGGGGACTCAGATGAGGATTTCAATGGGGCAGTGTACAGGAAAAAGCTGATGGATATGCATATAAAAATCCATATTGTATTGGCATGCCTGCCAGAAATCCTGCAGTTACTGTCAAGGAGAATAGAGGAGTCCGCATCAACTTGGCACAGGGCTTTGCGCAAAAATTAGAGCCCATCCTTTCCAGCATGGAAGTGCTGGCCAACTCTATGAAAACACATGCAGAGCCAACCATGATGTAGTGTCTGATGGCTGAAGTCTCAGCTTCCATAGCAGCACAAGCAGAAGCCATCGAACATCTGAGTGCTAAAGTGGAAGTTCAGACAGATGTCATGCAAGCTCAACTTGTTGAGATGCAAGTGCAGCTTGCTGCCATTCAGGCTGAGACTACTGTCATCATGTTCTCACAGCAGTCCAGCACTCTGTCCTCCATCTGATTATTAGTGTTGTGTTGTAGTTGTAGTTGTCGTGTAGCCAGGGTGTTATTGATGAAGTCTCAGAGTCTGTCAGTCAATGACACCCTGCACCATTGGGAAGCTTGCTATCTTAGCAAAGCTATATGCATGCTCTGCCATCCTCTCTCTGGAAAAAGAGAGTGCAGTGTATTCTTCTTCTCGTAAACAGAGCTTTGGTGACCTTGACAGCAGTGGATGGTGAACTATAACAAGTTGGAGATGTTGTCAATTCCAGCCTGGAAGAAACCCAACATGAAGAGGTTCATGGCTACGGTCACCTTTATACAGTCACTGGCAGAGCCATCTCGCCCTGCTCTGAGGCTGCAGGACTGCCTGCAGTGGGTGGCAGTTTTCATTGAGCACCTCCTTTGTAGAACAGAGACATTGCACACACTGTTTTTCACTGAAGTTGATGTAACAATATTCCTGCTGCAAGACCCCTGGGGGGATATGGCCTCTTGCTTATTGCCCTCTACCGCTGCTCCTCCTCCTCCTCTCTGTATTGCTTCTGTTCAAGCTCCTGGTCATTTTTTTTTTTATTCATTCATGGGATGTCGGTGTTGCTGGCCAGGCCAGCATTTATTGCCCATCCCTAATTGCCCTTGAGAAGGTGGTGGTGAACTGCCTTCTTGAACCGGTGCAGGCCAAGTGGGGTGGTAACTATAGGACCCGTGACTGGGAGCAAGTGGTCTGAGCAGAACTCTTGAAGTGAGAACCAAGGCCTTCACCATATACACCACTTGCTATAGACTTTGCCAACTTTAAGTAGCAGTACAAACCACCAAATACTTCTACCAACTCCACAACAGCCAGTAGAAATCAATCAGCAACTAACCTGAACCCTTTAAAGAGCACTGGTTGGGGGTGATTTCTGCTACTGAACACATGTTCAGCCATGCAAGATTAAGAGAGAATGTTATCTGGAGTGTTGAGATCGAAAATGGCACCACTGGAGTCAGATCAGTGTTACACACTGACTGACGTCACGACCTGCTAACTGCATGTTCCTAATACTTGCACGAGCACCTTCACCAAAGCGGTGTCCAGTGTGGCCCATACTTGATGTGTGCTCGCACAGCGCAGATGCCATTTTGCACCCAAAACGTTACCCATAGCACTGAAAAAATCGACGCTAGGAAATCGAATTTTGTGGCCTCTATGTTTATTGAAGACTAGTAATAAAGTATCAAATTAATTTAGTAATGTAAGTCTACAAGGAATAAGATATACAAGTCTGCAAATTGCTGTCTGTGTGTTAATTACGAGACAACTGTGAGTCATCCGTCTTTTGGATGAGATGTTAAAATTGGATCCCCATCTGCCTGTTCAGGTGATTGTAGAAGATCCTAGATTTTTTGACAAAGAACAGAGTGTTCCCTGACGGTCTCCATCAGTTGTGAACTTCAATTGTTAGGCATCTAAAGTAACAATGGGCAGGCAAAGCAAATAGTTTCTTGGCCTAATTGCTGTAAAATTGTGCCTTAAAGAATAAGGGAAGATAGCTTTAAAGGCAAGTACTGCAAATCTTATGATGACAGGAGGAGGCACAAAGTTTATGAAATTCATGGCTCCTCTCCCAGTCAGCCTCTGGTCAATCTAAAGGTTGCAAGGACAGCATAGTCTGATTTTATAATAAAATGGTTTGAAAAAGGAGCCAAGCCATATTCAAACCATGAGACATTAAGAGTTCCTCAGTTATGTGAATGATTGTCAGTAAATCTGACAGTTTACATGGGTATTTAAATGAGCTGAAGCTGTTCAACAAGCTGAATTGAATTGAACAGAGTTAAATTGAGTCAAATTGATTGGGCTCTTCAGAGAAAGCAAATTTAGACTAGCTAGTTCCCACCAATAATAAAGCGTTATAAGAGGAAAAGAATACAAAATATAGGTTGTGATCAAAGTCTGAATTCAGGTCTGATGTCATGATGCCTCACAACTTTTTGAAGATGTTGAAAATGTCCTGTGGAGTCAGAGAACCCTTACCCATATTTAATGATGGAGTTGTGTTGACAGACTTGAGCACACCTACTTTGGAATGCTTGCAGCTTTTGCCGGCTTCTTTCATTAGGGAGATAGTGGTTAATTTGTGTCACCTGCCAAAATCTGGCCTGCAGATGTTAACCATAGGGATAACAGTACCAATGACACTGCAGGTCAGCACAGCACTGAACATTTATGCTTTTGGCTTTGTCCGAGGTACCTGAAGGGCATTTTGAAACAACAGTTGGCTTACATTTCATAGTTGCATTAAACAAGTCACTGACAGACTTTTAACATTTTCCCCATGGAAAAGCAGAACCAGAGGGCTCTGCAGATCCCCTGTCTGGCAGGATCACCCACCACTTCTTCTAGCCACAGTGCAGCTTCTCTTTAAGAGGTGCAAGCTGCCTTTAAGCAGCATTAGCCGCTCATGATCTCATGCTGCCTGTTGATACTTGCAGCCACTCAACAATGTGGGTGGTGTTTGGTGTACACAGAAATCATTTAAAACAGCAGGCTACACCAATTTAATGTTCTCTAGCAACACAATGATCGGACGCAGAATAATCATGTATCTTGATCTGCGTGCCTTTTTTCGTGGCTTAGCCAATTCCTCTGCCACAGTCTCCATATCTTTATTAATAGAAAATTAATGTAGAAGTTTTCCTGAATAACTGATGGCACCACTTAGTTGAGTACTCAGCCAAAACTTCAGAAATAACAAAAGACCCAAAATAGTACATCACTTAAATGTCAATTTCTGCAGCAAACCCAAACAAATTTTGCATGAGAATCTAAGTTCTGTAGCATGTCTGTAAATTATGAATACAGCAGTACATATAGAGACAAATAAGTTGATTAATAGGTGACAGGCAATCTGTCCCGTGATGCCAGGCTCGATACATGCATTGGGAAAGCAGCTACCACCTTTAGCCCACTCCCAACACATGAAATAACACTAAGCTGATGGTTTATAAGGCCTGAGTTCTCAGCACCTTGCTGTATCGCTGTGAAACATGGGCGTCTTATAGCTACCAGGAAAAGAATCTCAATGATTTCCATTGTCGCTCTTTGCGGCGCATTATCGATATATCCTGGCAGGACAAAATCACAGATGAGACAGTCCTTTCAGAGGCAGAGCTGCCAGTGTATTGGCACTAATCAAACAGAGGTGGCTCTGGTGGATTGGACACGTCCACAGGATGGAAGACAGTCGCATACCAAAGGACCTTCTGTTATGGTGAGGTAGCTGGGGACAGATGACCAGTGTGGTGCCCAAAACTCCACTTCAAGGATGCTTGCAAGTGTGACATGAAGACCCTAAATGTCGACTATTGTACCCGGGAATCACTAGCTGGTGAAAGAGGGAAATGGCAGTACATCCTGTCAACTGGCATGCACTGCCACGACAACCAGTAGCTACTGCAGCATGGCAGCTGGTGTCAATGCTGAAAACAACTCACGGTGTCACTTGGCAGCTTCCTGTGTGGCACTTGTGGCAGATCCTGCCTCTCAAGGAGTGACTTTCACAACCATCAGCAAAGGTGCACCAAGAGAAGACACCCCACCTAAATGGATTGTTTGTTGTGTGTCCATCTTGTAGATGGAAAGATGGCAACCACCCCAACCAGCATGTGTCAATTCATATCACGGAATAGTACAGCACAGGAGGAAGCGATTCAGCCCATTAAGTCTGCGCCAACTCTTCTGAAAAGCAATCCAGTTAGTCCCACTCACCCACACTTTCCCCTTAATCTTGCAATATTTTTTCCCTTCATGTATTTAAACAGTTCCCTTTTGGAGGCTACTACTGAATTTATATCCAGCACTCTACCGCGCAGCGCATTCCAAATCCTAACTACTTGTGTGGAAAAGTGTTTCCTCATGTCACAATCATAGAATTATAGAAATTTACTGCACAGAAGGAGGCCATTTGGCCCATCATGTCTGCACTGGCTGACGAGTTGCCATCCAACCTAATCATACTTTCCAGCTTTTGGTCCATAGCCTTGTAGGTTACAGCACTTCAAGAACATATTCAAGTACTTTTTAAATATTATGAGGGTTTCTGCCTCTACCACCCTTTCAGGCAATTAGTTTCAGATCCCCACCACCTTCTGGGTCAAAAATGTCCCCTCAAATCCTGTCTAAACCTCCTACCTCAACCAAGGGGAATAAGGCCTTCCTAGCCACTCTATGTAGACCCCTCATAATTTTATACACCAATTAGATCTTCCCCAGCCTCCTCTGTTCCAAAGAAAATGACCCTAACCTATCCAAACTTTCCTCATAACTAAAATTTTCCAGTCCAGGCAACATCCTCATAAATCTAAATAAAAGCAAAATACTACAGGTGCTGTAAATCTGAAATAAAATCAAATAAGTGCTGAAAATATTCAGCAGATCTGGCAGCATCTGTGGAGAGAGAAGCAAAGTTAACTTTTCAGGTCAGTGACCTTTCATCCTCATAAATCTCTTCTGTACCATCTTTCCTATAAGGCGGTGACCAGAACTGCTTGCAGTACTCCAGCTGTGCCTAACTAGTGTTTCATACAGTTCCAGCATAACCTCCCAGCTCCACCAACCTTTGTGTCGTCCGCAAACTTACTAATCAGACCAGCTACATTTTCCTCCAAATCATTTATATATACTACAAACAGCAAAGGTCCCAGCACTGATCCCTGCGGAACACCACTAGTCACATCCCTCCATTCAGAAAAACACCCATCCACTGATACCCTCTGTCTTCTATGACCGAGCCAGTTCTGTATCCATCTTGCCAGCTCACCTCTGATCCCGTGTGACTTCACTTTTTGTACCAGTCTGCCATGCGGGACCTTGTCAAAGGCTTTACTAAGGTCCATATAGATAACATCCACTGCCCTTCCTTCATCAATCATCTTCGTCACTTCCTCAAAAAACTCAATCAAATTAGTAAGACACGACCTCCACTTCACAAAACCATGCTGTCTCTCTCTAATGAGTTCGTTTGTTTCCAAATGGGAGTAAATCCTGTCCCGAATAATCCTCTCTAATAGTTTCCCTACCACTGACGTAAGGCTCACCGGCCTATAATTTCCTGTATTATCCTTGCCACCCTTCTTAAACAAAGGAACAACATTGGCTATTCTCCAGTCCTCTGGGACCTCACCTGTAGCCAATGAGGATGCAAAGATTTCTGTCAAGGCCCCAGCAATTTCCTCCCTTGCCTCCCTCAGTATTCTAGGGTAGATCCCATCAGGCCCTGGGGACTTATCTACAGTAGCAACATGGTTACAAAATTGGCTGAGTGACAGGAAATGGAGAGTAGTGGTTAATGGATGTTTTTCATACTGGAGGAAGGTTTGTAGTGGAGTTCCCCAGGGGTCATGTTAGGACCCTTGCTCTTCCTGATATATATTAATGACCTAGACCTTGGTGTATAGGGCACAATTTCAAAATTTGCGGTGATACGAAACTTGGAAGCATGTGAACTGTGAGGGGGATAGTGTAGAACTTCAAAAGGACATAGGCTGGTGGAATGGGCAGACAAGTGGCAGATGAAATGTAATGCAGAAGGTGTGAAGTGATTCATTTTGGGAGGAAGAACGCAGAGGGACAATATAAAATTAAGGGTACAATTCTAAAGGGGGTGCAGGAGGAGAGGGAACTGGGTGTTTATGTGCATAAATCTTTGAAGGTGGCAGGACAAGTTGAGAGCACAATTAATAAAGCATACAGCATTAGGGGCATAGAGTACAAAAGCACGAAAGTTACATTAAACTTGTATAGAACACTGGGTCAGGCTCAACTAGAGTATTGTATCCAGTTCTGGGTGCCACACTTTCGGAAAGTTGTGAAGGCATTATAGAAATTGCAGAAGAGATTCATGAGAATGGTTCCAGGGATGAGGAACTTCAGTTCCATAGATAGATTGGAGAAGTTGGGACTATTTTCCTTGGAGAAGAGAAGTTTCAGTGGAGATTTGATAGAGGTGTTCAAAGTCATGAGGGGTTTGGACAGAGTAGATAGAGAAAAATTGTTCCCATTGGTGGAAGGAATGAGAACAAGAGAGCACAGAGTTAAGCTAATTGACAGAAGAAACAATGGCAACATGGGGGAAAATGTTTTCACACAGTGAGTGTTTAGGATCTGGAATGCATTGCTTGAGAGTGTGGTGGAGGCCGGTTCAATTGAGTCATTGAAGAGGAAATTGGATTGTTATCTGAAAAGGACGAAGGTGCAGGGTTGGGGAGATGGCAGGGGAGTGGAACTAGGTAAATTGCTTCTTCGGAGAGCCAGCGCAGGAACGTATGCCAAATGACCTCCTTTTGTGCTGTAACAATTCTGTGATTCTGTGATGTTGGTCAGACATGACTTTCCTCTAACAAATCCATGATGACTGTCTTTACTTAATCCATTTCTTTCTAAATGAAGATTTAATCCCATCCCTCAGAAGTTTGTCCAATAATATTCCCACCACTGAGGTTAGGCTGACTAGCCTGTAATTACTTGGTGTATCCCTTTCTCCCTTTTTAAGCAATGGTACAACGCCAGCTATCCTCCAGTCCTTTGGATCCGCACCTGTATCCAGAGAGGATTGGAAAATGATGGTCAGAGCCTCCACTATATCTTTTCTTGCTTCCCTGAACATTTCATCTGGGCCTGTGGATTTATCCAGTTGCAAAGATGTTAAATCCCTTAATTTTTTTCTCTCACTATATTGATTTCATCTAATATTTCACACTCCTCCTTCTTGATTGCACTATCATCTCTCTATTTTGTGAAAACAGATGCAAAGTATTCATTAAGAACAATACCAACGTCCTCCGCCTCCACACACAGATTACCCTTATGGTCCGTAATCGACCCAACTCTTTCTTTAGTTAGCCTTTTGCTCTTGATGTATTTATAAAAAATCTTCGGGTTTTTCATGATTTTACTTGCCAATATTCTTTCATTGCCCTCTCTTTGCTTTCCTAATTTCACCCCTACACTTTTTATATTCTGGCCGTAATTTTACAGTGGATGGATGGGAGCCAACTCCGACGTGAAAGTCAGTGGCGAACCCGCTTCCGCCTCGCCTGGGGATCCATCCCGTATTTTATGGGTCCCCGGGCTTTAATTGTCCCGAGGTGGGACTTCCACCCACAATCAGCGGGCTGGCAGCTCTTAGTCCCAGCAGTGCCTGCAGGAGCGGTGGCCACTGCTGGGACTGCAGCCCATCCAACGCCATGGATTGAGGAGGGAAGGTAAGTAGGAGCATGCCTCACTAGGGGGATCGGTCCTTCCCTTGTGAGGCTGGAGTGGTCATTTGGGGGTGGGGGGGGAGGTGTCTTGGGTCCCGGGAGTGGGTTGGGAGGCGGGGGCAGCCCTCAATCGGGAACCCTGTGTCCGACTGCCATGCCCCCCTCCCCCCCAGGGCGCGGAAAGGCTGGCAGCTATTGCTGGGCAGCCTTTCACATCCCCAGCACACCTGCTTGCCACAGGTAAAATACCTGTGGAGGCGGGTGAGGGCCCTTAAGTGGCTGTTAAGTGGCCACTTAAGGGTCTTGATTGGCCTCGGGCGGGCGGGCTGTTTTCCACCCCCCGCCTGACCGCCGTAAACTTGCCCGGAGGCGGAAGCGGGGCAGGTAGGCCTCCTGGAGCCTGCTGCTCAATTTTACGCTGCCCCCACGCCACCATCCAACCCGCTGGGGCGGTGTAAAATTCCGGCCTATATGCTTTCTGCAGTATTGAGCCCTTGGTATGTGTCATCAGCTTCCCTTTATTTTCTTGATCCTCTCCTTTAAGCCCCTTGACATTCAGGGGCTGTGGATTTATTAGTCGTATCCTTTTTCTTTAAGGGAACATACTTGCTCTGGACCCTCACTATCTCTTCCTTGAATGTCTCCCACTGATCTGGCATTGATTTACCTCATGTAACTGTTTCCAGTCCACTTTAGCTAAATAACATCTCAGCTGAGTAAAATTAGTTTTTCCCAATTGAGAACTTTCATTCCTGGTCAATCTTTGTCCTTTTCCATAACTATCCTAAATCTAACTGAATTATGATCACTTCCACCAAAGTGCTCCCCAACTGATACCCCGTCCACCTGCCCAGCTTCATTCCTTAAAACTAAGTCCAGAATTGCCCCCTGTCTTAAATAAAAACAGAAAGTGCTGGAAATACTCAGCAGGTCTGGCAGCATCTGTGGAGAAAGAAACAGAGATAATGTTTCAGGACGATGAAATTGCCTACTGTCTTGTTGGCTTGCTATGTACTGGTTAAAAAAGTTCTCCTGAATGCATTTTAAAAATTCATCTTTCTTTGTGCCTTTCACACTAATTCTATCCCAGTTAATATTAGGGTAGTTGAAATCCCCTGTTATTACTGCCCTTTTTTTGCACTCCTTAGAGAATCTCACTACGTCAAAGTTTTGCTTGAATTGGGGATAAGGTTTGAGTGGCTGGTGGCATTTTTATGTTGCGCTCTTAGCCTTTCTAACTCAAACTGTTTCACTTCTCTTTCCCCTTTTCCTTCTGAAACTGCATCTCCTCCCTTTTCAACTGCAACTGAATTCTATCTACAGCTACCTTTTCAGATTCAGATTCCAGGCTTCCTTCTTCTGGTTCAGGGATAAGTTTAACATGGTTAGCCAGACTCTTCACTACTTCAGGTTTCTTTGTTTTATATTTAAAAGTGACTCCCACCTCAGTAGCTAGGGTTTTAAAATCTTCAATACTTAATTTATTTAACTTATCATGGCAAAGTCTCCCTGCTCTACAAACTCCTTCGCATTAAAGGTGGCCATGTCTTTTGTTTCTAGCACTGTAGAGGAAAACAGAAGAAATCAAGAAAACCTGTTTGTTTACTTTTCCACAATTTTAGATGTCAATTTTCCTCCTCTTTCAAAATCTTTCACGTAATCTGATTATTCAGATCTCGGTTTCAAGCCCCCAATTCGTTACGTCCAGGTGGGTGATGGCGTGGCTTGTTCCCACTGTTTAACTCCCAACTGAGCACAACAAGTGATTTGTTAGTAATGTTTTAACCCCTTGTATTTTATTTGCCAAATAAACAGACAGATGACAGGTTATCTCATAGGTAAAAAAAAAAATATTTTTAACAAATCCTGAAATGATCGAAACACCACTCACGCCCGCGTTCACTCTCACACACACTCTCAAGAGAAGATAGCTAGAAAAGTACAGAGTAAGAGGTGTTCAAAGTTCAGATTGTAAAAGTCGGTTGTTTCAGAAATAACTTGTAGGATCCCCTTAGGAGGCAAATTTAAAAGTTGCAGGCCTGTTTGCTGGTGGTCTGGTATTCATTGGGCTGTTACAGTCTCCAGGCAGTTCACTTTGGATTGAAGACGGTGCTGATGTCTTCAGTCAATTCTCATGGTAGAAAAGTCATTTTTGCAAAGGCACTCTCTTGTCTCTGCTGTAGCTAGCTTCCAACTTGTTTCTGCAGTGTTCAACTGTTTTGGCTGGAATCGATCTCTCTCTCTCTCTCTTTGCCCTGCTGAAATTCAAAATGGCTTTTTTGTTGTTGTAATGTGAGAGATGAAGACAGATCACACTGATGTTGCTGTCTAGTTCTGTCCTGTCCTGAAAAGACTCCCCCTTTGTTCCTCAGACAATTACCTTTTAAAGTGAATTTTTAGAAGGGTTGCTTTCACCATGTGACTTCAGGTTTTAATCCTAACTGGCCTCTGTAAAAGCCTTGATGAGGGCTCCATTCTGAGAAGATGAAAGTGGTTCACACTCCATTGTAATGGAGGTTATTCAGAGACAACAAATCTGTGAAAAATCTTGTCTTATTGTATTTGAGTATAGCTCACATCCAGGTCTCTCACATTTCCATGCAGACGGGAGTTAATCGGTGTTCAGTCTTAGTAGACACGGATGTGGATTTGAGGGAAAGAGATGCTGAGGCATGTGTCTTGTCCTCCATTTTGTCAATGTACTAATCTCTTTAAAAGTGGTAATAACTCTTCAATTTGGTTCTGTATTTTCATTGCTGCACTTCTCGAGAGCATGATACTAAGGTGAAAATTTACAGCCACTAGATATTTTCAGAGTGTCATGCTGAAGATTGGTGCTCATTAAGTTGTTGGTCTTTTATGCTGATTTATTGCATGACATTTTGCTGCAAAGAAGCCAAGATTACATTCCACTCAAAGGAGTAGTTAGGGAGTGGTTGTGTTTGCATGCATGTGTGTAAATGAATTCTGGAATTTATTTCTGGTACTTTGGAGATTGAATTTTGTAACTTTGTGCATTATTCAGTGTACATTTTAAATAGGAATATAGAAATATACATAGGGAAATATATCAGTTAATATATGTATTTTACCTATGTATTTAATTTTTATTCCTTTCCATTTCTCAAATGGAAAGTATAAAAAATTATAGTATGCAAGATGATTAGCAAGAGAGACACAAAAGAACACAATAGGAGCAGAAGTAGACCATCAAGCCTTCTCCGCCATTCAATATGATTATGGTTGATCTTGGGCTTCAGTTCCACTTTTCTGCCTGCTCCCCATATCCCTTGATTCCCTGCGAGACCAAAAATGTATCTATCCCAGCCTTAAATGTATTCAACGATGGAGCATCCACACCCTCTGGGGGAGAGAATTCCAAAGATTCACAATGCTTTGAGTGTAGTAATTTCTCCTCAACTCAGTCCTGAATGATCATCCCCTTATCCTGAGACTGTGCCCCTGCGCTCTAGATTCCCCAACCAGTGGAAATAATCACTCAGCTTCTACCCTATCAAGCCCTTTCAGAATCTTGTATGTCTCAATTCGATCACCTCTCATTCTTCTAAACTATTCTATAGGCCCAATTTACTCAGCCTTTTATCATAGGACAATCCCCTCATCCCAGGGACCAATTTAGTAAATATTCACTGCACTGCCTCCAATGCAAGTATATCCTTTCTTAACTGTGGAGACTAAAACTGCACACAGTATTCCAGGTGGTAGTCTCACCAAAACCCTATACAATTTTAGTAAGACTTGTTTATTCTGGTACTCTAAACCCCTTGCAATAAAGGCCAACATGCCATTTGCCTTCCTAATAGCCTGCTGCATCTGCATGTTAAGCATTCCTTGTATGAGTATCCCCAAGTCTCTCTGAACATCAACACTTACCAGTTCCACACCTTTTAAAAAATATTCTGCTTTTCTATTTTTATGACCAAAGTGAACAACTTCACACTTCCCTACATTTTACTCCATTTGCCATCTTGTTGCCCACTCTTAAGCTGTCTCTATCTCTTTGCAGCCTCTCTGTCCTCCCTGCAGCCTACCTTTCCACCGAGCTTCATATCATCAGTAGACTTAGATACATTACTCTCTGTCACTGCATCCAAGTCATTCATATAGAGCGTAAGTAGCTGAGGCCCCAGCACTGATCCTTGCGGCACTCCACTATTCACTGTCTGCCAACTTGAAAATGCCCCATTTATGCTCACTCTCTGCTTCCTGTCTGTTAACCAATCCTCTATCCATGCTAATATATTACCCCCAACACCATGGGCCCTTATCTTGCCAATTAAACTTTTGTGTGGCACCTTATTGAATGCCTTTTGGAAATCCAGGTATACTAGATCTTTTTTTTTCTTTCTTTGGCCTCCTTGTCTCGAGAGACAATGGGTAAGCGCCTCGAGGTGGTCAGTGGTTTGTGAAGCAGCGCCTGGAGTGGCTATAAAGGCCAATTCTAGAGTGACAGACTCTTCCACAGGCACTACAGATACAATTGGTTGTCAGGGCTGTTACACAGTTGGCTCTCTCCTTGCGCTTCTGTCTTTTTTCCTGCCAACTTCTGAGTCTCTTCGACTCGCCACTCTTTAGCCCCGCCTTTATGGCTGTCCGCCAGCTCTCGCGATCACTGGCAACTGACTCCCATGACTTGTGGTCAATGTCACAGGACTTCATGTCACGTTTGCAGACGTCTTTAAAGTGGAGACATAGATGGCCGGTGGGTCTGATACCAATGACGAGCTCACTGTGTAATGTGTCCTTGGGGATCCTGCCATCTTCCATGCGGCTCACATGGCCAAGCCATCTCAAGTGCCGTTGGCTCAGTAGGGTGTATATGCTAAGAATGTTGGCTGCCTCGAGGACGTCTTCATTGGAGATACGGTCCTGCCACCTAATGCCAAGGATTCTCCGGAGGCAGCGAAGATGGAATGAGTTGAGACGTAGCTCTTGGCTGACATACGTTGTCCAGGCCTCGCTGCCGTGAGCAAGGTACTGAGGACACAGGCTTGAAACACTTGGACATTTGTGTTCCGTGTCAGTGTGCCATTTTCCCACACCCTCTTGGCTGGTCTGGACATGGCAGCGGACGCCTTTCCCATGCGCTTGTTGATTTCTGCATCGAGAAACAGGTTACTGGTGATAGTTGAGCGAAGAAGGATCCGAAGAAGGGTCACTGACCCGAAACGTTAACTCTGCTTCTCTTTTCACAGATGCTGCCAGACCTGCTGAGTGGTTCCAGCATTTCTTGTTTTTATGTCAATGATGGATCTCTCTGCTCGAAAGCCGCACTGTACCTCAGGGTAGACACGCTCAGCCATCCTCTGGAGTCTGTTTAAAATGACTCGAGCGAACACTTTCCCCACTATGCTGAGCGGGGAGATTCCACGGTAGTTGTGGCAGTCACCGCGGTCACCCTTGTTCTTATAGAGGGTGATGATATTGGCATCGTGCATGTCCTGTGGTACTGCTCCCTCATCCCAGCACAGGCAAAGCAGTTCATGGAGTGCTGAGAGTATAACTGACTCTTGATTATTTCAGGGGTAATGCTGTCCTTTCCCGGGGCTTTTCCACTGGTTGGAGAATCAATGGCATCACTGAGTTCCCATTTTGTTGGCTGTTCGTCCAGCTCATCCATGACTGGCAGAGACTGTGCTGCATTGTGCTGGTATCAGTGACAACATTTTCCCAGTTCTAGGTAGTGCTCCACCCAGCGGTCCATTTGCTTGCGTTGGTCAGCCATCTACTAACCCCTTTATCCTACTAGTTCCATCCTCAAAAAACTCTAATAAATTTGTCAAACAGGATCTCCCTTTAGTAAAACCATGCTGACTTGTTCTAATCATACTATGCTTTTCCAAGTGCAATGTTAAGACTTCTTTAATAATAGTTTCCGGCATCTACCCAAAGACTGATGTTAGGCTAACTGACCTGTAGTTCCTTGTTTTCTCTCTACCCCCTTTCTTGAAAAGCGGTGTAACATTTGCCAACTTCCAATATGACGGGACCATTCCTGAATCTAAGGAATTCTGGAAAATCATAGCTAACACATCCACTATCTCTGCAGCTATCTCTTTTTAGAACCCTAGGGTATAGGCCATCCAAGGACTTGTCAGATTTTAGTCCCTCAAATTTCTCCAATACTTATTCTTGTTTCATATCAATTTCCTCACTCTTCTTAGCCCCTAGATTTTGCCTATTTCTGGTATGGAACTTGTGTCTTCTACTGTGAAGACAGACACAGTATATTTGTTCAATGCCTCTGCCATTTCTTCATTCCCCATGAAGGGCCGAATGGCCTACTCCTGCTCCTATTTTCTATTCCTCCTGTCTCTGCCTCTAAGAGACCAACGGCTACTTTAGCTACTCTCTTTTTTATGTACTTATAAAAGCCCTTACAATCTGTTTTTATATTGCTGGCCAGTTTACTCTCATGTTCTAATTTTTCCCTTTTTATCTACCCTTTGGTGGCCCTTTGCTGGTTTGTAAAACACTCCCAATCCTTAGACTTGCTACTATTTTTTGCAATCCTTGCGGCATTCCACTATTCACTGCCTGCCAACTTGAAAATGCCCCATTTATGCCCACTCTCTGCTTCGTGTCTGTTAACCAATCCTCTATCCACGCTACTCTGCTACTCCCAGTCTAATACTCTCTTTAACTTCCTGTGTGAGCCACGGATGGGTCTTTCTTGATGAGTTTTTGTTTTGGAATGGAATATACTTTTGTGGAACCCTTTGAATTGAACCCAGAATGTATGCCTTCCAGTCAGCAGTCACCAGAGTGCAAAAGAAAGGTGCATTCTGATGGCACATAGAGGTGACCTCACCATGGGAGAGGGGTGTGCTCAGGTGCCTTGCTGAGCCATAAGCCTAGGTCAGAACCCTGTGTTGCTGGTCAGGAGGCTGGAGTGCAGACTGCAATATCATATGCAAATGAGAAGCTGCAAGTGGAGAGGGAGGGAGGGAGGCATTGTTCTAAGCACCGTTCTTCACCTTGCTGACCAAAAGGGAGTTGAACGTGCAGGTGAATGAGAGGGCACGCCTGGAAGGTTGGCTGCCACAGCTCACCGTACTGACACAATTCTAGGAGTAGGCCCTTGGTGTGGTCAAAGTGTCCAGCTTAAGGGACGCTGGGGACAGAGAAGTGGGAGTCCATCACAGATAACATGAAGGCATCCCAATATCTCAAGGTTCAGGGCATGCATGGCAATGTTCCCCATGCAACCAGCTGTCAATGCATAAGCTGACATCTCAGCATTTTAAGCAGCAGTAACATCTGTTGATCTCTCATTGCCATCTTCTCATGTCACCCACAGAGCCAGCTGCAGACGGGCAGGAGTCCACACTCAGAGAACAAGTTCTCAAGGAGTAACTCACCTCCTGAATCCGCAAAGCCTGTCCACTGCCTACAAAGCACAAATCTGGAGTGTGATAGACTATTCTCCAGTAGTCTGAATAAGTGCAGCTCCAACAACACTCAAAAATCTTAAAGCCATCCAGGAAAAAGAAGCCCTCTTAATTGGAACCCCATCCATCACCTTAAACATTCATTGCCTCAACCACTGGCGCAGTATGGCTACAGTATGTACCACCTACAAGATGCACTACAGCAAGTCAGCAAGGCTTCTTCGACAGCAGCTCCCGAACCCATAACCTGTAGCACCTAGAACGACAAGGGCAGCAGGCACATGGGCGCACCACTGCCTCCAAGTCTGTCTCCAAGTCACACACCATCTTGTCTTGGCAGTATATTGCTGTTACTTCATGGTTGGTAGGCCAAAATCACAGAAACACAGGATTGTTACAGTGCAGAAGGAGGCCATTCAGCCCATTGTGTCTTCACTGGCACTCCGAGTGAGCAATTCACTTAGTGCCATTCCCCCGCCTTCTCCCCATAACCCGGTATATTCTTCCTTTTCAAGCAACTATCTAATTCCCTTTTGAATACCCGTGATTGAACCTGCCTCCAATGCACTCTCTGGCAGCACATTCCCGATCTTAACCACTCGCGTGAAAAGGTTTTTTCTCATGTCGCCATTGCATCTTTCATTAATTACCTTAAATCTGTGCCCTCTCTTTCTTGATCGTTTCATGAGTGGGAACAGCTTCTTCCTATCTACTCTGTCCTGACCCCTCATGATTTTGAATACCTCTATCAAATCTCCTATAGCCTTCTCTTCTCCAAGAGAAAGAGTCCCAACTTCTCCAATTTATTTTCGTTAATGAAGTTCCTCATCCCTGGAACCATTCTCATGAATGTTTTCTGCACTTTCTCCAATGCCTTCACATCTTTCCTTAAATGTGGCACCCAGAACTGGATGCAATACTCCAACTGTGGCCGAAATAATGTCTTATACAAGTTCAACGTAACCTCCTTGCTCTTGTACTCTATGCCCCTATTAATAAAGCCCAGGATACTGTATGCTTTATTGACCACTCTCTCAACCTGTCCTGCCACCTCCAATGACTTATGCACATATACATCCAGGTCCCTCTGTTCCTGCACCCCCTTTATAGTTGTATCCTTTATTTTATATTGTCTCTCCCTGTTCTTCCTACCAAAATTAATCACTTCATATTTCTCTGCATTGAACATCATCTGCCACTTGTCTGCTCATTCCATCAGCTTGTCTATGTCCTTTTGAAGTTCTGTACTATCCTTCTCACAGTTCACAATGCTTCCAAGTTTCATATCATCCACAAATTTTGAAATTGTGCCCTGTACACCAAGGTCTAAGTCATTAATATATATCATGAAGAGCAGGAGTCCCAGGGGCTCAGGCTAATGCCCTCGGGACATGGGTTCAAATTCCTCCATGGCAGCTGGTGGAATTTAAATTCAGTTAATTAATAAAAATCTGGAATTGAAAGCCATTCTCAGTAATGGTGCCATGAAACTTTCATCGATTGTCATAAGAACCCATCTGGTTCACTAATATTCCTTTAGGGAAGGAACGCTGCCGTCCTTACCTCATCTGACCTGCATATGACTCTAGATCCATAGTAATGCCCTCTGAAATGGCCTAGCAAGCCATTCAGTTCAAGAACAATTAGGGATGAGCAACAAATGCTGGCCTTTCCAGCGACGCCCTCATCCCATGAAAGAATTAAAAAAAACTCCCCCTGCCCATCACTAAAATGTCCCCACCTGTAGTCTGTTTTCTGTGTGCAACACTGCTCTCATTCATTTCACCTCACCCAAACCAGTTCCAAACTTACAAAAACATTCTTCTCACGCAAAGTACTTTGAATCCGACAGCCTTTTTATTTCTGACCCTCCTTATGATTCATGTGTTTACAGATTGCGGCTTTCCCTAAAGGCATTCTTAATTGTAATCTGATTCCTATAATTGTTACCTGAAGGCTAGGAACATGTGAGGTGCATGGCTGATGAATATAACACTGAGTATCTTGGAATTGACCTGGTCTATATATCATGGCAGCTGAGTCCTGGAATGGCCCGTCTCCAGGCTGTGTCTTTGGTGCTGCTGCATATACAGCCAGGCCGTGCCTTCTTGTGACCACTTATACATACTTGTGAGGGTCTGGCTGGGGAGTTTGCGTGTGCTACTATCCTGAACGACAACAGATTCCTGGCATGATTCAGCCACTGCCTGTCACTGATTCGCAAGGGACTGATTTAATGTTTGCAATCAGATCTTGAAAGCACCAAAGGGTGTTTGTCTTTTGCAAGCAGTCACTCATGGCCTCAAAGACAGCAGTCTGCATATCTATTGACAGATCTTTGTGTGAATCTGAGTTCTTTTTGCCTTCAGTCTGGTTCAGTAAATATACTGAGTCGGATGTGTAGGTAAAATCAATTACTTTATTTGCGCAGTCGCCAGCGGACTTACTCTGAGAACAGCGGCACTGACTCCACCAGAGTCTGTCGGGTCCCCCCCCCCAGAGTAAGTAAAGTTTGTGATACAGGTACCACTGTTTATACATTAAGATTCATGCTCCACCTCCTTGTTTAACCAATCAATGCGATACAATTCGACTTCACCCATGTGGTGACAGGAGTCCATTTGTTCCAAACCAGAGGGAGTCACACAATCAGGCCATAAAGAACAGATGTCCTGGCAATTACCAGTGTCGGCTAGTCTTTACAGTCTCACACGCTCTGCCTTTACTTTTAACTATTTCATTGTGATTTCTGCCACTTAAAATCAAAGCTCAGCAAAGCTACTATTCCTAACTTGGCTATATTTCCCATTAAGCATAGTTCCATGCCTTTCTGCTCACTTCCACATTTGAACCATTGTGGCGATAGAATCTTCTGCAGATCTGTCTGGGGTTGCCTGATAATCCAGGCTGTGAGGTGCAGGGCTGTAAAGCAGTGGCCTACTCTGTTATTTCTGCTAATCTGCTGCATGTGCTAGGAAAGAAAATGTCATGTGGATAAGAACCACACTAATCTCTCACTCCACAGTTCCCTCTAAACAAAATTTTGATTGGCCAGAGGCTGTGTCCACTTAACAAGAATTCATCTTAGTGGCATTCAAAAGCATCATAAATACAACTGCATCACATACAGTGTGTGTGCTGCATCTGTATGTCAAATGCTGAATGTATTTGAAAAAAGCTTTAGATTTTTGTTTTAACTAAATTGGTGACCAAATAGTTATAACAGTTGAAATAGTTGGTTACAGTCAATATCAGGATGAATGAGATGGATGGCATGGTAGCAACATGGCAGAAATGGGTATTCAGTCATAAGGCAAACTTTAGCTGATACTGGCTAATATGTGAATCAATACTCAGTTGAGAAATGTATGTGTGGTTGCTACATCAGAAGATTATTATTAGAGCATGAGACACAGCATATTGTTGATGGACATATTGAATATTGAGTAGGAAAGCCTGACTGTGTTGATGGCAGGATTTTTTTTTGTTACATAGCTGAAATGGTATCAATGAAATTATAGTGTAAAGATAGTACAGATGACCTGTATAAATGTTTTGTGTGCCTTACGCAACCAATGATAAACATCCACAAATCTATGTGGTGTGTTTTATACAGATGGCAATACCAAATTCAGTAGCACCCAGTCTTAGCTATGACAAACTCAATTATTTTATTATTCCTTTTATTCCTATGCAACAGCTGTAAACCAAAATCCTTTTTTCCCTGTTAACCATTTTTTAAAATGTATGTGTGTGTGCATGAGGGCTAGGGAAATAAGAAGCTTTTTATATATATAGATTTACCTCATTAGTGGTTAAGACTTATTATTTTTTCTAATAAATAGTTAATATTGTCATTCTTTAAAGAAACCTGGTTGTTGTGCTTTATTCTGGGGGACAATTAAAGTGTCTAATTGGCTATTCTTTGGTAGGTGGGAAATTTATTGATCTGCTGTGACCTGTGGAGAAGTGGGACTGAATTAACAGTGCATTTCTCCCACCTTGGTCGTAACATTCCATAGACTCAACTTTTCCCCATTTCTTTTAATACTTTTGGATAACAAAAATCTATCAATCCCAAGTTTAAAATTTACAATTGATCTAGCATCAATTGCTTTTTGCAGAAGAGTTCCAAACATCTACCACACTTTATGTGTAGAAGTGTTTCCTAATTTCACTCCTGACCGATCTGGCTCTAATTTTTAAACTATGCCCTTTATTCCAAGACTCCCCAACCAGCAGAAATAGTTTCTCTCTACCCTATCCATCCCCCTTAATATTGTGAAAACTTCATTCAAATCACTCCTTAACCTTTTAAATTCTTAGGAATATAACCCCACTTTGTAATTTAAACCTAGGTATGCCGGTGTTATTCTGGTAAATTTATGCTGCACTTCCTCCAAAGTCAATATATCCTTTGTAACGTGTGGTACACAGAACTGCTCAGTACTCCAGGTGTGGCCTAACTAGAGCTTTGTATAACTGAAGCATGACCTGTACTCAGTGGTAATCTATTCCTCTAGATATAAAGGTCAGTATTCCATTTACCTTTTCATTATTTTCTGTACCTGTTCATGACCTTTTAATGAACTCTTTCGACATGCTCTGTTTCTGGCCTTTCATCATTCGGAAAGTGTACTTTATCTATTTTAGTTCCAAAGTGGATGACCTCACATTTGCCTACATTGCATTTTCCATAGTTTTTCCCATTCACTTAATCTATCAATATCTCTTTGTAATGTTACACTTCCATCTACACTGCTTACAATGCCACCTGTCATCAACACATTTGGCTATATGGCTTTCTAATTTATCATCGAGGTCATCAATAAATAAGATGAATAGTTGAGGCCCCATTATAAATCCTTGTGGGACACTACTAGCCACATCCTGCCAATTAGTGTACCTGCCTATTATCCCTAATCTCTGCCTCCTGCTGCTCAGCCAATTTCCTAACCAGGTCAATAATTTACTTGCAATTCCTTGGGCTTCAACTTTAGCTAACAGTCTCTTATAAGGAACTTTATCAAAATGCCTTCTGGAAGTCTGTAGACATTCCCCTGTCCACTGCTGTAGTCACCTTAAGATTCCTAAGACATGGCCTACCCTTTACAAATCCACACTTGTTCTCGCTGATCAGCTGAAAATTTTCAGGATGTTAATCTAGTAATTTCCCAACAACAGATGTTAGGCTAACATAGATCACTATTGGTTTCTCTTTCTCATTTTTCTTAAATAGCAGAGTGACATGCATTTTTTTCCAATCTAAAGAGCTGGTTCCCAAATTGAGAGAAATTTGGTGGATATTGTTAGGGCATGAACAATGTTCGCACCTACTTCCTTTAAAACTCTGGGATGGAAACTATCTGATCCCTGGGATTTGACACCCTTCAGTGCCATTATTTTCTTCATTACAATTATTTTGCTTATGGAATTTTGGTGAGTCTCTGTCCCTGCTTTAATATTATTTTCCTTGGGATTTCTGGCAGGCTATCCTCTTCCTCTACTGTAAATGCTAAAGCAATTATTCAACGTGTCCACCATTTCCTTTATCAGTTTTCAAGAGACCCATATTGCTTCTGACTACCCTTTTTGTCCTAATACAATTGTAAAAGATTTTTGTTGATATTGATGTCCCTTGCAAGTTTCTTTTCATACTCCCTTTTGTAGCTCTCACTATCTGCTTTGACACTGTTTGCTGTTTTTTGTATCTTTCCTATTTGCCAGGACTTGTGCTGTGTTTTACAATTTTGTAAACGTTTTCTTTTAGTTGGATGCTGTCTCTTACCCCTTTAGCCATCCATGGCTTTTTTTTGGCAAGTAGAGCTCTTGCCCCTGAGGGTATAAACTGATCATATTAAATTCTTTTTTGAACTCCTCCCACTGATCTTTTGTCATTTTACCCATTAACAGATTTGTCCAGTTTACTGTGGGCAGTCGCTCTCATTGCATTGAAGTCAGCCTTACCTAAATCTAGAATCTTAGTATAAAAACAGAAAATGCTGGTGTGTGACCCAAATAAGCATGGTTTATACAAATGCATGCTGCATAAGCAACAAATTGAATGAATTACAGGCACAAATTCAACTTGGAGGGTAGCCATTACTGATGCATAGCTGCAAGATGGTCAGGATTGGGAACTAAATATACCAGGTTATAAAGTCTATATGAAAGATAGGGAAAATGGTAGTAGGAAGAGTAGTTTTAGTAATGAAGGGCGAAATCTCTTCAATGGCAAGAAAGGATATAATGAGAGGTAAGCAGGCTGTGGGGACTTCATGGGTAAAATTAAGAAATAGAAAAGGATTTAAGACTGGTCGGAGATGTGAACAGGCCCCTTGGTAGCAGTTGTGAAGTAGTAGATTGCATAAATGCAGAGATTAGACAAGCATGTAGTAAAGGTAGATACATTTCAATGAGAAAGAAAAATTCCAAGGGTGGGACCTGCCATCCGTGGTTAACTAAAACAGTTAAAGATAGTATCAAACTTAAAGAAAAAGTATATAATTGCACAAAGATGGGAGGCAGGTCAGGAGATTGGACAGAATATAAAAAAAAGCAAAGAATGACTGAAAGATTGATAAGGAAGGTAAAATTAGAGTACGAGAAAAAGCTAGCTGGTAATATAAAGATAGTAAGAATTTCTATAGATATTTTAAAAAGAGTTAACAAAGTGAGCATTGGTCCGACAGAAAGTGAGTCTGGGAAATTAATAATGGATAATAAGGAGATGGCAGATCATTTCAACAGGTATTTTACATCGGTCTTCACTATTGAGGATACAAGTAACATCCCAGTATTAGCTAAAATAAAAGCAAAATACTGCAGATGCTGGAAATCTGAAATAAAAACAAGAAATGCTGGAAATACTCAGCAGGTCTGGCAGCATCTGTGGAGAGAGAAGCAGAGTTAACGTTTCAGGTCAGTGACCATCAGATATGGATACACAACATGCCCACGCTAGCATGCATATGCGATACACACATGCAAATAGGGACAGAAAAGAGTAGAGGAAAAATTAAAGTGGAAAGGTTTGAGGCAATATCTGAAGAGTTCTTGTTACGGTTCCCTGAGCTCACTGTAGAGTCCTTGATTGTAGTTAGGTCATTCTTTTCTTTGGGGCCCAGTATTCTTCTTAAACCTTGTTCACTGTAGGAGACATTTCTCTCTTGGGGTTCATGTGTCTTCAGTCGGTTTTTGGAGTTCCATGAGAAAAAGATGGGAGCAGACAGGAGAGGCTGTGGCGAACCAGCCAGGAGAGGTCTTTGCAATCCAGGAGCAAACAGCCTTCTGCAGACTCTCAGTTCAAAACTGTTTAATTCAGAAAAAAACCCAGACTGCCAAGCAGGTTAGTCATGTGACTAACTGGTTTGACCACATCTGTTTGTGAATTGTTTTGGAGCAGGGGATAGCTTCTTTGTTCCCAAACACAGTCTTTTAATATGCAGAAATGTCTTTCCAGCCAGGGGCCTGGCAACCCCTTGTCACAGGCCTTCTTCCCAGCAACAATTTGAAATTTAATGTCCATCTGGCAAAATTAATGTGCCTCATTCTTGGCAGGTGGGGGCCTGCATAGCTATAAACATTAAAATTATAAAAATGGCATGCAACACATTTAAGTCCATAAACTGGTACTAGCCTTGAACAGCTTCTTTTCAGTCTTTAAGAATATCAGCATTTCTCACCAGTTTGTGCACTGAACATTTTACATTATGAGGGAAATATAGGTTTAGAAATTTGGTCATGCAGCACGTGTTTTTAAGGCACTAAATGGCTTACTGCCCAATATGGCAGGCAAGAAACATGTGGATACTTCAGGCCAGAAGTGCATCCCATGCCACATTGTATAACTTAGATGCAATGGTGGCAGCAGTGCATGAGGGTTAAATTGGTTCATCCCCATAAACAGGCATGGGGATTGGAGTTGTAATTACATTTTGCTTTCTTATTGGTTTGTGTTGCTGGGTACTTTGCTAGTTTATATTTATGGGGGTTTTCTTCTAATACTTTCCTTTATTGGGTTGGATCTTGCTGCAGCAGGGCATCTTGCAGCGTTCCCGGTTACACTTTTCTGTGCATCCTTCAGCACAAAAATCTTTTGCACTGTATATTGGTGGAAATGCAAGCTGATAATAGTGTGGCAAGACCAAGTGGGCATCTGGCATCTCAGTGAATGATGTGGCCAACAGTGTAGCTCCTTAACCAATAAAGATATAAGGATTGAGAAACAGGAATAACTAAGACTGAGAAGGAGGATGAATTAGATTTGGTGAAATAGAGTCAAATCAGATACAGAAGGAGAAATAGAAAGAAGAAAAATTGAATTGAGAGTAAAAGAAGTAAGAAAAAATGTAATATTCAATATTTTTAATGTCTCTAACAATAATTAATTACATTTAAGAATAAGATTCAACTGTTTAAATTGTTCAATATCTGGGGCCAGAATGATTGATTGGCACTGTATTAACAATTATCATGTTATTAAAAGGTACTTTGGTTGTTAATTACCAGACATAACATTCTGTGGCAAGCTTCATGGGCAACTAATGTGCAAATCCAACAAATCCTGAAGGGGAAGTCTAAGGGTGAGCTGCCATTTGTGCAAACGAAACAGTGGTGCGGTGTAAATTGTCTAGCATGTTCTGGAGATTCACAACTCAAGTCTTCTTCCCCTGAACCTGTTGGTTGATTTGCACATTAATAAGAACACAAGAAATAGGAGCAGGAGTAGCCTGTATGACCACCTTGAGCCTGCTCTTCCATTCAATAAGGTAATGGCTGAACTTCTACATAAACTTGACTTTCCTGCCCTCTCCCCATATCTCTTGATTCCCTTAGTGCCCAAAAATCTATCTGTCTCAGTCTTGAATATTCTCTTCACCTAAGCATCCACAGCCCTCTGGGGTAAAAAATTCAAAGATATGGAATTACATTGGAGAGTTTCAATGGCATAAATGTTATGCAGACGCCGGGACTACTGATGCCGGGCCAGAAAGGTGAGGGGAACCCAGCTTCAGCCATTTGGGTGACCTCTGTCTGCATTTAATGGCGCTCAGTTAACTGCCTGGCACGAGGATTCCCCATCCCTTTAAGGATAGGGATCCTGCCTCCAACAGCTGCCAGCCAATCAGAGGGCCAGCAACTCAGCATATATTAAAGTTGGAAGCGGTGACCACTGCTGAGACTGAAGTAGGCCCGGAACCAGGAGCAGTGCTGGAGGCCCGGATTGCAGTTAAGTCGGGTGAGCTTCCTGGGGCTGGTCAGGCAGTTCCCAGTGAGGGGTGGCGGGGGGTTGATGGTTGTGTTTGTTGAGGGTGGGGGGAGAGGTATTGGGACCAGGGACCCGCTGTGGGCCACAAATTGCCAAAGCAGGAGTGGCCCCCTCTCCTCAGCCCACAGGCAGGCTGCCTGGTTGTACTGGGCGACCTCCTCACATGGCAGGGCACACACCAACTGTTGATAAAATACCAGCACTGGTGGGAAGAGGCATTTAAGTGTCCATTAATTGGTCACTTAAGGGACTCAATTGACCTCTAGGCAGGAAGGCCATACTTGACCTTCCCCACCCTGACAAAATTCAATGGCAACGGAAGTTGATGGGAAGTCCACCTCCCGCCTTTCCTTGCTATTTTATAGCCTCCCTCCACCAATCACCTCCCTGGCCATCCCTAGAGGGTTGATAAAATTCAACCCAGCAATTCCACATGATTGAAGCAAGGAAGATGAGCTATGAAGTGTCAACAAATGAGTACAAAAACTTTTGAAGCATTTTGTTCGCTACAGACACTACCCTGAGGCCATTTACAGATCCTTGTACATATTTCAGGACATGCTACAGGATATCTGTCTTTATTGCCTCTCTTTACAAAACACAATGTCACATTGTTGTACAATCTACTGCAAGTTGACGTGCAGGCAACTGGAACACTGATGACATTGTCTATCCACTTTGGTCATTCTTGGTCTTCCTCATGTTCTTGTTTCAAGGTTCTAAGATCTGTAATAATGGTTTTCTAGTTGCTTCTGTTCTTGAGCATTTCTGACACGAACCATTTTCTTGGATCTTCTGTATAATTTGATCAGTAAGTTTGCGGACGACACAAAGGTTGGTGGAGTTGCGGACAGTGATGAGGATTGTCAGAGGATACAGCAGGATATAGATCAGTTGGAGACTTGGGCAGAGAAATGGCAGATGGAGTTTAATCCGGACAAACGTGAGGTAATGCATTTTGGAAGGTCTCATGCGGGTGGGAAGTATACAGTAAATGGCAGAACCCTGAGGAGTATTGACAGGCAGAGAGATCTGGACGTACAGTTCCACAGGTCACTGAAAGTGGCAACGCAGGTGGATAAGGTAGTCAAGAAGGCATACGGCATGCTTGCCTTCATCGGTTGGGGCATAGAGTATAAAAATTGGCAAGTCATGCCGCAGCTGTACAGAACTTTAGTTAGGCCACACTTACAATATTGTGTGCAATTCTGGTCGCCACACTACCAGAAGGATGTGGAGGCTTTGGAGAGGGTACAGAAGAGGTTTACCAGGATGTTGCCTGGTCTGGAGGGCATTAGTTATGAGGAGAGGTTGGATAAACTCGGATTGTTTTCACTGGAACGACGGAGGTGGAGGGGCGACATGATAGAGGTTTACAAAGTTATAAGCGGTATGGACAAAGTGGATAGTCAGAAGCTTTTTCCCAGGGTGGAAGAGTCAGTTACTAGGGGACATAGGTTTAAGGTGAGAGGGGCAAAGTTTAGAGGGGATGTGTGAGGCAAGTTCTTTACACAGTGGGTGGTGAGTGCCTGGAACTTGTTGCCGGGGGAGGTGGTGGAAGCAGGTACCACAGAGACGTTTAAGAGGCATCTTGACAAATACATGAATAGGATGGGAATAGAGGGATACGGACCCCGGAAGTGCAGAAGGTTTTAGGTTAGGCAGGCATCAAGATCGGCGCAGGCTTGGAGGGCCGAATGGCCTGTTCCTGTGCTGTACTGTTCTTTGTTCTTGTTCTTTGTTCTTTTAAGCATTGTTTCTTGTCCAAGCCATGTTCTTACTATGACATTCTTTTTCTTTGATTTTAAATGCTCCACGTATCAGGGACTTACTCTTATTTTCTGTTTAAAAGACAAGAAAATATAGGCCCTATTCTCTCACTCGCAGCTGGGGCATGCATAGTTCCTTGGTGCAAAGTTTGGGAAAAAGGTGTGAAGATGTGTGCTGGGCTTCTGCTACCTTTGCGTTATCAGGAATTTCTGAGGTTTTCCTAGATAAGGGCAGATTGCTTGTGCCTGGAGCAGGCATAATGATTGTAATGGTATTTAAATAGCACTGGATTAACTGCATTTAGAGAAGTGCCCCAAAGAAGCAGATAGTCAGCCTTGCCCCCTTTCTGCTCAGATTAGAGGCAACTGGATTTCTGCCTACCCAAATCTCAGCAACAGCCCTTATCAGAGTTGAGCCTGCGCTGTGCGTTATCCTAAGGAGGAAAGTTGGGTTGCTATCTCTATTCTGAATACCATCAATTTTGATTGAAGAAAATGTGTAATACTAACATAGGTTACAATATTCAACTTTGCTGTTGAAAATTAAATACAAAATGAAAAATTATTACCATGAGTAGTTTATTCCTGGGTTTCATTAGATGAAAAGATTTACAAAAATAGACAGATTTGAAAATGTTCATCACATGAAAAAAAATTATCTAAATACTTAGATCTATTTCGAATGTCATCTAAATTATTTTAAATAGTTTTCTGTAATTATATAATGGAACTCTTCGATCACAACAGTAATAGTGATCACCAAAATTCATATCCTGAAGTTTGTGTTAAGATAATACAAATAAACATAACATTTGAGATAATACAGTAAAGATCTGACGTGACAATAAGTTACTGCCTTGCCCCCTTTCTGCTCAGATTAGAGGCAATCAAAAATTTCTTCAATCAAAAATGATTCACATGGGAAACATCAGTGACTCAGAAATACTCAACTGTTGGTAACTTCTGACATTTTTTTGACTTTAACACTTAAACATTCAAGTCTATTTAATCCTTCTACGTCATACTTCAGGTAAAATCCTAAAAGTATCCTTGAGGAATGTAGAACATCAGAAATGTATATTCTTTTCTTGGAATTTCATTAATAAAGAAATAATTATGCAATCACAACACTACAATAAAACACAGTAAAGGACCTGTTCTGCACTGGACAGTTATATACTTTATCACATTGAAATATCTAGGATGAGGCAATCTAACTACAGTGGGCAGATGTCCGTACAATTTTGATATCACTGAAACATTCACTCCCATCTCCAGCCATGATGTCAGTTTCAAAGGGTTCATCCTCCCCATCCCTTACCCAGCAAATTGCAATGCAGGACAAAAGGGGCAGAAACCCAATGTAAGCAGATGCACCTCTGCTTGAGCTATTGCACATAGAAGCTCTGAAAGCATCATAGGTTTACAGGCCAACGTGTCTTTGCATATCTGAATTCAGAGCATATGAAAAAAGTAAGATTTTACTACAGAGCATTTATTTCAGTTGCAAGAGAGTTCCAGGAAATAAATCAACAATTTTTAATTTTAGATTAGATCTGTTTAGCTACATAATTCTACTCATCTATCTCTACTTTGAACACTTTGTAATTTGCATGATTGCTATTTATTACTAATATGATTCTTTATTATGAATATTTCTTATCAGTAGAATTTCTGGTGCGGAAAGTAGAAGCCAGCAGGGTTTTGCATCATGTTGTAGAACCCATGATGCTTCCTTTTCAAACGTAATGCAATCTAAAAGATTAAAATGTTATTGGTTAGCAAACATTATCGTTATTTATTATGTAACATATATAACTATAAATAAAACATTATGGTCTGTTATATCATCCGAGTGTAACAATGTGCACAGGTGCCTCTCATTGTCAACTGAGTATGGCTCAGCTCTCCATTCAGTTTGCTTTGTGAAAGAAAGGTTACTGAATTCTGTTTCACAGGCTGCTCTTTTAAAATTGAATAGCAGAAGGGCCATTTACTGTGACACACAATCTTATGTGTTTTGCTGCTAGTGTCTTTGGAGCGGCATTAAAAGGCTCCCAAAACAGGAAAATCAGTGATCGCAGTCAAAGATTTAATGCTGCTCCAAAGTTTTAAAACAGTGTCCCTTGTTCTGGACTCACCCACAAGAGGAAAATCCTTTCCACATCCATCTTGTCAAGACTGTTCGGGATCTTATATACTTCAATCAAGTCTCCCTCACTCTTCTAAACTCCAGTGAAAACAAGCCGTCTGTCTAACCTTTCCTCATAAGAGAACCCGCTCATTCCAGGCATCAATCTAGTAAACCTCCTCTGAATTGCATCAAACGCATCACATCCTTTCCTAAATATGGAGACCAAAACTGCACACAGTATTCAAGATGTGGTCTCACCAATGCCCTGTATAACTAAAGCAAAACTTCCTTACTTTTATTTTCAATTCCACTTGTAATAAAGGATAGCATTCCATTAGCCTTCTTTATTACTTGCTGTACCTGCATACTAACATTTGTGACTCATGCACTAGAACACCTAGATCCCTCTGCACCTCAGAAATCTGCAGTCGTTCCCCGTTTAAGAAATACTCTGCTTTTTTATTCTTCCTGCCAAAGTGAACAACTGGATTTTCTGCTTGACCAACACTGGCTCCCTTGTGAAACTCCAGGCAGTGGGGGAAAAATATGCTTCCGGGATTTTCCGATGGAAGTGATCAAGAAATAGAATAAACCTGTTCTAAAACGGCTGAGAAAACTGAAACGATACACGTGACCTATATCCCCTGTTATTTATGTCATAGTAACACATGGCAGTCCTGGTATTTAGGGTTACTATTGGGATAGACAAACAATTTAAATGGCAGCTTTGCCTGTGCAATAACTGCATTGTTCAAAGTGAGATTTCTTTTTAATTTGGCCGCCGACTAGGCTAGGCTACGTTAGGTACTCAAGGCCTATTGCAGCCAAATGTGATGCCTGACCCAGGCAAATCAGCCAGTGAGCAATCATTGAGGCAGGTGGAAAACCCATGCCAAATATACGTTTAGTTTCTGCTGGAATGGAAAATCCTGCTCGTGTTCTGTCCAGCAAAATTGTTTATAACGAAGGTGACTCCTACAATTTCTACTGTGATTAACTGTGGCAGGAGAAAGAGAAAAAGTTAACATACTCAGAGCACAGGGAGGCCATTAATGGTTCCAATGGTGTGCAATAATCTCCAATCTAGTTACTGTATTTAGTGCTCATGGTACAGTCTCCTCTACATAGGAGAGGCCAGAGGAAGGTTAGGTGACTGTTTTAATGAACATCTTTATTTCTGCAAGTATGATTATGATCTCTGTGTAGCTCACTACTACAATTCCCCCTCCTAATCCCACTTTATCCTCTGAACTTTTGGCTCCTAATCTGTTCCAATTAAGTTCAGGAGCAGTATCCCATTTTTCTCCCGGGCAATTTGCAACTAATCTCTGGTCTAAATCTCTGGTTTACGGCACAGGCTTGGAGGGCCGAATGGCCTGTTCCTGTGCTGTACTGTTCTTTGTTCTAAATATTGACTTTTGTAACTTCAGACTGTCTCTATAACTACCAGTTTCTTTATCGTGGGAGGTGCTGATGGTATGATGGGGTCAGTTGTTGTCCCTCCTCCCTTATTTGCTTATCTTTCTTTCTAGTTCTGAAGGCTATACCTGGAACACTGACTGACTGGCTGACCTGCTCAGTGTTTCCAGTAATTTGTTTCATGTTAAGAGCATGTTTTTTTGAAAGACTCTACTTCTTCTTAAGAGGGAGTAATAGATTTTATTCTGCACTTAAAGTAAAATAACAATGATATCTATGTGCTGTTAAATTTTGGAGACAAATGATCCTTATGACTGATTTGACCAGTGATTTTCTATATCATGCCTATGTACTAGTCTTGCTCATACACTATGAATTATTTTCTATTATATGCTGTACAAGTTGAGCACTGCAATGAGACACTGCACAATATTGAAATATCGGATGTACGTACCAATAAACATAAGAGGAAGAGCAGAAATAGAACAAGAAGTATGCCTAGGACGATGAGTATGATTCCCCAATATGGTAGTTCTATTTTGCTAGTAGAGATGGGTGCTTTGGCTTCTGCATAAAATAATTACAAGATACAGGACAATTAATAGAGAAATGTAATTGAATAAAATCTTATCACCCCATCGATGCATAATAACTTCAGATTTCCAGCATCTGCAGTATTTTGCTTTTATTACAGCCTCACAACTTAAGTTCTTGTGCAGTTTTGAGCCCGGTTGGTTAATGATTTTGGAACTACATGGGGTAATTCTACAATCTTGCATTTCCAGTGGGGCCACTGCAGTTAAAGGGAACAGGAGTCAGAGATAGAGTTACAACACTGTCGTCCTTATTCTCTAAGCAAGGTTCCCCACTGGGAGTGTGGATTCATAGAATTATCCATTGTATAGCCTGATTGGAATGAGTTCAAATATACAGTATATCAGAAAAACGTTTGCTACTCAGAAAATAAAAGATGGCTTTGAAAGGTTCGTTCACTCTGTGACAGCGTGTGAAAAGTTAAATTCAACTTTTGCTGAATCCAAACTGAATTATCTGTGTTAGATTGTTTTGGTGGTCAGACTCAGTGCCATGAATCTAAATATGATAGCCTGGATAATACAATTCAAATAGTTGCAGACATTGCTATATCACAGATACTGTGTCAGACCAGTAGCTCTGTAGTAAAAGTACCACCTCTAACAGCACTGTGGATGCACCTACACCACACAGACGCAGAGGTTCAAGAAGGCGGCTCACCACAGCTTTCTCAAGGGCAGTTAGGAATTGAAAAGGCCCAGATGAGATGTATCCTAGGCTGTTATGCGAGGCAAGGGAGGAGATAGCAGGGGCTCTGACACAAATTTTCAAATCCTCTCTGGCCACAGGAGAGGTACCAGAGGATTAGAGGACAGCAAATGTGGTACCATTATTCAAGAAGGGTAGCAGTGATAAACCAGGTAATCACAGACCGGTGAGTCTAACATCAGTGGTAGGGAAACTATTGGAAAATATTCTGAGGGACAGGATTAATCTCCACTTGGAGAAGTCAGGATTAATCAGGGATAGTCAGCATGGCTTTGTCAGGGGGAGATCGTGTCTAACTAACTTGATTGAATTTTTCGAGGCAGTGACTAGATGTGTAAATGAGGGTAAAGCAGTTGCTGTAGTTTACCTGGACTTCAGTAGGCTTTTGATAAGGTCCCGCATGAGAGATTGGTTAAGAAGGTAAGAGCCCATGGGATCCAGGGCAATTTGGCAAATTGGATCCAAAATTGGCTAAGTGGCAGGAGGCAGAGGGTGATGGTCGAGGGTTGTTTTTGCAAGTGGAAGCCTGTGACCAGTGGTGTACCGCAGGGATCGGTGCTGGGACCCTTGCTTTTTGTAGTGTACATTAGTGATTTATACATGAATATCGGAGGTATGATTGGTAAGTTTGCAGATGACATGAAAATTGATGGTGTCGTAAGTAATCAGCAGGAAAGCCTTAGATTACAGGACGATATAGACGGGCTGGTAAGATAGGCAGAGCAGTGGCAAATGAAATTTATCCTGAGAAGTGTGAGGTGAGGCATTTTGGGAGGACTAACAAGGCAAGGGAATTTACAATGGATGGTAGGACCAGAGGAAGCACAGAGGGTCAGAGGGCTCTTGGTGTACTTGTCCATAGATCACTGAAGGCAGCAGCACAGGTAGATAAGGTAGTTAGGAAGGCATATGGGACACTTGCCTTTATTAGCCAAGGCATAGAATATAAGAGCAGGGAGGTTATGATGGAGCTGTATAAAACGCTAGTTAGGCCACAGCTGGAGTACTGTGCACAGTTCTAGTCACGACATATAGGAAGATTGCAATGGAGAGGGTGCAGAGGAAATACACCAGGATGTTGCCTGGGCTGGAGCATTTCAGCTATGAAGAGAGACTGAATAGGCTAGGGTTGTTTTCCTTAGAACAGAGAAGGCTGAGGGGGGACCTGATTGAGGTATACAAAATTATGAGGTGCATTGATAGGATAGATAGGAAGAAACTTTTTCCCTTTGTGGAGGGGTCAATAACCAGGGGGGCATAGATTTAAGGTAAGGAGCAGGAGGTTTAGAAGGGATTAGATGAAAAACTTGTTCACCCAGAGGGTGGTTGGAAACTGGAACACACTGCCTGAAGGGGTGGTAGATGCAGGAACCCTCACAACATTTAAGAAGTATTTAGATGAGTACTTGAAATGCCATAGCATACAAGGCTGCGGGCCAAGTGCTGGAAAATGGGATTAGAATAGATAGGTGCTTGGTGGCCGGCACAGACATGATGGGCTGAAGGGCCTGTTTCTGTGCTTTATAACCCTATGACTGGCCTTGCCAGTGATATTCACATCCAATGAACAAATAAAAAAAGCCAGCTGACTCAAGTTATACTGTCAGATGCTTATCACGTCTGCCCAGAGATAAAGGAACTCTAGGTATGAATGTAAAAAGGCTGTCCAAACTTTATGGGTCACATGAGGTCCATACAGCCTGTCAATAAAGTCATGAATCAATTGTCTTTTGGTAAATAAATGCAAATCATGATACCCAGATTGTTGGTAACTGCAGCTTGAGATAGAAACAACTTAATGCAACATTGATTGACACTTTACATGATGTGCAAGACTATTTGATATGTCTATAGGCAGTCTTGAAAATAAAATGGTTAGCACATGCCTGTAAGAATTGGAAACTTAGATTTTAAGGTGAACAGAAAGCTGGCGGGAACAGCTGCTTGGAATCAGCATTAAATATAATGAGGTGAGAAATTGGGACCGTTTTGGGGCATTATGCCTGCCCTTAGAGGTCCAACATGACCTCTGCAGCATGCATGCACACTGTTTCACCCTAATAGTGCGAGGAGCCAAATTGGTGAGGACTTTGGCACACGTGCAGTGAACGGCTGCCAGAAGTATGCAAAACAGGCAGATCATGGTGCATGATAATTTGATGCCAGCAGTACCATTTTGGAACTCCACTTTCCAGCTAACACCTCATTTAACCGCGCACAGCTGACCACACGTTCACCAACAGGAAGGACCCGCCCCCCACCCTCACAACCACCAGTGCAATTTAAAGAGATCAGCTGGTTAGTTGGTTAGTTTGAGGTTAGTTGCTGGTTGATTTCCTCTGGCTGTTGTTTCAATTCTACACATGTTTGGTGCTTTGTATAGTTGTTTAAAGTTGCAAATGTCTACAGGGAGTGGTGTAGTTGGCGCTGAAGGGGTTTTTGCTGAATTCAAGTCTTCTGCACAAGCCAGTTGCTCCCATACATGAATCCACTAGTGGACATTCCCCTTGGAAGACAGCATGACTGGGAGAGTGAACAGAGGACAAGCAGAGCAGAACAAGCTGTTGGAAGAGGGAGGAGGAGAAGAGGGAGGAGGCCTTTCAGCAAGAGGCCATATCTGCCCAGGGTGTTCAGGGAGCAATTCTCAGACCTGAACCTCAGCGAAGAACAATGTGTGAGATGTCTGCACTTCACTAAGGATGTCATCACTGAAAAATGGCAGCTGTTGCAGCAACAACTGCAACCTCACAGCAGGGTAAGAATCACATTGCCGATGACTGTGAAGGTGACTGTGGTGATGAACTTTTATGCATCTGGCTCCTTCCAGGCTGGAACTGGGAATATTTGCAACATCTTGTAGTTTACCATCCACCGTTGCGCAAGGGAGGCCACTGAGGCTCTCTACTCAATGAGAGCTAATTACATTTCAATCTCTCTTGTCAGGTGGAGCAAGCAAGTGGCTTCACTAGGATTGCAGGCTTCCCCACGGTGCAGGGTGCCATTGACTGCATGTATGTGGTTTTGCAGGCACTGAATATCGACTCTTCCCTATGCTGGAACTGAAAGGGACCCTCCCTCAGCGACAGCTGGTATGTGACCATAGGCAGTGAATCATGTGGATCAGTGCCCAGTATCTTGGCAGCAGTGATGATGCTGTCATTCCATGGCAGTTTGCTGTGCAATCTGCATTTGAGCCACCACGGCAAACTGAAGTGTGGCGACTTGGTGACATGGACCACCTACTGACCAAATGGCCAGCATGCATATGATGTAAACCGTGCTGCCACACAAAGGGCTGGATTTTGTGCTGGAGGCAGGGCTCCCGGCACTAGGCCGAAAAGGCGGGGAGAACCCCGCCTCTGTGTTTTTATGCCCTCCCGGAGCATTCCTTCGGTCTTATTGATACAAAATTTTAGGAGGCGGGATCCCCCTCCCTTTAAAGACTTTAAAGGGATGGGGATCCTGCCTCCAGGAGCTGCCGACCAATCAGAGGGCCAGCAGCTCAGCAGTATCGGTATCGCCACCGGGAACGGTGTCCATTGCCGGTACTGCAGAGGCCTTGGACCCAGGCCCAGTGGTGGAACCCCGGAATAGAGGTAGGTGAGCCGGGGGTCGCTGGGGTCAGTCCAGAAGGCCGCAGTGAGGGGACTGGGAGGGTGATGGTTGTTCAGTCCCGGGGGAGGAGGGTCCTGGCAGGGTAAAGTTCTTCCCGGTGGGGGTCCTCCGTGGGGCACAAATTGCTCACGGAGGAGGGACACACACCGCCCCACCCCCACAAGCCGGCAGGGAGGGCACCTAATTTTTTCAAGGTGTCCTCTCTGTGTAGCGGAGGACACCACCCCACCACCACCCCCAACCCCACCCCTGGGAAGATTCCAGCAGCGGCAGGAAGAGGCCCTTAATTTGCCATTAATAGGCTAGTTAAGGGCTTCAGTTGGTCTCTGGGTGGGAAGGCCATTGTCGGCCTATCCCACCCCCGGGAAATCGCTGGGTGACAGCCCCTCTGCCCCGCTGCCCGTCGCGATACTCCGTGCCCCACCCACCCCCCCCAACCGCCTCTGGTCCTGCCTCAGGGGGGACCCAGAAAATCCTGGCCAAAGTGTGATAGCTGAATGTGATCGTTGGCATGATGAAGCAACACGTCTGTTGCCTGGACTGCTTGGGAAGAGCCCATAGTACTCAGCAGAGTGGATGTCACAATTCATGGTTGTCTGCTGCATGCTGCACAACCTCACCATCATGAGGAGACAGTCCTTGCCACCAGCTATCTGCTGAGCAGTTGAGGAGCAGGAGGATGAGGAGAAGGAGGCAGAGGAAAACAAAGAAAGACTTGTATTTATATAGTACCTTTCACCAGAAGTCTCAAAGCACTTGACAGTCACTGTTGTAATGTAAGAAATGTGGTAGCCAATTTACACGCAGCAAGCTCCCACAGACAACAATGTGATAAAGGCCAGCTAATCTGTTTTATGATGCTGACTGAAGGATTATATATTGGCCAGGACACCAGGAAGAACTCCTCTGCTCTTGCACAAAATAGTGCCATGGGATTTTTTATGTCCACCTGAGGAAGCAGAAGGGGGCTCGGTTTAATGACTCAACTGAAAGACGGCACCTCTGGCAGTGCAGCACTCCCTCAGTACTGCACTGGAGTATTGGCCTAGATTTGGAAGGGATGAGGTAATCTATACAGCCGCTTTTTGGCTGGACTGTCCATGAAGAACTCATCCGCATGTGATACTAGTAACCGCAACCCCATTCATCAACAGTCCTACACCTTTATCTTGTCTCTGCTATTGATCAAAGTGTCTGTTTGGCCACAATGCAAAAATAAAAGCCATCTCAAAATTAAAACCAAATGAAATCATGTCCTATTACGTACAAAAGTCAATAAATTAACCTTGCGCACTCCCTTGGTGCTTGTCTTCCATATCCCTATGCTTGTCTTAGTACTCCTACACAGTGCTACCCCAGTGGCTGCTGCATGGCTGATGGACAGCTGCTGACTTTCAGCAGGGAAGACTGCAGATGGCCTTGACAGATGACCTTGAGTAGCTCTGAGCCTAGAAGGTCCTGCTTCAGACTGTGCCTTCTCATTCTGGGTTGCAGCAGTCTGGGTTGACTGGCTGGCTACAGCAAGGACAGAGTGACAGGTTTTGGACAAAAATTGCAGTCATCTTGAGTTAGGGCAGCAGGTTTGTGCTCTATGGAGTGACTGCCACTACCCCAGGATGACGCCTCAGCAATCCTAGTAATCTGTTGGAGGATAGGTTGCTGAATTGCTGTGACACCCTGCAAGTCCTTTTGGACATTGCAATCCACAGTCATGATGGCAGTAGTCTGAGCTTGCACAGAAGCAAGCTGAGTTTGCATGATAGTAGTCTGAGCTTTCACTCAGACATTGGGTGGCTGCTGCTTGTGCTGCAATGGAAGCTGCGACATTGGTCATCAGACATTGCATCATGGTTGGGTCCCCAAGTGTGCAAACGGAGTGGCCACCACTTCCATGCTGGAAAGAATGGGCTTCAAGCTCTGCGCAAAGCCTTGTGCCAGGTTGGTGCCAGACTCCTTCATGCTCCTTGACATTGACTGTTGGCTTTCTGGCAAGCTTCCCAATGCACCAAGCATTGTGCATACCCATCAGCGTTCATCAGTAGATTCCCCATTGAAGTGCTCAGGTGAGTCCTCTGCAGCAGAACCTGTGTGCAGCCTCGTCCTCTGGTGAGCTGGCACCTGCACTATCCTTGCACCCTGCCATGGCTGTAAGCCACTTGTGTCCAGTGTCTCACCATGTGCTGTCACCACCTTTATGCTTTCCTCTCAATTATGCGCTGTATCAGTATCCGAGCTGGTGGCTGTGAGTGTGAAATTGAATGATGCTGTGTTTTCATCATCACTGTCTTCTGTTGATCCTCCACTGCTGGGCCACGTTGCATTTATTTGGTTTCTGAAAGGAGAAAGGCACAAGGGTAAGGTTGTGCTACGGGGAGGGATGGGGATGCGTAAAGATAAGAGGTGCATGCTTACACCAGCTGCAACATGGGAATCAGAAGACAGTGTGGGATGAGGGGATAGTGGGATGTGAGAAGGATGATTATGAGGGTACCATCTTCTTCAGTAGTTTCAGCCCAACCACTGGCTACCACCTCAGAAATGGCCGATTCATGGATAGTCAGCATCATCTCCTCTATGAGGTTAGATTATGCAGGCACACTTAACACCCTCTGGTTAGCTCTTGCTGCTTCTAGCTTGTGCCGCCTTGTCCTGCAACAGAGAAGTAAGTGTGTCAGTGGGTGTCTTGCAATCTGTTTGGGTAATATGGCTGACATGGTTGAATAGCTGGTGTACAACCCGTGAGATGTGGGTGCATGTCTAGCAGCAGTATTAAGTGTGTAAGGGTGTGGTAAAGTATATCAATGTCAGATATAAGTCCTGATTGGTAGAGGTTGGTGAGCTGTGGGGATGTGTTGAAATAAGCAAGTGTGTGAGGCTCGTGGTGCAGTTGGTAGAATATGGCATTTGAAGATGTATTCGTTGACCTCGAAGTTCTTGCGGCAGTGCATCTAGGTCTTCGTGACTAGACTCCTGGCATTAGCTTCCATTACTATCTGCTCCCACTGCCTTCTTAACATGTGTCTGGAGGACTTCCTGGCCCCCTGCGGATGAAGAACATCTCTTCTCCTTTCCACCTCCTCCACCAAGGCCTCCAGTACGGTGTCCGAAAATCTTGGAGCCCGCGCTCTCCCATGTTGTGCCATTTTTCACTGTTTGCCAGGTCAGATTCACATCAAGCACCTTCAGCGACAAGGTACCTCCCCTTTAAGAGGTGCAGGCTAGCTTTAAGTAGCGTAGGCTAACTTATTAAATGGTACTAGCCACTCACGATATGGACCCCCTGCTGATGCATCCAGCCAATTAACAGCGCAGTTAGCCATGCTGAAATCATTGAAATGATAGGGCAGCACAAAGTTGGTGTGCTAGCTGCATTACAATCAGCAGGCTTGAGTTAATCGCGCAATGTGATCCCTGCGCCCATTTATGATGCTATCAAATTTAGCTCCCATTCAGTTTAAAAAAACAAGCTTGTTACTGCCTTAAGTTCAAACTGCACTGCACTAGGTGTGAAGCTGGAGGTGGTCCTGCACTTCTCATTTTCAGTAAGTTAGGAGCCAGATTGTCAGTTTGTTAGCTTATACTGCAGCTCTGCTTCAGATGCTCATGTAAAATCATTTTGATTTTAATTTACCTGGAAACTGGAGCTTGTAAAATATGCATTTTGTATAATTAATTGTAATTCAAAATCTATTTTTCAGCAATTATATTGGTTACATCATTATTTCGAAAAAATGTTTACATGTTCTTGTTGGCAGGCTTAGCATTTATATTAAATAACTGACTTTGTCAAACAACTGTTTGTTGCTAACTCCCTCGAGCCCAAAACCTGAAAAGCTAAAAACATTGTACATTCCCAATGATTATAGGAAAGCTTTTTCAAAATTGCACTCCTGGTGAAAAAATGTGTCTTTGTAGAGAATTTATAGTCACCACCTTTTTAGTAATCTGTTTAACTCCTCCCACCCACCTTGACCCTCCAGTGGCTCTGCCATTGCTCACACCCTAGCTGGGAGATGTCGTAGCCACTGATCATAATTGCCCTACTTGGAGTAGCTCAGATTGAGAGCTCCACCTGTGTGACACTAAATAATCATGCTCAACACCATTATTTGATCATTCACCACCCCCAAAAGATTACTTCTGTCCACATTTTTCACAAGAGCGAACCAGCCTTGAATCATGTTAATTAATAATTCAAATGAAATATTTAGAAATAAAGGCAATTAGAGTTGATACTTTAATAAAAGCAAAATACTGCGGATGCTGGAAATCTGAAATAGAAGCAAGAAATGCTGGAAATACTCAGCAGGTCTGGCAGCATCTGTGGAGAGAGAAGCAGAGTTAACGTTTCGGCTCAGTGACCCTTCTTCAGAAGTGGCAAATATTAGAAATGTAAAAGGTTATAAGTAAGTAAAGCGGGAGTGGGGCAAGAGATAACAAAGGAGAAGGTGTAGGTAGGACAAGGTCACAGAATAGCTGACCAGAAGGTCGTGGAGCAAAGGCAAACAATATGTTAATGGTGTGTTGAAAGACAAAGCATTCGTACAGATAGGGTGTTAACGGACTGAAAATTGAACAGCCGCAAGTATAAACATGAAAAAAAACAGTGGGTAAGCAAACTGAACAAACTAAGATGAAATAAAATAAAATAAACACAAAAAAATATATAAAAAGGAAAAAGAAAAAATAACTAAAAATAAAAGTAAAATGGGGGGCCCATCATGCTCTGAAATTATTGAACTCAATGTTCAGTCCGGCAGGCTGTACTGTGCCTAATCGGTAAATGAGATGCTGTTCCTCGAGCTTGCGTTGATGTCCACTGGAACACTGCAGCAATCCCAGGACAAAGATGTGAGCATGAGAGCAGGGGGGAGTGTTGAAATGGCAAGCAGCCGGAAGCTCAGGGTCCTGTTTGTGGACTGAGCGGAGGTGTTCGGCAAAGCGGTCACCCAGTCTACGTTTGGTCTCCCCAATATAGAGGAGACCACATTGTGAGCAGCGAATACAGTATACTAAATTGAAAGAAGTACAAGTAAATCACTGCTTCACCTGAAAGGAGTGTTTGGGGCCGGGCGTAGTGAGGAGAGAGGAGGTAAATGGGCAGGTATTACACATCCTGTGATTGCAGGGGAAGGTGCCCTGGGAAGGGGACGTGGTGGTGGGGGTAATGGAGGAGTGGACCAGGGTGTCACGGAGGGAACGATCCCTTCGGAATGCTGACAAGGGAAGATGCGTTTGGTAGTGGCATCACGCTGGAGGTGGTGGAAATGGCGGAGGATGCTCCTTTGGATATGGAGGCTGATGGGGTGGAAAGTGAGGACAAGGGGAACCCTGTCGCAGTTCTGGGAGGGAGGGGAAGGGGGGAGAGTAGAGGTGCGGGAAATGGGCCGGACACGGTTGAGGGCCCTGTCAACCACAGTGGGGGGGAATCCTCGGTTGAGGAAAAAGGAAGACATATCAGAAGCGCTGTCATGGAAGGTAGCATCATCAGAGTAGATGTGTCTGAGATGGAGAAACTGGGAGAATGGAATGGAGTCCTTACAGGAGGCAGGGTGTGAAGAAGTGTAGTCGAGGTAGCTGTGGGAGTTGGTGGGCTTATAATGGATATTAGTAGACAGCCTATCCCCAGAGATGGAGATAGAGAAGTCGAGGAAGGGATGGGAAGTCCCTTTACTTGAAGGAAGTGAGTGGAGTTGAAGGAGAAGTTGTTTAATGTTTAACAAGTTCAGCCAGACAGAGGAGGGTGGTGGTGGATGGGGACTGGTAGGGCCTCTGTTCAAGGAAGAAGCGGAGAGCCCTCAAACTGTCCTGGTGGAGGATGGAGGTGTAGAGAGATTGGACGTCCATAGTGAAGAGGCAGCGGTTGGGGCCAGGAAACTGGAAATTGTCAAAATGACGTAGGGCGTCAGAAGAGTCACGGATGTAGGTGGGAAGAGACTGGACCAGCGGAGAAAAGATAGCATCAAGATAGGAAGAGATAAGTTCAGTGGGGCAGGAGCAGGCTGACACAATGGGTCTGCCGGGACAGTCTTGTTTGTGGATTTTGGGAAGGAGGTAGAAGCGGGCTGTCCGGGGTTGTGGAACTATGAGATTGGAAGCTGTAGAGGGAAGATCTCCAGAGGAGATGAGGTCAGTGACAGTCCTGTGGACAGTAGCTTGATGTTCAGTGGTGGGGTCATGGTCCAGAGGGAGGTAGGAAGAAGTGTCTGAGAGTTGGCGCTGAGCCTCTGCAAGGTAGAGGTCGGTACGCCATACAACAACAGCACCACCCTTGTCTGCAGGTTTGATGACCATGTCGGGGTTAGACCTGAGAGAACGGAGTGCCTCAAGTTCAAAGGGGGACAGGTTAGAGTGAGTGAGGGGGGCAGAGAAATTGAGATGACCAATGTTTTGCCGACAGTTTTCAATGAAAAGTTCAAGAGCGGGTAAGAGGCCAGGGGGAGGGGTCCAGGTAGATGGAGGATGCTGGAGGTGGATGAATGGGTCTACTGATTGTGGGAAGGACTCCTGGTCAAAGAGTTGATACTTTACCCACTGCCAAACTGCTATTTCGCAGCTGATAGACATTTTCAAGCAAGTTTGTTCCATTTGTTCCAGTAGAAAATTCTGTTCTGACTTTTTCTGCTGTCACAGGTTCAGTTGCAACATTTGGGTTGAAGTAGCACATGCAGGTGCATTTAACTGATCCAATTCTATTGGAGGAAAATTCAAAGTTAAAGAAAAAAGTGATCGTTTTCCCTTCACAAAGGTGCATAACCTAAATGGACGAGTAACTTGACAGCACACGTAGGGTGCTCTCACATAATATTTAAGATCCAGTGATTCAGTATATATCACAAATATCTACATATCAAGTTAAGTTTGAATCAAAGTATCTTATCCTTTCATGACTATTCCAAAATATTTGTTTGGTGCAGCAAATATATTAACAGTTGAACTGTAATTTTCACTGTATCATAATGCAATATACTCTAGAGAAGTTCAGGATTTCATAACACACTCACAGTCTGAGGACACATTCTGTGACTAAGTTTTAAGTCTGTTACTCTCCATGTGACACAGTTCACAAGGCATAGTGAATCAGAAAACTGTCTTTGAGACCTAGAGCTAGGTCTACATCCCATTTATGTGAGATGTGTATTTTCAATGGTTCTGGAGGTTGGGACACGATTGTTTGCATAAATCACTGCAAACTCTGCCCGAAAGCCAGCCAGATTGACTGCCTGGCCAGCTCATGGGAATAGAAATTAGCACAGGAGGCTGTAGCCGGAGACCTGGGAGAACGATCACTGGCAGTCAGTATGGGGGTGGAGCACTCCAGGCCGTGATCGGGTTGGCAGAGTGGGTGGCTGGGGAAACCTAAAAGATCAGGATTGTAACTGGGGCTAGTAATTCTTTTGCTTTATCTGAATGGTACCTGACATGCACAATAAACCGTCTCACCTCAGTCCTGTAACTTTACAGATACGGTAGCTCCCCTTTACAGAGCTCTTCTTAAATAACCCCGTGAGCTGCAAAATATATACAATAGTAAGTACGGGTTGCATACTTTCCAAGAAACGTGAAATAAATCTTACTGAAAATGTTGAAACAAAGATTTATGAAGTAGATTTTTAACAAAATATGCACACATTAATAACTAAATAATACTCCACTGAGAAAATTTGCTTGAAAGTAATTGATGCATCTGGTCTTCTGCATAACATGTTAAAAGTTCAAGCAGTGACTGAAAAATAATTCATACCATTTTGGTAACATTGGCAACTATTCTTTGATATTCAGGGGAATTTGGGTCATTAAGTGCTTCAGTAAAATTTCTATTTATTATTGTGAAGTTAAGTTCAAATGACAAGTCTCCTTCTCGGAATGCAGGTAAAGATGTAGTTGGTGTTGCAGTTGGTTGAAATTCTTGATAACCTGAAATTAAGATGTGAAAAGTAAATATGTTGCCCAGGGTTTCAGTGAGAATATCACTTATTATTGAATATCTTAAGTGTAATAGTTTCAATGTTACAAAAACATTTAAAATTAATTTTCCTTCTCTGAAAGTGGGAAGCTTCTGTGAGTAATCTATATTGAACCCTTTACTATCTCTACTCTCATGATGTGCAATTTGAATATCCATAAAAACTTTCTGGATAATTGGAGATGAGCAGGAGTCAGGGCGGCCTCCATGCTTTTTTTGTCATGCTGATGGCTTTGGAGTTTGCATGGTTCATAACTATAGGAAACCATTTGGGTCCAACTAATTTTAAGTTAAAGCTGTGGAAAGGTGTACAGTATTGTAATGTTTTGCTGTTTGAGTTTTATTATTATTTAATTTGAATCAGTACATACCATTTACATAGAGGCTGTTTTTGTCCAGAGAATATACTCCTAATGCAGTAATTTTCTCAGTGTTGTCTCTGAATTCATTGTAAGCAGTGACTTTATCAACTCCTTGAACAGTGGGATTATTTTTAAAAGAACAGAGTGTTTCAACTTTAGTATTGCCTTGATTTCCAGGCCTATGGAAGGAAAAGGAATATAGAATTTGTGAAATTCATTACAAATTACAATACTGCTTTATTATCAGCACTAAAATATTAAAATTTCTAGACATTTTGCAGTAACAATACATATGGATCATTTGTAAAGTAACTAAGATCACTTTAATTGTTTTAAGATTATAGGGTAATGTTGAAATATAGTGTAGATTGGTGAATTAAAATTGGTCTGCTGAAGTGGGTTACTTCAATATTTAATTACAAATAGAACATAAAATGTACGTTTTAAACAAATAACTTATTATATATTAAAAGTTGTAGGTTGCAGGAGGCAAGTTGCTTTTAAAATCTTTTCCTGACACTGGCTTAAAGATTCTCTCCAAAGAATGTGGTCCTGAAAATCTACAGCCATTCTGATGGACTCCACTTAAGACCTTCCATTCAGCAGTACAAGACCATTGATACCAGGGATGTGGCTGGGACAGAGACTCCCTAAATTCAGAGTTCCTGTTCTTGGGCCCACAGTTGGGACCTGGTGTAGCATCATCACAGTATACTGGTCTCAACAAGGTCACTGAGACCAATCAAAATAACTTTTAAAACAGCCCCTGGCACATGTGGCCACCAGGGCCAGAATCAGCTACTTTCCTGAGACGGTCAGCAACCAGTCCTTGGGCTGGTGAGCTTCTGCACTCATATCTAGCATCTTTGGTGGGGTCTTGAGGCCCAGCTAATGAGCCCCACCCCCACGAATTTTGACAGGATCAGCTGCAGAGTTCAGTGGTGGGTACGACCCTAATTTCCAAAGCAGTTATATCTGAGTATGATTTACACTACACACTAACAGTGAAGGTCGAGTGACCAAAATTCATTTCCAATATACTTTTAAATGATGGTAGCATCTGATAATTGTCATTATTTTCATTCAAAAAATTTAAAGCTTAATAAACTGAAATAAGCCAAACTTTTAATTGCAGATAATAACTTTGCCAAACACCTCCACTCTGTGGAGTGTAGCTCCGAAATCGCTGTCCCTTGTCACTTCAATTACCCCTCCTGCTCCCAGTCAGACTTCTCTGTCATTGGTCTTTGACACTGTTCCAATGAAGCTCATTCATGTTCAAGGAAAAACACTTTTTCTTCCTTTTGGGCATTCTGCAGCTCTCCAGCCTTAATGTTGGCTTCAATAACTTTAGACTTTAAATATACATCTTACTTTCATGTTGCCTGTGTCTTGTTGATGTCTTTAATTGCTTATATTTTTCATCGTGCCTCTTACTGTCTCATGTTAATGACATTTCAGTCATTTAACCATCTTCTGTTTTCTACTTAAGCACTTGGCGCATGTGTGTGTGTGTGTGTGTATTTAGAAAAAAATCTTCATCTGCAATATCTTTCACTTTTGACAAAGTGTCATCATTTGACTGACATGCTGAATGTTTCCAACATTTTCTATTTTTCTTTTAAACAAATTAAATTATGAATTAAAGGCATTACCATCCTCTCAGCAGGCTTCTGTAGAAATATCTTGATGCAAGCAATGAACAGACAATAGAAATTAGTCTTACCTGAAAGATGCGAGTTTACATTTTAAGAATGTTTTCTTTATCTTGCTCTTTCTGTACAGCTTGTTGAGCTACAAAAAAATATGCAGTAAATGTTTGAGAGAGAGGAACACACCATCAATATATTCTGATTGATATCAATCAATAATGCATAATTCCAGTATAGACTTACCGAATTAATAATATGGCTTGATGCAGATGTATACTGAGGCGAATTAAGATTTTGTAAATCTGCTGTGAATGCCAAATCTCTTATAGTGAAAGTGACGTTTAAGTCAATGGGTCTTGTCCCCTCATTTGGATGTAGTGTCACTACCACAATGGACTCTTCAGCTATAAGGAATAAATAATTATACAGGGAATGCAGCAGATGTAAGAATTATGTTATAAAACATTTCCTAACTTCACCCATTACAGTTGAAATAGATTGCCCTGTCTCGAAAATCTGATCTTGCCCATTAACTTCCCGAAGTCTTGGTTTAGAAATCAGATAGCACTGGAATCGGGGGCACAGGGTTTAGGCTGCTCTTGTTGCTATTGACTTGGGTAGCATGCAATGTTTGTGCTGCCTAAGCAGTTTAATCACACAAACTGTATTGCTGTAAGATGGGAATGGGTAGGTGCAGGGGAGTGCATAACGGGCATCTATGACACCACTGAAAGGCAGCCATAACTTCTCAAAGGGGAGGTGTATGCTGGCTGCAGATACTAGGGGAACACTGTTGCAATCAGAAATATGGTTGAAGCAAGTGCTGAGAGAGCACCAAGGTTCTTGGATGCTGGCTTAGAGGCTCTGATGCAAATAGACATTTGGAGGGATATCTTCTTTTCACCCTCCTCCCAACTCCAGGCAGGAAGCCCTCCAATCATCATATATACCAGCAACAGGAAGAAATCCCAGCATATGTTAATGCAACAGGTAGCTGTAATGCTGGAAGAAGTTGAATAGCCTCACTAGGATTGCCAAGGTAAGAATACTAGTCTCCTAGCACTTTCAATCGAACAAATCATGAGACTCCCCTCCCTAACTTCCTTCCTTCTACAGTCATTGCATCATACCTCCTTCTCCTTAGGCTCACGCACTCAAAAGAACATAAGAGCATAAGAAGTAGACCATCAGCCCCTTGAGCCTGCTCCACCATTCAATTAGATCATGGCTAATCTTCTGCCTCAACTCCACGTTCCCGCCCACTCCCCATATCCTTTGATTCCCGGAGAGACAAAAATTTGTCTATCTCAGCCTTAAATATACTCAACAAATGAACATCCACACCCCTCTGGGTACAGAATGTGACATTCCAGAAAGCATGTTGTGGAAGAATAATGCTGGAGCCTATCTTTACTCTGTTTCACATTTATTGTATAGAGTAAAAGAATTACAAACATGTAGCTCCTCACTCAAAACCTCTACCAGTCTCAGTAAGTGTCTCCTTATAAGTGCTCAAGTAGGACCCCAATTAACACCATCCACTTACATATAATTAAACAACTGATACACAATTAACAGAGAATTCTAAAGATTCAAAATCCTTTGAGTGAAGAAGTTTCTTGTCATCTCAGTGCTTAATGATTGACTTCTTATTCTGAGACTGTGCCCCTGTGTTCCAGATTCTCCAGTCAAGGCAAACAACCTCTCAGTGTCTACCTTGTCAAACCCCTTCAGAATCTTGCATATTTCAATGAGATCACCTCTCATTCTTCTAAACTCCAGAGAATATAGGCCCAATTTACTCAGCATCTCATCATAGGACAAACCTCTCATCCCATGAATAGGTCAACTGAACCTTGGCTGTATCACCTCAAATGCAAGTATATACTTCCTAAAATCACCACTATTCCAACCCTCACTCAACCACATTTTATGTACTGACTATTAGCTGTTCTACCATGAAAGGCAAATTGTTCATTCACCTCACAAGACTCATTAACACACTTCTCTTTCCACAGATGCTGCCAGACCTGCTGAGTGGTTCCAGCATTTCTTGTTTTTATTTCAGATTTCCAGCATCCGCAGTATTTTGCTTTTAATTCATTAACACACTTGCTGCATTTTAGCAGAAGAAGGTTGCACACAACCCAAGACAGCAGGCTGGAACTGGAGGAGGAAGAGCCTGCCTGCACACCCAATCCCCCCTTTAAGAAAGCCATTCTAGCTATCATGGGCAGGGGCAGAGTCAAGGCCATGGCAACTGGCAAAGCTGGAGGAGATTTCACTCAGGGTTTCTCCTCTTTGCCCCTTCTGACATCTATCTCACCCCACAAGCTCTGCATGGCAAGCTGTAGATGCGTTCGACACTGACCTCTCGCTCTCTATTCTCCCACAGGCAAACTCTTCTTCCTCTCTTTTATTGCATGTACTGAGAATGTGGAAATCCTGTGCTGGTGGAGGAAGAGGAGGTGAGACTTTCTGAAGCTGCACCATCACTCGCTCTCACCCTTGCAAGCTCCAGTACCACGAGTACTTAGCAGGCTAGGTTAAAGGAGTTGGCTACACATGGTGACTTTTTGGGCACAAGTGTGCAGGAGCTAGGGCAAGGGGATATGCCACCACAGTGCCAGCTGTCTGGAAGGCAAGGTTGCACACTAATTCTGCTAAAGAGGATTCACGAACAAGTAGCATCCTGATTATATTTGAGGCTCATTATTAAACATTTGGATATTTTATCAGCAATTCAGTAGTCTTGAACAGCAGATCACATCCCTAATAAGTTGAATGTATTCTATTATATATAAATAGTGATTAGTAAAGAATTTACAGTGTTGATACCCACTATGATGACAAAAAAAAAATGAAACACAGAAGCAGACATCATACTCACTTGGTGAAGGAACTGATTCATGGTAAGCTGAAAAATCAAAAATGTGTTTTCTATGAAATAAGCCAAGTGAAGCATCATCATTAAATGTGCAATAAAATTAATGTGTATGGTTGAAATGCCTATGATTCAATTAGAATTAAATTGAATGGAACAGAATAGCTCCTTGAAATGCTAAATACCATTTACATAGAGGCTGTTTTTGTCCAGTGAATATGCTCCTAGGGTGGAGATGTTCTTCGTGATGTCTCTGAACTCATGATACACAGTAACTTTATTAACCTCCTGAGCAGCAGAATCATTTCTGAAAGAGCAGATTGCATAGACACTGGCGCTACCAACATTTGCTGGACTGTTAAAACAAGAAGAAAACAAATTGTGTTTATCAACTTAACAATACTTTAAAAATTGTCTTGATTAATAACTGATCAAGTTTAATATCAATGTTTCTTACCTGAAAGAGTGAACTCTACAGCTTGAGAATGTTCTTTTGATATTGCTGTTAGTAAACAGCTTGTTCAACTGAAGGAAAGGAACAGTCACAATTTTAGAGAGTAAATAATGCATTTAGTTTAAATATATATTTATAGTAATTAGTATGTTGCCAACTGACCTGGTAAGCAATGATATTTGATGCAGATTTGTGTAGGGAAGAACTGGAATCTTGCAGATTTGCTGTCAGGGCCAGATTTGTTATAATGAAAGTCACATTGAAATGAAAGGGCTTTGCTTGCAGGTTTGGAGTTGTCACAATTGGTGGTATCGCTATCAAGAAACATAAAATAAAGCTTTAATCTGAGGATAGAATAAATGTCAACATTCTTGTAACTGCATTATTTGGAGAACAGAGAGTGAAGACAAAAAAAAACAAGAATATATAATTACATCAGCAACAACATCTTGCATTTATATAGCGCATTTAACATAGTAAAACATCCTAAATTGCTTCACAGGACATTATCCAACAAAATTTGACACTGAGCTACACAGGGAGATATTAGAGCAGATGACCAAAAGCTTGGCCAAATAGGTAGGTTTCAAGGAGAGTCTTAAAGGTGGAGAGAAAAGTAGGGAGGTGGAGAGGTTTAGAGAGTGAATTCCAGAGCTGATGGCCTAGGTGGTGGAGCAATTAAAATCGGGAATGCGCAAGATGCCAGAATTGGAGGAGCACAGAGATTTCAGAGGGTTGTAGGACTACAGATGGTTACAGAGGTAGGCAGGGGCGATGGGCAAGGAGGGATTTGAGCATGAGAACTTTAAAATTGAGGTGTTACCAGTCCAGGAGCCAATCAAGGTAAGAAAGGAGAGCGATGATTGGTGAATGGGACTTATGGTGAGTTAGGATATGGGCAGCTGAGTTTTGGATGAACATATGTAGGATGGAAGATGGGAGGTTAGCTAGGAGATAATTGGAATAGACAAGTCTAGAAGTAACAGAGGCATGGATGACAGTTTCAGTATCAGATGAACTGAGGCAGTGGCGAGTTAGTGATGTTGTTATGGAGGTGCAAGTAGATGGTTTTGGTGATGGAGCAGCTATATGGTCAGAATTTCATCTTGAGATCTCAACGGTGTTCATGATGGGGACTGAAGACAATTGCTTCAGTGTTCCCAATATTGAACTGGAGGAATATACTGCTCAACCAGTACTGGATGAACAGTGTGACAAATCAGATTCATTGGAAGGATCAAAAGAGGTGGTGGTGAGGTAGAGTTGGGTGTGGTCATCGTACATGTGGAACCTAATGTTTATCACTGATGACACTGGCTGTTGATAATGATTCTGTTTTCCTCATTTACACCTCCTCGAGACCCATCTTTTGTTTCCTCATCATTTCCTTTTGCCTTGCACCATCACCCTTTTGTCATTTTATCTCTCCTGTCTTCCAATCTAACACAGGTTTGAGTTTTGTTTTTTCCTTCTCCCTCCTTTCCCGTCCTCTGTACTTGCTTAAAGCCGATTACATCTCTACCTTTTTCCAGTTCTGCGTTTCCATGCTTAACATTTCTTTGGAAGATGCAGCATGAAGCAGCATATAGGTTTTCTTATCCTTGTACGTCATTGACCTGAAACATTAACTCCACTAATGAAGTGCTTAGTATTTCCAGCATTTTCTGTTTTCAGTTCAGATTTCCAGCATCCACAGTATTTTGCTTTTGTATTCGTGCTTATGTTGTTCAGCCAGATCTGGCAATGAATGGCTAAGCCAATTGTCTGCCATATCCGTTCAAGGACTTAAGGGAGTTGAGATGTTTAGTTTAGTTTAGAGATACAGCACTGAAACAGGCCCTTCGGCCCACCGAGTCTGTGCCGACCATCAACCACCCATTTATACTAATCCTACACTAATCCCATATTCCTACCACATCCCCACCTATATATTTCCCTACCACCTACCTATACTAGGGGCAATTTTTATAATGGCCAATTAACCTATCAACCTGCAAGTCTTTGGCATGTGGGAGGAAACCGGAGCACCCGGAGGAAACCCACGCAGACACAGGGAGAACTTGCAAACTCCGCACAGGCAGTACCATATGGACCATAGCGAGGGAATGACCATGGTGAGAGAGAGTAATGGTTTCAATGGGGACAAGGCCATCAAAGGTCACTGCAGAAATGTTGTAGTGAATAGACAGCCAAAGGCTAGACAGTTGGGGATTTGAAAGTGCAGTTGTAAGTTACTCGGGGGGAGACTTTTTTCCAGGGGTGGGCACAGAAGGAAATGGGGTTGGGAGATGGAAGGGGAATGTGGGTGGAAAACAATACAAGGAAGTGATCAGAGATGGCCTTATCAGAGAATGACAGAATGTGACTAGAGAGGCCACATGAGATGGTAAGGTCAAGAGGGTAGCTATGAATATGGGTAGGAGAGTTTATGTGGAGGAAGAGAATAAGGGAGGATTAAAGGGCTGTGAACTCGGGGAGAATGATCAGTTGAGATGTAAAAGAGAAGGTGGTAAAGGAGCAGGGTGTCAGACCAAGGTATGATTTGGTGATAAAAGCCACAGCAACACCACAACGGTTTAAACAGGGCAAGTGGTAGAATATATAGCCAGGAGGGGAGACTTCATTATAAGGGAAGGTATTATCACCCATCAGCCAAGTAGCTGTCAAGGCCATGATGTCAATGCAAGCATTCATATAAGCTTATGGATGGCAGGGGCCTTGTTCGGAGGGAGATGTGGAGAGTGGCAGTGATAGGAGGCAAGATTAGCCCCTGGGGGTGGATTGGATGGGAAGGTTGCTGAAAGAGTAGAATGGCACAAGTGTTTCACTGGGCCCTTCGCAGGATGCCAAGAGGCACAGAGGAATACTTACATTTATCCAAGAGGGAGTCAAGCCTGGGATATTAGCAGAAGAGTATGAAAATCTATGCTGGAATTAGAGCATCCTGAACTTGGGAAGAACTGTTTGGCATAGCATAGCACAGGATTTTCTTTTGTATTGTATCATATGGTAGTTAGCCAATCCTGTCCAATTGTCTTGGATCTGATTGGTTCCCTGAGTACATACAATGCCCTTTTGAACTAGATGAGACCCTTGTGATATGGTGTGATAACATATATAGTGCAAGTGCTTTGATCAAAAATGTACTATCATTAGGAAAACAATCTATAACAGATCTTACAAAATCTAAAATCTGGTGTTGATATACATGTCCAAAACATTTAGAAAAAAAAAAGAACACTACTTACTGGGTAAAGGAGCTGATTCATGGTAACCTGCAAAAACAAAATTGTGCTTCAATGAAATGAATCAAGTAGAAAGGCATTATTTAATAGTGGAATAAAATTCAAGAGTTTGAATGAATTGTTCTTAATAATATGAAATAAATGTATTCAGCAGATAGAGTAAAATCTAATAGAAATAGTTAAATTTTAGGTTCTTTTCTAACCCTCTAATTTTAGATTATTTTGGCTCTTGTATCTTAGACCATTCGCATGGATGAGCATAACTTCCCAAATTTTTAGGAGTGTCTATCTTTGTCCCAAGATTTAGGCAAGCTTTCTATAACATGCTTAAATAAATGAACAGCAAACCCTATTTGTTAATTGTTTCTAGATACTGGACCACCTAATGGGTCTGACACTTTATTCTTCAAAACTGGGACAGCTTTACATTAAACCTCCTTTCTGGTTTAATGTCTGAAAGAAATCAGACAAATTATCAGACAAATAATAAGCAAACAAATTATCTTCTTAACAAGACCTGCGAGCAAAATTAAAGCCCATGGGATTAAAGGGAAAGAGGCAGCATGGACTCAAAATTGTCTAAGGGACAGAAAGTGGAGAGTAGTGGTGAAAATATTTTTTCAAACTGGAGAGATGTATACCATGGAATTCCTCAAGAGTCAGTATGAGGACCACTGCTGTCTTTGGTAAATATTAATAATCTGGACTTGGGTATACAGGGCATAATTTCAAAGTTTTCAGATGATATGAAACTTGGCATGTAGTAAACAAACAATGAGGATAGTAACAGACTTCAGGAGGACGTAGACTGATGAAATGGGCAGATACATAGCAGATTAAATTTAACACAGTGAAGTGTGAGGTGATATATTTTGGTAGGAAGAATGAGGAGAGTGAATATGAACTAAATAGTACAATATTGTAGGAGTACAGGAACAGAGAGAGACCTGGGAGTACGCCTACACAAATCTTTGAAGGTGGCAGGACAAGTTGATCATAGAATCATAGGAAATAGGGGCAGGAAATAGGGCCATTCAGCCCGTCAAGCCTACTCCACCATTCAAACAGATCATGGCTGATCATCTACCTCTATGCCATTTTCCCCCACTATCCTCATATCCCTTCATGTCATTAGTATCCAGATATCGATCTAAAAAAGGTGTTTTGAGAAGGCTGTTAAAAAGTATATGGAATCCTTAGCTTTATTAATGGAGGACTAAAATATAAAAGCAAGGGAGTTATTTAAGCCTTTCTAAAACACTGGTTGGACCTCTGCTGGAGTATTGTGTTCAATTCTGGGACCACACTTTAGGAATGATGTCAAGGCTTTGGAGAAGAAGATTTACTATAATGGTCCCAGGGATGAGGGGCTTCCGTAATGTAGAGAAACTGGAGAAGCTGGGGTTGTTCTCCTGAGAGCAGAGAAGGTCAAGAGGGATTTGATACAGGTGGTCAAAATCATGAATGGTTTTGATAAGAGGAAACAGTTTCCAGTGACAAAAGAGTTGGTAACCAGAGGACACAGATTTAAGGTGATTGGCAAAAGAACCAGAGGCAACATAAAGAAACCGAAAGAATTGCCGTGATCTGGAATGCACTGCCTGAAAGGATGGTGGAAACAGATTCAACAGTAACATTCAAAAAAGAGAATTGGATAAATACTTGAAGGGAAAAACTTAACAGGGCCATGGGAAAAGTGGAGGGAAGTAGGATTAAGTGGATAACTCCACCAAAGAGCCGGCACAGACCCAATGGGGTGGAATGGCCTCCTTCTGTGCTGTATCTCACAGTGATATCATAGCAATTGTTTTGATCTGACTCCTTAAATAGACACAATAATAAAATATCAGAACTCTAAGAACTAACTTAGGCTTTCAAAAAAGATTTTAAAATACACACTGTTCATTATTTCACTGATGAATTTAAAACTGTCATTCATTTTTAAACTGTCAGTCTGTTTCTCTGGCCTTTCTCATTGAAATTTTCAATTGTTTTAATTCAAACTCAATAGCCTTGCAATTGGATTGCACTGTGCCTGTTATGGCAATCTGTGTGCATCTGCTCCATGCACCATATTGGTAAAGGTTTCCTCTTAGCATTTCAGGGCTGAGTCTGAAACAGACATCAGGTCCACTGCATTTACAAATGGGGGGTCTGGCATCCCTTTCAGGCCCCCTTTGCAAAATTGGATTGTGCATGAATGTGGCATGTGCTGGGCAAACTGCACGGTCAGTTTCTTCAGGTGTTTGGCAGCTGAACCAATTGTCCTTAAAGGAACCTATGATGGCAAGTAAGATTGAATCTTTTTTGCTTACCTAACTTCCTGAGCTTGGAGGAGGAGTTCTACTCCCATTTTTACATTATATCCATGGGTTGTTGCCAGACACAGTTGCCAGCCCTCGCTATGACCTCCCTACCTACCCCCCAAACTCACCCAATGATCTCAAGCTGACCGATCGCATTGCACCCCAGTTTGGGCACATCCAATTTCTAGGTCATTGTTTCTTTTACAACCTACCGAAGAGTTGCTTAGACATGGAGGATTTTGAATAATTGCCTGTCATATTCATAAGCTAATTGTAATTAAAGAAAAATTGAGTTATCTTTAGAGTTGTGGGCCAGAAATTCATGAGAAGGTGGTAGCCCCACCCGCTGGCTGGAAAGCTGGGGTTGAGCCCGCTTCCGCCGGCCGTGAAAGCCACAACCATATTTAATGGCCCTCAGGCAATTAATTGCCTGCTGTTGTGGCTTCTGTCCCACCGAGGCTAGATGTCCCACCTCCAAGAGCTACCAGCCAATCAGCTCAGTCCCAGCTGCACCACTGGGAGCAGTGGCTACTGCTGGGGCTGCATTCAGCAAGTAAAACCATCATGGATGCCGGACTTGGAACTGGTAAGTGTGTTTGGGGTTCGACAGGCCAATCAGCCAGGCCCCAGTGAGGATGGAGGAGGTTGATTGAGAGGGCAGGATGGGATGCTGCAGCAGGGGCAACATTTGTAACTGGGGGTGCCCTCTGTGGGGCACATGATGCCCGATCAGGAGGGCAACCCCCCCCACAAGGAGACTGCCAGGTATTACTGGGCGGCCTCCTCAGATAGCAAAGTGCCAATCTGCACAGCCATGCACCCCCACAGCTTAGTAAGAATATTGGTCACAATAAGAAACATTGCAACGTTGTAATGGGATGGACCTGATGGAAGGCATTGCCTTTTTCTGACGGTTGCACTCCTTTAGTAGAATTGCTGAGTTTTGAAGACACAGCTACTAAATTAAAATGTAAACAAAAATATGTAATACCAAATACCATTTACGTAGAGGCTGTTATCGTCCAGTGCATATATTCCTAAGGTTGAAATGTCCTTCGTGTTGTGTTGAAATTGGTGGTACACAGTAACTTTATTAACCTCCTGAGCAGATGAATCATTTTGGAATGTACAGATTGCGTATATGCTGGTGCTACCAACATTTGCTGGCCTGCAAATTAAAAAAATTAATTAAGTGAATTAGAAAACATTATGTTGTGATCAGGTTAGAAGACATAAGTTTCCATGATCTTCTGGGCATGAAATTAGAATATTGGGGCTAAGTGTTTTACAGCTAATATGAATGCCAGCTGAGAACTCTTGCCAAACAACACCTCCCACGTCAATCCTTAGTGAGTTAGATTAGCTAACCCCTGACAATAGGCTTGGGGATTGTGTTACACGATTAACTGCATTGCAGATAGCACATTTAATTTATATTGCTTTTTTAAATGATTGCTGTGTACAGCCAGCACGAACTGCCCATGCTGTTCATTGGCTGCATACATCAGGAAGGGTACCAATATTGAGTGGCTAGTGCTACTTAAAGGCAGCCTGCATCCCTTAAGGGGGAAGTGCATTATGTCTACAAGCAGTGGTGGAAACTTTTGAAAAGTAAATCTGGACTGTGAAACTTTGAGGAATGGCTGAATATGTGAGCGAGTGAGACAGTGCACTGGAGATCTTGGTGCAAGATGTTGAGAGATAGAGAGGTGTCCTGTATCCGCAAGGGGGCAGGAGGCCCTCAAGACATATGTTCAGGAACAAGTATTGGTGGGGGACAATGCAAGGGATGTCATTCCAAGAATATGGATGCAGTGCAGAAGTTTTAACAATGTGACATGAGTTGTCAAGATGAATGAGTACATCTTCAAATGGCAAATCCTACCAGTTGCTTCATCTACTGCTCAATTCACTTCATCCACATTATCCATCTACCAACAATCTTTATCAATCAGGACTCAACCCTACAATTCATATGCTTCATTTCACTTTCACACACTTAACATTGTTGCAAGCCTCAGTCCCAAAATTCACAGCTCGCACACACTGGCAGCTGTTCTGCCATGGCATTCACATCACCCAAACATACTGTAGAGCTCACGCTGATGCACTTTCTTCTTTCTCGCAGGAGAAGGTGGTGCATAACCGCAAGCAGTAGGGAGGAGACAGTACTGGCCATCATCGGAAGGGGTATCGCTGAAGTTGTGGCCACTGGCAGGGTTAGAAAGATCAGTGATAGGGGTAACTGCATTCCTAATCTTTCCTTTCTTGTTCCACATCTCCCTCAACCCACAATCCCTTCTGACACGTAGACTGCAAATGGCAGTCACTTCTTAATTTTTCTTCTGCCTTCACCATAACCCAACCCTTGTCCCATAAAAGTTAAGAACTACAATTAGCTTGACAGCTACAGGCGATGTTGTCCTTACCCTACTTTGAGGTTGCCGCTATGGCTGCAGGATAGGCAAATTTCAGGCATTACCTCCTTTGTGAAGCGAAAACACCTCATGCATTGGTCCTCATTGAAGTTGAAATAAGAGACCTGCTTCCTAAAGATCATCAGCACATATGGTCACCTGCTGAGAGCCCTTATGCCCCTCCTCCTTCCTCTTCTAGTCGATTGTCCTGTTCTGCGTGGCCTCTCCTCATTCTCCAAGTCATGCTCAATTCCGAGAGGAAGCCCACAGGGCCACTCATATCTGGAAGCAACTTGTTTCAGCACAGGCTTTTAAACCAACAAAGGCTCAGCACCAGCCAGACCCCTCCCTATAGACTTTAGACAGGTATAGGAAAGCTCCAAATACATGTACAATTGCTCCAGCAGCCATACGAAATAATTCAGTAACTAACTAGTAGGTAGTTCATGATTCCTTTAAATAGCACTGTGTTATGAACTCTAGACTTTGTAACATTATTATATTTTTAAAATTGTGATTTTTAAAAAGTTTAAGATGGAGTCCAGAAGGTCAGGTGACCTCACATCCACTGCGCTAACGGTCAAGACAGAAACCTTGGTTGCCAGGACAACAGACAGCACAGATCAAAGACATTTTTTGAAAAAAAGAGACTGTAGGGGTAACACCTGAAGAACAATGGGTTTCACCCTCCCTGACTTATGGGTCGTAAACAAGGAGTCTGTGATTCTGTAGATGAAAATGTACCAGGCAGCTGTTAACACCTGTGAACAATGGAAGGCCCAGTACTGATCAGACTTCTGGAGTTTGCATATTGGAAAAGGACAATAAGCTATTGACTTTTGAGTCCAGATCAATTTAACAGATTTTTTGAAGGCAGGCAGGCTGTAAGGAGGGAACCCAGCGGTTGCAGCCTCAGAGCAGGCGGTAAGGAAGACAACCAGTGGTGGCAGCCTCGAGAGGGAGAGAGGGAACATCTTTTCTTGGAAGCCGGAGACAGCGAATGGCAGTGAAGACTTGAACCTGTTTTGAAAGCTGGAACTTGCAGAGATGTAGAAGACCAGCAGGATCACCAGGCCACCTTATTCATGGACGTTCAGGTTGGAATTGCTTGAAGAACAAAGAGGGCAATGAGTTTTGAAAAGGTCTGGGAAATTCAACCCAATGCAACTGGGAGGAGTTTTTGGGTCTTTTAACCACAAATGATTTTGCCATCAAAAAGGACTGTGTAACGTGTAAGTGAGGTTTTTCAAGTATTTTAATAAGTAAAGAAAATACCTTTCTTTGTAATTTGGGGTATCAGCTACTTACAAAGTACTATTTAGTTAATGGGGATTTCTTTTAGTTTAATTGTTATAATAAAGGTCTTAAAATGTGACATCTTGCTGTGTAATTCTTTCAATTGGCCTGAGAGTTCATATCTGGTACTTTTCATGGTAACGATCTCACTGAAGTTGTAACACACTGTTGCGGTGGAGATCCTTTATTTTGTTTAACGATGTGATCAGCTGTGTGAGGTTAAGACAGGGTGTAGGCTGGAGTGTAGAGTTCAAAAATTGCAGTGTTGGCTTCACATCAGTGTTGCACACTGATTGGCATCATAATCTGCTTGCTCTGCAGGCTGCCGGCGATTGTCGGATGCCATCTGCACACTTTGCTGCACCACATCTTCGCGTGTTGGGAACCTACATAGTGCTTAAAACATGGGCACTATGTAGGCCAATTTCACCCCAATGTCCCTTGCAAGCATCTCCAGGACAGTTATAGCATTATTAGATGCAGAGAAAAGCTCCCTTTATTCTGACCCACAAATATGACACAACTCCAACCTCCGAAAAACATCATCCACATTTCCAGCAAAAAATATGATGTAGTAGCAATAACGGAAACATAGCTGAAAAATAGTGAGGACTGGGCACATAATATTCAAAGTGTTCAGAAATGAAAAAAGGAAGGTGGGGTGGTAGTGCTGATCAGGGAGGACATTGTGGTGTTGGAAAGAGCAGATGTCCTTGAGGAGGCAAAACCAGAATTCATTTGGTTAGAATTAAAGAGCAAAAAGGAGATTATCTCACTTCTGGGAGAATTCTATAGGTATCCAAATAGTAAGATAGTGAGAGAGAGATAGAGGAGCAAATCTGCAGGGAATCATGTGATAGTATTAGAGTAAAGGGTAAGAAGGGGGAAGTATTTCTGAAATGTGTTCAGGGGAACTTCCTTGACCAGTATGTTCTCAGCCCAACTAGGAAGGAGGTATTGCAAGAGCTGGTACTGGGGAATGAGGTGGGCCAAGTGGACCAAGTGTCTGTGGGAGAACACTTGGGTAAGACTGATAATGGTATCAGAAGGTTTAGACTAGTAATGGAGAAGAACAAGGAACAATCTAAAGTGGAACATCTAAATTGGAAGAGGGCTAATTTCAATGGGATCAGAAGGGGCCCAGCCAAAGTAAAATGGAACCAAAGACTGACAGAAAAATCTGTAACGGAACAATGGGTGATCTTTAAAGGGGAGATGCTTTAGTTAGAGGCTAGGTACATTCCAACAAGGACGACAGGTTGGTAACCAAAGCCAGGGTAATGAGGGAGATAGAGAATATGATGAAACAATAAAAAGAGGATGTAAGGTGCATGTCAGCTGAATTGTTGCAGTGAGAACCAGCCCAAATAGAATAAGTTGAGAGGGGAAGAGGAAAGTATGACTGGCAAAGGGAGAATATAAGAATAGAATGGCAGTCAACATAAAAGGGAACCCAAAAATCTTCTACCAGCATGTAAATGCTAAGAGGTAATAAGAGATGGGTTAGGCCCTATTCGGGAAAAAGTGGCTGATATATACTTAGGTGCAGGGTAAGGCTAGAATACTGAATGAGTACTTTGTATCGGTATTTATTAAGGAAGAGGATGCCAACAAAATATCAGTAGAAGCGGAAATGGTAGAGGTAAAGGATAGGGTGGAAATTGAGAGGCAGGATATACTGGAAAGGCTGGCTATGCTTAGAGTGGATAAGTCACATGATCCAGATGGCTTGCATCCCAAATTGCTAGAGGAAGTGGGGGTGGAGATAACAGAAAGGCTTACCACAATCTTCCAATCTTCCCTAGAATATGGGAGAGGTGCCAGAGGATTGGACAGTGACAAATGTGACACCCTTATTCAAGAAAGGGTGTAAGGACAGTCCTAGTAGCTACAGGCTGGTCAGTTTAGTATCAGTGGAGGGTAAGGTTTTAGAAACAATAATAGAGAAAAACCATCAACAGGCACTTGGAGAGGTTTGAGCTAAGTAAGATAGGCAGCATGGATTTGTAAAAGGCAGATTATGCTTAACTCATCTAATTGAAGTAACAGAGAAGGTTGATGAAGGGAATGCAATGGATGTTGTCTATTTAGATTTTAAGAAAGCATTTGACAAAGTACCACATAAAAGGCTGGCTAACAAAATTGAGGCTCATGGAATGGGAGAGTAAGTGTCAGCTTGGATAAAAATTTGGCTTTGGGACAGAAAAAAAGTGAGTCGTGGTAAATGAATATTTTTCAGTCCGGAGGATGGTAAACAGTGGTGTTCCCTAAGGGTCAGTGCAAGGACCACTGTTTTTCTGATATGTGTAAATGACTTAGATATTGGAATAGAGAATAACATTTCCAAATTTGCCAATAATACCAACTTGGAGGAGTGGCAAACATTGAGGATGATACAAATTGACTGCAACAGGACAGATAGGTTAGCAGAATGGGCAGACAAGTCGCATATGAATTTAATACAAAAAAGTGTGAACTGATGCATTTTGGCAGAATGAATGGAGAGATAAACTTAATGGGCTGAATTGTGTGTTGGAGGCGGGATTTCCAGCACTGGGCTGAAAAGGTGGGAGAAAGTCTGCCTCTGCCTTTTCGTGCCTCCGGGAGCAATCCTCCAGTCTTTTTAAATCTAAGTTTCAAGAGCCGGGATCCCTGTCCTTTTAAGGATGGGGATCCCGCCTCCAAGAGCTGTCGGCCAATCATGGGGCAGGCAGCTCAGCAGTATGGGCTGTGACACTGGGAGCGTGGCCATTGCCAATACTGCAGAGGCCTCGGACCCAGGTTCAGCGCTGGAACCCTAGGCCTCAGGTAAGTGAGGTGGGGTCACCGGGGTCAGTCTGGAAGGCCCCAGCGAGGGTGGGGGGGGGGGGTAGTGGTCATGCAGTACAGGCGGAGGGGAGTCCTAGGTGGTAAAGTGGTTCTGGCGGGGTTCCTCAGTGGGCCATAGATTGCCCATGGAGGAGACACCCCTCCCCCAAATCCGCAGGGAGGGTACCTTGTGTTATAAGGCGTCCTCCCTGCCACTGGTAAGACCCCAGCAGCGGCCGGAAGAGGCCCTTAATTGGCCGTTAATAGGCCACTTTAGGGGCTCAATTGGCTACTGGATAGGAAAGCCATCATCGGCCTATCCTGCCCCCAGGAAGATTGCTTGGCGACAGGCCCTCTGCTCCCCGCCACCCATCGTGATACTCCGTGCCCCCCTCCTCCAACCCCGCCTCAGGGGCCTACATAAAATCCCGGCCAATAGCGCAATTCTAAAGAGTGTGCAGCGACAGAAGGACCTGGGAGTGAATGCACATATATCTTTGAAGGTGTCAGGACATATTGAGAGAGTGGTCAGCAAAACATATGGGATCTTGTGCTTCATAAATAGAGATAAAAAAAAGAAATGCTGGAAATACTCAGCAGTTCTGGCAGCATCTGTGGAGAGAGAAGCAGAGTTAACGTTTCAGGTCAGTGACCCTTCTTCAGAACTGACAAATATTTCAATAGGATATCTTCACTAGAAACATTGAATGGATCAGTGCCCTATTACAGGAGACTGTCATGGGTCCTTGTTCAGGAAAATCTATCTATTAATCTATGTAGTGATTTACATCTCAAACCCCTGTGCAGTGAGCTGTGGGAAAATAAATTAAACTGCAATAATATTAATGATCTGATCACAGAAAAAACAATCAGTATTCTGTAGAATAAATGGAATTTTTTTTAACCATTTCAACAATTTTGTAATATTAAGTAGTTTACTAAACTATTAACTAGTCTTAAAACAGTTTAATGTCAACACTCATTACCTGAAAGATCGAACCCTACAGCTTGAAAATGTTCTGTTGATATTGCTGTTGGTAAACAGCTTGTTCAACTGAAGGAAAGGAACAGTCACAGTTTTAGTGATAAATATGTCATTAATTAAAGACACATATTTGTAATAATTAAATTGTCAACTGACCTGGAAAGCAATAATATTTGATGCAGATTTGTACAGTACAGAACTGGAATCTTGTAGACTTGCTGTTAGGGCCAGGTTAGTTATAATGAAGGTCACATTAAAATCAAAGGGCTTTGTTTGCAGGTTTGGAGTTGTGCTCACAATTGGTAATATTGCTATCAGGAAAGATCAGAAAAGTATTAAATTGAGAATAAAACATCTCTTTGATTGCATAAGTTGTATTGAAGACAAAATAAACCAGGAATATAGAAACCACAGCAGAATATTTCAAGCTGGAGTTTGGGCTTTTTGAGATGGAGTGACACCACTCATTCAGAGGACTATCCAGCAATGTTTGCTATCACGTATGCAATCGAACAGCAACTACCTTACCAAGTGATCATGCAACAGTTTATGTAGAAATTTGTCCTGATTTTGTTCAGTCTCTCATTGGTTTGGAGTCTTCTGCTTTTAGATTTGGGCTACAGGTCTAGTTCTAAGTACAAACTGCTGCTCCTGTTCTAGTTGCGCACTGCTTTGGTATCAGTCTGTTAATATGACTCACAGAGGGAGACAGGATGACACAGCACACACAGGGAAGGAATTTTATGCTCTCCACCATGTCAGGTTTGGAGGTGGGGAGAGCACATAATAGGGCGGGTTGGTGGCAGTGGGGGCACCCTGTCACCTTCCCACCTCCATGCAAATTAAGTCCTGGGTGGGAAGGCCTGTGAACGGCCTCCCCGCCCTCCACCATTGAGGCCTTAAAGTGGGCAATTAATGCCCAATTAAGGGCCTCATCCCATCGCCGGCAGAATTAGCCCAGCAGGGGGTGGGCCTGTCACTGCATGGAGAGCACAACAGGCAAACCCATGTGGGTTGTTTGCTGGCTCCAGGTGGCGGGGGTTGGGGGGGGTGGTGGGTCCTTCGTTAAAAGGCACAGTACCTGAACAAGGGATCTGGCATTGGGAAGGGAGGGGCCCACTGAGAGCCACACACCGCCCTGGCTGCCGATCCCCCTAAAAACCCCTCTCCCGCGACCCCCAGCCTGCAAAGCCCCTCCCACTGTGACTTAACTATGGCCTGGTTCCAGGGCCTTCGGGAAGTGCTCCCCGGCAGCAGCCTCTGCGGTGGTGCTGCTCAGTTAAAGAGCTGCTGGCCTCTGATTGGCTGACAGCTCTCAGTAGGCGGGACTTCTGTCACTGGGGTCCTTGATCCTGGGGAAGGCCCGCCGCTGTCCACTTAAGTGCGTAATTGGCACTTGATTTGGCGGGCCTTCCCCAGAGGAGGCGACGCAGGGCTCTCGCCACTGCTTTTGCCAGTGGTCAAGAACCCCGTTGACAAGACAAAATCCCAGCCAGGATCACTGGTTGAAACTTCAAAAATTCTCAATTCAATGAGCACAACTAAATGGTTTACAGGAATAGGAAAATCTATTGGCCCTAAACATGAAACATTGCATCCCAAATAATTTTGGCAATATATAAATAGGGTTTAATCGGGAATTTCCTTTGTGTTTCCCAATGTAATAAAAGGAAATGTTAAAGAAACACAGAAACAGAAACCATACTCACTGGATGAAGGAGCTGTTTCATGGTAACCTGAAAAATCAATAGCATGTGTTTTCTATGAAATGAGTCAGGTGGAAAGTCATCATTAAAGAATGAAATAAAATTCATGGTTTTGGTTTAATCATTCTCAATTTGATTAGATTAACACATTCAAGTTGATAGAATGGAATGTTACAGGACAGAATATCTCCTTTAAATGTTAAATACCATTTACGTAGAGGCTGTTATTGTCTAATGAATATGTTCCTAAAGTGGAGATGCTGTTTGTGTTGTCTCTGAACTCGTGGTACACAGTAACTTTGTTAACTTCCTCAGGAATAGAATCATTTCTGAAAGTGCAGACTGCGTTCACACTAGTGTCCTCAATATTTGCTGGGCTGTAAAGTAAACAGATATACAACTAAATGAATCAGAAAACTTGATTTGAAATTCTTGTAAGAGTCCTAAGCTTTCATGGGGGTGTGTGCAAATGTTTAAAATATTGGGGCTGAAATTCTTCAATGTGTTATAACTAAAATGCATGTCAGCTGTGTGTTAAAGTGAATAGGTTTAAAGTAAGCAGAATTTATTCATGCTGATTGAGTGACTGTTGAAAATTCAATATGTACATTGAAATTCCTTTGTCCCGGGATATTGTTCAAAATTATGCATTAATTTCCTATAACATTGGTGTTTTAGTATTGACATGGCATCAGCAAATTTCTGTTTATGTTCCCACAATTCATCCCAAACCAAATCTATTTAACACATGGGGCTGAATTTTCTGGCGGGCATCAGGACCACAACGTCAGGATCATATGGGTATCCTGAGACAGCACGTGTCATCAGGGCTCCCGGCGGTGCAACCTTAAGGGAGGAAGCCTCCTAATTGGCCACCTCCATGTTTGCTGTCCTATTAAGGACAACTAGCAGGTTCCTGAGGCAGGAGGCTCAAACTGAGGGCCACCAACCCCAGTGGGAGAGTTGGAAAGGCTGAGGCAGAAATGCAATTGTGAGGGTGCCTCAGTATGGAAACTCTCTCGGACACCTTCTGTAAATTTGAAAATGAAGAGGCCCACACCTGGTAGGGACAATGTTGTGGAGGGGGCCTCTCCACAGGATTTTTGCTGCAGCTGCAGCCTTTCATCTGGCAGCTCCTTCATTGGGGCATGGAGCCTCTGTCTCTGACGGCCCCCCTCTTCCCCTCCCCCCCTCAGCCTGCCACTGGATGGATGCTTCCAAGGAGCTACCAGGCTCCACATCCAATGGTAAGGGGAGTGGGGGCACACCATCCCTTTCAAAAAATAGCCCCTAATTGGGGCCTTATTTGGCCTAATTGGCTGCCCATCTCTGGGAAGCAGCCTACCAATTTTGTTCCCAGCCCACCCCAGGACAATTCCACCAGAGGCATCGGGGAGCCATTCTGACGTGGTTTCCTTCTATTTTCCCAGTCCCCCTCCCCTCCAAACCTGTCTCCACACTGTTGGGAAAATTAAGCCCATAAAGCTGATAACACATTTTTGGTTCACTTACTGAGTTAAATATCAATTCAAGATGACTGTGCAAAGTCATTCATACTTTACATCTCACCCACTTTGTATTAATGATATGCACAATAAAAGTGGATTCAAACAAGTGGAGAGAGTTGGCAGAATTCCAATATGGAACAGAACAGAAGAGATTTTAAAAAGTGAATTAACAGTTAATTTGAGTAACAGCATATTATTTTTCAGCTGGGCCTTCTGGACTTAACATTGGGTGCGACAACTTTAGATCATACCCTCTGCCCCCATTTTGGTTTTTTTTTGCTGGTTCAGTTTTTTCTCTTGTTTCTTTCATAACCCCTTTACTTTGTGTTTGGGTGCCTGCTATCCTGCCATTCAAATCTCATCTAGAGACAGCTTCTGTTTCTTTACTTGTATCATTACCACTCCCTTTGGCTTTGTACCATGAAACCTTTTGTAATTTAGTTTGTCTTGCCCTCCATCTTATCACCGACCTTCCCTTTTGTTCTTCTTTACACACTAACCGCCCCCCCCCCCCCACCCCCTTCACTTGCTCAAATCCTATTACATTGCTAACTTTTGTCAGTTTTGATGAAAGGTCACAGACTTGAAACATTAACTCTTTTTCTCTCTCCACAGATTTTGTCAGACCTGCTCAGCATTCCCAGCATTTTCTGTTTTCATTTCAGATTTCCAGTGTCTGCAGTATTTTGCTTTTGTATTAAATGTTTTAGTCTCTACTGTGGCATTGGTCCATCAGTAAATGTTATCTTCTTGAAGATGTTGAAAGAGGTAGAGAAGAAATAAAAATGGCCACAGAGTTCTAAAGCCAAAACAGGATAACTGCTGGAACCCATAACCCCCAGGTGGCAGAGCATCCATGACCTCACTGAGGCTCGCTGTGTAAGGTGGATTTTCAAAGTAGCAGTGGGTGAATTGCACCTTCTCCAGGAAACTGACTTGCAGATGTGTCTACTATGAGGAATTGTAATAGTGGAAATGCTATTGAACTTTTTGCCACAGGCTGCTTTTGTGACGTGGCTGGAGACTTGGTAAAGATCAGTAGATTTGTAGTTCACAACTACGTTGCCCAGATCACAAATTGACCTGATGGTGAATGTATTAAAATCAGTCACAACTTACAGTGAAGAAGTGGCTAAAGGGTTATTCAATGTATTTCCAGGTCATAAGCTTTCATTAACTCCTCTGATGTTGTCATTCAAGCACATTGCAACCAACGACACAGGCAGAAAGAGGTAGAAGCCTGCTACCCGACCCGAACCCGACGGGACTCGACGACATGTGTCGGGTTCGGGTCGGGTCGGGCCCATCTTCCGGGGCCGGCTGTCGGGCTCGGGTCGGGTCAGGCCAGACGCACACAGTAACTGCTCTGCTGGTAAGTATTAAAAATAAAAAACTTACCTGAGCTGGGAGTCCGGCACAAAACTGAGTCTGTGCAGTGAACGAGTGATGTCACTATGACGTCTCGCGCATGCGCTGCAGCTTCTGTCAGGAAGGTAAGTAAAGGGATGGTCGGGTCGGGCTTGGGTCAGGCCGAGTAGTGGCGGGTTTGGGTCAGGTCGAGCTCAGGGCAAAATCGGAGGGACTCGGGCTGGGTCCGGCCCGGGCCCACTGTGGTTCAGTCAGGTTTGGGTCGTGTTCTTTTTCACGACCTAAAGCAGGCCTCTGGAAAGAGGGATGTGGTCTTGCAGTCAGAATTTAGGGAGCTAGGTAAGAAATTAGCAAGCAGGACCTCAAAAGTAGTAATCTCTGGATTATATCCAGTGCCACGTGCAAGTGAATATAGAAATAGAAGGATAAGACAGATAAATGCGTGGCTGGAAAGGTGGTGCTGGAGGGAGGACTTCAGATTCCTGGGACATTGGGACTGGCTCTGGGGGAAATGGGACCTGTACAGGCCAGATGGGTTGCACCTGAACAGAGCCAGGACTGAGTTCCTTGTGGGATGTTTTGCTAGTGCTGTTGGGGAGGGTTTTATCTAGTTTGGCAGGGGGATGGGGACCTGAGGGTAGACTCAGTTGGGACAAAATCAGAAATTAATGTGGAAGGTGGAAAATTAATGGATGAGTCTGGAAGACAGAGGAAACGAAGGATAGAAAATTAAAAAAAAGTTTGGCAGTGCTCAACGGTATCTATTTCAATGCAAGGAGTATAGCAAATAAAGCAGATGAGCTGAAGGCACAGATAGACACAGGGCAGTATGATATCATGTTTATAACAGAAACATGGCTTAAGGAGGGACAGAAATGGCATCTCAACATTCCTGGTTACAGGGTTTTCAGACGCGATAGGGAAGGGGATAAAAAAGGAGGGGGAGTGGCAATTTCGGTCAAGGAAACTATTACAGCTGTGAGGAGGGATGATATGTTGGAAGGTTCATCAAATGAGGCCATATGGAATGAGCTAAGGAACAAAAAAGAGGCAACCACACTGCTGGGAGTGTACTATAGACCCCCAAACAGTCAGAGGGAGATAGAAGAGCAGATATGTAGGCAAATCTCTGAGAAGTGCAAGAACAACAGGGTAGTAATAGTAGGGAATTTTAACTACCCCAGTATTAACTGGGATAATTTTAGTGTGAAAGGAATTGAGAGAGTAGCATTCAGGAGAACGTTTTTGCCCAGTATGTAGTAAGTCCATCAAGAGAGGCCACAGTTTTAGACTTAGTTTTAGGAAATGAAGATGGGCAGGTGGAAGGAGTGGCAGTGGGAGAGCATTTTGGTGGTAGTGATCATAATTCAGTCAGTTTTAAGATAATTATGGAAAAGGACAGAGACAGAATGGGACTTAGAGTTCTCAATTGGGGCAAGGCTGATTTTACTAAACTAAGGAGTGATTTAACGAAAGTGGACTTGAAACAGCTACTTGAAGATAAATCAATGTCAGAACAGTGGAAGGCATTCAAAGGGGAGATTCAAGGGGTTCAGAGTAAAGATGTTCCCACAAAGAAAAGGGTGAGATGGCCAAATCTAGAGCCCCATGGATGTCAAGGTACCTACAGGGTAAGATAAGGCAGAAAAGAAAAGCTTACATAAAAGCAAAATACTGCAGATGCTGGAAATCTGAAATAAAAACAAGAAATACTGGAAATACTCAGCAGGTCTGGCAGCATCTATGGAGAGAGAAGCAGAGTTAACGTTTCAGGTCAGTGTCCCTTCTTCAGAACTGACAAATATCCGAAATATAAAAGATTTTAAGCAAGTTAGGCGGGGGGTGGGGAAAGAGATAACAAAAGAGAAGGTGTAGTTAGGACAAGGTCACAGAGAATAACTGACCAGGAGGTCATGGAACAAAGACAAACTGTATGTTAATGGTATGCTGAAAGACAAAGCGTTAGTACAGAGAGGGTGTGAATAGACTGTAAAGCACAAAGCACTCCAAGCACAACATTAAAAAAATTTGAAAAAAACAGGAACAGTGGGTAGGCACAGTAGAAACAAACTAAACACACTAAAAAACCTAAAATAAAATAAAAAATAAAAAATAATTAAACATAAAAAGGGGGGGGGCCCATCATGCTCTGAAATTATTGAATTCAATGTTCAGTCCCGCAGGCTGTAGCATGCCTAATCGGTAAATGAGATGCTGTTCCTCGAGCTTGTGTTGATGTTCGCTGGATCACTGCAGCAATCCCAGGACAGAGATGTGAGCATGAGAGCAGGGGGGGTGCGGGGGTGTTGAAATGGCCAGCAACCGGAAGCTCAGGGTCATGCTTACGGACTGAGTGGCGGTGTTCCGCAAAACAGTCACCCAATCAGCGTTTGGACTCCCCAATATAGAGGAGACCACATTGTGAGCGGCGAATAAGAAAAGCTTATGTCTGACACCAAAAACTCAATACTACAAAAAGCCAGGAGGAGTATAGAAAGTGGAGGGGTGAAATCAAAAAGGAAATTAAGAAAGCAAAGAGAGGGCATGAAATAATATTGGCAAGCAAAATTAAAGTGAACCCAAAGATGTTTTATCAATACATGAAGGTAAGAAGATAACTAAGGAGAGAGTAGGGCCCATAAAAGACCAAAATGGTAACCTATGTGTAGGAGCGGAAGATATTGGTATGGTTCTTAATGAATACTTTGCGTCTGTCTTCACAAAAGACAATGCAGATACTGTGCTTAAGGAGGAAGAGTGTGAAGTTCTAGATGTGATAAACATAGGGCAAAAAGAGGAAGTATTAATGGGATTAGCATCCTTGAAAGTTGATAAGTCACCAGCGCTAGATGAAATGTATCTTAGGCTGTTAAAAGGAGCAAGAGAGGAAATAACAGAGGATCTGACCATCATTTTCCAGTCCTTTCTGGATACAGGTGTGGTGCCAAAGGATTGGAGAATTGCTAACGTTGTACCTCTGTTTAAAAAGGGAGCGAAGTATAGACCGAATAATTACAGGCCAGTCAGTCTAACCTCAGTAGCGAGCAAAATATTGGAATCTATTCTGAGAGACGGAATAAACTGTCACTTAGAAAGGCACAGGTTAATCAAGGATAGTCATCATGGATTTGTTAAGGGAAGATCTTGTCTGACCAACTTGATTGAATTTTTTGAAGAAGTAACAAGGAAGATAGATGAGGGTAGTGCAGTTGATATGGTCTACATGGATTTTAGCAAGGCTTTTGATAAGGCCCCACATGGCAGACTGGTTAAAAATAATAAAATCCCATGGGATCCAGGGAAATGCAGCAAGGCAGATACGAAATTGGCAGGAAACAAAGGATAATTGTTGACGGCTGTTTTAGTGACTGGAGGGCTGTTTCCAGTGGCGTTCCGCAGGGCTCCGTACTGGGTCCCCTGCTTTTTGTGGTATATATTAATGATTTGGACGTAAGTGTAGGGGGCATAATCAAGAATTTTGCAGATGACACAAAGATTGGCCATGTGGTAGATAGCAAGGAGAATTGCTGTAGGCTGCAGGAAGATGTTGATAGTTTAGTCAGATGGGCAGAAAAGTGGCAAATGGAATTCAATTTGGAGAAGTGTGAGGTGTTGCATTTGGAGAGGTCAAACAAGGCAAAGGAATGCACGACTAATGGGAAAAAACTGAGAAGTGTAGAGGAAGTGAGGGACCTTGGAGTGAATGTCCACAGATCCCTGAAGGTAGCAACACAGGTCGATAAGGTGGTTAAGGAGGCATATGGAATCCTTTCCTTTATTAGCTGAGGTATAGCATACAAGAGCAGGGAGGTTATGCTGGAACTGTATAACTCATTGATCAGGCCGCAACTTGAGTACTGTGTGCAGTTCTGGTCACCTCATTATAGAAAGGATGTAATTGCACTAGAGAGGGTACAGAGGAGATTCACGAGGATGTTGCCAGGATTGGAAAAATGCAGTTATGAGGAAAGATTGGATAGTCTGGGGTTGTTTTCCTCAGAACAGAGAAAGCTGAGGGGAATTCTGATTGAAATGTACAAAATTTTGAGGGACCTGGATAGAGTGGAGGTGAAGGGTCTATTCACCTGAGCAGAGAGGTCAGTGATGAGGGGGCATAGATTTAAAGTGATTGTTAGAAAAATTAGAGGTAAGATGAGGAAAAACTTTTTCACCCAGAGGGTGGTGATGGTCTGGAACTCACTGTCTGAAAGGGTAGTTGAGGCAGAGACCCTCAACTCATTCAAAAGGAGTCTGGATATGCACCTCAAGTGCCGTAAGCTGCAGGGCTACGGACCAAATGCTGGAAGGTGGGATTAGAATAGGTGGATCATTTTTCGGCTGGCACAGACACGATGAGCCAAGTGGCCTCTTTCTGTGCCTTAAACTTTCTATGATTTTATGTGTACAGTACAAATGCTTCCAACAAAAGAAAATCAGTCCACTTGAGGAACATGCAAATGTGTGACTACTGCCAAAGCATTCATTATCTTAGCTTGCAGAAAAAATAGAGGGCAAAAATGTACATTCCTGAGAGTGTTTATAAAAACATGTCAGAAAGGAATTTTTATAGACATCTAACAGGAACAAATTAAACTTAAATATTAATGATCTGATCGTAGAACCAACAATAAGAATTCTGTAGAATAACTGAAAAATTTTACCTTTTTAACATTTATGCAATATCAAATAGTTTATTAAACATTGAAGCAATCTTGAAGCATATACTGCTGAGGTTTAATGTCAACATTCCTTACCTGAAAGAGCGAACTCTGCAGCTTGAGAATGTTCTGTTGATATCACTGTTTGTGAACAGATTGTTCAACTAAAGGAAAGGAACAGCCACAGTTTTAGAGACAAATGTAATACAATTAATTAAAATACTTATTTTAACATATTTGTAATAATTAAATTGTCAACTGACCTGGAAAGCAATAATATTTGATGCAGATTTGTGCAGTACAGAACTGGAATCTTGCAGACTTGCAGTCAGGGCCAGGTTAGTTATAATGAAGGTCACATTAAAATCGAAGGGCTTTGTTTGCAAGTTTGGCGTTGTGCTCACAATGGGTAATATTGCTATCAAGAAACATTAGAAAAGTATTAAATTGAGAATAAAACATCTATGTGACTGCATCTATTGTATTGATGACAGTGGATGCGAAATAAACCAATATAGAACTCACAGCAGAATATTCCAAGCTGGAGTTAGAGCGTTATGAGGTTTGGTGAGGCCTCAATTTTTTTGCATCATGTATGCAATTGTACAGAAACTGCCCTAACCAGTGATCTGCAGCAGATTGCTTATTTCTGTATGAAATATTCCTGTTTTTGTTTAGTCTCTCATTGGCTTTGAGTTTCCTACTTATTTTTAAATTTGGGCCACAGATCTAATTCCAAATACAAACTGTTGCTCCTGTTCACAGCTTTGCTATCAGCCTATCTATGTAACTATTAGAGGGAGACAGGATGACACACAGGATCTCTGGTTGAAACTTCAAAAATTCTAAATTCCAAGAGTTTAACTGAATGGCCAAACAGCAATACGAAAATCTATTAACCCTAAACATAAAACATTACATCCCAAATATATTTTGACAATATAAATAAAATGGGTTTAATCCAGAATTTCCTCTGTGTTACCAACTGTAACAAAAGGAAGTGATAAAGAAACACAGAAATGGAAACCATACTCACTGGATGACGGAACTGTTTCATGGTAACCTGAAAATCAATAGCAAGTGTTTTCTATGAAATGAGCCTGGTGGAAAGTCATCATTTAAAAGAGAAATAAAATTCACGTGTTTGGTTTAAACATTCTCAATTTGATCAGATTAATACATTCAAGTTGAAGAATAGAATGTAGTGGAACAGAATATCTCCTTGAAATGCTAAGTACCATTTACGTAGAGGCTGTTATTGTCCAGTGAATATATTCCTAAGGTGGAGATGCTGTTTGTGTTGTCTCTGAACCTGTGGTATACTGTAACTTTATTAACTTCCTGAGGTGTGGAATCATTTCTGAAAGTGCAGACTGCATTCACGCTGGTGTCCTTAATATTTGCCAGGCTGTAAAATAAATAGATATACAACTAAGTGAATCAGAAACTATAATTTGAAATGCAAGTAAGAGCCCTAAGCTTTCAGGGTGTGTGTGCAAAATGTTAACATATTGTGGCCTAAGTTCATCAATGTGGTATATCTAATATTTATGTCAGCTGTGTGTTAAAGTGAAAACAGGATTTAATCATGCTAATTGACTGACCGTTGAAAATTTAGGGCTGGATTTTACCAAGCCTCGACGTCATGATCTGTGACGGGGAGGGCCTGAAGATGGCTCCGGATGAGGCCCCCCATCCTCCCAACAGTGTTGGGGCTCCATGGTGACCCCCCTTGCCACTGGGTGATGGGACCACAATTTAAATATGCAAATGATTAAAATTAATGAATTTACATACAATTGCCTCCAATTTTGAGGGCCCGGCACAATCTTTAGTGTGGCCACTGGCACTCCAGCGCCTTCAGATCCCCGTCCAGGGAAACGCAGCACCCTGATGGGGAGGGGGGAGGAGGTAAGTTTGTCAGTGGGGGTTGGGGTGGGGACAAGGTCAAATAAACATAATGTGTGTCGGGGATGGTGGGAAGGGTTGAACCTTAAACTTTGTGCAGTTTGGGGGAGAGGTCAGATGTTAAAGGTAAGGGTTTTTTTGGGCGGTAAGGAAAAATAGTTATTGTGATTGTTATTGGAGGGTGGGAAAGGGTGTTAGAATTTTATTTATTTAATTTTGGGGGTTAGGACTTTCAAAATTGAAATTTGGTGGCAGGGCTGCTTTAAAAATGGCACCAGCGCCTACGCGCAGGCAGCTGATGCCATTGCCAGGGACGGACAGCCTGCCCCCTCCACGAGATTGGTGGGGGTGGGGGGTGGTGGTGTGAGCCACCCTGGCTATTTAAATGAGCCACCATGCTTGAGATTGCGGCTGCTCTTTGGCATGCGGGCTACCATTTTTTGAGCTTGCCACTGAGATTGGCAGCAGGCCCTTGAAATCCAGCCCTTAATATGTACAATGAAAATCCTTTGTGCAGTAATATCAATTGTTTAAAATAGTGCGTTAATTGCTCCTACCACTAGTTTGTTAGTATTGACAAGACATTAGCACATTTCAGCTATCATTCCCACAATTTGTCTCAAAATCAAAGCTATTTAACACAAAGAGCTGGTAACAAGTTTTCGGTTCATTAATGAATTGTTATACGTCAATTCATGGTGACTGTGCAAAGTCATTCGTACATTCCATCTCACCCACTTTGTACTAATGATGCCTACTGTAAAATTGTGTTTAAACCAGTGGAGAGAGTTAGCAGAGTTCCAATATCTAACAGAGCAGAAGAGATTATAAAAAGCGAGTTAATTGTTTTAGTCTTTACAGTGGTATTGGTGCATTAGTAAACATTATTTTCTTGAATATGTTGAAAGAGGTAGAGAAGAAATAAAAATGGCCACAGAGTTCTAAAGCCAAAACAGGATAACTGCTAGAACCCATAACCCCCAGGTGGCAGAGCATTCATGACCTCACTGAGGCTCGCTGTGTAAGGTGGATTTTCAAAGTAGCAATAGGCAAATTGTGTGTTCTCCAGGAGGCTATTCCACAGCTCAGGAGAAACATTAGTGATTCTACTATAGAAACTATAATACTGCAGATGCTATTTAATTTTTTGCCATAGGCCGCATTCCGCGACATAGCAGGAGACTCAGCAAAGATCAGTAGATTTGTGGTTCACAGCTACATTGGCCAGGTCAAAAACTGACTTGATGGTGAATGTATTAAAATCAGTCACAGCTTACAAATGAAGAAGTGGCTAAAGGGTCATTCAGTATTTTACAGGGACATAAGGTGCCATTAACTCCACTAATGTTGTCATTCAAGCTCAGGTGTAAGGTCTGAATATTTTCAACAACAGAAAAGCAAGCCTTTTGGGGAACATGCAAATGTTATGTCACCACTGCCAAATCATTCATTAGCTTAGCCTGCAAAAACAGTAGCGAGCAAAGATGTACGTTCCCGAGAGTGTTCATAAAAAATGGCAGAAATTATAACTCCTCTAATATGTCTATGTTCAAGTATCTGTGACCGATTGATATTTTTGAGTCTTTGCTCAGGAAAATGTTTTTGCTCTATGCAGTGATTTGAATTTCACACCTCAGAGAGGTTGGTTGTTTGGTGAACTAAACCCTTGCTGCTTCAGAATTCTGTATCGTAACTGGAAAATGTTACCATTGTAACATTTATGCAATATGAAGTAGTGTATGAAACATTATAGTAATGGTGAAACAGATACTGCTGAGGTTTAATGTTAACATTCCTTACCTGAAAGAGTGAACTCTGCAGCTTGAGAATGTTCTGTTGATATTGCTGTTTGCAAACAGCTTGTTCAACTGAAGCAAAGGAACAGTCACAGTTTTAGAGACAAATATCATATAATTAAATACATATTTGTAATAATTAAGTTATCAACTGACCTGATAAGCAATAATATTTGATGCAGATTTGTACAGTACAGAACTGGGATCGTGTAGATTTGGTGTCAGGCCCAGGTTAGTAATCATGAAGGTCACATTAAAATCAAAGGGCTTTGTTTGCAGGTTTGGAGTTGTGTTCACAATGGATGATATTGCTATCAAGAAACACAAGAAGGCATTAAATTGGCTATAAAACATCTCTGTGACTGCATCATTTGTTTTAAAGACAGTAGAGGCTAAATAAACCAAGAATATAGAAAACAAGTTTGAGTTAGAGCTTTATGAGGTTTGTTGAGACCTCTCACTCAAAGGCTGTCCAACAACATTTTCTGTCAAGTATGTAATTGGACAGAAACCGGCCTAACCAGTGATCATGCAGCAGTTTGCTGATTTCTGTATGAAATAGTTCTGTTCTTGTTTAGTCTCTCATTGGCTTGGAGTCTTCTCATTCTTAAATTTGGGCTCCAGGACTTATTCTATACACAAACTGTTGCTTCTGTTCTAGTTGTTCATAGCTTTGGTATAAGTCCATCAATATAACTTGCAGAGAGAGACAGGATGACATAGCACACAGAGGGGGCTGAATTATATAAGGCACAAGAACAATGGCGGTCTGCTTGTGCGGGCCGCATGCCAAAGAGCCGCTGCGATTCCAAGTCTCATTTAAATAGCCAGGCATGCTGCAACCTTCCCCGCCCCCGATCATGTGGAGGGACGGGCTGTCAGTCTCCGGAAATGGCATCAGCTGCCTGTGCACAGGCGTTGACACCATTTTTAAAGGGCTGTTAGCCCTACCAGTAAAATTAAATATTTAAAGAAACATTAAATGAAAGAAAATAAAAACATTTCTTTTGCCCCACTGCCACCCTCCCATATCAATGAAATTAATTATTTGCCCTTTCTCCCCAAAAAACACTTACCTTCAGAATGAGACCTTCCCCCAACCCCTCCCAAACTGCACAAACTTTCAACTATTACCCTTCCCACTGTCCCCTACAGCTGTGACGTTTATTTGACCCCATTCCCCACCCCCGTCACACTGATAAACGTACCTTCTCCACCCTCCCCACCAGTGTTGCGCCTCGTTTTCCCAGGTGGGGATCCGAAGCCGCGGTAGTGCCAGCCACTGGGATGAAGATTGCGGCGGCATTTTAGGAGGTGACGGGAAAATCATTAATGCAGGTATGTAAATTAATTTGAATATTTAAATTACGGTCCTGTTGCCAAGCGGCAGGGGGGCGTGGGGTGGTGCCACAATGAAGCCTCGCCACCACCGGCAATATCGGGACGGGTCCTGCCGGCATTGAGGTCCGTGGCGGGCCTCGTCCAGGGCAATTTTCATGTCCCCCGGCCCCGTATCACAACAGATCCCGACTTTGAGGCCTCTATAAAATCCAGCCCAGGATCTCGGGCTGAAACTTCAAAAATTCTAAATTCCAAGCTTTTAACTGAATGGTCAAACAGGAATACAAAAATCTAATAACTCTACACATGAAACATTGCATCCCAAATATATTTGACAATATGGATAAAACGGGTTTAATCAAGAATTTCCTCTGTGTTACCAACTGTAATAAAAGGAAATAATAAAGAAGCAGACAGACTACTTACTGGATGAAGGAGCTGTTTCATGGTAACCTGAAAAATCAATAGCATGTGTTTTCTATAAAATGAGGCATGTGGAAATCATCATTAAAGAGTGGAACAAAATTCATAGGTTTGGTTTAATCAGCGTAATCAGATTAACACATTCAAGTTGATAGAATGGAATGTTGAGAACAGAAGATCTCTATTAAATGCTAAATACCATTTACGTAAAGGCTGTTATTGTCCAATGAATATGTTCCTAAGGTGGAGATGCTCTTCGTGTTGTCTCTGAACTCGTGGTACACGGTAACTTTATTAACATCCCATGGATTAGAATCATTTCTGAAAGTGCAGACTGCGTCCACACTGGTGTCTTCTATATTTCCTGGGCTGTAAAATAAAAAGACATACAACTAAGTGAATCAGAAAACATAAACTGAAATTCTAGACAGTGCCCGAAGCTTTCATGGCTGTGTGTGCAAAATGTTAATATACTGCGGTCAGATTTCCTCAATGTGGTATATCTAATATTTTTGTCTCCTGTATATTAAAGTGAATAGGTTTAAATTAAAAGGGATTTAATTATGGTGATTGATTGACTGTTGAACATTTAATGTGTACATTGAAATTTCTTTGTCCAGGATATTATTTGTTTAAAATAGTGCAGTAATAGCCCATAACACTGGTATGTTTGTATTCACAAAGCATCATTCCCTATTTGCTTATGTTCTCAGTATCAAATCTGTTCAATCCATAAAGCTGATAACAGGTTTTTGGTGTATAACCTATCCTGAGTGGCGTGAAACAGGGCTGTGTTCTCGCACCTACACTGTTTGGGATTTTCTTCTCCCTGCTGCTCTCACATGCGTTCAAGTCTTCAGAAGAAGGAATTTTCCTCCACACAAGATCAGGGGGCAGGTTGTTCAACCTTGCCCGTCTAAGAGCGAAGACCAAAGTACGGAAAGTCCTCATCAGGGAACTCCTCTTTGCTGACGATGCTGCTTTAACATCTCACACTGAAGTGTGTCTGCAGAGTCTCATCATCAGGTTTGCGGCTGCCTGCAACAAATTTGGCCTAACCATCAGCCTCAAGAAAACAAACATCATGGGACAGGATGTCAGAAATGCTCCATCCATCAATATCAGCGACCATGCTCTGGAAGTGGTTCAAGAGTTCACCTACCTAGGCTCAACTATCACCAGTGACCTGTCTCTCGATGCAGAAATCAACAAGTGCATGGGAAAGGCTTCCAATGCTCTGTCCAGACTGGCCAAGAGAGTGTGGGAAAATGGTGCACTGACACGGAACACAAAAGTCCGAGTGTATCAAGCCTGTGTCCTCAGTACCTTGCTCTATGGCAGCGAGGCCTGGACAACGTATGTCAGCCAAGAGCGACGTCTCAATTCATTCCATCTTCGCTGCCTCCGGAGAATCCTTGGCATCAGGTGGTAGGACCGTATCTCCAACACAGAAGTCCTCGAGGCAGCCAACATCCCCAGCTTATACACATTACTGAGTCAGCGGCGCTTGAGATGGCTTGGCCATGTGAGCCGCATGGAAGATGGCAGGATCCCCAAAGACACATTGTACAGCAAGCTCACCACTGGTATCAGACCCACTGGCCGTCCATGTTTCCGCTTTAAAGGCGTCTGCAAACGCGACATGAAGTCCTGTGACATTGATCACAAGTTGTGGGAGTCAGTTGCCAGCGATCGCCAGAGCTGGCGGGCAGCCATAAAGGTGGGGCTAAAGTGTGGCGAGTCGAAGAGACTTAGCAGTTGGCAGGAAAAAAGACAGAAGCGCAAGGGGAGAGCCAACCGTGTAACAGCCCCGACACACAATTTTTTCTGCAGCACCTGTGGAAGAGTCTGTCACTCTAATATTGGCCTTTATAGCCACTCCAGGCGCTGCTCCACAAACCACTGACCACCTCCAGTCGCTTACCCATTGTCTCTTGAGACAAGGAGGCCAAAGAAGAAGAAGAGTTAAACCTCAGTTCAAGGTGACTGTGTAAAATCATTCATACTTTCCATCTCACCCACTTTGTATTAATGACACCCTGTAAAAGTTGGTTTAAACCATGGAGAGAATTGACAGAGTTTGGAACACAGCAGAAGAGACTGTAAAAACTGAGTTAATTGTTTTAGTCTTACAGTGGCTTTGGTGCATCAATGAAACATTATTTTCTTGGAGATGTTGGAGGAAGTGGAGGAGAAACAAATGGGGGAATTTTAACCTGGAGGAACACATGGGGTTGGTAAGGAGTTGAATCTGGCAAAAGTGTGAGCACATCGGGAAGCTGGCTCCAACACGCTGACTTCTGCATTTCGCAATAGGCATTCGGCTGAATGCGAGCTATCCCCCAGGGAGAGGCAAATTGTCAGTGAACATATATTACTACTCAATTAGAAAGATATTGACGTGGGTTTTGCACATTAACTTCATTTCCCACACTTCCTGGAACTCGCCAGTGAAAGCAAGGTGAGAATACAACAGCAATTGGGGGTGCTGAGGCCACAACAGGGAAAGATGCTAAGTACTCAATGCTCACAGTTGCTTTCTTGCCTGCTTGTGTGAAAGGGTTTGTTCACAGTAATTACAATTACAGGTTACTTTACACACTTTGGAGGCTTCATCTACATTTTGGAGGTTTGACAGTCTGATCTGTACTTTGGAGCTGTGATCTGTCTCATCAGCTAGATGTTGCTCATGCTGTGTTAGATTTGACTTTAGATGAGGACCAAAATGATGAACAGAAGCAGCAATACCAACAGTCTGCTGCTCACAGACCTGCAGTTCCATAGGAGAGAGGTGATCAGCAGCTTGCAGGAGGACATACCTGGCACACACAGTTTGCAGGCAGTGGGTAAGCTTCCTTGGCATTTGTCTCAGTGTCTCAGGGGTCTCTGGGTGTCCCGCCAGGTATGGTAGACATGTGCATCCTGCTAGAACAAGGCCTGCAGCCAACTGGACCTGCTGGTCACATTTTAGCAGTGGCTGTCAAAGTCACCATTGCCCTCAACTTATTTGCCTCTGGATCCTCCCAGGATCTGCCGATGACATTTGCACATTTTGCAGCCTATGGAACACAGGCTAGTTTGCCAGGGGCTGCTGATTATGTCAACTTTGCCTGCAATGATGCCAGTCAGAAAGAACACACACTTGGGTTTGCAGCTCTCGCTGGCTTCTCACAAGTGCAGGGCATCATTGACTGCATGCATATGACAGTTAAGGCACTCCTGGATCACCCAGGAGAACTCATTAACCACAAGTGTTTCCATCTATGTGTAGATGGTTTGCAACCACAAAAAAGATCCTTATGAAGCTGTGTGCAGGATTCCCTGGCAGTTGCCATTATGGTTTTGTCCCTTGGCAGTCCATTCTCCCTGATCTCTTTGCACCTCAAAGCAAAGTTATCAGAAGCTGCTTGGTGGCAAGGAATACCCACTTAAAATTTGACTGATGACACCTCCCAGAAACCTGAGTAATGAAGCCAGGAGCAATGCAATGAATATATAGCCACCAAATGTGTCATCGAACAAGCCATAAGCATGCTGAAGAAGCATTTCAGGTGCCTGGACAGATCTGGAAGAACCCCTCATTATGCGCTTTGCAAAGCATTGTGCAGCAGCAATATTTTGAGCTGCAGGAGGAACGAGGCACAGAGCACCGAATGTCTTTGGTTGATTCTGAGGAGGAGTAAGAGGAAGAAGAGGAGATGGAGGTTGATGCACCATCAATGGTGCACATCGTTGTATGGGAGGCCATCGTTATTGCCAGTTTAACTTAGTTTACACCAATGCAACCATCGTACAGCCACATGTAAAAAGCACCTTTTCCCCTCCAACCCCACCTCGCCTTAATTCCATTAACACAACGCAGTTCTGCAAACAATTAAGCATCCTTTCACAAGCCTCCATGGCTTGATGCCAATTGATGTTTTCCCATTCATCATCACACAATTGAAATGGCTACCTGCCAGCCAGCAAACAAGAAAGGGCAAGATGGAAAAGTGGTGCATAGGAATAATATTTATGTGGTTCAAAGATCCAACACAGCACAGTGGCGCAGTGGTTAGCACCGCAGCCTCACAGCTCCAGCGACCCGGGTTCAATTCTGGGTACTGCCTGTGTGGAGTTTGCAAGTTCTCCCTGTGTCTGCGTGGGTTTCCTCCGGGTGCTCCGGTTTCCTCCCACAGCCAAAAGACTTGCAGGTTGATAGGTAAATTGGCCATTATAAATTGCCCCTAGTATAGGTAGGTGGTAGGGGAATATAGGGACAGGTGAGGATGTGGTAGGAATATGGGATTAGTGTAGGATTAGTATAAATGGGTGGTTAATGGTCGGCACAGACTCGGTGGGCCGAAGGGCCTGTTTCAGTGCTGTAGCTCTAAAAAAAAATCTAACAGTGTGTAACACACCCATATGCATACTCTTGTGCAACTACAAATCTTTTCCTTTTCTTAGCACTTCTACTTGGTGCAACCCCTATGGCATCAACAAAAGTTGAGGCAGGCTGTTCAGATCCCTGCTCTGACTGTTGAATTGTTCTTGGCTGAAGTCTTTTGGATTTTGGAGCCCATGAGAGCCCCGTTAAAAACTGATCCACCTGCAATTGTGCAGGGGCAGACTTAGCAACTGGGGCACCAGGCGTAGGGCTGGATTTTGAGAGCCGAGGTGGGCGAAAAGAATGGAGGCCTGTGCCACAGAGCCACTGCGATCTCCCATGTGGCGGCTCATTTAAATAGCCAGGGCACCCCCCCCACAATTGTGTGGAGGAGACGCACTGTCCGATTCCGGCAATGGCGTCAGCTGGTGCCCTTTTTAAAGGGCAGCCAGCCCTGCCGGCAAATATAAAATTTTTAAAGATATCCCCCTCACCAAAATTTATCAAGTGAAATTCTAACGCCCCTTTCCCACTCCCCCAATAATAATTACATTAACTATTTTCCCTTTCCCCCCAAAAAAATACTTACCTTTTAAATCTGACCTTTCCCCCCCTCCAGACTACGCAAGGTTTAAAGTTCATCCCTTCGCATCATCCCCTACACTTATTACATTTATTTGACCCTGTCCCCCCCCCCCCACCCCGCACTGAAAACCTTAATTCCTCGCCCCTCCCCACCAGTGTCACGGCTGCTTTACCCACATGGGGAATTGAAGGTGCGGGAGTGACAGCCGCCGCACTGAAGATCGAGGCAGGCCCGGAAGATTGAGGGTAAGTACACTTAAATGTATGCATTTTACTGATTTAATTATTGAAATTGAGGTCCTGTCACCCAGGGGAGATTAGGTCGGGCCCTCCTGACATCGGGCTCCGTGGCGGTCCTCTGTCAGAATGATCTTCCAAACCCCCTGCCATGGAGCCTGACGTCAGGGGCCTGGTTAAATCCAGCCCAATGGGCTGAATTTAGTGTGACTATTTGGAGCAGGAATGGAGGCGTGAGGGAACAGAGAATCTCGTCGGAAGCATCTACCCGGAAATCCAGTGTCGTGACGTCATTCCAAATTTAGTCAGTGGCAGGAACGCACCAAGGCCGCATCGCTGCTCTGACACGATGGGAGTGCAATTTAAATTGTAGAACACTTACTTTTAATGTATTAGCATTCAATTTATCATGATTCAATTGGGAGGTTTGGGATTAAGTGGACAACGGGCAGCCCTCACGTGCCTTCAAATTCTCGACTGTTGAAAGCTGACAGCACTGAGGTGGGGCCTCAGTGCCGCGACAAATAGGCAGCTGTGACCAGCACTGCCTAGAGCAAGGGGGAGCGGAATTCATTATTGGCTTGCAAAGCTCTGTGCTCTCCAAGCCGGGGGGTCGTGGTTTTGGGTGCTCTGCGAGAGGCAGGTCGTAGTCTCGGGGGGAAGTGCCAACTGAGCAGGATCTCGGGTGGGATTGCCAGCTGAACAGGTTCTCGGGTGGTCTGCAACTGGGGGCTTGGGTTTGGGTGGCTGTATCGGGAAACCATACTGTTGGGTGAGATATTTAGCTGCACATATGGCTGGATGAGAGGGTCAGCTATCATCAAGGGAGGGCACTGAGGGCCATCAGGATGTCTGCCGGGAGAAGTAGCAAAGGCACAGCTGCCAAGACAGGATTGACTCTGCACCGACAACATTCTGGGTGTCCACTCTTCACCTGGCATGAGTCTCATACACCCGATCTTTTTGGACCACCGTGGCGTGATGCGGTGCCTCAGATGGAGGGAGGGCCAGGAAGCAACTGCGCCTGCCTGTGAAGCTCCAGCAGCAGCAGGTGGCAATGCCAAGAAGGGCCCATCTGTGCCAGTAGGTGTACCAGACTCAAATCAGCTACCTCCAAATGTCTGAGCACCATTGTTAACAAAGACCACGACCCTCCAAGGAGGCTGTCATCAATTTATGCACCATACTACAGGATGATTTGTGACCTCTGGGATTTAGGGGTCATCCTATGCCAGTGACCCTGAAGATCACAGTGGCACTAAACTTTTATGTGTCTGGATCGTTCCAAGGATCCACCAGGGACATATGTGGGGCTTCCTAGGCAGCATCCCACCGCTGCATCAAGGAGGTGACCAATGCAACTATGTGCGCTACTGCATCGTCGCTGACAGTCAGGCTGAAAGGGCTATTGGATTTGGGGCCATTGCTGAATTCCGCCGGGTGCAAGGTGTGGTGGATTGCATACATGTGGTCATAAAGGCTCCAATGGACCAGCCAGCTGCCTTCATCAACAGGAAGGGCTTCCATTCAATGAACAATCAACTGTTGCCTGTGAGGAAACCTCGCAATGCAGCAGAGGAGAAATGCAACATTTGTCACTGCTCCACCCGAGCAACCACCAAGCAGGCCATTGGGCTGCTGAAGATGAGATTCCGTTGCCTAGATTAATCCGGTGGAACTGTGCAGTATGCCTCAGCGAGAGTTTCACATATTGTGATGCTCTGTGGAATCTAGCACTGCAGAGGGGGGAAGGCCTTGCATGATGATAACATGACTGAACGACACTCCTGCACTGATGAGGAGGATACAGGCTCACTCAAGCAGCTCTGGATGTTGAAGCCCTTGCACCTGAGGCCAGGCAGATTGAGCAACAGGTCAAGGAGGCAAGAGACAATCTCATATTGCACACTTCCAACCACCCTGATGCCGTCTATTGTCTCCTTTCTATTTGTGTTCCATGCCTAGCACCCAGCTGCACCACGCGCTATGGCCCATGGGAGATCCTATTCAAATGAGGGCTGTACCTACATTTGCATTCCACTAAGGGGGAAGGGGGAAGTCAGGAGCTCACAATGAATGCATGTTAAAATAATCACTTTTATACAATGAAAGTTAATTGCCAGAACAAAAGAACTTTATATGATGCAGCACATGTCAAATTTCAAACATCTGTGAACCCCCAAATGTCTCTAGGTGGTTTTCTTTATACGTTTATGAGTGCTTCTACCAGGTGTGAACCCAACACTAACAACTGGGCTGGAGGCAGACTGCTCATCAGGCTGCCCTTGGCTGGTGAGGACTTCTGCGGACATCCTTTGGCTGCCTGAGGTCTGGAGAGCCCCGGCTGCCTGAGGGTTTCCTGCACTGTTGCAGGACTCTCTTCAGGCACGTGGTTGCTGGAGCTCAGCTCATTGGCGGAGGGGCTGACGAGCCATTGTCCACACTCGGAGCACCTTGAGGGGAGCTTGCTGTGGAGGTCAGCCTCTCCTTCTCCCTTTCAAGACTCATTTGAACCTCCCTGGTCACCAGAAAGGGACGAGAAGTTGGAGAAGACTCCAGGCACCTCAACCTTCTCTTGCCTTGCCACTGCTGAGTTCAGCTCATGGCCAAGGCAATGGTGTCTGTCGCATTTGTGGGATCTGGCTCTCCATGAAGCTCAGGAACCTCTTGATGGAGGAAGCAATGCAATCACATGCCTGATACATAGCAGCACTCATGGCATGGATGGACTCCTCCATTATCCGCTTATGGCTACGCATGGCCTCTGGCATCTCTGCCAGATGTTGCCTTATCTTTCTCTGCAACTCCAGCAAGACATGTGCTGTCAACACCAGAGACTGGTCATCAGCCTGGGGCTCAGCATGGGCTTGGCCACCCACAGTCCTCTGACTGTCAGAGGCCTCGGTTGTCTCAGCCCCAGCCAGCTGCTCGAGCGTGTGTGTGGTGCCCTCACCAGCTTGTGACCCTGGTTCTAAGGCCAGCAGATCCCAGTTGAAAGTATCTGCACAGTAGAGTCATGAGATAGTGCTTCCCCTGACTATGGTTCCTCCTCAGAGGTTAATGGCTGTCCTCCTTCTGCTTGAGTCTCCTGTGGATGCCAACTTGCATGAGAGAAAACAAACATGTGTGGGTTAAGCTGTGCAGATCTCATCATGCCAACCATACATGAAGTGGGTCTCCAGAAGTGAAACATATGTCGATGGAAGCTAATCCTCACTCTCTTGTGCAAAGACTCTAGTCTCTCCATCTGATATGGAGTGACCCTCCAGGGTCCCTGCCAATTCTAATGCCTCTTCCTCTGCTGTGGGGCAAAGCCAAAGATCTGGGATGCCTCTGCAGTCTGGGCTGTCTTCTTCCTGTTATGGGCCCTCTTCTCTTGCAAATGGAAAGAAGGAGATCGTCATACTTCACAGAGAGATCTACATGACAGTTCTGCTACCATCAGCCCCTTGTCCCCTACTGGGGTTTCCCTATACAGCTCATGCTCCTGCCCACTCTCAGGGGTGTTAATGGGGGTGAGCTATGATAGAAGGTGATCTGTAGTTGAGATGCAGCCATGCATCTGTCAGGATGAGGTGATGCCTAACCCCCTCTGCAAGTGCATTTGTGACGCCTCCCTCCCCATGTCCCGCTTCTTTCCTGTGTAACGCAATCTTGAAAAAGGAGAGAGGTATGGAGCAGTCACCTTGACAGAATGAAGGAGGTCATTGACCCTCTTGTGGCACTGTACGTGTGTCCGGAGGATTGGGGGGGTGACCCTATGGCTGCTAACCTCCTCAGCTATTTCCATCCAGGCTTGATTGGTCAGGTGGGAGCTCCACTTCTTGCCATCCCTGGGGAAGAGGACTTACCACCATTCCTTTGCAGCCTGGAAGCGAATCTGGAGGGAGCCATCACAGGGGTCACCCTGGGGGGTCCAGAGTTTCTGCAACACCGGTCTCAGTTGTGAAGAGCTGGCAGCAAATGAGTCCAAGGCAGGAATGCAAGCAGGGCTGGCAGTGCTTTAAATATGGCGCCAGCACCTGCTACAGAGTCATCCAATGCTGTATTCAGCGTCTCGCATCCCGTTCCCCCGCCATGTGATTAGCTGGGCCCCGCACCTCCATTATATAAAGTGGCTGCCCGCTGTGTGAGCATAGTGGGCCAGCTGCCCACATGACTAGATGGAATGGCACCCACTTCCAGGCCTGCTGCCAGGAACCGTGATGGGCTCATTAAATTCACCCCTCGGAATGCCATCTTAAATTGCACAGATAACCCAGAAGTGAGATAATAATGAAATGGCTAAGTTAAAAGGCCACTGACAGACTCAATGCACTTACTTCCAGGTTTCCCACGTACTACTCGGCCACCACCCCCCAACTCATCTCCCAGCAGGTCGGCACATGAAGGTCTAGCCTGAAAATGGCCAGGGAGGTAAATAGCAAAAACAGGTTAACCACTAGAACCCACGACCCAAGGTGGCAAAGCAGCACTGACCTCACTGAGGCTCAATGTGTCAGGCGGCTTTTTCAAAGAAGTAGTAAATGAATTGTGCCTTCTCCTGGAAGAAGATGGCGGCTCAGGAGAAACATCAACATTGTGTGCCATTAACTCCTCTAATGTTGTCATTCAGGCACTTGTAAGGTCCGATAACCTTCAACAACAGAAAATGGCTCGAGGACTATGCAAATGTGTGACCACTGCCAATTAAACTATTCAATATCGTAGCTTCCAGAAACAGTAGAGAGCAAAGATGTACATTCCTGAGAGTTGTTTACAAAAAATGGTAGAAATTGTAACTCCTCCTTTATGTCTGATTATGTGCAAGAATCTGTGACCTTTTGATGTTTTTGCGTCTTTGCTCGGAAAAATCTATCTTTTAAATAATGCAGTAATTTAAATCTCACAGCCCAAAGAGGTTAACTGTTTGGTGAACTAACAGAAAAACATTTCTGCTTATAGGATCTACAGACATCAAACAAAAATAAATTAAACTTAAATAATATCAATGATCTAATCATAGAAACAATAATCAGAATTCTGTAGAATAACTAGAAGCTTTTACCATTTTAACATTTATGCAATATGAAATAGTATACTAAACTTTAAAACAATCTTGAAACAAATACTGCTGAGGTTTAATGTTAACATTCTTTACCTGAAAGAGCGAACTCTGCAGCTTGAGAATGTTCTGTTCATATTGCTGTTCGCAAAGAGCTTGTTCAACTGAAGCAAAGGAACAGTCAGAGTTCAGAGACAAATGTAATATAATTAATTAAAATGCATATTTGGAATAGTAAGGTTGTCAACTGACCTGGTAAGTAATAACAAATGATGCAGATTTGTACAGTACAGAACTGGAATCGTGTAGATTTGGTGTCAGGACCAGGTTAGTAATAATGAAGGTCACATTAAAATCAAAGGGCTTTGTTTGCAGGTTTGGACTTGTCACAGTTGGTGATATTGCTATCAAGAAACAAGAGAAAGCATTAAATTGAGAATAAAACATCCCTATGACTGCATCATTTGTATTAAAGACAGTGGTGACAAAATAAACCAAGAGCACAGAAATCACAGCAGAATATTTAAGGCTGAACTTTATAAGGTTTGGTGAGACCTTTCACTCAAAGGGCTAATGAACAACATTTTCTATCCTGTATACAATTGGATGCAAACTGCCCTATCCAGTCATCATGCAGGAATTTGCTTATTTATGTATGAAATAGTCCTGATTTTATTAAGTGTCTTACTGACTTGGAGTCTTCTGCCTAATTTAATTTTGGGCAGCAGGTCGAATTCCAAATACTAACTGCTGCTCCTGTTCCATTTATTCACAGCTTAACTATCAGTCTATTGATCTACCTTTTGAGAAGGTAACTAAAGCAATAGATAAGGGCGTGTCTACGGATTTTATTTACATGGACTTCCAGAAGGATTTTATTCAGGTTCCAAACAAGGGCTATTAACAAAAATAAGAGCGCATGAAATTAGAGGTAACTTATTGACATGGATAGGCAATTGGTTACGAGATGGGAGACTGAGTAGGGATAGTGGGTATGTATTCATTTTGACAAGATGTGATTAGTGGTGTCCCCCAAGCATGTGCTGATGCTTCAGCTCTTCAGTATATTTATGAATGACTTTGACGAAGGACTCAAGAGTCATATATTCAGGTTTGTTGATGACACCAAGTGAGGTGGCACTGTAAATAGTGTAGATGTGAGCAGGAAGTTGCACAAGGATATGGATAGATTAAGTGAATGGGTAAAATTGTGACAGATGGAGTTCAGTGTGGGAAGTGTGAGGTCATGCATTTTGGACCTAAGAAAGATAAATCACAGTATTTTTTAAATGGTTAGAAACTAGGAATTGTGCAGGAGCAGAAAGATTTAGAGCACTGTGTCACTAAAACTGATAGACAGGTACAAAAGATAATTTAAAAGGCTAGTGGAATATTGGCTTTTATCTCAAGGGGGCTGGAATACAAAGCAGTAGAATTTATGGAACAGTTAAGCTCTGGTAAGACCCCATCGAGAGTGTGAAGTTCTGGACATTCTAAGATTTGATCAAGTGTCACAGATTACCCAAAAAGGGTGGGGTCGAGGAGTCACAAAAATGTAAAGCAGCTTGCTAAGGGCAGCAGTTCGAATATAACACATAATCAGAGTAGACATAGCAAACATACAACCCATGACAGGTGAGAAAGTTTACCGATGCTGGACTGGACGGACAGAACGGTATGTTCTGTGCTGCCTGTCATAACAATCTCTTCCATGCCTTTGGGCTGATCAGCGTGTTAAACCAAAGCTAGCATGGACCCATCCTAAAGAGTCTCCTCCCTTTGTCTCTGTTATTCCCTTGTCCGGTGCCCCTTTATATACCTTAATTTTGGGGGTTAGTGCTGAGATCATCTTTGCTTATCACTTGTATATATTGCTACTTTCTTCCAGACAGTTTGTTTTTGATATGTGTACATCTCCTAACTTCTTATCAGATCTAGCTAAGCTTTCACAAAGGTCTGTACCTAACCTATGTCCTTGGTCAGATGAAAAGAGCTTATTCATGTCAGAAGAAACAATCTGCTGGGAAACATTTAGCCAGAGAGAGAGGAAGAGAGAGAGAGACAGAGCTCTTTTAAAGTATTCAATTAATTTCTGAAAATTTTGTGAAGCCATTCGACAACTATTTCGTAAAGCATCACATTGCAGAAAGGATGAGCTGGATTTTACCAAGCCCACGACGTTGGGCTCTGTGGCGGGCGGGAGATGCAGAAGATGGTTCCGTCAGAAGCCTGCACGGAGGCCGACACCGGGAAGCCCGGCCCGATCCTCCTGGCAGCGGTGAGACTCCATGGTGGCCCCTGCCCCGCTCCCACTGCTGGGAAACGGGACCTCAATTTCAATATTTTAATCAATGACATGAACAAATTTAAATGAACTTACCTGCAACCTTCCGGCCCGCTGCGATCCTCAGTGCGGCAGCCGGCGCTCCCATGCCTTCAATTCCCTGTCTGGGGAAAGCTGGCATGACTTTGGTGGGGAGGGGGGAGGTGTTAAGATTTCCAGTGTTGGTGGGGGGAACGGGGTCAAATAAATGTAATGAGTGTAGGGGATGGTGGGAAAGGGTGAACTTTAAACTCTTGCAGTCTGTGAGGGGCAAGATCATCTTGAAAAGATATGTGTTTTTGGGGGGGGAAGGGCAAATACCAAATGCAATTTTTATTGGGGGGTTGGAAAAGGACATTACAATTTTACTTTGCAAATTTTGGTGGGGGAGGGGGGTTCACTTTAAAAATTCAAATTCAGGCAGCTGACGCCATTACCGGTGACAGACAGCCCACCCCCTCCACATGATTGGGGGGAGTGGGGCAGGGGGCGAGCTGCCCCGGCTATTCAAGTGAGCTACCGTGCGGGAGATCGCATTGGCTCTTTGGCATTTTTTGAGCCCGCGGCCGAGAGCGGTGGCGGACTCTTAAAATCCAGCCCGATATATTGGCCTTGAAGGTGGTGCAGCACAGGTTCAACAGAATAATACAGGGGCTAAAAGGGTTAAATTATAAGGACAACTTGCATTGACTAGGTTAGTATTACCTTGAGTTTACAAGATTAAGGAGTGATCTAATTGAGGTGCTTAAGATGAATGAAGGATTTGTCGGGTAGATAGAAGAAAACTATTTCCTCTGATGGGTGAGTTCAGAACCAGGAGGCATAACCTTAAACTTGGAGCTCGGCAGTTCAAGGGTAATATCAGGAATTCTCCTCCATAAAGCTGTTGAGGAGAGGTCATTTGAAAATTTGAAAAATTAGATTGATAGGTTCATGTTAGGTGAGGGCATTGAGGATTACAGAATGAAGGAAGGTAGGTGAAGATAAGACACAGATCAGCCATAATCTGATGGAATGGCGGAACAGGCTTGAGGGGCTGAATGGCCTTCTCCTGTTCCTATGTTCCTCACAGCACATAGCACAGACAAATTCTCTGGTTAAACATTCTCAATTCTAACATTTAACTAAATGGTCGAACAGAAATTAAAATGATGCAACAGTTCTAACTGGGAAACATTACAACCACAATAAGTTGGATGTATTGGTAATATAACAACAGAGATTAGTATAAATTTTGTTTTGTTACCCACTGTAATAAAAGAAAACTGTAAAGAAAAAGATAAACAGAAACCATACTCACTGGGTGAAGGAGCTGTTTCATGGTAACCTGAAAAATCAATGGTATGTGTTTTCTATGAAATGAATCCAGTGGAAAGTCATCATTAAAGAGTGAAATTCAGGGCTTTGGTTCTTCTCAATTTGAACCGATTAACACATTCACGTGATAGAATAAAATTTAAAAGCTCAAAACATCTAATTTAAATGCTAAATACCATTTATGTAGAGGCTGTTATTGTCCAGTGAATATGTTCCCAAGGTGGAGATGCTCTTCGTGTTGTCTCTGAACTCATGGTACACAGTAACTTTATTAATCTCCTGAGCAGCAGAATCATTTTTGAAAGTGCAGATTGCATACACACTGGTGTCATCAATATTTGCTGGGCTGTAAAATAAATGGACGTGCAGCTAAGTGAATCAGAAATGAAATTCTGGTTAGAGCCATAATGAAGACAAATGTAGGTCTCTTACAGTCAGAAACAGGGGAATTTATTATGGGGAACAAAGAAATGGCGGACAAACTAAATGCATACTTTGGTTCTGTTTTCACAAAGGAGGACACAAATATCATAGCAGAATATAAAGAAAATAAAAAAATGTTGGGGAACACAGGGCTTAGTGAGCGAGAGGAACTGAAGGAAATCAGTATGAGTAGAGAAATGGTGTTGGGGAAATTGATGGGATTGAAGGCCGATAAATCCCTGGGGCCTGATGGTATGCATCCCAGAGTACTTAAGGAAGTGGCCCTAGAAATAGTTGATGCATTGGTGGTATTCTTCCAAAATCCTATGGACTCTGGAACAGTTCCGACAGATTGGAGGGTAGCTAATGTAACTCCACTATTTAAAAAGGGAGGTAGAGAGAAAGCAGAGAATTGTAGACCAGTCAGCCTGACGCCGGTAGTGGGGAAAATTCTAGAGTCCATTATCAAAGATTTTATAGCAGAGCACTTGGAGAACAGTGGTAGAATCGGGCAGAGTCAACATGGATTTACGAAAGGGAAATCATGTTTGACAAATCTACTAGAATTCTTCGAGGATGTAATGAGTAGAGTTGATGATGGTGAGCCAGTGGATGTGGTTAATTTGGACTTTCAGAAGGCTTTCGACAAATCCCACATAAGAGATTAGCGTGTAAAATTAAAGCGCATGGGATTGGGGTTAGTGTATTGCGATGGATAGAAAATTGGTTGGCAGACAGGAAACAGAGTAGGGGAAAATGGGTCTTTTTCCGAATGGCAGGCAGTGACTAGTGGGGTACCGCAGGGATCAGTGCTAGGACCCCAGCTACTCACAATATATATTCATGATTTAGATGAGGGAACTAAAAGTAATATCTCCAAATTTGCAGATGACACAAAACTGGGTGGGTGGGTGAGTTGTGAGGAGGATGCAGAGAGGCTTCAGGGTGATTTGGACATGTTGAGTAAGTGGTCTAATGCATGGCAGATGCAGTATAATGTGGATAAATGTGAGGTTATCCATTTTGGTAGCAAAAACAGGAAGGCAGATTATTGTCTGAACGGCTATAAACTGAGAGAGGGGAATATGCAGCGAATCCTGGGTGTTCTCATACACTAGTCGCTGAAGGAAGTCGAAGTCAGAGTGGGAGCGAGATGGAGAATTAAAATGAAAAGCAACCTGAATTGCAGGGTCACACGTGCGGGATGAGCAGACGTGTTCCGCAAAGTGGTCACCCGATCTGCATTTGGTCTTCGCAGTATAAAGGAAACTGTATTGTGAGCAGTGAATACAGTACACTAAATTGAAAGTACTAGTAAATTGCTGTTTTCTCTGCACGGTGCAGGCAAAAGAAGATGGCAATGGGAAACAAAAGATGAATCTAGAGGAGGTGTAAACTTTTAACTTCAGTAGAAACATTGAATGGATAAGCGACCAATGACAGAACACTTTCTTGAATCTGTGTTCAGGAAAATATCTCCTGTCAGTCTATGCTGACACCCCAAACAAATTGACTGGTGAGCTACGGAAATCACTGCTGCTTTTAGCAGCAGGAGTTTTAACAGTCAAATGGAACAAATAGAAAAACAAATTGCACTTGAATAATATGAAAGATTTGAGTACAGAAACAACTACTAGAATTCAATGGTTCAAGAAGGCAGCTCACCACCACCTTCTCAAGGGCAATTAGGAATGGGCAATAAATGCTGGCCGAGCAAGCGACGCCCACATCCCAAAAACTAATAATAAAAAAAATTCTATAGAATAACAGAAAATTTTAACAAAACATAATTTTTCAATAATAAGCATTTTCTTAACCATTTAAATGATTTTGAAACAAACAACATTTAGGTTTTATGTCAACATTCCTTACCTGAAAGAGAGAATTCTGCAACTTGAGAATGTTGTGTTGATATTGCTGTTGGTAAATAAGGTGTTCAACTATGGAGAAGGAATAATCACAGGTTTAGAGAGGAAAATAATGAACATTGATAGATGTATAAAATGTTATAATTGATTTAAACATTAGTTTGTAATTATACGTCATTCTCTAACCTGGTAAGCAATCATCATGGATGCAGATTTGTACAGTGCAGTTGTGGAGTCTTGCAGAGTTGCTGTCAGGGCCAGGTTAGTTACAGTGAAGGTCACATTAAAATCAAGGGGCCTTATTTCTAGGTTTGGGGCTGTGGTCACAATTGGTGATGTTGCTATTAAGAAAAATGAGAAAAGTATTAAATTGAGCATCTCCCTGATTGCACAATTGCATAATTTATATTCGAAAGGGTGGAAGCCTGAAGAATAGGGAAACCACAGCAGAATATTTCCAGATGATGCTGGAATGTTTAGAGGTGAGATCTCTCATTCAATCATCCTTAATTGAACTGTGCGTGCACTCTCTGGCCAATAATTAGCCAAAGAAAAATCCATGTTGGTTGACTGCTCCCAACACAGTGCAGGTTCGAGACCCATATTTGCCACTGCAGTCAGGCACAAAATGGAAAATCCTGCCCATATGATTGGTCTATTAGTATGCCTCACAAAAAGTTGAATGGATCACATGTCATACACAGACTCACAGGTTAAACCTTCAATACATTATTAATTCTAAAGTTTCACGAAATGCACCAACAAAAAAAGAAATTATGCACCAGCTACAAATAGAAAACATTGCATTCCAAATACAGTGGTATTGTTTGACAATATTTCACTAGGTATTAGTATAGAATTTGCTTTGTTGTTACCCTTTTAAAAGAAAGAAATATTAATGGAACAAAGGAACATAAAGAATACTTACTGGGTAAAGGAGTTGAGACATGGTAACCTGAAAAATCAATAGCAGGTGTTTTGTACGAAATGTGCCACGTGGAAAATCATCTTTCGAAAGTGTAATAAAATTCAGGGTTCTTTTTCTAAAATTAGCTAAATTCAATCGAAATAGCATATTCAAACAAATAGAATGGACAGAATATAAACCAAAATGAAAAATACCATTTACGTAGAGGCTGTTTTTGTCCAGTGAATATGTTCCTAAGGTGGAGATGTTCTTTGTGTTGTCTCTGAACTCGTGGTACACAATAACTTTATCAACCTCCTGAGGAGCAGTAGAATCATTTCTGAATGTGCAGATTGCGTAAACACTGGTGTTACCAATATTTGCCAGGCTGTTGAAACAAAGTACGTTAAGGTTGGAAAATAAATAGCATATATTGTTCTGAACAGATTATTTGTCATTGTAATTTGTATTTCTTACCCCACCAATTCTGTATTTAATTCACTGAAGTTGCAATCATCCTCTATACCAGTAATTTAAATAAATCTCAGTCAATCACTATTCTCAAAAGACAGGTTTCAAACACAGGTGCTTGCCTCCATCACTGCATACCAGGGTAAACCAAATGTCCAAATAATGAAACAGAAAAAGGTGAAGCAAACAGTTCTATGGCTAATACTTCAAATGTCATTCTGGTGAACTGAATGATGGTGACTGAAATGTACCAATGTAAAACAAATATAAAACAGCATCATCAGGGAACACACAGCAGTACACAGAACATACAGCCACAGAATATCCTTTTGTGAGTTGTACGTTGAACAGCTAATAGCAATTGTAAACATTTCCACACGGTTCAAGGAATTACAATCTACTCACCCTTCTATAATGTGGTCTTATATTAAGAATTGATGTTGATACAGATTTTCAATATATAGTTGTGAACTATCTCACCTGAAGGAAACAGCTTTACAACTTGAAAACCTTGCATTAATTTTGCTCTTGTTGTACAGGTCAGTGAGCTGCAATAAATACACAATCACAGTGTTTGAGGGAGAATCTCTCAATGACAGTAAGAATACTTGCATTAGTAATTTTCTTTAACCAACATCATACAAACTTATCTGGAAAGTGATCAATTTTCATATGATAGTGTAATATATTGGTTACCTGGTGGGAAATAATATTTGACGCAGAATTGTACAGAAAGGAACTGGAATCTTGTAGATTTTGCGTAAACTGTAAGTTAGTGATAACAAAGGTCACATTGAATTCAATGGGCTTCACTTCGAGGCTTGGAGTTTGTGCTGTGGTCACAGTTGGTGATATCGCTATCAGCAGAGATAAGGAAAATATTAGATTGAGAATACAGCAACCTGTATAAACATCATTTGTACGAGAGCCAAAATACACAACGATCAAGAAAAAATTCCTAATATCAATTTTCCAGGCAAGTGTCAGATGTTTTTGAAATGCTGACGAATATGTGTGCTCATTAGAGAGGCAAATGATTTCTACAGCATCATGTGAGTAGGTACAGAGCATGCAGTTCATAGTAGTTTTGGAATGTATTGCTCCTATGGTGATGAATTAAGCCCTTATTACTGGGTGGCCATATTACCAGTGATATGGAATCTTCAAATTGGGTGGTAGGGCTGGTTCCAAGTACTATCTGCTGTTCTTGTTCTAGTTACATACACCTTTAGTATCAGTGCATTGACATTCCTCACATCAAAGAGACAGGACACAAGAGCACACTCATAACTTTGAGTTGAACCTTCATAGATTCACAATTCCAGCATTTCAACAAATGATTAAATGGGATACATTGCATCTCTAATTATGTGGTGCAATTTGACAATATATAAAGAGGTATCAATAAAGAATTTGCTTTGTTGTTCCCCTTTTAATAGAAAGAAATAGTCATGGAACAAAGGAATATAAAGAATACTTACTGGGTAAAGGAGTTGAGACATGGTAACCTGAAAAATCAACAGCAGGTGTTTTGTATGAAATGTGCCACGTGGAAAATCATCTTTAGAAAGTGTAATAAAATTCAGGGTTCTTTTTCTAAAATTAGCGAAATTCAATCGAAATAGCATATTCAAACAAATAGAATGGACAGTATATAATCCAAAATGAAAAATACCATTTACGTAGAGGCTGTTTTTGTCCAGTGAATATGTTCCTAATGTGGAGATGTTCTTTGTGTTGTCTCTGAACTCGTGGTACACAATAACTTTATTAACCTCCTGAGCAGCAGAATCATTTTTGAAAGTGCAGATTGCATACACACTGGTGTCATCAATATTTGCTGGGCTGTAAAATAAATAGACATACAGCTAAGTAAATCAGAAATGAAATTCTGGTTCGAGCCATAATGAAGACAAATGTAGGTCCCTTACAGTCAGAAACAGGGGAATTTATTATGGGGAATAAAGAAATGGCGGACCAACTACATGCATACTGTGGTTCTGTCTTCACAAAGGAGGACACAAATATCATACCAGAAATGTTGGGGAACACAGGGCTTAGTGAGAGAGAGGAACTGAAGGAAATCAGTATGAGTAGAGAAATGGTGTTGGGGAAATTGATGGGATTGAAGGCCGATAAATCCCTGGGGCCTGATGGTATGCATCCCAGAGTACTTAAGGAAGTGGCCCTAGAAATAGTTGATGCATTGGTGGTCATCTTCCAAAATCCTATGGACTCTGGAACAGTTCCTACAGATTGGAGGGTAGCTAATGTAACTCCACTATTTAAAAAGGGAGGTAGAGAGAAAGCAGAGAATTGTAGACCAGTCAGTCTAACGCAGGTACTGGGGAAAATTCTAGAGTCCATTATCAAAGATTTTATAGCAGAGCGCTTGGAGAACAGTGGTAGAATCGGGCAGAGTCAACATGGATTTACGAAAGGGAAATCATGTTTGACAAATCTACTAGAATTCTTCTAGGATGTAACGAGTAGAGTTGATGATGGGGAGCCAGTGGATGTGGTTAATTTGGACTTTCAGAAGGCTTTCGACAAATCCCACATAAGTGATTAGCGTATAAAATTAAAGCGCATGGGATTGGGGTTAGTGTATTGCGATGGATAGAAAATTGGTTGGTAGACAGGAAACAAAGAGTAGGGGAAAATGGGTCTTTTTCCGAATGGCAGGCAGTGACTAGTGGGGTACCGCAGGGATCAGTGCTAGGACCCCAGCTATTCACAATATATATTCATGATTTAGATGAGGGAACTAAATGTAATATCTCCAAATTTGCAGATGACATAAAACTGGGTGGGAGGGTGAGTTGTGAGGAGGATGCAGAGAGGCTTCAGGGTGATTTGGACAAGTTGAGTAAGTGGTCTAATGCATGGTAGATGCAGTATAATGTGGATAAATGTGAGGTTATCCATTTTGGTAGCAAAAACAGGAAGGCAGATTATTGTCTGAACGGCTATAAACTGAGAGAGGGGAATATGCAGCGAGTCCTGGGTGTTCTCATACACTAGTCGCTGAAGGAAGTCGAAGTCAGGGTGGGAGCGAGATGGAGAATTAAAATGAAAAGCAACCTGAATTGCAGGGTCACACGTGCGGGATGAGCAGACGTGTTCCGCAAAGTGGTCACCCAATCTGCATTTGGTCTTCGCAGTATTTTATTTATTTATTTAGAGATACAGCACTGAAACAGGCCCTTCGGCCCACTGAGTCTTTGCCGACCAACAACCACCCGTTTTTACTAACCCTACAGTAATCCCATATTCCCTACCACCTACCTACACTAGGGGCAATTTACAACAGCCAATTTACCTATCACCTGCAAGTCTTTGGCTGTGGGAGGAAACCGGAGCATCCGGTGAAAACCAACGCGGTCACAGGGAGAACTTGCAAACTCCGCACAGACAGTGCCCAGAATCGAACCCGGGTCCCTGGAGCTGTGAGGCTGCGGTGCTAACCACTGCACCACTGTGCCATAAAAGAAACTGTATTGTGAGCAGTGAATACAGTACACTAAATTGAAAGTACTAGTAAATTGCTGTTTTCCCTGTACGGTGCAGGCAAAAGAAGATGGCAATGGGAAACAAAAGATGAATCTAGAGGAGGTGTAAACTTTTAACTTCAGTAGAAACATTGAATGGATAAGCGACCAATGACAGAACACTTTCTTGAATCTGTGTTCAGGAAAATATCTCCTGTCAGTCTATGCTGACACCCCAAACAAATTGACTGGTGAGCTACGGAAATCACTGCTGCTTTTAGCAGCAGGAGTTTTAACAGTCAAATGGAACAAATAGAAAAACAAATTGCACTTGAATAATATGAAAGATTTGAGTACAGAAACAACTACTAGAATTCAATGGTTCAAGAAGGCAGCTCACCACCACCTTCTCAAGGGCAATTGGGAATGGGCAATAAATGCTGGCCTAGCCAGCGACGCCCACATCCCAAAAACTAATTTAAAAAATTCTATAAAATAACTGAAAATTTTAACCAACTTAATTTTTCAATATTAAGCATTTTCCTAAACATTTAAATGATTTTGAAACACACAACATTTAGGTTTTATGTCAACATTCCTTACCTGAAAGAGAGAACTCTGCAACTTGAGAATGTTGTGTTGATATTGCTGTTGGTAAATAAGGTGTTCAACTATGGAGAAGGAATAATCACAGGTTTAGAGAGAAAAATAATGAACATTGATAGATGTATAAAATGTTATAATTGATTTAAACATTAGTTTGTAATTATACGTCATTCTCTAACCTGGTAAGCAATCATCATCGATGCAGATTTGTACAGTGCAGTTGTGGAGTCTTGCAGAGTTGCTGTCAGGGCCAGGTTAGTTACAGTGAAGGTCACATTAAAATCAAGGGGCCTTATTTCTAGGTTTGGGGCTGTGGTCACAATTGGTGATGTTGCTATTAAGAAAAATGAGAAAAGTATTAAATTGAGTATCTCCCTGATTGCACAATTGCGTAATTTATATTCGAAAGGGTGGAAGCCTGAAGAATAGGGAAACCACAGCAGAATATTTCCAGATGATTCTGGAATGTTTTGAGGTGAGATCTCTCATTCAAAGGCCCATCTAACAACATTTTCTATCACGTGCGCAGTTGCACTGCTACGATCTTAGCAACTGATCATGCAGTAGATTGATTTTTGATGGAGAAAGCCCTACTACTTTCAGTGAGTCTCTTACTGACCTAGGTTATTTTAAAAGTTATGCTGTGGGACAAATTCTTCTGCTTTTGTTATAGTTACTCACAGTCATGGGGCAGGATTCACATCTTGATGTCAGGGTGAGAATGGAGGTGGGCAGGCATCCTGTCGCCAAGTCATTTTCAAGAAGGCCGGGTTGTGGGTGAAACGGCTACATGCCCGCAAGCGGTACGTAGCAAGTTAAGGTGATTAAAAGGTCAAAAAAGGCCATTCATCAGAGGCTGACTGAATTTTCCAGTTGGCCTGTGGGCCCCCCCCTCCCCATGGCATCAGCAGCACGGCAGTTGCCTAAAGATGGCCTTCTGGCAGCAGACTGGGGGGCCAGCACTCCAGGATGACTCTGCAGCCACCATCACCTAGCTAGTCACAGCTGTGGCCGCAGGTCACCCTGTGGAGAGGTTCTTCCTCCACAATGGTGGTCTGGCAGCTGTGGCAATTTCTTAATTTAATTCTTTTAAAAGTACTGAAACGGCATTTCAAGATGGAGGCACCCTCTCTCTCCCTGACCTGCAATGGCAGCCTGGAGCTCCTGCAATGTTGGAGGGCCTCAAATTGGCTCACCAGCTTCAAGAACCCACCCATCATCCTTAACTGAACTGTGCGTGCACTCTCTGGCCAATAATTAGCCAAAGAAAAATCCATGTTGGTTGACTGCTCCCAACACAGTGCAGGTTCGAGACCCATATTTGCCACTGCAGTCAGGCACAAAATGGAAAATCCTGCCCATATGATTGGTCGATTAGAATGCCTCACAAAAAGTTGAAAGGATCACATGTCATACACAGACTCACTGGTTAAACCTTCAATACATTCTTAATTCCAAAGTTTCACGAAATGGACCAACAAAAAAAGAAATTATGCACCAGCTACAATTAGAAAACATTGCATTCCAAATACAGTGGTATTGTTTGACAATATTTCAATAGGTATTAGTATAGAATTTGCTTTGTTGTTACCCTTTTAATAGAAAGAAATGTTAATGGAACAAAGGAACATAAAGAATACTTACTGGGTAAAGGAGTTGAGACATGGTAACCTGAAAAATCAATAGCAGGTGTTTTGGATGAAATGTGCCACGTGGAAAATCATCATTAGAAAGTGTAATAAAATTCAGGGTTCTTTTTCTAAAATTAGCTAAATTCAATCGAAATAACATATTCAAACAAATAGAATGGACAGAATATAATCCAAAATGAAAAATACCATTTACGTAGAGGCTGTTTTTGTCCAGTGAATATGTTCCTAAGGTGGCGATGTTCTTTGTGTTGTCTCTGAACTCATGGTACACAATAACTTTATCAACCTCCTGAGGAGCAGTAGAATCATTTCTGAATGTGCAGATTGCGTAAACACTGGTGTTACCAATATTTGCCAGGCTGTTGAAACAAAGTATGTTAAAGTGGGAAAATAAATAGCATATATTGTTCTGAACAGATTATTTGTCATTGTAATTTGTATTTCTTACCCCACCAATTCTGTATTTAATTCACTGAAGTTGCAATCATCCTCTATACCAGTAATTTAAATAAATCTCAATCAATCACTATTCTCAAAAGACTGGTTTCAAACACAGGTGCTTGCCTGCATACCAGGGTAAACCAAATGTCCAAATAATGAAACAGAAAAAGGTGAAGGAAACAGTTCTATGGCTAATACTTCAAATGTCATTCTGGTGAACTAATGATGGTGACTGAAATGTACCAATGTAAAACAAATATAAAACAGCATCATCAGGAATCACACAGCAGAACACAGAATACTGCTTGTGAGCTGTACTTTGAACAGCTAATAGCAATTGTAAACATTTCCACACAATTCAAGGAATTACAATCTACTCACCCTTCTATAATGTGGTCTTATATTTAGAATTAATGTTGATACAAATTTTCAATATATAGTTGTGAACTATCTCACCTGAAGGAAACAGCTTTACAACTTGAAAACCTTGCATTAATTTTGCTCTTGTTGTACAGGTCAGTGAGCTGCAATAAATACACAATCACAGCGTTTGAGGGAGAATCTCTCAATGACAGTAAGAATACTTCCATCAGTAATTTTCTTTAACCAACATCATAACACTAACTTATCTGGAAAGTGATCAATTTTCATATGATAGTGTAATATATTGGTTACCTGGTGGGAAATAATATTTGACGCAGAATTGTACAGAAAGGAACTGGAATCTTGTAGATTTTGCGTAAACTGTAAGTTAGTGATAACAAAGGTCACATTGAATTCAATGGGCTTCACTTCGAGGCTTGGAGTTTGTGCTGTGGTCACAGTTGGTGATATCGCTATCAGCAGAGATAAGGAAAATATTAGATTGAGAATACAGCAACCTGTATGAACTTCATTTGTACGAGAGGCAAAATACACAACGATCAAGAAAAAATTCCTAATATCAATTTTCCAGGCAAGTGTCAGAAGTTTTTGAAATGCTGACGAATATGTGTGCTCATTAGAGAGGCAAATGTTTTCTACAGCATCATGTGAGTAGGTACAGAGCATGCAGTTCATAGTGGTTTTGGAATGTATTGCATCTCTAGTGATGAATTAAGCCCTTATTACTGGGTGGCTACCAGTGATATGGAATCTTCGAATTGGGTGGTAGGTCTGGTTCCAAGTACTATCTGCTGTTCTTGTTCTAGTTACATACACCTTTAGTATCAGTGCATTGACATTCCTCACATCAAAGAAACAGGACACAAGAGCACGCTCATAACTTTGAGTTGAACCTTCATAGATTCACAATTCCAGCATTTCAACAAATGATTAAATGGGAAACATTGCATCTCTAATTATGTGGTGCAATTTGACAATATATAAAGAGGTATCAATAAAGAATTTGCTTTGTTGTTACCCTTTTAATAGAAAGAAATAGTCATGGAACAAAGGAATATAAAGAATACTTACTGGGTAAAGGAGTTGAGACATGGTAACCTGAAAAATCAACAGCAGGTGTTTTGTATGAAATGTGCCACGTGGAAAATCATCTTTAGAAAGTGTAATAAAATTCAGGGTTCTTTTTCTAAAATTAGCTAAATTCAATCGAAATAGCATATTCAAACAAATAGAATGGACAGAATATAATCCAAAATGAAAAATACCATTTACGTAGAGGCTGTTTTTGTCCAGTGAATATGTTCCTAAGGTGGAGATGTTCTTTGTGTTGTCTCTGAACTCGTGGTACACAATAACTTTATCAACCTCCTGAGGAGCAGTAGAATCATTTCTGAATGTGCAGATTGCGTAAACACTGGTGTTACCAATATTTGCCAGGCTGTTAAAACAAAACAACCCTTACATCAGTGGTGGGAAAGTTATTGGAAGGGATTCTGAGAGACAGGATTTATATGCATTTGGAAAGGCATGGTCTGATTAGAGATAGTCTGCATGGCTTTGTGCGTGGGAAATCATGTCTCACGAATTTGATTGAGTTTTTCAAGGAGGTGACCAAGAGGATTGATGAGGGCAGGGCGATGGTCGTTGTCGACATGGACTTTAGCAAGGCCTTTGACAGGGTCCCGCATGGTAGGCTGGTCCAGAAGGTTCGAACACATCGGATCCAGGGTCAGCTAGCCAATTGGATACAAAATTGGCTTGGTGATAGGAGGTAGAGGGTGTTAGTGGTGGGTTGTTTTTCAGATTGGAGGCTGGTGACCAGTGGTGTGCCGCAGGGATCGCTGCTGGGCCCTCTGTTGTTTGTCATATGTATTAATGACTTGGATGTGAATGTAGGGGCATGATTAGTAAGTTTACAGATGACATCAAAATTGGTGGTATACTGGAAGAAGGTTGTCTAAGGTTACAACAGGATAGAGATCAACTGAGAAAGTGGGCAAGGGATTGGCAAATGGAATTTAATGCAGACAAGTGTGAAGTGATGCATTTTGGGATATTAAACCAGGGCAGAACAAATACAGTGAATGGCAGGGCCCTGGGGAGTTTTGTTGAGCAGAGAGACCTTGGGGTGCAAGTACATTGTTCCCTGAAAGTGGCAACACAGGTAGACAGGGTGGTGAAGAAGGCGTATGGCATGCTTGCCTTCATTGGCCGAGGCATTGAGTACAGGAGTTGGGACGTCATGTTACAGTTGTACATAACGTTGGTTAGGCTGCATTTGGAGTACTGTGTGCAGTTCTGGTCGCCGCACTACAGGAAAGATGTGATTAAGCTGCAGAGGGTGCAGAAAAGAGTCACAAGAATGTTGCCTGGTTTGGAGGGCTTGAGTTATAAAGAGAGATTGGATAGGCTGTTTCTGTTTTCCCTGGAGCAAAGGAGGCTGAGAGAGGACATTAAAGAGGTATATAAAATGATGAGAGGCACAGATAGGGTAGATAGCCAGAGTCTTTTTCCATGGTAGGGGTGACTAACACTAGAGGGCATAGATTTAAGGTGAGGAAGGAGGTTTAAAGGGGATCATAGGGGTAAATTTTCCACACAAAGAATAGTGCATATCTGGAATGAGCTGCCTGAGGAGGTGGTGGAGGCAGGAACAGTAGCAACATTTAAGAGGCATCTGGACAGGTACTTGAATGAGCAAGGCATAGAGGGATATGGAATTAATGCAGGGTGGTGGGATTAGTATTGATCGGCATTATGGTCAGCATGGATGCGGTGGGCTGAAGGGCCTGTTTCTATACTGTATGAATCTATGACTCTATAAAATATGTTAAAGTGGGAAAATAAATAGCATATATTGTTCTGAACAGATTATTTGTCATTGTAATTTGTATTTCTTACCCCACCAATTCTGTATTTAATTCACTGAAGTTGCAATCATCCTCTATACCAGTAATTTAAATAAATCTCAATCAATCACTATTCTCAAAAGACTGGTTTCAAACACAGGTGCTTGCCTCCATCACTGCATACCAGGGTAAACCAAATGTCCAAATAATGAAACAGAAAAAGGTGAAGGAAACAGTTCTATGGCTAATACTTCAAATGTCATTCTGGTGAACTAATGATGGTGACTGAAATGTACCAATGTAAAACAAATATAAAACAACATCATCAGGGAACACACAGCAGTACACAGAACATACAGACACAGAATACTCCTTGTGAGTTGTACTTTGAACAGCTAATAGCAATTGTAAACATTTCCACACAATTCAAGGAATTACAATCTACTCACCCTTCTATAATGTGGTCTTATATTTAGAATTAATGTTGATACAAATTTTCAATATATAGTTGTGAACTATCTCACCTGAAGGAAACAGCTTTACAACTTGAAAACCTTGCATTAATTTTGCTCTTGTTGTACAGGTCAGTGAGCTGCAATAAATACACAATCACAGCGTTTGAGGGAGAATCTCTCAATGACAGTAAGAATACTTCCATCAGTAATTTTCTTTAACCAACATCATAACACTAACTTATCTGGAAAGTGATCAATTTTCATATGATAGTGTAATATATTGGTTACCTGGTGGGAAATAATATTTGACGCAGAATTGTACAGAAAGGAACTGGAATCTTGTAGATTTTGCGTAAACTGTAAGTTAGTGATAACAAAGGTCACATTGAATTCAATGGGCTTCACTTCGAGGCTTGGAGTTTGTGCTGTGGTCACAGTTGGTGATATCGCTATCAGCAGAGATAAGGAAAATATTAGATTGAGAATACAGCAACCTGTATGAACTTCATTTGTACGAGAGGCAAAATACACAACGATCAAGAAAAAATTCCTAATATCAATTTTCCAGGCAAGTGTCAGAAGTTTTTGAAATGCTGACGAATATGTGTGCTCATTAGAGAGGCAAATGTTTTCTACAGCATCATGTGAGTAGGTACAGAGCATGCAGTTCATAGTGGTTTTGGAATGTATTGCATCTCTAGTGATGAATTAAGCCCTTATTACTGGGTGGCTACCAGTGATATGGAATCTTCGAATTGGGTGGTAGGTCTGGTTCCAAGTACTATCTGCTGTTCTTGTTCTAGTTACATACACCTTTAGTATCAGTGCATTGACATTCCTCACATCAAAGAAACAGGACACAAGAGCACGCTCATAACTTTGAGTTGAACCTTCATAGATTCACAATTCCAGCATTTCAACAAATGATTAAATGGGAAACATTGCATCTCTAATTATGTGGTGCAATTTGACAATATATAAAGAGGTATCAATAAAGAATTTGCTTTGTTGTTACCCTTTTAATAGAAAGAAATAGTCATGGAACAAAGGAATATAAAGAATACTTACTGGGTAAAGGAGTTGAGACATGGTAACCTGAAAAATCAACAGCAGGTGTTTTGTATGAAATGTGCCACGTGGAAAATCATCTTTAGAAAGTGTAATAAAATTCAGGGTTCTTTTTCTAAAATTAGCTAAATTCAATCGAAATAGCATATTCAAACAAATAGAATGGACAGAATATAATCCAAAATGAAAAATACCATTTACGTAGAGGCTGTTTTTGTCCAGTGAATATGTTCCTAAGGTGGAGATGTTCTTTGTGTTGTCTCTGAACTCGTGGTACACAATAACTTTATCAACCTCCTGAGGAGCAGTAGAATCATTTCTGAATGTGCAGATTGCGTAAACACTGGTGTTACCAATATTTGCCAGGCTGTTAAAACAAAACAACCCTTACATCAGTGGTGGGAAAGTTATTGGAAGGGATTCTGAGAGACAGGATTTATATGCATTTGGAAAGGCATGGTCTGATTAGAGATAGTCTGCATGGCTTTGTGCGTGGGAAATCATGTCTCACGAATTTGATTGAGTTTTTCGAGGAGGTGACCAAGAGGATTGATGAGGGCAGGGCGATGGTCGTTGTCGACATGGACTTTAGCAAGGCCTTTGACAGGGTCCCGCATGGTAGGCTGGTCCAGAAGGTTCGAACACATCGGATCCAGGGTCAGCTAGCCAATTGGATACAAAATTGGCTTGGTGATAGGAGGTAGAGGGTGTTAGTGGTGGGTTGTTTTTCAGATTGGAGGCTGGTGACCAGTGGTGTGCCGCAGGGATCGCTGCTGGGCCCTCTGTTGTTTGTCATATGTATTAATGACTTGGATGTGAATGTAGGGGCATGATTAGTAAGTTTACAGATGACATCAAAATTGGTGGTATACTGGAAGAAGGTTGTCTAAGGTTACAACAGGATAGAGATCAACTGAGAAAGTGGGCAAGGGATTGGCAAATGGAATTTAATGCAGACAAGTGTGAAGTGATGCATTTTGGGATATTAAACCAGGGCAGAACAAATACAGTGAATGGCAGGGCCCTGGGGAGTTTTGTTGAGCAGAGAGACCTTGGGGTGCAAGTACATTGTTCCCTGAAAGTGGCAACACAGGTAGACAGGGTGGTGAAGAAGGCGTATGGCATGCTTGCCTTCATTGGCCGAGGCATTGAGTACAGGAGTTGGGACGTCATGTTACAGTTGTACATAACGTTGGTTAGGCTGCATTTGGAGTACTGTGTGCAGTTCTGGTCGCCGCACTACAGGAAAGATGTGATTAAGCTGCAGAGGGTGCAGAAAAGAGTCACAAGAATGTTGCCTGGTTTGGAGGGCTTGAGTTATAAAGAGAGATTGGATAGGCTGTTTCTGTTTTCCCTGGAGCAAAGGAGGCTGAGAGAGGACATTAAAGAGGTATATAAAATGATGAGAGGCACAGATAGGGTAGATAGCCAGAGTCTTTTTCCATGGTAGGGGTGACTAACACTAGAGGGCATAGATTTAAGGTGAGGAAGGAGGTTTAAAGGGGATCATAGGGGTAAATTTTCCACACAAAGAATAGTGCATATCTGGAATGAGCTGCCTGAGGAGGTGGTGGAGGCAGGAACAGTAGCAACATTTAAGAGGCATCTGGACAGGTACTTGAATGAGCAAGGCATAGAGGGATATGGAATTAATGCAGGGTGGTGGGATTAGTATTGATCGGCATTATGGTCAGCATGGATGCGGTGGGCTGAAGGGCCTGTTTCTATACTGTATGAATCTATGACTCTATAAAATATGTTAAAGTGGGAAAATAAATAGCATATATTGTTCTGAACAGATTATTTGTCATTGTAATTTGTATTTCTTACCCCACCAATTCTGTATTTAATTCACTGAAGTTGCAATCATCCTCTATACCAGTAATTTAAATAAATCTCAATCAATCACTATTCTCAAAAGACTGGTTTCAAACACAGGTGCTTGCCTCCATCACTGCATACCAGGGTAAACCAAATGTCCAAATAATGAAACAGAAAAAGGTGAAGGAAACAGTTCTATGGCTAATACTTCAAATGTCATTCTGGTGAACTAATGATGGTGACTGAAATGTACCAATGTAAAACAAATATAAAACAACATCATCAGGGAACACACAGCAGTACACAGAACATACAGACACAGAATACTCCTTGTGAGTTGTACTTTGAACAGCTAATAGCAATTGTAAACATTTCCACACAATTCAAGGAATTACAATCTACTCACCCTTCTATAATGTGGTCTTATATTTAGAATTAATGTTGATACAAATTTTCAATATATAGTTGTGAACTATCTCACCTGAAGGAAACAGCTTTACAACTTGAAAACCTTGCATTAATTTTGCTCTTGTTGTACAGGTCAGTGAGCTGCAATAAATACACAATCACAGCGTTTGAGGGAGAATCTCTCAATGACAGTAAGAATACTTCCATCAGTAATTTTCTTTAACCAACATCATAACACTAACTTATCTGGAAAGTGATCAATTTTCATATGATAGTGTAATATATTGGTTACCTGGTGGGAAATAATATTTGACGCAGAATTGTACAGAAAGGAACTGGAATCTTGTAGATTTTGCGTAAACTGTAAGTTAGTGATAACAAAGGTCACATTGAATTCAATGGGCTTCACTTCGAGGCTTGGAGTTTGTGCTGTGGTCACAGTTGGTGATATCGCTATCAGCAGAGATAAGGAAAATATTAGATTGAGAATACAGCAACCTGTATGAACTTCATTTGTACGAGAGGCAAAATACACAACGATCAAGAAAAAATTCCTAATATCAATTTTCCAGGCAAGTGTCAGAAGTTTTTGAAATGCTGACGAATATGTGTGCTCATTAGAGAGGCAAATGTTTTCTACAGCATCATGTGAGTAGGTACAGAGCATGCAGTTCATAGTGGTTTTGGAATGTATTGCATCTCTAGTGATGAATTAAGCCCTTATTACTGGGTGGCTACCAGTGATATGGAATCTTCGAATTGGGTGGTAGGTCTGGTTCCAAGTACTATCTGCTGTTCTTGTTCTAGTTACATACACCTTTAGTATCAGTGCATTGACATTCCTCACATCAAAGAAACAGGACACAAGAGCACGCTCATAACTTTGAGTTGAACCTTCATAGATTCACAATTCCAGCATTTCAACAAATGATTAAATGGGAAACATTGCATCTCTAATTATGTGGTGCAATTTGACAATATATAAAGAGGTATCAATAAAGAATTTGCTTTGTTGTTACCCTTTTAATAGAAAGAAATAGTCATGGAACAAAGGAATATAAAGAATACTTACTGGGTAAAGGAGTTGAGACATGGTAACCTGAAAAATCAACAGCAGGTGTTTTGTATGAAATGTGCCACGTGGAAAATCATCTTTAGAAAGTGTAATAAAATTCAGGGTTCTTTTTCTAAAATTAGCTAAATTCAATCGAAATAGCATATTCAAACAAATAGAATGGACAGAATATAATCCAAAATGAAAAATACCATTTACGTAGAGGCTGTTTTTGTCCAGTGAATATGTTCCTAAGGTGGAGATGTTCTTTGTGTTGTCTCTGAACTCGTGGTACACAATAACTTTATCAACCTCCTGAGGAGCAGTAGAATCATTTCTGAATGTGCAGATTGCGTAAACACTGGTGTTACCAATATTTGCCAGGCTGTTAAAACAAAACAACCCTTACATCAGTGGTGGGAAAGTTATTGGAAGGGATTCTGAGAGACAGGATTTATATGCATTTGGAAAGGCATGGTCTGATTAGAGATAGTCTGCATGGCTTTGTGCGTGGGAAATCATGTCTCACGAATTTGATTGAGTTTTTCAAGGAGGTGACCAAGAGGATTGATGAGGGCAGGGCGATGGTCGTTGTCGACATGGACTTTAGCAAGGCCTTTGACAGGGTCCCGCATGGTAGGCTGGTCCAGAAGGTTCGAACACATCGGATCCAGGGTCAGCTAGCCAATTGGATACAAAATTGGCTTGGTGATAGGAGGTAGAGGGTGTTAGTGGTGGGTTGTTTTTCAGATTGGAGGCTGGTGACCAGTGGTGTGCCGCAGGGATCGCTGCTGGGCCCTCTGTTGTTTGTCATATGTATTAATGACTTGGATGTGAATGTAGGGGCATGATTAGTAAGTTTACAGATGACATCAAAATTGGTGGTATACTGGAAGAAGGTTGTCTAAGGTTACAACAGGATAGAGATCAACTGAGAAAGTGGGCAAGGGATTGGCAAATGGAATTTAATGCAGACAAGTGTGAAGTGATGCATTTTGGGATATTAAACCAGGGCAGAACAAATACAGTGAATGGCAGGGCCCTGGGGAGTTTTGTTGAGCAGAGAGACCTTGGGGTGCAAGTACATTGTTCCCTGAAAGTGGCAACACAGGTAGACAGGGTGGTGAAGAAGGCGTATGGCATGCTTGCCTTCATTGGCCGAGGCATTGAGTACAGGAGTTGGGACGTCATGTTACAGTTGTACATAACGTTGGTTAGGCTGCATTTGGAGTACTGTGTGCAGTTCTGGTCGCCGCACTACAGGAAAGATGTGATTAAGCTGCAGAGGGTGCAGAAAAGAGTCACAAGAATGTTGCCTGGTTTGGAGGGCTTGAGTTATAAAGAGAGATTGGATAGGCTGTTTCTGTTTTCCCTGGAGCAAAGGAGGCTGAGAGAGGACATTAAAGAGGTATATAAAATGATGAGAGGCACAGATAGGGTAGATAGCCAGAGTCTTTTTCCATGGTAGGGGTGACTAACACTAGAGGGCATAGATTTAAGGTGAGGAAGGAGGTTTAAAGGGGATCATAGGGGTAAATTTTCCACACAAAGAATAGTGCATATCTGGAATGAGCTGCCTGAGGAGGTGGTGGAGGCAGGAACAGTAGCAACATTTAAGAGGCATCTGGACAGGTACTTGAATGAGCAAGGCATAGAGGGATATGGAATTAATGCAGGGTGGTGGGATTAGTATTGATCGGCATTATGGTCAGCATGGATGCGGTGGGCTGAAGGGCCTGTTTCTATACTGTATGAATCTATGACTCTATAAAATATGTTAAAGTGGGAAAATAAATAGCATATATTGTTCTGAACAGATTATTTGTCATTGTAATTTGTATTTCTTACCCCACCAATTCTGTATTTAATTCACTGAAGTTGCAATCATCCTCTATACCAGTAATTTAAATAAATCTCAATCAATCACTATTCTCAAAAGACTGGTTTCAAACACAGGTGCTTGCCTCCATCACTGCATACCAGGGTAAACCAAATGTCCAAATAATGAAACAGAAAAAGGTGAAGGAAACAGTTCTATGGCTAATACTTCAAATGTCATTCTGGTGAACTAATGATGGTGACTGAAATGTACCAATGTAAAACAAATATAAAACAACATCATCAGGGAACACACAGCAGTACACAGAACATACAGACACAGAATACTCCTTGTGAGTTGTACTTTGAACAGCTAATAGCAATTGTAAACATTTCCACACAATTCAAGGAATTACAATCTACTCACCCTTCTATAATGTGGTCTTATATTTAGAATTAATGTTGATACAAATTTTCAATATATAGTTGTGAACTATCTCACCTGAAGGAAACAGCTTTACAACTTGAAAACCTTGCATTAATTTTGCTCTTGTTGTACAGGTCAGTGAGCTGCAATAAATACACAATCACAGCGTTTGAGGGAGAATCTCTCAATGACAGTAAGAATACTTCCATCAGTAATTTTCTTTAACCAACATCATAACACTAACTTATCTGGAAAGTGATCAATTTTCATATGATAGTGTAATATATTGGTTACCTGGTGGGAAATAATATTTGACGCAGAATTGTACAGAAAGGAACTGGAATCTTGTAGATTTTGCGTAAACTGTAAGTTAGTGATAACAAAGGTCACATTGAATTCAATGGGCTTCACTTCGAGGCTTGGAGTTTGTGCTGTGGTCACAGTTGGTGATATCGCTATCAGCAGAGATAAGGAAAATATTAGATTGAGAATACAGCAACCTGTATGAACTTCATTTGTACGAGAGGCAAAATACACAACGATCAAGAAAAAATTCCTAATATCAATTTTCCAGGCAAGTGTCAGAAGTTTTTGAAATGCTGACGAATATGTGTGCTCATTAGAGAGGCAAATGTTTTCTACAGCATCATGTGAGTAGGTACAGAGCATGCAGTTCATAGTGGTTTTGGAATGTATTGCATCTCTAGTGATGAATTAAGCCCTTATTACTGGGTGGCTACCAGTGATATGGAATCTTCGAATTGGGTGGTAGGTCTGGTTCCAAGTACTATCTGCTGTTCTTGTTCTAGTTACATACACCTTTAGTATCAGTGCATTGACATTCCTCACATCAAAGAAACAGGACACAAGAGCACGCTCATAACTTTGAGTTGAACCTTCATAGATTCACAATTCCAGCATTTCAACAAATGATTAAATGGGAAACATTGCATCTCTAATTATGTGGTGCAATTTGACAATATATAAAGAGGTATCAATAAAGAATTTGCTTTGTTGTTACCCTTTTAATAGAAAGAAATAGTCATGGAACAAAGGAATATAAAGAATACTTACTGGGTAAAGGAGTTGAGACATGGTAACCTGAAAAATCAACAGCAGGTGTTTTGTATGAAATGTGCCACGTGGAAAATCATCTTTAGAAAGTGTAATAAAATTCAGGGTTCTTTTTCTAAAATTAGCTAAATTCAATCGAAATAGCATATTCAAACAAATAGAATGGACAGAATATAATCCAAAATGAAAAATACCATTTACGTAGAGGCTGTTTTTGTCCAGTGAATATGTTCCTAAGGTGGAGATGTTCTTTGTGTTGTCTCTGAACTCGTGGTACACAATAACTTTATCAACCTCCTGAGGAGCAGTAGAATCATTTCTGAATGTGCAGATTGCGTAAACACTGGTGTTACCAATATTTGCCAGGCTGTTAAAACAAAACAACCCTTACATCAGTGGTGGGAAAGTTATTGGAAGGGATTCTGAGAGACAGGATTTATATGCATTTGGAAAGGCATGGTCTGATTAGAGATAGTCTGCATGGCTTTGTGCGTGGGAAATCATGTCTCACGAATTTGATTGAGTTTTTCGAGGAGGTGACCAAGAGGATTGATGAGGGCAGGGCGATGGTCGTTGTCGACATGGACTTTAGCAAGGCCTTTGACAGGGTCCCGCATGGTAGGCTGGTCCAGAAGGTTCGAACACATCGGATCCAGGGTCAGCTAGCCAATTGGATACAAAATTGGCTTGGTGATAGGAGGTAGCGGGTGTTAGTGGTGGGTTGTTTTTCAGATTGGAGGCTGGTGACCAGTGGTGTGCCGCAGGGATCGCTGCTGGGCCCTCTGTTGTTTGTCATATGTATTAATGACTTGGATGTGAATGTAGGGGCATGATTAGTAAGTTTACAGATGACATCAAAATTGGTGGTATACTGGAAGAAGGTTGTCTAAGGTTACAACAGGATAGAGATCAACTGAGAAAGTGGGCAAGGGATTGGCAAATGGAATTTAATGCAGACAAGTGTGAAGTGATGCATTTTGGGATATTAAACCAGGGCAGAACAAATACAGTGAATGGCAGGGCCCTGGGGAGTTTTGTTGAGCAGAGAGACCTTGGGGTGCAAGTACATTGTTCCCTGAAAGTGGCAACACAGGTAGACAGGGTGGTGAAGAAGGCGTATGGCATGCTTGCCTTCATTGGCCGAGGCATTGAGTACAGGAGTTGGGACGTCATGTTACAGTTGTACATAACGTTTGTTAGGCTGCATTTGGAGTACTGTGTGCAGTTCTGGTCGCCGCACTACAGGAAAGATGTGATTAAGCTGCAGAGGGTGCAGAAAAGAGTCACAAGAATGTTGCCTGGTTTGGAGGGCTTGAGTTATAAAGAGAGATTGGATAGGCTGTTTCTGTTTTCCCTGGAGCAAAGGAGGCTGAGAGAGGACATTAAAGAGGTATATAAAATGATGAGAGGCACAGATAGGGTAGATAGCCAGAGTCTTTTTCCATGGTAGGGGTGACTAACACTAGAGGGCATAGATTTAAGGTGAGGAAGGAGGTTTAAAGGGGATCATAGGGGTAAATTTTCCACACAAAGAATAGTGCATATCTGGAATGAGCTGCCTGAGGAGGTGGTGGAGGCAGGAACAGTAGCAACATTTAAGAGGCATCTGGACAGGTACTTGAATGAGCAAGGCATAGAGGGATATGGAATTAATGCAGGGTGGTGGGATTAGTATTGATAGGCATTATGGTCAGCATGGATGCGGTGGGCTGAAGGTCCTGTTTCTATACTGTATGAATCTATGACTCTATAAAATATGTTAAAGTGGGAAAATAAATAGCATATATTGTTCTGAACAGATTATTTGTCATTGTAATTTGTATTTCTTACCCCACCAATTCTGTATTTAATTCACTGAAGTTGCAATCATCCTCTATACCAGTAATTTAAATAAATCTCAATCAATCACTATTCTCAAAAGACTGGTTTCAAACACAGGTGCTTGCCTCCATCACTGCATACCAGGGTAAACCAAATGTCCAAATAATGAAACAGAAAAAGGTGAAGGAAACAGTTCTATGGCTAATACTTCAAATGTCATTCTGGTGAACTAATGATGGTGACTGAAATGTACCAATGTAAAACAAATATAAAACAACATCATCAGGGAACACACAGCAGTACACAGAACATACAGACACAGAATACTCCTTGTGAGTTGTACTTTGAACAGCTAATAGCAATTGTAAACATTTCCACACAATTCAAGGAATTACAATCTACTCACCCTTCTATAATGTGGTCTTATATTTAGAATTAATGTTGATACAAATTTTCAATATATAGTTGTGAACTATCTCACCTGAAGGAAACAGCTTTACAACTTGAAAACCTTGCATTAATTTTGCTCTTGTTGTACAGGTCAGTGAGCTGCAATAAATACACAATCACAGCGTTTGAGGGAGAATCTCTCAATGACAGTAAGAATACTTCCATCAGTAATTTTCTTTAACCAACATCATAACACTAACTTATCTGGAAAGTGATCAATTTTCATATGATAGTGTAATATATTGGTTACCTGGTGGGAAATAATATTTGACGCAGAATTGTACAGAAAGGAACTGGAATCTTGTAGATTTTGCGTAAACTGTAAGTTAGTGATAACAAAGGTCACATTGAATTCAATGGGCTTCACTTCGAGGCTTGGAGTTTGTGCTGTGGTCACAGTTGGTGATATCGCTATCAGCAGAGATAAGGAAAATATTAGATTGAGAATACAGCAACCTGTATGAACTTCATTTGTACGAGAGGCAAAATACACAACGATCAAGAAAAAATTCCTAATATCAATTTTCCAGGCAAGTGTCAGAAGTTTTTGAAATGCTGACGAATATGTGTGCTCATTAGAGAGGCAAATGTTTTCTACAGCATCATGTGAGTAGGTACAGAGCATGCAGTTCATAGTGGTTTTGGAATGTATTGCATCTCTAGTGATGAATTAAGCCCTTATTACTGGGTGGCTACCAGTGATATGGAATCTTCGAATTGGGTGGTAGGTCTGGTTCCAAGTACTATCTGCTGTTCTTGTTCTAGTTACATACACCTTTAGTATCAGTGCATTGACATTCCTCACATCAAAGAAACAGGACACAAGAGCACGCTCATAACTTTGAGTTGAACCTTCATAGATTCACAATTCCAGCATTTCAACAAATGATTAAATGGGAAACATTGCATCTCTAATTATGTGGTGCAATTTGACAATATATAAAGAGGTATCAATAAAGAATTTGCTTTGTTGTTACCCTTTTAATAGAAAGAAATAGTCATGGAACAAAGGAATATAAAGAATACTTACTGGGTAAAGGAGTTGAGACATGGTAACCTGAAAAATCAACAGCAGGTGTTTTGTATGAAATGTGCCACGTGGAAAATCATCTTTAGAAAGTGTAATAAAATTCAGGGTTCTTTTTCTAAAATTAGCTAAATTCAATCGAAATAGCATATTCAAACAAATAGAATGGACAGAATATAATCCAAAATGAAAAATACCATTTACGTAGAGGCTGTTTTTGTCCAGTGAATATGTTCCTAAGGTGGAGATGTTCTTTGTGTTGTCTCTGAACTCGTGGTACACAATAACTTTATCAACCTCCTGAGGAGCAGTAGAATCATTTCTGAATGTGCAGATTGCGTAAACACTGGTGTTACCAATATTTGCCAGGCTGTTGAAACAAAACAACCCTTACATCAGTGGTGGGAAAGTTATTGGAAGGGATTCTGAGAGACAGGATTTATATGCATTTGGAAAGGCATGGTCTGATTAGAGATAGTCTGCATGGCTTTGTGCGTGGGAAATCATGTCTCACGAATTTGATTGAGTTTTTCGAGGAGGTGACCAAGAGGATTGATGAGGGCAGGGCGATGGTCGTTGTCGACATGGACTTTAGCAAGGCCTTTGACAGGGTCCCGCATGGTAGGCTGGTCCAGAAGGTTCGAACACATCGGATCCAGGGTCAGCTAGCCAATTGGATACAAAATTGGCTTGGTGATAGGAGGTAGAGGGTGTTAGTGGTGGGTTGTTTTTCAGATTGGAGGCTGGTGACCAGTGGTGTGCCACAGGGATCGCTGCTGGGCCCTCTGTTGTTTGTCATATGTATTAATGACTTGGATGTGAATGTAGGGGCATGATTAGTAAGTTTACAGATGACATCAAAATTGGTGGTATACTGGAAGAAGGTTGTCTAAGGTTACAACAGGATAGAGATCAACTGAGAAAGTGGGCAAGGGATTGGCAAATGGAATTTAATGCAGACAAGTGTGAAGTGATGCATTTTGGGATATTAAACCAGGGCAGAACAAATACAGTGAATGGCAGGGCCCTGGGGAGTTTTGTTGAGCAGAGAGACCTTGGGGTGCAAGTACATTGTTCCCTGAAAGTGGCAACACAGGTAGACAGGGTGGTGAAGAAGGCATATGGCATGCTTGCCTTCATTGGCCGAGGCATTGAGTACAGGAGTTGGGACGTCATGTTACAGTTGTACATAACGTTGGTTAGGCTGCATTTGGAGTACTGTGTGCAGTTCTGGTCGCCGCACTACAGGAAAGATGTGATTAAGCTGCAGAGGGTGCAGAAAAGAGTCACAAGAATGTTGCCTGGTTTGGAGGGCTTGAGTTATAAAGAGAGATTGGATAGGCTGTTTCTGTTTTCCCTGGAGCAAAGGAGGCTGAGAGGGGACATTAAAGAGGTAGATAAAATGATGAGAGGCACAGATAGGGTAGATAGCCAGAGTCTTTTTCCATGGTAGGGGTGACTAAAACTAGAGGGCATAGATTTAAGGTGAGGAAGGAGGTTTAAAGGGGATCATAGGGGTAAATTTTTCACACAAAGAATAGTGCATATCTGCAATGAGCTGCCTGAGGAGGTGGTGGAGGCAGGAACTGTAGCAACATTTAAGAGGCATCTGGACAGGTACTTGAATGAGCAGGGCATAGAGGGATATGGAATTAATGCAGGGTGGTGGGATTAGTATAGATAGGCATTATGGTCAGCATGGATGCGGTGGGCTGAGGGGCCTGTTTCTATACTGTATGAATCTATGACTCTATAAAATATGTTAAGGTGGGAAAATAAATAGCATATATTGTTCTGAACAGATTATTTGTCATTGTAATTTGTATTTCTTACCCCACCAATTCTGTATTTAATTCACTGAAGTTGCAATCATCCTCTATACCAGTAATTTAAATAAATCTCAATCAATCACTATTCTCAAAAGACTGGTTTCAAACACAGGTGCTTGCCTCCATCACTGCATACCAGGGTAAACCAAATGTCCAAATAATGAAAAGAAAAAGGTGAAGGAAACAGTTCTATGGCTAATACTTCAAATGTCATTCTGGTGAACTAATGATGGTGACTGAAATGTACCAATGTAAAACAAATATAAAACAACATCATCAGGGAACACACAGCAGTACACAGAACATACAGACACAGAATACTCCTTGTGAGTTGTACTTTGAACAGCTAATAGCAATTGTAAACATTTCCCCACAGTTCAAGGAATTCCAACCTACTCACCCTTCTATAATGCGATCTTAAATTTAGAAATAATGTTGATACAGATTTTCAATATATAATTGTGAACTATCTCACCTGAAGGAAACAGCTTTACAACTTGAAAACCTTGCATTAATTTTGCTCTTGTTGTACAGGTCAGTGAGCTGCAATAAATACACAATCACAGTGTTTGAGGGAGAATCTCTCAATGACAGTAAGAATACTTCCATCAGTAATTTTCTTTAACCAACATCATAACACTAACTTATCTGGAAAGTGATCAATTTTCATATGATAGTGTAATATATTGGTTACCTGGTGGGAAATAATATTTGACGCAGAATTGTACAGAAAGGAACTGGAATCTTGTAGATTTTGCGTAAACTGTAAGTTAGTGATAACAAAGGTCACATTGAATTCAATGGGCTTCACTTCGAGGCTTGGAGTTTGTGCTGTGGTCACAGTTGGTGATATCGCTGTCAGCAGAGATAAGGAAAATATTAGATTGAGAATTCAGCAACCTGTATGAACTTCATTTGTACGAGAGCCAAAATACACAACAATCAAGAAAAAATTCCTAATATCAATTTTCCAGGCAAGTGTCAGATGTTTTTGAAATGCTGAGGAATATGTGTGCTCATTAGAGAGGCAAATGTTTTCTACAGCATCATTCGAATAGGTACACAGCATGTAGTTCTTAGTGGTCTTGGAATGTATTGTTTCTCTCGTGATGAATTATGTCCTTATTACTTGGTGGCTACCAGTGATATGGAATCTTCGAATTGGGTGATAGGTCTGGTTCCAAGTACTATCTGCTGTTCTTGTTCTAGTTACATACACCTTTAGTATCAGTGCATTAATATTCCTCACATCAAAGACACAGGACACAAGAGCATACTCATAACTTTGAGTTGAACCTTCATAGATTCACAATTCCAGCATTTCAACAAATGATTAAATGGGAAACATTGCATCTCTAATTATGTGGTGCTATTTGACAATATATAAAGAGGTATCGGTGAAGAATTTGTTTTGTTGTTACCCTTTTAATAGAAAGAAATAGTCATGGAACAAAGGAACATAAAGAATACTTACTGGGTAAAGGAGTTGATTCATGGTAACCTGAAAAATCAACAGCAGGTGTTTTGTATGAAATGTGTCAAGTGGAAAATCATCAATAAAGAGTGGAGCAAAGTGCAGTTTTAAAAAAATTAATTAAACTCAATCTAAATAGCGTATTCAAACAGATTGGAATAAAATATCCGTTTAAATGATAAATACCATTTACGTAGAGGCTGTTTTTGTCCAGTGAATATGTTCCTAAGGTGGAGATATTCTTTGTGTTGTCTCTGAACTCGTGGTACACAGTAACTTTATCAACTTTCTGAGCAGTAGAATCATTTCTGAATGTGCAGATTGCATACACACTGGTGTTGCTAACATTTGCCAAGCTGTTAAAACAAAATGCATTAAGCAAGTTAACTAAGTGGCATATGTTGTTCTCAAAAGATTATTGGCCATTGTAATTAGCCTCCCAAATATTGTATTTAATTCATTGAAGTTACAATAATCCTCTGTACCAGTAATTGAAATGAATCCCAATTAACACTGCTCCCACAAGACAGGTTTCAAACAAAGGTAAAAACAAGAAATGCTGGAAATACTCAGCAGGTCTGGCAGCATCTGTGGAGAGAGAAGCAGAGTTAACATTTCGGGTCAGTGACCCTTCTTCTGAAAGTTCCGAAGAATGGTCACTGACCCGAAACGTTAACTCTGCTTCTCTCTCCACAGATGCTGCCAGACCTGCTGAGTATTTCCAGCATTTCTCGTTTTTATTTCAGATTTCCAGCATATGCAGTATTTTGCTTTTATTCAAACAAAGGTGCCTGCCTCCATCACTGTGTACCAGGGCAAACCATACGTCAAAAAGACAAAACAGATTATTGTGAAGGAGAAAGCTCTATGGTTAATACTTCAAATGTCATTCAGATGAAGTAGTGATGGTGGCTAAATACACCCTTGTAAAGTAAATTCAAAACAGCAGCATCAGGGAAAACTCAACAGTCTGCACAACAATCATGCATAGAATATTTCTTTGTCAGTTGTACATTGCGTCGCTATTACCAGTTATAAACTTTTGTTGTACATGGTTCAAGGCATTATTACCTTCACACCTGAAACAATACACAATTGTTTATCAATTAATCTTGACACATATTTTCAGCATATAACAGTGACTTCTCCTCACCTCAAGGAAACAACTTTGCAATTTGAAAAAGTTGCATTAACTTTGCTCTTGCTGTACAGGTCAGTGAGCTGCAATCAATTCACAATCACAGTGTTAGACAGAGAAGCTCTTAATGATAATAAAAATATTTTTGTTAATTAATTGTTATAATCAGTATCTCATCACTAATTTAGCTGGATAGTAAATAATCATTAGTACAATCGTGGTTACCTGACGATAGATTTCATTTGATGCTAAATTGTACAGCAAGGAACTGGAATCTTGTAGACTTTGTGTAAACTCTAAACTAGTGATAATAAAAGTCACATTGAATTCACTGGACTTCACTTCGAGGCTTGGAGTTTGTGTACTGGTCACAGTTGGTGGTATCGCTATCAGGAGACATTAAGAGAACATTAGTATGAGAATAAAGCAGACATCAATGTCTCGTAGAATCACAGATTGTTATGCACAGAATGAGGCCATTTAGCCCATCCTGCCTCTGGCAGCTCTTTGAGAGCTATCCAATTCGTCCCATTCCCCTGCCCTTTCCCCATAGCCCTGGCAATGTTTCTACTTCAATTATTTCTCCAATTTCCTTTTGAAAGTTACTAATGAATCTATAATTGCAGCACTTCTTTGGAGGAAAAATGTGATTGAATGTTTCCAATCTGCCTGTTTTTTTTGCTTTAGTTCCCTCACGTGAGATAAGATACTCTAAAATAGGTTTCCTATTTTGAATCAGTGGGGCAGAAATTGGACCCCATTGTGCCTGTTCTTTTGGGTGCAAATTGAAGCTATATTATGGTTGCCATAATACCTGCCATTTACCTCCTCTCTCCTCCATATCCAAGGTCCCAAACACTCCTTTCAGATGAAGCAGCGATTTACTTGTACTTCTTTCTATTTAGTATACCGTATTTGCTGCTCACGATGTGGTCTCCTCGACATTGGGGAGACCAAATGCAGATTGGGTGACCGCTTTGCGGAACACCTCCACTCAGTCCGTAAGCATGACCCCGAGCTTCCGGTTGCTTGCCATTTCAACACTCCCTCTGCTCTCATGCTAACATCACTGTCCTCGGATTGCTGCAGTGTTCCAACAAACATCAACGCAAGCTCGAGGAACAGCACCTCATTTACCGATTAGGCACACTACAGCCTGCCAGACTGAATATTGAGTTTAATAATTTCAGAGCATGACGGGTCCCCCTTTTTATGCTTAGTTATGTTTTCCTCCACACAAGATCAGATGTCAGGTTGTTCAACCTTGCCCGTCTTAGAGTGAAGACCAAAGTACGGAAGGTCCTCATCAGGGAACTCCTCTTTGCTGATGATGCTGCATTAACATCCCACACAAAGAGTGTCTGCAGAGACTCATCGACAGGATTGTGGCTGCCTGCAATGAATTTGTCCTAAACATCAGCCTCAAGAAAACAGACATCATGGGACAGGACGTCAGAAATGCTCCATCCATCAATATCGGCGACCACACTCTGGAAGTGGTTCAAGAGTTCACCTACCTAGGCTCAACTATCACCAGTAACCTGTCTCTCGATGCAGAAATCAACAAGCACATGGGAAAGGCATCCGCTGCTATGTCCAGACTGGCCAAGAGATTGTGGAAAAATGGCGCACTGACACGGAACACAAAAGTCCGAGTGTATCAGGCCTGTGTCCTCAGTACCTTGCTCTATGGCAGCAAGGCCTGGACAACGTATGTCAGCCAAGAGCGATGTCTCAATTCATTCCATCTTCGTTGCCTCCGGACAATCCTTGGCATCAGGTGGCAGGACCGTATCTCCAACACAGAAGTCCTCGAGGATCCAACATCCCCAGCATATACACCCTACTGAGCCAGTGGCACTTGAGATGGCTTGGCCATGTGAGCCTCATGGAAGATGGTAGGATCTCCAAGGACACATTGTACAGTGAGCTCGTCACTGGTATCAGACCCGTCCATGGCTGTCCATGTCTCCGCTTTAAAGATGTCTGCAACCGCGACATGAAGTCTTGTGACATTGACCACAAGTCATGGGAGTCAGTTGCCAGTGATTGCCAGAGCTGGCGAACAGCCATAAAGGCGGGGCTAAAGAGTGGCAAGTCGAAGAGACTTAGCTGTTGACAGGAATAAAGACAGAAGCGCAAGGAGAGAGCCAACTGTGTAACAGCCCCGACAACCAATTTTATCTGCAGCCCCTGTGGAAGAGTCTGTCACTCTAGAATTGGCCTTTATAGCCACTCCAGGCGCTGCTTCACAAACCACTGACCACCTCTCGGCGCTTACCCATTATCTCTTGAGACAAGGAGGCCAAAGACGGATGACGGGTCCCCCTTTTTATGCTTATTTATGTTTTATTTTTCCTTTTTTATTTGGTTATTTTATTTTAGGTTTTGCAGTTTATTTAGTTTGTTTCCACTGTGCTTACCCACTGTTTTTGTTTTTTAATGTGTTTTTTTATGTTTGTGCCTGGAGTACTCTGTGCTTTACAGTCATTCACACCCTCTCTGTACTCACTCTTTGTCTTTCAGCACACCATTAACATACCATTCGCCTTTGTTCTATGACCTTCTGGTCAGTTATTCTCTGTGACCCTGTCCTATCAACACCTTCACCTTTGTTATCTCTTGCCCCACTCCCGCTTTACTTGCTTAAAACCTTTTACATTTCCAATATTTGTCAGTTCTGAAGAAGGGTCTCTGACCTGAAACGTTAACTCTGCTTCTCTCTGCACAGATGCTGCCAGACCTGCTGAGTATTTCCAGCATTTCTTGTTTTTATTTCAGATTTCCAGCATCTGCAGTATTTTGCTTTTATTATGGTTGCCAGCGGAGATTTGTTCATGTAATGTTTGACCGCGAAGCCTAATTTGGCACGCAACGTATGCCTCCAGCTTGTGGCATGCAATCAAACCTATTTCAGGCCTGAAAACGAGCCTAAACCAATTTCTACCTCAGTGAATTTATTCGGATCTCTCCATATAGTTCTCATTGAAACTTAAGTTGGTGATTGCCTGGATATTCTTTTAAATGTACTTTTTCATGATTGTTAAATAGATACTGTCAACTTAAATGAAAGAAGTACCAGAACAGTCTCATACTTTTTGTGTGCTGTAAAGCTGAGAGAATGAGGAACATCAGGGACCACTGGAGACCATGCAATTATCAAAGCTGTTTCCTCAAGTACTCTGTTCTCCTAACTTAACATCTTGCCGTATTTTGACCTGTTTTGTCTCTAGATTTTTCCGAACATTTATTACTCCTTGAAGCTTTTCCTTTGCTGGTTTAACTTTTTACTAATTTCTAGTGATGTTGTCTGATCCTATTGGTTTGATTTACTTTGAAATAATATTCCTCTTTTACCTTACCCATAACATTTCATGTTTAATATAAAAAGAGGGCTTGTCAATTTACATAGCGGTGATTCGAGTAATAATTAACATTAGTTTTAATTCGTTTGAAGGAAAGGTCGATTAATTCACTGAGGGAGGTGCATTCAAAGGCAACATGGATTGCAGATAAGGGACATAAGGATAATAATAGGGTCACAACAATAATAGGGTTATTGCTTGCTCCCTTTGTTCAATAATACCGACCATTCAGACCTCGCATTTGACTTTTTTATCCAGGAGCATGACATACAAAAATGCTCTATATTATCTGTATGGCCAGAAAGAAAGACTGAGAGGTGTGAGCCTTGGAGGATTGTCTGAAATGATGATATCCGAAAGCTGCTTTGAAAGTGAGGAGAGATATCACTTGCAGCAATATATCTAACATCTTAGCATTGTGGTGTCACCTGCAACTTTGAAGCTTGAGGGTACAGCTGTTGCCATCTGTTATGACCAGGTGAGAAAGGTGTTTCCGGGTTGCTCTCAGCCTTCACCTAGTCTTACTGTAACAGGGTTTAATTTTAAACACACTGTGTTTTTAGCTTGCCCTTGGTGAATCCTTGTTCACTGCTTTCCAATTATAAGGCAAAGAAACCAGCACACACAAGTTTTCCAAGAGAAGAGTTCTTCAAGAAGAAAAGTTGAAATTTGTTAAATTTAAACTTTAATTCGGTTGGCGCCTACGGATACACGAGGTGCCCACGCTAGCATGCATAAGTGATATCCAGATGCAAATAGCGACAGAAAGGAGCAGAAGAAAAAGAAAATGGAAATGTTTGAGGCAATATCTGAAGAGTTTTTGTTACGGTTCTTCGAGCTGACTGTAGGTAGATCTTACTTTTTGTTGGGGCCCACTATTCTTCTTAAACTTTGTTCGCTTTAGGAGACTTTTCTCTCTTGGAGTTCATGTGTCTTCAGTGGATTCAGAGGCTTGTGAGAAAGAGATGGGAGAGGACAGAGAGATCTTCTCAGTCCAGGAGCAAACAGTCTTTCTAAGTTCAAACTCTCTATGGCTGGTTCAAAAGACCCTGGAACAGCTAGTTAGTCATGTGATCTGCTCGTCTAACCAGTCCTGGATTGTATCACCTTAGCAGTCTCTGGAATGCTCCTCTTACACACAATACCTGGTGATGGAAGTCCATTGTGGGTTCAATGAGTCAGGGAATGGTCCTTTGTCCTTCCAAGCATTGGCTGTTAATATGCAAATGTATTTTCCAGCCACGGCCGATCTGTTTAACAAGTCATTTCCTTGCTCCAGCAATAGTTTAAAATCAATGTTCATGAGAAAATTAATGTGCCTCATTTTTGGCAGGTGGGGGCATGTTTATATTTGTTGCTGATAGCACTGGGCACAGGTTGACTGTCATTGTGATGTTGACTAGTTTAGTTTTTAGATACAACCAGTCTGAGTGCCCACTGTCTAAGCACAGTGCCTTAGCCCTGTGGTGGCATTTGAATATTTCTTTGCTTCTAAGTCCCTTTGAGAGGAAATCATGTTTCCTCATTTGAATATAAGATTATTATGAAAATATAAGAAGTTCTTGCTCTGGTTTATTTACTTAAAAACAATCACTCTGAAATTATGTCCTAGAATATGAGTTTACGAATGCTCAATAGATTGGCTAAATTGAATAGTCCCCGACAACAAGCAAAGGGGTCACAATGCGCAGGCAGGATGCCATCTTCATGCTGCCTACTCATTTACATGATTTCTATGTGCAACCAATGCTAACACGTTCATTAGCTGCATGTGTCAGGAGGGGGCCCAAGACTGACACATGCTAGCACCACTTAAAGTTAGCTTGCACTGCTTAAAGCTAGCCTGAACCTCTTAAAGGGGAATGCATTGTAACTGGAGCAAGTATTTGGTGTCCTGTGGGGGCTGACTCTGACCTGGGAAAGGCAAAGGAATGGCTGAATATGTGGGACAGCAGGCACACAGGTTTTCTGATGTTGCACTGGAGATTTTGATGGAGGAGGTGGAAAGGAGGAGAGATGTCCTGTATCCACAGGGGGCTAAGAAATGCTCCCGACAGACAACTTACAAGACAGTAGGAGCAGATAGCTATGGAGGTCAGTTCCAGGAATCTAGCTCTGCGAATCTGGATGCAGTGCCGCAAGAAGTTTAATGAACTCTCCTGAGTGATCAAAGTCAGTGAATACATCTTCAAATGCCACATCCACATACCAACTGCACCACCAGCTTCAGCCACTGCTCGAATTGCCACAGCCCACTTCACTCACCAACTAGAATCCCTTTCGTTTCTGGTACATGGCAGAGTTGGCATGTGGCATCTGCAAAGCAACGTGCATGCAGTAAATGGCACCCTGCACCATGAAGAAGTCTGCAATCTGACCAAACCCTTGTGCTTGTGTCTGCAACAGAGAATGAAATGTAGTTAGCTCTCTTTGAATAGAGAGCCAGTGACTTCCCAGTGGATGGCAAACTGCAAGATGTTCCTAATAACTCCAGCTCCAGCTTGGAAGGAATCAGAAGCATAAATGTTCATTGTCACGGTCACCTTCACAGCCACTGGTAATGCGGTCCTTGCCTTGCTCTGAGATTGGAGTTGTGGGTGCAGTGAAATGCAGATATCTCCCAAATTGTTTCTCACTGAGGTTAAGAGAATTGCTCCCTGAACACATTGGGCAGATATGGCCTCCTGCTGAGAGTCCTTCTCCCCACTCCTCCTCCTTTTAGCAGCTTGTCCTGCTCTGCGTGGCCCATACTCACTCTCCCAGTTTTGCTCAATTTCAAAGTGAAGTTCTACTAGTATACCCAAGTCCGGGAGCAACTGGTTTGTGCAGAGTACTTGAAGTCAGGAAAAAGTACTTCACCACCTGCCACCACACTCCTGGTAGAAGAGATATCCTGTATCTACAGGGGGCCAGGAGGTCCTCCAGACACACACTTAGAATACAGTAGCAGCAGATAGCAATGGAGCTTATTTCCAGGAGTCTAGCCCTGAGAACCAGGATGCAGTGCCGCAAGAAGTTTATGAACTCTCCTGAGTGGCCAAAGTCAGTAAATGCATCTTCAAATGCCATATTTACCAATTGCACCACCAGCTTCAGCCATTTGAAACTTGAAACAACTATGGAAAGTACCAAAAATGTGTAGATTTCTAGCAACAGCCAGAAGAAATGAATCAGCACCTAACCTGTAATTAATTGATGAATACTTTAAATAGCGGTGGTGAGGGGCCCTTCCTGCTACTTAACTCATGTTCAGTTATATGACCTTAAAGGAGTGCATCAGTTGTCAGACTGAGCTCCAAAATAGTGATGCTGTGGTCAAATCAGTGTTGCACATTGATTGATGTCATGATCTGCCTGCTGTGCATACCTCCAGTGGCCATTCACTGTACACACACTAACACCTACACCAAGATGGCGTTCAGCAAAATCGCAAGTATGCGCTTGTCTCATGGACACCATTTTGCATCTCTAGGGGCACTCATAGTGCTCAAATATTGGGCGCTAACAAGCCCAATTTCTCACCCAGAATGTACAGAGCAGAAAAAGGTCATTCAACCTATCTGGTCTGTGCAGTGTTTATAGTCAAGACGAGTCTCCTCTCACTCATTACATTTTCCCACTTGGCCCTCATATCTCCCATTCTCTTCTTCCTCAATACAATTCCCTGAAATTTCACTGTCTGATATTTTAGCAGAGACATTAAAACACATGTATTTTGAAGGGATTGTTTCTGCTAAAATAGCAAAAAGAAGTTATAGGTGAAGATGTTAAACATTCATACACTAATATCCCATAGTATCCTTCCATGACCCATCCCTTCCTGCACATATCATTGACCAACTGGGGAATATGATCAAAAGGACATTTGTGCGATATTTATATTTCTACACAAATTCATTTTATAATTAACCTAGAAATGGATTGCATTTTATTATATAGAGATTATAATGAAGAACTGATCAGTAAGCTGAGATATAGAATTTTCTGGACATCATCAATAGGCAGTTCCTTTTTCAATAAAGAAAGGAATGAATGTATAATATATACAGTTAAAACTGTAGTAAATATACAGGCACCTGAGTTAAAAAGCTACTTGCTCAGTATAGTCACTGGTTATACTGATTGAATGATTGTTTATCCAGCACCAGATTTTACATTTAATTCCCATGTTGCCCACTCACTGGACATTTCAACAGCTGGGATTTCCATTTCTGAATTTTAAAAGTTTTAGCAATCTGTTTTCAGCCAATCATATTTTAGCATTCAGTTTAAAGCTATAATAAAGAAAAAAGGAATGACTTGCATTTGTACGAACATACGAATTAGGAGCAGGAGCAGGCTGCTCGGCCCTTCGAGCCTGCTTTGCCATTCAATAAGTTCATGGCTGAACTGATTACTCCACATTCCACCTACCCCTGATAACCTTCCACCCCCTTGCTTATCAAGAATCTATCTCCCTCTGCTTTAAAAATATTCAAAGACTCTGCTTCCACCGCCTTTTCAGGAAGAAAATTCCAAAGACTCACAACCCTATGAGAGAAAAAATTTCTCCTCATCTTTGTCTTAAATGGGCGACCCCTTATTTTTAAACAGTGACCCCCAATTCTAGATTCTCCCACAAGGGGAAACATCCTTTCCACATCCACCCTGTCAAGATCCCTCAGGATCTTATCTTTTTCAATCAAGTTGCTTCTTACTCTTCTAAATTCCAGTGGATACAAGCCTAGCCTGTCCAATCTTTCCTTGTAAGACAGCCTGCCCATTCCAGGTATTAGTCTAGGAAACCTTCTCTGTACTGCCTCCAACACATTTACATCCTTTCTTGTATAAGGAAACCAGTACTGTACACAATACTCCAGATGTGGTCTCACCAATGCCCTGTATAGCTGAAGCATAACCTCCCTACTTTTGTATTCAATTCCCCCCTTGTGATAAATGATAGCATTCTATTAGCTTTCCTAATTACGTGCTGTACCTGCATATTAACCTTTTGCAATTCATGTACTAGGACACCTAGATCCCTCTGCATCTCAGAGCTCTGCAATCTCTCACCATTAAGATAATATGCTTCTTTTTTATTCTTCCTGCCAAAGTGGACAATTTCACACTTTCCCACATTTTACTCCATTTGCCAGGTCTTTGCCCACTCACTTAATCTATGTATATACCATTGTAGTCCCCTTATGTCCCCTTCACAAATTACTTTCCTACCTATCTTCGTGTCATCAGCAAATATAACACCTTTCATGACGACCAGACATCCAAAGCACTTTACAGCCAATGCAGCACTTTTGTTGAATTGTAATCACTGTTGTTGAATTGTAATCACTGTTGTAATGTCGGAAACCCAAGAACAGCGATGTGATCATGATTAGAAAATCTGTTTTTTGTGATGTTGATTGAGCGATAACTTCCCAACTCTTTTTCGAAACAGTGGCCTGAAGTTATTGGCAGTGGCAGTGGCCCCGGAAAGCTCGGGGCAACCCCACCGCGCCATATCTGGAAGCCCCAATGCAGTTCTATGCACTTCAGGAAATTAACTGCCTGATGTCGGAGCTTCTGTCCCTTTAAGGGCGGAGATCTCACCTGCAAAAGCTGCTGGCCAATCAGAGGGCTAGCAGGCATTCAGTCCCTGCAGTGCCACCAGGAGTGGTGGCCACTGGTGGTACTGCAGCCAGGCATGACCAGCAATAATGGAGGAGGCCTTGGAATGGAGATAAGTGTGTGGGGAATAACAGGGCCCATCATGCAGGTCCCAGTGATGGAGTGGGGAGGGGAGTGTCGCGGGAAGGGAGGATTTCTGAGAGGGCAACCCTTGCCACAGGGGGATACTCCATTGGTCACAGAGTGCCTGATTAAAAGGGCCCCCCCACCCTCACCAAGCCCACAAGGGGGCCGCCAGCTGCTACAGGGCAATATTCCCACGTGGCAGAGGCCCCCCCACCCCCGCTGCTTCTAGAATAATTGACCACTTAGGGGCCTCAATTGACCTCTGGACAGGAAGACTGTCCTCAACCTTCCCCACTGCTGATAGAATTGCATGGCATCAGACACTCCACTCCCTGCCTTCCCTCGCCATTTTACAGCCCCTCAACTTCCTGCCCATCACTACAGGGCTAATAAATTTCATCCCAGTGATGTGGGATCTTTGACATCTACTTGAGAGGAAAGACAGGGCCTCAGTTTAACCTCTCATCTGTGAGACAGCACCTCTGACAGTGCAGCACTCCCTTAGTATTGCACTGGAATGTCAGTCTAGATTGTTGTACTCAAGTTCTGGAATGGGACTTAAACCCACAAGTTTCTGCTTCAGAGATGACAGTACTACCAGCTGAGCCACAACTGACATAATCATGAAGGATTATTCTGCGTATTAGTTGTAGCAGACTCCTAAACACATTGCTAAAGAATGTGCTTACGATTTCGCTTTGCCTAACACACAGAGGAAATCTTCCCAATATAATTCTTGTCTCAGGTCAGGCTTTTGTAAGATTACATGTAAAACTGATTAAGCGGTACTTTTGCAGAGATATTGAACAACAATTTTCACTGAACAGAGATAGTTATCATACTTACTGGTTAAAACAGCTGATTCATGGTAACCTGAAAAAACAAATATATTTGGAAAGGATAAATTAAGCTCGTTAAAATAATTTCCTTTAAAATTGCAATTAGTTACATCAGTTGATATAAATTATGTTACCAGAGTCAGATACATGTGATGGTTTGGATAAGGTGTTTTATATTTAGTAAGAAATTGAACTTTTCAAAATGCTAAAATGCAAGTTATAATCACCTGTGTTTTGGCTCTTTTATCTTTTTGAATTACAAATGAATAAGCAAGAGACAGCAGAAAATAGCAAGATAGAGTCAACAGATCAGGAGTAACTAAGAGTGAATGAAAGGCAGCATACCAGGAATGAAAAAGCCAACAGGTCAGGAGTGGCAGAGAACCAGTAGACCAGGGTTGAGGGTGAGCCAAGAGATTAGTAAGGACAGAGCAGTATTTGCGAGTGAGGTGGGGGTAGGATGACAGAGCAGCTGGAGAGAGAATGCCTATGATATAAAGTTTTCACTGGTTACAGTGTAAGTAAAACTAAATATCTATTTAAATAAAATGAGCATTTACCATCTATGAAGAGGCTATTGCTGTCCAGTGAATATGTTCCTAAGGTGGTGATGCTCTTTGTGTTGTCTTGGAATTCATGGTAGAGTAGAACTCTATCAACTTGCTGGGCAATAGCGCTCTTTATGAAAGTACAGATTGCCTCAACTGTAGTGTTGCCATCACTTGCAGGTCTGCCACATACAAATACCAACTTGTTTTAAAATTATAAACATAACACTGAATAATTGAATGTCTGGGATTTTGCAGACAACAGCGAAGCAAGGGCACGAATTGCTGACCTCCCAGAAAGCCTTGTTGAGAGATCTCGTGATCTCTGTGGCAAGAACTTTAACTCTCTCAATGTGCAATTAATTGCAGCATTACTTAATGGGGATCAGGCCGCAGTGATGTTATCAATCTGTCCAAGCAGCCAATCCCATTAAAGAATTTTCACGGCCAGCCAATCAGGAAATGAAAAGCACTACCAATCAAATCACATTTAATGAATTCTACAGACAGCAAAATAAAGATTCACACATATACATGGAGTTAAACCAGAAGGTGGAATATTGTACAAATTTAAAAATAATCTTAAATATTTAAAAAATTTGATTTAAAATATTTGGTAATTAATGACATTGGAGACATTTAACACCTTTCCACAAATATAGAAGTATTTTTTCAGTGCCAGATTGGTTGTTCAGCAGTAGTTATCATTCATATCAACGTTAAAAACACTGTTACACCTCAATGAATAAGGCTTAATAGTAGGATCAGTTCTGTTAAGTTGAAGGTTGGGTGTGTGGGAATTGTAACAATGCTATTAGGAAATTACCTCATCAGAGTACAATGTTGTGTAAATAATTTTCTAACACTTTTTATTTAATTTTATTTTTGTGTTATGTAATAAATCCAGTTCACTTGACCATCAATATAGGTTGTGAATTCATTTTGACTTGGAATTTTGACAGTAATAGTTAATTTCTTACCTGAAAGATACAGACCGACAATTGGAGAATGTTGAATTTACTTTGCTATTGCCATATAGATTATTGAGCTGTAGAAAATTAAAATGATACATCTTAGTATGAAAAATGCAATGAAATATAACATTTTCTTCCCAAATGACTTGATAACATGCTTACCTTGTCTAGAATGCTGCTTGATTCAGTCATGTACAATAGGGAACTGAAATTTTGTAGGCTTGGTGTGAATGATAGCATGAGCACATTGAAGGTTACGTTAAATTTTTTTGCCTGAGTTTCTTGAGCTGGATTGTCTGTTACAGGTACAATGGGGGGTTCCACTATAAAAGAAAAAAGATGCAAAGTAACATTAGGGCTAAACATTTAAATGTATTCAAATAAGGATGACAATGGGCAGCACAGTGGTGCAGTGGTTAGCACCGCAGCCTCACAGCTCCAGGGACCCGGGTTCAATTCTGGGTACTGCCTGTGCGGAGTTTGCAAGTTCTCCCTGTGTCTGCGTGGGTTTTCGCTGGGTGCTCCGGTTTCCACCCACATCCAAAAGACTTGCAGGTGATAGGTAAATTGGCTGTTATAAATTGCCCCTAGTGCAGGGAGGTGATAGGGAATATGGGATTACTGCAGGGTTAGTATGGGTGGTTGTTGGTCAGCACAGACCCGGTGGGCCGAAGGGCCTGTTTCAGTGCTGTATCTCTAAATAAATAAAAAAATAATAAACTTATTGTCCCAGATTTTTCTGTGAGTGGTGAAGGAATGACTTTTGCTGTTCACCTTGTGTACCGGAGCCCACAGACATTTAATGAGCTTGTCAGTGGTGATTTCTGTTCTTTCACTGTTAATTTGAATTTGCCACCCTGTACAGAGGATCTCTGGCATATGCAAGCAGCAGGAAAGCTGTTCAATCAATCATATTGAAGTATCTCATAGACGACAAAGCAGGAAATAATAAACAGGAAATATATATTAAATTTAAATCATTGTACTGGAATTGAAATAAAGCATGGGACTAAGGAAAAGACATAAAAAAGAGCAAAACACAAAAACTATATAAAAATTAATTTGATTTTTATTTCTTGTAAAATCTGCAACATTACTTTTTTCTGAGGGAATAAGATTTCACATTTGTAAAATTATTGTTTTCAGGGCCCGAGAGGTTGTTTAGCAGTAATTCTGACTTACTAAGGTCCTGATTGAAAAAGGCTTAAATTTTTCATTGGTCTCTCGTGCATTAATAAGAGGAACCAGCCAGAGTTCACACCTTAACAGTGATTTCTGTGCAGATACCATTGGCAAATATCACAACAACGCAGCCTGTGGAAGAACCGGGTATGACTGACAGCAGCCTCTGGACTCCAGAGGTTGCTATCAGTTTTACCCTGTTGTAACCGTGAGCACTGACAAACTCGACATTAATAGTACAGCATATTTCTGGCCATTAAGGGAGATCTCCCTGGGATTGCAACCAGGTGCGTTGACTATCAGAAATTGAACAAGTTGGAGAAGACATCCATAGAGGAACACACCTATTTAGCTTCCTTTACAGCCATGAGCTTAGATTTCCTGATTTTCTAATAGTCGTAGTATCTAGAAGATGCAGTGCACCTGGGGGAAGACTCAAGGAAATCTTCCTGTCAATTCCATTCGAAGTTCATTAGATTCCACCCATAGCCGACTGACCCGATGCTGATGAGGCCTGGCCCTCAAAACACACCGGACCACCCATCAGGTCCATTGGGTGGCTGTCCAGTGTATTCCACAGGCTCACTGCCCAAAGTCTGCACGGGACGGGGGAGAAATCTACCTCCATCTCTCCATACTTCAAAACATCAGGAATGTTTCAAATTATATAAAAGGAAAGCATTTCACATGATGGTACAAAAATATACTTCTCAGACAAAAAGATCAAAATAATTGCTAGTTTCTCTACATAAATATAAATCTCGATGTTGTTCCTGTCTGTACCTGTCATTAAGCTCGTTGTTCGTGTTGTAGGTACATTTGTGGAGGATTGAATAGGTGTAGAAGGAGTTTCTGATGCTGACGGTGTCAGAATAGACGATGATTCTGTTGCATAAAATAGAACATATAGACTGTTACCCTGGTGTACATGGATCAAACAGTCACCCTTTACCTTTGCCTGAAAATTGTCAAACTGCTGCATTCGGTGATTATGGGGTAGAATTCCGATATTGGCACAGTACTGGAATTTAATATTGGAGCACACTCCAGCTCTGTCAAACTTCTATTGCTTCAATTCACAAACAGCAGATTCAAAGTGAGTTTTTCTCTGCCCAGTTCTCCATGTCCTAACAGTTTTGGCTGTATTTAGGGGGGAAGGGGGTTCATGATGCTTGATATGCTGCCATACGACTCAGTACTAGGAAGCAGATATCAGTGCTTTATTGAGCTGCAAGTGGCTTCACCTTGAACAGATCAAATGACATTTAACTTAGGAGCGTCTCTAAATTCCTGGCATCACTTTTCTTTTTGTTCCGGCAGGCCGAGGGTTCTCCCTCTCAGAGGGGACCACTCCAAAGTCATATAATTTTACTGGGTGGGTGCTCCTGCAGAAACATTACTTGTGTAGACACCTGCCCGTTTACAAAGATAACCATGCATCAGGAGGCAAACGCAGCAGATGGAGGTTGTGTATCATCACAATTTGAATCGTGGAATTTGTACTCTCATGTTTTAGCACAGATTAGCTGCAAAGTGCATCAGCTGCACAGATCATTGATTTGCACCTATGCTGGGTAACAGTGTCAATTCCATGTCACAATGTGTGCTCTTCAAGCTTCCACCATCTCAATACTAAAGCTTTGTTAAGGGGAAAATTTAGTTTGTAGGAGGTGGGAGTAAATATGGGTAGGGTGAGATGATGGGCTGGATTTTATTTCGGCAACAGGGGCCCCAAAAGGCAGCCGGAAAATCGAAGGGAGGGCGACACCACCTCGGACCTTCAATGGACCCCTGACTGTATTCAGCAGCAGGCGGGTATTTAACTGCTGACCATGGTGATGCCATCCCTTTGAGGGACAAGAACCCACCCCAAGAGTTGCTGGCCAATCCACAGCTTAGCAGCACCAACAGCAGTGATGGCCACTGATGGTACTGCAGGAGGCCCAGAGCATCAAAGATGGAGGAGTCCCCTGGACTAAGGTAAGTTAGGTCAGGTTCATCAGGGCCTGTCAGCCAGGCCCCGTTGGGACGCTTGGGGTTGCGGTTGGTGAGGGCGGGAGGGGGTCTTGCCACCAATGTGGCCTGTGCTGCCTGTTGTGGGAGTGGGGCCCATCCGTGGGCCATGGACTTACCCTCGAGGAAGGAACCCCCACTCCACTGAGATCGCTAGGAGGTCGCCAGATCTTACCTGGCAGTGTCTCCATGTGGCGATGGGCTGCTACAACATTGACTAAATGCCAGCAGAGGCAGAATGTGTCCCTTAAATGGCCCTTAATAGGCCACCTAAGTGGCTTAACTGGCCTCCCAGTGGACATCCCGCCCGCCCCAGTCCCTGCCCTGGACAGGACATCATCGGGCCCCCTGTTCCATGCAACCCTATACCATTTTGTCTGCTCGCCCCCACCCCCCACCCCCCCCCCCCGTTCCGCCAGCTAGTCTCCAAGAGCTGGATAAAATCCAGCCCAATGTTTCTGTTCCTGCTGCTGACATCAATGGACCTAATCTGCAACAGAAACCCACTTTTTTATTCTTTCAGGGGTTCAGCATTTGTTGCCCATCACTAATTGCCTTTGAATAGGTGGTGGGAAGCCACCTTCTTGAACTCCTGCAGAGCATCCGATGTGGGTACACTTACAGTGTTGTTAGGAAGGATGTTCCAGGTTTTTGACCCAGCTACGGTGAAGGAATGGCTATATAGTTCCAAGTCAGGATGATGTGTGGCTTGGAGGGGAACTTGCTGGTGTTTCCATGCGTCTACAAGATGGAAGAAGTCACGGGTTTGGAATGTGCTGTCGAAGGAGACTTTGTGAGTTGCCAGCAGGTTCCTGCAGGTGTCCTGCTCACCTGCTCAAAAGAGCAGGTTAACATGGGGACACATTGGGAAGGAAGTTCGATCACTGAGGTGAACTGGCACCCCTTATTTTAACTGCCTTGACTTGAGTAGAGCCCCCTGTAGTTGTTCGTACAGTTGCACGTGATGGTGCAGGACCCAATGCAGAGGTCTGTGTTACAGTGTGTACACTTGCAATCGATAATTCTGTTCTTCCTGTGCAAGTAGTTAATGACGTTATTGAAGCAAACAGAAAAGTTGGAATAACATAATAAGACCTGTGCATTAAAGACAACTGCAATGTTTTGTAAAAACTCATATATAATGCAAATTGCTTTGTAAGTTGACAGCCATGTGGCAACAGCGGCAAAGCAGCAAGTGTCATTTGAACATGAATCCACCCTGCATTATTGCAGCTGACAACATACCATTATAATTCTTTCATTATTGTTATGAATGCTGGACTTTGTAGTATGGTTATATGTGAAAAACTTTAATGCAGTATAAAATGGACTTTCAGAGGAAACATGTGACCTCACACAAAATCTGCCCAGAGACAAGCCAGAGGTCTTGGCTACCATGAGAGCAGGGAACCCAGATCAAAGACCATTTTGAAAGTAGGGTGCATATTTGTAACACCAAAAGGACAATGGGTTTCACTCTCCCAGGATTAGAGATTGTAAACAGGGAGCCAGGGGCTCTAAAATGCAGATCTGAGTTGCAATTTCTAACACCTGGAATGAAAGCAAGGTCAAAGTGGTTTTGCGATGGTCAGACTTTCCTAGGTCTGGAGGCTGAAAGGAAGAAACAAAGACCATCAGAGTTGCGCAACCTAACTATAGAGAGAGAGAGGCCAGTGGGCTGTTCCTGGGTAGACCTCTGCTCTCAGATCACCGATACAACAAAAGGCTGCTAAGGTTTGAACTCAGTGAGAAGGCTCGAGGTTTGCAGAGGAGGACAGGTCAATGGGCCCACCAGAGATTGCCATATTAATTGAAGTTCAGCTGAATGTGCTCAGAAGACATGAGTGAAAAGGATGTTGGTTTTGAGAAGGACACTGGGAGATCCAAACCAATAGAGTTATGAGGAGTTTGGGACTTTTAAAGACAAGGATATATTTTCAATGAGAATACTGTAATGTATAAATGTGGTGTGGGTTTTTTGAGTGTGTTGTCAAGAAAATATGCTCTGCGCAATGAATAATTTTACTTAATCGATTGGAAACTTGCAAAAAGGAGGAAAGCTGGAATATTACAGACAACATTTACAAAGACTTTGCCACAGCTAAAAATGGTCGCCACCATTTGCATTTGAGAACCTTGCGCATTCCAAGGCATCAAAAGTGGAGACATATTTCTGATTAGCCTGTATGCAAAACAATGGTTTGCCCGACTGATTGAACTACCTGAGATTGTTTTTCTTAGCAAGACATTGAAAGCCATCCTGGGACATTAACCCTGAAAGGGCGAACCCTTCCAGGGCTAAACATTGGCACTATGAGGCTTGAGTGATGGAAATTCCTAAACGTGAATCTCATTAGAAGGTACCAGAGAATACACTGAGACAGTCATGTGACTGTCTGCCCATCTCTGTGAAAGCGGGAAGTTTCCCTTGGACAAGCAGACAAGCCAGTGACTCAATCTGTGCAGGAGCCAGAAAGGCTGTTTCTCATTCTCTCTCTCTCTCTCCAGAAGGCCTGGTGGGACGAGCAAAGAGCAGCTGCCAGCTGCTAGATCCCAGACAAAGACACCAAGAAGGAAGCCCTCTGCTCAACTGTCTCCAAAACAAGTATCAATGCAGTACGTCAGGACCAGGAATTCAAACAGAAGACCACCAAAGCTACCAGACCACAGACTGTATATTATTTTTATTTGTTATGGACTGTAATCTACAAAAATCTATTCCTCGTCACTCTGTAATGTATTTGTATGTGTGTGATTCTCGTGTGTGTGGTGTGTGCGTAAAAGCGTAGCATAATTTATTAGTTTATCCAGATCAGATTTTTATTTTTTTAAGTATAATGAACACACCTCTTTCTTATTTAAACTCCAGAAAACCTGTCCGATTGGTTCTTTCCGATCACAACAAAGGTAAAAGGTAAAACACTCACCGACGTGGCAAGCACATCCACTGTTTAAAAAGGAATAAAACCTGTTGCAGTTTAACAAGAGGAAGGGCAAGAGGGGAGCCTTGCAACCCCTCCACAGCTGATCGTACCAGTGTTAATAAGTTTGTGGAATAACTTTCTCCATGATTTAGGTTATTAGCTACCTATCAAGTACTGTTTAGTTAATTTTTTTTTGTTTAATTGTTGAAATACAAGTCTTAAAATGTAAAATCTTGTGTGATTCATTAATTGATCATCGGAAACTTCATATCTCTTGTATTACAGTCAGCAGACTCAACTGAGGTCGTATCATTCTGGGCTGAAATTTATCAGCCCTTCGATGCCGCGGGTCGCGGCAGGGGTGTGGAAAAACTCATATATAATGCAAATTATTCAGTAACTTAACACAGACAGGTTGTATCAGTAACAAAACACCGAGTGTCATTTGCAGATAATTCTCCTCGATTTTTTTTTCGAGATACAGCACTGAAACAGGCCCTTCGGCCCACCGAGTCTGTGCCGACCATTAACTAGCCATTTATACTAATCCTACACTAATCCCATATTCCTACCACATCCTCACCTATCCCTATATTCCCCTACCACCTACCTATACTAGGGACAATTTGTAATGGCCAATTTACCTATCAACCTGCAAGTCTTTTTGGTTGTGGGAGGAAACCGGAGCACCCGGAGGAAACCCACGCAGACACAGGGAGAACTTGCAAACTCCACACAGGCAGTACCCAGAATTGAACCCGGGTCGCTGGAGCTGTGAGGCTGCAGTGCTAACCACTGCACCACTGTTGAAAACATACCAGTGCAATAGTTTGTTACTTTTCCAATCTATTTGCAGTGAATTGAAAGGAATCAGAATGGAGCAGCTGAAAAGAGAACACTATCTTAATCATCATTTGTTGGCACAAAAACATCCTCTGTGTTCTGTTAAAACTGATAATTCATGGAAGTTACTCAATACAATAACATGGCCCTGTTGCAGCAGCACTAAAGCTCAAAATATCATTTGCATATGATTCCCACATGAATAATTTTAACCAAAAGTATACAAACATAATCTCTTGTTGCTTTTCTATTATGTGTTTCTCAACTTAACATAGATTCAAAGAAAACAGAATGGTACAACTGATAGAAGACACTTGTATACACACCATTTGTTGAACTGAGCGGCATTGTGATTGTTGTTGCTTCAGTTGTTGATTGTTCAGTAGAGCTCACTGTAGTTGTTGACGCCATTGTACTTGTTGAGACGAAAGTTGATGTAGAGGTCTGTGCTGCAGTGGATGTCTGTGTATTTTCAGTCGATGTCTCTGTGGCTGTTAATAGATGAGTTGATATTATTATTGAGGTACAAAAATCACATGGAACAACTTACTGATAGTTTTATCCAAAATTGATGCTCTGTGGTTTGTTAAAACTCATATATAATGCAAGGTACTGAGTAAAACATAGCCTTGTCGCATCAACAATAAAGCACCAAGTGTTATTTGCAGATGATGCTCTGATGCCTAATTCTAGCCAACAACAGACCATTGTAATCTTTCCTTACTTTTCCAGTATGTGTTTCTAACTTCCAGTAGATTGAAAGAAATCAAAATAGAACGACTGAAAAGGGAGCTCCCGTATATTTACCACTTGTTGAAGCGAGTATTGTTGTGACTGTTGTTTCTTCAGTTGTTGTTGCTTCAGTTGTTGGTGCTTCAGTAGAGCTGACTGTGGTTGTTGATGCTATTGTACTTGATGACGTGGGAGCTGATGTGGAGGTCAGTGCTGCCGTGGATGTCTCTGTATTCAACGCAGAAGTTCCTGTTGCTGTCAGCAAAACAGATTTTCTTTTAATTCATGTTGGCCGATATAATGGAACAATACACTATGATTTTTGCATGAAATTCAACATCTTCATTCTGCTAAAACTCCTAGCTGAAGCAGCGAATTCAGTAATGTAACATAGCAATATTGCAACTGCAGTAAAGCACCTACTAAAATACTAATACTTTTACTCAGAATTTGTGCTCGATGAGTTGCTAAAACTCATGAACAAAGGAAGTGACTCAGTAACGTGACATATACTTGTTGCATCAGCAGTAATGCAGCAAATGCTTTTTGCATTAGAGCCTCCCATGCGATGACTGTAGCCAACAACATACTATTATATACTTTTGTTACTTTTCCAAAATGTGTTTCTCAACTTGTAGTAGTTTGAAAACAAGAAAAATTTCACAAGTGATAAGAGGGCACTGGTATCCTCACCACTTGTTGCAGTGAGTGGTGCTGTGTTTGTCGTTGCCACAGTTGTCGATGCTTCAGTCGAACTCTCAGTAGTTGTTGGCACTATTGTACTTGTTGAGGCAGGAACTGATGTTGTGATTGGTGCTGCAGTGGAGGTCTGTACATTTGCAGTCGATGTCTCTGCCACTGTAATTAACATAGGTGCCATTACCATTGAGGTCAACAGGAAGCATTGAACAACATACCTATATTTCTGTCCAAAATCTGTGCTTTGTGTTTTGTGAAAACTCTTACATGGTGCAGGTTACAGGGTAATGTAACAGAGCCTTGTTGTATCAGGAGGAATGCACCAAGTGTCATTTGCGTATGGTTCTCCCGTGTGTAATTCACGCAAACAACATACCACTCTAATATTTCCCTACTTTTCCAGTATCCATTTCTAACTAGCAGTAGCTGAACAGGCATCAGAATGAAATGACTGAAAAGGGAGCTCCTGTATATTTACCACTTGTTGAAGCGAGTGTTGTTGTGACTGTCGTTGCTTCAGTTGTAGGTGCTTCAGTAGAGCTGACTGTGGTTGTTGATGCTATTGTACTTGATGATGCAGGAGCTGATGTGGAGGTCAGTGCTGCCGTGGATGACTGTGTATTCAACGCTGAAGTTCCTGTTGCTGTCATCAAAATAGGTTTTGTTTTAATTGATGTTGGCCGATATAATGGAACAATACACTATGATTTTTGCATTAATTCAACATCTTCATTCTGCTTAAACTCCTAGCTGAAGTAACTTATTCAGTAGAGAGAGAGATACAGCACTGAAACAGGCCCTTCGGCCCACAGAGTCTGTGCCGACCATCAACCACCCATTTATACTAATCCTACATTAATCCCATATTCCCTACCACATCCCCTCCTACATTAATCCCATATTCCCTACCACATCCCCTCCTACATTAATCCCATATTCCCTACCACCTACCTACACTACGGGCAATTTACAATGGCCAATTTACCTATCAACCTGCAAGTCTTTGGTGGTGGGAGGAAACCGGAGCACCCGGCAGAAACCCACACGGTCACAGGGAGAACTTGCAAACTCCACACAGGCAGTACCCAGAACCAAACCCGAGTTGCTGGAGCTGTGAGGCTGCGGGGCTAACAACTGCGCCACTGTGCCCCCTTATTTTTTCCGATTGAACATGTTAGGTAACAATGTTAGGTAACAATGTTGCAACACCAGTAAAGTATCAAATATCATTTGTACATGTTTATTCCACATGTAAATGTAGCCAACAGAATATTATGAGAACTTTTTGTTACTTTGCCATTCTATGTTTCTAAACTTGCAATAGGTTGAAAGGAATCAGATTGGTATGTGACAATGCAAAGAGGCTTCAGGGTGATTTGGACATGTTGAGTGAGTGGGCAAATGCACGGCAGATGCAGTATAATGTGGATAAATGTGAGGTTATCCACTTTGGTAGCAAAAACAGGAAGGCATATTATTATCTGAACGGCTATAAAGTGAGAGAGGGGAATAAGCAGCGAGACCTGGGTGTTCTTGTACACCAGTCGCTGAAGGTAAGCCTGCAGGTCCAACAGGTGGTAAAAAATGCAAATGGTATGTTGGCCTTCATAGCGAGAGGATTTGAGTACAGGGCAGGGATGGCTTGCTGCAATTATACAGGGCCATGGTGAGGCCACACCTGGAATATTGTGTGCAGTTTTGGTCTCCTTATCTGAGGAAGGTTGTTCTTGCGATAGAGGGAGTGCAGTGAAGGTTTACCAGACTGATTCCTGGGATGGCGGGACTGACGTATGAGGAGAGATTGAGTGGGTTAGGATTATATTTGCTGGAGTTCAGAAGAGTGAGGGGGGATCTCATCGAAACTTAGAAAATTCTAACAAGGCTTGACAGGGTAGATGCAGGAAGGATGTTCCCGATGGTGGGGGTGTCCAGAACCTGGGGTCATAGTCTATGGGGTTAACATTTCAAGACTGAGATGAAGAGAAATTTCTTCGCCCAGAGAGTGGTGAGCCTGTGGAATTCAGTACCACAGAAAGCAGTTGAGACCAAAACATTGTATGTGTTCAAGAAGGAGTTAGGTTTAGCTCTTGGGTCTAAGGGGATCAAAGGCTTTTGGTCAAAAGCGGGAACAGGTTACTGAGTTGGATGATCAGCAATGATCATAATGAATGGCAGAGCAGGCCGAATGACCTACACCTGCTCCTATTTTCAATGTTTCTATAGAGCAGTCGTATACTCACGACTTGTTGAAGTGAGCAGTGTGGTGACTGTCGTTGCTACAGTTGTGGATGCTTCAGTAGAACCAGATGTAATTGTTGGCGCTAATGTGCTTGTTGAGGCAGAAACTGATGTAGTGATTGGTGCTGCAGTGGAGGTCTGTGTATTTGCAGTCGATGTTTCTGCTGCTGTTAGAGAAACAGGTGCTATCATTATTGAGAAACAGGAAGCATGGAACAACATATTACTATATTTGCCCAGAATTTGTGCTCGATGAGTTGCTAAAGCTCATGAATAAAGAAAGTTACTCAGTAACGTGACATAGACTTGTTGCATCAGCAGTAACGCAACAAATGCTTTTTGCATCAGATCTTCCCATGCGATGACTACAGCCAACGATATACTACTATAAACTTTTATTACTTTTCCATATGTGTTTCTCAACTTGCAGTAGTTTGAAAGCAATAAAAATTGCACAACTGATAAGGGGGCACTGGTATACTCACCACTTGTTGAAGTCAGTGGTGCTGTGTTTGTCGTTGCCACAGTTGTCCATGTTTCAGTAGAGCTCACAGTACTTATTGACGCTATTGTACTTGTTGAGGCAGGAACTGATGTAGTGGTTGGTGCTGCAGTGGAGGTCTGTGCATTTGTAGTCAACATCTCTGCCGCTATAATTAAAATAGGTGCTATCACCATTAAAGTCAACAGGAGGCATTGAAGAAGCTATCTATATTTCTGCCCAAAACTTATGCTCTGTGTTTTGAGAAAGCGCTTACATAGTGCAAGTTACTGAGTAATGTAACGTAACCTTGTTACATCAGCATGAATGCACCAAGTGTCATTTACAAGTGATTATCCTGTGTCTAATTCACACCAACAACATACCACTGAAATATTTCCCTACTTTTCCAGTATCCGTTTCTAACGAGCAGTAGCTCAAAAGGAATCAGAATGGAATGACTGAAAATGGAGCTCTCGTATATTTACCACTTGTTGAAGTGAGTGTTGTTGTGACAGTCGTTGTTTCATGTGTTGGTGCTTCAGTAGAGCTGACTGCGGTTGTTGAGGCTATTGTACTTGATGACGCGGGAGCTGATGTGGAGGTCAGTGCTGCCGTGGATGATTTGGTACTCAATGTCAAAGTTTTTGTTGCTGTCAGCAAAATAGATTTTGTTTTAATTGATGTTGGCCGATATAATAAGAACAAAGAACAAAGAACAGTACAGCACAGGAACAGGCCATTCGGCCCTCCAAGCCTGCGCCAATCTTGATGCCTGCCTAAACTAACACCTTCTGCACTTCCGGGGCCCATATCCCTCTATTCCCTTCCTATTCATATATTTGTCAAGATGTCTCTTAAACGTCGCTATCGTATCTGCTTCCACCACCTCCACCGGCAGCAAGTTCCAGGCACTCACCACCCTCTGTGTAAAAAACTTGCCTCGCACATCCCCTCTAAACTTTGCCCCTTGCACCTTATACCTATGTCCCCTAGTAACTGACTCTTCCACCCTGGGAAAAAGCTTCTGACTATCCACTCTGTCCATGCCGCTCATAACTTTGTAAACCTCTATCATGTCGCCCCTCCACCTTCGTCGTTCCAGTGAAAACAATCCAAGTTTTTCCAACCTCTCCTCATAGCTAATGCCCTCCAAACCAGGCAACATCCTGGTAAACCTCCTCTGTACCCTCTCCAAAGCCTCCACGTCCTTCTGGTAGTGTGGCGACCAGAATTGCATGCAATATTCCAAGTGTGGCCTAACTAAGGTTCTGTACAGCTGCAACATGACTTGCCAATTTTTATACTCTATGCCCCGACCGATGAAGGCAAGCATGCAGTATGCCTTCTTGACTACCTTATCCACCTGCGTTGCCACTTTCAGTGACCTGTGGACCTGTACGCCCAAATGGAACAATACACTATGATTTTTGCATTCAATTCAACATCTTCATTCTGCAAAAGCTCCTAGCAATTGCAACTTACTCAGTAATGTAACACAACAATGTTGCATAAGATCATAAGAAATAGGAGCAGGAGTAGGCCCTTTGGCCCCTCAAGCCTGCTGATCTGATGGTGGCCTGATCTCCACTTTCCTGCCTGCCCCACCAATAACCCTCGACTCCGTGGTAGATCAAAATGGTGCCGAACTCAGCCTTGAGTATATTCAATGACCCAGCCTCCACTGCTCTCTGGGGAAGAGAATTTCAAATCTTATGACCCTCTGAGTGAAGAAATTCCTCCCCAACTCCATCCTTAAAGGAAGATCCATTATTTTGAAACTGAGTCCCCACTCGTGTCAGGTCAGGCTGTTGTAATATTATGTTTGAAACTGATTCAGTGGTACATTTGTAGAGATTTGTACAGGAATAGGAGGATAGAGCAGATGAAATAAAAACAAGAAATGCTGGAACCACTCAGCAGGTCTGGCAGCATCTTCGGAATGGGTTCCGAAGAAGGGTCACTGACCCGAAACGTTAACTCTGCTTCTCTTTCCACAGATGCTGCCAGACCTGTTGAGTGGTTCCAGCATTTCTTGTTTTTATTTCAGATTTTCCAGCATCCGCAGTATTTTGCTTTTATTTTAGAGCAGATGAATACTTGGCTGAAGAGATGGTGCAGGAAGGAGGGCCTTAGTTTCCTGCATCACTGGGTCTGTTTCTGGCAAAGATGGGACCTGTACAAGTTGGACGGGCTGCACCTGAACTGGAACGGGACCAACCTCCTTGCTTGGTATGCTCGTGCTGTTGCGATTAGGGGGATTGGTGGGGGGGGGGCGTGGGTTTAAACTAATTTGGCAGAGGGATGGGAGACAAAGTGGAGGTACAGTAGGAGGTGATGCACAATCAAATATAGAAGAGAAACTGAGTCAGTCTGGAAAGCAGAGCAAATATAGACCTGTTAAGGCACAAGCGAACAATGCAAGGCTGGATTGCATCTAATTTAACGCAAGGAGTCTTACTAGTAAGGTAGATGAATTGAGGGCATTGATTAACACATGGGAATGTGATATTATTGCGATCACAGAGACATGGTTGAGGGAAAGACAGGACTGGGAGCTCAATATTCCAGGGTACAGAATCTTTTGGCGTGACAGGGGAGGGTGTAAAAGAGGAGGTGGCATTGCACTGTTGATCAAGGAGTCAATTACTGCAGTAAGGAGGGATGATATCTTAGAAGGTTCCTCAAATGAGGCCATATGGGTCGAACTTAAAAACAAAAAGGGGGCAATCACTTGGCTGGGAGTGTACGACAGGCCTCCAAACAGTCAGGGAGAGATCGAGGAGCAAATATGCAGGCAAATATCAGAGCGGTGTAAAAATAATAGGATAATAATAGTCGGGGATTTCAACTTCCCCAATATCAACTCAGATAGTCTTTGTGCAAAAGGCTTTAAGGTGGCGGAATTCTTAAAGTGCATACATGGGAGCTTTGTGAGCCAGCACGTAGAAAGACCTACAAGAGAAGGGGTGGCATTGGACCTAATCTAGGGAATGAACCCGGACAAGTGGTAGAAGTGTCAGTGGAGGAGCATTTCGGGGATAGTGACCATAACTCTGGAAGATTTAAGGTAGTTATGGAAGAGGGCAAAGAGGGACCAGAAATAAAAGTATTGAATTAGGGGAAGGCCGATTTCAATATGATCAAACAGGATTTGGCCAAAGTGGGCTGGGAACAGCTACTTGTAGGTAAATCTGCATCAGACCAGTGGGAGTCATTCAAAAGGAAATAGTGAGAGTTCAGGGCCTGCTCCTGTAGAGGTGAAGGGTGGGACCAACAAGTCCAGGGAACCCTGAATATCACGGGATATAGAGGATTGGACAAGGGAAAAAAAGAGGCTTCTGGCAGATTCAAAGCATTGAAAACAGCAGAGGCCCGAGAGGATTATAGGTAGTGTAGGGGGGTACTTAAAAATGTAATTCGGAGAGTGAAGAGGGGACATGAAAAAACACTGGCAGGCAAGATAAAGGAAAATCCCAAGGCATTTTATAAGTATATGAAGGGTAAGAGGATATCCAGGGAAAGGGTTGGGTTTATTAGGGACCAAAGTGGCAATCTGTGTGTGGAACCGGAGGACATAGGTGAGGTTTTAAATGATTACTTTTCATCTGTGTTCACTATGGATAAGGACAATGTAGGTGTAGAGATCAGGGAGGGGGATTGTGATATACTTGAACAAATTAGCATTGAAAGGAGGAAGTATTAGCTGTTTTAGCGGGCTTAAAAGTGGATAAATCCCCAGGCCCAGATGAGATGTTTCCCAGTCTGTTGTGTGAGGCAAGGGGGGAGATAGCAGGGGCTCTGACAGAAATTTTCAAATCCTCTCTGGCCTCAGGAGAGGTACCAGAGGGCAGCGAATGTGGTACCATTATTCAAGAAGGGGAGCAGGGATAAACCAGGTAACTACAGGCCAATGAGTCGAACATCACTGGTAGTGAAACTATTGGAAAAAATTCTGAGGGACAGGATTAATCTCCACTTGGACAGGCAGGGATTAATCAGAGGTAGTCAGGGGGAGATCGTGTCTAATAAACTTGATTGAATTTTTCGAGGAGGTCGTAGATGTGTAGATGAGGGTAAGGCAGTTGATGTAGTCTACATGGACTTCAGTAAGGCTTTTGATAAGGTCCCAAATAGGAGATGGGTTAAGAAGCTCAGAGCCCATGGGATCCAGGGCAATTTGGTAAATTGGATCCAAAATTGGCTTAGTGGCAGGAGGCAGAGGGTGATGGTCGAGGGTGTTTTTGCGAGTGGAAGCCTGTGACCAATGGTGTACCGCAGGGATCGGTGCGGGGAGCCTTGCTGTTTGTAGTGTACATTAATGATTTAGATGTGAATATAGGAGGTATGATCAGTAAGTTCGCAGATGACACGAAAATGGGTGGTGTCGTAAATAGTGAGGAGGAAAGCAGATTGCAGAACGATATAGGCGGAGCAGTGGTGAATGGAATTTAATCCTGAGAACTGTGAGGTGATGCATTTTAGGAGGGTTAACAAGGCAAGGGAATATACAATGGATGGTAGGAACTTAGGAAGTACAGAGGGTCAGAGGGTCAGAGGGACCTTGGTGTACTCGGCCATAGATCACTGAAGGCAGCAGCACAGGTAGATAAGGGAGTTAGGAAGGCATATGGGATACTTGCCTTTATTAGCCAAGGCATAGAATATAAGAGCAGGGAGGTTATGATGGAGCTGTATAAAACGCTAGTTAGGCCACAGCTGGAGTACTGTGTGCAGTTCTGGTCACCACACTATCGGAAGGATGTGATTGCATTGGAGAGGGTGCAGAGGAGATTCACCAGGATGTTGCCTGGGCTGGAGCATTTCAGCTATGAAGAGAGACTGGGTAGGCTAGGGTTGTTTTCCTTAGAACAGAGAAGGCTGAGGGGGGACCTGATTGAGGTATACTGAATTTTGAAGGGCAGTGATAGGATAGATGGGAAGAAACTTCTTCCCTTATCGGAGGGATCAATAACCTGGGGGCATAGATTTAAGCTAAGGGGCAGGAGGTTTAGAGGTAATTTGAGGAAAAAAACTTTCACCCGGAGGGTGGTTGGAATTTGGAACACACTACCTGAAGGGGTGGTGGAGGCAGGAACCTTCACAAGATTTAAGACGTATTTAGATGAGCACTTGAAATGCCATAGCATACAAGGCTACAGGCCAAATGCTGGAAAATGGAATTAGAATAGATAGTGCTTGATGGCCATCGCAGACACGAAGGCCAAAGGGCTTGTTTCAGTGCTGTATAGCTCTATGACTCTATCAGATATTAAACAGCAATATTAACTGAACAGAGATAGTTATCATACTTACTGGATAAAACAGCTGATTCATGGTAACCTGAAAAATCAAATATATTTGGAAAGGATAAATTAAACTCGTTAAAACGCTTTCCTCTAAAATTGCAACTAATTACATCACTTTGATATAAACTATGTTACCAGAGTCAGATACATGTGATGGTGTGGATAAGGTGTTTCACAATAGTAAGAAATGTAACTTTTCAATGTGCTAAAATTCAAGTTACAATCACCTGGCTCTTTTATCTCTTTGAGTTACAAATGAATAAGTAAGAGCCAGCAGAGCAATAGCAAGATAGAGTCAACAGATTAGGAGTGACTGAGTGTGAATGAAAGTCAGCAGACCAGGGTGAAAAAGCCAACAGGTCAGCAGTGGCAAACAACCAGTAGACCAGGGTTGAGGGTGAGCCAAGAGATTAGTAAAGACAAAGCAATATTTTTGAGAGAGATGGTGGCAGGATGATAGTGCAGCTGGAGAGAGAATGCCGATGATATAATGTATATCATATCATCTGAACTGGTTACAGTGTAAGTAGAACTAAATATCAATTTAAATAAAGTGAGCATTTACCATCTATGAAGAGGCTATTGCTGTCCAGTGAATATGTTCCTAAGGTGGTGATGCTCTTTGTGTTGTCTTGGAATTCATGGTAGAGTAGAACTTTATCAACTTGCTGGGCAAAAGTGCTCTTTATGAAAGTGCAGATTGCCTCAACTGTACTTTTGCCATTACTTGCAGGTCTGCCACATAGAAATACCAGGTGGTTAATTTTTTTTTAAGATTATAAACATAATACTGAATAATTGACTGTCTGGGATTTTGAAGTCAACAGTGAATCAAGGGCACTAGTTGCTGACCTTCCAGAAAGCCTTGTTGAGAAATCCCGTAATCTCTGTGATGAGAACTTTAACTCTTTCAACGTGCAATTGATTGCAGCATTACGTTATGAGTATCAGGCTGCAGTGATGTTATCAATTTGTCCAAGCAGCCAATCACATTAACACATTAAAGATTTCTCATTGACAGCCGATCAGGAAATGAAAAGCACTAATAATCAAATCACTTTTAAGGAATTCTACAGACAGCAAAATAAAGATTCAGACATACACATGGAGTTAAGGTAGAAGCTGAAATATCATGTACAACTTTCAAAAGAAACTTAAACATGAAAAAAAATCTTGTTTAAAATATCTAGTAATTAATGAAAATTGAGACATTTAACAACATTACACAAATGTCGAAGTATTTTTTCAGTGCCAAATTGGTTGTCCAGCAGTAGTTATCATTCATATCGATGTTAAAAACCCACATACACCTCATTGAATAAGGCTTAACATTTTCTGTGGCTTTCTTACAGGGATATGAGGATTGGCGAAGTTTTTCATCAAATCAATTGATTTCACTGAGTGTTAGTTCTGGCTGGATGGGACTGGAGGGAAGGTCGACAACACAGCCTGATGTGATCCTGACCTGGCCAGCATTGAATCACAAGCTCCAACTTCAGGATTTCTGCATTGATCTGCGCTTACATTAAATCCTGAAGTTCTGGTCGTATTCAAAGGTGTAATGACAGTGAAAGCTGATAAGTGGCCGTCAAAAACCCTGCAAATTCCAGGCCAATAACTTCATCATTAGAAAGTTATTTGTCTGCAGAATAGATTTCTGAACGCAACTGAATAATGTTTATTTCTGAAATGATGGTACATTACACGATATTTGAGAAGACAGAGAGGATCTTTCACAGTTCTGAATTGGAGGTTATGCACATTGAGAAGGTTGAAGTTATTCAATCGCAGGAGGCTTACTACAGAACTCAATGCAGGTTCAGTGGATGTGCTGCACTTGCCCCCTTACCAGGTCAATGAAAGTTCTCTGAAGCCTTATTAGAACCAGCTTAACTGACCACCACTCACCGACAGTGGATAAGGCACAGTTATTGGATGTGCTCTCCATCATTTTCCAATCATCAAAGGCGCCGGCACCATTTTAGGTGCATTTGCACTTTTAAAGTCAAAGCATGTAGAAAAGAGCACTTACACATTTTCTCTCCCCTCACCCACACCCCATGGAAGAATCGGTTGATTAATTGGACATTTCCCCCCCAAAAAAATTTGATGCACATCCTGACGTTTCCCCTCCCGACCTTTAACAACTTTAACCCTTGAACCACTTTCCACCATCCCCGCCACCAATCAAAGGAGTTTTCCCTGCATTCCCACCTCCCCGCTCCCATTGCCCTGATAATTTCATTCCTCCCCCTCGCCACCAGTGTCACGCCTCGGAACTCCGAATGGAGTTCCGAAGACGCAGGAGTTCCGGCCAGCAGCCAGAATATCAGCGTGGGACAGATGCCAGGACAAGGTAAGTTGACTTGCATTAATTCCAATACATTTTAATATCAAAATGAAGTCCCCGACACCGAGCAACGGGGTGGGGGCAGCACCGAGCCCTCGCCGTCACCGGTAAAATGTGGCAGGGCCTTCTTGGTGTCGCAAGTCATGGCGGGCCTCTCCCAGAAGGATTTTCTGGGCCTCCTCACCATGACCCCCGATGTTGGAGGGCTAGTAAAATTCAGCCCATTATTTCAGGGTATTTGTAATCCTATAAAGGAAGGATTTGTATGGCATTCCCTGTTCATTTACAGGTACATTACTCAATTACTGAGATAAAGTCACTCTCCAGGAGCCAAGATATCAGATGTGTATCAGTCACACAATTATGCTCTCTGTGAGGCAGATAGTAGGATCAGTTCTGTTAAATCGACAAAGGTTGGGTGTGTGGGGAGTGTAACAATGCTGTTCGGAAATTTACCTCATCAGACTACAACATTGAGTAAATAATTTCCTAACACTCTTTTTATAACTTAATTTTTTCTTATGTAATAAATACAGGTCACTTGAACAACAATAATAGGTTGTGGATTCAGTTTGACTTGGAATTTTGACAGTAATAGTTAATTTCTTACCTGAAAGATACAGACTGACAATTCGAGAATGTTGAATTTACTTTGCTATTGCCATACAGATTATTGAGCTGTAGAAAATTAAAATGTTGCACTTTAGTATGAAAAATGCAATGAAATATAACATTTTCTTCCTAGATGACTTGATAACATGCTTACCTTGTCAAGAATGCTGTTCGATTCAGCCACGTACAATGAGGAACTGAGATTTTGTAGACTTGGTGTGAATGATAGTGTGAGCACATTGAAGGTTACATTAAATTTTTTTGTCTGAGTTTCTTGAGCTGGATTGTCTGTTACAGGTACAATGGGGGGTTCCACTATAAAAGAAAAAAGATGCAAAGCAAAATGAGATCAAAACATTTAAATGTATTCAAATAAGGATGACAGCTTATTGGCCCAGATTTTGCTGTGAGTGGTGAAGGAATTACTTTTGCTGTTCACCTCGTGTACAACTGCCCACAGATTTTTAATGGGCTTGTCAGTGGTGATTTCTACTCTTCCACTGTCAATTTGTATCTGGCACCCTGTACAGAGGATCTCTGGCATATGCAAGCAAGAGGAAAGCTCTTCAACCAATCATACTGAAGAATCCTCATGGCAGACAAAGCAGGAAATAATAAACAGGAAATATATGTTAAATTTAAATCATTGTACTGTAAGTCAAATAAAGCTTGGGTCATACATGGGACGAAGTAAAAGACATAAAAATAGCAAAGCATAAAGTCTATAGAAAAAATGATTTGTTTTTTATTTCTTTAAAGTCTGCAACAGTAGTTTTCTTCTGAGGGAATGAGACTTCACACTTGTAAAATTATTTTTTTCAGGGCCAGAGGGGTTGTTCATCAGTAATTCTGACTTACTAAGCTCCTGATTGAAAAAGGCTTAAATTTTCCATCGGTCTTAAATGCGATAATTGTAGTAACTAACCAAAGTTCGCACCTTCACAGTGATTTCTGTGGAGATTCCATTGACAAGGACTGCAACAGGGCAGCCTATGGAGGAACAGGGTATGACTGACAGCAGCTTCTGAATTTTCATATTTAACAGCACACGTGTAAACGCCAGAAGTTGTTGTCCATTTTACCCTGTAATTACGGTGAACGCTGACAAATCAACATTGTTGGTACAGCATATTTTGGGCTATTAAGTGAGATCTCCCTGGGTGTGCGAGCAGGCACGTTGAAATTGAACATGTTGGAGCTAACATGCAGAGAGGAACACACCCATTTAACTTCCTTTACAGCCATGAGCTTAGATTTGCTATTTTCTCATTGTTGTAGTATCTAGAAGATGCAGTGCACCTGGGGTAAGACTCAAGGAAATCCTCCTGTCAATTCCATTCAAAATTTCACTGGATTCCACCTGCAACCCACTGAGCCAAAGGGAATGAGGCCTGGGCCTCAAAATGCACCGGACTACCTGTCAGGTCTATTGGGTGGCTGTCAAGTGCATTCTACTGGCTCACTGTGGGAGAGAAATCTACCTGCATCTCTCTATACTTCAAACCATCAGGGATGTTTCAAATGATGGTAAAAAGGAAAACATTTCAAATGATGGTAAAAAAAATCAAAATAGTTGATAGTTTCTCTACATAAATATAAATCTCGATGTTGTTCCTGTCTGTACCTGTCATTAAGCTCGTTGTTCGTGTTGTGGATGCTTCACTGGAGGTTACTCGTGCCGCTGAGCTTGTTGCAGGTACAGTTGTGGAGGGTTGAATAGAAGTAGAAGGAGTTTCTGATGCTGACGGTGTCAGAATAGACGATGATTCTGTTGCATGAAATAGGACATATAGACTGTTACCCTGGTGTACATGGATCAAACAGTCACCCTTTACCTTTGCCTGAAAATTGTCAAACTGCTGCATTCGGTGATTATGGGGTAGAATTCCAATATTGGCACAGTACTGGAATTTAATATTGGAGCACACTCCAGCTCTGTCAAACTTCTATTGCTTCAATTCACAAACAGCAGATTCAAAGTGAGTTTTTCTCTGCCCAGTTCTCCATGTCCTAACAGTTTTGGCTGTATTTAGGGAGGAAGGGGGTTCATGATGCTTGATATGCTGCCATACGACTCAGTACTAGGAAGCAGATATAGGTGCTTTATTGAGCTGCAAGTGGCTTCACCTTGAACAGATCAAATGACATTTAACTTAGGAGCGTCTCTAAATTCCTGGCATCACTTTTCTTTTTGTTCTGGCAGGCCGAGGGTTCTCCCTCTCAGAGGGGACCACTCCAGAATCATATCATTTTACTGGGTGGGTGCTCCTGCAGAAACATTACTTGTGTAGACACCTGCCCGTTTACAAAGATAACCATGCATCAGGAGGCAAACGCAGCAGATGGAGGTTGCGTATCATCACAATTTGAATCGTGGAATTGGTACTGTCATGTTTTAGCACACGTTAGCTGCACAGTGCATCAGCTGCACAGATCATTGATTTGCACCTATGCTGGGTAACAGTGTCAATTCCATGTCACAATGTGTGCTCTTCAAGCTTCCACCATCTCAATACTAAAGCTTTGTTCAGGGGAAAATTTAGTTTGTAGGAGATGGGAGTAAATATGGGTAGGGTGAGATGATGAGCTGGACTTTATTTCGGCAACAGGGGCCCCAAACGGCAGCCGGAAGATCAAGAGGAGGGCGACACCACCTCGGACTGTTTATGGACCCCTGACTGTATTCAGCAGCAGGCAGGTATTTAACAGTGATGGGCACTGCTGGTACTGCAGGAGGCCCAGAGCACCAAATATGGAGGAGGCACCTGGACTAAGGTAAGTGAGGTCAGGTTCACCAGGGCCTGTCAGCCAGGCCCCGTTGGGAGGGTTAAGGGTGCGGTTGGTGAGGACGGGAGGGGGTCTTGCCACCCAGGTGGCAAGTGCTGCTTGTTGTGGGGGTGGGCCCCATCCGTGGGCCATGGATTTCCCCGAGAGGAACGAACCCCCACTCCACTGAGCTCGCTAGGAGGTCGCCAGATCTGATCTGGCAGTGTCTCCACGTGGCGACGGGCTGCTACAACATTGACTAAATGCCAGCAGAGGCAGAATGTGGCCCTTAAATGGCCCTTATTAGGCCACCTAAGTAGCTTAACTGGCCTCCCAGTGGACTTCCCGTCCACCCCGGTGCCTGCCCTGGATATGACATCATCGGGCCCCCGTCCCATGCGACCCTACACCATTTTGTCAGCACACACCACCCCCCACCGCCCTCACGTCTCGCCAGCTAGTCTCCATCAATGGGCCTAATCTGCAACAGAAAAACTTTTTTTATTCTTTCAGGGGTTTTGAGCTTCGCTGGCAATGCCAGCATTTGTTGCCCATCACTAATTGCCTTTGCGAAGGTGGTGGGGAGCTGCCTTTCTGAACTGCTGCAGTGCATCCAGTGTGGGTACAGGTACAGTGTTGTTAGGAAGGATGTTCCAGGTTTTTGACCCATTGACGGTGAAGGAATGGTGATATAGTTCCAAGTCAGGATGATGTGTGGCTTGGAGGGGAACTTGCTGGTGTTGCCATGCGTCTACAAGGTGGAAGAAGTCACGGGTTTGGAATGTGCTGTCGAAGGAGACTTTGTGAGTTGCCTGCAGGTTCCTGCTCACCAGCTCAAAAGAGCAGGTTATTATGGGGACACATTGGGAAGGAAGTTCGATCACTGAGGTGAACTGGCACCTCTTATTTTAACTGCCTTGGCTTGAGTCGAGCCCCCTGTAGTTGGTTGTGCAGTTGCACTTGATGGTGCAGGACCTGATGCAGAGGTCAGTGTTACAGTGTGTACATTTGCAATCGATAATTCCGTTCTTGCTGTGAAAGTAGTTCATGACGTTATTGAAACAAACAGAAAACTTGTATTGACGTACTAAGACCTGTGCATTAAATGCAATGTTTTGCAAAAACTCATATATAATGCAAATTGCTTTGTAAGTTGACAGCCATGTGGCAACAGCGGCAAAGCAGCAAGTGTCATTTGAATATGAATCCACCCTGCATTATTACAGCTGACAACATACCATTATAATTCTTTCATTATTGTTATGAATGCTGGACTTTGTAGTATGGTTATGTGTGAAAAATTTTAATGCAGTATAAAGTGGAGATTCAGAGGAAACATGTGACTTCACACAAACTCTGCCCAGAGACAAGCCAGAGTTCTTGGTTACCCTGAGAGCAAGGAACCCAGATCAAAGACCATTTCAAAGTAGGGTGCATATTTGTAACACCAAAAGGACAATGGGTTTCGCTCTCGCAGAATCAGAGATTGTAAACAGGGAGCCAGGAGCTCTAAAATGCAGATCTGAATTGCAATTTCTAACACCTGGAAAGAAAGGAAGGCCAAGGTGGTTTTGCGATGGTCAGACTTATGGTTTCCAAGAATTATCAGAGACAAACAACGATTGACTTTTGATCTGGATAAATTCAAGCGGCTTACCTAGTTCTGGAGGCTGAAAGGAAGAAACAAAGACCATCAGAGTTGAGCAACCTAACTATAGAGAGAGAGAGGCCAGTGGGCTGTTCCTGGGTAGACCTCTGCTCTCAGATCACCGATACAACAAAAGGCTGCTAAGATTTGAACTCAGTGAGAAGGCTCGAGGTTTGCAGAGGAGGACAGGTCAATGGGCCCACCAGAGATTGCCATATTAATTGAAGTTCAGCTGAATGTGCTCAGAAGACATGAGTGAAAAGGATGTTGGTTTTGAGAAGGACACTGGGAGATCCAAACCAATAGAGTTCTGAGGAGTTTGGGACTTTTAACGACAAGGATATATTTTCAATGAGAATACTGTAATGTATAAATGTGGTGTGGGTTTTTTGAGTGTGTTGTCAAAAAAATATGCTCTGTGAAATGAATAATTTTACTAAATCGATTGGAAACTTACAAAAAGGAGGAAAGCTGGAATATTACAGACAACATTAACAAAGACTTTGCCACAGCTAAAAATGGTCGCCACCATTTACATTTGAGAACCTTGCGCATTCCAAGGCATCAAAAGTGGAGACACATTTCTGATTAGCCTGTATGCAAAACAATGGCTCACCCGATTGATTGAACTACCTGAGATTGTATCAGCATGAATGCACCAAGAGTCATTTACAAGTGATTATCCTGTGTCTAATTCTAGCCAACCACTTACTACTGTAACAATTTCCTCCCTTTCCAGTATCTGTTTCTAACTAACAGTAGCTTAAATGGAATCAGAATGGAATGATTGAAAAGGGAGCTCTCGGATATTTACCACTTATTGAAGCGAGTGTTGTTGTGACTGTCGTTGCTTCAGTTGTCCATGTTTCAGTAGAGCTCACGGTAGTTGTTGGCGCCATTGTACTTGTTAAGGCAGGAAAGGATGCAGTGGTTAGTGCTGCAGTGGAGGTCTGTGCATTTGCAGTCGATGTCTCTGCCGCTGTAATTAAGATAGGTGCTCACACTATTGAGGACATCAGGAAACATTGAACAACATACCTATATTTCTGTCTAAAATTTGTGCTTTATGTTTTGTCAAAACTCTAACATGGTGCAGGTTACAGTGGATTGTAACATAGCCTTGTTGAATCAGGAGAAATGCACCAAGTGTCATTTGCACTTGATTCTCCGGTTAGTAATTCACACCAACAACATACTGCTGTAATATTTCCCTGCTTTTCCAGTATCCATTTCTAACTGTCAGTCGCTCAAAGGAAATCAGAATGGAATGACTCAAAAGCCTTATATTTACCACTTGTTGAAGCGAGTGTAGTTGTAACTGTTGATGCTTCAGTTGTTGGTGCTTCTGTAGAGCTGACTGTGGTTGTTGATGCTATTGTACTTGATGACGTGGGAGCTGATGTGGAGGTCAGTGCTGCCGTGGATGCCTCTGTATTCAACGCAGAAGTTCCTGTTGCTGTCATCAAAATAGGTTTTGTTAAATTAATGTTGGCCGTGATAATGGAACAATACACGATGATTTTTGCATGAAATTCAACTTCTTAATTCTGCTAAAACTTCTAGCTGAAGCAACTTATTCAGTAATGTAACATCGCAATATTGCAACAGCAGTAAAGCACCAAATATCATTGGTACATGTTTATTCCACATTTAAATGTAGCCAATAGATTACTACTATAACATTTTGTTACTTTTCCAATCTATGTTTCTAAACTTGCAATAGACTGAAAGGAATCAAAATGGTAGAAGTGATAATAGAGCAGTTGTAGACTCACCACTTGTTGAAGGGAGCAGTGTGGTGACTGTCGTTGCTTCAGTTGTGGATGCTTCAGTAGAACCCGCTGTAGTTTTTGGGGCTAATGTGCTTTTTGAGACAGGAACTGATGTAGTGATTGGTGCTGCAGTGGAGGTCTGTGTATTTGCAGTCGATGTTTCTGCTGCTGTGATAAAAACAGCTACTATTGTTATTGCGAAACAAAAAGCAAGGAACAACATACCAATATTTTTCCACAGAATTTGTGCTCGATGAGTTGCTAAAACTCATGAATCAAGAAAGTTACTCAGTAACGTGTCATGGACTTGGTGCATCAGCAGTAATGCAGCAAATGTTTTTTGCATAAGATCCTTCCATGCGCTGACTACTGCCAACAATATACTACGATAAACCTTTGTAACCTTTCCAGTATGTGTTTCACAAATTGCAGTAGTTTGAAAGCAATAGAAATTGCACAACTGATAAGAGGCCACTGGTACACTCACCACTTGTTGAAGTGAGTGGTGCTGTGCTTGTCGTTGCCACAGTTGTCGATGCTTCAGTCGAACTCAAAATAGTTGTTGGCGCGATTGTACTTGCTGAGGCAGGAACTGATGTTGTGGTTGGTGCTGCAGTGGAGGTCTGTGCATTTGCAGTCGATGTCTCTGCCGCTGTAATTAAAATTGGTGCTAACACTATTGAGGACATCAGGAGGCATTGAACAACATACCTATATTTCTGTCTAAAATATGTGCTTTATGTTTTGTCAAAACTCTTACATGGTGCAGGTTACAGTGTCATGTACCATACCCTTGTTGCATCAGGAGGAATGCACCAAGTGTCATTTATTTGCACATGGTTCTCCCGTGTGTAATTCACACCAACAATGTACTGCTGTAACATTTCCCTACTTTTCCAGTATCCATTTCTAACGAGTAGTTGCTCAAAAGGAATCAGAATGGAAAGACTGAAAATGGAGTTCTCGTATATTTACCACTTGTTGATGCGAGTGTTGTTGTGACTGTTGTTGCTTCAGTTGTTGGTGCTTCAGTAGAGCTGACTGTGGTTGTTGATGCTATTGTACTTGATGACGTGGGAGCTGATGCGGAGGTCAGTGCTGTCGTGGATGACTGTGTGTTCAATGCTGAAGTTCTTGTTGCTGTCATCAAATAAGGTATTATTGTAATTGTTGTTGTCAGATATAATGGAACAATACACCATGATTTTTTGCATTGAATTCACCATCTTCATTCTGCTAAAATTCCGAGCTAAAGCAACTTATTCAGTAATGTAAGGTAACAATGCTGCAACACAAGTAAAGCACCAAATATCATTAGTCCATGTTTATTCCACATGTAAATGTAGCCAACAGAATGCTACTATAAAATTTTGTTACTTTTCCATTCCATGTTTCTAAACATGCAATAGATTGAAAAGAATCAGAAAGGTATAAGTGATAACAGAGCAGTCGTCGACTCACCACTTGTTGAAGGGAGCAGTGTGGTGACTGTCGTTGCTACAGTTGTGGATGCTTCAGCAGAAACCGCTGTAGTTGTTGGCGCTAATGTACTTGTTGAGGCAGGAACTGATGTCGTGATTGGTGCTGCAGTGGAGGTCTGTGAATTTGCAGTCGATGTTTCTGCTGCTGTGATAAAAACAGCTGCTATCGTATTGAGAAATAAAAAGCATGGAGCAACATAGTAATACTTTTCCCCAAAATTTGTGCTCGATACGTTGCTAAAGCTCATGGATAAAGAAAGTTACTCAGTGACGTGACATCGACTTGTTGCATCAGCAGTAATGCAGCAAATGCTTTTTGCATTAGATCCTCCCATGCGATGACTACTGCCAACAATATACTCCTATAAACATTTTTAACTTTTCGAGAATGTGTTTCTCAACTTGAAGGCAATAATAATTGCACAACTGACAAGAGGGCACTGGTATACTCACCACTTGAAGTCAGTGGTGCTGTGTTTGTCGCTGGCACAGTTGTCAATGCTTCAGTCGAACTCACAGTAGTTGTTGGCACTATTGTGCTTGTTGAGGCAGGAACTGATGTAGTGGTTGGTGCTGCAGTGGAAGTATGTACATTTGCATTCGATGTCGCTGCCGCTGTAATTAAAATAGGTGCTATCACCATTGAGGTCAACAAAAAGCATTGAACAAGATAGCTATATTTCTGCCCAAAATTTGTGCTCTGTGTTTTGGTAAAGCGCTTATATAGTGCAAGTTACTTGGTATTGTAACGTAACCTTGTTGCATCAGCATGAATGCACCAAGTGTCATTAACAAGTGATTCTCCTGTGTCTAATTCTAGCCAGCAACTTTTGACTGTAACATTTTCCCACCTTTCCAGTATCTGTTTCGAACTACCAGTCGCTGCAAAGGAATCAGAATGGAATGTCTCAAAAGTGAGCTGCCGTATATTTACCACTTGTTGATGCGAGTGTTGTTGTGACTGTTGTTGCTTCAGTTGTTGGTGCTTCAGAAGAGCTGACTGTGGTTGTCGATGTTATTGTACTTGATGATACGAGAGCTGATGTTGAGGTCAGTGCAGCTGTGGATGACTGTGTATTCAATGCTGAAGTTCTTGTTGCTGTCATGGAAATATGTTTTATTGTAATTGTTGTTGTCAGATATAATCGAACAATACACTCTGATTTTTGCATTGAATTCAACATCATCATTCTGCTAAAATTACTAGCTGAAGCAAGGTATTGAGTAATGTAAGGTAACACTATTGCAGCACCATTAAAGCTCCAGATATCCTTTTACATGTTTATTCCACATGTAAATGTAGCCAAAAGTATATTTTTATAACATTTTGTTACTTATCCATTCTGTGTTTCTAAACTTGCAATAGATTGAAAGGAATCAGAATGGTATAAGTGATAATAGAGCAGTCCTATACTCACCACTTGTTGAAGGGAACAGTGTGCTTACTGTCATTGCTAAAGTTGTGGATGCTTCAGTAGAACCCGCTGTAGTTGTTGGCGCTAATGTGCTTGTTGAGGCAGGAACTGATGTAGTGATTGGTGCTGCAGTGGAGGTCTGTGTATTTGCAGTCGATGTTTCTGCTGCTGTTATAAAAACAGCTGCTATTGTTATTGTGAAACAAAACGCATGGAACAACATACCAATATGTTTACCCAGAATTTGTGCTCGATGAGTTGCTGAAACTCATGAATAAATAGAGTTGCTCTGTAACGTGTCATCGACTTGCTGCTTCAGCAGTAATGCAGCAAATGCATTTTCATCAGATCCTTCCATGCGCTGACTGCTGCCAACAATATTCTCTTATAGACTTTTGTTCCCTTTCCAGTATGTGTTTCACAACCTGCAGTGGTTTGAAAGCAATAAAAATTGCTGAACTGATTTGAGGGCACTGGGAGACTCACCACTGGTATACTCACATAGGTAGGTGGTAGGGAAATATAGGGACAGGTGGGGATGTGGTAGGAATATGGAATTAGTGTAGGATTTGTATAAATGGGTGGTTGATGGTCGGCACAGACTCGGTGGACCGAAGGGCCTGTTTCAATGTTGTATCTCTAAACTAAACTAAGCTAAACTAAAGTTGTTGAAGTGAGTTGTGTTGTATTTCCCGTTGCCACAGTTGTCGATGCTTTAGTCGAACTCACAGTAGTTCTGGCGCTGTTGTACTTGTTGAGGCAGGAACTAATGTAGTGGTTGATGCTGCAGTGGAGGTCTGTGCATTTGCAGTCGATGTCTCTGCCGCTGTAACTAAAATAGGTGCTAACACTATTGAGGACATCAGGAAGCATTGAACAACATAGCTATATTTCTGCACAATATTTGTGCTCTGTGTTTTGCTAAAGCGCTTATATAGTGCAAGTTACTGAATAATGTAACGTAACCTTGTTGCATCAGCATGAATGCACCAAGCGTCATTTACAAGTGATTCTCCTGTGTCTAATTCTAGCCAGCAACTTATGACTGTAACATTTTCCTACCTGTCCAGTATCTGTTTCTAACTACCAGCAGCTGCAAAGGAATCAGAATGGAATGACTGAAAAGGGAGCTCCCATATATTTACCATTTGTTGACACGAATGTTGTTGTGACTGTTGTTGCTTCAGTTGTTGGTGCTTCAGGAGAGCTGACTGTGGTTGTCGATGCTATTGTACTTGATGATGTGGGAGCTGATGTGGAGGTCAGTGCTGCCGTAGATGACTGTGTATTCAATGCTGAAGTTCTTGTAGCTGTCATCGAAATAGGTTTATTGTAATTGTTGTCAGATATAATGGAACAATACACTATTATTTTTGCATTGAATTCACCATCGTCATTCTGCTAAAATTCCTTGCTAAAGCAAGGTATTCAGTAATGTAAGGTAACAGTATTGCAGCACCATTAAAACACCAGATATCCTTTGTACATATTTATTCCACATGTAAATGGAGTGAAAAGAATACTTTTATAACATTTTGTTACTTTATCCATGCTATGTTTCTAAACTTGCAATAGATTGAACAGAATCAGAATGGTATAAGAGAAATAGAGCAGTCCTATACTCACCACTTGTTGAAGGGAGCAGTGTGGTGACTGTTGCTGCTACAGTTGTGGATGCTTCAGTAGAACTCGCTGTAGTTGTTGGCGCTAATGTGCTTGTTGAGGCAGGAACTGATGTAGTGATTGGTGCTGCAGTGGAGGTTTGTGTATTTGCAGTTTCTGCTGCTGTTATAAAAACAGCTGCTATTGTTATTGTGAAACAAAAAGCATGGAACAACATACCAATATTTTTACCCAGAGTTTGTGCTCGATGAGTTGCTGAAACTCATGGATAAAGAAAGTTACTCAGTAATGTGTCATCGACTTGCTGCATCAGCAGTAATGCAGCAAATGCTTTTTGCATAAGATCCTTCCATGCGCTGACTACTGCCAACAATAAACTCCGATAAACGTTTGTTACCTTTCCAGGATGTGTTTCGCAACTTGCAGCAGTTTGAAAGCAATCAAAATTGCACAACTGATAAGAGGGCACTGGTATACTCACCACTTGTTGAAGTGAGTGGTGCTGTGCTTGTCGTTGCCACAGTTGTCGATGCTTCAGTCGAACTCACAGTAGTTGTTGGCGCTATTGTACTTGTTGAGGCAGGAAATGATGTAGTGGTTGGTGCTGCAGTGGAGGTCTGTGCATTTGCAGTCGATGTCTCTGCCGCTGTAACTAAAATAGGTGCTAACACTATTGAGGACATCAGGAAGCATTGAACAACATACCTATATTTCTGTCCAAAATTTGTGCTTTATGTTTTGTTAAAACTCTTACATGGAGCAGGTTACAGTGTAATGTAACATAGCCTTGTTGCATCAGGAAAAATGCACCAAGTGTCATTTGCACATGATTTTCCCGTGAGCAATTCATACCAACAACTTACTACTGTCATATTTCCCTACTTTTGCAGTATCCGTTTCTAACGAGCGGTGAGTCAAAAGGAATCAGAATGGAAGACTGAAAATGGAGCTCTCGTATATTTACCACTTGTTGAAGCGAATGTTGTGACTGTTGTTGCTTCAGTTGTTGGTGCTTCAGTAGAGCTGACTGTGGTTATTGATGCTATTGTACTTATTGATGCGGCAGCTGATGTGGAGGTCAGTGCTGCCGTGGATGACTGTGTATTCAACGCTGAAGTTCTTGTTGCTGTCATCAAATAAGGTTTTATTGTAATTGTTGTCAGATATAATCGAACAATACACTATGATTTTTTGCATTGAATTCACCATCTTCATTCTGCTAAAATTCCTAGCAAAAGCAACTTATTCAGTAATGTAAGGTAACAATGCTGCAACACAAGTAAAGCACCAAATATCATTAGTCCATGTTTATTCCACATGTAAATGTAACCAACAGAATGCTAGTATAAAATTTTGTTACTTTTCCATTCTATGTTTCTAAACATGCAATAGATCGAAAAGAATCAGAAAGGTATCAGTGATAATAGAGCTGTCGGCTACTCACCACTTGTTGAAGGGAGCAGTGTGGTGACTGTCGTTGCTACAGTTGTGGATGCTTCAGTAGAACCCGCTGTAGTTGTTGTCGCTAATGTACTTGTTGAGGCAGGAACTGATGTAGTGATTGGTGCTGCAGTGGAGGTCTGTGAATTTGCAGTCGATGTTTCTGCTGCTGTGATAAAAACAGCTGCTATCGTATTGAGAAATAAAAAGCATGGAACAACATAGTAATATTTTTCCCCAGAATTTGTGCTCGATGAGTTGCTAAAGCTCATGGATAAAGAAAGTTACTCTGTAACGTGACATAGACTTGTTGCATCAACAGTAATGCAACAAATGCATTTTGTATCAGATCCTCCCATGCGATGACTACTGCCAACAATATACTACGATAAACTGTTTTAACTTTTCGAGAATGTGTTTCTCAACTTGAAAGCAATACAAATTGCACAACTGATAAGAGGGCACTGGTATACTCACCACTTGTTGAAGTCAGTGGTGCTGTGTTTGTCGTTGCCACAATTGTCGATGCTTCTGTAGAACTCACAGTACTTATTGGCGCTATTGTACTTGTTGAGGCAGGAACTGATGTAGTGATTGGTGCTGCAGTGGAGGTCTGCACCTTTGCAGTCGATGTCTCTGCCTCTGTAAATAAAATAGGTGCTATCACCATTGAGGTCAACAAAAAGTATTGAACAAGATAGCTATATTTCTGCCCAAAATTTGTGCTCTGTGTTTTGCTAAAGCGCTTATATAGTGCAAGTTACTGAATAATGTAACGTAACCTTGTTGCATCAGCATGAATGCACCAAGCGTCATTTACAAGTGACTCTCCTGTGTCTAATTCTAGCCAGCAACTTATGACTGTAACATTTTCCTACCTTTCCAGTATCTGTTTCTAACTACCAGCAGCTGCAAAGGAATCAGAATGGAATGACTGAAAAGGGAGCTCCCATATATTTACCATTTGTTGACACGAATGTTGTTGTGACTGTTGTTGCTTCAGTTGTTGGTGCTTCAGGAGAGCTGACTGTGGTTGTCGATGCTATTGTACTTGATGATGTGGGAGCTGATGTGGAGGTCAGTGCTGCCGTGGATGACTGTGTATTCAATGCTGAAGTTCTTGTTGCTGTCATCGAAATAGGTTTATTGTAATTGTTGTCAGATATAATCGAACAATACACTATTATTTTTGCATTGAATTCACCATCGTCATTCTGCTAAAATTCCTTGCTAAAGCAAGGTATTCAGTAATGTAAGGTAACAGTATTGCAGCACCATTAAAGCACCAGATATCCTTTGTACATATTTATTCCACATGTAAATGGAGCGAAAAGAATACTTTTATAACATTTTGTTACTTTATCCATGCTATGTTTCTAAACTTGCAATAGATTGAACAGAATCAGAATGGTATAAGAGAAATAGAGCAGTCCTATACTCACCACTTGTTGAAGGGAGCAGTGTGGTGACTGTCGCTGCTACAGTTGTGGATGCTTCAGTAGAACTCGCTGTAGTTGTTGGCGCTAATGTGCTTGTTGAGGCAGGAACTGATGTAGTGATTGGTGCTGCAGTGGAGGTTTGTGTATTTGCAGTTTCTGCTGCTGTTATAAAAACAGCTGCTATTGTTATTGTGAAACAAAAAGCATGGAACAACATACCAATATTTTTACCCAGAGTTTGTGCTCGATGAGTTGCTGAAACTCATGGATAAAGAAAGTTACTCAGTAATGTGTCATCGACTTGCTGCATCAGCAGTAATGCAGCAAATGCTTTTTGCATAAGATCCTTCCATGCGCTGACTACTGCCAACAATAAACTCCGATAAACGTTTGTTACCTTTCCAGGATGTGTTTCTCAACTTGCAGCAGTTTGAAAGCAATACAAATTGCACAACTGATAAGAGGGCACTGGTATACTCACCACTTGTTGAAGTCAGTGGTGCTGTGTTTGTCGTTGCCACAATTGTCGATGCTTCTGTAGAACTCACAGTACTTATTGGCGCTATTGTACTTGTTGAGGCAGGAACTGATGTAGTGATTGGTGCTGCAGTGGAGTTCTGCACCTTTGCAGTCGATGTCTCTGCCTCTGTAAATAAAATAGGTGCTATCACCATTGAGGTCAACAAAAAGTATTGAACAAGATAGCAATATTTTTGCCCAAAATTTGTGCTCTGTGTTTTGCTAAAGCGCTTATATAGTGCAAGTTACTGAATAATGTAACGTAACCTTGTTGCATCAGCATAAATGCACCAAGCGTCATTTACAAGTGATTCTCCTGTGTCTAATTCTAGCCAGCAACTTATGACTGTAACATTTTCCTACCTTTCCAGTATCTGTTTCTAACTACCAGCAGCTGCAAAGGAATCAGAATGGAATGACTGAAAAGGGAGCTCCCATATATTTACCATTTGTTGACACGAATGTTGTTGTGACTGTTGTTGCTTCAGTTGTTGGTGCTTCAGGAGAGCTGACTGTGGTTGTCGATGCTATTGTACTTGATGATGTGGGAGCTGATGTGGAGGTCAGTGCTGCCGTGGATGACTGTGTATTCAATGCTGAAGTTCTTGTTGCTGTCATCGAAATAGGTTTATTGTAATTGTTGTCAGATATAATCGAACAATACACTATTATTTTTGCATTGAATTCACCATCGTCATTCTGCTAAAATTCCTTGCTAAAGCAAGGTATTCAGTAATGTAAGGTAACAGTATTGCAGCACCATTAAAGCACAAAGCATCCTTTGTACATATTTATTCCACATGTAAATGGAGTGAAAAGAATACTTTTATAACATTTTGTTACTTTATCCATGCTATGTTTCTAAACTTGCAATAGATTGAACAGAATCAGAATGGTATAAGAGAAATAGAGCAGTCCTATACTCACCACTTGTTGAAGGGAGCAGTGTGGTGACTGTCGCTGCTACAGTTGTGGATGCTTCAGTAGAACTCGCTGTAGTTGTTGGCGCTAATGTGCTTGTTGAGGCAGGAACTGATGTAGTGATTGGTGCTGCAGTGGAGGTCTGTGTATTTGCAGTTTCTGCTGCTGTTATAAAAACAGCTGCTATTGTTATTGTGAAACAAAAAGCATGAACAACATACCAATATTTTTACCCAGAGTTTGTGCTCGATGAGTTGCTGAAACTCATGGATAAAGAAAGTTACTCAGTAATGTGTCATCGACTTGCTGCATCAGCAGTAATGCAGCAAATGCTTTTTGCATAAGATCCTTCCATGCGCTGACTACTGCCAACAATAAACTCCGATAAACTTTTGTTACCTTTCCAGTATGTGTTTCACAACTTGCAGCAGTTTGAAAGCAATTAAACTTGCACAACTAATAAGAGGGCACTGGTATACTCACCACTTGTTGAAGTGAGTGATGCTGTGTTTGTCATTGCCACAGTTGTCAATGCTTCAGTCGAACTCACAGTAGTTGTTGGCGCTATTGTACTTGTTGAGGCAGGAACTGATGTAGTGGTTGGTGCTGCAGTGGAGGTTTGTGCATTTGCAGTCGATGTCTCTGCCGCTGTAACTAAAATAGGTGCTAACACTATTGAGGACATCAGGAAGCATTGAACAACATACCTATATTTCTGTCCAAAATTTGTGCTTTATGTTTTGTTAAAACTCTTACATGGAGCAGGTTACAGTGTAATGTAACATTGCCTTGTTGCATCAGGAAAAATGCACCAAGTGTCATTTGCACATGATTTTCCCGTGAGCAATTCATACCAACAACTTACTACTGTCATATTTCTCTACTTTTCCAGTATCCGTTTCTAACGAGCGGTGAGTCAAAAGGAATCAGAATGGAAAGACTGAAAATGGAGCTCTCGTATATTTACCACTTGTTGAAGCGAATGTTGTGACTGTTGTTGCTTCAGTTGTTGGTGCTTCAGTAGAGCTGACTGTGGTTGTTGATGCTATTGTACTTATTGATGCGGGAGCTGATGTGGAGGTCAGTGCTGCCGTGGATGACTGTGTATTCAACGCTGAAGTTCTTGTTGCTGTCATCAAATAAGGTTTTATTGTAATTGTTGTTGTCAGATATAATCGAACAATACACTATGATTTTTTGCATTGAATTCACCATCTTCATTCTGCTAAAATTCCTAGCAAAAGCAACTTATTCAGTAATGTAAGGTAACAATGCTGCAACACAAGTAAAGCACCAAATATCATTAGTCCATGTTTATTCCACATGTAAATGTAACCAACAGAATGCTAGTATAAAATTTTGTTACTTTTCCATTCTATGTTTCTAAACATGCAATAGATCGAAAAGAATCAGAAAGGTATCAGTGATAATAGAGCTGTCGGCTACTCACCACTTGTTGAAGGGAGCAGTGTGGTGACTGTCGTTGCTACAGTTGTGGATGCTTCAGTAGAACCCGCTGTAGTTGTTGGCGCTAATGTACTTGTTGAGGCAGGAACTGATGTAGTGATGGGTGCTGCAGTGGAGGTCTGTGAATTTGCAGTCGATGTTTCTGCTGCTGTGATAAAAACAGCTGCTATCGTATTGAGAAATAAAAAGCATGGAACAACATAGTAATATTTTTCCCCAGAATTTGTGCTCGATGAGTTGCTAAAGCTCATGGATAGAGAAAGTTACTCTGTAACGTGACATAGACTTGTTGCATCAACAGTAATGCAACAAATGCATTTTGTATCAGATCCTCCCATGCGATGACTACTGCCAACAATATACTACGATAAACTGTTTTAACTTTTCGAGAATGTGTTTCTCAACTTGAAAGCAATACAAATTGCACAACTGATAAGAGGGCACTGGTATACTCACCACTTGTTGAAGTCAGTGGTGCTGTGTTTGTCGTTGCCACAATTGTCGATGCTTCTGTAGAACTCACAGTACTTATTGGCGCTATTGTACTTGTTGAGGCAGGAACTGATGTAGTGATTGGTGCTGCAGTGGAGGTCTGCACCTTTGCAGTCGATGTCTCTGCCTCTGTAAATAAAATAGGTGCTATCACCATTGAGGTCAACAAAAAGTATTGAACAAGATAGCTATATTTCTGCCCAAAATTTGTGCTCTGTGTTTTGCTAAAGCGCTTATATAGTGCAAGTTACTGAATAATGTAACGTAACCTTGTTGCATCAGCATGAATGCACCAAGCGTCATTTACAAGTGATTCTCCTGTGTCTAATTCTAGCCAGCAACTTATGACTGTAACATTTTCCTACCTTTCCAGTATCTGTTTCTAACTACCAGCAGCTGCAAAGGAATCAGAATGGAATGACTGAAAAGGGAGCTCCCATATATTTACCATTTGTTGACACGAATGTTGTTGTGACTGTTGTTGCTTCAGTTGTTGGTGCTTCAGGAGAGCTGACTGTGGTTGTCGATGCTATTGTACTTGATGATGTGGGAGCTGATGTGGAGGTCAGTGCTGCCGTGGATGACTGTGTATTCAATGCTGAAGTTCTTGTTGCTGTCATCGAAATAGGTTTATTGTAATTGTTGTCAGATATAATCGAACAATACACTATTATTTTTGCATTGAATTCACCATCGTCATTCTGCTAAAATTCCTAGCAAAAGCAACTTATTCAGTAATGTAAGGTAACAATGCTGCAACACAAGTAAAGCACCAAATATCATTAGTCCATGTTTATTCCACATGTAAATGTAACCAACAGAATGCTAGTATAAAATGTTGTTACTTTTCCATTCTATGTTTCTAAACATGCAATAGATCGAAAAGAATCAGAAAGGTATCAGTGATAATAGAGCTGTCGGCTACTCACCACTTGTTGAAGGGAGCAGTGTGGTGACTGTCGTTGCTACAGTTGTGGATGCTTCAGTAGAACCCGCTGTAGTTGTTGGCGCTAATGTACTTGTTGAGGCAGGAACTGATGTAGTGATTGGTGCTGCAGTGGAGGTCTGTGAATTTGCAGTCGATGTTTCTGCTGCTGTGATAAAAACAGCTACTATTGTTATTGTGAAAGAAAAAGCATGGAACAACATAGTAATATTTTTCCCCAGAATTTGTGCTCGATGAGTTGCTAAAGCTCATGGATAAAGAAAGTTACTCTGTAACGTGACATAGACTTGTTGCATCAACAGTAATGCAACAAATGCATTTTGTATCAGATCCTCCCATGCGATGACTACTGCCAACAATATACTACGATAAACTGTTTTAACTTTTCGAGAATGTGTTTCTCAACTTGAAAGCAATACAAATTGCACAACTGATAAGAGGGCACTGGTATACTCACCACTTGTTGAAGTCAGTGGTGCTGTGTTTGTCGTTGCCACAATTGTCGATGCTTCTGTCGAACTCACAGTACTTATTGGCGCTATTGTACTTGTTGAGGCAGGAACTGATGTAGTGATTGGTGCTGCAGTGGAGGTCTGCACCTTTGCAGTCGATGTCTCTGCCTCTGTAAATAAAATAGGTGCTATCACCATTGAGGTCCACAAAAAGTATTGAACAAGATAGCTATATTTCTGCCCAAAATTTGTGCTCTGTGTTTTGCTAAAGCGCTTATATAGTGCAAGTTACTGAATAATGTAACGTAACCTTGTTGCATCAGCATGAATGCACCAAGCGTCATTTACAAGTGATTCTCCTGTGTCTAATTCTAGCCAGCAACTTATGACTGTAACATTTTCCTACCTTTCCAGTATCTGTTTCTAACTACCAGCAGCTGCAAAGGAATCAGAATGGAATGACTGAAAAGGGAGCTCCCATATATTTACCATTTGTTGACACGAATGTTGTTGTGACTGTTGTTGCTTCAGTTGTTGGTGCTTCAGGAGAGCTGACTGTCGTTGTCGATGCTATTGTACTTGATGATGTGGGAGCTGATGTGGAGGTCAGTGCTGCCGTGGATGACTGTGTATTCAATGCTGAAGTTCTTGTTGCTGTCATCGAAATAGGTTTATTGTAATTGTTGTCAGATATAATCGAACAATACACTATTATTTTTGCATTGAATTCACCATCGTCATTCTGCTAAAATTCCTTGCTAAAGCAAGGTATTCAGTAATGTAAGGTAACAGTACTGCAGCACCATTAAAGCACCAGATATCCTTTGTACATATTTATTCCACATGTAAATGGAGCGAAAAGAATACTTTTATAACATTTTGTTACTTTATCCATGCTATGTTTCTAAACTTGCAATAGATTGAACAGAATCAGAATGGCATAAGAGAAATAGAGCAGTCCTATACTCACCACTTGTTGAAGGGAGCAGTGTGGTGACTGTCGCTGCTACAGTTGTGGATGCTTCAGTAGAACTCGCTGTAGTTGTTGGCGCTAATGTGCTTGTTGAGGCAGGAACTGATGTAGTGATTGGTGCTGCAGTGGAGGTCTGTGTATTTGCAGTTTCTGCTGCTGTTATAAAAACAGCTGCTATTGTTATTGTGAAACAAAAAGCATGGAACGTCATACCAATATGTTTACCCAGAATTTGTGCTCGATGAGTTGCTGAAACTCATGGATAAAAGAAAGTTACTCAGTGACGTGTCATCGAATTGCTGCATCAGCAGTAATGCAGCAAATGCTCTTTGCATAAGATCCTTCCATGCGCTGACTACTGCCAACAATATACTCCAAGAAACCTTTGTTACCTTTTCAGGATGTGTTTCTTAACTTGCAGCAGTTTGAAAGCAATCAAAATTGCACAACTGATAAGAGGGCACTGGTATACTCACCACTTGTTGAAGTGAGTGATGCTGTGTTTGTCATTGCCACAGTTGTCGATGCTTCAGTCGAACTCACAGTAGTTGTTGGCGCTATTGTACTTGTTGAGGCAGGAACTGATGTAGTGGTTGGTGCTGCAGTGGAGGTCTGTGCATTTGCAGTCGATGTCTCTGCCGCTGTAATTAAAATAGGTGCTAACACTATGGAGGACATCAGAAAGTATTGAACAACATACCTATATTTCTGTCTAAAATTTGTGCTTTATGTTTTGTTAAAACTCTTACATGGTGCATGTTACAGGATAATGTAACACAGCCTTGTTGCATCAGGAAAAATGCACCAAGTGTCATTTGCACATGATTCTCCCATGAGTAATTCACACCAACAAATTACTGCTGTCATATTTCCTTACTTTTCCAGTATCCGTTTCAAACTAGCAGTAGCTCAAAAGGAATCAGAATGGAACGACTAAAAATGGAGTTCTCGTATATTTACCACTTGTTGAAGTGAGTGTTGTGACTGTTGTTGCTTCAGTTGTTGGTGCTTCAGTCGAACTCACAGGAGTTGTTGGCGCTATTGTACTTGTTGAGGCAGGAACTGATGTAGTGGTTGGTGTTGCGGTGGAGGTCTGTGCATTTGCAGTCGATGTCTGTACCGCTGTAATTAACATAGGTGCTATCACTGTTGAGGTCAACAGGAAGCATTGAACAACAGACCAATATCTCTGTCTGCAATTTGAGCTTTAAAACTCTTGTTAAAACTCTTACATGGTGCTGGTTACAGTGTAATGTAACATAGCCTTGTTGCATCAGGAGGAATGCACCAAGTGTCATTTATTTGCACATGGTTCTCCCGTGTGTAATTCACACCAACAACGTACTGCTGTAACATTTCCCTACTTCTGCAGTATCCGTTTCTAACTCTCAGTAGCTCAAAAGTAATCAGAATGCAATTACTCAAAAGTGAGCTGCTGTATATTTACCACTTGTTGATGTGAGTGTTGTTGTGACTGTTGTTGCTTCAGTTGTTGGTGCTTCAGTAGAGCTGACTGTGGTTGTTGATGCCATTGTACTTGATGAAGTGGGAGCTGATGTGGAGGTCAGTGCTGCCGTGGATGCCTCTGTATTCAACGCTGAATTTCTTGTTGCTGTCATCAAAATAGGTTTTGGTTTAATCGATGTTGGCCGATATAATGGAACAATACACTCTGACTTTTTGCATTAAATTCAACATCTTCATTCTGCTAAAGCTCCAAGCTAATGCAACTTACTCAGTAAGGGAACATAACAATGTTGCATAAGATCGTAAGCAATAGGAGCAGGAATAGGCCCTTTGGCCCCTCAAGCCTGCTGATCTGATGGTGGTCTGAACTCCACTTTCCTGCCTGCCCCACCATAACCCTCGACTTCGTGGCAGATCAAAATGGTGCCGAACTCAGCCTTGAGTATATTCAATGACCCAGCCTCCACTGCTCTCTGGGGAAGAGAATTTCAAATCTTATGACCCTCTGAGTGAAGAAATTCCTCCCCAACTCCATCCTTCAAGGAAGATCCATTATTTTGAAACTGAATCCCCACTTGTCTCAGGTCAGGCTGTTGTAATATTATGTTTGAAACTGATTCAGTGGCACATTTGTAGAGATTTGTACAGGAATAGGAGGATAGAGCAGATGAATGCTTGGCTGAAGAGATGGTGCAGGAAGGAGGGCTTTAGTTTCCTGCATCACTGGGTCTGTTTCTGGCAAAGATGGGCCCTGTACAAGTTGGACGGGCTGCACCTGAACTAGAACGGGACCAACATCCTAGCTTGGAGGTTTGCTCGTGCTGTTGCGATTCGGGGGATTGGCGGGGGGGGGGTGCGGGGGAGGACGCGGGGGTGCGTGGGTTTAAACTAATTTGGCAGAGGGATGGGATGCAAAGTGGAGGTACAGTAAGGGGTGATGCACAGTCAAATATAGAAGAGAAACTGAGTCAGTCTGGAAAGCAGAACAATATAGACCTATTAAGGCATAAGCGAACAATGCAAGGCTGGATTGCATCTAATTCAACGCAAGGAGTTTTAATAGTAAGGTAGATGAATTGAGGGCATTGATTAACACATGGGAATGTGATATTATTGCGATCACAGAGACATGGTTGAGAGAAGGACAGGACTGGGAGCTCAATATTCCAGGGTACAGAATCTTTTGGCAGGGGAGGGTGTAAAAGAGGAGGTGGCATTGCACTGTTGATCAAGGAGTCAATTACTGTAGTAAGGAGGGATGATATCTTAGAAGGTTCCTCAAATGAGGCCATATGGGGTGAACGTAAAAACAAAAAGGGAGCAATCACTTCGCTGGGAGTGCACTACAGGCCTCCAAACAGTCAGGGAGAGATCAAGGAGCAGATACGTAGGCAAATATCAGAGCGGTGTAAAAATAATAGGATAATAATAGTAGGGGATTTCAACTTCCCCAATATGAACTCAGATAGTCTTTGTGCAAAAGGCTTTAAGGGGGCGGAATTCTTAAAGTGCATACATGGGAGCTTTGTGAGCCAGCACGTAGAAAGACCTACAAGAGAAGGGGCGGCATTGGACCTAATCTAGGCAATGAACCCGGACAAGTGGTAGAAGTGTCAGTGGAGGAGCATTTCGGGGATAGTGACCATAGCTCTGGAAGATTTAAGGTAGTTATGGAAAAGGGCAAAGAGGGACCGGAAATAAAAGTATTGAATTGGGGGAAGGCCGATTTCAATATGATCAAACAGGATTTGGCCAAAGTGGGCTGGGAGCAGCTACTTGCAGGAAAATCTGCATCATACCAGTGGGAGTCAATCAAAAGGAAATAGTGAGAGTTCAGGGCCTGTTCCTGTAAAGGTGAAAGGTAGGACCAACAATTCCAGGGAACCCTGAATGTCAAGGGATATAGAGGATTGGACAAGGGAAAAAAAGAGGCTCCTGGCAGAATCAAAGCATTGAAAACAACAGAGGCCCTAGAAGATTATAGGAAGTGCAGGGGGGTACTTAAAAATGTAATTAGGAGAGTGAAGAGGGGACATGAAAAAACACTGGCAGGCAAGATAAAGGAAAATCCCAAGGCATTTTATAAGTATATGAAGGGTAAGAGGATATCCAGGGAAAGGGTTGGGTTTATTAGGGACCAAAGTGGCAATCTGTGTGCGGAACCGGAGGACATAGGTGAGGTTTTAAATGATTACTTTTCATCTGTGTTCGCTATGGATAAGGACAATGTAGGTGTAGAGATCAGGGAGGGCGATTGTGATATACTTGAACAAATTAGCATTGAAAGGAGGAAGTATCAGCTGTTTTAGCGGCCTTAAAAGTGGATAAATCCCCAGGCCCAGATGAGATGTTTCCCAGTCTGTTGTGTGAGGCAAGGGGGGAGATAGCAGGGGCTCTGACAGAAATTTTCAAATCCTCTCTGGCCTCAGGAGAGGTACCAGAGGGCAGCGAATGTGGTACCATTATTCAAGAAGGGGAGCAGGCTGAAACCAGGTCACTACAGGCCAGTGAGTCTAACATGATTGGTAGTGAAACTATTGGAAAAAATTCTGAGGGACAGGATTAATCTCCACTTTGACAGGCAGGGATTAATCAGGGATAGTCAGCATTGGCTTTGTCAGGGGGAGATTGTGTCTCATAAACTTGATTGAATTTATCTATGACTATCAGATATTAAACAGCAATATTAACTGAACAGAGATAGTTATCATACTTACTGGATATAACAGCTGATTCATGGTAACCTGAAAAATCAAATATATTTGGAAAGGATAAATTAAACTCGTTAAAACGCTTTACTCTAAAATTGCAACTAATTACATCACTTTGATATAAACTATGTTACCAGAGTCAGATACATGTGATGGTGTGGATAAGGTGTTTCACAATAGTAAGAAATGTAACTTTTCAATGTGCTAAAATGCAAGTTACAATCACCTGGCTCTTTTATCTCTTTGATTTACAAATCAATAGGCAAGAGCCAGCAGAGCAATAGCAAGATAGAGTCAACAGATTAGGAGTGACTGAGTGTGAATGAAAGGCAGCAGACCAGGGTGAGAGAGCCAACAGGTCAGCAGTGGCAAACAACCAGTCGACCAGAGTTGAGGGTGAGCCAAGAGATTAGTAAAGACAAAGCAGTATTTTTGAGAGAGATGGTGGCAGGATGATAGTGCAGCTGGAGAGAGAATGCCGATGATATAATGTATATCATATCATCTGAACTGGTTACAGTGTAAGTAGAACTAAATATTAATTTTAATAAAGTGAGCATTTACCATCTATGAAGAGGCTATTGCTGTCCAGTGAATATGTTCCTAAGGTGGTGATGCTCTTTGTGCTGTCTTGGAATTCATGGTAGAGTAGAACTTTATCAACTTGCTGGGCAAAAGTGCTCTTTATGAAAGTGCAGATTGCCTCAACTGTACTTTTGCCATTACTTGCAGGTCTGCCACATACAAATACCAGGTGGTTAATTTTTTTTAAGATTATAAACATAATACTGAATAATTGACTGTCTGGGATTTTGAAGTCAACAGTGAATCAAGGGCACTAGTTGCTGACCTTCCAGAAAGCCTTGTTGAGAAATCCCGTAATCTCTGTGATGAGAACTTTAACTCTTTCAACGTGCAATTGATTGCAGCATTACGTTATGAGGATCAGGCTGCAGTGATGTTATCAATTTGTCCAAGCAGCCAATTACATTAACACATTAAAGATTTCTCATTGACAGCCGATCAGGAAATGAAAAGCACTAATAATCAAATCACTTTTAAGGAATTCTACAGACAGCAAAATAAAGATTCAGACATACACATGGAGTTAAGGTAGAAGCTGAAATATCATGTACAACTTTCAAAAGAAACTTAAACATGAAAAAAAATCTTGTTTAAAATATCTAGTAATTAATGAAAATTGAGACATTTAACAACATTACACAAATATAGAAGTATTTTTTCAGTGCCAAATTGGTTGTTCAGCAGTAGTTATCATTCATATCGATGTTTAAAAACCCACATACACCTCATTGAATAAGGCTTAACATTTTCTGGGGCTTTCTTACAGGGATATGAGGATTGGGGAAGTTTTTCTTCAAATCAATTGATTTCACTGAGTGTTAGCTCTGGCTGGATGGGACTGGAGGGAAGGTCGACAACACAGCCTGATGTGATCCTGACCTGGCCAGCATTGAATCACAAGCTACAACTTCAGGATTTCTGCATTGATCTGCGCTTACATTAAATCCTGAAGTTCTGGTCATATTCAAAGGTGTAATGACAGTGAAAGCTGACAAGTGGCCGTCAAAAACCCTGCAAATTCCAGGCCAATAACTTCATCATTAGAAAGTTATGTTTCTATATAATTTGTCTGCAGAATAGATTTCTGAGCGCAACTGAATAATGTTGATTTCTTAAATGATGGTACATTACACGATATTTGAAAAGACAGAGAGGATCTTTCACAGTTCTGATTTGGAGGTTGTGCACATTGAGAAGGTTGAAGTTATTCAATCGCAGGAGGCTTACTACAGAACTCAATGCAGGTTCAGTGGATGTGCTGCACTTGGCCCCTGACCAGGTCAACGAAAGTTCACTGAAGCCTTACTAGAACCGGCTTAACTGACCACCACTCACCGACAGTGGATAAGGCACAGTTGTTGGATGTGCTCTCCATCATTTTCCAATCATCTCAGAGGACATTCCTGAACAACATTAGTTCATTCAAAATGCTGTGTATCTGCTGCATTAACAAATGTGGCCCAAAGCTCATGCTACTGCACTTTATAATCTCTGAATTTTTTCAGTTGTCTTGAATAAGATAATAATCAACAGGTATATTGGCATTTTCTACCAAACTCAGTACTGTGAGGTTGTCTCTGCCCTATTGGGCTGAATTTTATAACCGTTCTCGGCGAGCTTTGCGGAAACAAAAGCTTTGCGACTTGTGCGCCGCCAAGCCCCCACAATATTTTGCGCGGGGGCTCATTTAAATGTAGAGGGCATAGCGGCCGCCCCCATTGATGTGGAGGGGGCGGCTGCTCCGTCCCCGGCAATGGGGTTCGGTGCCACTGCAAAGGCGCCGGCACCATTTTAGGTGCATTTGCACTTTTAAAGTCAAAGCATGTAGAAAAGTGCACTTCCACATTTTCCCTCCCCTCACCCAGACCCCATAGAAGAATCGGTTGATTAATTGGACATTTCCACCCCCCCGCCAAAAGATTATGTACATCCTGACCTTTCCCCTCCCGACCTTTAACAACTTTAACCCTTTAACCCCTTCCCACCATCCCCGGCACCAACCAACAGTGTTTTCCCCCCCTCCCCCCTCCCATTGCCCTGATAATTTCATTGCTTCCCCCTCGCCACCAGTGTCACGCCGAATGGAGTTCTGAAAACACAGGAGTTCCGGCCAGCGGCCAGAATATCAGCGTGGGACAGCTGCCAGGACAAGGTAAGTTGATTTGCATTAATTTCAATACGTTTTAATATTAAAATGAAGGCCCCGACGCCGAGCGACGGGGGTGTGGGGGGTGTGGGGGTGGGGGGGGTGCAGCACCAAGCCCTCGCCGTCACCGGTAAAATGTGGCAGGGCCTTCTTGGCGTCGGAGTTCATGGCGGGCCTCTTCCAGAAGGATTTTCTGGGCCTCTTCACCACGACCCCCGGTGTTGGAGGGCGAGTAAACTTCAGCCCATTATTTCAGGGTGTTTGTAATCCGATAAAGGAGGGATTTCTATGGCATTCCCTGTTCATTTACAGGTACATTACTCAATTACTGAGACAAAGTCACTCTCCAGGAGCCAAGATATCGGATGTACATCAGTCACACAATTATGCTCTCTGTGAGGCAGATAGTAGGATCAGTTCTGTTCAATCGACAAAGGTTGAGTGTGTGGGAAGTGTAACAATGCTGTTCGGAAATTACCTCATCAGACTACAACATTGAGTAAATAATTTCCTAACACTCTTTTTATAATTTAATTTTTTCTTATGTAATAAATACAGGTCACTTGAACAACAATAATAGGTTGTGGATTCAGTTTGACTTGGAATTTTGACAGTAATAGTTAATTTCTTACCTGAAAGATACAGACTGACAATTCGAGAATGTTGAATTTACTTTGCTATTGCCATACAGATTATTGAGCTGTAGAAAATTAAAATGTTGCACTTTAGTATGAAAAATGCAATGAAATATAACATTTTCTTCCTAGATGACTTGATAACATGCTTACCTTGTCAAGAATGCTGTTCGATTCAGCCACGTACAATGAGGAACTGAGATTTTGTAGACTTGGTGTGAATGATAGTGTGAGCACATTGAAGGTTACATTAAATTTTTTTGTCTGAGTTTCTTGAGCTGGATTGTCTGTTACAGGTACAATGGGGGGTTCCACTATAAAAGAAAAAAGATGCAAAGCAAAATGAGATCAAAACATTTAAATGTATTCAAATAAGGATGACAGCTTATTGGCCCAGATTTTGCTGTGAGTGGTGAAGGAATTACTTTTGCTGTTCACCTCGTGTACAACTGCCCACAGATTTTTAATGGGCTTGTCAGTGGTGATTTCTACTCTTCCACTGTCAATTTGTATCTGGCACCCTGTACAGAGGATCTCTGGCATATGCAAGCAACAGGAAAGCTCTTCAACCAATCATACTGAAGAATCCTCATGACAGACAAAGCAGGAAATAATAAACAGGAAATATATGTTAAATTTAAATCATTGTACTGTAAGTCAAATAAAGCTGGGGTCATACATGGGACTAAGTAAAAGACATAAAAATAGCAAAGCATAAAGTCTAAAGAAAAATTAATTTTTTTTTAATTCTTTAAAGTCTGCAACAGTAGTTTTCTTCTGAGGGAATGAGACTTCACACTTGTAAAATTATTTTTTTCAGGGCCAGAGGGGTTGTTCATCAGTAATTCTGACTTACTAAGCTCCTGATTGAAAAAGGCTTAAATTTTCCATCGGTCTTAAATGCGATAATTGTAGTAACTAACCAAAGTTCGCACCTTCACAGTGATTTCTGTGGAGATTCCATTGACTAGGACTGCAACAGGGCAGCCTATGGAGGAACAGGGTATGACTGACAGCAGCTTCTGAATTTTCATATTTAACAGCACACGTGTAAACGCCAGAAGTTGTTGTCCATTTTACCCTGTAATTACGGTGAACGCTGATAAATCAACATTGTTGGTACAGCATATTTTGGGCTATTAAGTGAGATCTCTCTGGGTGTGCGACCAGGCACGTTGAAATCGAACAAGTTGGGGCTAACATCCAGAGAGGAACACACCCATTTAACTTCCTTTACAGCCATGAGCTTAGATTTGCTATTTTCTCATTGTTGTAGTATCTAGAAGATGCAGTGCACCTGGGGTAAGACTCAAGGAAATCCTCCTGTCAATTCCATTCAAAATTTCACTAGATTCCACCTGCAACCCACTGAGCTAATGGGAATGAGGCCTGGGCCTCAAAATGCACCGGACTACCTGTCAGGTCTATTGGGTGGCTGTCAAGTGCATTCTACTGGCTCACTGTGGGAGAGAAATCTACCTGCATCTCTCTATACTTCAAACCATCAGAGATGTTTCAAATGATGGTAAAAAGGAAAACATTTCAAATGATGGTAAAAAAAATCAAAATAGTTGATAGTTTCTCTACATAAATATACATCTCGATGTTGTTCCTGTCTGTACCTGTCATTAAGCTCGTTGTTCGTGTTGTGGATGCTTCACTGGAGGTTACTCGTGCCGCTGAGCTTGTTGTAGGTACATTTGTGGAGGGTTGAATAGAAGTAGAAGGAGTTTCTGATGCTGACGGTGTCAGAATAGACGATGATTCTGTTGCATGAAATAGAACATATAGACTGTTACCCTGGTGTACATGGATCAAACAGTCACCCTTTACCTTTGCCTGAAAATTGTCAAACTGCTGCATTCGGTGATTATGGGGTAGAATTCCGATATTGGCACAGTACTGGAATTTAATATTGGAGCACACTCCAGCTCTGTCAAACTTCTATTGCTTCAATTCACAAACAGCAGATTCAAAGTGAGTTTTTCTCTGCCCAGTTCTCCATGTCCTAACAGTTTTGGCTGTATTTAGGGAGGAAGGGGGTTCATGATGCTTGATATGCTGCCATACGACTCAGTACTAGGGAGCAGATATAGGTGCTTTATTGAGCTGCAAGTGGCTTCACCTTGAACAGATCAAATGACATTTAACTTAGGAGTCTCTCTAAATTCCTTGCATCAGTTTTCTTTTTGTTCTGGCAGGCCGAGGGTTCTCCCTCTCAGAGGGGACCACTCCAAAGTCATATAATTTTACTGGGTGGGTGCTCCTGCAGAAACATTACTTGTGTAGACACCTGCCCGTTTACAAAGATAACCATGCATCAGGAGGCAAACGCAGCAGATGGAGGTTGCGTATCATAACAATTTGAATCGTGGAATTGGTACTGTCATGTTTTAGCACAAGTTAGCTGCACAGTGCATCAGCTGCACAGATCATTGATTTGCACCTATTCTGGGTAACAGTGTCAATTCCATGTCACAATGTGTGCTTTTCAAGCTGCCACCATCTCAATACTAAAGCTTTGTTAAGGGGAAAATTTAGTTTGCAGGAGGTGGGAGTAAATATGGGTAGGGTGAGATGATGGGCTGGATTTTATTTCGGCAACAGGGGCCCCAAACGGCAGCCGGAAGATCAAGAGGAGGGCGACACCACCTCAGACTGTTTATGGACCCCTGACTGCATACAGCAGCAGGCAGGTATTTAACAGTGATGGCCACTGCTGGTACTGCAGGAGGCCCAGAGCACCAAATATGGAGGAGGCACCTGGACGAAGGGAAGTGAGGTCAGGTTCACCAGGGCCTGTCAGCCAGGCCCCGTTGTGAGGGTTGGGGTGCGGTTGGTGAGGGTGGGAGGGGGTCTTGTCACCCAGGTGGCCAGTGCTGCTTGTTGTGGGGGCGGGGCCCATCCGTGGGCCATGGATTTCCCCGAGAGGAACGAACCCCCACTCCACTGAGCTCGCTAGGAGGTCGACAGATCTTACCTGGCAGTGTCTCCACGTGGCGACGGGCTGCTACAACATTGACTAAATGCCAGCAGAGGCAGAATGTGGCCCTTAAATGGCCCTTATTAGGCCATCTAAGTGGCTTAACTGGCCTCCCAGTGGACTTCTCGTCCACCCCGGTGCCTGCCCTGGATATGACATCATCGGGCCCCCGTCCCATGCCACCCTACACCATTTTGTCAGCACACACCACCCCCACCCCCCACCGCCCCCACGTCCTGCCAGCTAGTCTCCATCAATGGGCCTAATCTGCAACAGAAAAACCTTTTTAATTCTTTCAGGGGTTTTGAGCTTCGCTGGCAAGGCCAGCATTTGTTGCCCATCACTAATTGCCTTTGCGAAGGTGGTGGGGAGCTGCCTTTCTGAACTGCTGCAGTGCATCCAGTGTGGGTACAGGTACAGTGTTGTTAGGAAGGATGTTCCAGGTTTATGACCCATTGACGGTGAAGGAATGGCGATATAGTTCCAAGTCAGGATGATGTGTGGCTTGGAGGGGAACTTGCTGGTGTTGCCATGCGTCTACAAGGTGGAAGAAGTCACGGGTTTGGAATGTGCTGTCGAAGGAGACTTTGTGAGTTGCCTGCAGGTTCCTGCTCACCAGCTCAAAAGAGCAGGTTATTATGGGGACACATTGGGAAGGAAGTTCGATCACTGAGGTGAACTGGCACCTCTTATTTTAACTGCCTTGGCTTGAGTAGAGCCCCCTGTAGTTGGTTGCACAGTTGCACTTGATGGTGCAGGACCTGATGCAGAGGTCAGTGTTACAGTGTGTACACTTGCAATCGATAATTCTTTTCTTGCTGTGAAAGTAGTTCATGACGTTATTGAAGCAAACAGAAAACTTGTATTGACGTACTAAGACCTGTGCATTAAAGCCAAATGCAATGTTTGTAAAAACTCATATATAATGCAAATTGCTTTGTAAGTTGACAGCCATGTGGCAACGGCGGCAAAGCAGCATGTGTCATTTGAATATGAATCCACCCTGCATTATTACAGCTGACAACATACCATTATAATTCTTTCATTATTGTTATGAATGCTGGACTTTGTCGTATGGTTATGTGTGAAAAATTTTAATGCAGTATAAAATGGAGATTCAGAGGAAACATGTGACTTCACACAAACTCTGCCCAGAGACAAGCCAGAGGTCTTGGTTACCCTGAGAACAAGGAACCCAGATCAAAGACCGTTTGAAAGTAAGGTGCATATTTGTAACACCAAAAGGACAATGGGTTTCGCTCTCGCAGAATCAGAGATTGTAAACAGGGAGCCAGGAGCTCTAAAATGCAGATCTGAATTGCAATTTCTAACACCTGGAAAGAAAGGAAGGCCAAGGTGGTTTTGCGATGGTCAGACTTATGGTTTCTAAGAATTATCAGAGACAAACAACGATTGACTTTTTATCTGGATAACATCAAGCGGCTTTCCTAGGTCTGGAGGCTGAAAGGAAGAAACAAAGACCATCAGAGTTGCGCAACCTAACTATAGAGAGAGAGAGGCCAGTGGGCTGTTCCTGGGTAGACCTCTGCGCTCAGATCACCGATACAACAAAAGGCTGCTAAGATTTGAACTCAATGAGAAGGCTCGAGGTTTGCAGAGGAGAACAGGTAAACGGGCCGACCAGAGATTGCCATATTAATTGAAGTTCAGCTGAATGTGCTCGGAAGACATGAGTGAAAAGGATGTTGGTTTTGAGAAGGACACTGGGAGATCCAATCCAATAGAGCTATGAGGAGTTTGGGACTTTTAACTACAAGGATATATTTTCAATGAGAATACTGTAATGTATAAATGTGGTGTGGCTTTTTTGAGTGTGTTGTCAAAAAAATATGCTCTGCGAAATGAATAATTTTACTTAATCGATTGGAAACTTACAAAAAGGAGGAAAGCTGGAATATTACAGACAACATTTACAAAGACTTTGCCACAGCTAAAATTGGTCGCGACCATTTGTATTTGAGTACCTTGCACATTCCAAGGCATCAGAAGTGGAGACACATTTCTGATTAGCCTGTATGCAAAACAATGGTTCAACCTATTGATTGAACTACCTGAGACTGTATCAGCATGAATGCACCAAAAGTCATTTACAAGCGATTATCCTGTCTCTAATTCTAGCCAACCACTTACTACTGTAACAATTTCCTCCCATTCCAGTATCATTGGTCCATGTTTATTCCACATGTAAATGTAGCCAACAGAATGCTACTAAAAAACTGTGTTACTTTTCCCTTCTATATTTCGAAACATGCAATAGATTGAAGAGAATCTGAATGGTATAAGTGATTTTAGAGTCGTCGTGTACTCACCACTTGTTGAAGGGAGCAGTGTGGTGACTGTCGTTGCTACAGTTGTGGATGCTTCAGTAGAACCCGCTGTAGTTGTTGGCGCTAATGTGCTTGTTGAGGCAGGAACTGATGCAGTAATTGGTGCTGCAGTGGAGGTCTGTGCATTTGCAGTCGATGTTTCTGCTGCTGTGATAAAAACAGCTGCTATCGTATCGAGAAATAAAAAGCATGGAACAACATAGTAATACTTTTCCCCAGAATTTGTGCTCGATGAGTTGTAAAAGCTCATGAATAAAGAAAGTTACTCAGTAACGTGTCATCGAATTGCTGCATCAGCAGTAATGCAGCAAATGCTCTTTGCATAAGATCCTTCCATGCGCTGACTACTGCCAACAATATACTCCTATAAACATTTGTTACCTTTCCAGGATGTGTTTCTCATCTTGCAGCAGTTTGAAAGCATTAAAAATTGCACAACTGATAAGAGGGCACTGGTAATACTTACCACCTGTTGAAGTGAGTGGTGCTGTGCTTGTCGTTGCCACAGTTGTCGATGCTTCAGTCGAACTCACAGGAGTTGTTGGCGCGATTGTACTTGTTGAGGCAGGAACTGATGTAGTGGTTGGTGCTGCAGTGGAGGTCTGTGCATTTGCAGTCGATGTCTCTGCCACTGTAATTAAAATAGGTGCCATCACCATTGAGGTCAACAAAAAGCATTGAACAAGATAGCTATATTTCTGCCCAAAATTTCTGCTCTGTGTTTTGCTAAAGCGCTGAGAGAGTGCAAGTTACCGACTCATGTAATGTAACCTTGTTGCATCAGCAGGAATGCACCAAGCGTCATTTACAAGTGATTTTACTGTGTCTAATTCTAGCCAGCAAATTACGACTGTAACATTTTCCTACCTTTCCATTATCTGTTTCTGACTACCAGTAGCTTCAAAGGAATCAGAATGGAATGACTGAAAAGGGAGCTCCCATATATTTACCACTTGTTGAAGCGAGTGTTGTGACTGTTGTTGCTTCAGTTGTTGGTGCTTCAGTAGAGCTGACTGTGGTTGTTGATGCTATTGTACTTGATGACGTGGGAGCTGATGTGGAGGTCAGTGCTGCCGTGGATGCCTCTGTATTCAACGCTGAAGTTCCTGTTGCTGTCATCAAAATAGGTTTTGGTTTAATTGATGTTGGCCGATATAATGGAACAATACACTCTGATTTTTGCATTAAATTCAACATCTTCATTCTGCTAAAACTCCTAGCTGAAGCAACTTATTCAGTAATGTAACATAGCAATATTGCAACTGCAGCAAAGCACCAAATATCATTTCACATGTAAATGTAGCCAATAGAATGCTACTGTAACATTTTGTAACTTTTTTGTTCTACGTTTCTAAACGGACTAGATTGAGAGGAATCAGAATGGTAGAAGTGATAATAGAGCCGTCGTATACTCACCACTTGTTGAAGGGAGCAGTGTGGTGACTGTCGTTGCTACAGTTGTAGATGCTTCAGTAGAACCCGCTGGAGTTGTTAGTGCTAATGTGCTTGTTGTGGTTGGGGCTGCAGTGGAGGTCTGTGCATTTGCAGTCGATGTCTGTACCGCTGTAATTAACATAGGTGCTATCACTGTTGAGGTCAACAGGAAGCATTGAACAACAGACCAATATCTCTGTCTGCAATTTGAGCTTTAAAACTCTTGTTAAAACTCTTACATGGTGCAGGTTACAGTGTAATGTAACATAGCCTTGTTGCATCAGGAGGAATGCCCCAAGTGTCATTTATTTGCACACGGTTCTCCCGTGTGTTATTCACTCCAACAATGTACTGCTGCAGCATTTCCCTCCTTCTGCAGTATCCATTTCTAACTCTCAGTAGCTCAAAAGAAATCAGAATGCAATGACTCAAAAGTGAGCTGCCGTATATTTACCACTTGTTGATGCGAGTGTTGTTGTGACTGTTGTTGCTTCAGTTGTTGGTGCTTCAGTAAAGCTGACTGTGGTTGTTGATGCCATTGTACTTGATGACGCGGGAGCTGATGTGGAGGTCAGTGCTGTCGTGGATGACTGTGTATTCAACGTTGAAGTTCTTGTTGCTGTCATCAAATAAGGTTTCATTGTAATTGTTGTTGTCAGATATAATGGAACAATACACCATGATTTTTTGCATTGAATTCACCATCTTCATTCTGCTAGAATTCCTAGCTAACGCAATTTATTCAGTAATGTAAGGTAACAATGCTGCAACACAAGTAAAGCACCAAATATCATTGGTCCATGTTTATTCCAGATGCAAATGCAGCCAACAGAATGCTACTATAAAACGTTGTTACTTTTCCCTTCTATATTTGGAAGCATGCAAGAGATTGAAGAGAATCAGAATGGTATAAGTGATTTTAGAGTCGTCGTATACTTACCACTTGTTGAAGGGAGCAGTGTGGTGACTGTCGTTGCTACAGTTGTGGATACTTCAGTAGAACCTGCTGTAGTTGTTGGCGCTAATGTGCTTGTTGAGGCAGGAACTGATGTAGTGATTGGTGCTGCTGTGGAGGTCTGTGTATTTGCAGTCGATGTTTCTGCTGCTGTTATAAAAACAGCTACTATTGTTATTGTGAAAGAAAACGCATGGAACAACATACCAATATATTTCCCCAGAATTTGTGCGCAATGAGTTGCTGAAACTCATGGATAAAAGAAAGTTACTCAGTGACGTGTCATCGAATTGCTGCATCAGCAGTAATGCAGCAAATGCTCTTTGCATAAGATCCGTCCATGCGCTGACTACTGCCAACAATATACTCCTATAAACTTTTGTTACCTTTCCAGGATGTGTTTCTCAACTTGCAGCAGTTTGAAAGCAATAAAAATTGCACAACTGATAAGAGGGCACTGGTATACTCACCACTTGTTGAAGTGAGTGGTGCTGTGCTTGTCGTTGCCACAGTTGTCGATGCTTCAGTCGAACTCACAGGAGTTGTTGGCGCTATTGTACTTGTTGAGGCAGGAACTGATGTAGTGGTTGGTGCTGCAGTGGAGGTCTGTGCATTTGCAGTCGATGTCTCTGCCACTGTAATTAAAATAGGTGCTAACACTATTGAGGGCATCAGGAGGCATTGAACAACATACCTATATTTCTGTCTAAAATTTGTGCTTTATGTTTTGTTAAAACTCTTACATGGTGCAGGTTACAGTGTAATGTAACATAGCCTTGTTGCATCAGGAGGAATGCACCAAGTGTCATTTGCACATGATTGTCCCGTGAGTAATTCAAACCAACAACTTACTACTGTCAAATGTCCTTACTTTTCCAGTATCCGTTTCTAACTGGCAGTTGCTCAAAAGGAATCAGAATGGAATGACTGAAAATGGAGTTCTCGTATATTTACCACTTGTTGAAGCGAGTGTTGTGACTGTTGTTGCTTCAGTTGTTGGTGCTTCAGTCGAACTCACAGGAGTTGTTGGCGCTATTGTACTTGTTGAGGCAGGAACTGATGTAGTGGTTGGTGTTGCGGTGGAGGTCTGTGCATTTGCAGTCGATGTCTCTGCCACTGTAATTAAAATAGGTGCCATCACCATTGAGGTCAACAAAAAGCATTGAACAAGATAGCTATATTTCTGCCCAAAATTTCTGCTCTGTGTTTTGCTAAAGCGCTGAGAGAGTGCAAGTTACTGAGTCATGTAACGTAACCTTGTTGCATCAGCAGGAATGCACCAAGCGTCATTTACAAGTGATTTTACTGTGTCTAATTCTAGCCAGCAAATTACGACTGTAACATTTTCCTACCTTTCCATTATCTGCTTCTGACTACCAGTAGCTTCAAAGGAATCAGAATGGAATGACTGAAAAGGGAGCTCCCATATATTTACCACTTGTTGAAGCGAGTGTTGTGACTGTTGTTGCTTCAGTTGATGGTGCTTCAGTAGAGCTGACTGTGGTTGTTGATGCTATTGTACTTGATGACGTGGGAGCTGATGTGGAGGTCAGTGCTGTCGTGGATGCCTCTGTATTCAACGCTGAAGTTCCTGTTGCTGTCATCAAAATAGGTTTTGGTTTAATTGATGTTGGCCGATACAATGGAACAATACACTCTGATTTTTGCATTAAATTCAACATCTTCATTCTGCTAAAACTCCTAGCTGAAGCAACTTATTCAGTAATGTAACATTATGTAATGTAATGCAATATTGCAACTGCAGCAAAGCACCAAATATCATTTCACATGTAAATGTAGCCAATAGAATGCTACTGTAACATTTTGTAACTTTTCTGTTCTACGTTTCTAAACGGACTAGATTGAGAGGAATCAGAATGGTAGAAGTGATAATAGAGCAGTCGTATACTCACCACTTGTTGAAGGGAGTAGTGTGGTGACTGTCGTTGCTACAGTTGTAGATGTTTCCGTAGAACCCGCTGGAGTTGTTAGTGCTAATGTGCTTGTTGAGGCAGGAACTGATGTTGTGGTTGGGGCTGCAGTGGAGGTCTGTGCATTTGAAGTCGATGTTTGTGGCACTGTAATTAACATAGGTGCAATCACTGTTGAGGTCAATAGAAAGCATTGAACAACATACCCACATTTCTGTCTAAAATTTGTGCTTTATGTTTTGTTAAAACTCTTACATGGTGCAGGTTACAGTGTAATGTAACATAGCCTTGTTGCATCAGGAGGAATGCACCAAGTATCATTTATTTGCACATGGTTCTCCCGTGTGTTATTCACTCCAACAACGTACTGCTGTAACATTTCCCTACTTCTGCAGTATCCATTTCTAACTCTCAGTAGCTCAAAAGAAATCAGAATGCAATGACTCAAAAGTGAGCTGCCGTATATTTACCACTTGTTGATGCCAGTGTTGTTGTGACTGTTGTTGCTTCAGTTGTTGGTGCTTCAGTAGAGCTGACTGTGGTTGTTGATGCCATTGTACTTGATGACGCGGGAGCTGATGTGGAGGTCAGTGCTGTCGTGGATGACTGTGTATTCAATGTTGAAGTTCTTGTTGCTGTCATCAAATAAGGTTTCATTGTAATTGTTGTTGTCAGATATAATGGAACAATACACCATGATTTTTTGCATTGAATTCACCATCTTCATTCTGCTAGAATTCCTAGCTAAAGCAATTTATTCAGTAATGTAAGGTAACAATGCTGCAACACAAGTAAAGCACCAAATATCATTGGTCCATGTTTATTCCAGATGCAAATGCAGCCAACAGAATGCTACTATAAAACTTTGTTACTTTTCCCTTCTATATTTGGAAGCATGCAAGAGATTGAAGAGAATCAGAATGGTATAAGTGATTTTAGAGTCGTCGTATACTTACCACTTGTTGAAGGGAGCAGTGTGGTGACTGTCGTTGCTACAGTTGTGGATGCTTCAGTAGAACCCGCTGTAGTTGTTGGCGCTAATGTGCTTGTTGAGGCAGGAACTGATGTAGCGATTGGTGCTGCAGTGGAGGTCTGTGTATTTGCAGTCGATGTTTCTGCTGCTGTTATAAAAACAGCTACTATTGTTATTGTGAAAGAAAACGCATGGAACAACATACCAATATATTTCCCCAGAATTTGTGCTCGATGAGTTGCTGAAACTCATGGATAAAAGAAAGTTACTCAGTGACGTGTCATCGAATTGCTGCATCAGCTTTAATGCAGCAAATGTTCTTTGCATAAGATCCTTCCATGCGCTGACTACTGCCAACAATATACTCCTATAAACTTTTGTTACCTTTTCAGGATGTGTTTCTCAACTTGCAGCAGTTTGAAAGCAATAAAAATTGCACAACTGATAAGAGGGCACTGGTATACTCACCACTTGTTGAAGTGAGTGGTGCTGTGCTTGTCGTTGCCACAGTTGTCGATGCTTCAGTCGAACTCACAGGAGTTGTTGGCGCTATTGTACTTGTTGAGGCAGGAACTGATGTAGTGGTTGGTGCTGCAGTGGAGGTCTGTGCATTTGCAGTCGATGTCTCTGCCACTGTAATTAAAATAGGTGCTAACACTATTGAGGGCATCAGGAGGCATTGAACAACATACCTATATTTCTGTCTAAAATTTGTGCTTTATGTTTTGTTAAAACTCTTATATGGTGCAGGTTACAGTGTAATGTAACATAGTCTTGTTGCATCAGGAGGAATGCACCAAGTGTCATTTGCACATGATTCTCCCGTGAGTAATTCACACCAACAACTTACTACTGTCATATTTCCTAACTTTTCCAGTATCCATTTCTAACTGGCAGTTGCTCAAAAGGAATCAGAATGGAATGACTGAAAATGGAGTTCTCGTATATTTACCACTTGTTGAAGCGAGTGTTGTGACTGTTGTTGCTTCAGTTGTTGGTGCTTCAGTCGAACTCACAGGAGTTGTTGGCGCTATTGTACTTGTTGAGGCAGGAACTGATGTAGTGGTTGGTGTTGCGGTGGAGGTCTGTGCATTTGCAGTCGATGTCTCTGCCACTGTAATTAAAATAGGTGCCATCACCATTGAGGTCAACAAAAAGCATTGAACAAGATAGCTATATTTCTGCCCAAAATTTCTGCTCTGTGTTTTGCTAAAGCGCTGAGAGAGTGCAAGTTACTGAGTCATGTAACGTAACCTTGTTGCATCAGCAGGAATGCACCAAGCGTCATTTACAAGTGATTTTACTGTGTCTAATTCTAGCCAGCAAATTACGACTGTAACATTTTCCTACCTTTCCATTATCTGCTTCTGACTACCAGTAGCTTCAAAGGAATCAGAATGGAATGACTGAAAAGGGAGCTCCCATATATTTACCACTTGTTGAAGCGAGTGTTGTGACTGTTGTTGCTTCAGTTGTTGGTGCTTCAGTAGAGCTGACTGAGGTTGCTGATGCTATTGTACTTGATGACGTGGGAGCTGATGTGGAGGTCAGTGCTGCTGTGGATGCCTCTGTATTCAACACTGAAGTTCCTGTTGCTGTCATCAAAATAGGTTTTGGTTTAATTGATGTTGGCCGATATCATGGAACAATACACTCTGATTTTTGCATTAAATTCAACATCTTCATTCTGCTAAAACTCCTAGCTGAAGCAACTTATTCAGTAATGTAACATAGCAATATTGCAACTGCAGCAAAGCACCAAATATCATTTCACATGTAAATGTAGCCAATAGAATGCTACTGTAACATTTTGTAACTTCTCTGTTCTACGTTTCTAAACGGACTAGATTGAGAGGAATCAGAATGGTAGAAGTGATAATAGAGCAGTCGTATACTCACCACTTGTTGAAGGGAGTAGTGTGGTGACTGTCGTTGCTACAGTTGTAGATGATTCGGTAGAACCCGCTGGAGTTGTTAGTGCTAATGTGCTTGTTGAGGCAGGAACTGATGTTGTGGTTGGGGCTGCAGTGGAGGTCTGTGCATTTGAAGTCGATGTTTGTGGCACTGTAATTAACATAGGTGCAATCACTGTTGAGGTCAATAGAAAGCATTGAACAACATACCCACATTTCTGTCTAAAATTTGTGCTTTATGTTTTGTTAAAACTCTTACATGGTGCAGGTTACAGTGTAATGTAACATCGCCTTGTTGCATCAGGAGGAATGCACCAAGTGTCATTTATTTGCACACGGTTCTCCCGTGTGTTATTCACTCGAACAATGTACTGCTGTAACATTTCCCTCCTTCTGCAGTATCCATTTCTAACTCTCAGTAGCTCAAAAGAAATCAGAATGCAATGACTCAAAAGTGAGCTGCCGTATATTTACCACTTGTTGATGCGAGTGTTGTTGTGACTGTTGTTGCTTCAGTTGTTGGTGCTTCAGTAGAGCTGACTGTGGTTGTTGATGCCATTGTACTTGATGACGCGGGAGCTGATGTGGAGGTCAGTGCTGTCGTGGATGACTGTGTATTCAACGTTGAAGTTCTTGTTGCTGTCATCAAATAAGGTTTCATTGTAATTGTTGTTGTCAGATATAATGGAACAATACACCATGATTTTTTGCATTGAATTCACCATCTTCATTCTGCTAGAATTCCTAGCTAACGCAACTTATTCAGTAATGTAAGGTAACAATGCTGCAACACAAGTAAAGCACCAAATATCATTGGTCCATGTTTATTCCAGATGCAAATGCAGCCAACAGAATGCTACTATAAAACGTTGTTACTTTTCCCTTCTATATTTGGAAGCATGCAAGAGATTGAAGAGAATCAGAATGGTATAAGTGATTTTAGAGTCGTCGTATACTTACCACTTGTTGAAGGGAGCAGTGTGGTGACTGTCGTTGCTACAGTTGTGGATGCTTCAGTAGAACCTGCTGTAGTTGTTGGCGCTAATGTGCTTGTTGAGGCAGGAACTGATGTAGTGATTGGTGCTGCAGTGGAGGTCTGTGTATTTGCAGTCGATGTTTCTGCTGCTGTTATAAAAACAGCTACTATTGTTATTGTGAAAGAAAACGCATGGAACAACATACCAATATATTTCCCCAGAATTTGTGCTCGATGAGTTGCTGAAACTCATGGATAAAAGAAAGTTACTCAGTGACGTGTCATCGAATTGCTGCATCAGCTTTAATGCAGCAAATGTTCTTTGCATAAGATCCTTCCATGCGCTGACTACTGCCAACAATATACTCCTATAAACTTTTGTTACCTTTTCAGGATGTGTTTCTCAACTTGCAGCAGTTTGAAAGCAATAAAAATTGCACAACTGATAAAAGGGCACTGGTATACTCACCACTTGTTGAAGTGAGTGGTGCTGTGCTTGTCGTTGCCACAGTTGTCGATGCTTCAGTCGAACTCACAGGAGTTGTTGGCGCTATTGTAATTGTTGAGGCAGGAACTGATGTAGTGGTTGGTGCTGCAGTGGAGGTCTGTGCATTTGCAGTCGATGTCTCTGCCACTGTAATTAAAATAGGTGCTAACACTATTGAGGGCATCAGGAGGCATTGAACAACATACCTATATTTCTGTCTAAAATTTGTGCTTTATGTTTTGTTAAAACTCTTATATGGTGCAGGTTACAGTGTAATGTAACATAGCCTTGTTGCATCAGGAGGAATGCACCAAGTGTCATTTGCACATGATTCTCCCGTGAGTAATTCACACCAACAACTTACTACTGTCATATTTCCTAACTTTTCCAGTATCCATTTCTAACTGGCAGTTGCTCAAAAGGAATCAGAATGGAATGACTGAAAATGGAGTTCTCGTATATTTACCACTTGTTGAAGCGAGTGTTGTGACTGTTGTTGCTTCAGTTGTTGGTGCTTCAGTCGAACTCACAGGAGTTGTTGGCGCTATTGTACTTGTTGAGGCAGGAACTGATGTAGTGGTTGGTGTTGCGGTGGAGGTCTGTGCATTTGCAGTCGATGTCTCTGCCACTGTAATTAAAATAGGTGCCATCACCATTGAGGTCAACAAAAAGCATTGAACAAGATAGCTATATTTCTGCCCAAAATTTCTGCTCTGTGTTTTGCTAAAGCGCTGAGAGAGTGCAAGTTACTGAGTCATGTAACGTAACCTTGTTGCATCAGCAGGAATGCACCAAGCGTCATTTACAAGTGATTTTACTGTGTCTAATTCTAGCCAGCAAATTACGACTGTAACATTTTCCTACCTTTCCATTATCTGCTTCTGACTACCAGTAGCTTCAAAGGAATCAGAATGGAATGACTGAAAAGGGAGCTCCCATATATTTACCACTTGTTGAAGCGAGTGTTGTGACTGTTGTTGCTTCAGTTGTTGGTGCTTCAGTAGAGCTGACTGAGGTTGCTGATGCTATTGTACTTGATGACGTGGGAGCTGATGTGGAGGTCAGTGCTGCTGTGGATGCCTCTGTATTCAACACTGAAGTTCCTGTTGCTGTCATCAAAATAGGTTTTGGTTTAATTGATGTTGGCCGATATCATGGAACAATACACTCTGATTTTTGCATTAAATTCAACATCTTCATTCTGCTAAAACTCCTAGCTGAAGCAACTTATTCAGTAATGTAACATAGCAATATTGCAACTGCAGCAAAGCACCAAATATCATTTCACATGTAAATGTAGCCAATAGAATGCTACTGTAACATTTTGTAACTTCTCTGTTCTACGTTTCTAAACGGACTAGATTGAGAGGAATCAGAATGGTAGAAGTGATAATAGAGCAGTCGTATACTCACCACTTGTTGAAGGGAGTAGTGTGGTGACTGTCGTTGCTACAGTTGTAGATGCTTCGGTAGAACCCGCTGGAGTTGTTAGTGCTAATGTGCTTGTTGAGGCAGGAACTGATGTTGTGGTTGGGGCTGCAGTGGAGGTCTGTGCATTTGAAGTCGATGTTTGTGGCACTGTAATTAACATAGGTGCAATCACTGTTGAGGTCAATAGAAAGCATTGAACAACATACCCACATTTCTGTCTAAAATTTGTGCTTTATGTTTTGTTAAAACTCTTACATGGTGCAGGTTACAGTGTAATGTAACATCGCCTTGTTGCATCAGGAGGAATGCACCAAGTGTCATTTATTTGCACACGGTTCTCCCGTGTGTTATTCACTCGAACAATGTACTGCTGTAACATTTCCCTCCTTCTGCAGTATCCATTTCTAACTCTCAGTAGCTCAAAAGAAATCAGAATGCAATGACTCAAAAGTGAGCTGCCGTATATTTACCACTTGTTGATGCGAGTGTTGTTGTGACTGTTGTTGCTTCAGTTGTTGGTGCTTCAGTAGAGCTGACTGTGGTTGTTGATGCCATTGTACTTGATGACGCGGGAGCTGATGTGGAGGTCAGTGCTGTCGTGGATGACTGTGTATTCAACGTTGAAGTTCTTGTTGCTGTCATCAAATAAGGTTTCATTGTAATTGTTGTTGTCAGATATAATGGAACAATACACCATGACTTTTTGCATTGAATTCACCATCTTCATTCTGCTAGAATTCCTAGCTAACGCAACTTATTCAGTAATGCTGCAACACAAGTAAAGCACCAAATATCATTGGTCCATGCTTATTCCAGATGCAAATGCAGCCAACAGAATGCTACTATAAAACTTTGTTACTTTTCCCTTCTATATTTGGAAGCATGCAAGAGATTGAAGAGAATCAGAATGGTATAAGTGATTTTAGAGTCGTCGTATACTTACCACTTGTTGAAGGGAGCAGTGTGGTGACTGTCGTTGCTACAGTTGTGGATGCTTCAGTAGAACCTGCTGTAGTTGTTGGCGCTAATGTGCTTGTTGAGGCAGGAACTGATGTAGTGATTGGTGCTGCAGTGGAGGTCTGTGTATTTGCAGTCGATGTTTCTGCTGCTGTTATAAAAACAGCTACTATTGTTATTGTGAAAGAAAACGCATGGAACAACATACCAATATATTTCCCCAGAATTTGTGCTCGATGAGTTGCTGAAACTCATGGATAAAAGAAAGTTACTCAGTGACGTGTCATCGAATTGCTGCATCAGCTTTAATGCAGCAAATGTTCTTTGCATAAGATCCTTCCATGCGCTGACTACTGCCAACAATATACTCCTATAAACTTTTGTTACCTTTTCAGGATGTGTTTCTCAACTTGCAGCAGTTTGAAAGCAATAAAAATTGCACAACTGATAAAAGGGCACTGGTATACTCACCACTTGTTGAAGTGAGTGGTGCTGTGCTTGTCGTTGCCACAGTTGTCGATGCTTCAGTCGAACTCACAGGAGTTGTTGGCGCTATTGTAATTGTTGAGGCAGGAACTGATGTAGTGGTTGGTGCTGCAGTGGAGGTCTGTGCATTTGCAGTCGATGTCTCTGCCACTGTAATTAAAATAGGTGCTAACACTATTGAGGGCATCAGGAGGCATTGAACAACATACCTATATTTCTGTCTAAAATTTGTGCTTTATGTTTTGTTAAAACTCTTATATGGTGCAGGTTACAGTGTAATGTAACATAGCCTTGTTGCATCAGGAGGAATGCACCAAGTGTCATTTGCACATGATTCTCCCGTGAGTAATTCACACCAACAACTTACTACTGTCATATTTCCTAACTTTTCCAGTATCCATTTCTAACTGGCAGTTGCTCAAAAGGAATCAGAATGGAATGACTGAAAATGGAGTTCTCGTATATTTACCACTTGTTGAAGCGAGTGTTGTGACTGTTGTTGCTTCAGTTGTTGGTGCTTCAGTCGAACTCACAGGAGTTGTTGGCGCTATTGTACTTGTTGAGGCAGGAACTGATGTAGTGGTTGGTGTTGCGGTGGAGGTCTGTGCATTTGCAGTCGATGTCTCTGCCACTGTAATTAAAATAGGTGCCATCACCATTGAGGTCAACAAAAAGCATTGAACAAGATAGCTATATTTCTGCCCAAAATTTCTGCTCTGTGTTTTGCTAAAGCGCTGAGAGAGTGCAAGTTACTGAGTCATGTAACGTAACCTTGTTGCATCAGCAGGAATGCACCAAGCGTCATTTACAAGTGATTTTACTGTGTCTAATTCTAGCCAGCAAATTACGACTGTAACATTTTCCTACCTTTCCATTATCTGCTTCTGACTACCAGTAGCTTCAAAGGAATCAGAATGGAATGACTGAAAAGGGAGCTCCCATATATTTACCACTTGTTGAAGCGAGTGTTGTGACTGTTGTTGCTTCAGTTGTTGGTGCTTCAGTAGAGCTGACTGAGGTTGCTGATGCTATTGTACTTGATGACGTGGGAGCTGATGTGGAGGTCAGTGCTGCTGTGGATGCCTCTGTATTCAACACTGAAGTTCCTGTTGCTGTCATCAAAATAGGTTTTGGTTTAATTGATGTTGGCCGATATCATGGAACAATACACTCTGATTTTTGCATTAAATTCAACATCTTCATTCTGCTAAAACTCCTAGCTGAAGCAACTTATTCAGTAATGTAACATAGCAATATTGCAACTGCAGCAAAGCACCAAATATCATTTCACATGTAAATGTAGCCAATAGAATGCTACTGTAACATTTTGTAACTTCTCTGTTCTACGTTTCTAAACGGACTAGATTGAGAGGAATCAGAATGGTAGAAGTGATAATAGAGCAGTCGTATACTCACCACTTGTTGAAGGGAGTAGTGTGGTGACTGTCGTTGCTACAGTTGTAGATGATTCGGTAGAACCCGCTGGAGTTGTTAGTGCTAATGTGCTTGTTGAGGCAGGAACTGATGTTGTGGTTGGGGCTGCAGTGGAGGTCTGTGCATTTGAAGTCGATGTTTGTGGCACTGTAATTAACATAGGTGCAATCACTGTTGAGGTCAATAGAAAGCATTGAACAACATACCCACATTTCTGTCTAAAATTTGTGCTTTATGTTTTGTTAAAACTCTTACATGGTGCAGGTTACAGTGTAATGTAACATCGCCTTGTTGCATCAGGAGGAATGCACCAAGTGTCATTTATTTGCACACGGTTCTCCCGTGTGTTATTCACTCGAACAATGTACTGCTGTAACATTTCCCTCCTTCTGCAGTATCCATTTCTAACTCTCAGTAGCTCAAAAGAAATCAGAATGCAATGACTCAAAAGTGAGCTGCCGTATATTTACCACTTGTTGATGCGAGTGTTGTTGTGACTGTTGTTGCTTCAGTAGAGCTGACTGTGGTTGTTGATGCCATTGTACTTGATGACGCGGGAGCTGATGTGGAGGTCAGTGCTGTCGTGGATGACTGTGTATTCAACGTTGAAGTTCTTGTTGCTGTCATCAAATAAGGTTTCATTGTAATTGTTGTTGTCAGATATAATGGAACAATACACCATGATTTTTTGCATTGAATTCACCATCTTCATTCTGCTAGAATTCCTAGCTAACGCAACTTATTCAGTAATGTAAGGTAACAATGCTGCAACACAAGTAAAGCACCAAATATCATTGGTCCATGTTTATTCCAGATGCAAATGCAGCCAACAGAATGCTACTATAAAACGTTGTTACTTTTCCCTTCTATATTTGGAAGCATGCAAGAGATTGAAGAGAATCAGAATGGTATAAGTGATTTTAGAGTCGTCGTATACTTACCACTTGTTGAAGGGAGCAGTGTGGTGACTGTCGTTGCTACAGTTGTGGATGCTTCAGTAGAACCTGCTGTAGTTGTTGGCGCTAATGTGCTTGTTGAGGCAGGAACTGATGTAGTGATTGGTGCTGCAGTGGAGGTCTGTGTATTTGCAGTCGATGTTTCTGCTGCTGTTATAAAAACAGCTACTATTGTTATTGTGAAAGAAAACGCATGGAACAACATACCAATATATTTCCCCAGAATTTGTGCTCGATGAGTTGCTGAAACTCATGGATAAAAGAAAGTTACTCAGTGACGTGTCATCGAATTGCTGCATCAGCTTTAATGCAGCAAATGTTCTTTGCATAAGATCCTTCCATGCGCTGACTACTGCCAACAATATACTCCTATAAACTTTTGTTACCTTTTCAGGATGTGTTTCTCAACTTGCAGCAGTTTGAAAGCAATAAAAATTGCACAACTGATAAAAGGGCACTGGTATACTCACCACTTGTTGAAGTGAGTGGTGCTGTGCTTGTCTTTGCCACAGTTGTCGATGCTTCAGTCGAACTCACAGGAGTTGTTGGCGCTATTGTACTTGTTGAGGCAGGAACTGATGTAGTGGTTGGTGCTGCAGTGGAGGTCTGTGCATTTGCAGTCGATGTCTCTGCCACTGTAATTAAAATAGGTGCTAACACTATTGATGGCATCAGGAGGCATTGAACAACATACCTATATTTCTGTCTAAAATTTGTGCTTTATGTTTTGTTAAAACTCTTACATGGTGCAGGTTACAGTGTAATGTAACATAGCCTTGTTGCATCAGGAGGAATGCACCAAGTGTCATTTGCACATGATTCTCCCGTGAGTAATTCACACCAACAACTTACTACTGTCATATTTCCTTACTTTTCCAGTATCCGTTTCCAACTGGCAGTTGCTCAAAAGGAATCAGAATGGAATGACTGAAAATGGAGTTCTCGTATATTTACCACTTGTTGAAGCGAGTGTTGTGACTGTTGTTGCTTCAGTTGTTGGTGCTTCAGTCGAACTCACAGGAGTTGTTGGCGCTATTGTACTTGTTGAGGCAGGAACTGATGTAGTGGTTGGTGTTGCGGTGGAGGTCTGTGCATTTGCAGTCGATGTCTCTGCCACTGTAATTAAAATAGGTGCCATCACCATTGAGGTCAACAAAAAGCATTGAACAAGATAGCTATATTTCTGCCCAAAATTTCTGCTCTGTGTTTTGCTAAAGCGCTGAGAGAGTGCAAGTTACTGAGTCATGTAACGTAACCTTGTTGCATCAGCAGGAATGCACCAAGCGTCATTTACAAGTGATTTTACTGTGTCTAATTCTAGCCAGCAAATTACGACTGTAACATTTTCCTACCTTTCCATTATCTGCTTCTGACTACCAGTAGCTTCAAAGGAATCAGAATGGAATGACTGAAAAGGGAGCTCCCATATATTTACCACTTGTTGAAGCGAGTGTTGTGACTGTTGTTGCTTCAGTTGTTGGTGCTTCAGTAGAGCTGACTGTGGTTGCTGATGCTATTGTACTTGATGACGTGGGAGCTGATGTGGAGGTCAGTGCTGCCGTGGATGCCTCTGTATTCAACACTGAAGTTCCTGTTGCTGTCATCAAAATAGGTTTTGGTTTAATTGATGTTGGCCGATATCATGGAACAATACACTCTGATTTTTGCATTAAATTCAACATCTTCATTCTGCTAAAACTCCTAGCTGAAGCAACTTATTCAGTAATGTAACATAGCAATATTGCAACTGCAGCAAAGCACCAAATATCATTTCACATGTAAATGTAGCCAATAGAATGCTACTGTAACATTTTGTAACTTCTCTGTTCTACGTTTCTAAACGGACTAGATTGAGAGGAATCAGAATGGTAGAAGTGATAATAGAGCAGTCGTATACTCACCACTTGTTGAAGGGAGTAGTGTGGTGACTGTCGTTGCTACAGTTGTAGATGCTTCGGTAGAACCCGCTGGAGTTGTTAGTGCTAATGTGCTTGTTGAGGCAGGAACTGATGTTGTGGTTGGGGCTGCAGTGGAGGTCTGTGCATTTGAAGTCGATGTTTGTGGCACTGTAATTAACATAGGTGCAATCACTGTTGAGGTCAATAGCAAGCATTGAACAACATACCCACATTTCTGTCTAAAATTTGTGCTTTATGTTTTGTTAAAACTCTTACATGGTGCAGGTTACAGTGTAATGTAACATAGCCTTGTTGCATCAGGAGGAATGCACCAAGTGTCATTTATTTGCACACGGTTCTCCCGTGTGTTATTCACTCCAACAACGTACTGCTGTAGCATTTCCCTCCTTCTGCAGTATCCATTTCTAACTCTCAGTAGCTCAAAAGAAATCAGAATGCAATGACTCAAAAGTGAGCTGCCGTATATTTACCACTTGTTGATGCGAGTGTTGTTGTGACTGTTGTTGCTTCAGTTGTTGGTGCTTCAGTAGAGCTGACTGTGGTTGTTGATGCCATTGTACTTGATGACGCGGGAGCTGATGTGGAGGTCAGTGCTGTCGTGGATGACTGTGTATTCAACGTTGAAGTTCTTGTTGCTGTCATCAAATAAGGTTTCATTGTAATTGTTGTTGTCAGATATAATGGAACAATACACCATGATTTTTTGCATTGAATTCACCATCTTCATTCTGCTAGAATTCCTAGCTAAAGCAATTTATTCAGTAATGTAAGGTAACAATGCTGCAACACAAGTAAAGCACCAAATATCATTGGTCCATGTTTATTCCAGATGCAAATGCAGCCAACAGAATGCTACTATAAAACTTTGTTACTTTTCCCGTCTATATTTGGAAGCATGCAAGAGATTGAAGAGAATCAGAATGGTATAAGTGATTTTAGAGCCGTCGTATACTTACCACTTGTTGAAGGGAGCAGTGTGGTGACTGTCGTTGCTACAGTTGTGGATGCTTCAGTAGAACCCGCTGTAGTTGTTGGCACTAATGTGCTTGTTGAGGCAGGAACTGATGTAGCGATTGGTGCTGCAGTGGAGGTCTGTGTATTTGCAGTCGATGTTTCTGCTGCTGTTATAAAAACAGCTACTATTGTTATTGTGAAAGAAAACGCATGGAACAACATACCAATATATTTCCCCAGAATTTGTGCTCGATGAGTTGCTGAAACTCATGGATAAAAGAAAGTTCCTCAGTGACGTGTCATCTAATTGCTGCATCAGCTTTAATGCAGCAAATGTTCTTTGCATAAGATCCTTCCATGCGCTGACTACTGCCAACAATATACTCCTATAAACTTTTGTTACCTTTTCAGGATCTGTTTCTCAACTTGCAGCAGTTTGAAAGCAATAAAAATTGCACAACTGATAAGAGGGCACTGGTATACTCACCACTTGTTGAAGTGAGTGGTGCTGTGCTTGTCGTTGCCACAGTTGTCGATGCTTCAGTCGAACTCACAGGAGTTGTTGGCATTATTGTACTTGTTGAGGCAGGAACTGATGTAGTGGTTGGTGCTGCAATGGAGGTCTGTGCATTTGCAGTCGATGTCTCTGCCACTGTAATTAAAATAGGTGCTTACACTATTGAGGGCATCAGGAGGCATTGAACAACATACCTAAATTTCTGTCTAAAATTTGTGCTTTATGTTTTGTTAAAACTCTTATATGGTGCAGGTTACAGTGTACTGTAACATAGCCTTGTTGCATCAGGAGGAATGCACCAAGTGTCATTTGCACATGATTCTCCCGTGAGTAATTCACACCAACAACTTACTACTGTCATATTTCCTTACTTTTCCAGTATCCGTTTCTAACTGGCAGTTGCTCAAAAGGAATCAGAATGGAATGACTGAAAATGGAGTTCTCTTATATTTACCACTTGTTGAAGCGAGTGTTGTGACTGTTGTTGCTTCAGTTGTTGGTGCTTCAGTCGAACTCACAGGAGTTGTTGGCGCTATTGTACTTGTTGAGGCAGGAACTGATGTAGTGGTTGGTGTTGCGGTGGAGGTCTGTGCATTTGCAGTCGATGTCTCTGCCACTGTAATTAAAATAGGTGCCATCACCATTGAGGTCAACAAAAAGCATTGAACAAGATAGCTATATTTCTGCCCAAAATTTCTGCTCTGTGTTTTGCTAAAGCGCTGAGAGAGTGCAAGTTACTGAGTCATGTAACGTAACCTTGTTGCATCAGCAGGAATGCACCAAGCGTCATTTACAAGTGATTTTACTGTGTCTAATTCTAGCCAGCAAATTACGACTGTAACATTTTCCTACCTTTCCATTATCTGCTTCTGACTACCAGTAGCTTCAAAGGAATCAGAATGGAATGACTGAAAAGGGAGCTCCCATATATTTACCACTTGTTGAAGCGAGTGTTGTGACTGTTGTTGCTTCAGTTGTTGGTGCTTCAGTAGAGCTGACTGTGGTTGCTGATGCTATTGTACTTGATGACGTGGGAGCTGATGTGGAGGTCAGTGCTGCCGTGGATGCCTCTGTATTCAACACTGAAGTTCTTGTTGCTGTCATCAAAATAGGTTTTGGTTTAATTGATGTTGGCCGATATCATGGAACAATACACTCTGATTTTTGCATTAAATTCAACATCTTCATTCTGCTAAAACTCCTAGCTGAAGCAACTTATTCAGTAATGTAACATAGCAATATTGCAACTGCAGCAAAGCACCAAATATCATTTCACATGTAAATGTAGCCAATAGAATGCTACTGTAAAATTTTGTAACTTTTCTGTTCTACGTTTCTAAACGGACTAGATTGAGAGGAATCAGAATGGTAGAAGTGATAATAGAGCAGTCGTATACTCACCACTTGTTGAAGGGAGTAGTGTGGTGACTGTCGTTGCTACAGTTGTAGATGTTTCAGTAGAACCCGCTGGAGTTGTTAGTGCTAATGTGCTTGTTGAGGCAGGAACTGATGTTGTGGTTGGGGCTGCAGTGGAGGTCTGTGCATTTGAAGTCGATGTTTGTGGCACTGTAATTAACATAGGTGCAATCACTGTTGAGGTCAATAGAAAGCATTGAACAACATACCCACATTTCTGTCTAAAATTTGTGCTTTATGTTTTGTTAAAACTCTTACATGGTGCAGGTTACAGTGTAATGTAACATAGCCTTGTTGCATCAGGAGGAATGCACCAAGTGTCATTTATTTGCACACGGTTCTCCCGTGTGTTATTCACTCCAACAATGTACTGCTGTAGCATTTCCCTCCTTCTGCAGTATCCATTTCTAACTCTCAGTAGCTCAAAAGAAATCAGAATGCAATGACTCAAAAGTGAGCTGCCGTATATTTACCACTTGTTGATGCGAGTGTTGTTGTGACTGTTGTTGCTTCAGTTGTTGGTGCTTCTGTAGAGCTGACTGTGGTTGTTGATGCCATTGTACTTGATGACGCGGGAGCTGATGTGGAGGTCAGTGCTGTCGTGGATGACTGTGTATTCAACGTTGAAGTTCTTGTTGCTGTCATCAAATAAGGTTTCATTGTAATTGTTGTTGTCAGATATAATGGAACAATACACCATGATTTTTTGCATTGAATTCACCATCTTCATTCTGCTAGAATTCCTAGATAACGCAATTTATTCAGTAATGTAAGGTAACAATGCTGCAACACAAGTAAAGCACCAAATATCATTGGTCCATGTTCATTCCAGATGCAAATGCAGCCAACAGAATGCTACTATAAAACTTTGTTACTTTTCCCTTCTATATTTGGAAGCATGCAAGAGATTGAAGAGAATCAGAATGGTATAAGTGATTTTAGAGTCGTCGTATACTTACCACTTGTTGAAGGGAGCAGTGTGGTGACTGTCGTTGCTACAGTTGTGGATGCTTCAGTAGAACCCGCTGTAGTTGTTGGCGCTAATGTGCTTGTTGAGGCAGGAACTGATGTAGTGATTGGTGCTGCAGTGGAGGTCTGTGTATTTGCAGTCGATGTTTCTGCTGCTGTTATAAAAACAGCTACTATTGTTATTGTGAAAGAAAACACATGGAAAAACATACCAATATATTTCCCCAGAATTTGTGCTGAATGAGTTGCTGAAACTCATGGATAACAGAAAGTTACTCAGTGACGTGTCATCGAATTGCTGCATCAGCAGTAATGCAGCAAATGCTCTTTGCATAAGATCCTTCCATGCGCTGACTACTGCCAACAATATACTCCTATAAACTTTTGTTACCTTTCCAGGATGTGTTTCTCAACTTGCAGCAGTTTGAAAGCAATAAAAATTGCACAACTGATAAGAGTGCACTGGTATACTCACCACTTGTTGAAGTGAGTGATGCTAAGCTTGTCGTTGCCACAGTTGTCGATGCTTCAGTCGAACTCACAGGAGTTGTTGGCGCTAATGTACTTGTTGAGGCAGGAACTGATGTAGTGATTGGTGCTGCAGTGGAAGTCTGTGTATTTGCAGTCGATGTTTCTGCTGCTGTTATAAAAACAGCTACTATTGTTATTGTGAAACAAAACGCATGGAACGTCATAGCAATATGTTTACCCAGAATTTGTGCTCGATGAGTTGCTGAAACTCATGGATAAAGAAAGTTACTCAGTAACATGTCATCGAACTGCTGCATCAGCAGTAATGCAGCAAATGTTCTTTGCACAAGATCCTTCCATGCGCTGACTACTGCCAACAATATACTCCTATAAACTTTTGTTACCTTTCCAGGATGTGTTTCTCAACTTGCAGCAGTTTGAAAGCAATAAAAATTGCACAACTGATAAGAGGGCACTGGTATACTCACCACTTGTTGAAGTGAGTGGTGATGTGCTTGTCGTTGCAACAGTTGTCGATGCTTCAGTCGAACTCACAGGAGTTGTTGGCGCTATTGTACTTGTTGAGGCAGGAACTGATGTAGTGGTTGGTGCTGCAGTGGAGGTCTGTGCATTTGCAGTCGATGTCTCTGCCACTGTAATTAAAATAGGTGCTAACACTAATGAGGGCATCAGGAGGCATTGAACAACATACCTATATTTCTGTCTAAAATTTGTGCTTTATGTTTTGTTAAAACTCTTACATGGTGCAGGTTACAGTGTAATGTAACATAGCCTTGTTGCATCAGGAGGAATGCACCAAGTGTCATTTGCACATGATTCTCCCGTGAGTAATTCACACCAACAACTTACTACTGTCATATTTCCTTACTTTTCCCATATCCGTTTCTAACTAGCAGTTGCTCAAAAGGAATCAGAATGGAATGACTGAAAATGGAGTTCTCGTATATTTACCACTTGTTGAAGCGAGTGTTGTGACTGTTGTTGCTTCAGTTGTTGGTGCTTCAGTCGAACTCACAGGAGTTGTTGGCGCTATTGGACTTGTTGAGGCAGGAACTGATGTCGTGGTTGGTGTTGCGGTGGAGGTCTGTGCATTTGCAGTCGATGTCTCTGCCACTGTAATTAAAATAGGTGCCATAACCATTGAGGTCAACAAAAAGCATTGAACAAGATAGCTATATTTCTGCCCAAAATTTCTGCTCTGTGTTTTGCTAAAGCGCTGAGAGAGTGCAAGTTACTGAGTCATGTAACGTAACCTTGTTGCATCAGCAGGAATGCACCAAGCGTCATTTACAAGTGATATTACTGTGTCTAATTCTAGCCAGCAAATTACGACAGTAACATTTTCCTACCTTTCCATTATCTGCATCTGACTACCAGTAGCTTCAAAGGAATCAGAATGGAATGACTGAAAAGGGAACTCCCATATATTTACCACTTGTTGAAGCGAGTGTTGTGACTATTGTTGCTTCAGTTGTTGGTGCTTCAGTAGAGCTGACTGTGGTTGTTGATGCTATTGTACTTGATGACGTGGGAGCTGATGTGGAGGTCAGTGCTGTCGTGGATGCCTCTGTATTCAACGCTGAAGTTCCTGTTGCTGTCATCAAAATAGGTTTTGGTTTAATTGATGTTGGCCGATATAATGGAACAATACACTCTGATTTTTGCATTAAATTCAACATCTTCATTCTGCTAAAACTCCGAGCTGAAGCAACTTATTCAGTAATGTAACATAGCAATATTGCAACTGCAGCAAAGCACCAAATATCATTTCACATGTAAATGTAGCCAATGGAATGCTACTGTAACATTTTGTAACTTTTCTGTTCTACGTTTCTAAATGGACTAGATTGAGAGGAGTCAGAATGGTAGAAGTGATAATAGAGCAGTCGTCTACTCACCACTTGTTGAAGGGAGTAGTGTGGTGACTGTCGTTGCTACAGTTGTAGATGCTTCAGTAGAACCCGCTGGAGTTGTTAGTGCTAATGTGCTTGTTGAGGCAGGAACTGATGTTGTGGTTGGGGCTGCAGTGGAGGTCTGTGCATTTGAAGTCGATGTTTGTGGCACTGTAATTAACATAGGTGCAATCACTGTTGAGGTCAATAGAAAGCATTGAACAACATACCCACATTTCTGTCTAAAATTTTTGCTTTATGTTTTGTTAAAACTCTTACATGGTGCAGGTTACAGTGTAATGTAACATAGCCTTGTTGCATCAGGAGGAATGCACCAAGTGTCATTTATTTGCACACGGTTCTCCCGTGTGTTATTCACTCCAACAATGTACTGCTGTAGCATTTCCCTCCTTCTGCAGTATCCATTTCTAACTCTCAGTAGCTCAAAAGAAATCAGAATGCAATGACTCAAAAGTGAGCTGCCGTATATTTACCACTTGTTGATGCGAGTGTTGTTGTGACTGTTGTTGCTTCAGTTGTTGGTGCTTCAGTAGAGCGGACTGTGGTTGTTGATGCCAATGTACTTGATGACGTGGGAGCTGATGTGGAGGTCAGTGCTGTCGTGGATGACTGTGTATTCAACGTTGAAGTTCTTGTTGCTGTCATCAAATAAGGTTTCATTGTAATTGTTGTTGTCAGATATAATGGAACAATACACCATGATTTTTTGCATTGAATTCACCATCTTCATTCTGCTAGAATTCCTAGCTAAAGCAATTTATTCAGTAATGTAAGTTAACAATGCTGCAACACAAGTAAAGCACCAAATATCATTGGTCCATGTTTATTCCACATGTAAATGCAGCCAACAGAATGCTACTATAAAACGTTGTTACTTTTCCCTTCTATATTTGGAAGCATGCAAGAGATTGAAGAGAATCAGAATGGTATAAGTGATTTTAGAGTCGTCGTATACTTACCACTTGTTGAAGGGAGCAGTGTGGTGACTGTCGTTGCTACAGTTGTGGATGCTTCAGTAGAACCCGCTGTAGTTGTTGGCGCTAATGTGCTTGTTGAGGCAGGAACTGATGTAGTGATTGGTGCTGCAGTGGAGGTCTGTGTATTTGCAGTCGATGTTTCTGCTGCTGTTATAAAAACAGCTACTATTGTTATTGTGAAAGAAAACGCATGGAACAACTTACCAATATGTTTCCACAGAATTTGTGCTCGATGAGTTGCTGAAACTCATGGATAAAAGAAAGTTACTCAGTGACGTGTCATCGAATTGCTGCATCAGCAGTAATGCAGCAAATGCTCTTTGCATAAGATCCTTCCATGCGCTGACTACTGCCAACAATATACCCCTATGAACTTTTGTTTCCTTTCCAGGATGTGTTTCTCAACTTGCAGCAATTTGAAAGCAATAAAAATTGCACAACTGATAAGAGGGCACTGGTATACTCACCACTTGTTGAAGTGAGTGGTGCTGTGCTTGTCGTTGCCACAGTTGTCGATGCTTCAGTCGAACTCACAGGAGTTGTTGGCGCTATTGTACTTGTTGAGGCAGGAACTGATGTAGTGGTTGGTGCTGCAGTGGAGGTCTGTGCATTTGCAGTCGATGTCTCTGCCACTGTAATTAAAATAGGTGCTAACACTATTGAGGGCATCAGGAGGCATTGAACAACATACCTATATTTCTGTCTAAAATTTGTGCTTTATGTTTTGTTAAAACTCTTATATGGTGCAGGTTACAGTGTAATGTAACATAGCCTTGTTGCATCAGGAGGAATGCACCAAGTGTCATTTGCACATGATTCTCCCGTGAGTAATTCACACCAATAACTTACTACTGTCATATTTCCTAACTTTTCCAGTATCCGTTTCTAACTGGCAGTTGCTCAAAAGGAATCAGAATGGAATGACTGAAAATGGAGTTCTCGTATATTTACCACTTGTTGAAGCGAGTGTTGTGACTGTTGTTGCTTCAGTTGTTGGTGCTTCAGTCGAACTCACAGGAGTTGTTGGCGCTATTGTACTTGTTGAGGCAGGAACTGATGTAGTGGTTGGTGTTGCGGTGGAGGTCTGTGCATTTGCAGTTGATGTCTCTGCCACTGTAATTAAAATAGGTGCCATCACCATTGAGATCAACAAAAAGCATTGAACAAGATAGCTATATTTCTGCCCACAATTTCTGCTCTGTGTTTTGCTGAAGTGCTGAGAGAGTGCAAGTTACTGAGTCATGTAACGTACACCTTGTTGCATCAGCAGGAATGCACCAAGCGTCATTTACAAGTGATTTTACTGTGTCTAATTCTAGCCAGCAAATTACGACTGTAACATTTTCCTACCTTTCCATTATCTGCTTCTGACTACCAGTAGCTTCAAAGGAATCAGAATGGAATGACTGAAAAGGGAACTCCCATATATTTACCACTTGTTGAAGCGAGTGTTGTGACTGTTGTTGCTTCAGTTGTTGGTGCTTCAGTGGAGCTGACTGTGGTTGTTGATGCTATTGTACTTGATGACGTGGGAGCTGATGTGGAGGTCAGTGCTGCCGTGGATGCCTCTGTATTCAACGCTGAAGTTCCTGTTGCTGTCATCAAAATAGGTTTTGGTTTAATTGATGTTGGCCGATATAATGGAACAATACACTCTGATTTTTGCATTAAATTCAACATCTTCATTCTGCTAAAACTCCTAGCTGAAGCAACTTATTCAGTAATGTAACATTATGTAATGTAATGCAATATTGCAACTGCCGCAAAGCACCCAAAATCATTTCACATGTAAATGTAGCCAATAGAATGCTCCTGTAACATTTTGTAACTTTTCTGTTCTACGTTTCCAAACGGACTAGATTGAGAGGAATCAGAATGGTAGAAGTGATAATAGAGCAGTCGTATACTCACCACTTGTTGAAGGGAGCAGTGTGGTGACTGTCGTTGCAACAGTTGTAGATGCTTCAGTAGAACCCGCTGGAGTTGTTAGTGCTAATGTGCTTGTTGAGGCAGGAACTGATGTTGGGGCTGCAGTGGAGGTCTGTGCATTTGAAGTCGATGTTTGTGGCACTGTAATTAACATAGGTGCAATCACTGTTGAGGTCAATAGAAAGCATTGAACAACATACCCACATTTCTGTCTAAAATTTGTGCTTTATGTTTTGTTAAAACTCTTACATGGTGCAAGTTACAGTGTAATGTAACATAGCCTTGTTGCATCAGGAGGAATGCACCAAGTGTCATTTATTTGCACATGGTTCTCCCGTGTGTAATTCACTCCAACAACGTACTGCTGTAACATTTCCCTACTTCTGCAGTATCCGTTTCCAACTCTCAGTAGCTCAAAAGAAATCAGAATGCAATGACTCAAAAGTGAGCTGCCGTAGATTTACCACTTGTTGATGCGAGTGTTGTTGTGACTGTTGTTGCTTCAGTTGTTGGTGCCTCAGTAGAGCTGACTGTGGTTGTTGATGCCATTGTACTTGATGACGCGGGAGCTGATGTGGAGGTCAGTGCTGTCGTGGATGACTGTGTATTCAACGTTGAAGTTCTTGTTGCTGTCATCAAATAAGGTTTCATTGTAATTGTTGTTGTCAGATATAATGGAACAATACACCAAGATTCTTTGCATTGAATTCACCATCTTCATTCTGCTAGAATTCCTAGCTAAAGCAATTTATTCAGTAATGTAAGGTAACAATGCTGCAACACAAGTAAAGCACCAAATATCATTGGTCCATGTTTATTCCACATGTAAATGCAGCCAACAGAATGCTACTATAAAACTTTGTTACTTTTCCCTTCTATATTTCGAAGCATGCAATAGATTGAAGAGAATCAGAATGGTGTAAGTGATTTTAGAGCCGTCGTATACTTACCACTTGTTGAAGGGAGCAGTGTGGTGACTGTCGTTGCTACAGTTGTGGATGCTTCAGTGGAACCCGCTGTAGTTGTTGGCGCTAATGTGCTTGTTGAGGCAGGAACTGATGTAGTGATTGGTGCTGCAGTGGAGGTCTGTGTATTTGCAGTCGATGTTTCTGCTGCTGTTATAAAAACAGCTACTATTGTTATTGTGAAACAAAACGCATGGAACGTCATACCAATATGTTTACCCAGAATTTGTGCTCGATGAGTTGCTGAAACTCATGGATAAAGAAAGTTACTCAGTAACGTGTCATCGAATTGCTGCATCAGCAGTAATGCAGCAAATGTTCTTTGCATAAGATCCTTCCATGCGCTGACTACTGCCAACAATATACTCCTATAAACTTTTGTTACCTTTCCAGATGTGTTTCTCAACTTGCAGCAGTTTGAAAGCAATAAAAATTGCACAACTGATAAGAGGGCACTGGTATACTCACCACTTGTTGAAGTGAGTGGTGCTGTGCTTGTCATTGCAACAGTTGTCGATGCTTCAGTCGAACTCACAGGAGTTGTTGGCGCTATTGTACTTGTTGAGGCAGGAACTGATGTAGTGGTTGGTGCTGCAGTGGAGGTCTGTGCATTTGCAGTCGATGTCTCTGCCACTGTAATTAAAATAGGTGCTAACACTATTGAGGGCATCAGGAGGCATTGAACAACATACCTATATTTCTGTCTAAAATTTGTGCTTTATGTTTTGTTAAAACTCTTACATGGTGCAGGTTACAGTGTAATGTAACATAGCCTTGTTGCATCAGGAGGAATGCACCAAGTGTCATTTGCACATGATTCTCCCGTGAGTAATTCACACCAACAACTTACCACTGTCATATTTCCTTACTTTTCCAGTATCCGTTTCTAACTAGCAGTTGCTCAAAAGGAAACAGAATGGAATGACTGAAAATGGAGTTCTCGTATATTTACCACTTGTTGAAGCGGGTGTTGTGACTGTTGTTGCTTCAGTTGTTGGTGCTTCAGTCGAACTCACAGGAGTTGTTGGCGCTATTGTACTTGTTGAGGCAGGAACTGATGTAGTGGTTGGTGTTGCGGTGGAGGTCTGTGCATTTGCAGTCGATGTCTCTGCCACTGTAATTAAAATAGGTGCCATAACCATTGAGGTCAACAAAAAGCATTGAACAAGATAGCTATATTTCTGCCCAAAATTTCTGCTCTGTGTTTTGCTAAAGCGCTGAGAGAGTGCAAGTTACTGAGTCATGTAACGTAACCTTGTTGCATCAGCAGGAATGCACCAAGCGTCATTTACAAGTGATATTACTGTGTCTAATTCTAGCCAGCAAATTACGACTGTAACATTTTCCTACCTTTCCATTATCTGCTTCTGACTACCAGTAGCTTCAAAGGAATCAGAATGGAATGACTGAAAAGGGAGCTCCCATATATTTACCACTTGTTGAAGCGAGTGTTGTGACTGTTGTTGCTTCAGTTGTTGGTGCTTCAGTAGAGCTGACTGTGGTTGTTGATGCTATTGTACTTGATGACGTGGGAGCTGATGTGGAGGTCAGTGCTGCCGTGGATGCCTCTGTATTCAACGCTGAAGTTCCTGTTGCTGTCATCAAAATAGGTTTTGGTTTAATTGATGTTGGCCGATATAATGGAACAATACACTCTGATTTTTGCATTAAATTCAACATCTTCATTCTGCTAAAACTCCTAGCTGAAGCAACTTATTCAGTAATGTAACATTATGTAATGTAATGCAATATTGCAACTGCCGCAAAGCACCCAAAATCATTTCACATGTAAATGTAGCCAATAGAATGCTACTGTAACATTTTGTAACTTTTCTGTTCTACGTTTCTAAACGGACTAGATTGAGAGGAATCAGAATGGTAGAAGTGATAATAGAGCAGTCGTATACTCACCACTTGTTGAAGGGAGCAGTGTGGTGACTGTCGTTGCAACAGTTGTAGATGCTTCAGTAGAACCCGCTGGAGTTGTTAGTGCTAATGTGCTTGTTGAGGCAGGAACTGATGTTGGGGCTGCAGTGGAGGTCTGTGCATTTGAAGTCGATGTTTGTGGCACTGTAATTAACATAGGTGCAATCACTGTTGAGGTCAATAGAAAGCATTGAACAACATACCCACATTTCTGTCTAAAATTTGTGCTTTATGTTTTGTTAAAGCTCTTACATGGTGCAGGTTACAGTGTAATGTAACATAGCCTTGTTGCATCAGGAGGAATGCACCAAGTGTCATTTATTTGCACACGGTTCTCCCGTGTGTTATTCACTCCAACAATGTACTGCTGTAGCATTTCCCTCCTTCTGCAGTATCCATTTCTAACTCTCAGTAGCTCAAAAGAAATCAGAATGCAATGACTCAAAAGTGAGCTGCCGTATATTTACCACTTGTTGATGCGAGTGTTGTTGTGACTGTTGTTGCTTCAGTTGTTGGTGCTTCAGTAAAGCTGACTGTGGTTGTTGATGCCATTGTACTTGATGACGCGGGAGCTGATGTGGAGGTCAGTGCTGTCGTGGATGACTGTGTATTCAACGTTGAAGTTCTTGTTGCTGTCATCAAATAAGGTTTCATTGTAATTGTTGTTGTCAGATATAATGGAACAATACACCATGATTTTTTGCATTGAATTCACCATCTTCATTCTGCTAGAATTCCTAGCTAACGCAACTTATTCAGTAATGTAAGTTAACAATGCTGCAACACAAGTAAAGCACCAAATATCATTGGTCCATGTTTATTCCAGATGCAAATGCAGCCAACAGAATGCTACTATAAAACTTTGTTACTTTTCCCTTCTATATTTGGAAGCATGCAAGAGATTGAAGAGAATCAGAATGGTATAAGTGATTTTAGAGTCGTCGTATACTTACCACTTGTTGAAGGGAGCAGTGTGGTGACTGTCGTTGCTACAGTTGTGGATGCTTCAGTAGAACCTGCTGTAGTTGTTGGCGCTAATGTGCTTGTTGAGGCAGGAACTGATGTAGTGATTGGTGCTGCAGTGGAGGTCTGTGTATTTGCAGTCGATGTTTCTGCTGCTGTTATAAAAACAGCTACTATTGTTATTGTGAAAGAAAACGCATGGAACAACATACCAATATATTTCCCCAGAATTTATGCTCGATGAGTTGCTGAAACTCATGGATAAAAGAAAGTTACTCAGTGACGTGTCATCGAATTGCTGCATCAGCTTTAATGCAGCAAATGCTCTTTGCATAAGATCCTTCCATGCGCTGACTACTGCCAACAATATACTCCTATAAACTTTTGTTACCTTTCCAGGATGTGTTTCTCAACTTGCAGCAGTTTGAAAGCAATAAAAATTGCACAACTGATAAGAGGGCACTGGTATACTCACCACTTGTTGAAGTGAGTGGTGCTGTGCTTGTCGTTGCCACAGTTGTCGATGCTTCAGTCGAACTCACAGGAGTTGTTGGCGCTATTGTACTTGTTGAGGCAGGAACTGATGTAGTGGTTGGTGCTGCAGTGGAGGTCTGTGCATTTGCAGTCGATGTCTCTGCCACTGTAATTAAAATAGGTGCTAACACTATTGAGGGCATCAGGAGGCATTGAACAACATACCTATATTTCTGTCTAAAATTTGTGCTTTATGTTTTGTTAAAACTCTTATATGATGCAGGTTACAGTGTAATGTAACATAGCCTTGTTGCATCAGGAGGAATGCACCAAGTGTCATTTGCACATGATTCTCCCGTGAGTAATTCACACCAACAACTTACTACTGTCATATTTCCTTACTTTTCCAGTATCCGTTTCTAACTGGCAGTTGCTCAAAAGGAATCAGAATGGAATGACTGAAAATGGAGTTCTCGTATATTTACCACTTGTTGAAGCGAGTGTTGTGACTGTTGTTGCTTCAGTTGTTGGTGCTTCAGTCGAACTCACAGGAGTTGTTGGCGCTATTGTACTTGTTGAGGCAGGAACTGATGTAGTGGTTGGTGTTGCGGTGGAGGTCTGTGCATTTGCAGTCGATGTCTCTGCCACTGTAATTAAAATAGGTGCCATAACCATTGAGGTCAACAAAAAGCATTGAACAAGATAGCTATATTTCTGCCCAAAATTTCTGCTCTGTGTTTTGCTAAAGCGCTGAGAGAGTGCAAGTTACTGAGTCATGTAACGTAACCTTGTTGCATCAGCAGGAATGCACCAAGCATCATTTACAAGTGATATTACTGTGTCTAATTCTAGCCAGCAAATTACGACTGTAACATTTTCCTACCTTTCCATTATCTGCTTCTGACTACCAGTAGCTTCAAAGGAATTAGAATGGAATGACTGAAAAGGGAGCTCCCATATATTTACCACTTGTTGAAACGAGTGTTGTGACTGTTGTTGCTTCAGTTGTTGGTGCTTCAGTAGAGCTGACTGTGGTTGTTGATGCTATTGTACTTGATGACGTGGGAGCTGATGTGGAGGTCAGTGCTGCCGTGGATGCCTCTGTATTCAACGCTGAAGTTCCTGTTGCTGTCATCAAAATAGGTTTTGGTTTAATTGATGTTGGCCGATATAATGGAACAATACACTCTGATTTTTGCATTAAATTCAACATCTTCATTCTGCTAAAACTCCTAGCTGAAGCAACTTATTCAGTAATGTAACATTATGTAATGTAATGCAATATTGCAACTGCCGCAAAGCACCCAAAATCATTTCACATGTAAATGTAGCCAATAGAATGCTACTGTAACATTTTGTAACTTTTCTGTTCTACGTTTCTAAACGGACTAGATTGAGAGGAATCAGAATGGTAGAAGTGATAATAGAGCAGTCGTATACTCACCACTTGTTGAAGGGAGCAGTGTGGTGACTGTCGTTGCAACAGTTGTAGATGCTTCAGTAGAACCCGCTGGAGTTGTTAGTGCTAATGTGCTTGTTGAGGCAGAAACTGATGTTGGGGCTGCAGTGGAGGTCTGTGCATTTGAAGTCGATGTTTGTGGCACTGTAATTAACATAGGTGCAATCACTGTTGAGGTCAATAGAAAGCATTGAACAACATACCCACATTTCTGTCTAAAATTTGTGCTTTATGTTTTGTTAAAGCTCTTACATGGTGCAGGTTACAGTGTAATGTAACATAGCCTTGTTGCATCAGGAGGAATGCACCAAGTGTCATTTATTTGCACATGGTTCTCCCGTGTGTTATTCACTCCAACAATGTACTGCTGTAACATTTCCCTCCTTCTGCAGTATCCATTTCTAACTCTCAGTAGCTCAAAAGAAATCAGAATGCAATGACTCAAAAGTGAGCTGCCGTATATTTACCACTTGTTGATGCGAGTGTTGTTGTGACTGTTGTTGCTTCAGTTGTTGGTGCTTCAGTAAAGCTGACTGTGGTTGTTGATGCCATTGTACTTGATGACGCGGGAGCTGATGTGGAGGTCAGTGCTGTCGTGGATGACTGTGTATTCAACGTTGAAGTTCTTGTTGCTGTCATCAAATAAGGTTTCATTGTAATTGTTGTTGTCAGATATAATGGAACAATACACCATGATTTTTTGCATTGAATTCACCATCTTCATTCTGCTAGAATTCCTAGCTAACGCAACTTATTCAGTAATGTAAGTTAACAATGCTGCAACACAAGTAAAGCACCAAATATCATTGGTCCATGTTTATTCCAGATGCAAATGCAGCCAACAGAATGCTACTATAAAACTTTGTTACTTTTCCCTTCTATATTTGGAAGCATGCAAGAGATTGAAGAGAATCAGAATGGTATAAGTGATTTTAGAGTCGTCGTATACTTACCACTTGTTGAAGGGAGCAGTGTGGTGACTGTCGTTGCTACAGTTGTGGATGCTTCAGTAGAACCTGCTGTAGTTGTTGGCGCTAATGTGCTTGTTGAGGCAGGAACTGATGTAGTGATTGGTGCTGCAGTGGAGGTCTGTGTATTTGCAGTCGATGTTTCTGCTGCTGTTATAAAAACAGCTACTATTGGTATTGTGAAACAAAACGCATGGAACAACATACCAATATATTTCCCCAGAATTTATGCTCGATGTGTTGCTGAAACTCATGGATAAAAGAAAGTTACTCAGTGACGTGTCATCGAATTGCTGCATCAGCTTTAATGCAGCAAATGTTCTTTGCATAAGATCCTTCCATGCGCTGACTACTGCCAACAATATACTCCTATAAACTTTTGTTACCTTTTCAGGATGTGTTTCTCAACTTGCAGCAGTTTGAAAGCAATAAAAATTGCACAACTGATAAGAGGGCACTGGTATACTCACCACTTGTTGAAGTGAGTGGTGCTGTGCTTGTCGTTGCCACAGTTGTCGATGCTTCAGTCGAACTCACAGGAGTTGTTGGCGCTATTGTACTTGTTGAGGCAGGAACTGATGTAGTGGTTGGTGCTGCAGTGGAGGTCTGTGCATTTGCAGTCGATGTCTCTGCCACTGTAATTAAAATAGGTGCTAACACTATTGAGGGCATCAGGAGGCATTGAACAACATACCTATATTTCTGTCTAAAATTTGTGCTTTATGTTTTGTTAAAACTCTTATATGGTGCAGGTTACAGTGTAATGTAACATAGCCTTGTTGCATCAGGAGGAATGCATCAAGTGTCATTTGCACATGATTCTCCCGTGAGTAATTCACACCAACAACTTACTACTGTCATATTTCCTTACTTTTCCAGTATCCGTTTCTAACTGGCAGTTGCTCAAAAGGAATCAGAATGGAATGACTGAAAATGGAGTTCGCGTATATTTACCACTTGTTGAAGCGAGTGTTGTGACTGTTGTTGCTTCAGTTGTTGGTGCTTCAGTCGAACTCACAGGAGTTGTTGGCGCTATTGTACTTGTTGAGGCAGGAACTGATGTAGTGGTTGGTGTTGCGGTGGAGGTCTGTGCATTTGCAGTCGATGTCTCTGCCACTGTAATTAAAATAGGTGCCATCACCATTGAGGTCAACAAAAAGCATTGAACAAGATAGCTATATTTCTGCCCAAAATTTCTGCTCTGTGTTTTGCTAAAGCGCTGAGAGAGTGCAAGTTACTGAGTCATGTAACGTAACCTTGTTGCATCAGCAGGAATGCACCAAGCGTCATTTACAAGTGATATTACTGTGTCTAATTCTAGCCAGCAAATTACGACTGTAACATTTTCCTACCTTTCCATTATCTGCTTCTGACTACCAGTAGCTTCAAAGGAATCAGAATGGAATGACTGAAAAGGGAGCTCCCATATATTTACCACTTGTTGAAGCGAGTGTTGTGACTGTTGTTGCTTCAGTTGATGGTGCTTCAGTAGAGCTGACTGTGGTTGTTGATGCTATTGTACTTGATGACGTGGGAGCTGATGTGGAGGTCAGTGCTGTCGTGGATGCCTCTGTATTCAACGCTGAAGTTCCTGTTGCTGTCATCAAAATAGGTTTTGGTTTAATTGATGTTGGCCGATATCATGGAACAATACACTCTGATTTTTGCATTAAATTCAACATCTTCATTCTGCTAAAACTCCTAGCTGAAGCAACTTATTCAGTAATGTAACATAGCAATATTGCAACTGCAGCAAAGCACCAAATATCATTTCACATGTAAATGTAGCCAATAGAATGCTACTGTAACATTTTGTAACTTTTCTGTTCTACGTTTCTAAACGGACTAGATTGAGAGGAATCAGAATGGTAGAAGTGATAATAGAGCAGTCGTATACTCACCACTTGTTGAAGGGAGCAGTGTGGTGACTGTCGTTGCAACAGTTGTAGATGCTTCAGTAGAACCCGCTGGAGTTGTTAGTGCTAATGTGCTTGTTGAGGCAGGAACTGATGTTGTGGTTGGGGCTGCAGTGGAGGTCTGTGCATTTGAAGTCGATGTTTGTGGCACTGTAATTAACATAGGTGCAATCACTGTTGAGGTCAATAGAAAGCATTGAACAACATACCCACATTTCTGTCTAAAATTTGTGCTTTATGTTTTGTTAAAACTCTTACATGGTGCAGGTTACAGTGTAATGTAACATAGCCTTGTTGCATCAGGAGGAATGCACCAAGTGTCATTTATTTGCACACGGTTCTCCCGTGTGTTATTCACTCCAACAACGTACTGCTGTAACATTTCCCTCCTTCTGCAGTTTCCATTTCTAACTCTCAGTAGCTCAAAAGAAATCAGAATGCAATGACTCAAAAGTGAGCTGCCGTATATTTACCACTTGTTGATGCGAGTGTTGTTGTGACTGTTGTTGCTTCAGTTGTTGGTGCTTCAGTAAAGCTGACTGTGGTTGTTGATGCCATTGTACTTGATGACGCGGGAGCTGATGTGGAGGTCAGTGCTGTCGTGGATGACTGTGTATTCAACGTTGAAGTTCTTGTTGCTGTCATCAAATAAGGTTTCATTGTAATTGTTGTTGTCAGATATAATGGAACAATACACCATGATTTTTTGCATTGAATTCACCATCTTCATTCTGCTAGAATTCCTAGCTAAAGCAATTTATTCAGTAATGTAAGGTAACAATGCTGCAACACAAGTAAAGCACCAAATATCATTGGTCCATGTTTATTCCAGATGCAAATGCAGCCAACAGAATGCTACTATAAAACTTTGTTACTTTTCCCTTCTATATTTGGAAGCATGCAAGAGATTGAAGAGAATCAGAATGGTATAAGTGATTTTAGAGTCGTCGTATACTTACCACTTGTTGAAGGGAGCAGTGTGGTGACTGTCGTTGCTACAGTTGTGGATGCTTCAGTAGAACCTGCTGTAGTTGTTGGCGCTAATGTGCTTGTTGAGGCAGGAACTGATGTAGTGATTGGTGCTGCAGTGGAGGTCTGTGTATTTGCAGTCGATGTTTCTGCTGCTGTTATAAAAACAGCTACTATTGGTATTGTGAAACAAAACGCATGGAACAACATACCAATATATTTCCCCAGAATTTATGCTCGATGTGTTGCTGAAACTCATGGATAAAAGAAAGTTACTCAGTGACGTGTCATCGAATTGCTGCATCAGCTTTAATGCAGCAAATGTTCTTTGCATAAGATCCTTCCATGCGCTGACTACTGCCAACAATATACTCCTATAAACTTTTGTTACCTTTTCAGGATGTGTTTCTCAACTTGCAGCAGTTTGAAAGCAATAAAAATTGCACAACTGATAAGAGGGCACTGGTATACTCACCACTTGTTGAAGTGAGTGGTGCTGTGCTTGTCGTTGCCACAGTTGTCGATGCTTCAGTCGAACTCACAGGAGTTGTTGGCGCTATTGTACTTGTTGAGGCAGGAACTGATGTAGTGGTTGGTGCTGCAGTGGAGGTCTGTGCATTTGCAGTCGATGTCTCTGCCACTGTAATTAAAATAGGTGCTAACACTATTGAGGGCATCAGGAGGCATTGAACAACATACCTATATTTCTGTCTAAAATTTGTGCTTTATGTTTTGTTAAAACTCTTATATGGTGCAGGTTACAGTGTAATGTAACATAGCCTTGTTGCATCAGGAGGAATGCATCAAGTGTCATTTGCACATGATTCTCCCATGAGTAATTCACACCAACAACTTACTACTGTCATATTTCCTTACTTTTCCAGTATCCGTTTCTAACTGGCAGTTGCTCAAAAGGAATCAGAATGGAATGACTGAAAATGGAGTTCTCGTATATTTACCGCTTGTTGAAGCGAGTGTTGTGACTGTTGTTGCTTCAGTTGTTGGTGCTTCAGTCGAACTCACAGGAGTTGTTGGCGCTATTGTACTTGTTGAGGCAGGAACTGATGTAGTGGTTGGTGTTGCGGTGGAGGTCTGTGCATTTGCAGTCGATGTCTCTGCCACTGTAATTAAAATAGGTGCCATCACCATTGAGGTCAACAAAAAGCATTGAACAAGATAGCTATATTTCTGCCCAAAATTTCTGCTCTGTGTTTTGCTAAAGCGCTGAGAGAGTGCAAGTTACTGAGTCATGTAACGTAACCTTGTTGCATCAGCAGGAATGCACCAAGCGTCATTTACAAGTGATTTTACTGTGTCTAATTCTAGCCAGCAAATTACGACTGTAACATTTTCCTACCTTTCCATTATCTGCTTCTGACTACCAGTAGCTTCAAAGGAATCAGAATGGAATGACTGAAAAGGGAGCTCCCATATATTTACCACTTGTTGAAGCGAGTGTTGTGACTGTTGTTGCTTCAGTTGATGGTGCTTCAGTAGAGCTGACTGTGGTTGTTGATGCTATTGTACTTGATGACGTGGGAGCTGATGTGGAGGTCAGTGCTGTCGTGGATGCCTCTGTATTCAACGCTGAAGTTCCTGTTGCTGTCATCAAAATAGGTTTTGGTTTAATTGATGTTGGCCGATATAATGGAACAATACACTCTGATTTTTGCATTAAATTCAACATCTTCATTCTGCTAAAACTCCTAGCTGAAGCAACTTATTCAGTAATGCAACATTATGTAATGTAATGCAATATTGCAACTGCCGCAAAGCACCCAAAATCATTTCACATGTAAATGTAGCCAATAGAATGCTACTGTAACATTTTGTAACTTTTCTGTTCTACGTTTCTAAACGGACTAGATTGAGAGGAATCAGAATGGTAGAAGTGATAATAGAGCAGTCGTATACTCACCACTTGTTGAAGGGAGCAGTGTGGTGACTGTCGTTGCAACAGTTGTAGATGCTTCAGTAGAACCCGCTGGAGTTGTTAGTGCTAATGTGCTTGTTGAGGCAGGAACTGATGTTGTGGTTGGGGCTGCAGTGGAGGTCTGTGCATTTGAAGTCGATGTTTGTGGCACTGTAATTAACATAGGTGCAATCACTGTTGAGGTCAATAGAAAGCATTGAACAACATACCCACATTTCTGTCTAAAATTTGTGCTTTATGTTTTGTTAAAGCTCTTACATGGTGCAGGTTACAGTGTAATGTAACATAGCCTTGTTGCATCAGGAGGAATGCACCAAGTGTCATTTATTTGCACACGGTTCTCCCGTGTGTTATTCACTCCAACAACGTACTGCTGTAACATTTCCCTCCTTCTGCAGTTTCCATTTCTAACTCTCAGTAGCTCAAAAGAAATCAGAATGCAATGACTCAAAAGTGAGCTGCCGTATATTTACCACTTGTTGATGCGAGTGTTGTTGTGACTGTTGTTGCTTCAGTTGTTGGTGCTTCAGTAAAGCTGACTGTGGTTGTTGATGCCATTGTACTTGATGACGCGGGAGCTGATGTGGAGGTCAGTGCTGTCGTGGATGACTGTGTATTCAACGTTGAAGTTCTTGTTGCTGTCATCAAATAAGGTTTCATTGTAATTGTTGTTGTCAGATATAATGGAACAATACACCATGATTTTTTGCATTGAATTCACCATCTTCATTCTGCTAGAATTCCTAGCTAACGCAACTTATTCAGTAATGTAAGTTAACAATGCTGCAACACAAGTAAAGCACCAAATATCATTGGTCCATGTTTATTCCAGATGCAAATGCAGCCAACAGAATGCTACTATAAAACTTTGTTACTTTTCCCTTCTATATTTGGAAGCATGCAAGAGATTGAAGAGAATCAGAATGGTATAAGTGATTTTAGAGTCGTCGTATACTTACCACTTGTTGAAGGGAGCAGTGTGGTGACTGTCGTTGCTACAGTTGTGGATGCTTCAGTAGAACCTGCTGTAGTTGTTGGCGCTAATGTGCTTGTTGAGGCAGGAACTGATGTAGTGATTGGTGCTGCAGTGGAGGTCTGTGTATTTGCAGTCGATGTTTCTGCTGCTGTTATAAAAACAGCTACTATTGGTATTGTGAAACAAAACGCATGGAACAACATACCAATATATTTCCCCAGAATTTATGCTCGATGTGTTGCTGAAACTCATGGATAAAAGAAAGTTACTCAGTGACGTGTCATCGAATTGCTGCATCAGCTTTAATGCAGCAAATGTTCTTTGCATAAGATCCTTCCATGCGCTGACTACTGCCAACAATATACTCCTATAAACTTTTGTTACCTTTTCAGGATGTGTTTCTCAACTTGCAGCAGTTTGAAAGCAATAAAAATTGCACAACTGATAAGAGGGCACTGGTATACTCACCACTTGTTGAAGTGAGTGGTGCTGTGCTTGTCGTTGCCACAGTTGTCGATGCTTCAGTCGAACTCACAGGAGTTGTTGGCGCTATTGTACTTGTTGAGGCAGGAACTGATGTAGTGGTTGGTGCTGCAGTGGAGGTCTGTGCATTTGCAGTCGATGTCTCTGCCACTGTAATTAAAATAGGTGCTAACACTATTGAGGGCATCAGGAGGCATTGAACAACATACCTATATTTCTGTCTAAAATTTGTGCTTTATGTTTTGTTAAAACTCTTATATGGTGCAGGTTACAGTGTAATGTAACATAGCCTTGTTGCATCAGGAGGAATGCATCAAGTGTCATTTGCACATGATTCTCCCATGAGTAATTCACACCAACAACTTACTACTGTCATATTTCCTTACTTTTCCAGTATCCGTTTCTAACTGGCAGTTGCTCAAAAGGAATCAGAATGGAATGACTGAAAATGGAGTTCTCGTATATTTACCACTTGTTGAAGCGAGTGTTGTGACTGTTGTTGCTTCAGTTGTTGGTGCTTCAGTCGAACTCACAGGAGTTGTTGGCGCTATTGTACTTGTTGAGGCAGGAACTGATGTAGTGGTTGGTGTTGCGGTGGAGGTCTGTGCATTTGCAGTCGATGTCTCTGCCACTGTAATTAAAATAGGTGCCATCACCATTGAGGTCAACAAAAAGCATTGAACAAGATAGCTATATTTCTGCCCAAAATTTCTGCTCTGTGTTTTGCTAAAGCGCTGAGAGAGTGCAAGTTACTGAGTCATGTAACGTAACCTTGTTGCATCAGCAGGAATGCACCAAGCGTCATTTACAAGTGATTTTACTGTGTCTAATTCTAGCCAGCAAATTACGACTGTAACATTTTCCTACCTTTCCATTATCTGCTTCTGACTACCAGTAGCTTCAAAGGAATCAGAATGGAATGACTGAAAAGGGAGCTCCCATATATTTACCACTTGTTGAAGCGAGTGTTGTGACTGTTGTTGCTTCAGTTGTTGGTGCTTCAGTAGAGCTGACTGTGGTTGCTGATGCTATTGTACTTGATGACGTGGGAGCTGATGTGGAGGTCAGTGCTGCCGTGGATGCCTCTGTATTCAACGCTGAAGTTCTTGTTGCTGTCATCAAAATAGGTTTTGGTTTCATTGATGTTGGCCGATATCATGGAAGAATACACTCTGATTTTTGCATTAAATTCAACATCTTCATTCTGCTAAAACTCCTAGCTGAAGCAACTTATTCAGTAATGTAACATAGCAATATTGCAACTGCAGCAAAGCACCAAATATCATTTCACATGTAAATGTAGCCAATAGAATGCTACTGTAACATTTTGTAACTTTTCTGTTCTACGTTTCTAAACGGACTAGATTGAGAGGAATCAGAATGATAGAAGTGATAATAGAGCAGTCGTATACTCACCACTTGTTGAAGGGAGTAGTGTGGTGACTGTCGTTGCTACAGTTGTAGATGATTCGGTAGAACCCGCTGGAGTTGTTAGTGCTAATGTGCTTGTTGAGGCAGGAACTGATGTTGTGGTTGGGGCTGCAGTGGAGGTCTGTGCATTTGAAGTCGATGTTTGTGGCACTGTAATTAACATAGGTGCAATCACTGTTGAGGTCAATAGCAAGCATTGAACAACATACCCACATTTCTGTCTAAAATTTGTGCTTTATGTTTTGTTAAAACTCTTACATGGTGCAGGTTACAGTGTAATGTAACATAGCCTTGTTGCATCAGGAGGAATGCACCAAGTGTCATTTATTTGCACACGGTTCTCCCGTGTGTTATTCACTCCAACAACGTACTGCTGTAGCATTTCCCTCCTTCTGCAGTATCCATTTCTAACTCTCAGTAGCTCAAAAGAAATCAGAATGCAATGACTCAAAAGTGAGCTGCCGTATATTTACCACTTGTTGATGCGAGTGTTGTTGTGACTGTTGTTGCTTCAGTTGTTGGTGCTTCAGTAGAGCTGACTGTGGTTGTTGATGCCATTGTACTTGATGACGCGGGAGCTGATGTGGAGGTCAGTGCTGTCGTGGATGACTGTGTATTCAACGTTGAAGTTCTTGTTGCTGTCATCAAATAAGGTTTCATTGTAATTGTTGTTGTCAGATATAATGGAACAATACACCATGATTTTTTGCATTGAATTCACCATCTTCATTCTGCTAGAATTCCTAGCTAAAGCAATTTATTCAGTAATGTAAGGTAACAATGCTGCAACACAAGTAAAGCACCAAATATCATTGGTCCATGTTTATTCCAGATGCAAATGCAGCCAACAGAATGCTACTATAAAACTTTGTTACTTTTCCCGTCTATATTTGGAAGCATGCAAGAGATTGAAGAGAATCAGAATGGTATAAGTGATTTTAGAGCCGTCGTATACTTACCACTTGTTGAAGGGAGCAGTGTGGTGACTGTCGTTGCTACAGTTGTGGATGCTTCAGTAGAACCCGCTGTAGTTGTTGGCACTAATGTGCTTGTTGAGGCAGGAACTGATGTAGCGATTGGTGCTGCAGTGGAGGTCTGTGTATTTGCAGTCGATGTTTCTGCTGCTGTTATAAAAACAGCTACTATTGTTATTGTGAAAGAAAACGCATGGAACAACATACCAATATATTTCCCCAGAATTTGTGCTCGATGAGTTGCTGAAACTCATGGATAAAAGAAAGTTCCTCAGTGACGTGTCATCGAATTGCTGCATCAGCTTTAATGCAGCAAATGTTCTTTGCATAAGATCCTTCCATGCGCTGACTACTGCCAACAATATACTCCTATAAACTTTTGTTACCTTTTCAGGATCTGTTTCTCAACTTGCAGCAGTTTGAAAGCAATAAAAATTGCACAACTGATAAGAGGGCACTGGTATACTCACCACTTGTTGAAGTGAGTGGTGCTGTGCTTGTCGTTGCCACAGTTGTCGATGCTTCAGTCGAACTCACAGGAGTTGTTGGCATTATTGTACTTGTTGAGGCAGGAACTGATGTAGTGGTTGGTGCTGCAGTGGAGGTCTGTGCATTTGCAGTCGATGTCTCTGCCACTGTAATTAAAATAGGTGCTTACACTATTGAGGGCATCAGGAGGCATTGAACAACATACCTAAATTTCTGTCTAAAATTTGTGCTTTATGTTTTGTTAAAACTCTTATATGGTGCAGGTTACAGTGTACTGTAACATAGCCTTGTTGCATCAGGAGGAATGCACCAAGTGTCATTTGCACATGATTCTCCCGTGAGTAATTCACACCAACAACTTACTACTGTCATATTTCCTTACTTTTCCAGTATCCGTTTCTAACTGGCAGTTGCTCAAAAGGAATCAGAATGGAATGACTGAAAATGGAGTTCTCTTATATTTACCACTTGTTGAAGCGAGTGTTGTGACTGTTGTTGCTTCAGTTGTTGGTGCTTCAGTCGAACTCACAGGAGTTGTTGGCGCTATTGTACTTGTTGAGGCAGGAACTGATGTAGTGGTTGGTGTTGCGGTGGAGGTCTGTGCATTTGCAGTCGATGTCTCTGCCACTGTAATTAAAATAGGTGCCATCACCATTGAGGTCAACAAAAAGCATTGAACAAGATAGCTATATTTCTGCCCAAAATTTCTGCTCTGTGTTTTGCTAAAGCGCTGCGAGAGTGCAAGTTACTGAGTCATGTAACGTAACCTTGTTGCATCAGCAGGAATGCACCAAGCGTCATTTACAAGTGATTTTACTGTGTCTAATTCTAGCCAGCAAATTACGACTGTAACATTTTCCTACCTTTCCATTATCTGCTTCTGACTACCAGTAGCTTCAAAGGAATCAGAATGGAATGACTGAAAAGGGAGCTCCCATATATTTACCACTTGTTGAAGCGAGTGTTGTGACTGTTGTTGCTTCAGTTGTTGGTGCTTCAGTAGAGCTGACTGAGGTTGCTGATGCTATTGTACTTGATGACGTGGGAGCTGATGTGGAGGTCAGTGCTGCTGTGGATGCCTCTGTATTCAACACTGAAGTTCCTGTTGCTGTCATCAAAATAGGTTTTGGTTTAATTGATGTTGGCCGATATCATGGAACAATACACTCTGATTTTTGCATTAAATTCAACATCTTCATTCTGCTAAAACTCCTAGCTGAAGCAACTTATTCAGTAATGTAACATAGCAATATTGCAACTGCAGCAAAGCACCAAATATCATTTCACATGTAAATGTAGCCAATAGAATGCTACTGTAACATTTTGTAACTTCTCTGTTCTACGTTTCTAAACGGACTAGATTGAGAGGAATCAGAATGGTAGAAGTGATAATAGAGCAGTCGTATACTCACCACTTGTTGAAGGGAGTAGTGTGGTGACTGTCGTTGCTACAGTTGTAGATGATTCGGTAGAACCCGCTGGAGTTGTTAGTGCTAATGTGCTTGTTGAGGCAGGAACTGATGTTGTGGTTGGGGCTGCAGTGGAGGTCTGTGCATTTGAAGTCGATGTTTGTGGCACTGTAATTAACATAGGTGCAATCACTGTTGAGGTCAATAGAAAGCATTGAACAACATACCCACATTTCTGTCTAAAATTTGTGCTTTATGTTTTGTTAAAACTCTTACATGGTGCAGGTTACAGTGTAATGTAACATAGCCTTGTTGCATCAGGAGGAATGCACCAAGTGTCATTTATTTGCACACGGTTCTCCCGTGTGTTATTCACTCGAACAATGTACTGCTGTAGCATTTCCCTCCTTCTGCAGTATCCATTTCTAACTCTCAGTAGCTCAAAAGAAATCAGAATGCAATGACTCAAAAGTGAGCTGCCGTATATTTACCACTTGTTGATGCGAGTGTTGTTGTGACTGTTGTTGCTTCAGTTGTTGGTGCTTCAGTAGAGCTGACTGTGGTTGTTGATGCCATTGTACTTGATGACGCGGGAGCTGATGTGGAGGTCAGTGCTGTCGTGGATGACTGTGTATTCAACGTTGAAGTTCTTGTTGCTGTCATCAAATAAGGTTTCATTGTAATTGTTGTTGTCAGATATAATGGAACAATACACCATGATTTTTTGCATTGAATTCACCATCTTCATTCTGCTAGAATTCCTAGCTAACGCAACTTATTCAGTAATGTAAGGTAACAATGCTGCAACACAAGTAAAGCACCAAATATCATTGGTCCATGTTTATTCCAGATGCAAATGCAGCCAACAGAATGCTACTATAAAGCTTTGTTACTTTTCCCTTCTATATTTGGAAGCATGCAAGAGATTGAAGAGAATCAGAATGGTATAAGTGATTTTAGAGTCGTCGTATACTTACCACTTGTTGAAGGGAGCAGTGTGGTGACTGTCGTTGCTACAGTTGTGGATGCTTCAGTAGAACCTGCTGTAGTTGTTGGCGCTAATGTGCTTGTTGAGGCAGGAACTGATGTAGTGATTGGTGCTGCAGTGGAGGTCTGTGTATTTGCAGTCGATGTTTCTGCTGCTGTTATAAAAACAGCTACTATTGTTATTGTGAAAGAAAACGCATGGAACAACATACCAATATATTTCCCCAGAATTTGTGCTCGATGAGTTGCTGAAACTCATGGATAAAAGAAAGTTACTCAGTGACGTGTCATCGAATTGCTGCATCAGCTTTAATGCAGCAAATGTTCTTTGCATAAGATCCTTCCATGCGCTGACTACTGCCAACAATATACTCCTATAAACTTTTGTTACCTTTTCAGGATGTGTTTCTCAACTTGCAGCAGTTTGAAAGCAATAAAAATTGCACAACTGATAAAAGGGCACGGGTATACTCACCACTTGTTGAAGTGAGTGGTGCTGTGCTTGTCGTTGCCACAGTTGTCGATGCTTCAGTCGAACTCACAGGAGTTGTTGGCGCTATTGTACTTGTTGAGGCAGGAACTGATGTAGTGGTTGGTGCTGCAGTGGAGGTCTGTGCATTTGCAGTCGATGTCTCTGCCACTGTAATTAAAATAGGTGCTAACACTATTGATGGCATCAGGAGGCATTGAACAACATACCTATATTTCTGTCTAAAATTTGTGCTTTATGTTTTGTTAAAACTCTTACATGGTGCAGGTTACAGTGTAATGTAACATAGCCTTGTTGCATCAGGAGGAATGCACCAAGTGTCATTTGCACATGATTCTCCCGTGAGTAATTCACACCAACAACTTACTACTGTCATATTTCCTTACTTTTCCAGTATCCGTTTCCAACTGGCAGTTGCTCAAAAGGAATCAGAATGGAATGACTGAAAATGGAGTTCTCGTATATTTACCACTTGTTGAAGCGAGTGTTGTGACTGTTGTTGCTTCAGTTGTTGGTGCTTCAGTCGAACTCACAGGAGTTGTTGGCGCTATTGTACTTGTTGAGGCAGGAACTGATGTAGTGGTTGGTGTTGCGGTGGAGGTCTGTGCATTTGCAGTCGATGTCTCTGCCACTGTAATTAAAATAGGTGCCATCACCATTGAGGTCAACAAAAAGCATTGAACAAGATAGCTATATTTCTGCCCAAAATTTCTGCTCTGTGTTTTGCTAAAGCGCTGAGAGAGTGCAAGTTACTGAGTCATGTAACGTAACCTTGTTGCATCAGCAGGAATGCACCAAGCGTCATTTACAAGTGATTTTACTGTGTCTAATTCTAGCCAGCAAATTACGACTGTAACATTTTCCTACCTTTCCATTATCTGCTTCTGACTACCAGTAGCTTCAAAGGAATCAGAATGGAATGACTGAAAAGGGAGCTCCCATATATTTACCACTTGTTGAAGCGAGTGTTGTGACTGTTGTTGCTTCAGTTGTTGGTGCTTCAGTAGAGCTGACTGTGGTTGCTGATGCTATTGTACTTGATGACGTGGGAGCTGATGTGGAGGTCAGTGCTGCCGTGGATGCCTCTGTATTCAACACTGAAGTTCCTGTTGCTGTCATCAAAATAGGTTTTGGTTTAATTGATGTTGGCCGATATCATGGAACAATACACTCTGATTTTTGCATTAAATTCAACATCTTCATTCTGCTAAAACTCCTAGCTGAAGCAACTTATTCAGTAATGTAACATAGCAATATTGCAACTGCAGCAAAGCACCAAATATCATTTCACATGTAAATGTAGCCAATAGAATGCTACTGTAACATTTTGTAACTTCTCTGTTCTACGTTTCTAAACGGACTAGATTGAGAGGAATCAGAATGGTAGAAGTGATAATAGAGCAGTCGTATACTCACCACTTGTTGAAGGGAGTAGTGTGGTGACTGTCGTTGCTACAGTTGTAGATGCTTCGGTAGAACCCGCTGGAGTTGTTAGTGCTAATGTGCTTGTTGAGGCAGGAACTGATGTTGTGGTTGGGGCTGCAGTGGAGGTCTGTGCATTTGAAGTCGATGTTTGTGGCACTGTAATTAACATAGGTGCAATCACTGTTGAGGTCAATAGCAAGCATTGAACAACATACCCACATTTCTGTCTAAAATTTGTGCTTTATGTTTTGTTAAAACTCTTACATGGTGCAGGTTACAGTGTAATGTAACATAGCCTTGTTGCATCAGGAGGAATGCACCAAGTGTCATTTATTTGCACACGGTTCTCCCGTGTGTTATTCACTCCAACAACGTACTGCTGTAGCATTTCCCTCCTTCTGCAGTATCCATTTCTAACTCTCAGTAGCTCAAAAGAAATCAGAATGCAATGACTCAAAAGTGAGCTGCCGTATATTTACCACTTGTTGATGCGAGTGTTGTTGTGACTGTTGTTGCTTCAGTTGTTGGTGCTTCAGTAGAGCTGACTGTGGTTGTTGATGCCATTGTACTTGATGACGCGGGAGCTGATGTGGAGGTCAGTGCTGTCGTGGATGACTGTGTATTCAACGTTGAAGTTCTTGTTGCTGTCATCAAATAAGGTTTCATTGTAATTGTTGTTGTCAGATATAATGGAACAATACACCATGATTTTTTGCATTGAATTCACCATCTTCATTCTGCTAGAATTCCTAGCTAAAGCAATTTATTCAGTAATGTAAGGTAACAATGCTGCAACACAAGTAAAGCACCAAATATCATTGGTCCATGTTTATTCCAGATGCAAATGCAGCCAACAGAATGCTACTATAAAACTTTGTTACTTTTCCCGTCTATATTTGGAAGCATGCAAGAGATTGAAGAGAATCAGAATGGTATAAGTGATTTTAGAGCCGTCGTATACTTACCACTTGTTGAAGGGAGCAGTGTGGTGACTGTCGTTGCTACAGTTGTGGATGCTTCAGTAGAACCCGCTGTAGTTGTTGGCACTAATGTGCTTGTTGAGGCAGGAACTGATGTAGCGATTGGTGCTGCAGTGGAGGTCTGTGTATTTGCAGTCGATGTTTCTGCTGCTGTTATAAAAACAGCTACTATTGTTATTGTGAAAGAAAACGCATGGAACAACATACCAATATATTTCCCCAGAATTTGTGCTCGATGAGTTGCTGAAACTCATGGATAAAAGAAAGTTCCTCAGTGACGTGTCATCGAATTGCTGCATCAGCTTTAATGCAGCAAATGTTCTTTGCATAAGATCCTTCCATGCGCTGACTACTGCCAACAATATACTCCTATAAACTTTTGTTACCTTTTCAGGATCTGTTTCTCAACTTGCAGCAGTTTGAAAGCAATAAAAATTGCACAACTGATAAGAGGGCACTGGTATACTCACCACTTGTTGAAGTGAGTGGTGCTGTGCTTGTCGTTGCCACAGTTGTCGATGCTTCAGTCGAACTCACAGGAGTTGTTGGCATTATTGTACTTGTTGAGGCAGGAACTGATGTAGTGGTTGGTGCTGCAGTGGAGGTCTGTGCATTTGCAGTCGATGTCTCTGCCACTGTAATTAAAATAGGTGCTTACACTATTGAGGGCATCAGGAGGCATTGAACAACATACCTAAATTTCTGTCTAAAATTTGTGCTTTATGTTTTGTTAAAACTCTTATATGGTGCAGGTTACAGTGTACTGTAACATAGCCTTGTTGCATCAGGAGGAATGCACCAAGTGTCATTTGCACATGATTCTCCCGTGAGTAATTCACACCAACAACTTACTACTGTCATATTTCCTTACTTTTCCAGTATCCGTTTCTAACTGGCAGTTGCTCAAAAGGAATCAGAATGGAATGACTGAAAATGGAGTTCTCTTATATTTACCACTTGTTGAAGCGAGTGTTGTGACTGTTGTTGCTTCAGTTGTTGGTGCTTCAGTCGAACTCACAGGAGTTGTTGGCGCTATTGTACTTGTTGAGGCAGGAACTGATGTAGTGGTTGGTGTTGCGGTGGAGGTCTGTGCATTTGCAGTCGATGTCTCTGCCACTGTAATTAAAATAGGTGCCATCACCATTGAGGTCAACAAAAAGCATTGAACAAGATAGCTATATTTCTGCCCAAAATTTCTGCTCTGTGTTTTGCTAAAGCGCTGAGAGAGTGCAAGTTACTGAGTCATGTAACGTAACCTTGTTGCATCAGCAGGAATGCACCAAGCGTCATTTACAAGTGATTTTACTGTGTCTAATTCTAGCCAGCAAATTACGACTGTAACATTTTCCTACCTTTCCATTATCTGCTTCTGACTACCAGTAGCTTCAAAGGAATCAGAATGGAATGACTGAAAAGGGAGCTCCCATATATTTACCACTTGTTGAAGCGAGTGTTGTGACTGTTGTTGCTTCAGTTGTTGGTGCTTCAGTAGAGCTGACTGAGGTTGCTGATGCTATTGTACTTGATGACGTGGGAGCTGATGTGGAGGTCAGTGCTGCTGTGGATGCCTCTGTATTCAACACTGAAGTTCCTGTTGCTGTCATCAAAATAGGTTTTGGTTTAATTGATGTTGGCCGATATCATGGAACAATACACTCTGATTTTTGCATTAAATTCAACATCTTCATTCTGCTAAAACTCCTAGCTGAAGCAACTTATTCAGTAATGTAACATAGCAATATTGCAACTGCAGCAAAGCACCAAATATCATTTCACATGTAAATGTAGCCAATAGAATGCTACTGTAACATTTTGTAACTTCTCTGTTCTACGTTTCTAAACGGACTAGATTGAGAGGAATCAGAATGGTAGAAGTGATAATAGAGCAGTCGTATACTCACCACTTGTTGAAGGGAGTAGTGTGGTGACTGTCGTTGCTACAGTTGTAGATGATTCGGTAGAACCCGCTGGAGTTGTTAGTGCTAATGTGCTTGTTGAGGCAGGAACTGATGTTGTGGTTGGGGCTGCAGTGGAGGTCTGTGCATTTGAAGTCGATGTTTGTGGCACTGTAATTAACATAGGTGCAATCACTGTTGAGGTCAATAGAAAGCATTGAACAACATACCCACATTTCTGTCTAAAATTTGTGCTTTATGTTTTGTTAAAACTCTTACATGGTGCAGGTTACAGTGTAATGTAACATCGCCTTGTTGCATCAGGAGGAATGCACCAAGTGTCATTTATTTGCACACGGTTCTCCCGTGTGTTATTCACTCGAACAATGTACTGCTGTAACATTTCCCTCCTTCTGCAGTATCCATTTCTAACTCTCAGTAGCTCAAAAGAAATCAGAATGCAATGACTCAAAAGTGAGCTGCCGTATATTTACCACTTGTTGATGCGAGTGTTGTTGTGACTGTTGTTGCTTCAGTTGTTGGTGCTTCAGTAGAGCTGACTGTGGTTGTTGATGCCATTGTACTTGATGACGCGGGAGCTGATGTGGAGGTCAGTGCTGTCGTGGATGACTGTGTATTCAACGTTGAAGTTCTTGTTGCTGTCATCAAATAAGGTTTCATTGTAATTGTTGTTGTCAGATATAATGGAACAATACACCATGATTTTTTGCATTGAATTCACCATCTTCATTCTGCTAGAATTCCTAGCTAACGCAACTTATTCAGTAATGTAAGGTAACAATGCTGCAACACAAGTAAAGCACCAAATATCATTGGTCCATGTTTATTCCAGATGCAAATGCAGCCAACAGAATGCTACTATAAAACTTTGTTACTTTTCCCTTCTATATTTGGAAGCATGCAAGAGATTGAAGAGAATCAGAATGGTATAAGTGATTTTAGAGTCGTCGTATACTTACCACTTGTTGAAGGGAGCAGTGTGGTGACTGTCGTTGCTACAGTTGTGGATGCTTCAGTAGAACCTGCTGTAGTTGTTGGCGCTAATGTGCTTGTTGAGGCAGGAACTGATGTAGTGATTGGTGCTGCAGTGGAGGTCTGTGTATTTGCAGTCGATGTTTCTGCTGCTGTTATAAAAACAGCTACTATTGTTATTGTGAAAGAAAACGCATGGAACAACATACCAATATATTTCCCCAGAATTTGTGCTCAATGAGTTGCTGAAACTCATGGATAAAAGAAAGTTACTCAGTGACGTGTCATTGAATTGCTGCATCAGCTTTAATGCAGCAAATGTTCTTTGCATAAGATCCTTCCATGCGCTGACTACTGCCAACAATATACTCCTATAAACTTTTGTTACCTTTTCAGGATGTGTTTCTCAACTTGCAGCAGTTTGAAAGCAATAAAAATTGCACAACTGATAAAAGGGCACTGGTATACTCACCACTTGTTGAAGTGAGTGGTGCTGTGCTTGTCGTTGCCACAGTTGTCGATGCTTCAGTCGAACTCACAGGAGTTGTTGGCGCTATTGTACTTGTTGAGGCAGGAACTGATGTAGTGGTTGGTGCTGCAGTGGAGGTCTGTGCATTTGCAGTCGATGTCTCTGCCACTGTAATTAAAATAGGTGCTAACACTATTGAGGGCATCAGGAGGCATTGAACAACATACCTATATTTCTGTCTAAAATTTGTGCTTTATGTTTTGTTAAAACTCTTACATGGTGCAGGTTACAGTGTAATGTAACATAGCCTTGTTGCATCAGGAGGAATGCACCAAGTGTCATTTGCACATGATTCTCCCGTGAGTAATTCACACCAACAACTTACTACTGTCATATTTCCTTACTTTTCCAGTATCCGTTTCTAACTGGCAGTTGCTCAAAAGGAATCAGAATGGAATGACTGAAAATGGAGTTCTCGTATATTTACCACTTGTTGAAGCGAGTGTTGTGACTGTTGTTGCTTCAGTTGTTGGTGCTTCAGTCGAACTCACAGGAGTTGTTGGCGCTATTGTTCTTGTTGAGGCAGGAACTGATGGAGTGGTTGGTGTTGCGGTGGAGGTCTGTGCATTTGCAGTCGATGTCTCTGCCACTGTAATTAAAATAGGTGCCATCACCATTGAGGTCAACAAAAAGCATTGAACAAGATAGCTATATTTCTGCCCAAAATTTCTGCTCTGTGTTTTGCTAAAGCGCTGAGAGAGTGCAAGTTACTGAGTCATGTAACGTAACCTTGTTGCATCAGCAGGAATGCACCAAGCGTCATTTACAAGTGATTTTACTGTGTCTAATTCTAGCCAGCAAATTACGACTGTAACATTTTCCTACCTTTCCATTATCTGCTTCTGACTACCAGTAGCTTCAAAGGAATCAGAATGGAATGACTGAAAAGGGAGCTCCCATATATTTACCACTTGTTGAAGCGAGTGTTGTGACTGTTGTTGCTTCAGTTGTTGGTGCTTCAGTAGAGCTGACTGAGGTTGCTGATGCTATTGTACTTGATGACGTGGGAGCTGATGTGGAGGTCAGTGCTGCTGTGGATGCCTCTGTATTCAACACTGAAGTTCCTGTTGCTGTCATCAAAATAGGTTTTGGTTTAATTGATGTTGGCCGATATCATGGAACAATACACTCTGATTTTTGCATTAAATTCAACATCTTCATTCTGCTAAAACTCCTAGCTGAAGCAACTTATTCAGTAATGTAACATAGCAATATTGCAACTGCAGCAAAGCACCAAATATCATTTCACATGTAAATGTAGCCAATAGAATGCTACTGTAACATTTTGTAACTTCTCTGTTCTACGTTTCTAAACGGACTAGATTGAGAGGAATCAGAATGGTAGAAGTGATAATAGAGCAGTCGTATACTCACCACTTGTTGAAGGGAGTAGTGTGGTGACTGTCGTTGCTACAGTTGTAGATGATTCGGTAGAACCCGCTGGAGTTGTTAGTGCTAATGTGCTTGTTGAGGCAGGAACTGATGTTGTGGTTGGGGCTGCAGTGGAGGTCTGTGCATTTGAAGTCGATGTTTGTGGCACTGTAATTAACATAGGTGCAATCACTGTTGAGGTCAATAGAAAGCATTGAACAACATACCCACATTTCTGTCTAAAATTTGTGCTTTATGTTTTGTTAAAACTCTTACATGGTGCAGGTTACAGTGTAATGTAACATCGCCTTGTTGCATCAGGAGGAATGCACCAAGTGTCATTTATTTGCACACGGTTCTCCCGTGTGTTATTCACTCGAACAATGTACTGCTGTAACATTTCCCTCCTTCTGCAGTATCCATTTCTAACTCTCAGTAGCTCAAAAGAAATCAGAATGCAATGACTCAAAAGTGAGCTGCCGTATATTTACCACTTGTTGATGCGAGTGTTGTTGTGACTGTTGTTGCTTCAGTTGTTGGTGCCTCAGTAGAGCTGACTGTGGTTGTTGATGCCATTGTACTTGATGACGCGGGAGCTGATGTGGAGGTCAGTGCTGTCGTGGATGACTGTGTATTCAACGTTGAAGTTCTTGTTGCTGTCATCAAATAAGGTTTCATTGTAATTGTTGTTGTCAGATATAATGGAACAATACACCATGATTTTTTGCATTGAATTCACCATCTTCATTCTGCTAGAATTCCTAGCTAACGCAACTTATTCAGTAATGTAAGGTAACAATGCTGCAACACAAGTAAAGCACCAAATATCATCGGTCCATGTTTATTCCAGATGCAAATGCAGCCAACAGAATGCTACTATAAAACTTTGTTACTTTTCCCTTCTATATTTGGAAGCATGCAAGAGATTGAAGAGAATCAGAATGGTATAAGTGATTTTAGAGTCGTCGTATACTTACCACTTGTTGAAGGGAGCAGTGTGGTGACTGTCGTTGCTACAGTTGTGGATGCTTCAGTAGAACCTGCTGTAGTTGTTGGCGCTAATGTGCTTGTTGAGGCAGGAACTGATGTAGTGATTGGTGCTGCAGTGGAGGTCTGTGTATTTGCAGTCGATGTTTCTGCTGCTGTTATAAAAACAGCTACTATTGTTATTGTGAAAGAAAACGCATGGAACAACATACCAATATATTTCCCCAGAATTTGTGCTCGATGAGTTGCTGAAACTCATGGATAAAAGAAAGTTACTCAGTGACGTGTCATCGAATTGCTGCATCAGCTTTAATGCAGCAAATGTTCTTTGCATAAGATCCTTCCATGCGCTGACTACTGCCAACAATATACTCCTATAAACTTTTGTTACCTTTTCAGGATGTGTTTCTCAACTTGCAGCAGTTTGAAAGCAATAAAAATTGCACAACTGATAAAAGGGCACTGGTATACTCACCACTTGTTGAAGTGAGTGGTGCTGTGCTTGTCGTTGCCACAGTTGTCGATGCTTCAGTCGAACTCACAGGAGTTGTTGGCGCTATTGTACTTGTTGAGGCAGGAACTGATGTAGTGGTTGGTGCTGCAGTGGAGGTCTGTGCATTTGCAGTCGATGTCTCTGCCACTGTAATTAAAATAGGTGCTAACACTATTGAGGGCATCAGGAGGCATTGAACAACATACCTATATTTCTGTCTAAAATTTGTGCTTTATGTTTTGTTAAAACTCTTACATGGTGCAGGTTACAGTGTAATGTAACATAGCCTTGTTGCATCAGGAGGAATGCACCAAGTGTCATTTGCACATGATTCTCCCGTGAGTAATTCACACCAACAACTTACTACTGTCATATTTCCTTACTTTTCCAGTATCCGTTTCTAACTGGCAGTTGCTCAAAAGGAATCAGAATGGAATGACTGAAAATGGAGTTCTCGTATATTTACCACTTGTTGAAGCGAGTGTTGTGACTGTTGTTGCTTCAGTTGTTGGTGCTTCAGTCGAACTCACAGGAGTTGTTGGCGCTATTGTACTTGTTGAGGCAGGAACTGATGGAGTGGTTGGTGTTGCGGTGGAGGTCTGTGCATTTGCAGTCGATGTCTCTGCCACTGTAATTAAAATAGGTGCCATCACCATTGAGGTCAACAAAAAGCATTGAACAAGATAGCTATATTTCTGCCCAAAATTTCTGCTCTGTGTTTTGCTAAAGCGCTGAGAGAGTGCAAGTTACTGAGTCATGTAACGTAACCTTGTTGCATCAGCAGGAATGCACCAAGCGTCATTTACAAGTGATTTTACTGTGTCTAATTCTAGCCAGCAAATTACGACTGTAACATTTTCCTACCTTTCCATTATCTGCTTCTGACTACCAGTAGCTTCAAAGGAATCAGAATGGAATGACTGAAAAGGGAGCTCCCATATATTTACCACTTGTTGAAGCGAGTGTTGTGACTGTTGTTGCTTCAGTTGTTGGTGCTTCAGTAGAGCTGACTGAGGTTGCTGATGCTATTGTACTTGATGACGTGGGAGCTGATGTGGAGGTCAGTGCTGCTGTGGATGCCTCTGTATTCAACACTGAAGTTCCTGTTGCTGTCATCAAAATAGGTTTTGGTTTAATTGATGTTGGCCGATATCATGGAACAATACACTCTGATTTTTGCATTAAATTCAACATCTTCATTCTGCTAAAACTCCTAGCTGAAGCAACTTATTCAGTAATGTAACATAGCAATATTGCAACTGCAGCAAAGCACCAAATATCATTTCACATGTAAATGTAGCCAATAGAATGCTACTGTAACATTTTGTAACTTCTCTGTTCTACGTTTCTAAACGGACTAGATTGAGAGGAATCAGAATGGTAGAAGTGATAATAGAGCAGTCGTATACTCACCACTTGTTGAAGGGAGTAGTGTGGTGACTGTCGTTGCTACAGTTGTAGATGATTCGGTAGAACCCGCTGGAGTTGTTAGTGCTAATGTGCTTGTTGAGGCAGGAACTGATGTTGTGGTTGGGGCTGCAGTGGAGGTCTGTGCATTTGAAGTCGATGTTTGTGGCACTGTAATTAACATAGGTGCAATCACTGTTGAGGTCAATAGAAAGCATTGAACAACATACCCACATTTCTGTCTAAAATTTGTGCTTTATGTTTTGTTAAAACTCTTACATGGTGCAGGTTACAGTGTAATGTAACATCGCCTTGTTGCATCAGGAGGAATGCACCAAGTGTCATTTATTTGCACACGGTTCTCCCGTGTGTTATTCACTCGAACAATGTACTGCTGTAACATTTCCCTCCTTCTGCAGTATCCATTTCTAACTCTCAGTAGCTCAAAAGAAATCAGAATGCAATGACTCAAAAGTGAGCTGCCGTATATTTACCACTTGTTGATGCGAGTGTTGTTGTGACTGTTGTTGCTTCAGTTGTTGGTGCTTCAGTAGAGCTGACTGTGGTTGTTGATGCCATTGTACTTGATGACGCGGGAGCTGATGTGGAGGTCAGTGCTGTCGTGGATGACTGTGTATTCAACGTTGAAGTTCTTGTTGCTGTCATCAAATAAGGTTTCATTGTAATTGTTGTTGTCAGATATAATGGAACAATACACCATGATTTTTTGCATTGAATTCACCATCTTCATTCTGCTAGAATTCCTAGCTAACGCAACTTATTCAGTAATGTAAGGTAACAATGCTGCAACACAAGTAAAGCACCAAATATCATCGGTCCATGTTTATTCCAGATGCAAATGCAGCCAACAGAATGCTACTATAAAACTTTGTTACTTTTCCCTTCTATATTTGGAAGCATGCAAGAGATTGAAGAGAATCAGAATGGTATAAGTGATTTTAGAGTCGTCGTATACTTACCACTTGTTGAAGGGAGCAGTGTGGTGACTGTCGTTGCTACAGTTGTGGATGCTTCAGTAGAACCTGCTGTAGTTGTTGGCGCTAATGTGCTTGTTGAGGCAGGAACTGATGTAGTGATTGGTGCTGCAGTGGAGGTCTGTGTATTTGCAGTCGATGTTTCTGCTGCTGTTATAAAAACAGCTACTATTGTTATTGTGAAAGAAAACGCATGGAACAACATACCAATATATTTCCCCAGAATTTGTGCTCGATGAGTTGCTGAAACTCATGGATAAAAGAAAGTTACTCAGTGACGTGTCATCGAATTGCTGCATCAGCTTTAATGCAGCAAATGTTCTTTGCATAAGATCCTTCCATGCGCTGACTACTGCCAACAATATACTCCTATAAACTTTTGTTACCTTTTCAGGATGTGTTTCTCAACTTGCAGCAGTTTGAAAGCAATAAAAATTGCACAACTGATAAAAGGGCACTGGTATACTCACCACTTGTTGAAGTGAGTGGTGCTGTGCTTGTCGTTGCCACAGTTGTCGATGCTTCAGTCGAACTCACAGGAGTTGTTGGCGCTATTGTACTTGTTGAGGCAGGAACTGATGTAGTGGTTGGTGCTGCAGTGGAGGTCTGTGCATTTGCAGTCGATGTCTCTGCCACTGTAATTAAAATAGGTGCTAACACTATTGAGGGCATCAGGAGGCATTGAACAACATACCTATATTTCTGTCTAAAATTTGTGCTTTATGTTTTGTTAAAACTCTTACATGGTGCAGGTTACAGTGTAATGTAACATAGCCTTGTTGCATCAGGAGGAATGCACCAAGTGTCATTTGCACATGATTCTCCCGTGAGTAATTCACACCAACAACTTACTACTGTCATATTTCCTTACTTTTCCAGTATCCGTTTCTAACTGGCAGTTGCTCAAAAGGAATCAGAATGGAATGACTGAAAATGGAGTTCTCGTATATTTACCACTTGTTGAAGCGAGTGTTGTGACTGTTGTTGCTTCAGTTGTTGGTGCTTCAGTCGAACTCACAGGAGTTGTTGGCGCTATTGTACTTGTTGAGGCAGGAACTGATGGAGTGGTTGGTGTTGCGGTGGAGGTCTGTGCATTTGCAGTCGATGTCTCTGCCACTGTAATTAAAATAGGTGCCATCACCATTGAGGTCAACAAAAAGCATTGAACAAGATAGCTATATTTCTGCCCAAAATTTCTGCTCTGTGTTTTGCTAAAGCGCTGAGAGAGTGCAAGTTACTGAGTCATGTAACGTAACCTTGTTGCATCAGCAGGAATGCACCAAGCGTCATTTACAAGTGATTTTACTGTGTCTAATTCTAGCCAGCAAATTACGACTGTAACATTTTCCTACCTTTCCATTATCTGCTTCTGACTACCAGTAGCTTCAAAGGAATCAGAATGGAATGACTGAAAAGGGAGCTCCCATATATTTACCACTTGTTGAAGCGAGTGTTGTGACTGTTGTTGCTTCAGTTGTTGGTGCTTCAGTAGAGCTGACTGAGGTTGCTGATGCTATTGTACTTGATGACGTGGGAGCTGATGTGGAGGTCAGTGCTGCTGTGGATGCCTCTGTATTCAACACTGAAGTTCCTGTTGCTGTCATCAAAATAGGTTTTGGTTTAATTGATGTTGGCCGATATCATGGAACAATACACTCTGATTTTTGCATTAAATTCAACATCTTCATTCTGCTAAAACTCCTAGCTGAAGCAACTTATTCAGTAATGTAACATAGCAATATTGCAACTGCAGCAAAGCACCAAATATCATTTCACATGTAAATGTAGCCAATAGAATGCTACTGTAACATTTTGTAACTTCTCTGTTCTACGTTTCTAAACGGACTAGATTGAGAGGAATCAGAATGGTAGAAGTGATAATAGAGCAGTCGTATACTCACCACTTGTTGAAGGGAGTAGTGTGGTGACTGTCGTTGCTACAGTTGTAGATGATTCGGTAGAACCCGCTGGAGTTGTTAGTGCTAATGTGCTTGTTGAGGCAGGAACTGATGTTGTGGTTGGGGCTGCAGTGGAGGTCTGTGCATTTGAAGTCGATGTTTGTGGCACTGTAATTAACATAGGTGCAATCACTGTTGAGGTCAATAGAAAGCATTGAACAACATACCCACATTTCTGTCTAAAATTTGTGCTTTATGTTTTGTTAAAACTCTTACATGGTGCAGGTTACAGTGTAATGTAACATCGCCTTGTTGCATCAGGAGGAATGCACCAAGTGTCATTTATTTGCACACGGTTCTCCCGTGTGTTATTCACTCGAACAATGTACTGCTGTAACATTTCCCTCCTTCTGCAGTATCCATTTCTAACTCTCAGTAGCTCAAAAGAAATCAGAATGCAATGACTCAAAAGTGAGCTGCCGTATATTTACCACTTGTTGATGCGAGTGTTGTTGTGACTGTTGTTGCTTCAGTTGTTGGTGCTTCAGTAGAGCTGACTGTGGTTGTTGATGCCATTGTACTTGATGACGCGGGAGCTGATGTGGAGGTCAGTGCTGTCGTGGATGACTGTGTATTCAACGTTGAAGTTCTTGTTGCTGTCATCAAATAAGGTTTCATTGTAATTGTTGTTGTCAGATATAATGGAACAATACACCATGATTTTTTGCATTGAATTCACCATCTTCATTCTGCTAGAATTCCTAGCTAACGCAACTTATTCAGTAATGTAAGGTAACAATGCTGCAACACAAGTAAAGCACCAAATATCATCGGTCCATGTTTATTCCAGATGCAAATGCAGCCAACAGAATGCTACTATAAAACTTTGTTACTTTTCCCTTCTATATTTGGAAGCATGCAAGAGATTGAAGAGAATCAGAATGGTATAAGTGATTTTAGAGTCGTCGTATACTTACCACTTGTTGAAGGGAGCAGTGTGGTGACTGTCGTTGCTACAGTTGTGGATGCTTCAGTAGAACCTGCTGTAGTTGTTGGCGCTAATGTGCTTGTTGAGGCAGGAACTGATGTAGTGATTGGTGCTGCAGTGGAGGTCTGTGTATTTGCAGTCGATGTTTCTGCTGCTGTTATAAAAACAGCTACTATTGTTATTGTGAAAGAAAACGCATGGAACAACATACCAATATATTTCCCCAGAATTTGTGCTCGATGAGTTGCTGAAACTCATGGATAAAAGAAAGTTACTCAGTGACGTGTCATCGAATTGCTGCATCAGCTTTAATGCAGCAAATGTTCTTTGCATAAGATCCTTCCATGCGCTGACTACTGCCAACAATATACTCCTATAAACTTTTGTTACCTTTTCAGGATGTGTTTCTCAACTTGCAGCAGTTTGAAAGCAATAAAAATTGCACAACTGATAAAAGGGCACTGGTATACTCACCACTTGTTGAAGTGAGTGGTGCTGTGCTTGTCGTTGCCACAGTTGTCGATGCTTCAGTCGAACTCACAGGAGTTGTTGGCGCTATTGTACTTGTTGAGGCAGGAACTGATGTAGTGGTTGGTGCTGCAGTGGAGGTCTGTGCATTTGCAGTCGATGTCTCTGCCACTGTAATTAAAATAGGTGCAAACACTATTGAGGGCATCAGGAGGCATTGAACAACATACCTATATTTCTGTCTAAAATTTGTGCTTTATGTTTTGTTAAAACTCTTACATGGTGCAGGTTACAGTGTAATGTAACATAGCCTTGTTGCATCAGGAGGAATGCACCAAGTGTCATTTGCACATGATTCTCCCGTGAGTAATTCACACCAACAACTTACTACTGTCATATTTCCTTACTTTTCCAGTATCCGTTTCTAACTGGCAGTTGCTCAAAAGGAATCAGAATGGAATGACTGAAAATGGAGTTCTCGTATATTTACCACTTGTTGAAGCGAGTGTTGTGACTGTTGTTGCTTCAGTTGTTGGTGCTTCAGTCGAACTCACAGGAGTTGTTGGCGCTATTGTACTTGTTGAGGCAGGAACTGATGTAGTGGTTGGTGTTGCGGTGGAGGTCTGTGCATTTGCAGTCGATGTCTCTGCCACTGTAATTAAAATAGGTGCCATCACCATTGAGGTCAACAAAAAGCATTGAACAAGATAGCTATATTTCTGCCCAAAATTTCTGCTCTGTGTTTTGCTAAAGCGCTGAGAGAGTGCAAGTTACTGAGTCATGTAACGTAACCTTGTTGCATCAGCAGGAATGCACCAAGCGTCATTTACAAGTGATTTTACTGTGTCTAATTCTAGCCAGCAAATTACGACTGTAACATTTTCCTACCTTTCCATTATCTGCTTCTGACTACCAGTAGCTTCAAAGGAATCAGAATGGAATGACTGAAAAGGGAGCTCCCATATATTTACCACTTGTTGAAGCGAGTGTTGTGACTGTTGTTGCTTCAGTTGTTGGTGCTTCAGTAGAGCTGACTGTGGTTGCTGATGCTATTGTACTTGATGACGTGGGAGCTGATGTGGAGGTCAGTGCTGTCGTGGATGCCTCTGTATTCAACGCTGAAGTTCCTGTTGCTGTCATCAAAATAGGTTTTGGTTTAATTGATGTTGGCCGATATCATGGAACAATACACTCTGATTTTTGCATTAAATTCAACATCTTCATTCTGCTAAAACTCCTAGCTGAAGCAACTTATTCAGTAATGTAACATAGCAATATTGCAACTGCAGCAAAGCACCAAATATCATTTCACATGTAAATGTAGCCAATAGAATGCTACTGTAACATTTTGTAACTTTTCTGTTCTACGTTTCTAAACGGACTAGATTGAGAGGAATCAGAATGGTAGAAGTGATAATAGAGCAGTCGTATACTCACCACTTGTTGAAGGGAGTAGTGTGGTGACTGTCGTTGCTACAGTTGTAGATGATTCGGTAGAACCCGCTGGAGTTGTTAGTGCTAATGTGCTTGTTGAGGCAGGAACTGATGTTGTGGTTGGGGCTGCAGTGGAGGTCTGTGCATTTGAAGTCGATGTTTGTGGCACTGTAATTAACATAGGTGCAATCACTGTTGAGGTCAATAGAAAGCATTGAACAACATACCCACATTTCTGTCTAAAATTTGTGCTTTATGTTTTGTTAAAACTCTTACATGGTGCAGGTTACAGTGTAATGTAACATCGCCTTGTTGCATCAGGAGGAATGCACCAAGTGTCATTTATTTGCACACGGTTCTCCCGTGTGTTATTCACTCCAACAACGTACTGCTGTAGCATTTCCCTCCTTCTGCAGTATCCATTTCTAACTCTCAGTAGCTCAAAAGAAATCAGAATGCAATGACTCAAAAGTGAGCTGCCGTATATTTACCACTTGTTGATGCGAGTGTTGTTGTGACTGTTGTTGCTTCAGTTGTTGGTGCTTCAGTAGAGCTGACTGTGGTTGTTGATGCCATTGTACTTGATGACGCGGGAGCTGATGTGGAGGTCAGTGCTGTCGTGGATGACTGTGTATTCAACGTTGAAGTTCTTGTTGCTGTCATCAAATAAGGTTTCATTGTAATTGTTGTTGTCAGATATAATGGAACAATACACCATGATTTTTTGCATTGAATTCACCATCTTCATTCTGCTAGAATTCCTAGCTAACGCAACTTATTCAGTAATGTAAGGTAACAATGCTGCAACACAAGTAAAGCACCAAATATCATCGGTCCATGTTTATTCCAGATGCAAATGCAGCCAACAGAATGCTACTATAAAACTTTGTTACTTTTCCCGTCTATATTTGGAAGCATGCAAGAGATTGAAGAGAATCAGAATGGTATAAGTGATTTTAGAGTCGTCGTATACTTACCACTTGTTGAAGGGAGCAGTGTGGTGACTGTCGTTGCTACAGTTGTGGATGCTTCAGTAGAACCCGCTGTAGTTGTTGGCGCTAATGTGCTTGTTGAGGCAGGAACTGATGTAGTGATTGGTGCTGCAGTGGAGGTCTGTGTATTTGCAGTCGATGTTTCTGCTGCTGTTATAAAAACAGCTACTATTGTTATTGTGAAACAAAACGCATGGAACAACATACCAATATATTTCCCCAGAATTTGTGCTCAATGAGTTGCTGAAACTCATGGATAAAAGAAAGTTACTCAGTGACGTGTCATCGAATTGCTGCATCAGCTTTAATGCAGCAAATGTTCTTTGCATAAGATCCTTCCATGCGCTGACTACTGCCAACAATATACTCCTATAAACTTTTGTTACCTTTTCAGGATGTGTTTCTCAACTTGCAGCAGTTTGAAAGCAATAAAAATTGCACAACTGATAAGAGGGCACTGGTATACTCACCACTTGTTGAAGTGAGTGGTGCTGTGCTTGTCGTTGCCACAGTTGTCGATGCTTCAGTCGAACTCACAGGAGTTGTTGGCGCTATTGTACTTGTTGAGGCAGGAACTGATGTAGTGGTTGGTGCTGCAGTGGAGGTCTGTGCATTTGCAGTCGATGTCTCTGCCACTGTAATTAAAATAGGTGCTAACACTATTGAGGGCATCAGGAGGCATTGAACAACATACCTATATTTCTGTCTAAAATTTGTGCTTTATGTTTTATTAAAACTCTTATATGGTGCAGGTTACAGTGTAATGTAACATAGCCTTGTTGCATCAGGAGGAATGCACCAAGTGTCATTTGCACATGATTCTCCCGTGAGTAATTCACACCAACAACTTACTACTGTCATATTTCCTTACTTTTCCAGTATCCGTTTCTAACTGGCAGTTGCTCAAAAGGAATCAGAATGGAATGACTGAAAATGGAGTTCTCGTATATTTACCACTTGTTGAAGCGAGTGTTGTGACTGTTGTTGCTTCAGTTGTTGGTGCTTCAGTCGAACTCACAGGAGTTGTTGGCGCTATTGTACTTGTTGAGGCAGGAACTGATGTAGTGGTTGGTGTTGCGGTGGAGGTCTGTGCATTTGCAGTCGATGTCTCTGCCACTGTAATTAAAATAGGTGCCATCACCATTGAGGTCAACAAAAAGCATTGAACAAGATAGCTATATTTCTGCCCAAAATTTCTGCTCTGTGTTTTGCTAAAGCGCTGAGAGAGTGCAAGTTACTGAGTCATGTAACGTAACCTTGTTGCATCAGCAGGAATGCACCAAGCGTCATTTACAAGTGATTTTACTGTGTCTAATTCTAGCCAGCAAATTACGACTGTAACATTTTCCTACCTTTCCATTATCTGCTTCTGACTACCAGTAGCTTCAAAGGAATCAGAATGGAATGACTGAAAAGGGAGCTCCCATATATTTACCACTTGTTGAAGCGAGTGTTGTGACTGTTGTTGCTTCAGTTGTTGGTGCTTCAGTAGAGCTGACTGTGGTTGTTGATGCTATTGTACTTGATGACGTGGGAGCTGATGTGGAGGTCAGTGCTGTCGTGGATGCCTCTGTATTCAACGCTGAAGTTCCTGTTGCTGTCATCAAAATAGGTTTTGGTTTAATTGATGTTGGCCGATACAATGGAACAATACACTCTGATTTTTGCATTAAATTCAACATCTTCATTCTGCTAAAAATCCTAGCTGAAGCAACTTATTCAGTAATGTAACATTATGTAATGTAATGCAATATTGCAACTGCAGCAAAGCACCAAATATCATTTCACATGTAAATGTAGCCAATAGAATGCTGCTGTAAAATTTTGTAACTTTTCTGTTCTACGTTTCTAAACGGACTAGATTGAGAGGAATCAGAATGGTAGAAGTGATAATAGAGCAGTCGTATACTCACCACTTGTTGAAGGGAGTAGTGTGGTGACTGTCGTTGCTACAGTTGTAGATGTTTCAGTAGAACCCGCTGGAGTTGTTAGTGCTAATGTGCTTGTTGAGGCAGGAACTGATGTTGTGGTTGGGGCTGCAGTGGAGGTCTGTGCATTTGAAGTCGATGTTTGTGGCACTGTAATTAACATAGGTGCAATCACTGTTGAGGTCAATAGAAAGCATTGAACAACATACCCACATTTCTGTCTAAAATTTGTGCTTTATGTTTTGTTAAAACTCTTACATGGTGCAGGTTACAGTGTAATGTAACATAGCCTTGTTGCATCAGGAGGAATGCACCAAGTGTCATTTATTTGCACACGGTTCTCCCGTGTGTTATTCACTCCAACAATGTACTGCTGTAGCATTTCCCTCCTTCTGCAGTATCCATTTCTAACTCTCAGTAGCTCAAAAGAAATCAGAATGCAATGACTCAAAAGTGAGCTGCCGTATATTTACCACTTGTTGATGCGAGTGTTGTTGTAACTGTTGTTGCTTCAGTTGTTGGTGCTTCCGTAGAGCTGACTGTGGTTGTTGATGCCATTGTACTTGATGACGCGGGAGCTGATGTGGAGGTCAGTGCTGTCGTGGATGACTGTGTATTCAACGTTGAAGTTCTTGTTGCTGTCATCAAATAAGGTTTCATTGTAATTGTTGTTGTCAGATATAATGGAACAATACACCATGATTTTTTGCATTGAATTCACCATCTTCATTCTGCTAGAATTCCTAGATAACGCAATTTATTCAGTAATGTAAGGTAACAATGCTGCAACACAAGTAAAGCACCAAATATCATTGGTCCATGTTTATTCCAGATGCAAATGCAGCCAACAGAATGCTACTATAAAACTTTGTTACTTTTCCCTTCTATATTTGGAAGCATGCAAGAGATTGAAGAGAATCAGAATGGTATAAGTGATTTTAGAGTCGTCGTATACTTACCACTTGTTGAAGGGAGCAGTGTGGTGACTGTCGTTGCTACAGTTGTGGATGCTTCAGTAGAACCCGCTGTAGTTGTTGGCGCTAATGTGCTTGTTGAGGCAGGAACTGATGTAGTGATTGGTGCTGCAGTGGAGGTCTGTGTATTTGCAGTCGATGTTTCTGCTGCTGTTATAAAAACAGCTACTATTGTTATTGTGAAAGAAAACACATGGAACAACATACCAATATATTTCCCCAGAATTTGTGCTGAATGAGTTGCTGAAACTCATGGATAAAAGAAAGTTACTCAGTGACGTGTCATCGAATTGCTGCATCAGCAGTAATGCAGCAAATGCTCTTTGCATAAGATCCTTCCATGCGCTGACTACTGCCAACAATATACTCCTATAAACTTTTGTTACCTTTCCAGGATGTGTTTCTCAACTTGCAGCAGTTTGAAAGCAATAAAAATTGCACAACTGATAAGAGGGCACTGGTATACTCACCACTTGTTGAAGTGAGTGATGCTGTGCTTGTCGTTGCCACAGTTGTCGATGCTTCAGTCGAACTCACAGGAGTTGTTGGCGCTATTGTACTTGTTGAGGCAGGAACTGATGTAGTGGTTGGTGCTGCAGTGGAGGTCTGTGCATTTGCAGTCGATGTCTCTGCCACTGTAATTAAAATAGGTGCTAACACTATTGAGGGCATCAGGAGGCATTGAACAACATACCGATATTTCTGTCTAAAATTTGTGCTTTATGTTTTGTTAAAACTCTTACATGGTGCAGGTTACAGTGTAATGTAACATAGCCTTGTTGCATCAGGAGGAATGCACCAAGTGTCATTTGCACATGATTCTCCCATGAGTAATTCACACCAACAACTTACTACTGTCATATTTCCTTACTTTTCCAGTATCCATTTCTAACTGGCAGTTGCTCAAAAGGAATCAGAATGGAATGACTGAAAATGGAGTTCTCGTATATTTACCGCTTGTTGAAGCGAGTGTTGTGACTGTTGTTGCTTCAGTTGTTGGTGCTTCAGTCGAACTCACAGGAGTTGTTGGCGCTATTGTACTTGTTGAGGCAGGAACTGATGTAGTGGTTGGTGTTGCGGTGGAGGTCTGTGCATTTGCAGTCGATGTCTCTGCCACTGTAATTAAAATAGGTGCCATCACCATTGAGGTCAACAAAAAGCATTGAACAAGATAGCTATATTTCTGCCCAAAATTTCTGCTCTGTGTTTTGCTAAAGCGCTGAGAGAGTGCAAGTTACTGAGTCATGTAACGTAACCTTGTTGCATCAGCAGGAATGCACCAAGCGTCATTTACAAGTGATTTTACTGTGTCTAATTCTAGCCAGCAAATTACGACTGTAACATTTTCCTACCTTTCCATTATCTGCTTCTGACTACCAGTAGCTTCAAAGGAATCAGAATGGAATGACTGAAAAGGGAGCTCCCATATATTTACCACTTGTTGAAGCGAGTGTTGTGACTGTTGTTGCTTCAGTTGATGGTGCTTCAGTAGAGCTGACTGTGGTTGTTGATGCTATTGTACTTGATGACGTGGGAGCTGATGTGGAGGTCAGTGCTGTCGTGGATGCCTCTGTATTCAACGCTGAAGTTCCTGTTGCTGTCATCAAAATAGGTTTTGGTTTAATTGATGTTGGCCGATACAATGGAACAATACACTCTGATTTTTGCATTAAATTCAACATCTTCATTCTGCTAAAACTCCTAGCTGAAGCAACTTATTCAGTAATGTAACATTATGTAATGTAATGCAATATTGCAACTGCAGCAAAGCACCAAATATCATTTCACATGTAAATGTAGCCAATAGAATGCTACTGTAACATTTTGTAACTTTTCTGTTCTACGTTTCTAAACGGACTAGATTGAGAGGAATCAGAATGGTAGAAGTGATAATAGAGCAGTCGTATACTCACCACTTGTTGAAGGGAGCAGTGTGGTGACTGTCGTTGCTACAGTTGTAGATGTTTCAGGAGAACCCGCTGGGGTTGTTAGTGCTAATGTGCTTGTTGAGGCAGGAACTGATGTTGTAGTTGGGGCTGCAGTGGAGGTCTGTGCATTTGAAGTCGATGTTTGTGGCACTGTAATTAACATAGGTGCAATCACTGTTGAGGTCAATAGCAAGCATTGAACAACATACCCACATTTCTGTCTAAAATTTGTGCTTTATGTTTTGTTAAAACTCTTACATGGTGCAGGTTACAGTGTAATGTAACATAGCCTTGTTGCATCAGGAGGAATGCACCAAGTGTCATTTATTTGCACACGGTTCTCCCGTGTGTTATTCACTCCAACAATGTACTGCTGTAGCATTTCCCTCCTTCTGCAGTATCCATTTCTAACTCTCAGTAGCTCAAAAGAAATCAGAATGCAATGACTCAAAAGTGAGCTGCCGTATATTTACCACTTGTTGATGCGAGTGTTGTTGTGACTGTTGTTGCTTCAGTTGTTGGTGCTTCAGTAGAGCTGACTGTGGTTGTTGATGCCATTGTACTTGATGACGCGGGAGCTGATGTGGAGGTCAGTGCTGTCGTGGATGACTGTGTATTCAACGTTGAAGTTCTTGTTGCTGTCATCAAATAAGGTTTCATTGTAATTGTTGTTGTCAGATATAATGGAACAATACACCATGATTTTTTGCATTGAATTCACCATCTTCATTCTGCTAGAATTCCTAGCTAATGCAACATATTCAGTAATGTAAGTTAACAATGCTGCAACACAAGTAAAGCACCAAATATCATTGGTCCATGTTTATTCCAGATGCAAATGCAGCCAACAGAATGCTACTATAAAACTTTGTTACTTTTCCCTTCTATATTTGGAAGCATGCAAGAGATTGAAGAGAATCAGAATGGTATAAGTGATTTTAGAGTCGTCGTATACTTACCACTTGTTGAAGGGAGCAGTGTGGTGACTGTCGTTGCTACAGTTGTGGATGCTTCAGTAGAACCCGCTGTAGTTGATGGCGCTAATGTGCTTGTTGAGGCAGGAACTGATGTAGTGATTGGTGCTGCAGTGGAGGTCTGTGTATTTGCAGTCGATGTTTCTGCTGCTGTTATAAAAACAGCTACTATTGTTATTGTGAAAGAAAACGCATGGAACAACATACCAATATATTTCCCCAGAATTTGTGCTCAATGAGTTGCTGAAACTCATGGATAAAAGAAAGTTACTCAGTGACGTGTCATCGAATTGCTGCATCAGCAGTAATGCAGCAAATGCTCTTTGCATAAGATCCTTCCATGCGCTGACTACTGCCAACAATATACTCCTATAAACTTTTGTTACCTTTCCAGGATGTGTTTCTCAACTTGCAGCAGTTTGAAAGCAATAAAAATTGCACAACTGATAAGAGGGCACTGGTATACTCACCACTTGTTGAAGTGAGTGGTGCTGTGCTTGTCGTTGCCACAGTTGTCGTTGCTTCAGTCGAACTCACAGGAGTTGTTGGCGCTATTGTACTTGTTGAGGCAGGAACTGATGTAGTGGTTGGTGCTGCAGTGGAGGTCTGTGCATTTGCAGTCGATGTCTCTGCCACTGTAATTAAAATAGGTGCTAACACTATTGAGGGCATCAGGAGGCATTGAACAACATACCGATATTTCTGTCTAAAATTTGTGCTTTATGTTTTGTTAAAACTCTTATATGGAGCAGGATACAGTGTAATGTAACATAGCCTTGTTGCATCAGGAGGAATGCACCAAGTGTCATTTGCACATGATTCTCCCATGAGTAATTCACACCAACAACTTACTACTGTCATATTTCCTTACTTTTCCAGTATCCGTTTCTAACTGGCAGTTGCTCAAAAGGAATCAGAATGGAATGACTGAAAATGGAGTTCTCGTATATTTACCACTTGTTGAAGCGAGTGTTGTGACTGTTGTTGCTTCAGTTGTTGGTGCTTCAGTCGAACTCACAGGAGTTGTTGGCGCTATTGTACTTGTTGAGGCAGGAACTGATGTAGTGGTTGGTGTTGCGGTGGAGGTCTGTGCATTTGCAGTCGATGTCTCTGCCACTGTAATTAAAATAGGTGCCATCACCATTGAGGTCAACAAAAAGCATTGAACAAGATAGCTATATTTCTGCCCAAAATTTCTGCTCTGTGTTTTGCTAAAGCGCTGAGAGAGTGCAAGTTACTGAGTCATGTAACGTAACCTTGTTGCATCAGCAGGAATGCACCAAGCGTCATTTACAAGTGATTTTACTGTGTCTAATTCTAGCCAGCAAATTACGACTGTAACATTTTCCTACCTTTCCATTATCTGCTTCTGACTACCAGTAGCTTCAAAGGAATCAGAATGGAATGACTGAAAAGGGAGCTCCCATATATTTACCACTTGTTGAAGCGAGTGTTGTGACTGTTGTTGCTTCAGTTGTTGGTGCTTCAGTAGAGCTGACTGTGGTTGTTGATGCCATTGTACTTGATGACGTGGGAGCTGATGTGGAGGTCAGTGCTGTCGTGGATGCCTCTGTATTCAACGCTGAAGTTCCTGTTGCTGTCATCAAAATAGGTTTTGGTTTAATTGATGTTGGCCGATACAATGGAACAATACACTCTGATTTTTGCATTAAATTCAACATCTTCATTCTACTAAAACTCCTAGCTGAAGCAACTTATTCAGTAATGTAACATTATGTAATGTAATGCAATATTGCAACTGCAGCAAAGCACCAAATATCATTTCACATGTAAATGTAGCCAATAGAATGCTACTGTAACATTTTGTAACTTTTCTGTTCTACGTTTCTAAACGGACTAGATTGAGAGGAATCAGAATGGTAGAAGTGATAATAGAGCAGTCGTATACTCACCACTTGTTGAAGGGAGTAGTGTGGTGACTGTCGTTGCTACAGTTGTAGATGTTTCAGTAGAACCCGCTGGAGTTGTTAGTGCTAATGTGCTGGTTGAGGCAGGAACTGATGTTGTGGTTGGGGCTGCAGTGGAGGTCTGTGCATTTGAAGTCGATGTTTGTGGCACTGTAATTAACATAGGTGCAATCACTGTTGAGGTCAATAGAAAGCATTGAACAACATACCCACATTTCTGTCTAAAATTTGTGCTTTATGTTTTGTTAAAACTCTTACATGGTGCAGGTTACAGTGTAATGTAACATAGCCTTGTTGCATCAGGAGGAATGCACCAAGTGTCATTTATTTGCACACGGTTCTCCCGTGTGTTATTCACTCCAACAATGTACTGCTGTAGCATTTCCCTCCTTCTGCAGTATCCATTTCTAACTCTCAGTAGCTCAAAAGAAATCAGAATGCAATGACTCAAAAGTGAGCTGCCGTATATTTACCACTTGTTGATGCGAGTGTTGTTGTGACTGTTGTTGCTTCAGTTGTTGGTGCTTCAGTAGAGCTGACTGTGGTTGTTGATGCCATTGTACTTGATGACGCGGGAGCTGATGTGGAGGTCAGTGCTGTCGTGGATGACTGTGTATTCAACGTTGAAGTTCTTGTTGCTGTCATCAAATAAGGTTTCATTGTAATTGTTGTTGTCAGATATAATGGAACAATACACCATGATTTTTTGCATTGAATTCACCATCTTCATTCTGCTAGAATTCCTAGCTAACGCAAAATATTCAGTAATGTAAGTTCACAATGCTGCAACACAAGTAAAGCACCAAATATCATTGGTCCATGTTTATTCCAGATGCAAATGCAGCCAACAGAATGCTACTATAAAACTTTGTTACTTTTCCCTTCTATATTTGGAAGCATGCAAGAGATTGAAGAGAATCAGAATGGTATAAGTGATTTTAGAGTCGTCGTATACTTACCACTTGTTGAAGGGAGCAGTGTGGTGACTGTCATTGCTACAGTTGTGGATGCTTCAGTAGAACCCGCTGTAGTTGTTGGCGCTAATGTGCTTGTTGAGGCAGGAACTGATGTAGTGATTGGTGCTGCAGTGGAGGTCTGTGTATTTGCAGTCGATGTTTCTGCTGCTGTTATAAAAACAGCTACTATTGTTATTGTGAAAGAAAACGCATGGAACAACATACCAATATATTTACCCAGAATTTGTGCTCAATGAGTTGCTGAAACTCATGGATAAAAGAAAGTTACTCAGTAACGTGTCATCGAATTGCTGCATCAGCTTTAATGCAGCAAATGCTCTTTGCATAAGATCCTTCCATGCGCTGACTACTGCCAACAATATACTCCTATAAACTTTTGTTACCTTTCCAGGATGTGTTTCTCAACTTGCAGCAGTTTGAAAGCAATAAAAATTGCACAACTGATAAGAGGGCACTGGTATACTCACCACTTGTTGAAGTGAGAGGTGCTGTGCTTGTCGTTGCCACAGTTGTCGATGCTTCAGTCGAACTCACAGGAGTTGTTGGCGCTATTGTACTTGTTGAGGCAGGAACTGATGTAGTGGTTGGTGCTGCAGTGGAGGTCTGTGCATTTGCAGTCGATGTCTCTGCCACTGTAATTAAAATAGGTGCCATCACCATTGAGGTCAACAAAAAGCATTGAACAACATAGCTATATTTCTGTCCAAAATTTCTGCTCTGTGTTTTGCTAAAGCGCTGAGAGAGTGCAAGTTACTGAGTCATGTAACGTAACCTTGTTGCATCAGCAGGAATGCACCAAGCGTCATTTACAAGTGATTTTACTGTGTCTAATTCTAGCCAGCAAATTATGACTGTAACATTTTCCTACCTTTCCATTATCTGCTTCTGACTACCAGTAGCTTCAAAGGAATCAGAATGGAATGACTGAAAAGGGAGCTCCCATATATTTACCACTTGTTGAAGCGAGTGTTGTGACTGTTGTTGCTTCAGTTGTTGGTGCTTCAGTAGAGCTGACTGTGGTTGTTGATGCCATTGTACTTGATGACGTGGGAGCTGATGTGGAGGTCAGTGCTGTCGTGGATGCCTCTGTATTCAACGCTGAAGTTCCTGTTGCTGTCATCAAAATAGGTTTTGGTTTAATTGATGTTGGCCGATACAATGGAACAATACACTCTGATTTTTGCATTAAATTCAACATCTTCATTCTGCTAAAACTCCTAGCTGAAGCAACTTATTCAGTAATGTAACATGATGTAATGTAATGCAATATTGCAACTGCAGCAAAGCACCAAATATCATTTCACATGTAAATGTAGCCAATAGAATGCTACTGTAACATTTTGTAACTTTTCTGTTCTACGTTTCTAAACGGACTAGATTGAGAGGAATCAGAATGATAGAAGTGATAATAGAGCAGTCGTATACTCACCACTTGTTGAAGGGAGTAGTGTGGTGACTGTCGTTGCTACAGTTGTAGATGTTTCAGTAGAACCCGCTGGAGTTGTTAGTGCTAATGTGCTGGTTGAGGCAGGAACTGATGTTGTGGTTGGGGCTGCAGTGGAGGTCTGTGCATTTGAAGTCGATGTTTGTGGCACTGTAATTAACATAGGTGCAATCACTGTTGAGGTCAATAGAAAGCATTGAACAACATACCCACATTTCTGTCTAAAATTTGTGCTTTATGTTTTGTTAAAACTCTTACATGGTGCAGGTTACAGTGTAATGTAACATAGCCTTGTTGCATCAGGAGGAATGCACCAAGTGTCATTTATTTGCACACGGTTCTCCCGTGTGTTATTCACTCCAACAATGTACTGCTGTAGCATTTCCCTCCTTCTGCAGTATCCATTTCTAACTCTCAGTAGCTCAAAAGAAATCAGAATGCAATGACTCAAAAGTGAGCTGCCGTATATTTACCACTTGTTGATGCGAGTGTTGTTGTGACTGTTGTTGCTTCAGTTGTTGGTGCTTCAGTAGAGCTGACTGTGGTTGTTGATGCCATTGTACTTGATGACGCGGGAGCTGATGTGGAGGTCAGTGCTGTCGTGGATGACTGTGTATTCAACGTTGAAGTTCTTGTTGCTGTCATCAAATAAGGTTTCATTGTAATTGTTGTTGTCAGATATAATGGAACAATACACCATGATTTTTTGCATTGAATTCACCATCTTCATTCTGCTAGAATTCCTAGCTAACGCAAAATATTCAGTAATGTAAGTTCACAATGCTGCAACACAAGTAAAGCACCAAATATCATTGGTCCATGTTTATTCCAGATGCAAATGCAGCCAACAGAATGCTACTATAAAACTTTGTTACTTTTCCCTTCTATATTTGGAAGCATGCAAGAGATTGAAGAGAATCAGAATGGTATAAGTGATTTTAGAGTCGTCGTATACTTACCACTTGTTGAAGGGAGCAGTGTGGTGACTGTCGTTGCTACAGTTGTGGATGCTTCAGTAGAACCCGCTGTAGTTGTTGGCGCTAATGTGCTTGTTGAGGCAGGAACTGATGTAGTGATTGGTGCTGCAGTGGAGGTCTGTGTATTTGCAGTCGATGTTTCTGCTGCTGTTATAAAAACAGCTACTATTGTTATTGTGAAAGAAAACGCATGGAACAACATACCAATATATTTACCCAGAATTTGTGCTCGATGAGTTGCTGAAACTCATGGATAAAAGAAAGTTACTCAGTAACGTGTCATCGAATTGCTGCATCAGCTTTAATGCAGCAAATGCTCTTTGCATAAGATCCTTCCATGCGCTGACTACTGCCAACAATATACTCCTATAAACTTTTGTTACCTTTCCAGGATGTGTTTCTCAACTTGCAGCAGTTTGAAAGCAATAAAAATTGCACAACTGATAAGAGGGCACTGGTATACTCACCACTTGTTGAAGTGAGTGGTGCTGTGCTTGTCGTTGCCACAGTTGTCGATGCTTCAGTCGAACTCACAGGAGTTGTTGGCGCTATTGTACTTGTTGAGGCAGGAACTGATGTAGTGGTTGGTGCTGCAGTGGAGGTCTGTGCATTTGCAGTCGATGTCTCTGCCACTGTAATTAAAATAGGTGCTAACACTATTGAGGGCATCAGGAGGCATTGAACAACATACCTATATTTCTGTCTAAAATTTGTGCTTTATGTTTTGTTAAAACTCTTATATGGTGCAGGTTACAGTGTAATGTAACATAGCCTTGTTGCATCAGGAGGAATGCACCAAGTGTCATTTGCACATGATTCTCCCGTGAGTAATTCACACCAACAACTTACTACTGTCATATTTCCTTACTTTTCCAGTATCCGTTTCTAACTGGCAGTTGCTCAAAAGGAATCAGAATGGAATGACTGAAAATGATGTTCTCGTATATTTACCGCTTGTTGAAGCGAATGTTGTGACTGTCGTTGCCACAGTTGTCGATGCTTCAGTCGAACTCACAGGAGTTGTTGGCGCTATTGTACTTGTTGAGGCAGGAACTGATGTAGTGGTTGGTGCTGCAGTGGAGGTCTGTGCATTTGCAGTCGATGTCTCTGCCACTGTAATTAAAATAGGTGCCATCACCATTGAGGTCAACAAAAAGCATTGAACAAGATAGCTATATTTCTGCCCAAAATTTCTGCTCTGTGTTTTGCTAAAGCGCTGAGAGAGTGCAAGTTACTGAGTCATGTAACGTAACCTTGTTGCATCAGCAGGAATGCACCAAGCGTCATTTACAAGTGATTTTACTGTGTCTAATTCTAGCCAGCAAATTACGACTGTAACATTTTCCTACCTTTCCATTATCTGCTTCTGACTACCAGTAGCTTCAAAGGAATCAGAATGGAATGACTGAAAAGGGAGCTCCCATATATTTACCACTTGTTGAAGCGAGTGTTGTGACTGTTGTTGCTTCAGTTGTTGGTGCTTCAGTAGAGCTGACTGTGGTTGTTGATGCTATTGTACTTGATGACGTGGGAGCTGATGTGGAGGTCAGTGCTGTCGTGGATGCCTCTGTATTCAACGCTGAAGTTCCTGTTGCTGTCATCAAAATAGGTTTTGGTTTAATTGATGTTGGCCGATACAATGGAACAATACACTCTGATTTTTGCATTAAATTCAACATCTTCATTCTGCTAAAACTCCTAGCTGAAGCAACTTATTCAGTAATGTAACATTATGTAATGTAATGCAATATTGCAACTGCAGCAAAGCACCAAATATCATTTCACATGTAAATGTAGCCAATAGAATGCTACTGTAACATTTTGTAACTTTTCTGTTCTACGTTTCTAAACGGACTAGATTGAGAGGAATCAGAATGGTAGAAGTGATAATAGAGCAGTCGTATACTCACCACTTGTTGAAGGGAGTAGTGTGGTGACTGTCGTTGCTACAGTTGTAGATGTTTCAGTAGAACCCGCTGGAGTTGTTAGTGCTAATGTGCTGGTTGAGGCAGGAACTGATGTTGTGGTTGGGGCTGCAGTGGAGGTCTGTGCATTTGAAGTCGATGTTTGTGGCACTGTAATTAACATAGGTGCAATCACTGTTGAGGTCAATAGCAAGCATTGAACAACATACCCACATTTCTGTCTAAAATTTGTGCTTTATGTTTTGTTAAAACTCTTACATGGTGCAGGTTACAGTGTAATGTAACATAGCCTTGTTGCATCAGGAGGAATGCACCAAGTGTCATTTATTTGCACACGGTTCTCCCGTGTGTTATTCACTCCAACAATGTACTGCTGTAGCATTTCCCTCCTTCTGCAGTATCCATTTCTAACTCTCAGTAGCTCAAAAGAAATCAGAATGCAATGACTCAAAAGTGAGCTGCCGTATATTTACCACTTGTTGATGCGAGTGTTGTTGTGACTGTTGTTGCTTCAGTTGTTGGTGCTTCAGTAGAGCTGACTGTGGTTGTTGATGCCATTGTACTTGATGACGCGGGAGCTGATGTGGAGGTCAGTGCTGCCGTGGATGACTGTGTATTCAACGTTGAAGTTCTTGTTGCTGTCATCAAATAAGGTTTCATTGTAATTGTTGTTGTCAGATATAATGGAACAATACACCATGATTTTTTGCATTGAATTCACCATCTTCATTCTGCTAGAATTCCTAGCTAATGCAACATATTCAGTAATGTAAGTTAACAATGCTGCAACACAAGTAAAGCACCAAATATCATTGGTCCATGTTTATTCCAGATGCAAATGCAGCCAACAGAATGCTACTATAAAACTTTGTTACTTTTCCCTTCTATATTTGGAAGCATGCAAGAGATTGAAGAGAATCAGAATGGTATAAGTGATTTTAGAGTCGTCGTATACTTACCACTTGTTGAAGGGAGCAGTGTGGTGACTGTCGTTGCTACAGTTGTGGATGCTTCAGTAGAACCCGCTGTAGTTGTTGGCGCTAATGTGCTTGTTGAGGCAGGAACTGATGTAGTGATTGGTGCTGCAGTGGAGGTCTGTGTATTTGCAGTCGATGTTTCTGCTGCTGTTATAAAAACAGCTACTATTGTTATTGTGAAAGAAAACGCATGGAACAACATACCAATATATTTACCCAGAATTTGTGCTCGATGAGTTGCTGAAACTCATGGAGAAAAGAAAGTTACTCAGTGACGTGTCATCGAATTGCTGCATCAGCAGTAATGCAGCAAATGCTCTTTGCATAAGATCCTTCCATGCGCTGACTACTGCCAACAATATACTCCTATAAACTTTTGTTACCTTTCCAGGATGTGTTTCTCAACTTGCAGCAGTTTGAAAGCAATAAAAATTGCACAACTGATAAGAGGGCACTGGTATACTCACCACTTGTTGAAGTGAGTGGTGCTGTGCTTGTCGTTGCCACAGTTGTCGATGCTTCAGTCGAACTCACAGGAGTTGTTGGCGCTATTGTACTTGTTGAGGCAGGAACTGATGTAGTGGTTGGTGCTGCAGTGGAGGTCTGTGCATTTGCAGTCGATGTCTCTGCCACTGTAATTAAAATAGGTGCTAACACTATTGAGGGCATCAGGAGGCATTGAACAACATACCTATATTTCTGTCTGAAATTTGTGCTTTATGTTTTGTTAAAACTCTTATATGGTGCAGGTTACAGTGTAATGTAACATAGCCTTGTTGCATCAGGAGGAATGCACCAAGTGTCATTTGCACATGATTCTCCCATGAGTAATTCACACCAACAACTTACTACTGTCATATTTCCTTACTTTTCCAGTATCCGTTTCTAACTGGCAGTTGCTCAAAAGGAATCAGAATGGAATGACTGAAAATGGAGTTCTCGTATATTTACCACTTGTTGAAGCGAGTGTTGTGACTGTTGTTGCTTCAGTTGTTGGTGCTTCAGTCGAACTCACAGGAGTTGTTGGCGCTATTGTACTTGTTGAGGCAGGAACTGATGTAGTGGTTGGTGTTGCGGTGGAGGTCTGTGCATTTGCAGTCGATGTCTCTGCCACTGTAATTAAAATAGGTGCCATCACCATTGAGGTCAACAAAAAGCATTGAACAAGATAGCTATATTTCTGCCCAAAATTTCTGCTCTGTGTTTTGCTAAAGCGCTGAGAGAGTGCAAGTTACTGAGTCATGTAACGTAACCTTGTTGCATCAGCAGGAATGCACCAAGCGTCATTTACAAGTGATTTTACTGTGTCTAATTCTAGCCAGCAAATTACGACTGTAACATTTTCCTACCTTTCCATTATCTGCTTCTGACTACCAGTAGCTTCAAAGGAATCAGAATGGAATGACTGAAAAGGGAGCTCCCATATATTTACCACTTGTTGAAGCGAGTGTTGTGACTGTTGTTGCTTCAGTTGTTGGTGCTTCAGTAGAGCTGACTGTGGTTGTTGATGCTATTGTACTTGATGACGTGGGAGCTGATGTGGAGGTCAGTGCTGTCGTGGATGCCTCTGTATTCAACGCTGAAGTTCCTGTTGCTGTCATCAAAATAGGTTTTGGTTTAATTGATGTTGGCCGATACAATGGAACAATACACTCTGATTTTTGCATTAAATTCAACATCTTCATTCTGCTAAAACTCCTAGCTGAAGCAACTTATTCAGTAATGTAACATTATGTAATGTAATGCAATATTGCAACTGCAGCAAAGCACCAAATATCATTTCACATGTAAATGTAGCCAATAGAATGCTACTGTAACATTTTGTAACTTTTCTGTTCTACGTTTCTAAACGGACTAGATTGAGAGGAATCAGAATGGTAGAAGTGATAATAGAGCAGTCGTATACTCACCACTTGTTGAAGGGAGTAGTGTGGTGACTGTCGTTGCTACAGTTGCAGATGTTTCAGTAGAACCCGCTGGAGTTGTTAGTGCTAATGTGCTGGTTGAGGCAGGAACTGATGTTGTGGTTGGGGCTGCAGTGGAGGTCTGTGCATTTGAAGTCGATGTTTGTGGCACTGTAATTAACATAGGTGCAATCACTGTTGAGGTCAATAGAAAGCATTGAACAACATACCCACATTTCTGTCTAAAATTTGTGCTTTATGTTTTGTTAAAACTCTTACATGGTGCAGGTTACAGTGTAATGTAACATAGCCTTGTTGCATCAGGAGGAATGCACCAAGTGTCATTTATTTGCACACGGTTCTCCCGTGTGTTATTCACTCCAACAATGTACTGCTGTAGCATTTCCCTCCTTCTGCAGTATCCATTTCTAACTCTCAGTAGCTCAAAAGAAATCAGAATGCAATGACTCAAAAGTGAGCTGCCGTATATTTACCACTTGTTGATGCGAGTGTTGTTGTGACTGTTGTTGCTTCAGTTGTTGGTGCTTCAGTAGAGCTGACTGTGGTTGTTGATGCCATTGTACTTGATGACGCGGGAGCTGATGTGGAGGTCAGTGCTGTCGTGGATGACTGTGTATTCAACGTTGAAGTTCTTGTTGCTGTCATCAAATAAGGTTTCATTGTAATTGTTGTTGTCAGATATAATGGAACATTACACCATGATTTTTTGCATTGAATTCACCATCTTCATTCTGCTAGAATTCCTAGCTAAAGCAATTTATTCAGTAATGCAAGGTAACAATGCTGCAACACAAGTAAAGCACCAAATATCATTGGTCCATGTTTATTCCAGATGCAAATGCAGCCAACAGAATGCTACTATAAAACTTTGTTACTTTTCTCTTCTATATTTCGAAGCATGCAAGAGATTGAAGAGACTCAGATTGGTATAAGAGATTTTAGAGTCGTCGTATACTTACCACTTGTTGAAGGGAGCAGTGTGGTGACTGTCGTTGCTACAGTTGTGGATGCTTCAGTAGAACCCGCTGTAGTTGTTGGCGCTAATGTGCTTGTTGAGGCAGGAACTGATGTAGTGATTGGTGCTGCAGTGGAGGTCTGTGTATTTGCAGTCGATGTTTCTGCTTCTGTTATAAAAACAGCTACTATTGTTATTGTGAAAGAAAACGCATGGAACAACATACCAATATGTTTACCCAGAATTTGTGCTCGATGAGTTGCTGAAACTCATGGATAAAAGAAAGTTACTCAGTGACGTGTCATCGAATTGCTGCATCAGCAGTAATGCAGCAAATGCTCTTTGCATAAGATCCTTCCATGCGCTGACTACTGCCAACAATATACTCCTATAAACTTTTGTTACCTTTCCAGGATGTGTTTCTCAACTTGCAGCAGTTTGAAAGCAATAAAAATTGCACAACTGATAAGAGGGCACTGGTATACTCACCACTTGTTGAAGTGAGTGGTGCTGTGCTTGTCGCTGCCACAGTTGTCGATGCTTCAGTCGAACTCACAGGAGTTGTTGGCGCTATTGTACTTGTTGAGGCAGGAACTGATGTAGTGGTTGGTGCTGCAGTGGAGGTCTGTGCATTTGCAGTCGATGTCTCTGCCACTGTAATTAAAATAGGTGCTAACACTATTGAGGGCATCAGGAGGCATTGAACAACATACCTATATTTCTGTCTAAAATTTGTGCTTTATGTTTTGTTAAAACTCTTATATGGAGCAGGTTACAGTGTAATGTAACATAGCCTTGTTGCATCAGGAGGAATGCACCAAGTGTCATTTGCACATGATTCTCCCATGAGTAATTCACACCAACAACTTACTACTGTCATATTTCCTTACTTTTCCAGTATCCGTTTCTAACTGGCAGTTGCTCAAAAGGAATCAGAATGGAATGACTGAAAATGGAGTTCTCGTATATTTACCACTTGTTGAAGCGAGTGTTGTGACTGTTGTTGCTTCAGTTGTTGGTGCTTCAGTCGAACTCACAGGAGTTGTTGGCGCTATTGTACTTGTTGAGGCAGGAACTGATGTAGTGGTTGGTGTTGCGGTGGAGGTCTGTGCATTTGCAGTCGATGTCTCTGCCACTGTAATTAAAATAGGTGCCATCACCATTGAGGTCAACAAAAAGCATTGAACAAGATAGCTATATTTCTGCCCAAAATTTCTGCTCTGTGTTTTGCTAAAGCGCTGAGAGAGTGCAAGTTACTGAGTCATGTAACGTAACCTTGTTGCATCAGCAGGAATGCACCAAGCGTCATTTACAAGTGATTTTACTGTGTCTAATTCTAGCCAGCAAATTACGACTGTAACATTTTCCTACCTTTCCATTATCTGCTTCTGACTACCAGTAGCTTCAAAGGAATCAGAATGGAATGACTGAAAAGGGAGCTCCCATATATTTACCACTTGTTGAAGCGAGTGTTGTGACTGTTGTTGCTTCAGTTGTTGGTGCTTCAGTAGAGCTGACTGTGGTTGTTGATGCTATTGTACTTGATGACGTGGGAGCTGATGTGGAGGTCAGTGCTGTCGTGGATGCCTCTGTATTCAACGCTGAAGTTCCTGTTGCTGTCATCAAAATAGGTTTTGGTTTAATTGATGTTGGCCGATACAATGGAACAATACACTCTGATTTTTGCATTAAATTCAACATCTTCATTCTGCTAAAACTCCTAGCTGAAGCAACTTATTCAGTAATGTAACATTATGTAATGTAATGCAATATTGCAACTGCAGCAAAGCACCAAATATCATTTCACATGTAAATGTAGCCAATAGAATGCTACTGTAACATTTTGTAACTTTTCTGTTCTACGTTTCTAAACGGACTAGATTGAGAGGAATCAGAATGGTAGAAGTGATAATAGAGCAGTCGTATACTCACCACTTGTTGAAGGGAGTAGTGTGGTGACTGTCGTTGCTACAGTTGTAGATGTTTCAGTAGAACCCGCTGGAGTTGTTAGTGCTAATGTGCTGGTTGAGGCAGGAACTGATGTTGTGGTTGGGGCTGCAGTGGAGGTCTGTGCATTTGAAGTCGATGTTTGTGGCACTGTAATTAACATAGGTGCAATCACTGTTGAGGTCAATAGCAAGCATTGAACAACATACCCACATTTCTGTCTAAAATTTGTGCTTTATGTTTTGTTAAAACTCTTACATGGTGCAGGTTACAGTGTAATGTAACATCGCCTTGTTGCATCAGGAGGAATGCACCAAGTGTCATTTATTTGCACACGGTTCTCCCGTGTGTTATTCACTCCAACAATGTACTGCTGTAGCATTTCCCTCCTTCTGCAGTATCCATTTCTAACTCTCAGTAGCTCAAAAGAAATCAGAATGCAATGACTCAAAAGTGAGCTGCCGTATATTTACCACTTGTTGATGCGAGTGTTGTTGTGACTGTTGTTGCTTCAGTTGTTGGTGCTTCAGTAGAGCTGACTGTGGTTGTTGATGCCATTGTACTTGATGACGCGGGAGCTGATGTGGAGGTCAGTGCTGTCGTGGATGACTGTGTATTCAACGTTGAAGTTCTTGTTGCTGTCATCAAATAAGGTTTCATTGTAATTGTTGTTGTCAGATATAATGGAACAATACACCAAGATTCTTTGCATTGAATTCACCATCTTCATTCTGCTAGAATTCCTAGCTAAAGCAATTTATTCAGTAATGTAAGTTAACAATGCTGCAACACAAGTAAAGCACCAAATATCATTGGTCCATGTTTATTCCAGATGCAAATGCAGCCAACAGAATGCTACTATAAAACTTTGTTACTTTTCCCTTCTATATTTGGAAGCATGCAAGAGATTGAAGAGAATCAGAATGGTATAAGTGATTTTAGAGTCGTCGTATACTTACCACTTGTTGAAGGGAGCAGTGTGGTGACTGTCGTTGCTACAGTTGTGGATGCTTCAGTAGAACCCGCTGTAGTTGTTGGCGCTAATGTGCTTGTTGAGGCAGGAACTGATGTAGTGATTGGTGCTGCAGTGGAGGTCTGTGTATTTGCAGTCGATGTTTCTGCTGCTGTTATAAAAACAGCTACTATTGTTATTGTGAAAGAAAACGCATGGAACAACATACCAATATATTTCCCCAGAATTTGTGCTCGATGAGTTGCTGAAACTCATGGATAAAAGAAAGTTACTCAGTGACGTGTCATCGAATTGCTGCATCAGCAGTAATGCAGCAAATGCTCTTTGCATAAGATCCTTCCATGCGCTGACTACTGCCAACAATATACTCCTATAAACTTTTGTTACCTTTCCAGGATGTGTTTCTCAACTTGCAGCAGTTTGAAAGCAATAAAAATTGCACAACTGATAAGAGGGCACTGGTATACTCACCACTTGTTGAAGTGAGTGGTGCTGTGCTTGTCGTTGCCACAGTTGTCGATGCTTCAGTCGAACTCACAGGAGTTGTTGGCGCTATTGTACTTGTTGAGGCAGGAACTGATGTAGTGGTTGGTGCTGCAGTGGAGGTCTGTGCATTTGCAGTCGATGTCTCTGCCACTGTAATTAAAATAGGTGCTAACACTATTGAGGGCATCAGGAGGCATTGAACAACATACCGATATTTCTGTCTAAAATTTGTGCTTTATGTTTTGTTAAAACTCTTATATGGTGCAGGTTACAGTGTAATGTAACATAGCCTTGTTGCATCAGGAGGAATGCACCAAGTGTCATTTGCACATGATTCTCCCATGAGTAATTCACACCAACAACTTACTACTGTCATATTTCCTTACTTTTCCAGTATCCGTTTCTAACTGGCAGTTGCTCAAAAGGAATCAGAATGGAATAACTGAAAATGGAGTTCTCGTATATTTACCACTTGTTGAAGCGAGTGTTGTGACTGTTGTTGCTTCAGTTGTTGGTGCTTCAGTCGAACTCACAGGAGTTGTTGGCGCTATTGTACTTGTTGAGGCAGGAACTGATGTAGTGGTTGGTGTTGCGGTGGAGGTCTGTGCATTTGCAGTCGATGTCTCTGCCACTGTAATTAAAATAGGTGCCATCACCATTGAGGTCAACAAAAAGCATTGAACAAGATAGCTATATTTCTGCCCAAAATTTCTGCTCTGTGTTTTGCTAAAGCGCTGAGAGAGTGCAAGTTACTGAGTCATGTAACGTAACCTTGTTGCATCAGCAGGAATGCACCAAGCGTCATTTACAAGTGATTTTACTGTGTCTAATTCTAGCCAGCAAATTACGACTGTAACATTTTCCTACCTTTCCATTATCTGCTTCTGACTACCAGTAGCTTCAAAGGAATCAGAATGGAATGACTGAAAAGGGAGCTCCCATATATTTACCACTTGTTGAAGCGAGTGTTGTGACTGTTGTTGCTTCAGTTGTTGGTGCTTCAGTAGAGCTGACTGTGGTTGTTGATGCTATTGTACTTGATGACGTGGGAGCTGATGTGGAGGTCAGTGCTGTCGTGGATGCCTCTGTATTCAACGCTGAAGTTCCTGTTGCTGTCATCAAAATAGGTTTTGGTTTAATTGATGTTGGCCGATACAATGGAACAATACACTCTGATTTTTGCATTAAATTCAACATCTTCATTCTGCTAAAACTCCTAGCTGAAGCAACTTATTCAGTAATGTAACATTATGTAATGTAATGCAATATTGCAACTGCAGCAAAGCACCAAATATCATTTCACATGTAAATGTAGCCAATAGAATGCTACTGTAACATTTTGTAACTTTTCTGTTCTACGTTTCTAAACGGACTAGATTGAGGGGAATCAGAATGGTAGAAGTGATAATAGAGCAGTCGTATACTCACCACTTGTTGAAGGGAGTAGTGTGGTGACTGTCGTTGCTACAGTTGTAGATGTTTCAGTAGAACCCGCTGGAGTTGTTAGTGCTAATGTGCTGGTTGAGGCAGGAACTGATGTTATGGTTGGGGCTGCAGTGGAGGTCTGTGCATTTGAAGTCGATGTTTGTGGCACTGTAATTAACATAGGTGCAATCACTGTTGAGGTCAATAGCAAGCATTGAACAACATACCCACATTTCTGTCTAAAATTTGTGCTTTATGTTTTGTTAAAACTCTTACATGGTGCAGGTTACAGTGTAATGTAACATCGCCTTGTTGCATCAGGAGGAATGCACCAAGTGTCATTTATTTGCACACGGTTCTCCCGTGTGTTATTCACTCCAACAATGTACTGCTGTAGCATTTCCCTCCTTCTGCAGTATCCATTTCTAACTCTCAGTAGCTCAAAAGAAATCAGAATGCAATGACTCAAAAGTGAGCTGCCGTATATTTACCACTTGTTGATGCGAGTGTTGTTGTGACTGTTGTTGCTTCAGTTGTTGGTGCTTCAGTAGAGCTGACTGTGGTTGTTGATGCCATTGTACTTGATGACGCGGGAGCTGATGTGGAGGTCAGTGCTGTCGTGGATGACTGTGTATTCAACGTTGAAGTTCTTGTTGCTGTCATCAAATAAGGTTTCATTGTAATTGTTGTTGTCAGATATAATGGAACAATACACCAAGATTCTTTGCATTGAATTCACCATCTTCATTCTGCTAGAATTCCTAGCTAAAGCAATTTATTCAGTAATGTAAGTTAACAATGCTGCAACACAAGTAAAGCACCAAATATCATTGGTCCATGTTTATTCCAGATGCAAATGCAGCCAACAGAATGCTACTATAAAACTTTGTTACTTTTCCCTTCTATATTTGGAAGCATGCAAGAGATTGAAGAGAATCAGAATGGTATAAGTGATTTTAGAGTCGTCGTATACTTACCACTTGTTGAAGGGAGCAGTGTGGTGACTGTCGTTGCTACAGTTGTGGATGCTTCAGTAGAACCCGCTGTAGTTGTTGGCGCTAATGTGCTTGTTGAGGCAGGAACTGATGTAGTGATTGGTGCTGCAGTGGAGGTCTGTGTATTTGCAGTCGATGTTTCTGCTGCTGTTATAAAAACAGCTACTATTGTTATTGTGAAAGAAAACGCATGGAACAACATACCAATATATTTCCCCAGAATTTGTGCTCGATGAGTTGCTGAAACTCATGGATAAAAGAAAGTTACTCAGTGACGTGTCATCGAATTGCTGCATCAGCAGTAATGCAGCAAATGCTCTTTGCATAAGATCCTTCCATGCGCTGACTACTGCCAACAATATACTCCTATAAACTTTTGTTACCTTTTCAGGATGTGTTTCTCAACTTGCAGCAGTTTGAAAGCAATAAAAATTGCACAACTGATAAGAGGGCACTGGTATACTCACCACTTGTTGAAGTGAGTGGTGCTGTGCTTGTCGTTGCCACAGTTGTCGATGCTTCAGTCGAACTCACAGGAGTTGTTGGCGCTATTGTACTTGTTGAGGCAGGAACTGATGTAGTGGTTGGTGCTGCAGTGGAGGTCTGTGCATTTGCAGTCGATGTCTCTGCCACTGTAATTAAAATAGGTGCTAACACTATTGAGGGCATCAGGAGGCATTGAACAACATACCTATATTTCTGTCTAAAATTTGTGCTTTATGTTTTGTTAAAACTCTTATATGGTGCAGGTTACAGTGTAATGTAACATAGCCTTGTTGCATCAGGAGGAATGCACCAAGTGTCATTTGCACATGATTCTCCCATGAGTAATTCACACCAACAACTTACTACTGTCATATTTCCTTACTTTTCCAGTATCCGTTTCTAACTGGCAGTTGCTCAAAAGGAATCAGAATGGAATGACTGAAAATGGAGTTCTCGTATATTTACCACTTGTTGAAGCGAGTGTTGTGACTGTTGTTGCTTCAGTTGTTGGTGCTTCAGTCGAACTCACAGGAGTTGTTGGCGCTATTGTACTTGTTGAGGCAGGAACTGATGTAGTGGTTGGTGTTGCGGTGGAGGTCTGTGCATTTGCAGTCGATGTCTCTGCCACTGTAATTAAAATAGGTGCCATCACCATTGAGGTCAACAAAAAGCATTGAACAAGATAGCTATATTTCTGCCCAAAATTTCTGCTCTGTGTTTTGCTAAAGCGCTGAGAGAGTGCAAGTTACTGAGTCATGTAACGTAACCTTGTTGCATCAGCAGGAATGCACCAAGCGTCATTTACAAGTGATTTTACTGTGTCTAATTCTAGCCAGCAAATTACGACTGTAACATTTTCCTACCTTTCCATTATCTGCTTCTGACTACCAGTAGCTTCAAAGGAATCAGAATGGAATGACTGAAAAGGGAGCTCCCATATATTTACCACTTGTTGAAGCGAGTGTTGTGACTGTTGTTGCTTCAGTTGTTGGTGCTTCAGTAGAGCTGACTGTGGTTGTTGATGCTATTGTACTTGATGACGTGGGAGCTGATGTGGAGGTCAGTGCTGTCGTGGATGCCTCTGTATTCAACGCTGAAGTTCCTGTTGCTGTCATCAAAATAGGTTTTGGTTTAATTGATGTTGGCCGATACAATGGAACAATACACTCTGATTTTTGCATTAAATTCAACATCTTCATTCTGCTAAAACTCCTAGCTGAAGCAACCTATTCAGTAATGTAACATTATGTAATGTAATGCAATATTGCAACTGCAGCAAAGCACCAAATATCATTTCACATGTAAATGTAGCCAATAGAATGCTACTGTAACATTTTGTAACTTTTCTGTTCTACGTTTCTAAACGGACTAGATTGAGAGGAATCAGAATGGTAGAAGTGATAATAGAGCAGTCGTATACTCACCACTTGTTGAAGGGAGTAGTGTGGTGACTGTCGTTGCTACAGTTGTAGATGTTTCAGTAGAACCCGCTGGAGTTGTTAGTGCTAATGTGCTGGTTGAGGCAGGAACTGATGTTGTGGTTGGGGCTGCAGTGGAGGTCTGTGCATTTGAAGTCGATGTTTGTGGCACTGTAATTAACATAGGTGCAATCACTGTTGAGGTCAATAGCAAGCATTGAACAACATACCCACATTTCTGTCTAAAATTTGTGCTTTATGTTTTGTTAAAACTCTTACATGGTGCAGGTTACAGTGTAATGTAACATAGCCTTGTTGCATCAGGAGGAATGCACCAAGTGTCATTTATTTGCACACGGTTCTCCCGTGTGTTATTCACTCCAACAATGTACTGCTGTAGCATTTCCCTCCTTCTGCAGTATCCATTTCTAACTCTCAGTAGCTCAAAAGAAATCAGAATGCAATGACTCAAAAGTGAGCTGCCGTATATTTACCACTTGTTGATGCGAGTGTTGTTGTGACTGTTGTTGCTTCAGTTGTTGGTGCTTCAGTAGAGCTGACTGTGGTTGTTGATGCCATTGTACTTGATGACGCGGGAGCTGATGTGGAGGTCAGTGCTGTCGTGGATGACTGTGTATTCAACGTTGAAGTTCTTGTTGCTGTCATCAAATAAGGTTTCATTGTAATTGTTGTTGTCAGATATAATGGAACAATACACCAAGATTCTTTGCATTGAATTCACCATCTTCATTCTGCTAGAATTCCTAGCTAAAGCAATTTATTCAGTAATGTAAGTTAACAATGCTGCAACACAAGTAAAGCACCAAATATCATTGGTCCATGTTTATTCCAGATGCAAATGCAGCCAACAGAATGCTACTATAAAACTTTGTTACTTTTCCCTTCTATATTTGGAAGCATGCAAGAGATTGAAGAGAATCAGAATGGTATAAGTGATTTTAGAGTCGTCGTATACTTACCACTTGTTGAAGGGAGCAGTGTGGTGACTGTCGTTGCTACAGTTGTGGATGCTTCAGTAGAACCCGCTGTAGTTGTTGGCGCTAATGTGCTTGTTGAGGCAGGAACTGATGTAGTGATTGGTGCTGCAGTGGAGGTCTGTGTATTTGCAGTCGATGTTTCTGCTGCTGTTATAAAAACAGCTACTATTGTTATTGTGAAAGAAAACGCATGGAACAACATACCAATATATTTCCCCAGAATTTGTGCTCGATGAGTTGCTGAAACTCATGGAGAAAAGAAAGTTACTCAGTGACGTGTCATCGAATTGCTGCATCAGCAGTAATGCAGCAAATGCTCTTTGCATAAGATCCTTCCATGCGCTGACTACTGCCAACAATATACTCCTATAAACTTTTGTTACCTTTCCAGGATGTGTTTCTCAACTTGCAGCAGTTTGAAAGCAATAAAAATTGCACAACTGATAAGAGGGCACTGGTATACTCACCACTTGTTGAAGTGAGTGGTGCTGTGCTTGTCGTTGCCACAGTTGTCGATGCTTCAGTCGAACTCACAGGAGTTGTTGGCGCTATTGTACTTGTTGAGGCAGGAACTGATGTAGTGGTTGGTGCTGCAGTGGAGGTCTGTGCATTTGCAGTCGATGTCTCTGCCACTGTAATTAAAATAGGTGCTAACACTATTGAGGGCATCAGGAGGCATTGAACAACATACCTATATTTCTGTCTAAAATTTGTGCTTTATGTTTTGTTAAAACTCTTATATGGTGCAGGTTACAGTGTAATGTAACATAGCCTTGTTGCATCAGGAGGAATGCACCAAGTGTCATTTGCACATGATTCTCCCATGAGTAATTCACACCAACAACTTACTACTGTCATATTTCCTTACTTTTCCAGTATCCGTTTCTAACTGGCAGTTGCTCAAAAGGAATCAGAATGGAATGACTGAAAATGGAGTTCTCGTATATTTACCACTTGTTGAAGCGAGTGTTGTGACTGTTGTTGCTTCAGTTGTTGGTGCTTCAGTCGAACTCACAGGAGTTGTTGGCGCTATTGTACTTGTTGAGGCAGGAACTGATGTAGTGGTTGGTGTTGCGGTGGAGGTCTGTGCATTTGCAGTCGATGTCTCTGCCACTGTAATTAAAATAGGTGCCATCACCATTGAGGTCAACAAAAAGCATTGAACAAGATAGCTATATTTCTGCCCAAAATTTCTGCTCTGTGTTTTGCTAAAGCGCTGAGAGAGTGCAAGTTACTGAGTCATGTAACGTAACCTTGTTGCATCAGCAGGAATGCACCAAGCGTCATTTACAAGTGATTTTACTGTGTCTAATTCTAGCCAGCAAATTACGACTGTAACATTTTCCTACCTTTCCATTATCTGCTTCTGACTACCAGTAGCTTCAAAGGAATCAGAATGGAATGACTGAAAAGGGAGCTCCCATATATTTACCACTTGTTGAAGCGAGTGTTGTGACTGTTGTTGCTTCAGTTGTTGGTGCTTCAGTAGAGCTGACTGTGGTTGTTGATGCTATTGTACTTGATGACGTGGGAGCTGATGTGGAGGTCAGTGCTGTCGTGGATGCCTCTGTATTCAACGCTGAAGTTCCTGTTGCTGTCATCAAAATAGGTTTTGGTTTAATTGATGTTGGCCGATACAATGGAACAATACACTCTGATTTTTGCATTAAATTCAACATCTTCATTCTGCTAAAACTCCTAGCTGAAGCAACTTATTCAGTAATGTAACATTATGTAATGTAATGCAATATTGCAACTGCAGCAAAGCACCAAATATCATTTCACATGTAAATGTAGCCAATAGAATGCTACTGTAACATTTTGTAACTTTTCTGTTCTACGTTTCTAAACGGACTAGATTGAGAGGAATCAGAATGGTAGAAGTGATAATAGAGCAGTCGTATACTCACCACTTGTTGAAGGGAGTAGTGTGGTGACTGTCGTTGCTACAGTTGTAGATGTTTCAGTAGAACCCGCTGGAGTTGTTAGTGCTAATGTGCTGGTTGAGGCAGGAACTGATGTTGTGGTTGGGGCTGCAGTGGAGGTCTGTGCATTTGAAGTCGATGTTTGTGGCACTGTAATTAACATAGGTGCAATCACTGTTGAGGTCAATAGAAAGCATTGAACAACATACCCACATTTCTGTCTAAAATTTGTGCTTTATGTTTTGTTAAAACTCTTACATGGTGCAGGTTACAGTGTAATGTAACATAGCCTTGTTGCATCAGGAGGAATGCACCAAGTGTCATTTATTTGCACACGGTTCTCCCATGTGTTATTCACTCCAACAATGTACTGCTGTAGCATTTCCCTCCTTCTGCAGTATCCATTTCTAACTCTCAGTAGCTCAAAAGAAATCAGAATGCAATGACTCAAAAGTGAGCTGCCGTATATTTACCACTTGTTGATGCGAGTGTTGTTGTGACTGTTGTTGCTTCAGTTGTTGGTGCTTCAGTAGAGCTGACTGTGGTTGTTGATGCCATTGTACTTGATGACGCGGGAGCTGATGTGGAGGTCAGTGCTGTCGTGGATGACTGTGTATTCAACGTTGAAGTTCTTGTTGCTGTCATCAAATAAGGTTTCATTGTAATTGTTGTTGTCAGATATAATGGAACAATACACCATGATTTTTTGCATTGAATTCACCATCTTCATTCTGCTAGAATTCCTAGCTAACGCAATTTATTCAGTAATGTAAGGTAACAATGCTGCAACACAAGTAAAGCACCAAATATCATTGGTCCATGTTTATTCCAGATGCAAATGCAGCCAACAGAATGCTACTATAAAACTTTGTTACTTTTCCCTTCTATATTTGGAAGCATGCAAGAGATTGAAGAGAATCAGAATGGTATAAGTGATTTTAGAGTCGTCGTATACTTACCACTTGTTGAAGGGAGCAGTGTGGTGACTGTCGTTGCTACAGTTGTGGATGCTTCAGTAGAACCCTCTGTAGTTGTTGGCGCTAATGTGCTTGTTGAGGCAGGAACTGATGTAGTGATTGGTGCTGCAGTGAAGGTCTGTGTATTTGCAGTCGATGTTTCTGCTGCTGTTATAAAAACAGCTACAATTGTTATTGTGAAAGAAAACGCATGGAACAACATACCAATATATTTCCCCAGAATTTGTGCTCAATGAGTTGCTGAAACTCATGGATAAAAGAAAGTTACTCAGTGACGTGTCATCGAATTGCTGCATCAGCAGTAGTGCAGCAAATGCTCTTTGCATAAGATCCTTCCATGCGCTGACTACTGCCAACAATATACTCCTATAAACTTTTGTTACCTTTCCAGGATGTGTTTCTCAACTTGCAGCAGTTTGAAAGCAATAAAAATTGCACAACTGATAAGAGGGCACTGGTATACTCACCACTTGTTGAAGTGAGTGGTGCTGTGCTTGTCGTTGCCACAGTTGTCGATGCTTCAGTCGAACTCACAGGAGTTGTTGGCGCTATTGTACTTGTTGAGGCAGGAACTGATGTAGTGGTTGGTGCTGCAGTGGAGGTCTGTGCATTTGCAGTCGATGTCTCTGCCACTGTAATTAAAATAGGTGCTAACACTATTGAGGGCATCAGGAGGCATTGAACAACATACCTATATTTCTGTCTAAAATTTGTGCTTTATGTTTTGTTAAAACTCTTATATGGTGCAGGTTACAGTGTAATGTAACATAGCCTTGTTGCATCAGGAGGAATGCACCAAGTGTCATTTGCACATGATTCTCCCATGAGTAATTCACACCAACAACTTACTACTGTCATATTTCCATACTTTTCCAGTATCCGTTTCTAACTGGCAGTTGCTCAAAAGGAATCAGAATGGAATGACTGAAAATGGAGTTCTCGTATATTTACCGCTTGTTGAAGCGAGTGTTGTGACTGTTGTTGCTTCAGTTGTTGGTGCTTCAGTCGAACTCACAGGAGTTGTTGGCGCTATTGTACTTGTTGAGGCAGGAACTGATGTAGTGGTTGGTGTTGCGGTGGAGGTCTGTGCATTTGCAGTCGATGTCTCTGCCACTGTAATTAAAATAGGTGCCATCACCATTGAGTTCAACAAAAAGCATTGAACAAGATAGCCATATTTCTGCCCAAAATTTCTGCTCTGTGTTTTGCTAAAGCGCTGAGAGAGTGCAAGTTACTGAGTCATGTAACGTAACCTTGTTGCATCAGCAGGAATGCACCAAGCATCATTTACAAGTGATTTTACTGTGTCTAATTCTAGCCAGCAAATTACGACTGTAACATTTTCCTACCTTTCCATTATCTGCTTCTGACTACCAGTAGCTTCAAAGGAATCAGAATGGAATGACTGAAAAGGGAGCTCCCATATATTTACCACTTGTTGAAGCGAGTGTTGTGACTGTTGTTGCTTCAGTTGTTGGTGCTTCAGTAGAGCTGACTGTGGTTGTTGATGCTATTGTACTTGATGACGTGGGAGCTGATGTGGAGGTCAGTGCTGTCGTGGATGCTTCTGTATTCAACGCTGAAGTTCCTGTTGCTGTCATCAAAATAGGTTTTGGTTTAATTGATGTTGGCCGATACAATGGAACAATACACTCTGATTTTTGCATTAAATTCAACATCTTCATTCTGCTAAAACTCCTAGCTGAAGCAACTTATTAAGTAATGTAACATTATGTAATGTAATGCAATATTGCAACTGCAGCAAAGCACCAAATATCATTTCACATGTAAATGTAGCCAATAGAATGCTACTGTAACATTTTGTAACTTTTCTGTTCTACGTTTCTAAACGGACTAGATTGAGGGGAATCAGAATGGTAGAAGTGATAATAGAGCAGTCGTATACTCACCACTTGTTGAAGGGAGTAGTGTGGTGACTGTCGTTGCTACAGTTGTAGATGTTTCAGTAGAACCCGCTGGAGTTGTTAGTGCTAATGTGCTTGTTGAGGCAGGAACTGATGTTGTGGTTGGGGCTGCAGTGGAGGTCTGTGCATTTGAAGTCGATGTTTGTGGCACTGTAATTAACATAGGTGCAATCACTGTTGAGGTCAATAGCAAGCATTGAACAACATACCCACATTTCTGTCTAAAATTTGTGCTTTATGTTTTGTTGAAACTCTTACATGGTGCAGGTTACAGTGTAATGTAACATAGCCTTGTTGCATTAGGAGGAATGCACCAAGTGTCATTTATTTGCACACGGTTCTCCCGTGTGTTATTCACTCCAACAATGTACTGCTGTAGCATTTCCCTCCTTCTGCAGTATCCATTTCTAACTCTCAGTAGCTCAAAAGAAATCAGAATGCAATGACTCAAAAGTGAGCTGCCGTATATTTACCACTTGTTGATGCGAGTGTTGTTGTGATTGTTGTTGCTTCAGTTGTTGGTGCTTCAGTAGAGCTGACTGTGGTTGTTGATGCCATTGTACTTGATGACGCGGGAGCTGATGTGGAGGTCAGTGCTGTCGTGGATGACTGTGTATTCAACGTTGAAGTTCTTGTTGCTATCATCAAATAAGGTTTCATTGTAATTGTTGTTGTCAGATATAATGGAACAATACACCATGATTTTTTGCATTGAATTCACCATCTTCATTCTGCTAGAATTCCTAGCTAACGCAATTTATTCAGTAATGTAAGGTAACAATGCTGCAACACAAGTAAAGCACCAAATATCATTGGTCCATGTTTATTCCAGATGCAAATGCAGCCAACAGAATGCTACTATAAAACTTTGTTACTTTTCCCTTCTATATTTGGAAGCATGCAAGAGATTGAAGAGAATCAGAATGGTATAAGTGATTTTAGAGTCGTCGTATACTTACCACTTGTTGAAGGGAGCAGTGTGGTGACTGTCGTTGCTACAGTTGTGGATGCTTCAGTAGAACCCGCTGTAGTTGTTGGCGCTAATGTGCTTGTTGAGGCAGGAACTGATGTAGTGATTGGTGCTGCAGTGGAGGTCTGTGTATTTGCAGTCGATGTTTCTGCTGCTGTTATAAAAACAGCTACTATTGTTATTGTGAAAGAAAACGCATGGAACAACATACCAATATATTTCCCCAGAATTTGTGCTGAATGAGTTGCTGAAACTCATGGATAAAAGAAAGTTACTCAGTGACGTGTCATCGAATTGCTGCATCAGCAGTAATGCAGCAAATGCTCTTTGCATAAGATCCTTCCATGCGCTGACTACTGCCAATAATATACTCCTATAAACTTTTGTTACCTTTTCAGGATGTGTTTCTCAACTTGCAGCAGTTTGAAAGCAATAAAAATTGCACAACTGATAAGAGGGCACTGGTATACTCACCACTTGTTGAAGTGAGTGGTGCTGTGCTTGTCGTTGCCACAGTTGTCGATGCTTCAGTCGAACTCACAGGAGTTGTTGGCGCTATTGTACTTGTTGAGGCAGGAACTGATGTCGTGGTTGGTGCTGCAGTGGAGGTCTGTGCATTTGCAGTCGATGTCTCTGCCACTGTAATTAAAATAGGTGCTAACACTATTGAGGGCATCAGGAGGCATTGAACAACATACCTATATTTCTGTCTAAAATTTGTGCTTTATGTTTTGTGAAAACTCTTATATGGTGCAGGTTACAGTGTAATGTAACATAGCCTTGTTGCATCAGGAGGAATGCACCAAGTGTCATTTGCACATGATTCTCCCATGAGTAATTCACACCAACAACTTACTACTGTCATATTTCCTTACTTTTCCAGTATCCGTTTCTAACTGGCAGTTGCTCAAAAGGAATCAGAATGGAATGACTGAAAATGGAGTTCTCGTATATTTACCGCTTGTTGAAGCGAGTGTTGTGACTGTTGTTGCTTCAGTTGTTGGTGCTTCAGTCGAACTCACAGGAGTTGTTGGTGCTATTGTACTTGTTGAGGCAGGAACTGATGTAGTGGTTGGTGTTGCGGTGGAGGTCTGTGCATTTGCAGTCGATGTCTCTGCCACTGTAATTAAAATAGGTGCCATCACCATTGAGGTCAACAAAAAGCATTGAACAAGATAGTTATATTTCTGCCCAAAATTTCTGCTCTGTGTTTTGCTAAAGCGCTGAGAGAGTGCAAGTTACTGAGTCATGTAACGTAACCTTGTTGCATCAGCAGGAATGCACCAAGTGTCATTTGCACATGATTCTCCCGTGAGTAATTCACACCAACAACTTACTACTGTCATATTTCCTTACTTTTCCAGTACCCGTTTCTAACTGGCAGTTGCTCAAAAGGAATCAGAATGGAATGACTGAAAATGGAGTTCTCGTATATTTACCGCTTGTTGAAGCGAGTGTTGTGACTGTTGTTGCTTCAGTTGTTGGTGCTTCAGTCGAACTCACAGGAGTTGTTGGCGCTATTGTACTTGTTGAGGCAGGAACTGATGTAGTGGTTGGTGTTGCGGTGGAGGTCTGTGCATTTGCAGTCGATGTCTCTGCCACTGTAATTAAAATAGGTGCCATCACCATTGAGGTCAACAAAAAGCATTGAACAAGATAGCTATATTTCTGCCCAAAATTTCTGCTCTGTGTTTTGCTAAAGCGCTGAGAGAGTGCAAGTTACTGAGTCATGTAACGTAACCTTGTTGCATCAGCAGGAATGCACCAAGCGTCATTTACAAGTGATTTTACTGTGTCTAATTCTAGCCAGCAAATTACGACTGTAACATTTTCCTACCTTTCCATTATCTGCTTCTGACTACCAGTAGCTTCAAAGGAATCAGAATGGAATGACTGAAAAGGGAGCTCCCATATATTTACCACTTGTTGAAGTGAGTGTTGTGACTGTTGTTGCTTCAGTTGTTGGTGCTTCAGTAGAGCTGACTGTGGTTGCTGATGCTATTGTACTTGATGACGTGGGAGCTGATGTGGAGGTCAGTGCTGCCATGGATGCCTCTGTATTCAACGCTGAAGTTCCTGTTGCTGTCATCAAAATAGGTTTTGGTTTAATTGATGTTGGCCGATATCATGGAACAATACACTCTGATTTTTGCATTAAATTCAACATCTTCATTCTGCTAAAACTCCTAGCTGAAGCAACTTATTCAGTAATGTAACATAGCAATATTGCAACTGCAGCAAAGCACCAAATATCATTTCACATGTAAATGTAGCCAATAGAATGCTACTGTAACATTTTGTAACTTTTCTGTTCTACGTTTCTAAACGGACTAGATTGAGAGGAATCAGAATGGTAGAAGTGATAATAGAGCAGTCGTATACTCACCACTTGTTGAAGGGAGTAGTGTGGTGACTGTCGTTGCTACAGTTGTAGATGATTCGGTAGAACCCGCTGGAGTTGTTAGTGCTAATGTGCTTGTTGAGGCAGGAACTGATGTTGTGGTTGGGGCTGCAGTGGAGGTCTGTGCATTTGAAGTCGATGTTTGTGGCACTGTAATTAACATAGGTGCAATCACTGTTGAGGTCAATAGAAAGCATTGAACAACATACCCACATTTCTGTCTAAAATTTGTGCTTTATGTTTTGTTAAAACTCTTACATGGTGCAGGTTACAGTGTAATGTAACATAGCCTTGTTGCATCAGGAGGAATGCACCAAGTGTCATTTATTTGCACACGGTTCTCCCGTGTGTTATTCACTCCAACAATGTACTGCTGTAGCATTTCCCTCCTTCTGCAGTATCCATTTCTAACTCTCAGTAGCTCAAAAGAAATCAGAATGCAATGACTCAAAAGTGAGCTGCCGTATATTTACCACTTGTTGATGCGAGTGTTGTTGTGACTGTTGTTGCTTCAGTTGTTGGTGCTTCAGTAGAGCTGACTGTGGTTGTTGATGCCATTGTACTTGATGACGCGGGAGCTGATGTGGAGGTCAGTGCTGTCGTGGATGACTGTGTATTCAACGTTGAAGTTCTTGTTGCTGTCATCAAATAAGGTTTCATTGTAATTGTTGTTGTCAGATATAATGGAACAATACACCATGATTTTTTGCATTGAATTCACCATCTTCATTCTGCTAGAATTCCTAGCTAACGCAATTTATTCAGTAATGTAAGGTAACAATGCTGCAACACAAGTAAAGCACCAAATATCATTGGTCCATGTTTATTCCAGATGCAAATGCAGCCAACAGAATGCTACTATAAAACTTTGTTACTTTTCCCTTCTATATTTGGAAGCATGCAAGAGATTGAAGAGAATCAGAATGGTATAAGTGATTTTAGAGTCGTCGTATACTTACCACTTGTTGAAGGGAGCAGTGTGGTGACTGTCGTTGCTACAGTTGTGGATGCTTCAGTAGAACCCGCTGTAGTTGTTGGCGCTAATGTGCTTGTTGAGGCAGGAACTGATGTAGTGATTGGTGCTGCAGTGGAGGTCTGTGTATTTGCAATCGATGTTTCTGCTGCTGTTATAAAAACAGCTACTATTGTTATTGTGAAAGAAAACGCATGGAACAACATACCAATATGTTTCCCCAGAATTTGTGCTCAATGAGTTGCTGAAACTCATGGATAAAAGAAAGTTACTCAGTGACGTGTCATCGAATTGCTGCATCAGCAGTAATGCAGCAAATGCTCTTTGCATAAGATCCTTCCTTGCGCTGACTACTGCCAACAATATACTCCTATAAACTTTTGTTACCTTTCCAGGATGTGTTTCTCAACTTGCAGCAGTTTGAAAGCAATAAAAATTGCACAACTGATAAGAGGGCACTGGTATACTCACCACTTGTTGAAGTGAGTGGTGCTGTGCTTGTCGTTGCCACAGTTGTCGATGCTTCAGTCGAACTCACAGGAGTTGTTGGCGCTATTGTACTTGTTGAGGCAGGAACTGATGTAGTGGTTGGTGCTGCAGTGGAGGTCTGTGCATTTGCAGTCGATGTCTCTGCCACTGTAATTAAAATAGGTGCCATCACCATTGAGGTCAACAAAAAGCATTGAACAAGATAGCTATATTTCTGCCCAAAATTTCTGCTCTGTGTTTTGCTAAAGCGCTGAGAGAGTGCAAGTTACTGAGTCATGTAACGTAACCTTGTTGCATCAGCAGGAATGCACCAAGCGTCATTTACAAGTGATTTTACTGTGTCTAATTCTAGCCAGCAAATTACGACTGTAACATTTTCCTACCTTTCCATTATCTGCTTCTGACTACCAGTAGCTTCAAAGGAATCAGAATGGAATGACTGAAAAGGGAGCTCCCATATATTTACCACTTGTTGATGCGAGTGTTGTTGTGACTGTTGTTGCTTCAGTTGTTGGTGCTTCAGTAGAGCTGACTGTGGTTGTTGATGCTATTGTACTTGATGACGTGGGAGCTGATGTGGAGGTCAGTGCTGTCGTGGATGCCTCTGTATTCAACGCTGAAGTTCCTGTTGCTGTCATCAAAATAGGTTTTGGTTTAATTGATGTTGGCCGATACAATGGAACAATACACTCTGATTTTTGCATTAAATTCAACATCTTCATTCTGCTGAAACTCCTAGCTGAAGCAACTTATTCAGTAATGTAACATTATGTAATGTAATGCAATATTGCAACTGCAGCAAAGCACCAAATATCATTTCACATGTAAATGTAGCCAATAGAATGCTACTGTAACATTTTGTAACTTTTCTGTTCTACGTTTCTAAACGGACTAGATTGAGAGGAATCAGAATGGTAGAAGTGATAATAGAGCAGTCGTATACTTACCACTTGTTGAAGGGAGTAGTGTGGTGACTGTCGTTGCTACAGTTGTAGATGATTCGGTAGAACCCGCTGGAGTTGTTAGTGCTAATGTGCTTGTTGAGGCAGGAACTGATGTTGTGGTTGTGGCTGCAGTGGAGGTCTGTGCATTTGAAGTCGATGTTTGTGGCACTGTAATTAACATAGGTGCAATCACTGTTGAGGTCAATAGAAAGCATTGAACAACATACCCACATTTCTGTCTAAAATTTGTGCTTTATGTTTTGTTGAAACTCTTACATGGTGCAGGTTACAGTGTAATGTAACATCGCCTTGTTGCATAAGGAGGAATGCACCAAGTGTCATTTATTTGCACACGGTTCTCCCGTGTGTTATTCACTCCAACAATGTACTGCTGTAGCATTTCCCTCCTTCTGCAGTATCCATTTCTAACTCTCAGTAGCTCAAAAGAAATCAGAATGCAATGACTCAAAAGTGAGCTGCCGTATATTTACCACTTGTTGATGCGAGTGTTGTTGTGACTGTTGTTGCTTCAGTTGTTGGTGCTTCAGTAGAGCTGACTGTGGTTGTTGATGCCATTGTACTTGATGACGTGGGAGCTGATGTGGAGGTCAGTGCTGTCGTGGATGACTGTGTATTCAACGTTGAAGTTCTTGTTGCTGTCATCAAATAAGGTTTCATTGTAATTGTTGTTGTCAGATATAATGGAACAATACACCATGATTTTTTGCATTGAATTCACCATCTTCATTCTTCTAAAATTCCTAGCTAAAGCAACGTATTCAGTAATGTAAGGTAACATTGTTGCAGCACCATTAAAGCACCAGATATCCTTTGTACATGTTTATTCCACATGTAAATGTAGCCAAAAGAATTCTTTTATAACATTTTGTTACTTATCCATTCTCTGTTTCTAAACTTGCAATAGATTGAAAGAAATCAGAATGGTATAAGAGATAATAAAGCAGTCCTACACTCACCACTTGTTGAAGGGAGCAGTGTGGTGACTGTTGTTGCTTCAGTTGTGGATGCTTGAGTAGAACCCACTATAGTTGTCGGCGCTAATGTGCTTTTTGAGACAGGAACTGATGTAGTGATTGGTGCTGCCGTGGAGGTCTGTGTATTTGCAGTCGATGTGGCTGCCGCTGTAATTAACATAGGTGCTATCACTATTGAGGTCAACAGGAAGCATTGAACAAGATACCTATATTTCTGTCTCAAATTTGTGGTTTATATTTTGGTATGGCGCTTACATAATGCAAGTTACTGCGGAAGTTCTTGTTGCTGTCATCAAAATAGGTTTTTTCGTAATTCTTGTTGTCAGCTATCATCAAGTTCCAGAGAGATACAGCACTGAAACAGGCCCTTAGGCCCACCGAGTCTGTGCCGACCATCAACCACCCATTTATATTAATCCTACATTAATCTGATATTCCCTACCACATCCCCACCTTCCCTCAATTCTCCTACCACCTACCTACACTCATGGCAATTTACAATGGCGAATTTACCTATTAACCTGCAAGTCTTTGGCTGTGGGAGGAAACTGGAGCACCCAGCGGAAACCCACACAGTCAAACCACGCCACTGTGCCGCCCTATACAATGCACTATGATTTTTGCATTGAATTCACCATTTTCATTCTGCTAAAATTCCTGGCTAAAGCAACTTGTTCAGTCATGTAAGGTAACAATGTTGCAACACAAGTAAAGCACCAATATCATTTGTACATGTTTATTACATGTATAAAATAAAGGCCCAGTGCTGTTAGGGTTGTTAGGCTGCAACTGTGGCCATTTCAGCCTTGTGGCTTTGTCATATGGGCATGGAGAGCAGGCTCTGATGACCTTATGACCTCCTGCCGCGAGGCCCCCTCCAAATTGTTGCTGGACTCCAGCTCCATTGGGGGCCTTTGCCATGCTGTTCAAGTTCCATCGGTGTGGGAAAATGGCCTTTAAGTGGGTTCTTAATTGTCCTGATTGGCTGCCCACCTCTGGGGCAACCCGTCGCAGGAAACTGACCTGTAGGAAGGACGGTGTCAGGAAGCCGCCCGACAGGGATCCCTGCATCTTTCCTGCCTTACCGACCTCCAAAGTCACTTCCACGGGGCCGGGAAAATTTAGCCCTATGTCTGCACACCAGGACAGCTGAATCGTTATATCCCCATTTTACAGGTAAAGGCACAGCTGGTGAAAGATTCATGAAACCTGATGTGGGAGCAATTTTAAATGGGCTCATGTTGGGCTCCATAACAGCCTACTCTTGTTTTCCAAATTTCTTTGCTGCAAAATGTGGTCTGCAGTAAATCGGGTGTGTGAGCCTTCACATCCTATTTTGCAATCTGCCTTTGTTAGTCTTGAGACTCCATGCCATCGTTATAGTCTTGCAAAAACCATGTTCTAATGTGACAATGTACTCCTCCCACAAGCACTGTGAACCCAGATGTATGATGACTTCACAAAAATATGTTCTTTTGGAAACACCTAAAAGATAATTTACAAAAACTGGTAGGGTTGCAGCAGAATTTTCATAATCAGTACTTCTGCAAAGGCAGTGAATTTGCACCCTCATTTAGCAGAAAACAATGTAGTAATAATGCTGCACACAGCTGCTGTTGGCATCAACACTTGTTTCTGCCTCTCTTATATGCTACATGTCTAATCACAATATTTGGAAAGAGACTTACAATTGCTTTTGGCACAAAGTACCACCTGGCACAAAGCCAACATATTTCACAACCCAAATTTTCAGATTTCAGTGAGCTTTCTTATTATTTTAAAAGCAGAATACTGCGGATGCTGGAAATCTGAAACAAAAACAAGAAATGCTGGAATCACTCAGCAGGTCTGGCAGCATCTGTGGAAAGAGAAGCAGAGTTAACGTTTCGGGTCAGTGACCCTTCTTCGGAACCCTTCCGAAGAAGGGTCACTGACCCGAAACGTTAACTCTGCTTCTCTTTCCACAGATGCTGCCAGACCTACTGAGTGATTCCAGCATTTCTTGTTTTTGTTTCTTATTATTTTACTTTGCTGACGCAGAAAAATATATGTTACATTTTTGCTATATAGAATGGAACAAAACAATTAGAATAGTTACAGCACTACTGTATTGGTTTAATTTACAACTAGATTAGCTAATTCGATCAATTTTCTGTGGTCATTGTTCACTGTTGAACCAGAACACCTAATGATCACTGATGAATATTATGCTTGATCAACACTGCAAAAATTAAACTGCTGTCTAGCAGCTTGTTAATACTGACACTTAATTTCCCCTCCTTTCCGATGTTTACCAAGTGCCTTACATTCTCTGTCTGACAAACTACTCAAGGATCAATTCCAATCGAGGTGCCGTGTGTTGCACCTAAGATTACCTTATTTTTCTTCAGCCACATTGAAATATACAATGAATTCCATATTTGCTGAGCAATACTTTAAACTTGCACCAGATTTGACATGAAAATTGACCATAAACACTGTTCTGTGAGAGATTATTATGAATTGTCTAAGTACACCACCCACATGTAGATCTTGCTTAAAGGATGTATGGTTTTACAAAAAATACCATTAAAGCAATAATTACAAGCATACATTAACCAGTCTGAAATTGATTTTATACTTATTATAGAATCAAAACTGTTTGAAAATTACACATTTGCCCAAATTTTGTAGTCAGCAGTGAAGGAATGGTGCTCACAAATATAAAACTGTTTTTTCAGGAACAGTGAGGCTGTTACAGCAGTAATTAGTACACTGTTAAAAATCCAGTTACACCTATTCAGCAACAGTTTTTACAGAGAGACTAATAGTGTGAAAGAGCAAATTTTTGTCAGTTCAGTGATTTCTACTTGATTACAGTCTTGGGGGATTTCAACAGTGCACCCATAAAGAAGCAAAGAATCTCTGGCAGCAACTTCTGGATTTCACTTTTAACTGCATTCCAGAAGTTGCAGTCAGTTTCAGAGAAGTAGCGATGGCAAACATTGACAGTTTCGCTGTCATTACTGATGCAAAATCTGAGTGATTATTACTGGTGATAAAACAATTACCGGCAATTTCTTCTCCAGCAACTGTAAGACATGATTTTATCAATATTAAATAAACAATGCTGATCATTTCTTATGTTCTCTTTAGAGAAACATAGATGACATCGTGCATAATGATCCAGAACCTTTTCTTCATTGCTAACATTGCATGAATGAGTTTTAGAAGCCATTATATATATTGATTTTGTAATTTAATTCATATTTCAGTCAAGTTATATACATTCATCAGTCTGAAGTAAACTATTTTGCAAAATTTATGCCTACCCACTTTTTTGTCATTAAGGTTCCAAATAAAAATAATACAATGTCAGAAAAATTCCTTTTACATTTAGCATCATGCATTCGAGAGAACAGTTATTTATCAATAATGACCTCTATTTGATCTCAACAATTAAGGAGTATTTACAATTCACTAGATTCCCACAGGGAGTACATGAGATGTACCTATAATGTGACAGGCCAGGTTATTAGCTAAACATCAACAGGGTTGAATAAAGTGGATTGAGTTACATTCAGGCTGTATGCACCTTCTGGGACTCATGTCTCGTTATTTTTTCTAACTCTTAGTTCAGAGCTCAGTTTGCTATTTGTTTCTGTTCTAAATGTTTCCCTGTAGTCTGTTACATATAAACCAACTCCCAGCATTATTACATTGACTTTACTATTTTCTAATAATAAATGTAGCAATAATTTTTCACATAACACACATGAAGAATATAATAATCACTCTACGTATTGCCAGCATTGTATAAATTATCATTTACTTTGAATTCTTACCTGACAGACACATAATTACATGCCCAAATAACACGATTGACTTAAACTTTTTACGATTCATTTTCCAATAGGTGTAGTCCTATTATTGTACGAAGTGAGAATACACTGTCTCAAGAAAAGTGGCACAGGAGTATTTGCAACCTGTCTCATTTCAAGTATATTACATTTCCAAATTGTGGTGTTTTGACATGTCTGACATTTCCAAAGACCACACCTTGCTTTGTTCATTGAAGATGAGATAGGTTCAGCATGTAAGAATAAGTGTAAACTTTGCAGGGACCATAAAAAGACCATCCACACCCAAATTGCTTTACTTGTGATTTTTTTTATTCCCCAAATTCCATTGGCTGACTAATTTTAAGTCACTTTCCCCAGTTCCATTCTTAGTCATATATTAACAAATATTACACTCATCAACCTAGAGCAAAAAAGGAACAATTTTGTCTGTTGCCATTGATGTTCTGCACTATTTTGTATACTCAAAAGGGAAAAGCTGGTAATAAGTTGTTTTTAATGTCCAACTACAATCAGAACTATCCAGGAGAGAATGCATACATGCACACAGAACCACACTCATACTCCATTGGCCGGATTTTCAAACCCCGCTGAGTATGGGAATGGCAGCGAGCACGATTTGAATATCATATTCCCGGAGGTCATGACTGGGTTCCACCACCTCTTGAATGCGATGCTATTTTCAAAGTGCTGCTGGCAGGGAGGGAATGGATTGGGCACATGCTTCCAATTAAATGCCTGTTGAGCTCATTAACGAGCTCATTAAAAGGCTTGTCAGTCGCAGGGAGCAACTTGTAAAGGCTGGGAATGGGGAAGACGCCATGGGGGGGAATACGACAGGGTTGTGAAGATGTGAACAGTGTGGAGGGTCATGAGGGAAGGGCTGATTAAATTAATTCAGAGTAGCAACTAAAGCTTAGCTGCTTTAGATGTGTCTCAGTGTGGCTATTGCTGCAGCTGGAAGAGTTTAATGTCACAGTGGAGAGTGGCAGTTACATTTAGGGCAGCATTTTGCCCTTTAGGTTAGGACCCTGATGTTGGGGTCAAATGGGGGATCACAACCCCATGCTGCGGGGGAAACAGTCACCCAGCAGTGATTTTCCCCGAATTGGTCAATTAGTGGCCAAAGGGCGGGTTGGCCACTCAATTGAGCAGGTGGTGGGATGGTAGGCAGGCTCTCAAAGCTGGAGGGCCAATAGGAAGCCCTCCAGCACTGAAGAAGCAGCAGCTTGTAATTCAGATAAGAGAGAGAGGGAGAGGGCACGTCTACTTTGAAGCACCCTCTCTCCAACGTTTGCAACTTTTAAATTTAAAAATGCCCTCAGCAACCAGGCCAACATTGTGGAGGCTGCCTTCAGGCAGCTGGCCTAGTCCCCGATATCACCAGGGGCCTGGAGGCCAACTGTACAATTCCAGGCAGCCTCTGACAATAGGCCTTAAATGGCACTTAAAAACCCTTAATTGGCAGCCCTTCTTGTAGGCGGGTAGCCCTGCTGCTTCCACCCCCCCTCCCCATCCCGCCTCTGAATTTCTGCGCCTGCCCACCTCCACACTCGCCCCCATTGGGATCTAAAAATCCTACCCTTAGAATCAGTTACTCTAGCTACAAATATTTACAATAAAGACCTATTTGATTACAGTTCATTAGATTCCCACAGGGAGTACTTGAGCAGCATCCTTCACATGACAGGCCAGGTTATTAGCTAAACATCACAGGGATGATTTTCCTCTACCCTGTTCCCACATTCTGCTCAAAAATAGATACAATGCAGAGGAAGAATGCGTACACCTGATGGTGCAGCAGTGTACATTTCATGTAAATGAATGACAAAGACCTCTGTACAAACTTCCTCTCATAGCACTGGGTGTGGTTCAGGAGAAAACTGATTTCAGAAAAACATTGCACCACTGATTCCAAAGCTGCTGTTTAAGTGCTATCTGTCTTAAGTCTGGTATTGCTAAGAAGATCCTTATCTCTGATGTTTTGAATAAAAAATATTAATGCTGTTTCTGTTATTTAAAAAGGCAACAACATTTCTAAACTTCTTATCAGTTTATAGGACTCCACCCCCGAAAAAAATCCCAAGGCCACCTGAAAACATGATTCATAGTGAAGGAGTCAACATGCAGTATGAATGCTCTAATTCTGGTAGTTAATATCTGTATTTCTTTTCCTTCAATGAATATTATAGCAATGCTCTAGCAGAGGATAAGTTTCCAGGTGTTAGAAATTCAACATTTAGCAGCCTAATTTGAAACACAATTTAAAAAACTTATGCTTAAATAGGAAGACTGAAGTATCCTTTCAGCTACTCACAGTTTGCAAATTAACGATAAATATGACACCAATCACAGCAGAGCAGCAACGATTAGAGTGCAGTTCCTTAATATACAGCAAATAAACCTCCTGACCCTAAAAATAAATGAACTATTCACCAATATCAATGTGCTGCTTGGATAGGTTCAGACTGAAAAGTTATTTTATTATCCCTAATGTCAGTTTGATATCTGAAGGGACTGGGCAAACAGTAGTAATTGGCATTAGTGCATATTGATGTGCAAGGAGGTGAGTCTGTGAGATTATTTGCCAAATTCATACATATCGTCCAACAACGCAAAAGAAAACAAACAATATGCTGGAACTGTTTTCTCTATAAGGTCTTGAGGGCTGGCAAGAATAGAAATGTATTTTTCACAGAAAGTATTTGGAAAAGAGTTACATTTAAATGTTGTGCTTTTAAAACAAAATATATTCACACAAGTTTTTAAACACACAAAAGGTGGTTAAATTCAATAAACTAGCCATTGATGTTTTCTCCCCAAAGATCAAAAGCAATATCTTGGTAATGAATGAACCATCACACCCATTGGCTGGAATTTTACACCACCCCAGCGAGCTGGATGGTGGTGGGAGGGGGTGGCGTAAAATTGAGCGGGAGGCTCCAGGAGGCCTTCCTGACCTGCTCTTGCCTCTGCCCCACTTTACGTGGGCTGAGGGGGGGGTCGAGAAATGGACCACCCTCCCTTGGCCAATCAAAGCCCTTAAAGTGGCCACTTAACGGCCTTTTAAGAGCCTTTGCCTGCCTCCATGGGGATTTTACCTGTGGCAAGTGGGCGGCCGGGAGACATGAAAGACCGCCCAGTGAAACCTGGCGGCCTCTTAGCACACCGTGGCGGGGGTGGGGGGTGGTGGGCCCGGACAAACAGGCACAGCGTGCCCAATTGAGGGCCACCCCCGCTTCCCCAACCACACCCAGAACCCAAGACGCCCCATTCCACCCCCACCTCCCCCCCCCGTCCCCCCACACAACCACCCTTGCCTCACTGGGACGCAACCAATCACACCAGCGAGGCAAACCAAACTTACCTGTGGTCCTGGCTCCATGTAATCGGCTGGGCTGCAGTTCCAGCAGTAGCCACCGCTCCTGGTGGCGCTGCTGGGACTAAGAGCTGCTGACCTGATGATTGGACAGCAGCTCAATGAGGCGGGACTTCCTCCCTCAAGCCGGTGGAAGTCCTGCCTCGGAAAAATTAAAGCCCGGGGACCCGTAAAATGCAGGTTGGATCCCCGGGCCAGGTGGAAGTGGGTTCGCCGCTGACTTTTACATCAGTGGCCAGCTCCTGTCCACCCAACGTAAAATCCAGCCCATTGTGTTTTGAAGTCTCTGCTCCTGAGCAATTGGCATGGGTTTTTTTTGCCATAGGCTCATTCCTTCAGTTTTGAACACGGGATTGAAAACAGCCAGAAACAATCAATGGCAGTCAGATTTTTAAACATAAAGCTGCTCGGGCTGGTTTTTGCCCAGAATCAGAAGGTCAAGATTCAGGAATGTAGCTAAGAGTTATTTGGTTCAAGTCAAGCAAGATGACCCAGTAATGTGGGGAAGCATCGTGAATTAAGTGAATCCGATTATAACCCTGTATGTTCACTTGCTGTTTGTGAAATAAAACAGCTCAACAACCTCTTTCTGATCTTCTCTTCGCAGGTGTTTCTTAGTCCACTTTAGCAATGATTAAAGAAAGATGCACAATGCAGAGCAAATGCGAAAGACATGAATATCCAGTATAGATTACAAGTGTACTATTATTACACCCCTCGGTTATGCTATTGCATAGTTAGTTATTGAATGCCCCCCCCCCCACTAAATGTTCGACACTTGGATCGCTTATGGGAGTTAGCAGCACCACTGTGCCTGAGAGAATATCTAAAGCAAGAGCCAAAACTTGTAACAATGAAAGTCTTCTGATTCTTTTCCATTTACCTTATCTGATCAAAAGTCATCTGGAATAACAGATGGAAAATATATTGTTGGTATGTGTAATATTCCCAAATGTCACAACTTATGTTGCTTTTAAAATTGTTTTTGAAACAACTTCAGTAACATTGTAGTGTTAGAAAGGAAGAATATCCTTGAGGGGACAAGGACAGAAGCTATTTGGTTAGAGTTGAGAATCAAAAAGGATATAATCACATTACTGGGGGTATTCTATAAACCTCCAAATAGTCATAAAAAAGGGCAAATCTGCAGGGAAAGCACAAGAGATGTACAAGAACTAGAGTGGTGATATTGGGGGACTTTAATTACCCAAATATTGAATGAAGGGTGAAAAGAGGGAAGAATTTCTGAAACATGCTCAGGAGAACTTCCTTGGCCAGTATGTTCTCGGTCCAACTAGGAAGGAGGCATTGCTGGATCTGGTGCTGGGAAATGAGGTGGGCCAAGTGGACCAAGTGTCTGTCAGGAAACATTTGGGTAAGAGTGATCATGGTATCATAAGGTTTAGATGAGTAATGGAAAAGAGCAAGTAAAACTTCTAAATTGGATGCGGGCTAACTTCAGCGGGATGAGAGATCTAGCCAGGGTAAAATGGAATCAAAGACTGACAGGAAAAACTGGAATGGAACAATGGGTGAACTTTAAGTTGGAGTTGTTTCAGATACAGACTAGGTAGGTACATTTCAACAAGGGCTAAAAGTAGGGGAACCAGAGCTATGGCTCCTTGGATGACGACGGAAATAGAAAATATGATGAAACAAAAAAAAGAGGGTGTATGATGCATGTCAGGTGAATTCTTCAAGCGAGAACAAAGCCAAATACAATAAGGTGAGAGGGAAAGTGAAGAGGAAAATAAGACTTGCAAAAGTATATTATGAGAATAGAATGGCAACTAACGTAAAAGGGAACCTAAAAATCTTCTACTGGTGTGTAAATAGTAAGCAGGTAGTAAGAGGGGGGGTGGGGCCTATTCGGGACAAAGAAGGTGATAATATGCTTAGAGGCACAGGGCAAGGCTAGAGCACTTAATGAGTACTTTGTATTGGTATTTGCTAAGGAAGATGATGCTGACAAAATATCAGTAGACGAGGAGATGGTGGAGGTAATGGATGGGGTGAAAATTGATAGGCAGGATGTACTAGAAAGGTTGGCTGTGCTTAGAATAGATAAGTCGCCTGACCCAATGGCTTGCATCCTAGGTTGCCAAAAGAAGTGGGAGTGGAGATAGCAGATCTTCCAATGGGCCCTGGATATGGGGGTGTTCCAGAGGATTGGAGAGTGGCAAATGTTATACCTTTATTCAAGAAAGGGTGTCCGAGTAACTAAGGACCAGTCAATTAAATGTCAGTGGTGGGTAAGGTTTTAGAAACAGTAATCAGGGAAAAAAATCAACTGGCAGTTGGAGAGTTTTGAGTTAATTAATGAGAGCCAGCATGGATTTGTAACAGGCTGATCATGCTTGACTAATCTAATTAAGTTTTCTGATGAAGTGATAGAGAAGGTTGATGAAGGGAATGCAATGGATGTTATCTATATGGATTTTAAGAAAGCAGTTGACAAAGTACCACATAAAAGACTGGATAACAAAATTGAGGCTCGTGGAATAGAAGGGTCAGTGTCAGCTTGGATAAAAAATTGGCTTGAGGACAGGAAACAGCAAGTCATTATAAATGGTTGTTTTTCAGAATGAAGGATGGTAGACAGTGGTGTTCCCCAAGGTTCAGTGCTAGGACTACTGCTTTTTGATATAAATGACTTAGATATTGGAATACAGAGAGACATTTCAAAATTTGCTGATGATACCAAACTTGGAGGTGTGGCTAACAGTGAAGATGATACAAATCAACTGCAACAGGACCTGGCTAGCAAAATAGGCAGATAAGTGGCAGCTGGAATTTAATACAGAGAGGTATGAGGTGATACATTTTTGCAAAAGGGATAGGGAGAGGTAATATAGACTTAATGGGACAGTTCTAAAGTGTGTGCAGGGACACCTTGGGGTCCATGTGCACAGATCCTTGAAGGTGGCAGGACATACTGGACAGGATTTCTATTTGTTTGAGAGGATGGGATCAGGGGCGAGCAGTTGCTTAAACCTGTCCCTTAGGTCAGCATGCCGGTTTCCAAATGTATAACTGGCATGCCCAAGTTTAAAAGGCTCTTCTGAGAGCCAGAAGAGCCAACCTGCTTGACATCACTAAATGGCCAGTTAAGCCACTTAACAAGCTTGTTGTCAGCTTGTTAAGGGTCAGTGTTGAATTTTCGTCTGGAGGCATGGGATGCACGCAGGGTCCAAACCACGACGAGGAGAAGGAGGCACAAAGTGTGGAGCCAGTCAGAATGGTGGGACAGCAGCAAGAGGTTCCATCAGAGAGGGAAGGCTCAGAAAAGGCCCTCAGTCACAGGCCACCAGTCGTGCAGAGACGGGAGAATTTTCTATCATATCTCCTCACTCTTGACAAGGGTATTTTATTGGGAGGGCAGCTCTGGCGGGGGGGGGGGGGGGGGTGGGGGTGTGGGTGGGGGCGTTGGACGGGCCCCTCTGATTATGGGCCTCCTGCGTTCATGAGAGGGGGTTTAGGAAGATTCACATTCCAGTTGAAAGGAAGGAAGTGGGATTCAGCTACTCAGAGATAGAGTTGACTAGCAATGAGGAGCAGCATCTCCAGGAGCAGAGACAGACCCTCGCACAACAGGGATGCAGGAATCGACAATGAGGGACAGGAAGGCAACAAATGCGATACGCTCAGCAGAAGGTCTACCGCCAAAGGAAAAGCTACCTGGACATCTCGGAGCTTCAGTGGCGCAGAAGGCTGCACCTGTCCGGGCAGATAGTTGCTGACTTCTGTGACCTCGTTGAGGGTCATCTGAGGATTCATGACAGCCGTTGCCATGATGAAATGAAGATGCACAAGTGCAACAACATGGTCAGTGCTATATCGAAGTGCAGTGTGATATTATTTACAAGAAGCACGACTAAGTGACACACTAAGTGATGTTACCGACACAGTGGCCTGCACTCATGGCCACTGACAGGAGGTGCCCCCCCCATGGCTGAGGACGAGGTGGAGGCAGATTGCATGCTAATGCCTGTCTGGGTCTAAGATTCCCATGGCATTCGGCCTCATCATGGATGTGCCGGGGAAGGCACCTCGAAAAGCTGTTGCACTGGCATCACTGCAAGGGCAGCCTCTGTTACAAGGCGTGAATCTACAGATGCTTCATCCGTCGGAGGGGCCAATGAGATGGATGATGATGATGACAGAGCCCAGTGACCCCCTCATTGTCATCTGTCGCCACCTCATTGTCATCTGTCGCCACCTCTGTCCTTTCATGGCGCCCTTGATCACTGGAGCGAACTACCAGCTGGGGTGCAACTGGCATCCACTCCATGCTTCGTTGCACCATTTGCACCACTGACCAGTCAATGCTACAGACTGCGGCATGCATTCATTTCATTCCAGTGCGCTGTTTCTGCATCCACACTGAGTGATGTTGCATATGGCTCTCCATGACGTTGGCCACTCTCTCGGTGGAACAGCTCATACACTCAAAGCACTGAGACATTGCGGAGCACGTGAAATGAATGAACTACTCCATTCTCATCCCATGATTCTGCAGGTGGGCACACATCTTATGCTGTTTCTCCAGGTGGAGCCGCCTATTTCATGACTCCCCAGGTTCTGCATCGCCACCCTGCTGAGCATCTTCTGAGGGGGCCTGGCCACAGCTGATTCAGCCTCCCCCATAATCTTCTGCTCTGATGTGATGTGCGCTTCACCCTGTGCCAGCTTCTTTAGTAACATGCAAGGACCCACCCAGGTGCAAGTACATACCCCGGTGGAAGGTGCACAAGAAAGATGTGACTGTGCAGGCTCCGACGTGTGTTCACCCTCTGATTCCTCGAGAAATTGTTGGCACTGTGGGGGCTCCTGCTCCCCTGCAACTGAGTCTGTGAGAGACCTAAGAGAAGATGGTGATGAGAGATCGGGACATTCAACAGATGCCCACGTTGTTTAAAATAATGAGATGACAGCTCATGCTTTGACAGCTCGTTGCACGAGGAGCATTGCCATACATTCCCTTAGCCTGAAGATGTTGAGATGTTTTCACCCTGTTTGTGGCAGACCCTTATTTCTCCGTCCCCAGTGCCCCTGTGGCTTGACACTCTAGCCACAACAAGGGCCAGCTCCACAAAGTGTGTCAGTGACGAGAGCTGTGGCACTCCATCGTCCAAGCATGCCCTCCTGTTCTCCCTGGCATTCAACCCCTGTTTGGCTTGCAAGATGAAGAAAGATGCAGTTAGGACAATACCTTTCTCCCTCACCATTTGCAGCTATTCAGTTGCATAAGATATTGCAGTCTGCACTCCAGCCTCCTGTGCAACATCAGTAGTGTTCTGACTTATGCTTATGGGTCATCAAGGCTGCTGAGCACACATCTCTCCCATGGTCAGGAGAACTCTACGCGCCTCAGGATGCCTCTCTTTATGGCAGTCTGATGACTGATGATCAGGAGGCATGCCATCTAGCTCTATCTTTGAGCTCACCTTTCCAGACCTGAGAAAGTCATTGAAGTGATTCTGACACTGCACCCAGTTCCTCTTCACAACTCCTCTGTTGCTGACCTCGTGAGCCACCTCCGGCCATGCCTTCTTGGTGAGCCTTGCAGGCTTTCTGTTGCCATTGGCAGGGAACAGGATGTTTCTGTGCTCATTCATTGCTTCCAGCAGCACCTTCAGTGAGACATCAGAAAAACAGGGGGCTGCCCTGGCACAAGGGTGCTTCCCTTCTCATTTCCCTCTCCTCTGCACCTTTTTTTCCAGTCTTTGGATGAAGTACAACCTCAGCATTGGCTGCTGCTTGCCCTTTAAATGGGGCCCGCTGATGCCTATGTCCTACCTCCTTCCTGCATCTGCTGCTGCTGCTAATTGGCCGCCAAATGCAACTCTAGGCCAATTACCTGTATTCCATATTGAAATTGCAACACATCCATGTTGCTGACGTGGTTGAGACCCAGAAGTTACTGCAACGTTGGGTTTCCAGCGCCAGAATGGAAATTCCGCCCATTGAGAGAGTGGTTAGCAAAGCATATGGGATAAATAATGGCTTCTCAATAGAGGTATTGAGTTTTGAGTATAAAAGCGAAGAAGTTATGCTGAACTTTATAATGCTTTGGTTAGGCCACAACTAGAATATTGCATCCAGTTCTGATCACCACACCTTAGCAAGGATGTAAGGGTCCTTGAAAGGTTGCAGAGGAGATTTACCAGAATGGTCCCAGGGATGAGGAATTTTAGCTAAAAGGTTAGATTGAAGAAGCTAAGGTTGTCCTCCTTGGAGGAAAAGAGATTGAGGGGAGATTTGATGGAAGTGTACAGGATTATGACAGGTTAGATAAGGTAGACAAAGAAAAGCTGTTTTCGTTAGCTGATGGTACAAGGACTAGGGGGCACACATTTAAGGTTTTGGACAAGAGATTCAGGAGAAATGTAAGGAAGTACTTTTTTTCACATTGTGAGTAGTAATGACCTGGAACTCGCTGCCTATGAGGGTGGTGGAAGTGGAGATGATGGATGATTTCAAAAGGAAATTGGATGGGCACTCAAGGGAAATAAACTTATAGGACTATGGGGATAGAGCCAGGGAATAGGACTGATTGGATTGCTCTGTAGAGAGCTGGCATGGACCTGAAGGGCCAAATGGCTTCCTTCTGTGCAGTTATAACTGTATGACAATCATCAGTGCTGCACGTAATTTGAATCCTGTCCTCTCCTGCCATACATTTAGAGAGTGAGGACGCTTATGAGTTCAGTCCTTGCTTAGGAAGTAGGCATGACACTTGAAGGGGGGCACTGTGGGTTGGGGAGAGCTAGGTCAGCACATTGAGGGTGAGTGTCATTGCTATCTATGGAGATGGAGAGTTAAGGTGTAGCCTAGATAGACATTCTTACATGTGGTCACAAATAGTGTGTTCAAAGAATACATGTGCTGGAGAAAGCTATGGAGGTGAGAGACTGATGGCTGCTAGCTGAAAGTTGCATTGGGCTCACCTTGCTAAATCTCAAGAGGTTATGAAAGCATTTCCTGCACTGGATACACATCCTCCACACCAAACACTGATTGCTCACCTCCTCTGCTCACCTCCTGCTTGGTGAGGCTGATTGGGTCTCCTTCTGCTGTCCTCTGGTAACAGCACCTGCCTCCGTACTCTCACAACTTCCACCATGACTCAAGGGCCGTGTTTAAGAATTGTGGGGCTCCCCTTCCGGCATCCATTTTCCTCCTCCTTTCGCATCTGCAAATTAGTTATCCACAATGCTCAGTACTGCTCCTGTAAGTGCTGCTGGTGCCCCTTTTAATACTTAGCCCTCATTGAAGCTTCTTGCCCTTCATCCCACCCCTGTACCTAATTGGACACCAATTCTGGTGGCACCCTCTTAATTGGTTGGCTCCCGCAAAATTCACCCAGAAGGCCCGCGACTGTGAGGGTCAGGTTTCCCACCAGGAAATGATCCAGGTGCTCCATCAAAAACTACATTCATAAGATTTTGCCCATTGTTTTTAAAACCTTTCCCACCGCCAAGGTTAAACTGCCTGGCCTATAGTTGCTGGGTTTATCCTTACACCCTTTTCTGAACAAGGGTATAACATTTACAATCCTTTCGTCCTCTGGCACCAACCCCATATCTAAGGAATATTGGAATATTATGGCCAGTACTTCCACAGTTTACACCCTTACTTCCCTCAGCATCCTCAGATGCATCCCATCTTTATCTGGTGTATTATCAACCTTAAGTACAGCCAGCTTTTCGAGTGCCCTTTATCAATTTTTAGCCCATCCAGTATCTTTACAGAGGAACAAGAAGCTTTTGAAGTCATAGTGAAAGACAGATGCAAAACACTCATTTAGTATCTCAGCCTGCCCTCTGCCTCTAGTTGAGGTCTGGGGCAGATCAGCCGTGGTCTTATTGAATGGCGGGGTAGGCTTGAGGGGCCGAATGGCCTACTCCTGCTCCTATATCTTATCTTCTCATGTTCTTATATGTGTAGGTCTTCTTTTTGGTCCCGAATCGGTCCCACCCCTCCTCTTACTACCCTTCTACTATATATATGCCAATAGAAGATTTTTGGATTCCTTTTCATGTTAGTTGCCAGTCTCTTCTCATACTCTCACTTTGCCCCTCTTATCTTTTTCACTTCCTCTCTGAGCTTTCTCTATTCAGTTCAGTTCTCACATGTATTATCAACCTGACATCTGTCATACACCCCCTTTTTCTACTTCATCTTAGTCTGTATCTCTTTCATCATTCAGGAAGCTCTGGCTTTGGCTGCCCTACCTTTGCCCTTCATGGGACTGTATCTTGAACCAACTCCTCTGTAATGGCAGCCCATTGTTCAAATCAGGGACCAATTTCCTCATTTGCATCTGGGGAAGGCCAGGTTCCAGGGTGCAAAGTGCAGGAAAAAGATAGGAAAACTTGTGATGATGGGCCTCTGTGGCCTTTGCATTATCAGGTACTTCCCAGGTTTTTTTTGGATGGGTCAGACTGATTATGCCATCAGCAGGCCTAAGAATTGTAATGGAATTTAAACAGCACTGAATGGATGGGCATTTGGAGAAAAGTTTGGAAGAAGCTGTTGGTCATCTATGACCTAGTCTTGCTCAAATTGGATGATCTGATCTGCTCTGGGGGCATTATTAAAACATTGTATCTCCGGATGCCGATGTGAAGGCATCTTTGCTGCATACTCATCTAGCATTGCACTTGCCCATGCATGCTCATTGGTTCAGTAATATTAGTATCGAGGACCATTCAAGTTTACCTCAGTTTTTATGGCATGTATCTCGAGCAGTAATCAGATGCCAGATTTGATCAATCACTGTACCACAAACCGTACAGAATATGGCATTTATTAGCAGGAAAAGAGTTTCTTACCAGCCCACATAAGTAATTTTTATGTCAGGAAAATGAGGACGAATATAATATGAAGTGGGGGTTGGTTAGCTCAGTTGGTTAGACAGCTAGAGTGTGATACAGAAAGATGCCAACAGCGTGGGTTCAATCACCATACGGCCTTGGTAGTTCATGGAGGCCTGCCTCCTCTTACCCCAAGCTTGAGGAATGGTGACCCTCAAGCTATACATCACGAACTGTCTCTCTCTAATGAAGAGAGATGTTTATAGTCCTCTGGGACTATGGCTGCAACAACAACAATAATATGAAATGGATATGTTGATTGTAAGTTTATGAAGATTAAGAATAGAATGTAATGATTAAGTGGAATGTATATTGATGAGTATTAAGCATTGTATGTTATAGTGTAGTGGAATATAGATTAATGAGGATTAAACAAAGTAATTGTAATGGTGATGGTAAAAGACTATTATTGGGGATTAAGCATAGTATGTAGGATTTGATATATTAAGGTATGTGGGTTATATCATTAATGCAGGCACTGCAGCTGTGCATGGGCAGGAAGTATGCCCAGTGCAGTTGCGACATCTTATTAAAACACAAGTTTCCTTTTTCTTTTGCTACTCCTGGAGACCATTAGGGCTGGAGCCCCTGTGGCTGCTACAGTCATTGGCCATCACAAGTGTTGCAAGCCTCTCAGATCTGTCCGAACAATTGGATTTCTGCCTGCCCCAATTCTTAATGAAGGGCTTTGTCAGGGATGGGCCTGAACCATGGGTTATCCTGGGACAAAGGGAGGGAGGCAAGCTGGGCTGTTCATCTTTATTCTGAGTATCATCAATTTTAATTTTAAAAAATGTGTAATTCTAATGTAGGTTACAAAGCATAGTTTATTCTTGGGTTTCATTATGTGCCAGACTTACAAAAATAAAGTACTTTGTAAATGTTCAGCTCCCAGAAAAATAAAATTTATTTAAATTCTTTTATCTATTTATTTTGTCATCTACATTATATATTTATTATAAACTATTTAAATAATGCAACTATTAGATCACAACTTTAATAGTTATCAAAGTTCATGTCTTTGAAGTTTTTGTAAATATAACACAGATGAATATAACATTTGAGATAATACAGCAGACATCAGACTGGTGATGATAAGTTACTGCAACTGATTTACAGGACAAAAAAATGACTCAGAAACACTCAACTGTTTGTAACTTTTGACAGTGTCTTGTTTAACTTCAAGAATTCTACTATTCCTTGTGTGCTGGACATCAAGTAGCACCTTTCATGTATCCCTGTGGAATGTAAAGTATCTGAAGTGTATATTCTTTTATTGGAATATGACTCAAGGAAAATGAATTAAGAAATCACTGCACTACAATAAAACACCTTAGTTGATTATTTCCAAGTTATTAAGACAGCTTGCACTGAGTCAATCAGCAGTACAAAAAGATCTGCAAATTCCAGAAAAATCTTTGTTTGAATTGTGAAAAATATCTAACTTAGTTACAGAAGCTTCTAGTCTTTGTGTTTATTTATCACTACTTTGTTCATTTCTTCTTAAAATATTTAACCAATTGAAACCATTATTTTGCCTGATATTTGTAACAATCAATGTTTCCATTTTATTACACATTTTCTCTTCAGTGCTTTTAGGCAGAAAAATTTAACTTTCAGTGCAAAGCATACATCCTCATTTTTGAGTCCAATACTACATAACAACTACATAATTATAGTCATGTTCATTCTTCTACTTTAAGAACTATCTAATTTGCATAATTGATATTTAATGTTTGTTATCAGTAGTATTTCTGATGTGGAAAGTAGTCTCCAGCAGGGTTTTGCAATGTGTTGTAGGATCCATGATACTTCTTTTTCAAATGTAATGCAATCTGAAAGATTAAAATTTTATGTTAGTAAAATACCAGATATTGTAATTTGTTATGTAACACTATATTAGCTCTATAAGTAAAATTCTGTTACATTATCTGAGTGTACCAATGTGAATTGCCTTTATCAACTGAGTACAGCTCAGCTCTCTATTCAGTTTGCTTTGTTAAATAAAGGTTATTGTACTGTATTCTGCAGGTTGTGTGTTTAAAATTGAATAGCTGAAGGATAATTTTCTGTGAGACAAAATCTATGTGCTTTGCTGCTAGTGTTCATGGAGCTCTGTTAAAAGGCTCTAAAAACTGGAATATCACTGATGACTGTCAAAGATTTAATGCTGTTCTGAATTTTCTTCCCTGTGAAAACAAAAGTGATCAGGAATAAGATTCTGGCATTACTTCAACATCTATTACTTATTCATGCCAGTTAAAAGTTTGGGATGTGCTATTAATTTTGATTAGTGTCTTTTGTTGCTGGTGCAATATTTATATTCTCGGCAATTATTCCTCCATAGCGAGTGTTATAAGCTAGATTTTCTGCTTGAGTAAGGCTAATTCCCTCACAAGACTCCAGGTAGCAGAGGCGATGAAAGTGATTGGGACATAGAATATATCTGTTCTAATTGGGCCGAGCATATTGAAAAGACATGCATGACATACATAACCTATGATTCATGTCATAGCAACACAGGACTCTTGGGATTGAACTGTCCCGTGGCATCCGGACCCTGATGTCAGGACCATATGCGGGTCCCAAGCCTGTGTATGGCCTCACTGCACCCACCAGAGCAACTTTACATGATACAGCCTACTAATTGATCGCCTTTGCATTTGCCGTCCAATTAAGGGCAGCGGACAGACCAAGGAAGCAGGAGGCCCAATAGGAGGGCTCGCAGCAATGTCTGGGTGGCAGCCCCACCAGGAGAAGTGAAAGCTGCTAAAGATGAGGGAGAGTTAAGGGGCACCTCAAAATGGAGGCACTCAAAAAGGCCTCCCTCTTCAGTGGTGAACAAGATGACAAAGTACTGTGAGGAGTCTCAGGGTGGAAGGTTTACCCCTCCAGAAAAGTGCCTGCAGCCGCTCTTGAACTTTGAGCATTAAAGTTCCCTGATGCTGCCAATTAATGCAACCACCCGTTTCCCACTGACCCCCCGCTGAGAGGCCACCTCCGCATCACTGTTGGGTTGGGTGGGGGGGGGGTGGAATTGGAGGTCGATGTGACGCCAGGAAAGTTGCAACTCTGGGGAAAATGTCTGTTTGTTGCACCTTAGTTGGCTTTAATACCTGCCTGCCTCTGTGGAGCAGGCTGCCGATTCCCATGGCAGACTACCCCTTGGAAAGTCACCTGGAGGTAGGACAGCATTGGGGAGGCCAACCTGATGGGTGTCCTCCCATGACATTATGTGATGTGGCCTACTAATTGACTGCCTCTGCGTTTTCCATCCAATTAAGGGTGGCAGATGGACCAAGGAAGCAGGAGGCCCAATAGAAAGGCTCGCAGCAATGTCTGGGTGGCAGCCCCACCAGGAAGGGCACGTGCTCCTAAAGAAGAGGGAGACCTAAGGGCCCCAGTGACCTTTCTGATGAAAGGTCATAGACCTGAAACTCTGCTTCTCTATCCACAGATTCTGTCAGACGTGCTGAGTATTTCCAGCACTTTCTGTTTTAATTTCCGATGGGGTGTCCTGTTGCTTTCCTGGCTCCCCCACCTCCAAATCTGTCTCCGTGTGGCTGGGAGAATTCAGTGGTAGCTATGGGGGCAGATGAGCAACATAAATGGCAGCATAGCCTTGTGGAATTACTGGGCAATCTACTGCATGGTCAAAGTGAGATCTTTTAAAGAAAATTCAGCCTGATGTTGCTGACTATGCTAGGCTGCAATAGGTGCGTGAGGGCTGCTGCAGCCATTCCCCACACCCGTCAAACTCATAATGTGAGCTGTTCAACGGAGGCAGAAATCCTGCTTGGAATCCACTCTAAATATGTGAATTAATTTGACCCAGATAAATCGGCCAGGGTTAGGAGTATAACCACTGGGTAGGTGGGAAGTGCAGTCTAAATTTATGCAGAGATTCTACCGGGTCAGAAATTCCTGGGCAGCTCTCCAGCTAATAAAGGCGCCTATTATGATTTCTACAGTACTTCAGTGTGGCAGGAGCTGGAGGACAGGTATGAGCAAAGGCTCATAACCATGCATACAAACTTGTCCCGAGGTTCAAGTCCAGCTACCTGCCTTAAATAAATTGGCTTTCAACTAGAGTACTTTTAAGCAGTGAACTGACTGAACCGGTGATTAGTGGATTCAGGGGGTGGACCTAGTCGCCTATCAACTTGGTCTGGCCCACTGTCAGGGTATCTGAAGGGCAGCCCATGTAGTATACTGTGAATCTCACATTTGTCATAAAACATGGTCATTATATTCATGAATTGCAATAATCTAGAAATGTTACTTGCTTTATATTAATAACTAGTCAGCTTCTTTGCACTGAAACACTTAAATTTTAAAACATATTTGATGTGTTTGTGAGTTTGTTTTCTGCATTCCAATGCATCAATTTAGAATGGGCACTGCTGACAGATAGACAGTACGATAGAAACTTTTACATGACCAGTTTATCCCAACCCATATCTAGTTCATTCACTTTGGAAAAACAGAACTGGAAATTGAAACATATCCTTGTTTAAAATTATAGTGCTGGCCAATGGAGAAACCGGTGAATGGAGGAATTATGTTATATAACATTTCATGAAACAGCTGTAATTTGTGTAAATTTCTTTCTTTGGGCAGCTACTCTGTTCCGACAAAACTCAGGAGCAGTATCCCAACTTTCTCCTGGGCACTTTGCAGCTTATCACTAATCTGAATATTACCTTTTGTAACTTCAGCGCTTCCCTATTGTCCAGTTTCTTTACAGTGGAAGCTGCTAGTGATATGAGAGGTCTGTTAGTGTTCCTCCCTCTCCCTCATTCGTTTATTTTTGTCCCCAATTCCAAAGAAAGGCTCTACCTGGAACATTGACCTATCTGGTGCTTCCAGTATTATGTTTTTGTTTCATATTAAGAGCAGACATTTCTTGAAATAACCTACTTCTTCTGAGGAGTAACTAATAGATTGCATTTTGTACTTAAAATAATAATATTCATAATTATATGTTGTTAAACCTTGGAGGCAAATGACCCTTGGGACTGATTTAACAAAGATCTTAAATGTCATGCCTACATACTGGCCTTACTCATACATTCCATGAATTATTTTCCATTATATGCTGCACATTTTTAGACTTCAGTGCTGCAATGAGAAACTGCACAACATTGAAAAATTGGACCTACTTACCAATAAACATAAGAGGAGGAACAGAAGTAGAATGAGCAGTATGCCCAGCACGATCAGTATGATTCCCCAATATGGTATTTCTACTTTTCCAGTTGAAACTGGTGCTTTAGCTTCTGCATAAAATAAATACAGAACAATTAATAGTGACATGTAATTTAATAATTTATCCCCTGATCATGCATAATAATTTAAATTGGTGTGCAGTGTTCATCCCTGTTAGGTAACGGTTTTGGAACTACGTGGCGCAATTCTGCGACACTGCACTTCCAGTGAGTCATTGCAGTTAAAGGGAACTGTAATTTTCAACTGGGATTACAGCAAGCCCAACCAGTCTGGTGCATGATAACGCACAGCTGTTGGGCTCACAGCAGGCAGAGGGCAAACTTTATTGTTGGGAGATGAAATGTTTTGGGCCCAAGGGGATCTTGTGCCAGGCCAAGCACAGAACTGTTTTTATTTTCCGAAAGCACTGCCTCACCTCTTTATTCTGCTGGCTCTCCAAAGAGCTGCATGCTCTCTGTGGCAAGGCAGCAGCAGGTGTCAGCATGGTTGCCTCCTGCCTTTGCTGTGCAGGCTCTGCAGGCTGCTTCTGCCTTCTGCGGATGCTTGGCACCACTAATTGAGCGCTGGGCTCACCTTTTGCTCAATTAGGGCATTAACATTTAAAGATCATGCATGGGGTTGGGGCCCAGAAATCATCCAGGCGTCGGGTTCCTGACCCCGTTTTGAAAATTCTCATGGTCTCTGACCAGTACCTCTCCAGCAAAAGAAGCAGCCAGCTGACCCAAATTATACACCTGGCTGTTTGATATGTTCTGTCATGATATAAAAGGAGGTCCTGGTATGCATATAAAGAGGGTGTCCAAACTATATGGCTTACATTTGGCCCACACACCTTGTCAATATGTACCAAGAAGCAATATTGCCTTATTGGTGGATAAATACTAAATCATAACACCCAGATTGTTGATAACTGCAGCTTGAGTGTAAACAAATTAATGGAACATTGATTTAAATTTTACAAGATCCACAAGACTATGTGGCATGCACTTAGCCTGCAGAGACTGGCCAATTAAAACCATAAAGTGAACAGAAAACTGGTGGGAGCAGGAGCTTGATGCTAATATTAAATACACCAGCCCAGATTTTGCAATCAGACTTTCTATGGGCTTTTGCACTGGAATTTGCTGTTATTAGAGATCCAAAAAAGTGCGGCACCCTCTACATGGGGTCTTGGATCTGTGTGAAAAGGTCAAGCAACTCAGCATCTCTTTAACCAACCAGATTAAAGAATCTTTGCTGATTTGCAGGTAGAAAAAATTGGATAGGATCCAAAAATGGGCATGGCCATTGCAATGCTGCATTACCCCATTCCTGTTGCTTCTGATACAGGGAACACACAAACTTCTTGCTGCCTGCTAAGTTAAATGATTGCAGCATGCACCCAGCATTATGTGCGCTGCTGAGTGGTTGCATGACTGAGAAGGGGGCACAAAATTGTGAGAGGCTAGCAGAAGTTCGAGCCAGCCTGCATTACCTGAAGTCATAGAATTATAGAATCATGGAACGTTTATGGCACAGAAAGAGGCCACTTGGCCCAACCTGTCTGCGCGGCCACAAAAATAAACACCCATCCTAATTATACTTTCCAGCATTTGGCCCATAGGCCCTGCAGGTTACGGTACTTCAGGAGCACATCCAGGAAATTAGATGAGGTTTTCTGCCTCTACCACCCTTTCAGGCAGTGAGTTCCAGACCCCCACCATTCTCTGGGTGAAAACATTTTTCCTCATCTCCCCTCTAATCCTTCTCAGCCTGCACCTCTTAAAGGAGAAATGCATTGTGGCTGGAGAAAGTGCTGGAAGCCATTCTCAAAGTAATTCTGACATGGGAAGCACACAAAAATGGCAGAATATGGTAGAAAGCGGGCTCCAAGATTTTCTGCAGTGGAGGCTTTGGTGCAGAATTTGGAGAGGCGGAGTGATTTAATCTATCCACAGTTGACCAGAAGGTGATAGGGATAGATAGCCATGGTGGTCGATGCCAGGAGTCTAGCCCTGAGGACCTTGATGCAGTACCACAAAAAGTTCAATGGCCTCACACGCGTGGTCAACGTCAGTGAATGTATATTCAAATGCCATATCCCACCAGCTGCACCAGGAGCCTCACACACTGCTCAATACACCACACTCATCTACCAACAATCTCTGTCAACAACAATTCATACCTAACCTTCATAGCTTCGCCTCATCCTCACACATTTAGCACTGCTGCAAGCCTCACACCCATGTCTCACAGCTTGCACACAATGCCCAGCTATTCTACCAAGGCAGTCACATTACTCAAATACATTGCATCACACTCACCAACACACTTCCCTCTTGCTTGCAGGACAAGGTGCAGCATAACCAGAGGCAGCAGGGGACAGGCACGTTAAAGCCCTGCTATCCGACCCAAACCCAACGGGACCCGACGAAAAGTGTCGGATTCGGGTCGGATCAGGTTGCACTTCTGGGCCTGCCATTCAGGCTCGGTTCGGGCAGGGTCGGACACGCTCTATCACAGGTCAGTGGCTCCAATGTTAATTTAATTTTTGGACTAGAAAGGTGGTTTTGTTACAGTTATTTTAAACTTGTGCAGATCAGCAACAAAGTGAAAAACGGAAGGTAAGTTAACTGATGGTCGGGTTGAGTCGGGCCGCAGGAAAAAATGGAAGGAGTGGGACCAGGTCAGGCTCGGGTCGGATGTGGTTCTGTCGGGCTCGAGTCGGGTTTTTTTTGCAGCCCCGAGTAGGCCTTTAAGGCCAGTGGCGGCGCTGAAAACATCGAAGATAACGCTTTCCTCATATGTAACCGTCCTCCTCACATCGCATTACCCCCTCATCCCATAATCTCTTCTGATTCACGAGCTGCAGATAGTGTAAGTATGTACCTATTGCTTTTACCGTCCACCCCCACTCTCATTACCATATCCCTATCCTTGTGCCGTTCCTCTTTCAGATACCCAAGAACTGCAACCTGGCCATGCATTGGTGAAACAGAAGGAAGACAGTGATGATAAAGAAACACATTCTCACACTCACAGCCACCAACTCAGATACTGACATTGCACGCACTTTATTGGATAGCTTAGAATTGGAATCTGCATGTGATGAGACATCGGGCACAAGTGGCCTGCGGCTAGAGCAGGGGCCAAGGGTAGTGTAGGTGCCAGCTGACTAGAGGGTAAGATTGCACACAAGTTATGTTGCAGAGGACTCAGATGAGCACTTCAGTGGGGCAACCTAGAGAAGAAGACAGATGGGAGTGCACACAGAATGGCTTAGTGCACTGGCAAGCCTGCTAGAAAGCATACATTCAACTTCAAGGTGCATGGAGGTGTTTGGCACCAACTTTGCACAGGGTTTTGCACATAACTTGGAGCCCATCTTTACCAGTGTGGAAGTGGTGACCAACTCCATTAACACTTGTACACAAGTCATGATGCAGTGTCTGATGGCCAATGCCTCAGCTTCCATTGCACCGCAAGCAGAAGCTACCCAACATCTGGGTGCTGCAGTGGAAGTTCAAATTGAAGTCATGCAAGGTCAGCTTGTTCCCATGGAGGCTCAGACTGCTCTCATGCAAGCTGAGCTTGCTGCCATCTGCCTACTCTTTATATTTCCGGCAGATGATCCCTGCGTATGCACTATTGCCCTCACAGAAGTGGTGTTTGGCAGGCTCACACCAGAAGTGTGTGCACGTGCTGTCGATGTCATTTTAGAGGCAAAACGTCAATGGTAGCACTGACAACGCAGTTCCAAAGGAAGTGAATTTTGTAGCTGTAGAGTCTGAACCAGGAAGTGTAAATTAGAGTGGTTAATTCAATGCCATTTCATGTACAGAAAGCAAAACAAATAACAAAGAAAGGTGGGATTAAGATGCGAGATAAAAGAGACAGAAAGAAAAAGTATTTAAATTTGTATAAGATTTCAGAAAATAATTAAGATCTGAAGAAACGAGACTCTACGTTTGTAAAAGTTAATACATTTTCTGTGCTAGAGAGGTTGATTGACAGTAATTAAGACTCAATCACACCATTAAAAATTAACTTTTTATTCCTTTTTTAATGAGTATCTATCATGTAAGTACCCCAACTTGATGCATGTATGTGAATGCTGAGTTACTCAATGAGATACTGTTGGAGTGAAGCTTGTGGAGAAGCAGAGCAGCTCAGACTTCCTGATTTCTGCATTTAACTGCATGTAGTCGCTGGCAGTTGCTCTTTAATAATGATGAAAACTGATAGCCTCACCATTGCTCCACCACAAAAACTGGGCCATTCAATTAAAAAAAATATGTGGCCAGAATTTTACATTGGGTGGGAGGCCTCGCCCACTAGCCGAAAAGTCGGGGGTGATCCCACCTCTGCCGGGCCTGGGAGCCACACCAGGATTATATGTGTCCCAGGCCCTTAATTGGCCTTGGCTGGGACTTCCGCCCTTCTGAGGCAGCAAGTCCTGCCTCCAAGAGCTGCCAGCCAATTAGTGGGCCGGCAGCTCTCAATCCCAGCAGCGCCACAGGGGGCAGTAGCCTGCTGGGATTACATCCAGTCTCAACAGCAAGAGGGACGCTGGCCCTGGAAAAATGTAGGATTGTGGGGTCTCGCTGAGGACAATCAGCTGGGCCCCGGTGAGAGAAGGGGTTCAATTGGGAGTGGTGGGGGGGGCGGCGATGTTGTGTAGTGGGGGCAGTTGGGCCATGGTGGAGCTCATTTTTGGGGCACAGGGTGCCCAATCAGGAGGGCCGCTCCCCAGCCCACAAGGAGACCGCCAGGTTTTACTTGGCAGTCTCCTGGGGGACCTCAGCCGCCCACTGGCTCCCCTCCCAGCCCGCCACCAGGCTGCTGCTGCGGGGGGGAGGTGTAAAATCCCAGCCCTCGTTTCTGCACAAAGTCAAAACCATACTGCAGCATGTGTGAAACTCAAGCAGCATCACACTAACTCCTGGAAGTGGTCTCACACTTCTTGTTTTCAGTAGGTTAGGAGTCAGATTGTCAACTTGACTCCTGAGCTATACTGCTGCTGTTCTGCAGGTGCTCAGATAAAAGCATTTCGATTTTAGTTCTCCTGAAAACAGTTTTTTTTATAACTAATTGTAATTCAACATATTGATTGTTTAGTTGCTGACAATTATGTTGGTTATGAGATTATTTTGAAAATTATTTTTAAAAGTTGTTGACAGGCTTAATATTTAAAATAAACAACTGACTTTAACCAAATAAATGGTTATTACTAATTCCCTTGAGCCCCAAGCCTGAAAAGCTAAAAAGAAATTGACATCACCAATAATTGCTGGAAAGCTTTTCAGAATCTCGCCCTTGGTGACCAAATCTGTCTTCATGGAGAATTTATAATCACTGCCTTTGTAATAAGCTGTGTAACTCACTAATAGGGGCCAAACTCAAGATGTGGCTGTTTTGTCAGGAACCAAACAATCCTGCTCAACACCACTATGTGACTCCCCCACACCTCACCCCACAAAAGAAATTACCTTTGTCCATTTTCTGCAGAAAACTGAACCAGTCCAGATTATTGTTAGATAATGATCAATATGGAAATCTTTAGAAATAAATACAATTAAAGTTGATACTTTACCCACTGTCAAACTGTTATTTTGCAGCTGGTAGCTGTTTCCAAGCAGATTTGTTCCATTTGTTGCAGTGGCAAATTCTGTTTTGACGTTTTCTGCTTTCACTAGTCCATTTGCAGCAGTTGGGTTGAAGTAGCACATGCAAGAACATTTAACTGATCCAATTCTATTGGGAAGAATGGAGGAATGGAGAAAAAACTGATTGCTTGTTGAAGGAAACCATTCAGATCTTAAATGACCTGAGTAACTTGAGGACATACATAATGCTCTAAGGTAGTATTTAAAATTCAGTGATTCAGTATAAATTACTAATGTCTACATGTCAACTGTGTGCAGTTCTGGTCACCTCATTGCAGAAATGATGTAATTGCACTGGAGAGGGTACAGAGGAGATTTACAAGGATGTTGCCAGGACTGGAAAAATGTAGCTATGAGAAAAGATTGGATAGGCTGGGGTTGGTCTCCTTGGAACAGAGAAGGCTGAGGGGAGATTTGATTGAAATGTACTAAATTGTGAGGGGCCTGGATAGAGTGGATGTGAAGAATCTATTCACCTTAGCAGAGAGGTCAGTGACTAGGGTCATAGACTTAAAGTGATTGCTAGAAAGATTAGAGGGGAGGTGAGGAAACATTTTTTCACCCAGAGGGTGGTGGGGGTCTGGAACTCATTGCCTGAAAGGGTAGTAGAGGCAGAAACCCTCAACTCACATAAAAGGTGTCTGGATATGCACCTCAAGTGCCATAACCTGCAGGGCTACGGACTAAATGCCGATAGGCGGGATTAGGCTGGGTGGCTTGTTTTTTGGCCGGCACAGACATGATGGGCCAAGTGGCTTCTTTCTGTGCCGTAAACTTTCTGTGATTCTATATCAAGTTAAGTATGAATTAAAGTATATTTTCAAAACTATCTCAATATATTTATATATGTGCAGCAAATATAGTAATAGTTGATAGTTAATTTTCACTGCATCATTATGCAATGTACTCTGGAGAAATTCAGGATTTCATATCACATTACAGCACAGTTTGAGGAACCCATTCTGGGACTAATTTTCATGTCTGTTACACTACATGTGACACAGTTCACAGGGTGCAATGAATTAGAAAACTATCTTAAGATCTATAAAACTGTGCCTACGCAAAGGAATTGTTTAACTGCAAGTTGTCAGTTGGTAATAATATCTATCTATGGTTGAATTTAGCTCCAGGCACAAGTTTAAAATTGTATTAATAAACATAGTTCACAAACCAGATTTGGATTCTGTTACTGTGCTCGATCTATTAAATGCAATTTTGTTGTTTTATCTCAGTAGTACCTAACATGCAAAGTAAATCCTCTTACCTCAGTCCTGTAACTTTACAGATGCGGAAGCTGTCCTTTAAAAAGCTGTTTTTATATAACCCCATGAGCTGCAAAATATATACGATAGTAAGTACAGATTGCATACTTTTCAAGAAATGTGAAATAAATCTAACAGAAAATGTTAAAACATAGATTTATAAAGAAGATTTTTAACAAAATTGCATAGAAGAACCAAATAGCTCTTCACTTAGAAAATACAGTAATTGTTGGATCTGGTCTTCTGCACAACTGTCTTAAATTTCAAGAAATAACTAGAAACTAATTCTTACCATTTTGGTAATATTGGCAACAATGCTTTGATATTCAGGGGAATTTGGGTCATTAAGTGCTTCAGTAAAATTTCTGTTCATTATTGTGAAGTTAAGTTCAAATGACAAGTCTCCTTCTCGGACTGCAGGTAAAGATGTAGTTGGTGTTGCAGTTGGTTCCAATTCTTGATAACCTGAAATTAAGACATGATGGGTAGAATGTTGCCAAGCGTTTCAGTGTGAATATCATTTATTATTGAATATCTTAAGGGCACTACTTTCAAGATTACAAAAAGGATTCACAATTAGGTTAATTTTTTCTTGGAAGTTGGAAACTGGTTGTCTTTTCATTTTCTTGGAGTAACATACATTGAACCCTATATTATCTCTGTTCTCATGATCTGCATCTTGACTATCCATGAAAACTTTGTGAATAATTGGAGATCAGGAGGAATCAGGGCTGCTAACATGTTTTCTTTTGTTGCAGTGAGAGTTTTGGGGTTTGCATGGTTCATATCTACAGAAAACTATTTAGATGCAATTAATTTTAAGTTTAAGCTGTGAAAGGATTTGTTTTGCTGTTCAAGTTATATCATCATTTAATTTGAATCAATACATACCATTTACAAAGAGGCTGTTTTTGCTCAGTGAATATGTTCCTAATGCAGTGATTTTCTCAGTCTTGTCTCTGAACTCATTATAAGCAGTGACTTTATCAACCCCTGGAACAGTGGGATTATTTTTAAAAGAACAAAGTGTTTCAACCTTAGTATTGCCTTGATTTGCAGGACTGTGGGAGAAACAGAGAATATGTGAGTCATTATAAATACAACACTGATTTATCAGCAATGAAAAAATAATATTTCTAGACACTTTGCATTAACAATATATAGGGATCTTTTGAATAATAACCAACAATTTGTTTATATGATTACTGTATAATGGTGAAGAAAATGTAGATTGTTAGATTAAAATTGATCTGTTGAAGTGGGTAATGTTTACTTTGCTATTTAATTCTTAATAGAAGATGAAATGCAAATTGCAATGATGAAATGATCTTCTCTGAGCTAGAACTGGGAAAAATGAGCTTCTCAGAAAAGTTAAGATACTTTGCAGCTTCCATAAGTAGAAATTAATGCAGCCTGTCAGCTACATCAGCAGTCTTTTTACAACTGATTTTCCTCTGGTTAAATATAAAGTAACAGTTTTTAACAAATCATTTTTTTATATATTAAATGTTGGAGGCAGCAAGAGGCAAGTTGCTTTTAAAATCTTTTCCTGACACTGGCTTAAAGATTATCTCCAAAGATTACAGTCCTGAACATCCACAGCTGTTCCGGCAGCTGTTCCTTCCACTCACCCCTACAAGGCCACTAATGTAAGGGGTGTGGTTAGAACAGGGACTCCCCAAGTTTGGAGCTCCTGCTCCCTGACCTTCATTTTGGACCTGACGTACTATCAGCAGAGTACACTGGCTTCACCCAGGCATACCTCATTAAATTTGTAAAGCAGCCCCAAAAACAAGGCCATCAAGGCCAGATTCGGCTACTTACCTGGAGGACACGGCAATCACTCATGCTCCCTGTGCCAGTGCGCTTCTGCGGCCATATCTGCCGTCTTTGGTGCATTGTGACCCAGCCTATGAGTCCCACCCAACAAATGATGCCGGGGTCAGCTGCAGAATTCAGTGGTGGGCATGAGAGTCATAATCATGTCCCTGTGGATTAGCCGGATACCTCATACATGTGGCTGCCTATGATGCAGTTGCTATTTTAACAATGAAACTTATATTGAAGGAAGTTTTGTTGCTGAGGAAACTGAACAGTAGATGAAATCTTCATCATTTTCATCAAAATTATCTCATGTGAGGTTTCTATGCCACAGTTCACATCTCAGAATGATTTACATTATCATCTGATAGTGAAGGCCAAATGACCAAAATTCATTTTCTAAATACTTTTACATGATCTGACTATTATTTTTATAGGAAATTTAATTCAACATCTAGTATGTTGAAATAAAGTGTAGGTGATCACCTCCATTCTGTGGGAGTTCACCTCCGAGATCCCTCTCCCATGTCATTTCAATTCTCCCACTGATTGCTCTGCTGTTGGCTTTGTACACTGTTCCAATGAAGCTCAATGTAAGCTTGTGAAACAGCACTTTATCTTCCTGTTGGGCATTTTACTGTACTCTGGCCTTAATATTTACTTTTAGAACTTAAGAATTTAATACGTATACCTCTTACTTTCATTTTCCCTGTGCCTTGTAAATGTCTTATTTTCTCTTGTTTCTTTCATTGTGCCACCTCCTGTCTCATATTAACGATGTTTTAGTCATTTAACCATCTTTTGTTTTCCTCTTAAGCATCTTTCACATCATTCTATTTCTTCTTGCAAGGGTGTGTGTTTCTGTATTTCTTTAAATGCTGTTCATCTATAATATCTTGCATTTCTGACAATGGGTCCTCACCCTAATGGCTAACTTATTTGTTCTCTCTACTGATAATGACTAACACATTGTTTCCAGAATTTTTTCTTTTTTCTTGAAACAAATTAAGATGTTTATTCAAGACATCACAGTCCTCAAAATATTCTGAAACATTCTGATGCAGAAACTGGGCAGTCAATAGAAATTTGTCTTACCTGAAAGATACGAGTTTACAATTTGTGAATGCTTTATTTATCTTGCTGTCGCTGTACAGATTGTTGAGCTACAAAAATAATTCACAGTAACTGTTTTAGAGGGAGGAGCACACCATCAATACATTCTGATTGATATCAATCAATAATATATGATTCTAGTGCAGACTTACCGAATTAATAATATTGCTTGATGCAGTTGTATGCTCAGGGGAATTGAGATTTTGTAAATCTGGTGTAAATGTCAGACTAGTTATAGTGAAAGTCACATTAAAATCAATGGGTTTTGTCTGCTCATTGGGTTGTATTGTCACTACAACAATGGGTGCTTCCGCTATAAGGAAAGAGTAAATAATTACCCAGAGAACACAACAGACTGTAAAAAGTTTTTCTACCTTTACCAATTACTCTTGAAACAAAAGCCATGTCTCTAAGACCAGATCTTCCCCATTAACCTCTGGTCTGTAGTATTGTTTTGTAAAATGTTATCTTGTTACAAATCTGTTTCTGCTGAATCCATCTGTTCCATTGGAGAATGTGAGAAAAGGCAACTTTCTGAAATGCACTTAGTTAAAGATAAAATATGTATTTTGCTCTATTTTAAATTTGGCCCTTTGGTGGTTACTTATTTTAGTAAGTAGCATATCTTATTATTGATTTTTCTGTATGTACCCACATAAAGATCCACATGAACACACACAGAAACATATACACACATAGAGAGTTATTTTCTCTAATAATGAAAGAACTGCATTTTTTTTTAACAAATCACTATAAGCTGCATAATTGTTTATTTCTGGTTGTAAAGTGCAACAGATTTCAGATCAGATGCCACAGTAATTTCCTGTCCTAAATGAGGCAGATGATCCACTTGCATTGGAAATGTAGCCAGAGCCTGCCAAGTTCTTCAAATTCCTGGGGCCAAGGATGAAGGAAGATGGTGGACAGAAGTCCAGCCCCACTGAAAATCTGCTGTCATTGTATTTCTAAATGTCTGCAATGCATTTGAAACTCACTGGATATATTCCAGAATTTTAGAAGAAATGAAGGTGAAATAGCCAAGGTTCAGGTGAATGTTTTTAGGAGCTGCAAAAACATAGAAGTTGTACCTGCAGACTAGAGGATGAGTAACAAAAAGACCAATAATCAATAGTCAATCAGGGGTCGTGGCTGGGGGGTGGGGAGGGGGGCAGAAAATGCCTCCAGGAGAGGCCTGCCACGGGCCTGGGATGCCGGAAAGGCCCTGCCCGATATTGCCGGCGGCGGCATGACCTCGTGGCGGCCCCCCGCTGCTCAATGATGGGACCAGAATTTACTGAAGCAAATTTATTTAAATACCTGCATTAATGAGCATCTCGCTCCCGATGTCCGTGTCGCACCAATATTAGTGTCGGTGACCGGCAATCCCGTGCCTTTGGATCTCCGTTTGTAGATCAGAGGCATAACACTGGAGGGGAGGGGGAGCAGCTAAGTTTCTCTGTGCGGGGGCGCAGGGTGACGAGCAGGGTCAACCTACTCTGATTGGTCTAGGGGATGGTGGGAAGGGGTTGAAGATAAAAGTTTATTAACTTTAGAAGGGGAAAGGTCAGGTACATGAGGTAAGTATTTTGTGGGGGTATAGAGCAAGGAATGATCTGTATGATTATTGGGGGAGGGGGCAGTGGGAGAGGGGCTAGACATATTAATTTGATTTTTTAAATTCAATTTAACATTGCTATATCTTTAAATATTTAAACCAAGTTAAAGGGCTTGGAGCCCTTTAAAATTCACGTCGGCGCCTGCGCAGTGGTGCCTGACACCGTTGCCAGGGACACACCACCGCCCTCTCCCCATCATCGGGTGGGGGGGTGGGGTGCATTCCACCCCAGCCATTTAAATGAGCCGCTGCGTTTAATATCATGGTGGCTTCGCAAAGGCCAATGTAAAATCCAGGCCAAATTAGTGCAGACCAGCAACATTAATGACTGCACTACACTAATTAGATTAGATTAGAGATACAGCACTGAAACGTTAATAATTAGCCTCTGAGTTTACATAGCATAGCATACAAGGCTATGGGCCAAGTGCTGGAAAATGGGATTAGAATAGTTAGGTGCTTGATGGTCGGCATAGACACGATGGACTGAAGGGCCTGTTTCTGTGCTCTATGATTATTTGACTCTATGACTCTATGACAATATTTAACACCACCTTGCATTATAAGATGATCTTATTTCATCCAGCGGCATAATTTTCTGTGGGCTCAGAAAAATAAAAGCAGGATCACCACATTACCAAGTATAAAAAAGAAAGTGTTCTGTATGGATAGCATCTACCTGCTTCCAGCTCCTAATAATACTTAAAATCCTCACGTCCAGGACTACATTTGTGCCTGATTACTAAATAATTGGATATTTCTATAGAAAATTGACGAGCTGTGCACAACAGAATCCATCCCTAATAAGATGGTGGACATACAAATGGTGATCAGTAAAATACTTGCTGTGTTGCTACCATTGGAATGAGCTATAACCATACTCACTGATTGAAGGGGCTGATTCATGATAACCTGAAAAATCAAAAATAGGTTTTCTATTAAATGAGCCAGGTGGAAAGTCATTATTAAATAGTGGAATAAAATTAATGTGTTTGCTTGAAATCACTTTAATTCCATTGGATTAAAATATTGAATTAGAATGCAATTTAATGTGACAGAACATCTCCTTTATCTCCTTTAAATGCTAAATACCATTCACGTAGAGGCTGTTATTATCCAGTGAATATGCTCCTAAAGTGGAAATATCCTTTGTGTTGTCTCCAAACTCATGGTACACAGTAACTTTATTAACCTCCTGAGGTGTAGAATCATTACTGAATGTGCAGATTGTGTACACGCTGGTGCTACCAACATTTGCTGGGCTGTAAAATAAACAGATAGTTAATTAAATGAGTTAGAAAAATTCATCTACGGTGTAACGCAAAATGGGATTGGTTCCGAAGAAGGGTCACTGACCCGAAACGCTAACTCTGCTTCTCTTTCCACAGATGCTGCCAGACCTGCTGAGTGGTTCCAGCATTTCTTGTTTTTATTTATTATGGCTGCCCATTATACTCAGCGCCTGCTATTCCCTTCCACTGCAGTCAATGGAATTAAATATCAGGTGCTACATATAACGAACGGCTGATCCGATACCGCCCGTTTTGTGCCACTGCCCAAGACAAATTTCTGCCCCATTATGTTGAAATCAGATTGGCAGACATAAGTTTCCTTGCTCTTAAGGACATCAATTTATAATATTGGGGATAAAATCTAATGTGTTACAGCCAATATGAATGCCAGTTGAGAATTTTTGCTGAATAATACCTCCCATCTCAACACCTACAGTTTGCATTGTCCTCTGCAAGAGGCAATCAATTGCTGATGATCCTCTAATTGATAGCTTGCCTCATCAGATAAGTATCTTTGAAAAGAATGGAAAGATTTGGCCTGCTGAGTCCCACAATCCTGCCCATCTGCTCTCGTTGCTTGGTATTGAATGGAGCCCTTTGTAAAGAAAAGGCAAATATGTATTGACTGCAGAAATATTGGGCAGTATTTAATGGAGGTGAAGGGGTCTTGCCCACCAGCTGAAGAGCCGGCAAGAGTCCCACCTCACCTTTTTGTGGGAAGGTCCATCACATTACGTGCCAATCGGGCACCTTACTGGGCAGCAGCAGGCCTGCCCGAGGTTAAGGAACCCAGGGACGGAAGTTCCACCCGTTGAGAGCCGCCGGCCAATTAGAGGCTGGCAGTTTGTTTACTCAGGAGCGCCACTGAGGAGATGGTGGCTGTTGCCTATAATGTGCCCATCCGAGGCCCAGGATTGTCGATGGACCCAAGTCACAGGTGAGTGATGGCAGGAGGGTTTCGTGGGTGGGGGTTGTGGGGATAGGGGGGTTTGGGGGGGTCAGCAGCAAGAGCAGGGGGTGGCTCTAAGTGCCCCCCCCCCCACTTCCCAATGCCGGGTCTCTCGATCAGGCACTGAGCATCTTTGAACGAGGGCACCCCCCCGCCCCACCCCACTGGGGGACCACAAGCAACCCATAAAGTTGCCACAAGCGAAGAGCATAAAATACTGCTCATTATGTGCTGTGTATTAGTGTTGGCTCGACTGCTTTATGACCTTGTGCGGAATCTTTCTGACTATGTTTTAAAACTGGCCGTCCATTGTATTTATAAATAATCATACTCAGTCTTTAAACTTTCTGAGCAGCGTCTTTTTTGGCAATTTGTTTTTCGCCTATTGTACGACACCTCGGCCACTGTTGTTACTTTTCTGATGTCTTTGCAATAGCTTACTGGACTAATAAATTAAAGTACTCAAGGAAACTCTCCTGGCATTCATAAAGATTGTTAACAGTAAATGCCCCAAGTATGGCAGGTTACATTTATTCACACCCATTATTCTTTTGACCTTTGCACTGTTTCAACCCTACGAGTCCCTTCTACCAGTATCCCCATGAGATCATCTGCGTGATCATCTCAAATGTTTGCTCCATTTTTGTATTGCGTGACCTCAAGATCTGGAACATGTTCTGTAAATCTTGATTCACCCTTCCTGCATGCTCTCTTTATTTTCCCCAGAAATTATACTTTTCACAGATGGACCTGCCAACCCTGCAGTATTTACACCAGTTAAGTTGCTGTTTAACCAAATCTTCATATGTTTTATCATTGGCTGCTCTGCCTTGCACTTATTTTAGAGAATTCCAATATGTGACCTTCCAGAAAATATGCAGAGTAAAGTTTTATTCATGAGAATATGTCAAAAAATTGGTAGAAACAACCACTCCAATTTATTGAGAACAAGAATAATTTCAACCTAACCTGTGTTGAAAACAGAATGATATTAATATAAGCATTGCATTATTCTTGTCTCCAGCCTTTTACAGTTTGCTTTTTCTTCACTTTTTAATAATTTACTTCTCTATCACTTTTGTTTCAAGTTGGCATATTTAGTACTGGGCAGTATTTAGTAATGGAAGACCTACCATTTTAAGCAGACACTTCTCTTTCAATCATTCCCAGATCAGGTATAGCTACATGCAGAGAAATCCGCCCTTTACTCTGCCCCACAAATATTCCTCAAACTTAGCAACAGAAGAACATCATCCACATGCCTCACAAAACAAGTTCAAAGAGCATCTTGCCCAGTGTTTTACAATGAGATGTTTGAAGAAAGCATACTCTGTAATATTTGTAAGCTGACAAGGACGATAAAATTGCAACTTCTGAAATGTAATTTTCGTATATTGCTCTTATCATGCAGGCCCCCACCTGCCAAGAATGAGGCACATTAATTTTGTCATGAACATTGATTTTAAATTGTTACTGGAGTGAAGAAAGGACTTGTTAAACAGATCAGCCGTGGCTGGAAAACACATTTGCACATTAACACATAGTATTTAGAAGGACAAAGCAGCCATTCCCTGACACATTCAATCAACAAAGGACTTTTGATCACCAGACGTTGAAGGTGGGGGTAATATCGCGGGGGCTCAGTGGTGGCACCTCCGTGTTGGAAGGCCGCTGACTTCACAGCGCGCCGCTGCAGAGCTCAGCGTGCTGATAAAATTCAGCCCACGATATTTCATATACATCAAACAGAAAAATAAAATGCACTTCGATAATATTAATGGGCTGAGTACAGAAACAACAATCAGAATTCTGTAGAATATCTGGAAATGTTAACATTTTTGAAATGTTAAGTATTTTTGCTAAACTTATAAACAATCTTGAAACAAATACTAATTAGGTTTAATATTAATATTCCTTACCTGAAAGAGTGAACTCTGCAGCTTGAGAATGTTCTGTTGATATTGCTGTTAGTAAACAGCTTGTTCAACTGAAGGAAAGTAACAGCCACATTATTAGACAAAAAATACTATAATTAGTTAAATATATATTTGTATTAATCATTAAATTATCAACTGACCTGATAAGCAACAATATTTGATGCAGATTTGTACAGTGCAGAACTGGAATCTTGTAGATTTGCTGTCAGGGCCAGGTTAGTTATAATGAAGGTCACATTAAACTCAAAGGGTTTTGTTTGCAGGTTTGGAGTTGTCACAACTGGTGATATCGCTAATAAAAATATTGAGAAAGCATTAAATTGAGAGTATAAAATATCTGTGACTGCATCATTCATACTGCACAGAGCGAAGACAAAATAAACCAAGAATATAGAAAGCACAGAAGAATAGCCAGTGGTCATGTAATTGACTGCTTCTCTATGTAGAAATTTCTTCTGATTTTGTTGAGTCCATTACTGACTTGGAATCTTATTTCTAAATTTAAGTTGTGGGTCCAATTCCAGTAAGTCTCTGCTGCTCTTGTCCCAGTTACTCACAACTTTGCTATCAGTCTATTAACATGCTTTGTATAAAGGAGATAGGATGACATAGCACACGCAGAACCTTTGGTTAAACTGTTCAAATAGTCTCAATTCCACATAACGAAATGGTACAACAGGAAAAAATTTTTTACACCAGCTTCAAATGGAAAATATCACATTCCAAATAAATTGGTTGTATTTGACAATATTTCAACAGGGATTAGTAAAAATGTTATCCACTGTACTAAAAGGAACTGTACTATACGCTGTACTCACTCGGTGAAGGAGCTGATTCATGGTAACCTGAAAAATCAATGACATGTTTTCAATTAAGTATGCCACATGGAAAAAAAGATAATAGAGTAGTGAAAAAAATCATGCAGTTAGTTTAATTATACTCAAGTTGATCATGTTAACACATTCAGGTTGATAAAACATAACAGAACAAACTATTTCCATGGAATGATAAATACCATTTACGTAGAGGCTGTTACTATCCAGTAAATATGTTCCTAAGGTGGAGATACCCTTTGTGTTGTCTCTGAACTCGTGATACACGGTAACTTTATTAACCTCCTCAGGAAGAGAATCATTTCTGAAAGTGCATACTGCATACACACTGGTGTCATCAATATTGGCCGAGCTGTAGAATAGATGGATGTACAGTTAAGTGAATCAGAAAACATTATTCTGAAATCCAATTTAGCAGACATCATATTTCTTACCTTCCTGCACATTCATTTAAAATACTAAATGTATTACAGCTAATAATGAGTGGCAAGTGTGTATTACAGTGAAACGTTTTGAATGAGTTTATGGGATTAATCATGCTGGTTAAATTTGAGTTTTGAATATTTGATGGGTTTCTGAGAAATTTTATTTGTTAATAGTAAAGCATAAGTGTCCATACCAATGCTGTGTTTGTATTGACGGGGCAACAGCGCATTTTAGCCTATGTTCCCAAAATTCCTCCCAGAAGCAAACCTGTTTAAATGCAAGACATCACAGAGCTGATAAGAAGTTTGTGGTTTACTAGGGACTTGGCAAAGACCAACTCAAGCTGACTGTGCATTCATGCTTTCCATCTCACCAATTGAATTAATCAGGCCTTTTGGAAAAGCGGCTTGAAACCAGGAGAAAGAGCTGACAATATTCTGGCATGGAACAGAACAGGGGGAATTTTAAAAACTGATTTCACTGTCTCAGTATTTACAGTAGTGTTGGTGCATCAGGAGATCATGGTTTCCTGGATGTATCAGAGGAACAGAAAAATGTAAAATGTCCAAGGAAGTCTAACACGATATTAGAAGGACCTCTAGAACTCACGACCCCAAGTGGTAGAACAACCTGCCCTCACTGAGATTTATTGCATGAGATGGCTCTATCAAAGAAGCAACAAGTATATTATGCCTTCTCCAGGACGCAGGACTGCAGCTCAGGAGAAATATCGTACTTCTACTATCAGGAATTATATAATAGTGGAAATGTCATTGATCCTTTTTGCCACACAAAATGGCAGGAGACTCAGCAAAGGACAGCAAATTTGTGGATCACAACTCCATCACACAGGTTATAAATTGACTGGCTGATGAATGTATTAACATCAGTGCCAGTTTACACGCTGAGAATTACATGTCAGGATTTTGCAATTCTTTTCCAGGACAAAGGGTGCAATTAACTCCACCCATGTTGCCATTCAAGCATCTGTACAATGTCCTAACACTTTCAAGAACAGAAAAGCAGTCCGCTGAAGGAACATCTTACTGGTGTCTGACCACGGCATCATTATCTGAACTTCCAGAAAGTACACAGAGAAAAGGTGTACATTGCTGAGAGTGTTTACAAAAGTGACAGAAATTGTAACTCCTACCTGTTGACTGTTTATGTGTCAGACTAATTTCACTTTCAATATTTTTTCATCAGATATCACACAACATTAACAACCACGATATTATTTATGGTTCAGTATCTTATAATTCATTAATTCATATCTTGTTTAAACTTTCTATCTGTGTCACCTCTGTGTTTAAGTTGAAAGATTTTAGGACTGGAGAAAGAACCTTCCTATGAAATGTCCAATTCAGAATCAAGCACAGTTAGATGCAGAAGAATAAAAGCAAAATACTGCGGATACTACGGGTTCCGAAGAAGGGTCACTGACCCGAAACTCTGCTTCTCTTTCCACAGATGCTGCCAGACCTGCTGAGTGATTCCAGCATTTCTTGTAGATGCAGAGGAATCTGCTCTTAACCTGTCTCACTATTGTGGTTCAACCCAACCTCAGAACAGCATCACCCACACATTCTTGAAGAAGAGTTAACGTTTCAGGTCAGTGACCCTTCTTCAGAACTGGCAAATATTAGAAATGTAAAAGGTCTTAAGCAAGTAAAGCGGGGATGGGGCGAGAGATAACAAAGGTGAAGGTGTTGATAGGACAAGGTCACAGAGAACAACTGACCAGAAGGTCATGGAACAAAGGCGAACGGTATGTTAATGTGGGGTGAAAGACAAAGCATTAGTACAGATAGGGTGTGAATGACTGTAAAGCACAGAGCACTCCAAGCACAAACATAAAAAAACACATTAAAAAAACATAACAGTGGGTAAGCACAGTGGAAACAAACTAAACAAACTGAAAAACCTAAAATGAAATAACCAATTAAAAAAGGAAAAAGAGAAAAAGAACAAGTAACTAAGCATAAAAAGGGGGACCCGTCATGCTCTGAAATTATTGAACTCAATGTTCAGTCCGGCAGGCTGTAGTGTGCCTAATCGGTAAATGAGATGCTGTTCCTTGAGCTTGCGTTGATGTTCATTGGAACACTGCAGCAATCCCAACACAGAGATGTAAGCTTGAGAGCAGGGGGGGTGTGTTGAAATGGCCAGCAACTGGAAGCTCGAAGTCATGCTTATGTACTGAGTGGAGGTGTTCCACAAAGCTGACACCCGAGATGCGTTTGGTCTCCCCAGTGTAAAGGAGACCACAAGAAAGAGCTTGCTCAATGTTTTAAATGGAGTCCATTAAAGAAAGCATCGTCTATGTTATTTTACATAGGCTGACAAGAGCATAAAAATTACATATCCTCAAACATCTGGGACAAATATTGCTCACAACGGTCTAAACTTTTATCTTCAATAAATATATTGACTAGATCGAAAGGTTTTCTGGAGTCTGTTTGCAGGAAAATCGGTCCTATTAATCACAAAGTGATTTTAGATCTTACATGCAAATAAATTGACTGTTTGGGGAGCTACAGGAAATTCTTGCTGCTTATGGCAGCAACAATATTAATAGACATCTAACGTTAATGATCTGAGCACTGAAATCAGAATTCTGCAGAACACCTAGAAATTTGAACCATTTTCGCCAAGTTAAGTATTTTAATAAACTTAGAAACATTCTTGAAACAGATACTGATTGGGTTTAATGTCAACATTCCTTACCTGAAAGAGTGAACTCTGCAGCTTGAGAATGTTCTGTTGATATCACTGTTTGTAAACAGATTGTTCAACTGAAGGAAAGAAACAGTCACACTTTTAGAGAAAATGCTATATAATTCATTAAAATATATATTTTATATTTGTCATTAAATTGTCAACTGACCTGATGAGCAATAATATTTGATGCAGATTTGTGCAGCGCAGAACTGGAATCTCGTAGACTTGCTGTCAGGGGCAAGTTAGTTATAATGAAGGTCACATTAAAATCAAAGGGTGTTTGCAGGTTTGGAGTTGTTGCTATTAAGAAAAATTGGACAAACATTAAACTGAGAGTAATAGAAATCTCTGTGAGTGCATCATTTGTATTACAGAGTGAAGGTAAAATAAATCAAGAATACAGAAACCACAGCAGAATATATTATGCTGCTGTTAGAGCTTTTTGGGGTAGGGTGAGATGGAAAGGATCGTTTTCCTTTCCCAAGGAGCACCTATTGCTTTCACATATGTGATTGGGATGGAAACTGGCCTAACCAGTGATCATGTTATTGACTGTTTCTTTGTGTTGAAAGTTCTCCTGATTTTTTTGAGTCAGTTACTGACTTGAGTCTTGTGCTTATGTCTAAATTTGGGTGACAGTATCTGAAATTATACCAATCACCTGCTCCTCACATGAAGGGCCTGTTTCAGTGCTGTATCTCTAATCTAATCTAATCTAATCTAATCTATGTTATCAGTCTGTTAATACACGTGTCACATAAAGGAGGCAGGATAATAGAGCACAGACAAAATCTCTGTTAAGCCTTAAACATTCTCAATTCAAGAATTTACCTGAAAGGTCAAACAGGGAAATAATGGTGTACCTGCTCTAAGTAGGAAACACTGCATCCTTAATGAGGTGGATGTGTTTGACAATATATAGAGTTTAATACAGAATTGGCTTTGTTGTTACCGACTTTAATAAAAGGAAATATTAAGGAAATACTGAAACAGAAACCATACTCACTGGGTGAAGGAGCTGATTCATGATAACCTGAAAAATGAAAAACGTGTATTCTATAAAATGCGTCAGGTTGAAAGTCATTAAATATTGGTTTGGTTTAATTTTTCCCAATGTGATCATACTAACATATTGAATTTGATAAAATGGAATGGAACAGAACAGAATATCGTCTTTAATTTATAAATACCATTCACGTAGAGACTGTTATTGTCCAATAAATATGTTCCCAAGGTGGAGATGCTCTTTGTATTGTCTCTGAATTCATGGTACACAGTAACTTTATTAACCTCCTGAGGAGCAGAATCATTTGTGAAAGTGCAAATGGCGTACACTCTTGTGTCATCAATATTTGCTGGGCTATAAAATAGATGGAGATACAATTAAGTGAGTCAGAAAATATTATTTTGAAATCCTGCTTAGCAGACTTACGTTTTCATTCCTGCGCATTAGTTTAAAATAATAGAGCTGAAAATCCTCGAACTTTTATATTTGATCTTTATGTCAGCTGCCTGTTGTCGTGAATTGGATTGTACCAGTTTACGGGATCAATTGTGCAGAGTAAATTCACGTTTTGAATATTTAATGAGTTTCTGAGAAATTCATTTGTTCAGGGATATTATTTGTTTACAATAATGCATTAAGTGTCTGTACCACTGGTGTCTTTGTATTGACAGCTCATCAGCATATTTTTGCCTATGTTCCCAAAATTCCTTCCAGAAGCAAACCTGTTCAATGCAAGTTAGTACAAAGAGTTGATAAGTGTTTGGAATATTAATGTGCTGTTCAACACCAATTCAAGGTAATTATGCAAAATCATTCATACTTCACATATCATGCATTTTTTATTTATGATGCATGCCCTAAAAGTGGTACTAAACCAGTAGAGAAAGAGTTGGCACAATTCCGGTATGGAACAGATAAGAGATTGCAAAGTGATTTAACTGTTGCCATCAGTGATGCCCAAAACTTGCTGGTCTTCCAGCGCAAAGAGTTGTCCACCATCGAATGTTGCAGACTGGTCCAGGACTACGTGCTGAGGGACGCACTAAAGCTTGGGGCAGCCGCAGCAAAGGCTCAATGGGGAAAGACCACAGTGTAAGGTACCCCCACCAAGCTGAACTGAGGGGCTGGATCCATGGGAAACCCCTCGAACTGTATCGGGAACATTTTGTGTGCTGTAAAATGTAAAATTGTATGTGGCATGACAAATGTGAAATGGAAGGATTGTGAGGCAACTCATGATTGTAATGAAGGAAACTATCTCCCTTGCAATGTTTGTATTTTTTGGTGCTGTTTGAAACTGTTTGGAAATGTATTTTTCACAGATATTTATGAATAAAGTATATTTTGGAAATAAAAAAAAAGTTGCCATCAGTGATGCATCAAAAAATCTTGGTTTCCTGCACATGTTGGAGGCAAAGTCAAAAATGACCAGGGAGGTCTAAGGTCATACTGAAAGATACTATTACAGAGACAGGAGCATATTGATTATGTTACTGGGCTAGTAATACAGAGGCCTGGGCTAATAATCCAGAGACATGAGTTCAAATCCCACCAGGTTAACCAGTTAATCAAATAAACATGGAATTAAAAAGCTATTATCAGTAATGGTGACCATGAAATTGTTGGACTGGTGTAAAAACCCTTCTGGTTTACTAATGTCCTTCAGAATGTCCTTACATGCATCTGTAACAGATAGATTGGTAAGAATTTTCCCACCTGTTGGTTCCCTCACCCCCTGCCACAAGCCCATTCTGGCAACTATGTCTAATTTATATGTCACTCCAAACCACATCAATGCGGTTGATTCTTAACTGCCCTCGGTGAAATTGCCTAGCAAGCCTCTCAGTTGTATCAAACCACTATGAAAAACAGTAATAAGAATAAAACAGGGTGGACCACCTGGCATAAACCTTGGCACCAGACATGAGAAAGCCACAACCAGCTTATCAACCCTGCAAGTGTCCTCCTCACTAACATCTGAGGACTTGTGCCAAAATTGGGAGAATAAACTAGTCAAGTTATATCCTGACATAGTCAAACTTACAGAATTGTACCTATCAGCCAATGCCTGAGAATCCTCCATCACCATTCCTGAGTATATCCTGTCCCACCTGCAGGACAGATCCACCAGAGGTGGTGGCACAGTAGGAAGGAAGTGGCCCTGGGAGTCCTCAGCATTGACTGCGCACCCCATGAAGTCTGTTGCATCAGAACCAACATGAGCAAGGAAACAATTTGCTAATTTCCACCTACAGCTTTTTTCAGTTGGTGAATTAGTATTCCTCCATGTTGAGCATCACTTGGAAGGAGCACTGAGATTAGTAAGGCACAGAATGTACACAGGGTGGGGAATTTCAGCGCCCATCACCAAGAGTGGCTATTTAGATCGCTACTGACTGAGCTGTCTGAGTTCTGCTGGACATAGTTGCCAGAATGGGCTTGTGGCAGGGGGTGAGGGAACCAACAGGTGGGAAAATTCTTACCAATCTATCTGTTACAGATGCATTTGCCATGTCAGTATTGATAGCAGTAACCACTTCACAGTCCTTGTGGAGACAATGTCCCGTCTTCGTACTGAGGTCACCCTCCATCTTGTTGAGCGGCAATACCATCATGCAAAATGGGATAGATTCAGGACAGATCTAGCAGCTCTAAACTGGGAATTCATGAGGTGTTGTGGCCCATCAACAACACTGGTATTGTATTACACCACGATCTGTCACCTAATGACCCAGCAAATCCTTCACTCTACCATTACCATCAAGCCAGGGGAACAATGCTGGCTCAATGAGGAGTGTAGAAGAGCATGCCAGGAGCAGTTCCAGACACACCTAAAAGTGAGGTGCCAACCTGGTGAAGCTACAACACTTAGTTATATGCATGTTAAACAGAGGAAGCAGCATGCGATAGACAGAACGAAGTAATCCCACAACCAACGGATCAGATCAAAGCTCTGTAGTTCTACCACATCCAGTCATGAATTGTGATAAACAATTAATTAATGGGAGGAGGCAACTCCATGAACATCCCCATCCTTAATGATGGCAGAGTCCAGCACTTGAGTGGCAAAGACAAGGGTGAAGTATTAGTAACTACCTTCAGCCAGAAGTGCCAAGTGGATGATCCATCTTGGCCTCCTCCTGAGGTCTCCACCATCACAGGTGCCAGACTTCAGCCAATTCAATTCACTCCACCTAATGCTCAGTTTGAGTTCCACCAGGACTTGTTGGCTCCAGACCTCATTACAACCTTGATTCAAATGTGGACAGAAAAGCTGAATTCCAGAGGTGTGGTGAAAGCGATTGCCCTTGACGTCAAGGCAGCATTTGACAAATGTGGCATCAAGGAGCCCTTGTAAAACTGAAGTCAATGGGTATCCAGGGAAGAAATCTCTATGGGCTGGAGTCATACCTAGCACAAAGGAAGATGGGTCATGGTTGTTGAAGGCCAATCATCTCAGCCCCAGGACATCACAGCAGGAGTTCCTCAGGGAAGTGTACCAGGCCCAACAATGACCTTCCCTCCATCATAAGATAAGAAGTAGGGATGTCCACAGATGATTGCACAGTGTTCAATTCCATTCCCAGCTCCTCAGATACTGAATCTGTCCGTGTCTGCAAGATCTGGACAACATTCAAGCTTGGGCGGTTAAGTGGATTCGCGCCACACAATTGCCAGGCAATGACCATCTCCAACAAGAGAGAATCTAACCATCTCCCCTTAACATTCAAAGTCATTATCATCACTGAATTCCCCAATAGAGCAACTCGTTAAGGCTTCCTTGACAGCACCTCCCAAACCCGCAACCTCTAGCGCCTAGAAGGACAAGGGCAGCAGATGCTAGGAACATTACCACCTGCAAGTCTTACACCATCCTGACTTGGAAATATATTACAGTGTTTTCTTTGTAGCTCAGTCAAAATCCTGTAACTCCCTCCCAAACAGCACTGTGGGAGTAATTTCATCACACAGACTGTGGCGGTTCAAGAAGGCACATGACCACCACCTTCTCAAGGGCAATTAAGGATAGGCAACAAATGCTGGCTTGCAGCAATGCCCACATTCTATAAATGAATAAAGAAATTGCTATAACCCATTATCCCAGGTCTTGCGCAACCTAGATCTCGCTGAGGATCACCATGTGAGGAGGCTATGTTAAGGAAGCCAGAGATCAATTGTGTCTTTTTCAGGAAGCAGACACATAATACAGGAGTAACATCAGTCCTTCAACATAGAATCTGCAGCAGGTATATATCAATCTTTACATTACACACAGGACTCCTCCCATTCTAATTACAACCTCCAACCCTACTCCCAAATCCCTCTTTTCTCTTCTTCCTCATGTTAAGCCTCAAACCTCCCTTTAAATACATCAATACTATTCATAAGTTCCAAATTCTCAGTACCATCTGGGTAAGATAATTCTCCTAAACGCTTTGCTTGCGTGGTTAGTGGTTGTCTTATATTTATGGCCCATTGCTTTGGACTCACCTACAAGTGGAAATAGTCTCTCCACATCTATCTTATCAAAACCTTTCATAATTTTAAAGACATCTATTAGATCCCACTTTTCCAAATAAATGAGTTCCAGCCTGCTCTTTCCTTTCTGATAGTTGCAGGCTCTAATTTGAGTTAATATGTGGGTAAATGTTTTCTGCACTTTCTCCAGTACTTCATTATACTTTTTAAAATCAAAATGAGAAGAGCATTATTCCAAGTATGATCTAAACAACGTTCTACATCAATTTAACATTACCTGCCTGCTTCTGTATTCCATTTCTCTAGAAATTAACCCAAGTAATTTGTTTGTTTTATGTCCTTTTACAATGATTTATATATCTGTATTTTTATCCTTTTGCTCCTCTATCCCATTTAGTTTCTCAACTTCCAAGGAATATGTAACTTCCTTATTCCTCTTACCAATATAAATCACCTCATACTTGGGTATATAGAATTTAATTTGACATTTACCTAATCACTCTGTATTAGCGCGCCGCATTCCATGGCAGCCTTCCAACATGGAAATACTGCCACACAGCCCTCGCGATATTATGTGTGGAAGCTGATTTAAATACAGGGGGCAGAGCAGCGGTCCCCGATGACATAGAGGGGGCGGCCATCGTGACCCCGGCAACGGTCTCCGGCGCCATCAGGCAGGCACCGTTTATAAAGGGCTTCAAGCCCTTCAGTAATATTTCAATATTTAAAGGTCCTGGTCTCCAGGAAATAACAATAAAATTTTATTTTCACTCTAAATTCCGTCTCCCACCCTCCCAATGGGTAATTTCTATACAAATTGCCCTCTCCCCCCAAAATAAACCTGTTTTGATCTCCGGAACTTTCGCCCCCGAATTCTGTCCCCTTTGACCCTCAACCCCGTCCCACCATACCCCCAGCCAATAAAAATTGGTTTCCCCGCTCCCCCACCCCTCCTGTCCTGAAATTAGTATTCCTCCCCCCTCCTCATCAGGTTCTCGCCTTGGAACTCCATATGAAGTTCCGATGGCGTGAAAGGTGTGATTGGCGGCCGTAAAATTGGTGTGAGACAGCCTCTCCATTTAGATGAGCCCCCGTGCGAAATATCGCGGGTCTCTGCAGCGGCACCTCCATGCCAGAAGGCTGCTGACTTCACAGCACAGCACGTGGAGCTCGGTGCGCTGATAAATTTCAGCCCAGAGACTTCTTAGCAAAATTGGCTGTATGGATACAACATTAGCTCAGGGGCTGAAAGCAGAGAGTAGTGGCGAATGGTTGTTTTTCAGACTAGAGGGAAGTATGCATTGGTGTCCCCATGGATTGCTGTTCAGACACTTTTTATTTTATTTTTGTTTAGAGATACAGCACTGAAACAGGCCCTTCAGCCCACCGAGTCTATGCTGACCATCAACCACCCATTTATACTAATCCTACATTAATCCCATATTCCCTCACCTATACTAGGGACAATTTATAATGGCCAATTTACCTATCAACCTGCAAGTCTTTGGCTGTGGGAGGAAACCAGAGCACCCGGCGAAAACCCACACAGTCACAGGGAGAACTTGCAAACTCCGCACAAGCAGTACCCAGAATCGAACCTGGGTTGCTGGAGCTGTGAGGCTGCGGTGCTAACCACTGCACCACTGTGCCGCCCTCTTGATAGATATTAGTGACCTGGTCTTGGTTGTACAGGGAATAATTTCAAAGTTTGCAGTTACACAAAACTCAAAAATGTAGTATTCAGTGAGGAAGATAGTAACAGATTTCAGGAGGACATAGGCAGAATGCTGAAATGGACAAACAAGTCGGAGGTAAAATATAACCCACAGAAGTATGAATTGTTTCATTTTGGTCGGAAGAATGAGGAGAGGCAATAAAACTAAATTGCACAATTTTGAATCGGGTGCAGGAACAGAGAAACTTGAGGATATGCATACCCAGTTCTTTGCAGTTGGCAGGACTAGTTGAAAAGGCTGTTAAAAAAGCATGTGGGATCTGTATCTTTATAAATAGAGGCATACTGTTCAGAAGCAAGGAAGTTATGCTAAACTTTTGTACAGACTGGTTAGGCCCCAGCTGGAATATTATATTCAGTTCTGGGGACCACACTTTAGGAAGGATATCAAAGCCTTGGAGAGGGTGCAGAGGAGATTTACTAGAATGGTAGCCCGGAAGAAAGACTTTGAGCAGAGAAGGTTGAGGAGAAATTTGATAGAGGTGTTCAACATCATGAACAGTTTTGACAGAGTAAATAAAGAGAAACTGTATCCAAGGGCAAAAGCACCACTAACCAGACGACACAAATTTAAGGTAATTGGCAAAATAACCAGAGGTGACATGAAGAAAAAATGTTTTAAGCAGTAAGTTGTTATGATCTGGAATGCAGTGCCTGAAAGAGTGGTGGAATCAGATTCAATAATAACTTTCAAATTGGATTTAGATAAATCCAGAAGTGGAAAAATTTGCAAGGCTGTGGGGAAGTGAATCTAATTGGAGAGCTGTTTCAAATGACTGGCACAGGCACAGACCTTCTCTGTGTTGACTCATTCTATGGATCTGTGCTATTGTACAATTTAAGATCATTTTGGTATTCATAGTTTCAGAGTCAAACCGTTTATTAATTAATAGCTTTACTTATGTTACATCAGTGCTCAAGTTGAAGTATTTTAGTACTGGGGAATGGAACACCTTCCATTCAAACACCCAATTCAGGTTCAAGCACTGTTAGATGCAGAGGAAATTTCCCTTTTCTCTGCCGCACCCATGTACGCTAAACTGAAGCTCAGAAGAGCATCATCCAAATGTACCACTAAACACATACAAGGACCAGCTTGGTCAGTGCTTTAAAATAAGTCTATTAAAGAAATTGCACTCTGACATCTTTTAGTCTGACATGGAGCAGAAAAATGACAAGTTCTCAAAAATATTGCAAATGTTGCTCAAAACAATATTAACATTTATTTTCAGTAAATACATTAATTGAATCAGTTGCCTATTCAGAGATTTTCTTGGGTCTGTGAAATGAATTTAGCCCAAACAAGTGAGCTTACAGCCGCAGAAATGTTAATAGACATCTAACAAAGAAGAAGCTTCAATTTCAGTGATACTAATGATTTCAGCACAGAACCAGCAATCAGAATTCTGCACAACAATTGGAAATCATAACTATATTTTCAACTTTAAGTATTTATACTAAACTTTTAAACAATCTTCAAACATATACTCATTAGGATTAATATTAAAATTCCTTACCTGAAAGAGCGAACACTGCAGCTTGAAAATGTTCTGTTGATATTGCTGTTAGTAAACAGTTTGTTCAACTGAAGGGAAAGGAACAGTTATAATTTTAGATATAAAAATAAAATAATTGATTCAAGTATACATTTGTAATAATTATTAAATTGTCAACTGACCTGATATGTGATAATATTTGATGCTGATTCGTGCAGTGCAGAACTGGAATCTTGTAGACTTGCTGTCAGGGGCAAGTTAGTTATAATGAAGGTCACATTGAAATCATAGGGCTCTGCTTGCAGGTTGGGAGTTGTGGTCACAATTGATGATATTGCTATCAAGAAACATTAGTAAAGCATTAAACTGAGAATAAAACATCTCCGTGACTGCATCATCTGTATTACACAGAGAAAAGAAAAGATAAATCAAGAATATAGAAACCACTACAGAATATTTCAAGCTAGTGATCTCTCAGTCAAATAAATCATCCAATAAATTTTTACCACACTTATGAAATAATGCTCAACTTTCACAACGAGTGATCATTCAATATATTGCATCTTGGTAGAGACAGACATCTTTGATTTTGTTGAGTCGCTCACTGACTTGTTCTTATTTTTATGCCTGGCCCAGAGCTCATTGGTGTAGAGTCTTAGATTTGTGTTGCAGCTTTAAATGCAAGTACTCTTTGCAGTTCCTGTTCTAGTTACAGCATTAGTATTAGTCTATTTACAATCCACACATGAAGGAGAAAGGACACAAAGGCACAGACAGAACCGATAGTTGAGACAGCAAGAGATTTTCAAGTTCAGAATTTAAATAAAAGGTCAAGTAGGAAATGCAAAACATTGCATTGCCAATATGGTAGGGAAATATGACAATATATCAATACAGTTTAATAAAGAATCAACATTCATTTAACACTGGCTATTAAGGGAACTAAGAAAAAGAAACAATACTTACTAGGCAAAGGGATTGATTCATGATAACCTGAAAAATCAATTACAAATGTTTTGTATGAAATGTGCCAAGTACAACGTCATTACTAAAGAAAAAATTAAATTCATGGAATGTTTGAAATTAACTGAACTCAATCTGAATAATATATTCAAGCATATAGAATGAAACTTAATGGTACAGAATACTTCCATTTAATGATAAATACCATTTACATATAGACTGTTATTGTCCAGTGAATATGTTCCTAAGGTGGAGATGTTCTTCGTGATGTCTCTGAACTCATGGTACACCAGAACTTTATCAACCTCCTGAGCAGTAGAATCATTTCTGAATATGCAGACTGCATACACACTGGTGCTACCACCATTTGCTGGACTGTTGCAAAAAAAAAATGCAATAATATGGTCAACAAAATGACAGAAGTTGTCCAGTAAAGATCATTGGTCGTTACATTTAGCATTGCTATCTTCAATACTGTATGTAATTCATTAATGTTGCAATCAACCTCTGTACCAGGAATTAAAATAATTTCCAATCAGAACTGTTCTCAAAATAATTTTTTGAAACACAGATGCATGTCCTCCATCACTGAGTACCAGAGTAAACAAAATGTCAATAACGATGCAAAAAAAATCACTCACCTGAAGGAAACAGTTTTGCAACTTGAAAATGTTGCATTAATTTTGCTTCTGTTGTACATGTCAGTTAGCTGCAAAAAATCACAATCGTAGTATTAAAGGAAATGCTCTCAATGATAGTAAAGTGGTAGTGTTCATCATTTTCTTCAGTCAAGAGCACACCACAAACTTATCTGAAAAATAATAGTTATTGGTATAAGACTCTAATCTATTTGATACCTGGTGAGAAATTATATTTGCTGCAGATTTATGCAGCAAGGAACTGGAATCCTGTAGACTTTGTGTAAACTCTAAGTTGGTGATAACAAAGGTCACATTGAATTCAATGGACTTCTTTTCCGGGATTGGAGTTTGTGTTGTTGTCACTGCTGGTGAGATTGCTAGCAGGAGACATAAGGAGAACAATAGTCTGAGAATAGGATAAACAACATTTCCATTTGAAAATCATTTGTACTACAGCCAAAATACGCACAGGTCTGGAAAAAAAATCTTAACAACCCCAATGTTCCAGCCAAGCAGCAGATGTTCTTGAAATGTTGACAGATATGCTTGCTCTTTGGAGAGCCCAGAGTTTACTACTGCATGATGTGAATGGGTAGTAAGTCTACAGTCAACAGAGGTTTTTGAATGGATTGTATCTCTAGTAATGGACTAAGTCTTATCGTGGGACGGCTTACTTTGATGTTGCAAGCAGTATCTGCTGCTCCTTTTGTAGTTCATGATAGCTCGAATATCAGGCATTAATATTCGTCACTTCAATGACATTGGATGCAAGGCTACACACAGAACCTTAGTTTGTGCCTTCAAAGAATTCTCAATTTCAGAATTTAATTGAGTGAGTAAACAGACAAAGAATGATGCACAAGGACTACATGGGAAACAATGCATCCCCAATAAGGTAGATTGAGTCGACAATATATCAAGTCATTCGTAAAAATGTTGCTCTCTTTTTACCACAGGGATAAAAAGAAATGTTAAGGGAAATAACAAAAAAGGAAGCCATACTTACTGGGTAAAGGAGTTGATTCGTGATAACCTAAAAATATCAATTACATGTATCGTGAGTGAAATGTGCCACATGGAAAGTTATCATTAGAGAGTGGAATAAAATTTATGCGTTGTTTGAAATTAACTGAATTCAATGCGAATAACATATTTAAGCAGGCAGAATGAAATTCAAATGGAGAAAATATCTCCTTTAAATGATAAATACCATTTACGTAGAGGCTGTTATTGTCCAGTGAATATGTTCCTAAGGTGGAGATGCTCTTTGTGTTGTCTCTGAACTCGTGGTACACAGTAACTTTATCAACCTCCTGAGCAGTCGAATCATTTCTGAATGTGCAGATTGCATACACACTGGTGTTGCGATCATTTGCCAGGCTGTTAGGACAAAATGCATTAGAGATTTTAACTGAGAAGCAAAGTTGTCCTGAAAATATTATTGGTCACTGTAATTGGTATTGATATCTTCACCAATACTGCATATACTTCAATAAAGTTGCAAACATGCTCTTATCAGTAATTAAAATAATTCCCAATTAACACTGTTCTCAAAAGTCATATTTGAGTGCATGCCCTCCATCACTGAGTACCAGACTAAGCAAAATGTCAATGAGCTGGAAGGGGAAAAATGAAAGGAAACAGTCCTGTGGCTAAACTTCAAATGCTAATTGGGTGAACTAATGATGATGATTGAAATGCATCAATGTATAACAAATCTGTCACTGAATATTTCTTTGTGAGTGTAACGTTGTACAACTACTAGCCATTTTAAACTTGTTCATAATTTCAGACATAAGTACGATCTAACCCTGCGCAATACAGCTGATTTCAATTAACCTTCACATAAATTATCAATACATACACAAAAGAAATCACTCACCTGAAGGAAACAGTTTTGCAACTTGAAAATGTTGCATTAATTTTGCTCCTATTGAACAGGTCAGTGAGCTGCAACAAATTCACATTTGCAGTGTTAGAGGGAAACATTCACAATGATAGTAAAAATATTTCTGCTAATTGTTTCCTTCAGTCAATATCACACACTAAACCTATCTGAAAAGTAATAGTTACTGGTATAATACTGTAGTCTCTTTGTTACCTGGTGAGAAATTATATTTGCTGCAGATTTATACAGCAAGGAGCTGGAATCCTGTAGACGTTGTGTAAACTGTAAGTTAGTGATAACAAAGGTCACATTGAATTCAATGGATTTCTCTTCCTGGCTTGGAGTTTGTGTTGTTGTCACTGCTGGTGAGATTGCTAACAGGAGACATAAGGAGAACATTAGTCTAAGAACATACGAATATTTCCCTATGATAATCATTTGTATTACAGCAAAAATACACAAATGTCCAGGAGAAAATCCAAACAACAATGTTCCAGACAAGCAGGAGAAGTTCTTGAAATGTTGACTGATATGCTTGTTCATTGGAGAGCCCAGAACTTTCTACTGCATGATGTGAGTGAGTAATAAGCCTGCGGTCATCAGAGATCACGGAATGAATTGTTTGTCTAGTGGTGGACTGAGTCTTATCATGGGCTCTTAGATTAGTGTTGCAGGTCTATTTGCAAGAATTATTCGCTTCTCCTTTTGTCGTTCATGATAGCTTTAATATCAGGCATTAATATTCCTCACTTCAATGACATTGGATGCAAGGCTACACACAGAACCTTAGTTTGTGCCTTCAAAGAATTCTCAATTTCAGAATTTAACTAAGTCAGTAAACAGACAAAGAATAATGTACAAGGACTATATGGAAAACAAAGCATCCCTGATAAGGTAGATTGAGTTGACAATATGTCAAGTCATTCGTAAAAATTTCGCTCTCTTTTTAACTCACGAATTTAAAGAAACATTAAAGGAAATAAAAAATGAAATCCACACTTACTGGGTAAAGGAATTGATTCGTGATAACCTAAAAAAATAATCAATGACATAGATTGTGAGTGAAATGTGCCACATTGAAAGTTATCATTAAAGAGTGGAATAAAATTTATGCATTCTTTGAAATGAATTCAATGCGAATAACATTTTTAAACAGGTAAAATTAAATTCAAATGGAGAAAATATCTCCTTTAAATGATAAATACCATTTACGTAGAGGCTGTTATTGTCCAGTGAATATGTTCCTAAGGTGGAGATGCTCTTTGTGTTGTCTCTGAACTCGTGGTACACAGTAACTTTATCAACCTCCTGAGCAGTCGAATCATTTCTGAATGTGCAGATTGCATACACACTGGTGTTGCGATCATTTGCCAGGCTGTTCGGACAAAATGCATTAGAGATTTTAACTGAGAAGCAAAGTTGTCCTGAAAATATTATTGGTCACTGTAATTGGTATTGATATCTTCACCAATACGGCATATACTTCAATAAAGTTGCAAACATGCTCTTATCAGTAATTAAAATAATTCCCAATTAACACTGTTCTCAAAAGTCATATTTGAGTGCATGCCCTCCATCACTGAGTACCAGACTAAGCAAAATGTCAAAGAGCTGGAAGGGGAAAAATTAAAGGAAACAGTCCTATGGCTAAACTTCAAATGCTAATTGGGTGAACAAATGATGATGATTGAAATGCATCAATGTAAAACAAATCTGTCACTGAATATTTCTTTGTGAGTGTAACGTTGTACAACTAATAGCCATTTTAAACTTGTTCATAATTTCAGACATAAGTACGATCTAACCCTGCGCAATACAGCTGATTTCAATTAATCTTCACAAAAATTATCAATACATACACAAACAAAAATCACTCACCTGAAGGAAACAGTTTTGCAACTTGAAAATGTTGCATTAATTTTGCTCCTGTTGAACAGGTCAGTGAGCTGCAACAAATTCACATTTGCAGTGTTAGAGGGAAACATTCACAATGATAGTAAAAATATTTCTGCTAATTGTTTCCTTCAGTCAATATCACACCCTAAACCTATCTGAAAAGTAATAGTTACTGGTATAATACTGTAGTCTCTTTGTTACCTGGTGAGAAATTATATTTGCTGCAGATTTATACAGCAAGGAGCTGGAATCCTGTAGACGTTGTGTAAACTGTAAGTTAGTGATAACAAAGGTCACATTGAATTCAATGGATTTCTCTTCCTGGCTTGGAGTTTGTGTTGTTGTCACTGCTGGTGAGATTGCTAACAGGAGACATAAGGAGAACATTAGTCTAAGAACATACGAATATTTCCCTATGATAATCATTTGTATTACAGCAAAAATACACAAATGTCCAGGAGAAAATCCAAACAACAATGTTCCAGACAAGCAGGAGAAGTTCTTGAAATGTTGACTGATATGCTTGTTCATTGGAGAGCCCAGAACTTTCTACTGCATGATGTGAGTGAGTAATAAGCCTGCGGTCATCAGAGATCACGGAATGAATTGTTTGTCTAGTGGTGGACTGAGTCTTATCATGGGCTCTTAGATTAGTGTTGCAGGTCTATTTGCAAGAATTATTCGCTTCTCCTTTTGTCGTTCATGATAGCTTTAATATCAGGCATTAATATTCCTCACTTCAATGACATTGGATGCAAGGCTACACACAGAACCTTAGTTTGTGCCTTCAAAGAATTCTCAATTTCAGAATTTAACTAAGTCAGTAAACAGACAAAGAATAATGTACAAGGACTATATGGAAAACAAAGCATCCCTGATAAGGTAGATTGAGTTGACAATATGTCAAGTCATTCGTAAAAATTTCGCTCTCTTTTTAACTCACGAATATAAAGAAACATTAAAGGAAATAAAAAATGAAATCCACACTTACTGGGTAAAGGAATTGATTCGTGATAACCTAAAAAAATAATCAATGACATAGATTGTGAGTGAAATGTGCCACATTGAAAGTTATCATTAAAGAGTGGAATAAAATTTATGCATTCTTTGAAATGAATTCAATGCGAATAACATTTTTAAACAGGTAAAATTAAATTCAAATGGAGAAAATATCTCCTTTAAATGATAAATACCATTTACGTAGAGGCTGTTATTGTCCAGTGAATATGTTCCTAAGGTGGAGATGCTCTTTGTGTTGTCTCTGAACTCGTGGTACACAGTAACTTTATCAACCTCCTGAGCAGTCGAATCATTTCTGAATGTGCAGATTGCATACACACTGGTGTTGCGATCATTTGCCAGGCTGTTCGGACAAAATGCATTAGAGATTTTAACTGAGAAGCAAAGTTGTCCTGAAAATATTATTGGTCACTGTAATTGGTATTGATATCTTCACCAATACTGCATATACTTCAATAAAGTTGCAAACATGCTCTTATCAGTAATTAAAATAATTCCCAATTAACACTGTTCTCAAAAGTCATATTTGAGTGCATGCCCTCCATCACTGAGTACCAGACTAAGCAAAATGTCAAAGAGCTGGAAGGGGAAAAATTAAAGGAAACAGTCCTATGGCTAAACTTCAAATGCTAATTGGGTGAACAAATGATGATGATTGAAATGCATCAATGTAAAACAAATCTGTCACTGAATATTTCTTTGTGAGTGTAACGTTGAACAACTACTAGCCATTTTAAACTTGTTCATAATTTCAGACATAAGTACGATCTAACCCTGCGCAATACAGCTGATTTCAATTAATCTTCACAAAAATTATCAATACATACACAAACAAAAATCACTCACCTGAAGGAAACAGTTTTGCAACTTGAAAATGTTGCATTAATTTTGCTCCTATTGAACAGGTCAGTGAGCTGCAACAAATTCACATTTGCAGTGTTAGAGGGAAACATTCACAATGATAGTAAAAATATTTCTGCTAATTGTTTCCTTCAGTCAATATCACATCCTAAACCTATCTGAAAAGTAATAGTTACTGGTATAATACTGTAGTCTCTTTGTTACCTGGTGAGAAATTATATTTGCTGCAGATTTATACAGCAAGGAGCTGGAATCCTGCAGACTTTGTGTGAACTGTAAGTTAGTGATAACAAAGGTCACATTGAATTCAATGGATTTCTCTTCCTGGCTTGGAGTTTGTGTTGTTGTCACTGCTGGTGAGATTGCTAACAGGAGACATAAGGAGAACATTAGTCTAAGAACATACGAATATTTCCCTATGATAATCATTTGTATTACAGCAAAAATACACAAATGTCCAGGAGAAAATCCAAACAACAATGTTCCAGACAAGCAGGAGAAGTTCTTGAAATGTTGACTGATATGCTTGTTCATTGGAGAGCCCAGAACTTTCTACTGCATGATGTGAGTGAGTAATAAGCCTGCGGTCATCAGAGATCACGGAATGAATTGTTTGTCTAGTGGTGGACTGAGTCTTATCATGGGCTCTTAGATTAGTGTTGCAGGTCTATTTGCAAGAATTATTCGCTTCTCCTTTTGTCGTTCATGATAGCTTTAATATCAGGCATTAATATTCCTCACTTCAATGACATTGGATGCAAGGCTACACACAGAACCTTAGTTTGTGCCTTCAAAGAATTCTCAATTTCAGAATTTAACTAAGTCAGTAAACAGACAAAGAATAATGTACAAGGACTATATGGAAAACAAAGCATCCCTGATAAGGTAGATTGAGTTGACAATATGTCAAGTCATTCGTAAAAAATTCGCTCTCTTTTTAACTCACGAATATAAAGAAACATTAAAGGAAATAAAAAATGAAATCCACACTTACTGGGTAAAGGAATTGATTCGTGATAACCTAAAAAAATAATCAATGACATAGATTGTGAGTGAAATGTGCCACATTGAAAGTTATCATTAAAGAGTGGAATAAAATTTATGCATTCTTTGAAATGAATTCAATGCGAATAACATTTTTAAACAGGTAAAATTAAATTCAAATGTAGAAAATATCTCCTTTAAATGATAAATACCATTTACGTAGAGGCTGTTATTGTCCAGTGAATATGTTCCTAAGGTGGAGATGCTCTTTGTGTTGTCTCTGAACTCGTGGTACACAGTAACTTTATCAACCTCCTGAGCAGTCGAATCATTTCTGAATGTGCAGATTGCATACACACTGGTGTTGCGATCATTTGCCAGGCTGTTAGGACAAAATGCATTAGAGAGTTTAACTGAGAAGCAAAGTTGTACTGAAAATATTATTGGTCACTGTAATTGGTATTGATATCCTCACCAATACGGCATATACTTCAATAAAGTTGCAAACATGCTCTTATCAGTAATTAAAATAATTCCCAATTAACACTGTTCTCAAAAGTCATATTTGAGTGCATGCCCTCCATCACTGAGTACCAGACTAAGCAAAATGTCAAAGAGCTGGAAGGGGAAAAATTAAAGGAAACAGTCCTGTGGCTAAACTTCAAATGCTAATTGGGTGAACAAATGATGATGATTGAAATGCATCAATGTAAAACAAATCTGTCACTGAATATTTCTTTGTGAGTGTAACGTTGTACAACTACTAGCCATTTTAAACTTGTTCATAATTTCAGACATAAGTACGATCTAACCCTGCGCAATACAGCTGATTTCAATTAATCTTCACCTAAATTATCAATACATACACAAACAAAAATCACTCACCTGAAGGAAACAGTTTTGCAACTTGAAAATGTTGCATTAATTTTGCTCCTGTTGAACAGGTCAGTGAGCTGCAACAAATTCACATTTGCAGTGTTAGAGGGAAACATTCACAATGATAGTAAAAATATTTCTGCTAATTGTTTCCTTCAGTCAATATCACACCCTAAACCTATCTGAAAAGTAATAGTTACTGGTATAATACTGTAGTCTCTTAGTTACCTGGTGAGAAATTATATTTGCTGCAGATTTATACAGCAAGGAGCTGGAATCCTGTAGACTTTGTGTAAACTGTAAGTTAGTGATAACAAAGGTCACATTGAATTCAATGGATTTCTCTTCCTGGCTTGGAGTTTGTGTTGTTGTCACTGCTGGTGAGATTGCTAACAGGAGACATAAGGAGAACATTAGTCTAAGAATATATGAACATTTCCCGATGATAATCATCTGTATTACAGCAAAAATACACAAATGTATAGGAAAAAATCCAAATAACAATGTTCCAGACAAGCAGGAGAAGTTCTTGAAATGTTGACTGATATTCTTGTTCATTGGAGGACCCAGAACTTTCTACTGCATGATGTGAGTGGGTAATAAGCCTGCGGTCATCAGAGATCACGGAATGAATTGGTTATCTCGTGGTGGACTGAGTCTTATCGTGGGTTCTTAGATTAGTGTTGCAGGTCTATTTGCAAGAATTATTCGCTGCTCCTTTTGTAGTTCATGATAGCTCTAATATAAGGCATTAATATTCCTCACTTCAATGACATTGGATGCAAGGCTACACACAGAACCTTAGTTTGTGCCTTCAAAGAATTCTCAATTTCAGAATTTAACTAAGTCAGTAAACAGACAAAGAATAATGTACAAGGACTTTATGGAAAACAAAGCATCCCTGATAAGGTAGATTGAGTTGACAATATGTCAAGTCATTCGTAAAACTTTTGCTCTCTTTTTAACTCAAGAATATAAAGAAACATTAAAGGGAATAAAAAATGAAATCCACACTTACTGGGTAAAGGAATTGATTCGTGATAACCTAAAAAAAAAATCAATGACATAGATTGTGAGTGAAAGTTATCATTAAAGAGTGGAATAAATTTTATGCATTCTTTGAAATGAATTCAATGTGAATAACATTTTTAAACAGGTAAAATTAAATTCAAATGGAGAAAATATCTCCTTTAAATGATAAATACCATTTACGTAGAGGCTGTTATTGTCCAGTGAATATGTTCCTAAGGTGGAGATGCTCTTTGTGTTGTCTCTGAACTCGTGGTACACGGTAACTTTACCAACCTCCTGAGCAGTCGAATCATTTCTGAATGTGCAGATTGCATACACACTGGTGTTGCGATCATTTGCCAGGCTGTTCGGACAAAATGCATTAGAGATTTTAACTGAGAAGCAAAGTTGTCCTGAAAATATTATTGGTCACTGTAATTGGTATTGATATCTTCACCAATACTGCATATACTTCAATAAAGTTGCAAACATGCTCTTATCAGTAATTAAAATAATTCCCAATTAACACTGTTCTCAAAAGTCATATTTGAGTGCATGCCCTCCATCACTGAGTACCAGACTAAGCAAAATGTCAAAGAGCTGGAAGGGGAAAAATTAAAGGAAACAGTCCTATGGCTAAACTTCAAATGCTAATTGGGTGAACAAATGATGATGATTGAAATGCATCAATGTATAACAAATCTGTCACTGAATATTTCTTTGTGAGTGTAACGTTGTACAACTACTAGCCATTTTAAACTTGTTCATAATTTCAGACATAAGTACTATCTAACCCTGCGCAATACAGATGATTTCAATTAATCTTCACATAAATTATCAATACATACACAAAAAAAAATCACTCACCTGAAGGAAACAGTTTTGCAACTTGAAAATGTTGCATTAATTTTGCTCCTATTGAACAGGTCAGTGAGCTGCAACAAATTCACATTTGCAGTGTTAGAGGGAAACATTCACAATGATAGTAAAAATATTTCTGCTAATTGTTTCCTTCAGTCAATATCACATCCTAAACCTATCTGAAAAGTAATAGTTACTGGTATAATACTGTAGTCTCTTTGTTACCTGGTGAGAAATTATATTTGCTGCAGATTTATACAGCAAGGAGCTGGAATCCTGCAGACTTTGTGTGAACTGTAAGTTAGTGATAACAAAGGTCACATTGAATTCAATGGATTTCTCTTCCTGGCTTGGAGTTTGTGTTGTTGTCACTGCTGGTGAGATTGCTAACAGGAGACATAAGGAGAACATTAGTCTAAGAACATACGAATATTTCCCTATGATAATCATTTGTATTACAGCAAAAATACACAAATGTCCAGGAGAAAATCCAAACAACAATGTTCCAGACAAGCAGGAGAAGTTCTTGAAATGTTGACTGATATGCTTGTTCATTGGAGAGCCCAGAACTTTCTACTGCATGATGTGAGTGAGTAATAAGCCTGCGGTCATCAGAGATCACGGAATGAATTGTTTATCTAGTGGTGGACTGAGTCTTATCATGGGCTCTTAGATTAGTGTTGCAGGTCTATTTGCAAGAATTATTCGCTTCTCCTTTTGTCGTTCATGATAGCTTTAATATCAGGCATTAATATTCCTCACTTCAATGACATTGGATGCAAGGCTACACACAGAACCTTAGTTTGTGCCTTCAAAGAATTCTCAATTTCAGAATTTAACTAAGTCAGTAAACAGACAAAGAATAATGTACAAGGACTATATGGAAAACAAAGCATCCCTGATAAGGTAGATTGAGTTGACAATATGTCAAGTCATTCGTAAAAATTTTGCTCTCTTTTTAACTCAAGAATATAAAGAAACATTAAAGGGAATAAAAAATGAAATCCACACTTACTGGGTAAAGGAATTGATTCGTGATAACCTAAAAAAAAATCAATGACATAGATTGTGAGTGAAATGTGCCACATTGAAAGTTATCGTTAAAGAGTGGAATAAATGTTATGCATTCTTTGAAATGAATTCAATGTGAATAACATTTTTAAACAGGTAAAATTAAATTCAAATGGAGAAAATATCTCCTTTAAATGATAAATACCATTTACGTAGAGGCTGTTATTGTCCAGTGAATATGTTCCTAAGGTGGAGATGCTCTTTGTGTTGTCTCTGAACTCGTGGTACACAGTAACTTTATCAACCTCCTGAGCAGTCGAATCATTTCTGAATGTGCAGATTGCATACACACTGGTGTTGCGATCATTTGCCAGGCTGTTAGGACAAAATGCATTAGAGAGTTTAACTGAGAAGCAAAGTTGTACTGAAAATATTATTGGTCACTGTAATTGGTATTGATATCCTCACCAATACGGCATATACTTCAATAAAGTTGCAAACATGCTCTTATCAGTAATTAAAATAATTCCCAATTAACACTGTTCTCAAAAGTCATATTTGAGTGCATGCCCTCCATCACTGAGTACCAGACTAAGCAAAATGTCAAAGAGCTGGAAGGGGAAAAATTAAAGGAAACAGTCCTGTGGCTAAACTTCAAATGCTAATTGGGTGAACAAATGATGATGATTGAAATGCATCAATGTAAAACAAATCTGTCACTGAATATTTCTTTGTGAGTGTAACGTTGTACAACTACTAGCCATTTTAAACTTGTTCATAATTTCAGACATAAGTACGATCTAACCCTGCGCAATACAGCTGATTTCAATTAATCTTCACCTAAATTATCAATACATACACAAACAAAAATCACTCACCTGAAGGAAACAGTTTTGCAACTTGAAAATGTTGCATTAATTTTGCTCCTGTTGAACAGGTCAGTGAGCTGCAACAAATTCACATTTGCAGTGTTAGAGGGAAACATTCACAATGATAGTAAAAATATTTCTGCTAATTGTTTCCTTCAGTCAATATCACACCCTAAACCTATCTGAAAAGTAATAGTTACTGGTATAATACTGTAGTCTCTTAGTTACCTGGTGAGAAATTATATTTGCTGCAGATTTATACAGCAAGGAGCTGGAATCCTGTAGACTTTGTGTAAACTGTAAGTTAGTGATAACAAAGGTCACATTGAATTCAATGGATTTCTCTTCCTGGCTTGGAGTTTGTGTTGTTGTCACTGCTGGTGAGATTGCTAACAGGAGACATAAGGAGAACATTAGTCTAAGAATATATGAACATTTCCCGATGATAATCATCTGTATTACAGCAAAAATACACAAATGTATAGGAAAAAATCCAAATAACAATGTTCCAGACAAGCAGGAGAAGTTCTTGAAATGTTGACTGATATTCTTGTTCATTGGAGGACCCAGAACTTTCTACTGCATGATGTGAGTGGGTAATAAGCCTGCGGTCATCAGAGATCACGGAATGAATTGGTTATCTCGTGGTGGACTGAGTCTTATCGTGGGTTCTTAGATTAGTGTTGCAGGTCTATTTGCAAGAATTATTCGCTGCTCCTTTTGTAGTTCATGATAGCTCTAATATAAGGCATTAATATTCCTCACTTCAATGACATTGGATGCAAGGCTACACACAGAACCTTAGTTTGTGCCTTCAAAGAATTCTCAATTTCAGAATTTAACTAAGTCAGTAAACAGACAAAGAATAATGTACAAGGACTTTATGGAAAACAAAGCATCCCTGATAAGGTAGATTGAGTTGACAATATGTCAAGTCATTCGTAAAACTTTTGCTCTCTTTTTAACTCAAGAATATAAAGAAACATTAAAGGGAATAAAAAATGAAATCCACACTTACTGGGTAAAGGAATTGATTCGTGATAACCTAAAAAAAAAATCAATGACATAGATTGTGAGTGAAAGTTATCATTAAAGAGTGGAATAAATTTTATGCATTCTTTGAAATGAATTCAATGTGAATAACATTTTTAAACAGGTAAAATTAAATTCAAATGGAGAAAATATCTCCTTTAAATGATAAATACCATTTACGTAGAGGCTGTTATTGTCCAGTGAATATGTTCCTAAGGTGGAGATGCTCTTTGTGTTGTCTCTGAACTCGTGGTACACGGTAACTTTACCAACCTCCTGAGCAGTCGAATCATTTCTGAATGTGCAGATTGCATACACACTGGTGTTGCGATCATTTGCCAGGCTGTTCGGACAAAATGCATTAGAGATTTTAACTGAGAAGCAAAGTTGTCCTGAAAATATTATTGGTCACTGTAATTGGTATTGATATCTTCACCAATACTGCATATACTTCAATAAAGTTGCAAACATGCTCTTATCAGTAATTAAAATAATTCCCAATTAACACTGTTCTCAAAAGTCATATTTGAGTGCATGCCCTCCATCACTGAGTACCAGACTAAGCAAAATGTCAAAGAGCTGGAAGGGGAAAAATTAAAGGAAACAGTCCTATGGCTAAACTTCAAATGCTAATTGGGTGAACAAATGATGATGATTGAAATGCATCAATGTATAACAAATCTGTCACTGAATATTTCTTTGTGAGTGTAACGTTGTACAACTACTAGCCATTTTAAACTTGTTCATAATTTCAGACATAAGTACTATCTAACCCTGCGCAATACAGCTGATTTCAATTAATCTTCACATAAATTATCAATACATACACAAAAAAAAATCACTCACCTGAAGGAAACAGTTTTGCAACTTGAAAATGTTGCATTAATTTTGCTCCTATTGAACAGGTCAGTGAGCTGCAACAAATTCACATTTGCAGTGTTAGAGGGAAACATTCACAATGATAGTAAAAATATTTCTGCTAATTGTTTCCTTCAGTCAATATCACATCCTAAACCTATCTGAAAAGTAATAGTTACTGGTATAATACTGTAGTCTCTTTGTTACCTGGTGAGAAATTATATTTGCTGCAGATTTATACAGCAAGGAGCTGGAATCCTGCAGACTTTGTGTGAACTGTAAGTTAGTGATAACAAAGGTCACATTGAATTCAATGGATTTCTCTTCCTGGCTTGGAGTTTGTGTTGTTGTCACTGCTGGTGAGATTGCTAACAGGAGACATAAGGAGAACATTAGTCTAAGAACATACGAATATTTCCCTATGATAATCATTTGTATTACAGCAAAAATACACAAATGTCCAGGAGAAAATCCAAACAACAATGTTCCAGACAAGCAGGAGAAGTTCTTGAAATGTTGACTGATATGCTTGTTCATTGGAGAGCCCAGAACTTTCTACTGCATGATGTGAGTGAGTAATAAGCCTGCGGTCATCAGAGATCACGGAATGAATTGTTTATCTAGTGGTGGACTGAGTCTTATCATGGGCTCTTAGATTAGTGTTGCAGGTCTATTTGCAAGAATTATTCGCTTCTCCTTTTGTCGTTCATGATAGCTTTAATATCAGGCATTAATATTCCTCACTTCAATGACATTGGATGCAAGGCTACACACAGAACCTTAGTTTGTGCCTTCAAAGAATTCTCAATTTCAGAATTTAACTAAGTCAGTAAACAGACAAAGAATAATGTACAAGGACTATATGGAAAACAAAGCATCCCTGATAAGGTAGATTGAGTTGACAATATGTCAAGTCATTCGTAAAAATTTTGCTCTCTTTTTAACTCAAGAATATAAAGAAACATTAAAGGGAATAAAAAATGAAATCCACACTTACTGGGTAAAGGAATTGATTCGTGATAACCTAAAAAAAAATCAATGACATAGATTGTGAGTGAAATGTGCCACATTGAAAGTTATCGTTAAAGAGTGGAATAAATGTTATGCATTCTTTGAAATGAATTCAATGTGAATAACATTTTTAAACAGGTAAAATTAAATTCAAATGGAGAAAATATCTCCTTTAAATGATAAATACCATTTACGTAGAGGCTGTTATTGTCCAGTGAATATGTTCCTAAGGTGGAGATGCTCTTTGTGTTGTCTCTGAACTCGTGGTACACAGTAACTTTATCAACCTCCTGAGCAGTCGAATCATTTCTGAATGTGCAGATTGCATACACACTGGTGTTGCGATCATTTGCCAGGCTGTTAGGACAAAATGCATTAGAGAGTTTAACTGAGAAGCAAAGTTGTACTGAAAATATTATTGGTCACTGTAATTGGTATTGATATCCTCACCAATACGGCATATACTTCAATAAAGTTGCAAACATGCTCTTATCAGTAATTAAAATAATTCCCAATTAACACTGTTCTCAAAAGTCATATTTGAGTGCATGCCCTCCATCACTGAGTACCAGACTAAGCAAAATGTCAAAGAGCTGGAAGGGGAAAAATTAAAGGAAACAGTCCTGTGGCTAAACTTCAAATGCTAATTGGGTGAACAAATGATGATGATTGAAATGCATCAATGTAAAACAAATCTGTCACTGAATATTTCTTTGTGAGTGTAACGTTGTACAACTACTAGCCATTTTAAACTTGTTCATAATTTCAGACATAAGTACGATCTAACCCTGCGCAATACAGCTGATTTCAATTAATCTTCACCTAAATTATCAATACATACACAAACAAAAATCACTCACCTGAAGGAAACAGTTTTGCAACTTGAAAATGTTGCATTAATTTTGCTCCTGTTGAACAGGTCAGTGAGCTGCAACAAATTCACATTTGCAGTGTTAGAGGGAAACATTCACAATGATAGTAAAAATATTTCTGCTAATTGTTTCCTTCAGTCAATATCACACCCTAAACCTATCTGAAAAGTAATAGTTACTGGTATAATACTGTAGTCTCTTAGTTACCTGGTGAGAAATTATATTTGCTGCAGATTTATACAGCAAGGAGCTGGAATCCTGTAGACTTTGTGTAAACTGTAAGTTAGTGATAACAAAGGTCACATTGAATTCAATGGATTTCTCTTCCTGGCTTGGAGTTTGTGTTGTTGTCACTGCTGGTGAGATTGCTAACAGGAGACATAAGGAGAACATTAGTCTAAGAATATATGAACATTTCCCGATGATAATCATCTGTATTACAGCAAAAATACACAAATGTATAGGAAAAAATCCAAATAACAATGTTCCAGACAAGCAGGAGAAGTTCTTGAAATGTTGACTGATATTCTTGTTCATTGGAGGACCCAGAACTTTCTACTGCATGATGTGAGTGGGTAATAAGCCTGCGGTCATCAGAGATCACGGAATGAATTGGTTATCTCGTGGTGGACTGAGTCTTATCGTGGGTTCTTAGATTAGTGTTGCAGGTCTATTTGCAAGAATTATTCGCTGCTCCTTTTGTAGTTCATGATAGCTCTAATATAAGGCATTAATATTCCTCACTTCAATGACATTGGATGCAAGGCTACACACAGAACCTTAGTTTGTGCCTTCAAAGAATTCTCAATTTCAGAATTTAACTAAGTCAGTAAACAGACAAAGAATAATGTACAAGGACTTTATGGAAAACAAAGCATCCCTGATAAGGTAGATTGAGTTGACAATATGTCAAGTCATTCGTAAAACTTTTGCTCTCTTTTTAACTCAAGAATATAAAGAAACATTAAAGGGAATAAAAAATGAAATCCACACTTACTGGGTAAAGGAATTGATTCGTGATAACCTAAAAAAAAAATCAATGACATAGATTGTGAGTGAAAGTTATCATTAAAGAGTGGAATAAATTTTATGCATTCTTTGAAATGAATTCAATGTGAATAACATTTTTAAACAGGTAAAATTAAATTCAAATGGAGAAAATATCTCCTTTAAATGATAAATACCATTTACGTAGAGGCTGTTATTGTCCAGTGAATATGTTCCTAAGGTGGAGATGCTCTTTGTGTTGTCTCTGAACTCGTGGTACACGGTAACTTTACCAACCTCCTGAGCAGTCGAATCATTTCTGAATGTGCAGATTGCATACACACTGGTGTTGCGATCATTTGCCAGGCTGTTCGGACAAAATGCATTAGAGATTTTAACTGAGAAGCAAAGTTGTCCTGAAAATATTATTGGTCACTGTAATTGGTATTGATATCTTCACCAATACTGCATATACTTCAATAAAGTTGCAAACATGCTCTTATCAGTAATTAAAATAATTCCCAATTAACACTGTTCTCAAAAGTCATATTTGAGTGCATGCCCTCCATCACTGAGTACCAGACTAAGCAAAATGTCAAAGAGCTGGAAGGGGAAAAATTAAAGGAAACAGTCCTATGGCTAAACTTCAAATGCTAATTGGGTGAACAAATGATGATGATTGAAATGCATCAATGTATAACAAATCTGTCACTGAATATTTCTTTGTGAGTGTAACGTTGTACAACTACTAGCCATTTTAAACTTGTTCATAATTTCAGACATAAGTACTATCTAACCCTGCGCAATACAGCTGATTTCAATTAATCTTCACATAAATTATCAATACATACACAAAAAAAAATCACTCACCTGAAGGAAACAGTTTTGCAACTTGAAAATGTTGCATTAATTTTGCTCCTATTGAACAGGTCAGTGAGCTGCAACAAATTCACATTTGCAGTGTTAGAGGGAAACATTCACAATGATAGTAAAAATATTTCTGCTAATTGTTTCCTTCAGTCAATATCACATCCTAAACCTATCTGAAAAGTAATAGTTACTGGTATAATACTGTAGTCTCTTTGTTACCTGGTGAGAAATTATATTTGCTGCAGATTTATACAGCAAGGAGCTGGAATCCTGCAGACTTTGTGTGAACTGTAAGTTAGTGATAACAAAGGTCACATTGAATTCAATGGATTTCTCTTCCTGGCTTGGAGTTTGTGTTGTTGTCACTGCTGGTGAGATTGCTAACAGGAGACATAAGGAGAACATTAGTCTAAGAACATACGAATATTTCCCTATGATAATCATTTGTATTACAGCAAAAATACACAAATGTCCAGGAGAAAATCCAAACAACAATGTTCCAGACAAGCAGGAGAAGTTCTTGAAATGTTGACTGATATGCTTGTTCATTGGAGAGCCCAGAACTTTCTACTGCATGATGTGAGTGAGTAATAAGCCTGCGGTCATCAGAGATCACGGAATGAATTGTTTATCTAGTGGTGGACTGAGTCTTATCATGGGCTCTTAGATTAGTGTTGCAGGTCTATTTGCAAGAATTATTCGCTTCTCCTTTTGTCGTTCATGATAGCTTTAATATCAGGCATTAATATTCCTCACTTCAATGACATTGGATGCAAGGCTACACACAGAACCTTAGTTTGTGCCTTCAAAGAATTCTCAATTTCAGAATTTAACTAAGTCAGTAAACAGACAAAGAATAATGTACAAGGACTATATGGAAAACAAAGCATCCCTGATAAGGTAGATTGAGTTGACAATATGTCAAGTCATTCGTAAAAATTTTGCTCTCTTTTTAACTCAAGAATATAAAGAAACATTAAAGGGAATAAAAAATGAAATCCACACTTACTGGGTAAAGGAATTGATTCGTGATAACCTAAAAAAAAATCAATGACATAGATTGTGAGTGAAATGTGCCACATTGAAAGTTATCGTTAAAGAGTGGAATAAATGTTATGCATTCTTTGAAATGAATTCAATGTGAATAACATTTTTAAACAGGTAAAATTAAATTCAAATGGAGAAAATATCTCCTTTAAATGATAAATACCATTTACGTAGAGGCTGTTATTGTCCAGTGAATATGTTCCTAAGGTGGAGATGCTCTTTGTGTTGTCTCTGAACTCGTGGTACACAGTAACTTTATCAACCTCCTGAGCAGTCGAATCATTTCTGAATGTGCAGATTGCATACACACTGGTGTTGCTAACATTTGCCAGGCTGTTAGGACAAAATGCATTGGAGAGTTTAACTAAGAAGCAAAGTTGGTCTGAAAGTATTATTGGTCACTCTAATTAGCATTGATATCCTCACCAATACTGCATATACTTCAATAAAGTTGCAAATATCCTCTTAACAGTAATAAAAATAATTCCCAATTAACACTGTTCTCAAAAGTCATGTTTGAGTGCATGCCCTCCATCACTGAGTACCAGAGTAAGCAAAGGACTGAATTTTATTCAGGCACTGCGCACCGCGGCGCGCCTTTGAACTCGGCGGGTTGCCCCCATTCAGCGGCCGCCGAGGAGCCCCTGCGATCTTTCGCAAGGGGGCTCATTTAAATAGTGAGGTCAGTGCGCCCACCCCTGATGACGTGTTGGGGTGGCCTCCACATCCCTTCCAACGGTGTCCGATGCCACTCTCCTGGTGCAGGCGCCATCTTTAAAGGACTTTAAGCCCTTATAAGTACTTTAAATTTTTAAACGGGCAGCAGTATTAAATTTTTATTAAACAATACAAAATATGTTGATGGCCCTTCCCTAACCCTGCAATGGTCATTTCAATGCCTTAAATGACCAAAACATTCCTTTCTCCCGACCCGAACTTTACCCCCCTAAACTTATAACATTTGGCCACAACCCCTTCCCACCATCCCCACATCCAATACAAATTGAGTTCCCCGCTCCTCCACCACCCCGCCCTCAAAATTTTATTAATCCCCCTCCTCCACAAGGTTCTCGCCTCGGCACTCTTTGTGGAGTTCTGAAGGCACACGAAGGCGGTAAAATCAGCGTGGGACGGCAGGTAAGTTCATTTGAAAATAATTACTGCCAATTTAAATATTCAACTCAAGGGCCCGCCACCAGGTGGCAGGGAGGCCACACTGAGGTTCCCCCGCTGCCGGTAATATGCGGTGGGTCCTTCTCAACATCATGGGACAAGGCTGGAATCTCCCCGCAACATTTTACCGTTCTCCGTGCCCCGAATGGCGGCGTTGAGGGGCAGGCAAAGTTCAGCCCAAAATGTCTAAGAGCTGGCAGAGGAAAGGGAAAAGGAAACAGTCCTATGGTTAAACTTCAAATGCTAATTCGGTGAAGTAATGATGATGATTGAAATGCATCAATGTAAAACAAATCTGCCACTGAATATTTCTTCGTGAGTGTAATGTTGTACAACTACTAGCCATTTTAAACTTGTTCATAATTTCAGACATAAGTACTATCTCACCCTGCGCAATGCAGCTTCTTGTTTTCAATTAATCTTCACATAAATTATCAATACATACACAAAAAAATCACTCACCTGAAGGAAACAGTTTTGCAACTTGAAAATGTTGCATTAATTTTGCTCCTATTGAACAGGTCAGTGAGCTGCAACAAATTCACATTTGCAGTGTTAGAGGGAAACGTTCACAATGATAGTAAAAATATTTCTGCTAATTGTTTTCTTTAGTCAACATCACACCCTAAACCTATCTGAAAAGTAATAGTTACTGTTATAATACTGTAATATCTTTGTTACCTGGTGAGAAATAATATCTGCTGCAGATTTATACAGCAAGGAGCTGGAATCCTGTAGACTTTGGGTAAACTGTAAGTTAGTGACAACAAAGGTCACATTGAATTCAATGGATTTCTCTTCCACGCTTGGAGTTTGTGTTGTTGTCACTGCTGGTGAGATTGCTAACAGGAGACATAAGGAGAACATTAGTCTAAGAATATACGAACATTTCCTGATGATAATCATCTGTATTACAGCCAAATACACAAAAGTCTAGGAAAAAATCCAAACAACAATGTTGCAGACAAGCAGGAGAAGTTCTTGAAATGTTGACTGATATGCTTCCTCATTGGAGGGCCCAAAACTTCTACTGCATGATGTGAGTGGGTAATAAGCCTGCGGTCATCAGAGATCACGGAATGAATTGTTTCTCTAGTGGTGGACTGAGTCTTATCGTGGGCTCTTAGATTAGTGTTGCAGGTCTATTTGCAAGAATTATTCGCTGCTCCTTTTGTAGTTCACGATAGCTTTAATATCAGGCATTAATATTCCTCACTTCAATGACATTGGATGCAAGACTACACACAGAACTTTAGTTTGTGCCTTCAAAGAATTCTTAATTCCTGAATTTAACTAAGTCAGTAAACAGACTAAGAATGATGCACATGGACTATATGGGAAACAGTGCATTCCCAATAAGGTAGCTTGAATTGACAATACATCAAGTTATTCGTAAAAATTTTGCTCTTTTTAGCCCATAAATAAAAAGAAAGATTAAAGGGAAAAGAAAGCGACCGTACTTACTGGGTAAAGGAATTGATTCGTGATAACCTAAAATAAAACAATTACATGTGTTGTGAGTGAATTGTGCCACATGGAAAGTTATGATTAGAGAGTGGAATATAATTTATGCGTTGTTTGAAATGAACTAAATTCAATGTGAATAACATATTTAAACAGGTAAAATGAAATTCACATGTACAGAATATCTCCTTTAAATGATAAATACCATTTACGTAGAGGCTGTTATTGTCCAGTGAATAATTTCCTAAGATGGAGATGCTCTTTGTCTTGTCACTGAACTCGTGGTACACAGTAACTTTATCAACCTCCTGTGCAGTAGAATCATTTCTGAATGTGAAGATTGCATACACACTGGTATTTCCATCATTTGCCAGGCTGTTAAAACAAATGCATTAAGGAGATTAAGTAAATGGCAAATATTGTTCTGAAAAGATTATTGGTTCCTGACCAATCCTCCCAACATTGTATTTAATTCAATAAAAGTAACAATTATCCTTTATGCCAGTAATTAAATTAAATCCCTGTTAATCATTATCCTCAATATTTGATACATAGGTACCTGCTCTCCACCACTGCGGCTCAAGGAAAATTAAATGTCAAAATACAGAAGAGCAAATGATGAAGGAAACTGTTCTGTGACCATTATTTCAAAAGTCATTTGTGTGATAGTGTTACAAATGATTCCATTTTTTTGATAAAATGTTTTTTGATGATTTTGGTTTTAAAACTGAAAAGCATTCCATCGATGCTTTAACTTTGTGTTTTTTTAAAAACAGGTCATCAGAAGGTCTTTTGGACTGAACTTGAAAAGAAACATTTACTGGAAGAATCAAGGCGTGCTAAAAACAAGCCCTTACTTGAAGGCGCCTATCTTCAGATAATTACCGGCAGGGGTTTTTTGACTTGGGGAAAGATGTTTACAAGGGAGTGACATGTCAAGATTTATAGGGGTCAGGAGGCTTGTCTCCTGAGATGTTTTTGATTTCACTTTGGACAGTCAGTTGGGATATGGACAATGGTTTGAAAAGACAGTTGGAAAAAACTGCTGTCCACTCAGGTTGCACGGGCAGTGTGAAATCGTGCCACTCAAAGTACTGGTGCCATATTTAAAGGGCTGCCAGCACTCTGTCAATTTGATCAATCCTCAAAGACAGCATGTATTGGAGCCCCGAAGAACAAGGCAGCACAAGGAATGGCTGAAGGATGTTCCAGGGTTGTCCCATGGTTCAGTGATGCCTTCCTGCAGGTTCTCCTCCAGGCTGCTCAGGCAAGGAGGGAGGTCCTCTTCCCCAGAGAAGGGAGGAGGAAACCGGCCTGCCCGATGCAGCAAGCCTGGACAGAGATCGCAGAGGAGGACAGGAGCCCTGAGATCATCCCTCGAATATGGCTGCAGTGCCACAAGTGGGTTGATGACTTCATGCAATCCACCAAGGTGAGTGCAAGAAACATTTGCTTATCTTACATGTGACTACATGTAAATGTGCGATTGCTAGAAAGGCCATGCCCACCCAATTACTGGCAATGGCCAGGCAGCAGCATTCCCCGTCAGTGGTATGTCAGCCTTTCTGTGAAAGGCCCCGGTCAGTCAGAGATGACTCCTGCACTGAGTGGCTGCATACTGGATGCATTTCTGTAGCACCATCATGGATAGTCAGGGTGCCACCAGCATAGGCGTGGTGTGTATCTTTGGTGGGTGACTAACAATGAACAGTCTGTGCCCGCAGGAGAAGAGTGCGCAAAACTTGAAAGGGCCAAGGCAGGTGGCTGCGTCCCTTACCTTGCCATCCTGACGCAGATGGAGGAGGAGGCTCTGGAGCTTGGAGGCCAGAATGCAGGCTAGAGAGTGAGTGGCCTAATGGATGGGCACAGGAGAGCCTCTGGCAAACACAAGGCATAGTGCTCCTTTGTCCACTACTGGTCACATGGAGCTCCACATTGGGAATGCTGTGAAGGACGTGATGGTATGTGCATTACCCTCTAATCATTCTTCTCTCTTGCGCAGGTCAAAGACAAAAGCAACCAGCTGCAGTGACTGGAGGACAGCCATCCGCCTCGGAGGAGGACCTCAGAGGGTGCACCATCACATCATTTCCCCACACTCTCCACCACTGCAGATTCTCTAACATTGGTGGGTATCTGTTCATGTGCAGATTCTAGATCACAACCTGGTGAGCACACCACAGATGCGCCCAAGCAGTTGACAGAGGCTGTGACAACCGAGACCACTGACACTTGGAGGATTGTGGAAGGCCCGGGCGATGCTGAGTTTCAGGCTGTTAACATGCTCCTGAAGTGTTCACAAGGTGTAGCTGTAGCGTGAGGTGTGGGAACATCTGGCAGAGCTTCCAGAGGCTATGCACACACAAGCGCAGACGATAGAGAGGTCCATCCAGGCCATGAATGCCGCCATGTCTCTGGCTTGTATGCGCTTGGCTTCCTCCATGGAGAGAGTTGCCAGAGGACAACCATCAAGGTCATCGTAAGCCACGAGACATTGAGGTCAGCAGCCTGCCTCCACCACAGCTGACAGCAGAGAGGGAACACCATGTAGAGCACATGGTTAATTTAAGATTTAAGAAGAGCCCCTAGCTGCACTTGGGGTTCACGGGTTTGTTTTTTGCTCATGTGTGCTGCCTTGCAATATTTCTCTTTTCCAATAAATGTGGAATGTTGCAAGGCAAGAGGAATCCTTCCATTTCTTGCAGGTCACTGGGCCTTCAGCTGTAGCCTGGCTCCCTCAAAGGGTGTGATGGGAAGGACTATATCATGCGAGGTCAATGCAATCCTCGTGCCACTGTTTAATGTCTTAATCGATGCAGGTAAATGGTAAGGGCAATCAAGGAAATGCCAACAGGGCTGCAGAAGGCTGTAGCTTTATTAGATTGCATGGATCAGTCAGTAAGGAGCATCTGAAACGTGCCTGTATTGGTGTGTTGAGAGACTCCCTTGCACGTATCTCATGATGCCTTGCCTGCTGCTCCTGTGGTTCTTCCTCATTCAGTGCCTGGTCAGCATCTTCCTCCATATCTTCATCCTTGGAGGAGGCATTGTCCTGCATGATATCCTCAAAGCTTCTCCCCTCTGTAGTGCTAGGTTATGCAAAGCAGAGCACACAACCACGATACATGAGACCCTTGCTGGGGCATACTGAAGGCCTCCACTGGATCTATTTAGGCATCTGAAATGCATTTTCAGAAGGCCAATGGCCTGCTGAATGGTCACTCGAGTTGGCCCTTGGCAGGTGTTGTACCTCTCCTCTGCATCAGTGCCCGGGTTCCTCACAGGTGTCAATAGCCATTTCTTCAGTGGGTACCCCTTATCACCCAATATCCATCTTTGAAGGTGCACGGGGGCCTGCAAAGGTCTGGTTCCTGAGATTGCCTTAGTTTGTAGGCATCTTGCCTGCTTCCCAGGTACCCTGCGCACACCTGAAGGAACCATTTGAAATAGTTGCAAACCATTGAAGTAGTGGAAACCCTGCCTGTTGATGAAGCCTGGTCTGTGGGAGCCTTGATGCCCACATGTGTACAGTTGATGACACCGTGCACCAAAGCAAACCCAGCGACGGCCGCGAATCCAATGGCCCTCTCGGTTTGACCTTCTGGGTCGGTACGAAGGTGTGTATTGGCTGGCCCTCTTGAAGATGGCATTGGTGACCATCTTGATACAGCAACAAGTCACAGACTGAGATATTCCTCACATATCTCCAGAGCATCCCTGGAATGATCCTGATGCATAGAAATTCAGTGCCACGATGACCTTCAGCATCACAGGCACTTTGTGGCCACCACTTCCCATAGGGTTTAGCTCTTCCTCCACGATGGCACACAGGTCTGAGTCATAGAGTCATAGAGTTATACAGCACAGAAACAGGCCCTTTGGCCCATCATATCTGTGCCAGCCATCAAGCACCTAACTATTCTAGTCCCATTTTCCAGCACTTGGCCCATAGCTTTGTATGCTATGGCATTTCAAGTGCTCATCTAAATACTTCTTAAATTTTGTGATGGTTCCTACCTCTACCAACACTTCAGGCAGTGTGGTCCAGATTCCAACCACCCTCTGGGTGAAAAAATGTTTCCTCAAAACCCCTCTAAACCTCCTTCCCCTTACCTTAAATCTATGCCCCCTGGTTATTGACCCCTCCGCTAAGGGAAAAAAGTCTCTTCCTATCTAACCTATCAATGCCCCTCATAATTTTGTATACCTCACTCATGTCCCCCTTTATCCTTCTCTGTTCTAAGGAAAACAACCCTAGCCTTTTCAGTCTCTCTTCATAGCTGAAATGCTCCAGCCAAGGCAACATCCTGGTGAATCTCCTCTGCACCCTCTCCAGTGCAATCACATCCTTCCTATAGTGTGGTGCTCAGAACTGTACTCCAGCTGTGGCCTAACTAGCATTTTATACAGCTCCATCATAACCTCCTTGCTCTTATATTATATGCCTCAGCTAATAAAGGCAAGTATCCCATATGCCTTCCTAACCACCTTATCTACCTGTGCTGCTGCCTTCTATGGACAAGTACACCAAGGTCCCTCTGACCCGATTTACTTGCTAGTGTCCTACCATCCATTGTATATTCCCTTGCCTTGTAAGTCCTCCCAGAATGCATCACCTCACACTTCTCAGGATTAAATTCCATTTGCCACAGCTCCGCCCATCTTACCAGCCCATCTATATCATCCTGTAATCTAAGGCTTTTTATCTACTTTTAAGCCCGCTAAAACATTTAATACTTCCTCCCTTTCAATGTTAATATGTTCAAGTATATCGCAATCCCCCTCCCTGATCTCTACACCTACATCGTCGTTCTCCACAGTGAAAACAGATGAAAAGTAATCATTTAAAACCTCACCTATGTCCTCTGGTTTCACACACAGATTGGCACTTTGGTCCCTAATGGGCCGTATTCTTTCCCTGGATATCCTCTTGCCCTTAATATACTTATAAAACGTCTTAGGATTTTCCTGTATATTGACTGCCAATGTTTTTTCATGTCCCCTCTTCGCTCTCCTAATTACTTTTTTAAGTACCCCCCTTACAATTTCTATACTCCTCTAATGCCTCCTCTGTTTTCAGTGCTCCGAATCTGCCATAAGCCTCCTTTTGTTTCCTGATCCAATACTCTATATCCCTTGACATCCAGGGTTCCCCGGACTTGATGGTCCTACCCTTCACCTTAATGGGTATATGTTGGCTCTGAATGCTCACTATTTCCTCTTTGAATGACTCCCACTGGCCTTATGTAGACTTTCCTACAAGTCGCTGCTCCCAGTCCACTTTGGCCAGATCCTGTTTTATCAAATTGTAATCGGCCTTCCCCCAATTCAGTACCTTTATTTCTGGCCCGTCTTTGTCCTTTTCCATAACTACCTTAAATCTTAAAGAGTTATGGTCACTATCCCTGAAATGCTCCCCCATTGATACTTCTACCACTTGCCCAGCTTCATTCCCCAGCATTAGGTCCAGTACTGTCCCTTCTCTTGTAGGACTTTCTACGTACTGGCTCAAAAAGCTCTCCTGTATGCATTTTAAGAATTCTTCCTGCTTTAAGTCTTTTGCACTAAGGCTATCCCAGTTGATATTAGGTAAGTTGAAATCCCCTACTATTATTACCCTATTATTTTTACACCTCTCTGAGATTTGCCTACATATCTGTTCCTCTAGCTCTCCCTGACTGTTTGGAGGCCTGTAATACACGCCCAGCCAAGTGATTGCCCCCCTTTTGTTCTTAAGTTCTACCCATATGGCCTCATTTGAGGGACCTTCTAAAATATCATCCCTCCTTACTGCAGTAATTGACTCTTTGATCAACAGTGCAATACCACCTCCTCTTTTATCCCCTCCCCTATCACGCCTGAAGATTCTATACCCTGGAATATTGAGTTGCCAGTCCTGCTCCTCCCTCAGCCATGTCTCTATAATAGCAATAATATCATAATCCCATGTGCTAATCAATGCCCTCAATTCATCTGCCTTATTAGTAAGACTCCTTGCATTAAAGTATATGCAATCCAGCCTTGCATTTTTCACTTCTATATTTGTTTCTCTTCGATATTTGGCTGTGCCACACCCCCTACTGTACCTCCACTCTGTATCCCATCCCCCTGCCAAATTAGTCTGTGACCGCCTCCCTGGAGAAGTGCAGTCTTCGGCAACACTGCTTCTTCAACACTTGCAGGAAGATAAGCCTCTGATGGTAGACCCTCTCTGGTGGGTAACCTCTTCTGCTCACAAGAGGCTGGTTGCATGCCCCTTTGAGTCCTTCTCCTCTGTGCCCCCTCCGAGGCTGAAGCTCCTGGTGGCCCTCAGGTTGCTGCTGGCCTGCGGCCTGTGGTTGCAACTCTGTCCCTCTGCAGTGCTCCTCCTCATTGGAAGTCTTGATGCCTAAATGAATGAGTTGCATCAAAGATGGCTGCACTCAGTTTCCAGGGCCTCTCACCCCACTGCTCTATTCCGACATGGCACTCCTGCTGCTTTCCAGCACAATACCCTCCGGCCAGCCCAGCTTCCCTTTGGAATATCTAGTTGCGATGTAAAGACATTAGGCTTCCCTTCTGATGCCTTTCGTTGCAATATTAAAACTCCTCCCACCTCCCATCTGTCACCATGAGGTTGGTAAAATCCAACCCTATGTTTCTCTCACCTCATATGTTGCTTGACCTGCTGTTTTTGAAGCATTTTCTGTTATTATTTCAGATTTCCAGCATCCACAGTATTTTGCTTTCTTTTTATTTAGTCACAGAATATTTCTCTGCGAATGGTGCATTGTCCAGCTCCTAGCAATTGCGAACATTTTTAAATCGTTCATGATGTAACGAATGGTTCATCGTTCACCTTCTGACGCTTAAGCAATTTGGGTTTTTATTTTCAGTTAGACTTGTCACAAATTTTCAGTATATAACAGTGATTTCACTTACCTGAAGGAAACAACTTTGCAACTTGAAAATGTTGCATTAATTTTGCTCTTGTTGAAAAGGTCAGTGAGCTGCAATAAATTCACAATTGTAGTGTTAGTCAGAGAAGTTCTCCATGACAGTAAAAACATTTTTGTTAATTTTTTTATATTCAATGTTGCCCCACTAACTTATCTGGAAAGTAATAATTGTTAGTGTAATATATTTGTTACCTGGTGAGAGATACTATTTGATGCATAATTGTACAGTGAGGAACTGGAATCTTGTAGAGTTTGTGTAAACTCTAAGTTAGTGATAACAAAGGTCACGTTGAATTCAATGGACTTCACCTCCAGGCTTGGAGTTTTTGTTGTGATCACAGTTGGTGGTATTGCTATCAGGAGACATTAGGAGAACATTAGACTGAGAATACAATGGACATCAGCATTTCTATAGAATCACAGTATGGTACAGAACAGAAGGAAGCGATTTGGCCCATTGTGCCTATTTCAGCTCTTGGAAAGAACTGCCCAATTAGTCTAATTTCCCTGCCCTTTCCCCATAGATCTCCAATTTTTCCCCCTTCAAATATTTACCCAATTCCCTTTTGAATATTGCTATTGAAACTTTAATTACAATAATTCTTGTCTGGAGGCAAAATAAGCAAAAATGTGTAAATATTTACAATCTGCCTGTAAACTAACAGTACTGTAATTGCTTTAGTTCCTTCACAGGAGATAAGACACTTTGAAATTACCCCATTTCATAGAATTATAGAATGATACAGTGCAGAAGGCCATTTGGCCCATCATGGCTGTGCCAGCTCTTTGTTACAGCTGTCGGGCTGAATTTTACCTTAGGCAGACGGGAATTCGCCACCGACGTGAAGGTTGGTGGCGAACCCGCTTCCGCCTAGCCTGGGGATCCGTCCCATATCTTACGGATCCCTGGGCTTTAATTGTCCCGAGGCGGGACCTCCACGCACTTGAGGGAGGAGGTCCCACCTCTGTGAGCTGCCGGCCAATCAGCGGGCCGGCAGCTCTTAGTCCCAGCAGTGCCACCGGGAGCGGTGGCCACTGCTAGGACTGCAGCCCAGCCGACACCAAGGAGCCTGGAGGGGAGATAAGTTAAGGTTGCCTCACCAGGGTGAATCAGTCTTCCCTGGTGAGGCTGGAGTGGTCGTTTGGGGGGAGGGGGATGTCTTGGGTCCTGGGGGTGGCTTGGGAGGCGGGGGCGGCCCTCGGGCACCCTGTGCCTGATTGCCATGGCACCCCCCCCCGGGGTGCGGAAAGGCCGGCAGCTATCGCTGGGCGGCCTTTGACGTCCCCAGCACGCCTGTTTGCCACAGGTAAAATACCCGTGGAGACAGGCAAGAGCCCTTAAGTGGACGTTAAGTGGCCACTTAAGGACCTTATTTGGCCTCGGGCGGGCCATTTCCCACCCTCCGCCCGATGCCGTAAACATGGCTGGAGATGGAAGTGGGGCCGGTAGTCTTCCCAGAGCCTTCCGCTCAATTTTTCGCCGCCCCCATGCCACCATCCGACCCGCTGGGGCGGCTTAAAATTCAGTCCATCAAATTGAGTAAGTGAATTTATTTGGAGCAGTCCATATTGTCCTCATTGTAACCCACATTGTTGATTGCCTGGAAATACTTTTGAATATAATTCTTCTTTGTTGTTAAGTAGATACTACCAACCTAAATGAAAGAAGCGCCAGGACCATCTCATAGCATTTATATGCTCTAAAACTGAGAGAACTAGAAGTATCAGGGATAACTAAAGACCATGTAATCATTAAAGCTATTTCCTCCAGCAAGCTATTCTCCTAACTCAACATCCAGCTGTATTTTGACCATCACCATTGTTTTTGTCTCTACTGCCTTGTTTGCTAAATCCTTCTGAACATTTAATATTCCTTGAAGCTTTTCCTTTCCTAATTTAACCTTTTACTGATTTCCAGTTGTTTTGTTTGATCCAGTTTCTTGGTTTAGTTTGAAGTAACATTACGGTTTTACCCTATCTATACCATTCCATGTTTTGAAGAAAAAGAGAGATTATAAAGCTATATAGTGGTGATTAGATTAATAATTAATGGTAGTTTTAATTAGCTTGACATCCACTGGAAGATTCCTGTTGATAAATTCACAAAATCATAGCTTCCCAGCCAGGAGCTGCATTCAAAGGGAGCATGGGTTGGGGATAATAATACACTGTTTCCTTTGCTGCAGTGATACTCACCAGTCAGACCTCTTCTCCATGTGATTTTTTTTTAAATCTAGGAAGACGACAACTGAACATGCTCAAAATTATCTGAATTGCCATAAAGCAAGACTGAGAGGTTTCAGCTTTGGGAGTTCGTGTGAAACCATTGCTCGTGTGAAAGCTGATTTGAAAGAGAGAAGCGATACCACTTGCAGCAGTATATGAAATATCTAATCATTGTGGTGTAATCTGCTGCTTTGCTGCTTGAGGGTACAGTTGTTGTCAATGAAAATAAGAAAATGGCAATGTAGAATACATGTTTACAGCTGAGGAAAAGATCAGCATGCAGGACATCCCAAGGAACTTAATATTGAATAAGTGACAGGAACTCACCAAAATTAATGTAATTAAAACAACAGTCATGAAGAAAATAATGGTGCTAAAGAGCAACAAATCCCCAGGACCAGATCGTTTCCATCCCAGAGATTTTAAATTAAGTAGGTGGCAACATTGCAAATTCTCTAACAATAATCTTCCAAAGTTCTCTTGATTCAGGAACTGTTCTTTTATATTGGAAAATTGTGCATGTTGCTCTGCTATTTAAGAAATGGGAGAGAGGGAAACCGGGGAATTATAGGCCAATTAGTCTAACATCTGTTGTTGAGAAATTATGGCCTCGTCTATTTGTGTACGAATGCTCAATACACGGAATTACATGGAATGCATAAAACAGAAACAGGCCATTCAAACTGGTCTGTGCAGTCTCTATACTCTACAGGAGTCTCCTCTCATTCTAATTACATCTTCAAACTCAGCCCCCATATCCCTCTATTCTCTTCTTCCTCAGTATAGTGACCTGAAATTCCACTGACAGCAGAGATATTAAAACACATTTATTGTGAAGGGAGTTAACACATCTCTAAAGAATGTGCTTATGATTTGCCTAACATGCTGAAAAAGTCTTCTTGTTATGATCCCTGTCTCAGGTCAGACAGTTGTGAAATTATATGTGAAACTGGTTCAATTTTACTTTTGTAGAAATATTAAAGGGCAATATTAACTGAAAGAGAGATAATTATTATACTTACTGGCTAAAGCAGCTGATTCATGGTAACCTGAAAAAAAATGAGGAAAAGATGACTTAAGCTGTTCAAAAGCTTTCTGATAAACATGAATTAATTACATGAGTTTGAAATAAATGATGTTACCACTGTTGCTTATATGTGATGGCTTAGATAAGATGTTTCACACTTAATTAGAAACTGTTTCAAAATGCTAAAATGAAGTCTCATCATCAGGATTCTTCTTAAAAATGGAAGTTTTAATAACCTGTATTTTGATTCTTTTACCTCTTTGATTTCGGAATGAATGAGCAAGAGCCAGAAGACCAGTAATGAGTGGGTAAGAGTCAATAGAGCAAGATAAGTCAACAGACCAGGAGGGAATGACAGATAGCAGATCAGAAGTGAGAGGCAGAAGATCATCAGTGAGAGAGGTAGCAGATCAGGAGTGAGGCAAGACTGTGAATGGGAGCAGACCCAGAATAGCGGAGAACCAGCAGTCCAGGGGTAAGGGTGAACCGGGAGATTCAGAGCATCACTTGCGAGAGAGATGGTGGCAGGATCACAGTGCAACTGGAAAATGCCTATAAAATAAAGTCTTAACTGGTTACAGTGTAAGTAAAAATAAATATGATTTTAATTAAAATGCGTATATACCATCTACAAAGAGGCTGTTGCTGTCCAGTGAATATGTTCCTAAGGTGGTGATGTTTTTTGTGTTGTCTTGGAATTCATGGTAGAGTAGAACTTTATCAACTTGCTGGGTAATAGTGCTCTTTATGAAAGTACAGAATGCCTCAACTGTACTGTTACCGTCAGTTGCACGTCTGCCACATACAAATACCAGATGGTTAATGTGTTTTAAAATCATCAACATAATACTGAATAACTGCCAACATTAATCTAATCTGTTTGAAGAATAGATTTCTGAATACAACTGAGTAAATAATAATTTTTATTGATTGAAATTACATTATGTGACATTTGAAAAGACAGGGAGGATTAAACACAATTCTGTATATTTCAGTGGGTGTATACATTGAGAAGGCTGAGGTTAGTCAATGGCAGGAGGCTTACTAAAGAACTCAGTGCAGGTTTAGTGGAAGTGCTGCATTTGATCCCTGACCCAGGCCCCTGAAGCATAATTGTACTGAAATTGTTTGATTAAATAAGTGACTTATGAGATATAAAGATTTTGATTTGCTCTACCTGGTAGGGAATATGGGATTAATGTAGGATTAGTATAAATGGGTGGTTGATGGTCAGCACAGACTCGGTGGGCCAAAGGGCCTGTTTCAGTGCTGTGTCTCTCTATGAATCTCTCTCTCGATGAATCATTGTTTCTTTCTTTCTTTCTCTTCCGCTTTAGGGGAACAGAAAAATCAACAGGGATGCTGAAACTCTTTAGTAGAATGTCACCATTGATGGAGGCCTGGACAGGTTATCTGACCACCTCCCACCTACGGTACTTGTGATCAATGGATGAAGCGTTGCGTCACAGCAATTAACAATGAAGCTACATTTTCAAAAGAATAAACTTCACATGATGCGTCCATTGTGCTGAAGATACCATGACTTATGCGTCATGTGGAGAGGATGGGACACTGTGGTTGGATGTGTTCTCCATCCTTGTCCAATCAATTAAGAGACACTGCTAAACAACATTAGTTCATTCAAAATCCTGTGTACCTGTTACATTAACTTCTGAGGCTAAAAAAAGTACCATTTCAGTTTATAATCTCTGATCATTTTCCATTGTCTTGCATAGGATAGTAATTAACAAGTATATTGGCATGGTTCTGTCAAACCCAATACCTAGAGATTGTCTCTCCCCCATTATTTTAGCTTGCTTGTAATCTAATAAAGGAGGAGTTCCAATAGCATTCTCTGCTTATCTATAGGTATGTTATTCAATTACTGAGGCAAAGTCACTCACTAGGAGCAGGGGCCACATAACATTTTCACAGTCACACACTTATGGTAACATAGGGTGGCTTTCGCTTCTGAGGCAGATAGTAGGACCAGTTCTGTTAAGTTTGGGGTATGGTAGCATGGTGTTTATGTTACTAGACTAGTAATTCAGAGGCCTGGACTAATGATCCAGAGACATCAGTTCAAATCCCACAGCAGCTGGGGAATTTTAATTAAATATGTATGAAATAAAAAGCTAATATCAGTAATGGTGACCATGAAACTACCAAATTGCTGTAAAAACCCATCTGATTCACTAATGCCCTTTTGGGAAGGAAACCTGCCATCCTTACCCAATCTGGCCTATATATGACTCCGGGGGCTGAATTTTATTTGTGTGAGCACATCGTGGTGGCGCACTTTGAACTTGACGGCCTTCTGACATGGAAGCGTCGCCGCTGAGCCCCCATGATATTTCGAGCGGGGGCTCATTTAAATGGAGGGGGTGAAGCGGCCACCGCCGATGATGTAAAGGGGGTGGCCACTTGGTCCCCGGCAATGGTGTCCAGCGCCATCACACAGGCGGCAGTGCCATTTTTAAAGGGCTTCAAGCCCTTCAATTGAATTTACATTTTCAAAGAGAAATTGATTTCATATTAATTTTAATAAAAGAAAAAAAGTTGGAATCCCCTCTATCACCACCCCCAATGACCACTTTATTTTTGGGCCTATCTAACCAGAAAAAACTTTATTGCCAACGTGACCTTTTGCCCCTGAACTTGGTCACCATTTCCCTTCAACCCCTTCCCTCCATCCCCACAGCCAATAAAAAGGTTTTCCACACATCCCCCCCCCCCCCCCCCCCACCTGCACCACCTGATAATTTCAGTCCTCCCCCTCCCCACCAGTGCCTTGCCTCGGAACTCCATACGGAGTTGCAGCCGGTGCCTGTAATATCAGCGCGGATCAGCTGTCGGGACCAGGTAGGTTTATCTGCATTTAAAAAAATTAATTTTCATATTCAAATGAACGGGGGCCGCACCAAGGGCCTCTGGTAATATGCGGCAGAGCCTTCTTGGCATCGGGGGTCGTGGCAGGCTGCTCCCGCAAGTATTTTACTGCCCCCCCACCCCCCCGACACGAGCCCCGACATCGAGGCGCTAGTATAATTCAGCCCCAGACCTGCAGTAATGTGGTTGACTCTCAACTGCTGTCTGCTGAGCAAGTCACTCAGTTGTATTCCAGAAGGCAGCTCACAATCACCTTTTCAAGAGCAATTAGGGAGGGCATTAAATAGTGCCCACATACTATGTATGAATAAAAAACAAGTTGAGGAGGTTGGATGTCTGGGGATCATAACAATGCATTTAGGGAAATAGATTGCGACAGCAAGTATAGGACTTCATTTATGAAATTTGATTTTTTAGGTAATGCAATAAATACAGGTTAATTGAAATTGATATAGGTTGGGCATTCATTTTAACCAGGAACCGCCACAGTATTAGTTAATTTCTTACCTGAAAGTTACAGACTGACAATTCAAGAATGTTGAGCTTACTGTGCCATTGGCATACAGATTATCGAGCTGTAAGAAATTAAAAATTTAACATTTTATTACGAGAAGTGTAGTGAAATATAACACATTCTTTCCTATTGACTTAGATATCATGCTTACCTTGCCGAGAATGTTGCTTGATTCAACGATGTACAATGGGGAACTGAGATTTTGTAGACTTGGTGTGAATGGCAGTGTGAGCAGGGTGAAGGTTACATTAAATTTTTTTCTCTGAGTTTGTTGACCTGAATTGTCTGTTACAGGTACAATGGGGGGTTCCACTGTAAAAGAAAGAGGTGCAAGGCAAAATTAGATTAAAAATTTTAGATCCATCCAAATAAAGATTATAACATATTAAGATCTTTCCGATGTGCTCCCAAGCACATGAAATATCAGAAATTAGTCAAGTTGGAACACATGCTAATAGTGTAATCTACCCCATTTACCTTCCTATACAGCTTCAATTTTCCTGATTTGCCAATAGTCATAGTATCCACACTACACGGTGCAACTGGGTGGAGACTCACTGAAATCTCTCTGTTAATTCCATTCAAAAGTTCCTTAGATTCCACCCGTAGCCAGCTGATCTAATACTATTGAAATCAGGCCCTCAAAATGCCCTAGATATGGCATGATAGCAGTTACCATCTCATTCCCTCCCAGACTCTACAAAACCAACATGTGCCTCTGTTGCTGTGGCTTCCTCCTCTGAGATCAAAGCCCTCATGGACCTACCTTCTTCTGGCTCAGAGGCTTACTGGGCCATATGATTTAGTTTAGTTTAGTTTAGAGATACAGCACTGAAACAGGCCCTGCGGCCCACCGACCATCAACCATCCATTTATACTAATCCTACACTAATTCCATATTCCTACCACATCCCCACCTGTCCCTATATTTCCCTACCACCTACCTATACTAGGGGCAATTTATAAAGGCCAATTAACCTATCAACCAGCGAGTCTTTGGCATGTGGGAGGAAACCGGAGTACCCGGAGGAAACCCACGCAGACACAGGGAGAACTTGCAAACTCCACACAGGCAGTACCCAGAACTGAACCCGGGTCGCTGGAGCTGTGAGGCTGCGGTGCTAACCACTGCGCCACTGTGCCGCCCTATGATATTGAGATAGCCGAGAGCAGATGGGCTGTTCCATGCCACCTGCAGCCCATTCTTCTTCTTCTTTGGTCTCCTTGTCTCGAGAGATAATGGGTAAGCGCCTGGAGGTGGTCAGTGGTTTGTGAAGCAGCGCCTGGAGTGGCTATAAAGGCCAATTCTAGAGTGACAGACTCTTCCACAGGCGCTGCAGATAAAATTGGTTGTCGGGGCTGTTACACAGTTGGCTCTCCCCTTGCGCTTCTGTCTTTTTTCCTGCCAACTGCTAAGTCTCTTCGACTCGCCACACTTTAGCCTTGCCTTTATGGCTGTCCGCCAGCTCTGGCGATCACTGGCAATTGACTCCCATGACTTGTGATCAATGTCACAGGACTTCATGTCGCGTTTACAGATGTCTTTAAAGCGGAGACATGGACGGCCGGTGGGTCTGATACCAGTGACGAGCTTGCTGTACAATGTGTCCTTGGGGATCCTCCCATCTTCCATGCGGCTCACATGGCCAAGCCATCTCAAGCGCCGCTGGCTCCGTAGGGTGTATATGCTGGGGATGTTGGCTGCCTCGAGGACTTCTGTGTTGGAGATATGGTCCTGCCACCTGATGCTCAGGATTCTCCGGAGGTAGCGAAGATGGAATGAATTGAGACGTCGCTCTTGGCTGACATACGTTGTCCAGGCCTCGCTGCCATAGAGCAAGGTACTGAGGACACAGGCTTGATACACTCGGACTTTTGTGTTCCGTGTCAGTGTGCCATTTTCCCACACTCTCTTGGCCAGTCTGGACATACCATGCGCTTGTTGATTTCTGCATCAAGAGACAGGTCACTGGTGATAGTTGAGCCTAGGTAGGTGAACTCTTGAACCACTTCCAGAGTGTGGTTGCCGATATTGATGGATGGAGCATTTCTGACATCCTGTCCCATGATGTTCGTTTTCTTGAGGCTGATGGTTAGGCCAAATTCGTTGCAGGCAGCCGCAATCCTGTCGATGAGTCTCTGCAGACACTCTTCAGTGTGAGATGTTAATGCAGCATCATCCTGATGAGGACTTTCCGTACTTTGGTCTTCGCTCTTAGACGGGCAAGGTTAAACAACCTGCCACCTGATCTTGTGTGGAGGAAAATTCCTTCTTCTGAAGACATGAATGCATGTGAGAGCAGCAGGGAGAAGAAGATCCCAAATAGTGTAGGTGCGAGAATACAGCCTTGTTTCATGCCACTCAGGATAGGAAAGGGGTCTAATGAGGCGCCGCTATGCTGAATTGTGCTTTTCCTATTGTCATGGAATGAGTTGATGATAATTAGTAGCTTTGATGGACATCCAATCTTTGCTAGTCGTCTGAAGAGACCACGTCTGCTGACGAGGTCAAAGGCTTTGGTGAGATCAATGAAGGCAACATAGAGGGGCATCTGTTGTTCACGGCATTTCCCCTGTAGCTGACGAAGGGAGAACAGCATGTCAATGGTGGATCTCTCTGCTCAAAAGCCACACTGTGCCTGAGGGTAGACATGCTCAGCCAGCTTCTGGAGCGTGTTTAAAGTGACTCGAGCGAAGACTTTCCCTACTATGCTGAGCAGGGAGATTCCACGGTAGTTGTTGCAGTCACCGCAGTCACCCTTGTTCTTATAGAGGGTGATGATATCGCGCATGTCCTGTGGTACTGCTCCCTCTTCTGGCTCAGAGGCTTCACCTACCTAGGCCATATGATATTGAGATAGCCTAGAGCAGATGGGCTGGCCCATGCCACCTGCAGCCTACTAACCCAATGTTAATGAGGCCCAGCCCTCAAAATGCACTGGGTCCATTGGATGTCCAGCCAGTGCATTCCACCAACTAATAGCCCGAAGTCTTCTAAGGAGACACATCTGCCCCGTTCTCTCTATACTTGTAAACATCAGGGATATTTCAAATAGAAGTAAACATTTTGAATAAAAATATACTTATCAGACAAAAATATCAAGATAATTCAAAGAATCTCTGCATAATATACTGTAATCAATACTTTTATTTATTATCTCTGAATTGTTCCTGTCTATACCTGTCAGTAGACTGGTTGTTTGTGTTGTGGATGCTTTACTGGAGGTTACTAGTACTGCTGAGCTTGTTGCAGGTACGTTTGTGGAGGTTTGATTAGATATATGAGTTTCTGTTTTTGACAGTGTTGGAATGGATGATGATTCTGTTGCATAAAATAGGACATTCAGACTATTACACTAGTATTCATGGATCAGTCTCTTATTTTGTCTGCAGATTTGATATGATATTATACAGGATTAGTTATACTTATTTTTGAGGTCCTACCTGGACATCCCTCCCTTGTGTTTTATCATCACTGTGCTGCTTAACACAACCACAGACACTTGCGCCTGGTTAATAGTCACTTTCACCTTCAATTGATTTGTGGTTGTTGATTCAGACACAGCAAACTCGAGGTGGGAGATGGGGTGGAGGGTTTGTGCTCTACCGACCCCCATGATGTTCTTACCTTAGCTTGGGCTGTATATGTGGGCCTGGTGGGGGGGGGGGGGGGGGCGGGAGGGGGGGTGGGGTGCGGGTGGCATTCCTGGGACCTCTGGAAATCCTGCTAGATATGCTGCTGCAAGACCCATCAGTAGAAAGGAGGCACAGGTGCTGTTCTGGGCTACAAGCAGGCACCACTGAGAACAGATCAAATGACATTTGGCTTGGAGCTTCTCTACAGGGTTTGGCAGCACTTATATCCAGGCCTCAGGGTCTCCCTCTTGGAGCAACAGGTGCCAAAACCATTTCGGTTTTGCTGGGTGGGTGCTCCTGGAGAACCAGTAGTGCAGGCACCTTCCCCTGTACCTATAATGAACTGACTGTCAGTAGACTGGTTGTTTGTGTTGTGGATGCTTTACTGGAGGTTACTAGTACTGCTGAGCTTGTTGCAGGTACGTTTGTGGAGGTTTGATTAGATATATGAGTTTCTGTTTTTGACGGTGTTGGAATGGATGATGATTCTGTTGCATAAAATAGGACATTCAGACTATTACACTACTAAAGTAGTTGATATTGTTATTGATGCAAACAGCATATTTGGAACAGCATAGTATGATTTGTGCATTAAAGACAAACTCGTTAACGTTTAGATATAATGCAAACAAGATAACATAGCAATGTTGCAACAACAGCAAACCGGAAAATGGCACACCACAGATTTCTCTCTGGCAATATTGTAGCAGACACAATAAAACTGCAAAATTATTTTCTTATTTCCTTATGTATTCATAATCCTGCATTAGATTGAAAGGAATAAGATGCAACTGGTGATATAAATGCACTATGAAACTCACCACTTGCAGTATGTAATGTTGTTACAACTGTCGTTGATTCCACTGTCGATGCTGGAGTAGAACTCACTGTAATTGCTGCTGTTGTAATTGTTGAGGCAACAGCTGATGTAAAGATTGGTGCTGCAGTGGTGCTCTGTGCAATTGCAGTTGAGGTTTGTGTTGTTGCTGTGAAAGTAATTAATGGCAGAATTGAGGCCACTTGAAATAACTTTTCAGAACTGTGTATTAAGATACAAACTACTGTGGTTTATTAACAGTTACAAAAAATGCAGATTACTCAGTGATATAACATAGCCACATAGCAACAGCAGCAAAGCAAGTGAGATTTGCAAATGATACTCCCATGCATTATTGTAGCTGTAAACAATAAAACAATGAAACTTGTTAGCATTTCATTTTGTATTTATAATCCTGTATTAGAGGGAAAGAAATCAGATTGGAATTGCTTATAACAAATGTATGATGATACTCAACAGCATAAAAACAGCCATGTTTTGCCAACACTTCAGTATAATACAAATTACTGAATAACAGAATGTTACCATGTTGAAACAGCAACAAAGCACAATGTGAAATTTGCAGATAATTCTTCCCTACATTATTGAAGGTGACAAAGCAGATGTATATGAATGAGGATTAGGAGCAGGAGTAGGCCACTCGACCCCTCGAGCCTACTCCGCCATTCAATAAGTTCATGGCTGAACTGATTACTCCACATTTCCACTTACCCTCGAAAACCACTAAAAGATCTGGTTACTATTTGATGATGTGTGTCTAATGCTGCATTGGATTGAAAGGATTGAGACAAGCCAGCAACTTGTAATAATGCACTCAGATATGTGAATAAAAGTACAAAATGCTATGGTTTGTTAACTATTCGATCAAATGCCGATTACCCAATAATGCAACATGGCTGATTTGCAACAGAAGGAAAACAGCAAGTGAAATTTACAAATGATTGGTCCTTGCATTATTATAACTGTCAACAATAAAACTCCAATTTTTTTCAGTATGTAATCATAATCCTGTATTAATTAGAGAGGAATTAAATTGGAACATCAGATAAAAATGTTCAATGGGACGCACCAATTGTTGCAGTGAGTTGTGTTGTTGCAATTGTCGTTGATTCAGCTGTCAATGCTGGAGTAGAGCTGCTTGTAGTTGCTGGTGCTGTTGTACTTTTTGACATGGGAGTTGATGTCGAGGTTGGTGCTGCAGTGCTGGTCTCTGTCTTTGCAGTTGACGTTTCTGCTGTTGCTGAGAAATCAGTTAATGTTATTACTGAGGCAACAGGCTACTTGGAATAAAATACACAGAAATCAAAATTGAAACATTTTGGTACAATGCAAGTTACTCAGTAGGATAAATGTATCCACGTTGAAACAGCAACAAAGCACCAAGTGATATTTGCACATGATTCTCCCTTGCATTATTGTAGCTGACAAAATACGTGTACAATCACTGTTTGCTATTGCATGATGTGTTTCTAATACTTCATTCATTGAAAAGAATCAGTATGAAGCTACTGAAAAAGTTTGATGAGGATACTCACCATTTCTTGTAGTGAGTGACGGCGTTGAGATGCCTGTCGATACTGGAGTAGAGCTCCCTGTAGTTGTTGCTCCTGATGTACTTGTTGATGGGGCAGCTGTTGTGCTGGTCAGTGCTGCAGTGGTGCTTAATGTACCTGCAGTCGAGGATTCTGTTGTTGCTGTTGACATAGTTTATATTGTTACTGAGGTAAACAGAAAATATGCAACAACATACTCTGATTTGTGCATTACAGACATGTGCCATGTCTTGTTAACACTTGGATTAAAAAGACTGAATTACTGTAGCAATATAGTCACGTTGCAACTTTAGCAAATGACATGGAGCATGATTCCCCCTTGCAATTTTGCAGCTTGCCAAAAGCTCTGCCAAATTTGTTCCTATTGCATGACTCTGTATTAGATTGAAAGGAATCAGAATGAAACAGCTGATAAAGGTTTCCTATAGTACTTACCACTTGTACTGAGTTGTGTTGTTGATTCCGTTGTTGTTGAAATAGAGCTGCTTGCAGTTGTAGCTTCTGTTGTACTTGTTGATGCAGGAGTTGATGAGGAGGTCAGCACTGCAGTGGTGCTCTGTGTACTTGCAGTCAAAGTTTCCGTTGTTGCTGTGAGAATAGATAATTGCATAATTGAAGCCAACCAGCAACTTGGAATAACATACTCATTAATGTCTGTGAAAATATGAACTGCTATGGTTTGTTAATTAAATAGACTGCAAATTACCCAGTAAGATAACATGGCTATGTTGCAACAGAAAAACAGGAAATGGAATTTGCAAATGATTCTCCCTGTATTAGCAAAGTTGAAAACAATATATTTCCAATATTTTCTTTTTCTTCCAGTATGCAGTCATAATCCTCCATTAAATTGAGACAAAGTAGTTTAGAAAATTCGTTAAAAATTTAGTATGATACTCACCACTTGTAGTGAGTTGTGTCGTTGCGATTGTCGTTGATTCAGCTGTCGATGCGAGAGTTGAGCTGCCTGTAGTTGCTGGTGTTGTAATTGTTGACGCAGGAGTTGATATAGAAGTTGGTGTTGCAGAGCTGGTCTCTGTAATTGTAGTCGAGGTTTCTGCTGTTGCTGTGAAATCATATGACAAGGTTACTGAGGCAACAGGCAACTTGGAATAAAATACAGAGGAATAGAAATTGATATACTGCAATGTATAGTTGACACTTTGGTGTAATGCAAGTTACTCAGTTGGATATATGTAGTCGTGTTGGAAAATCAGCAAAGAACCAAGTAACCTATGATTCTCCCATCCAATACTGTAGCTGACAAAGTACCAGTCTGATCTCTTGTTGCTATTTCCTGATGTGTTTCTTAATCCTTCAATCATTGAAAAGTATCAGAATGAAACAGCTTTGTAGTGTTTACTTGGATACTCACCACTTGTTGTAGTGAGTGGAGATGTTGAGATGCTTGTGTATGCTGGAGTAGAGCTCTCTGCACTTGTCGCTCCTGATGTACTTGTTGATGGAGCAGCTGCTGTAGAGGTTGGTGCTGCAGTGGTGCTGAGTGTACTCGATGCTGAGGTTTCTGATGTTGCTGTTGAAATAGTTTATATTGTTACTGAGCTAAACAGATAATATGCAACAACAGACTCAGATTTGTGCATTATAGACATTTGCCATGTCTTGTTAACAGCTAGATTAAAAACACTGATTTACTATAGTCATATTATCATCTTACAACTTTAGCAAGGCACCAATTGACATGGAGCATGATTCCCTCTTGCAATTTTGCGGCGAGCCAAAAACTCTGCCAAATTTGTTCTTATTTCATAACTCTGTATTAGATTGAAAGGAATCAGAATGAAACAGCTGATAAAGGTTTCCTATAGTACTTACCACTTGTTGTGATGATTTGTGTTGTTGATTCCGTTGTTGTTGAAATAGAGCTGCTTGCAGTTGTAGCTTCTGTTGTACTTGTTGATGCAGGAGTTGATGAGGAGGTCAGCTCTGCAGTGGTGCTCTGTGTACTTGCAGTCAAAGTTTCTGTTGTTGCTGTGAGAATAGATAATTGCATAATTGAAGCCAACCAGCAACTTGGAACAACATACTCATTAATGTCTATGAAAATATGAACTGTTATGGTTTGTTAATTAAATAGACGGCAAATTACCCAGTAATATAACATGGCTATGTTGCAACAGTACCACAGGAAATGGAATTTGCAAATGATTCTCCCTGTATTAGCATAGTTGTAAACAATATATTTCCAATATTTTCTTTTTCTTCCAGTATGCAGTCATAATCCTCCATTAAATTGAGACAAAGTAGTTTAGAAAATTCGGTAAAAATTTAGTATGATACTCACCACTTGTAGTGAGTTGTGTCGTTGCGATTGTCGTTGATTCAGCTGTCGATGCTAGAGTTGAGCTGCTTGTAGTTGCTGGTGTTGTAATTGTTGACGCAGGAGTTGATATAGAAGTTGGTGTTGCAGAGCTGGTCTCTGTAATTGTAGTCGAGGTTTCTGCTGTTGCTGTGAAATCATATAACAAGGTTACTGAGGCAACAGGCAACTTGGAATAAAATACAGAGGAATAGAAATTGATATACTGCAATGTACAGTTGACACTTTGGTGTAATGCTAGTTACTCAGTTGGATATATGTAGTCATGTTGGAAAAGCAGCAAAGAACCAAGTAACCTATGATTCTCCCATCCAATACTGTAGCTGACAAAGTACCAGTCTGATCTCTTGTTGCTATTTCCTGATGTGTTTCTTAATCCTTCAATCATTGAAAAGTATCAGAATGAAACAGCTTTGTCGTGTTTACTTGGATACTCACCACTTGTTGTAGTGAGTGGGGATGTTGAGATGCTTGTGGATGCTGGAGTGGAGCTCTCTGCACTTGTCGCTCCTGATATACTTGTTGATGTAGCAGCTGCTGTAGAGGTTGGTGCTGCAGTGGTGCTGAGTGTACTCGATGCTGAGGTTTCTGCTGTTGCAATAGTTTATATTGTTACTGAGGTAAACTGCAACCGTTTAACACAGATTTGTGCATTAAGGACAAACTGCCAGCTCATGTTAACCCTTAGATTAAAAGCAATGACTGAATATAATACTATGGCTATGTTCCAACAGTAGCAGGTCACGAAATGGCAGGGAAATGAGACTTCTTGCAAAATCCTGCATTAGATTGAAAGGAAACGGAATGAAACAGCTGATAAAGCTTTCCTATGATACTCACCACCTGTTGTCGTGAGCTGTGTCATTGATTCCATTGTCATTGTTGGAGTAGAGCTCCCTGTAGTTGTTGCTCCTGATGTACTTGTTGAGGGGGCAGCTGTTGGGCTGGTCAGTGCTGCAGTGGTGCTTAATGTACCTGCAGTCGTGGTTTCTGATGTTGCTGTTGAAATAGTTTATATTGTTACTGAGCTAAACAGATAATATGCAACAACAGACTCAGATTTGTGCATTATAGACATTTGCCATGTCTTGTTAACAGCTCGATTAAAAACACTGATTTACTATAGTCATATTATCATCTTACAACTTTAGCAAGGCACCAATTGACATGGAGCATGATACCCTCTTGCAATTTTGCGGCTAGCCAAAAACTCTGCCAAATTTGTTCTTATTTCATAACTCTGTATTCGATTGAAAGGAATCAGAATGAAACAGCTGATAAAGGTTTCCTATGGTACTTACCACTTGTTGTGCTGATTTGTGTTGTTGATTCCGTTGTTGTTGAAATAGAGCTGCTTGCAGTTGTAGCTTCTGTTGTACTTGTTGATGCAGGAGTTGATGAGGAGGTCAGCTCTGCAGTGGTGCTCTGTGTACTTGCAGTCAAAGTTTCTGTTGTTGCTGTGAGAATAGATAATTGCATAATTGAAGCCAACCAGCAACTTGGAACAACATACTCATTAATGTCTATGAAAATATGAACTGCTATGGTTTGTTAATTAAATAGACGGCAAATTACCCAGTAAAATAACATGGCTATGTTGCAACAGAAACACAGGAAATGGAATTTGCAAATGATTCTCCCTGTATTAGCATAGTTGTAAACAATATATTTCCAATATTTTCTTTTTCTTCCTGTATGCAGTCATAATCCTCCATTAAATTGAGACAAAGTAGTTTAGAAAATTCGTTAAATATATAGTATGATACTTACCACTTGTAGTGAGTTGTGTCGTTGCGATTGTCGTTGATTCAGCTGTCGATGCTAGAGTTGAGCTGCTTGTAGTTGCTGGTGTTGCAATTGTTGACGCAGCAGTTGATATAGAAGTTGGTGTTGCAGAGCTGGTCTCTGTAATTGTAGTCGAGGTTTCTGCTGTTGCTGTGAAATCATATAACAAGGTTACTGAGGCAACAGGCAACTTGGAATAAAATACAGAGGAATAGAAATTGATATACTGCAATGTATAGTTGACACTGGTGTAATGCAGGTTACTCAGTTGGATATATGTAGTCATGTTGGAAAAGCAGCAAAGAACCAAGTAACCTATGATTCTCCCATCCAATACTATAGCTGACAAAGTACCAGTCTGATCTCTTGTTGCTATTTCCTGATGTGTTTCTTAATCCTTCAATCATTGAAAAGTATCAGAATGAAACAGCTTTGTCGTGTTTACTTGGATACTCACCACTTGTTGTAGTGATTGGGGATGTTGAGATGCTTGTGGATGCTGGAGTAGAACTCTCTGCACTTGTCGCTCCTGATGTACTTGTTGATGTAGCAGCTGCTGTAGAGGTTGGTGCTGCAGTGGTGCTGAGTGTACTCGATGCTGAGGTTTCTGCTGTTGCAATAGTTTATATTGTTACTGAGGTAAACTGCAACCGTGTAACACAGATTTGTGCATTAAGGACAAACTGCCAGCTCATGTTAACCCTTAGATTAAAAGCAATGACTTAGTATAATACTATGGCTATGTTCCAACAGTAGCAGGTCACGAAATGGCAGGGAAATCAGACTTCTTGCAAAATCCTGCATTAGATTGAAAGGAAACGGAGTGAAACAGCTGATAAAGCTTTCCTATGATACTCACCACCTGTTGTCGTGAGCTGTGTCGTTGATTCCATTGTCATTGTTGGAGTAGAGCTCCCTGTAGTTGTTGCTCCTGATGTACTTGTTGAGGGGGCAGCTGTTGGGCTGGTCAGTGCTGCAGTGGTGCTTAATGTACCTACAGTCGTGGTTTCTGATGTTGCTGTTGAAATAGTTTATATTGTTACTGAGCTAAACAGATAATATGCAACAACAGACTCAGATTTGTGCATTATAGACATTTGCCATGTCTTGTTAACAGCTAGATTAAAAACACTGATTTACTATAGTCATATTATCATCTTACAACTTTAGCAAGGCACCAATTGACATGGAGCATGATTCCCTCTTGCAATTATGCGGCTAGCCAAAAACTCTGCCAAATTTGTTCTTATTTCATAACTCTGTATTAGATTGAAAGGAATCAGAATGAAACAGCTGATAAAGGTTTCCTATAGTACTTACCACTTGTTGTGATGATTTGTGTTGTTGATTCCGTTGTTGTTGAAATAGAGCTGCTTGCAGTTGTAGCTTCTGTTGTACTTGTTGATGCAGGAGTTGATGAGGAGGTCAGCTCTGCAGTGGTGCTCTGTGTACTTGCAGTCAAAGTTTCTGTTGTTGCTGTGAGAATAGATAATTGCATAATTGAAGCCAACCAGCAACTTGGAACAACATACTCATTAATGTCTATGAAAATATGAACTGCTATGGTTTGTTAATTAAATAGACGGCAAATTACCCAGTAATATAACATGGCTATGTTGCAACAGAAACACAGGAAATGGAATTTGCAAATGATTCTCCCTGTATTAGCATAGTTGTAAACAATATATTTCCAATATTTTCTTTTTCTTCCAGTATGCAGTCATAATCCTCCATTAAATTGAGACAAAGTAGTTTAGAAAATTCGTTAAAAATTTAGTATGATACTCACCACTTGTAGTGAGTTGTGTCGTTGCGATTGTCGTTGATTCAGCTGTCGATGCTAGAGTTGAGCTGCTTGTAGTTGCTGGTGTTGTAATTGTTGACGCAGGAGCTGATATAGAAGTTGGTGTTGCAGAGCTGGTCTCTGTAATTGTAGTCGAGGTTTCTGCTGTTGCTGTGAAATCATATAACAAGGTTACTGAGGCAACAGGCAACTTGGAATAAAATACAGAGGAATAGAAATTGATATACTGCAATGTGCAGTTGACACTTTGGTGTAATGCTAGTTACTCAGTTGGATATATGTAGTCCTGTTGGAAAAGCAGCAAAGAACCAAGTAACCTATGATTCTCCCATCCAATACTGCAGCTGACAAAGTACCAATCTGATCTCTTGTTGCTATTTCCTGATGTGTTTCTTAATCCTTCAATCATTGAAAAGTATCAGAATGAAACAGCTTTGTCGTGTTTACTTGGATACTCACCGCTTGTTGTAGTGAGTGGGGATGTTGAGATGCTTGTGGATGCTGGAGTGGAGCTCTCTGCACTTGTCGCTCCTGATATACTTGTTGATGTAGCAGCTGCTGTAGAGGTTGGTGCTGCAGTGGTGCTGAGTGTACTCGATGCTGAGGTTTCTGCTGTTGCAATAGTTTATATTGTTACTGAGGTAAACTGCAACCATTTAACACAGATTTGTGCATTAAGGACAAACTGCCAGCTCATGTTAACCCTTAGATTAAAAGCAATGACTGAATATAATACTATGGCTATGTTCCAACAGTAGCAGGTCACGAAATGGCAGGGAAATGAGACTTCTTGCAAAATCCTGCATTAGATTGAAAGGAAACGGAATGAAACAGCTGATAAAGCTTTCCTATGATACTCACCACCTGTTGTCGTGAGCTGTGTCATTGATTCCATTGTCATTGTTGGAGCAGAGCTCCCTGTAGTTGTTGCTCCTGATGTACTTGTTGAGGGGGCAGCTGTTGGGCTGGTCAGTGCTGCAGTGGTGCTTAATGTACCTGCAGTCGTTTTTTCTGATGTTGCTGTTGAAATAGTTTATATTGTTACTGAGCTAAACAGATAATATGCAACAACAGACTCAGATTTGTGCATTATAGACATTTGCCATGTCTTGTTAACAGCTCGATTAAAAACACTGATTTACTATAGTCATATTATCATCTTACAACTTTAGCAAGGCACCAAATGACATGGAGCATGATACCCTCTTGCAATCTTGCGGCTAGCCAAAAACTCTGCCAAATTTGTTCTTATTTCATAACTCTGTATTCGATTGAAAGGAATCAGAATGAAACAGCTGATAAAGGTTTCCTATAGTACTTACCACTTGTTGTGCTGATTTGTGTTGTTGATTCCGTTGTTGTTGAAATAGAGCTGCTTGCAGTTGTAGCTTCTGTTGTACTTGTTGATGCAGGAGTTGATGAGGAGGTCAGCTCTGCAGTGGTGCTCTGTGTACTTGCAGTCAAAGTTTCTGTTGTTGCTGTGAGAATAGATAATTGCATAATTGAAGCCAACCAGCAACTTGGAACAACATACTCATTAATGTCTATGAAAATATGAACTGCTATGGTTTGTTAATTAAATAGACGGCAAATTACCCAGTAAAATAACATGGCTATGTTGCAACAGAAACACAGGAAATGGAATTTGCAAATGATTCTCCCTGTATTAGCATAGTTGTAAACAATATATTTCCAATATTTTCTTTTTCTTCCAGTATGCAGTCATAATCCTCCATTAAATTGAGACAACGTAGTTTAGAAAATTCGTTAAATATTTAGTATGATACTCACCACTTGTAGTGAGTTGTGTCGTTGCGATTGTCGTTGATTCAGCTGTCGATGCTAGAGTTGAGCTGCTTGTAGTTGCTGGTGTTGCAATTGTTGACGCAGGAGTTGATATAGAAGTTGGTGTTGCAGAGCTGGTCTCTGTAATTGTAGTCGAGGTTTCTGCTGTTGCTGTGAAATCATATAACAAGGTTACTGAGGCAACAGGCAACTTGGAATAAAATACAGAGGAATAGAAATTGATATACTGCAATGTATAGTTGACACTTTGGTGTAATGCAAGTTACTCAGTTGGATATATGTAGTCATGTTGGAAAAGCAGCAAAGAACCAAGTAACCTATGATTCTCCCATCCAATACTATAGCTGACAAAGTACCAGTCTGATCTCTTGTTGCTATTTCCTGATGTGTTTCTTAATCCTTCAATCATTGAAAAGTATCAGAATGAAACAGCTTTGTCGTGTTTACTTGGATACTCACCACTTGTTGTAGTGAGTGGGGATGTTGAGATGCTTGTGGATGCTGGAGTGGAGCTCTCTGCACTTGTCGCTCCTGATATACTTGTTGATGTAGCAGCTGCTGTAGAGGTTGGTGCTGCAGTGGTGCTGAGTGTACTCGATGCTGAGGTTTCTGCTGTTGCAATAGTTTATATTGTTACTGAGGTAAACTGCAACCGTTTAACACAGATTTGTGCATTAAGGACAAACTGCCAGCTCATGTTAACCCTTAGATTAAAAGCAATGACTGAATATAATACTATGGCTATGTTCCAACAGTAGCAGGTCACGAAATGGCAGGGAAATGAGACTTCTTGCAAAATCCTGCATTAGATTGAAAGGAAACGGAATGAAACAGCTGAGAAAGCTTTCCTATGATACTCACCACCTGTTGTCGTGAGCTGTGTCATTGATTCCATTGTCATTGTTGGAGCAGAGCTCCCTGCAGTTGTTGCTCCTGATGTACTTGTTGAGGGGGCAGCTGTTGGGCTGGTCAGTGCTGCAGTGGTGCTTAATGTACCTGCAGTCGTTTTTTCTGATGTTGCTGTTGAAATAGTTTATATTGTTACTGAGCTGAACAGATAATATGCAACAACAGACTCAGATTTGTGCATTATAGATATAGATTTGCCATGTCTTGTTAACAGCTCGATTAAAAACACTGATTTACTATAGTCATATTATCATCTTACAACTTTAGCAAGGCACCAAATGACATGGAGCATGATACCCTCTTGCAATCTTGCGGCTAGCCAAAAACTCTGCCAAATTTGTTCTTATTTCATAACTCTGTATTCGATTGAAAGGAATCAGAATGAAACAGCTGATAAAGGTTTCCTATAGTACTTACCACTTGTTGTGCTGATTTGTGTTGTTGATTCCGTTGTTGTTGAAATAGAGCTGCTTGCAGTTGTAGCTTCTGTTGTACTTGTTGATGCAGGAGTTGATGAGGAGGTCAGCTCTGCAGTGGTGCTCTGTGTACTTGCAGTCAAAGTTTCTGTTGTTGCTGTGAGAATAGATAATTGCATAATTGAAGCCAACCAGCAACTTGGAACAACATACTCATTAATGTCTATGAAAATATGAACTGCTATGGTTTGTTAATTAAATAGACGGCAAATTACCCAGTAAAATAACATGGCTATGTTGCAACAGAAACACAGGAAATGGAATTTGCAAATGATTCTCCCTGTATTAGCATAGTTGTAAACAATATATTTCCAATATTTTCTTTTTCTTCCAGTATGCAGTCATAATCCTCCATTAAATTGAGACAACGTAGTTTAGAAAATTCGTTAAATATTTAGTATGATACTCACCACTTGTAGTGAGTTGTGTCGTTGCGATTGTCGTTGATTCAGCTGTCGATGCTAGAGTTGAGCTGCTTGTAGTTGCTGGTGTTGCAATTGTTGACGCAGGAGTTGATATAGAAGTTGGTGTTGCAGAGCTGGTCTCTGTAATTGTAGTCGAGGTTTCTGCTGTTGCTGTGAAATCATATAACAAGGTTACTGAGGCAACAGGCAACTTGGAATAAAATACAGAGGAATAGAAATTGATATACTGCAATGTATAGTTGACACTTTGGTGTAATGCAAGTTACTCAGTTGGATATATGTAGTCATGTTGGAAAAGCAGCAAAGAACCAAGTAACCTATGATTCTCCCATCCAATACTATAGCTGACAAAGTACCAGTCTGATCTCTTGTTGCTATTTCCTGATGTGTTTCTTAATCCTTCAATCATTGAAAAGTATCAGAATGAAACAGCTTTGTCGTGTTTACTTGGATACTCACCACTTGTTGTAGTGAGTGGGGATGTTGAGATGCTTGTGGATGCTGGAGTGGAGCTCTCTGCACTTGTCGCTCCTGATATACTTGTTGATGTAGCAGCTTCTGTAGAGGTTGGTGCTGCAGTGGTGCTGAGTGTACTCGATGCTGAGGTTTCTGCTGTTGCAATAGTTTATATTGTTACTGAGGTAAACTGCAACCGTTTAACACAGATTTGTGCATTAAGGACAAACTGCCAGCTCATGTTAACCCTTAGATTAAAAGCAATGACTGAATATAATACTATGGCTATGTTCCAACAGTAGCAGGTCACGAAATGGCAGGGAAATGAGACTTCTTGCAAAATCCTGCATTAGATTGAAAGGAAACGGAATGAAACAGCTGATAAAGCTTTCCTATGATACTCACCACCTGTTGTCGTGAGCTGTGTCATTGATTCCATTGTCATTGTTGGAGCAGAGCTCCCTGCAGTTGTTGCTCCTGATGTACTTGTTGAGGGGGCAGCTGTTGGGCTGGTCAGTGCTGCAGTGGTGCTTAATGTACCTGCAGTCGTTTTTTCTGATGTTGCTGTTGAAATAGTTTATATTGTTACAGAGCTGAACAGATAATATGCAACAACAGACTCAGATTTGTGCATTATAGATATAGATTTGCCATGTCTTGTTAACAGCTCGATTAAAAACACTGATTTACTATAGTCATATTATCATCTTACAACTTTAGCAAGGCACCAAATGACATGGAGCATGATACCCTCTTGCAATCTTGCGGCTAGCCAAAAACTCTGCCAAATTTGTTCTTATTTCATAACTCTGTATTCGATTGAAAGGAATCAGAATGAAACAGATGATAAAGGTTTCCTATAGTACTTACCACTTGTTGTGCTGATTTGTGTTGTTGATTCCGTTGTTGTTGAAATAGAGCTGCTTGCAGTTGTAGCTTCTGTTGTACTTGTTGATGCAGGAGTTGATGAGGAGGTCAGCTCTGCAGTGGTGCTCTGTGTACTTGCAGTCAAAGTTTCTGTTGTTGCTGTGAGAATAGATAATTGCATAATTGAAGCCAACCAGCAACTTGGAACAACATACTCATTAATGTCTATGAAAATATGAACCGTTATGGTTTGTTAATTAAATAGACGGCAAATTACCCAGTAATATAACATGGCTATGTTGCAACAGTACCACAGGAAATGGAATTTGCAAATGATTCTCCCTGTATTAGCATAGTTGTAAACAATATATTTCCAATATTTTCTTTTTCTTCCAGTATGCAGTCATAATCCTCCATTAAATTGAGACAAAGTAGTTTAGAAAATTCGTTAAAAATTTAGTATGATACTCACCACTTGTAGTGAGTTGTGTCGTTGTGATTGTCGTTGATTCAGCTGTCGATGCTAGAGTTGAGCTGCTTGTAGTTGCTGGTGTTGCAATTGTTGACGCAGGAGCTGATATAGAAGTTGGTGTTGCAGAGCTGGTCTCTGTAATTGTAGTCGAGGTTTCTGCTGTTGCTGTGAAATCATATAACAAGGTTACTGAGGCAACAGGCAACTTGGAATAAAATACAGAGGAATAGAAATTGATATACTGCAATGTACAGTTGATACTTTGGTGTAATGCTAGTTACTCAGTTGGATATATGTAGTCCTGTTGGAAAAGCAGCAAAGAACCAAGTAACCTATGATTCTCCCATCCAATACTGTAGCTGACAAAGTACCAGTCTGATCTCTTGTTGCTATTTCCTGATGTGTTTCTTAATCCTTCAATCATTGAAAAGTATCAGAATGAAACAGCTTTGTAGTGTTTACTTGGATACTCACCACTTGTTGTAGTGATTGGGGATGTTGAGATGCTTGTGGATGCTGGAGTGGAGCTCTCTGCACTTGTCGCTCCTGATGTACTTGTTGATGTAGCAGCTGCTGTAGAGGTTGGTGCTGCAGTGGTGCTGAGTGTACTCGATGCTGAGGTTTCTGCTGTTGCAATAGTTTATATTGTTACTGAGGAAAACTGCAACCGTTTAACACAGATTTGTGCATTAAGGACAAACTGCTAGCTCATGTTAACCCTTAGATTAAAAGCAATGACTTAGTATAATACTATGGCTATGTTCCAACAGTAGCAGGTCACGAAATGGCAGGGAAATGAGACTTCTTGCAAAATCCTGCATTAGATTGAAAGGAAACGGAATGAAACAGCTGATAAAGCTTTCCTATGATACTCACCACCTGTTGTCGTGAGCTGTGTCATTGATTCCATTGTCATTGTTGGAGTAGAGCTCCCTGTAGTTGTTGCTCCTGATGTACTTGTTGAGGGGCTAGCTGTTGGGCTGGTCAGTGCTGCAGTGGTGCTTAATGGACCTGCAGTCGTGGTTTCTGATGTTGCTGTTGAAATAGTTTATATTGTTACTGAGCTAAACAGATAATATCCAACAACAGACTCAGATTTGTGCATTATAGACATTTGCCATGTCTTGTTCACAGCTCGATTACAAACACTGATTTACTATAGTCATATTATCATCTTACATCTTTAGCAAGGCACCAATTGACATGGAGCATGATTCCCTCTTGCAATTTTGCGGCTAGCCAAAAACTCTGCCAAGTTTGTTCTTATTTCATAACTCTGTATTAGATTGAAAGGAATCAGAATGAAACAGCTGATAAAGGTTTCCTATAGTACTTACCACTTGTTGTGCTGATTTGTGTTGTTGATTCCGTTGTTGTTGAAATAGAGCTGCTTGCAGTTGTAGCTTCTGTTGTACTTGTTGATGCAGGAGTTGATGAGGAGGTCAGCTCTGCAGTGGTGCTCTGTGTACTTGCAGTCAAAGTTTCTGTTGTTGCTGTGAGAATAGATAATTGCATAATTGAAGCCAACCAGCAACTTGGAACAACATACTCATTAATGTCTATGAAAATATGAACTGCTATGGTTTGTTAATTAAATAGACGGCAAATTACCCAGTAAAATAACATGGCTATGTTGCAACAGAAACACAGGAAATGGAATTTGCAAATGATTCTCCCTGTATTAGCATAGTTGTAAACAATATATTTCCAATATTTTCTTTTTCTTCCAGTATGCAGTCATAATCCTCCATTAAATTGAGACAACGTAGTTTAGAAAATTCGTTAAAAATTTAGTATGATACTCACCACTTGTAGTGAGTTGTGTCGTTGCGATTGTCGTTGATTCAGCTGTCGATGCTAGAGTTGAGCTGCTTGTAGTTGCTGGTGTTGCAATTGTTGACGCAGGAGCTGATATAGAAGTTGGTGTTGCAGAGCTGGTCTCTGTAATTGTAGTCGAGGTTTCTGCTGTTGCTGTGAAATCATATAACAAGGTTACTGAGGCAACAGGCAACTTGGAATAAAATACAGAGGAATAGAAATTGATATACTGCAATGTACAGTTGATACTTTGGTGTAATGCTAGTTACTCAGTTGGATATATGTAGTCCTGTTGGAAAAGCAGCAAAGAACCAAGTAACCTATGATTCTCCCATCCAATACTGTAGCTGACAAAGTACCAGTCTGATCTCTTGTTGCTATTTCCTGATGTGTTTCTTAATCCTTCAATCATTGAAAAGTATCAGAATGAAACAGCTTTGTAGTGTTTACTTGGATACTCACCACTTGTTGTAGTGAGTGGGGATGTTGAGATGCTTGTGGATGCTGGAGTGGAGCTCTCTGCACTTGTCGCTCCTGATGTACTTGTTGATGTAGCAGCTGCTGTAGAGGTTGGTGCTGCAGTGGTGCTGAGTGTACTCGATGCTGAGGTTTCTGCTGTTGCAATAGTTTATATTGTTACTGAGGAAAACTGCAACCGTTTAACACAGATTTGTGCATTAAGGACAAACTGCTAGCTCATGTTAACCCTTAGATTAAAAGCAATGACTTAGTATAATACTATGGCTATGTTCCAACAGTAGCAGGTCACGAAATGGCAGGGAAATGAGACTTCTTGCAAAATCCTGCATTAGATTGAAAGGAAACGGAATGAAACAGCTGATAAAGCTTTCCTATGATACTCACCACCTGTTGTCGTGAGCTGTGTCATTGATTCCATTGTCATTGTTGGAGTAGAGCTCCCTGTAGTTGTTGCTCCTGATGTACTTGTTGAGGGGCTAGCTGTTGGGCTGGTCAGTGCTGCAGTGGTGCTTAATGGACCTGCAGTCGTGGTTTCTGATGTTGCTGTTGAAATAGTTTATATTGTTACTGAGCTAAACAGATAATATCCAACAACAGACTCAGATTTGTGCATTATAGACATTTGCCATGTCTTGTTCACAGCTCGATTACAAACACTGATTTACTATAGTCATATTATCATCTTACATCTTTAGCAAGGCACCAATTGACATGGAGCATGATTCCCTCTTGCAATTTTGCGGCGAGCCAAAAACTCTGCCAAATTTGTTCTTATTTCATAACTCTGTATTAGATTGAAAGGAATCAGAATGAAACAGCTGATAAAGGTTTCCTATAGTACTTACCACTTGTTGTGATGATTTGTGTTGTTGATTCCGTTGTTGTTGAAATAGAGCTGCTTGCAGTTGTAGCTTCTGTTGTACTTGTTGATGCAGGAGTTGATGAGGAGGTCAGCTCTGCAGTGGTGCTCTGTGTACTTGCAGTCAAAGTTTCTGTTGTTGCTGTGAGAATAGATAATTGCATAATTGAAGCCAACCAGCAACTTGGAACAACATACTCATTAATGTCTATGAAAATATGAACTGTTATGGTTTGTTAATTAAATAGACGGCAAATTACCCAGTAATATAACATGGCTATGTTGCAACAGTACCACAGGAAATGGAATTTGCAAATGATTCTCCCTGTATTAGCATAGTTGTAAACAATATATTTCCAATATTTTCTTTTTCTTCCAGTATGCAGTCATAATCCTCCATTAAATTGAGACAAAGTAGTTTAGAAAATTCGTTAAAAATTTAGTATGATACTCACCACTTGTAGTGAGTTGTGTCGTTGCGATTGTCGTTGATTCAGCTGTCGATGCTAGAGTTGAGCTGCTTGTAGTTGCTGGTGTTGTAATTGTTGACGCAGGAGTTGATATAGAAGTTGGTGTTGCAGAGCTGGTCTCTGTAATTGTAGTCGAGGTTTCTGCTGTTGCTGTGAAATCATATAACAAGGTTACTGAGGCAACAGGCAACTTGGAATAAAATACAGAGGAATAGAAATTGATATACTGCAATGTACAGTTGATACTTTGGTGTAATGCTAGTTACTCAGTTGGATATATGTAGTCCTGTTGGAAAAGCAGCAAAGAACCAAGTAACCTATGATTCTCCCATCCAATACTGTAGCTGACAAAGTACCAGTCTGATCTCTTGTTGCTATTTCCTGATGTGTTTCTTAATCCTTCAATCATTGAAAAGTATCAGAATGAAACAGCTTTGTCGTGTTTACTTGGATACTCACCACTTGTTGTAGTGATTGGGGATGTTGAGATGCTTGTGGATGCTGGAGTGGAGCTCTCTGCACTTGTCGCTCCTGATGTACTTGTTGATGTAGCAGCTGCTGTAGAGGTTGGTGCTGCAGTGGTGCTGAGTGTACTCGATGCTGAGGTTTCTGCTGTTGCAATAGTTTATATTGTTACTGAGGAAAACTGCAACCGTTTAACACAGATTTGTGCATTAAGGACAAACTGCTAGCTCATGTTAACCCTTAGATTAAAAGCAATGACTTAGTATAATACTATGGCTATGTTCCAACAGTAGCAGGTCACGAAATGGCAGGGAAATGAGACTTCTTGCAAAATCCTGCATTAGATTGAAAGGAAACGGAATGAAACAGCTGATAAAGCTTTCCTATGATACTCACCACCTGTTGTCGTGAGCTGTGTCATTGATTCCATTGTCATTGTTGGAGTAGAGCTCCCTGTAGTTGTTGCTCCTGATGTACTTGTTGAGGGGCTAGCTGTTGGGCTGGTCAGTGCTGCAGTGGTGCTTAATGGACCTGCAGTCGTGGTTTCTGATGTTGCTGTTGAAATAGTTTATATTGTTACTGAGCTAAACAGATAATATCCAACAACAGACTCAGATTTGTGCATTATAGACATTTGCCATGTCTTGTTCACAGCTCGATTACAAACACTGATTTACTATAGTCATATTATCATCTTACATCTTTAGCAAGGCACCAATTGACATGGAGCATGATTCCCTCTTGCAATTTTGCGGCGAGCCAAAAACTCTGCCAAATTTGTTCTTATTTCATAACTCTGTATTAGATTGAAAGGAATCAGAATGAAACAGCTGATAAAGGTTTCCTATAGTACTTACCACTTGTTGTGATGATTTGTGTTGTTGATTCCGTTGTTGTTGAAATAGAGCTGCTTGCAGTTGTAGCTTCTGTTGTACTTGTTGATGCAGGAGTTGATGAGGAGGTCAGCTCTGCAGTGGTGCTCTGTGTACTTGCAGTCAAAGTTTCTGTTGTTGCTGTGAGAATAGATAATTGCATAATTGAAGCCAACCAGCAACTTGGAACAACATACTCATTAATGTCTATGAAAATATGAACTGTTATGGTTTGTTAATTAAATAGACGGCAAATTACCCAGTAATATAACATGGCTATGTTGCAACAGTACCACAGGAAATGGAATTTGCAAATGATTCTCCCTGTATTAGCATAGTTGTAAACAATATATTTCCAATATTTTCTTTTTCTTCCAGTATGCAGTCATAATCCTCCATTAAATTGAGACAAAGTAGTTTAGAAAATTCGTTAAAAATTTAGTATGATACTCACCACTTGTAGTGAGTTGTGTCGTTGCGATTGTCGTTGATTCAGCTGTCGATGCTAGAGTTGAGCTGCTTGTAGTTGCTGGTGTTGTAATTGTTGACGCAGGAGTTGATATAGAAGTTGGTGTTGCAGAGCTGGTCTCTGTAATTGTAGTCGAGGTTTCTGCTGTTGCTGTGAAATCATATAACAAGGTTACTGAGGCAACAGGCAACTTGGAATAAAATACAGAGGAATAGAAATTGATATACTGCAATGTACAGTTGATACTTTGGTGTAATGCTAGTTACTCAGTTGGATATATGTAGTCCTGTTGGAAAAGCAGCAAAGAACCAAGTAACCTATGATTCTCCCATCCAATACTGTAGCTGACAAAGTACCAGTCTGATCTCTTGTTGCTATTTCCTGATGTGTTTCTTAATCCTTCAATCATTGAAAAGTATCAGAATGAAACAGCTTTGTCGTGTTTACTTGGATACTCACCACTTGTTGTAGTGATTGGGGATGTTGAGATGCTTGTGGATGCTGGAGTGGAGCTCTCTGCACTTGTCGCTCCTGATGTACTTGTTGATGTAGCAGCTGCTGTAGAGGTTGGTGCTGCAGTGGTGCTGAGTGTACTCGATGCTGAGGTTTCTGCTGTTGCAATAGTTTATATTGTTACTGAGGAAAACTGCAACCGTTTAACACAGATTTGTGCATTAAGGACAAACTGCTAGCTCATGTTAACCCTTAGATTAAAAGCAATGACTTAGTATAATACTATGGCTATGTTCCAACAGTAGCAGGTCACGAAATGGCAGGGAAATGAGACTTCTTGCAAAATCCTGCATTAGATTGAAAGGAAACGGAATGAAACAGCTGATAAAGCTTTCCTATGATACTCACCACCTGTTGTCGTGAGCTGTGTCATTGATTCCATTGTCATTGTTGGAGTAGAGCTCCCTGTAGTTGTTGCTCCTGATGTACTTGTTGAGGGGCTAGCTGTTGGGCTGGTCAGTGCTGCAGTGGTGCTTAATGGACCTGCAGTCGTGGTTTCTGATGTTGCTGTTGAAATAGTTTATATTGTTACTGAGCTAAACAGATAATATCCAACAACAGACTCAGATTTGTGCATTATAGACATTTGCCATGTCTTGTTCACAGCTCGATTACAAACACTGATTTACTATAGTCATATTATCATCTTACATCTTTAGCAAGGCACCAATTGACATGGAGCATGATTCCCTCTTGCAATTTTGCGGCGAGCCAAAAACTCTGCCAAATTTGTTCTTATTTCATAACTCTGTATTAGATTGAAAGGAATCAGAATGAAACAGCTGATAAAGGTTTCCTATAGTACTTACCACTTGTTGTGATGATTTGTGTTGTTGATTCCGTTGTTGTTGAAATAGAGCTGCTTGCAGTTGTAGCTTCTGTTGTACTTGTTGATGCAGGAGTTGATGAGGAGGTCAGCTCTGCAGTGGTGCTCTGTGTACTTGCAGTCAAAGTTTCTGTTGTTGCTGTGAGAATAGATAATTGCATAATTGAAGCCAACCAGCAACTTGGAACAACATACTCATTAATGTCTATGAAAATATGAACTGTTATGGTTTGTTAATTAAATAGACGGCAAATTACCCAGTAATATAACATGGCTATGTTGCAACAGTACCACAGGAAATGGAATTTGCAAATGATTCTCCCTGTATTAGCATAGTTGTAAACAATATATTTCCAATATTTTCTTTTTCTTCCAGTATGCAGTCATAATCCTCCATTAAATTGAGACAAAGTAGTTTAGAAAATTCGTTAAAAATTTAGTATGATACTCACCACTTGTAGTGAGTTGTGTCGTTGCGATTGTCGTTGATTCAGCTGTCGATGCTAGAGTTGAGCTGCTTGTAGTTGCTGGTGTTGTAATTGTTGACGCAGGAGTTGATATAGAAGTTGGTGTTGCAGAGCTGGTCTCTGTAATTGTAGTCGAGGTTTCTGCTGTTGCTGTGAAATCATATAACAAGGTTACTGAGGCAACAGGCAACTTGGAATAAAATACAGAGGAATAGAAATTGATATACTGCAATGTACAGTTGATACTTTGGTGTAATGCTAGTTACTCAGTTGGATATATGTAGTCCTGTTGGAAAAGCAGCAAAGAACCAAGTAACCTATGATTCTCCCATCCAATACTGTAGCTGACAAAGTACCAGTCTGATCTCTTGTTGCTATTTCCTGATGTGTTTCTTAATCCTTCAATCATTGAAAAGTATCAGAATGAAACAGCTTTGTCGTGTTTACTTGGATACTCACCACTTGTTGTAGTGATTGGGGATGTTGAGATGCTTGTGGATGCTGGAGTGGAGCTCTCTGCACTTGTCGCTCCTGATGTACTTGTTGATGTAGCAGCTGCTGTAGAGGTTGGTGCTGCAGTGGTGCTGAGTGTACTCGATGCTGAGGTTTCTGCTGTTGCAATAGTTTATATTGTTACTGAGGAAAACTGCAACCGTTTAACACAGATTTGTGCATTAAGGACAAACTGCTAGCTCATGTTAACCCTTAGATTAAAAGCAATGACTTAGTATAATACTATGGCTATGTTCCAACAGTAGCAGGTCACGAAATGGCAGGGAAATGAGACTTCTTGCAAAATCCTGCATTAGATTGAAAGGAAACGGAATGAAACAGCTGATAAAGCTTTCCTATGATACTCACCACCTGTTGTCGTGAGCTGTGTCATTGATTCCATTGTCATTGTTGGAGTAGAGCTCCCTGTAGTTGTTGCTCCTGATGTACTTGTTGAGGGGCTAGCTGTTGGGCTGGTCAGTGCTGCAGTGGTGCTTAATGGACCTGCAGTCGTGGTTTCTGATGTTGCTGTTGAAATAGTTTATATTGTTACTGAGCTAAACAGATAATATCCAACAACAGACTCAGATTTGTGCATTATAGACATTTGCCATGTCTTGTTCACAGCTCGATTACAAACACTGATTTACTATAGTCATATTATCATCTTACATCTTTAGCAAGGCACCAATTGACATGGAGCATGATTCCCTCTTGCAATTTTGCGGCTAGCCAAAAACTCTGCCAAGTTTGTTCTTATTTCATAACTCTGTATTAGATTGAAAGGAATCAGAATGAAACAGCTGATAAAGGTTTCCTATAGTACTTACCACTTGTTGTGATGATTTGTGTTGTTGATTCCGTTGTTGTTGAAATAGAGCTGCTTGCAGTTGTAGCTTCTGTTGTACTTGTTGATGCAGGAGTTGATGAGGAGGTCAGCTCTGCAGTGGTGCTCTGTGTACTTGCAGTCAAAGTTTCTGTTGTTGCTGTGAGAATAGATAATTGCATAATTGAAGCCAACCAGCAACTTGGAACAACATACTCATTAATGTCTATGAAAATATGAACTGTTATGGTTTGTTAATTAAATAGACGGCAAATTACCCAGTAATATAACATGGCTATGTTGCAACAGTACCACAGGAAATGGAATTTGCAAATGATTCTCCCTGTATTAGCATAGTTGTAAACAATATATTTCCAATATTTTCTTTTTCTTCCAGTATGCAGTCATAATCCTCCATTAAATTGAGACAAAGTAGTTTAGAAAATTCGTTAAACATTTAGTATGATACTCACCACTTGTAGTGAGTTGTGTCGTTGCGATTGTCGTTGATTCAGCTGTCGATGCTAGAGTTGAGCTGCTTGTAGTTGCTGGTGTTGTAATTGTTGACGCAGGAGTTGATATAGAAGTTGGTGTTGCAGAGCTGGTCTCTGTAATTGTAGTCGAGGTTTCTGCTGTTGCTGTGAAATCATATAACAAGGTTACTGAGGCAACAGGCAACTTGGAATAAAATACAGAGGAATAGAAATTGATATACTGCAATGTACAGTTGATACTTTGGTGTAATGCTAGTTACTCAGTTGGATATATGTCGTCCTGTTGGAAAAGCAGCAAAGAACCAAGTAACCTATGATTCTCCCATCCAATACTGTAGCTGACAAAGTACCAGTCTGATCTCTTGTTGCTATTTCCTGATGTGTTTCTTAATCCTTCAATCATTGAAAAGTATCAGAATGAAACAGCTTTGTCGTGTTTACTTGGATACTCACCACTTGTTGTAGTGAGTGGGGATGTTGAGATGCTTGTGGATGCTGGAGTGGAGCTCTCTGCACTTGTCGCTCCTGATGTACTTGTTGATGTAGCAGCTGCTGTAGAGGTTGGTGCTGCAGTGGTGCTGAGTGTACTCGATGCTGAGGTTTCTGCTGTTGCAATAGTTTATATTGTTACTGAGGAAAACTGCAACCGTTTAACACAGATTTGTGCATTAAGGACAAACTGCTAGCTCATGTTAACCCTTAGATTAAAAGCAATGACTTAGTATAATACTATGGCTATGTTCCAACAGTAGCAGGTCACGAAATGGCAGGGAAATGAGACTTCTTGCAAAATCCTGCATTAGATTGAAAGGAAACGGAATGAAACAGCTGATAAAGCTTTCCTATGATACTCACCACCTGTTGTCGTGAGCTGTGTCATTGATTCCATTGTCATTGTTGGAGTAGAGCTCCCTGTAGTTGTTGCTCCTGATGTACTTGTTGAGGGGCTAGCTGTTGGGCTGGTCAGTGCTGCGGTGGTGCTTAATGGACCTGCAGTCGTGGTTTCTGATGTTGCTGTTGAAATAGTTTATATTGTTACTGAGCTAAACAGATAATATCCAACAACAGACTCAGATTTGTGCATTATAGACATTTGCCATGTCTTGTTCACAGCTCGATTACAAACACTGATTTACTATAGTCATATTATCATCTTACATCTTTAGCAAGGCACCAATTGACATGGAGCATGATTCCCTCTTGCAATTTTGCGGCGAGCCAAAAACTCTGCCAAATTTGTTCTTATTTCATAACTCTGTATTAGATTGAAAGGAATCAGAATGAAACAGCTGATAAAGGTTTCCTATAGTACTTACCACTTGTTGTGATGATTTGTGTTGTTGATTCCGTTGTTGTTGAAATAGAGCTGCTTGCAGTTGTAGCTTCTGTTGTACTTGTTGATGCAGGAGTTGATGAGGAGGTCAGCTCTGCAGTGGTGCTCTGTGTACTTGCAGTCAAAGTTTCTGTTGTTGCTGTGAGAATAGATAATTGCATAATTGAAGCCAACCAGCAACTTGGAACAACATACTCATTAATGTCTATGAAAATATGAACTGTTATGGTTTGTTAATTAAATAGACGGCAAATTACCCAGTAATATAACATGGCTATGTTGCAACAGTACCACAGGAAATGGAATTTGCAAATGATTCTCCCTGTATTAGCAGAGTTGTAAACAATATATTTCCAATATTTTCTTTTTCTTCCAGTATGCAGTCATAATCCTCCATTAAATTGAGACAAAGTAGTTTAGAAAATTCGTTAAAAATTTAGTATGATACTCACCACTTGTAGTGAGTTGTGTCGTTGCGATTGTCGTTGATTCAGCTGTCGATGCTAGAGTTGAGCTGCTTGTTGTTGCTGGTGTTGTAATTGTTGACGCAGGAGCTGATATAGAAGTTGGTGTTGCAGAGCTGGTCTCTGTAATTGTAGTCGAGGTTTCTGCTGTTGCTGTGAAATCATATAACAAGGTTACTGAGGCAACAGGCAACTTGGAATAAAATACAGAGGAATAGAAATTGATATACTGCAATGTACAGTTGATACTTTGGTGTAATGCTAGTTACTCAGTTGGATATATGTAGTCCTGTTGGAAAAGCAGCAAAGAACCAAGTAACCTATGATTCTCCCATCCAATACTGTAGCTGACAAAGTACCAGTCTGATCTCTTGTTGCTATTTCCTGATGTGTTTCTTAATCCTTCAATCATTGAAAAGTATCAGAATGAAACAGCTTTGTAGTGTTTACTTGGATACTCACCACTTGTTGTAGTGATTGGGGATGTTGAGATGCTTGTGGATGCTGGAGTGGAGCTCTCTGCACTTGTCGCTCCTGATGTACTTGTTGATGTAGCAGCTGCTGTAGAGGTTGGTGCTGCAGTGGTGCTGAGTGTACTCGATGCTGAGGTTTCTGCTGTTGCAATAGTTTATATTGTTACTGAGGAAAACTGCAACCGTTTAACACAGATTTGTGCATTAAGGACAAACTGCTAGCTCATGTTAACCCTTAGATTAAAAGCAATGACTTAGTATAATACTATGGCTATGTTCCAACAGTAGCAGGTCACGAAATGGCAGGGAAATGAGACTTCTTGCAAAATCCTGCATTAGATTGAAAGGAAACGGAATGAAACAGCTGATAAAGCTTTCCTATGATACTCACCACCTGTTGTCGTGAGCTGTGTCATTGATTCCATTGTCATTGTTGGAGTAGAGCTCCCTGTAGTTGTTGCTCCTGATGTACTTGTTGAGGGGCTAGCTGTTGGGCTGGTCAGTGCTGCAGTGGTGCTTAATGTACCTGCAGTCGTGGTTTCTGATGTTGCTGTTGAAATAGTTTATATTGTTACTGAGCTAAACAGATAATATCCAACAACAGACTCAGATTTGTGCATTATAGACATTTGCCATGTCTTGTTCACAGCTCGATTACAAACACTGATTTACTATAGTCATATTATCATCTTACATCTTTAGCAAGGCACCAATTGACATGGAGCATGATTCCCTCTTGCAATTTTGCGGCTAGCCAAAAACTCTGCCAAGTTTGTTCTTATTTCATAACTCTGTATTAGATTGAAAGGAATCAGAATGAAACAGCTGATAAAGGTTTCCTATAGTACTTACCACTTGTTGTGATGATTTGTGTTGTTGATTCCGTTGTTGTTGAAATAGAGCTGCTTGCAGTTGTAGCTTCTGTTGTACTTGTTGATGCAGGAGTTGATGAGGAGGTCAGCTCTGCAGTGGTGCTCTGTGTACTTGCAGTCAAAGTTTCTGTTGTTGCTGTGAGAATAGATAATTGCATAATTGAAGCCAACCAGCAACTTGGAACAACATACTCATTAATGTCTATGAAAATATGAACTGCTATGGTTTGTTAATTAAATAGACGGCAAATTACCCAGTAAAATAACATGGCTATGTTGCAACAGAAACACAGGAAATGGAATTTGCAAATGATTCTCCCTGTATTAGCATAGTTGTAAACAATATATTTCCAATATTTTCTTTTTCTTCCAGTATGCAGTCATAATCCTCCATTAAATTGAGACAACGTAGTTTAGAAAATTCGTTAAATATTTAGTATGATACTCACCACTTGTAGTGAGTTGTGTCGTTGCGATTGTCGTTGATTCAGCTGTCGATGCTAGAGTTGAGCTGCTTGTAGTTGCTGGTGTTGCAATTGTTGACGCAGGAGTTGATATAGAAGTTGGTGTTGCAGAGCTGGTCTCTGTAATTGTAGTCGAGGTTTCTGCTGTTGCTGTGAAATCATATAACAAGGTTACTGAGGCAACAGGCAACTTGGAATAAAATACAGAGGAATAGAAATTGATATACTGCAATGTACAGTTGATACTTTGGTGTAATGCTAGTTACTCAGTTGGATATATGTAGTCATGTTGGAAAAGCAGCAAAGAACCAAGTAACCTATGATTCTCCCATCCAATACTATAGCTGACAAAGTACCAGTCTGATCTCTTGTTGCTATTTCCTGATGTGTTTCTTAATCCTTCAATCATTGAAAAGTATCAGAATGAAACAGCTTTGTCGTGTTTACTTGGATACTCACCACTTGTTGTAGTGAGTGGGGATGTTGAGATGCTTGTGGATGCTGGAGTGGAGCTCTCTGCACTTGTCGCTCCTGATGTACTTGTTGATGTAGCAGCTGCTGTAGAGGTTGGTGCTGCAGTGGTGCTGAGTGTACTCGATGCTGAGGTTTCTGCTGTTGCAATAGTTTATATTGTTACTGAGGTAAACTGCAACCGTTTAACACAGATTTGTGCATTAAGGACAAACTGCCAGCTCATGTTAACCCTTAGATTAAAAGCAATGACTGAATATAATACTATGGCTATGTTCCAACAGTAGCAGGTCACGAAATGGCAGGGAAATGAGACTTCTTGCAAAATCCTGCATTAGATTGAAAGGAAACGGAATGAAACAGCTGATAAAGCTTTCCTATGATACTCACCACCTGTTGTCGTGAGCTGTGTCATTGATTCCATTGTCATTGTTGGAGCAGAGCTCCCTGTAGTTGTTGCTCCTGATGTACTTGTTGAGGGGGCAGCTGTTGGGCTGGTCAGTGCTGCAGTGGTGCTTAATGTACCTGCAGTCGTGGTTTCTGATGTTGCTGTTGAAATAGTTTATATTGTTACTGAGCTAAACAGATAATATGCAACAACAGACTCAGATTTGTGCATTATAGACATTTGCCATGTCTTGTTAACAGCTCGATTAAAAACACTGATTTACTATAGTCATATTATCATCTTACAACTTTAGCAAGGCACCAAATGACATGGAGCATGATACCCTCTTGCAATTTTGCGGCTAGCCAAAAACTCTGCCAAATTTGTTCTTATTTCATAACTCTGTATTCGATTGAAAGGAATCAGAATGAAACAGCTGATAAAGGTTTCCTATAGTACTTACCACTTGTTGTGCTGATTTGTGTTGTTGATTCCGTTGTTGTTGAAATAGAGCTGCTTGCAGTTGTAGCTTCTGTTGTACTTGTTGATGCAGGAGTTGATGAGGAGGTCAGCTCTGCAGTGGTGCTCTGTGTACTTGCAGTCAAAGTTTCTGTTGTTGCTGTGAGAATAGATAATTGCATAATTGAAGCCAACCAGCAACTTGGAACAACATACTCATTAATGTCTATGAAAATATGAACCGTTATGGTTTGTTAATTAAATAGACGGCAAATTACCCAGTAATATAACATGGCTATGTTGCAACAGTACCACAGGAAATGGAATTTGCAAATGATTCTCCCTGCATTAGCATAGTTGTAAACAATATATTTCCAATATTTTCTTTTTCTTCCAGTATGCAGTCATAATCCTCCATTAAATTGAGACAAAGTAGTTTAGAAAATTCGTTAAAAATTTAGTATGATACTCACCACTTGTAGTGAGTTGTGTCGTTGCGATTGTCGTTGATTCAGCTGTCGATGCTAGAGTTGAGCTGCTTGTAGTTGCTGGTGTTGTAATTGTTGACGCAGGAGCTGATATAGAAGTTGGTGTTGCAGAGCTGGTCTCTGTAATTGTAGTCGAGGTTTCTGCTGTTGCTGTGAAATCATATAACAAGGTTACTGAGGCAACAGGCAACTTGGAATAAAATACAGAGGAATAGAAATTGATATACTGCAATGTACAGTTGATACTTTGGTGTAATGCTAGTTACTCAGTTGGATATATGTAGTCCTGTTGGAAAAGCAGCAAAGAACCAAGTAACCTATGATTCTCCCATCCAATACTGTAGCTGACAAAGTACCAGTCTGATCTCTTGTTGCTATTTCCTGATGTGTTTCTTAATCCTTCAATCATTGAAAAGTATCAGAATGAAACAGCTTTGTAGTGTTTACTTGGATACTCACCACTTGTTGTAGTGAGTGGGGATGTTGAGATGCTTGTGGATGCTGGAGTGGAGCTCTCTGCACTTGTCGCTCCTGATGTACTTGTTGATGTAGCAGCTGCTGTAGAGGTTGGTGCTGCAGTGGTGCTGAGTGTACTCGATGCTGAGGTTTCTGCTGTTGCAATAGTTTATATTGTTACTGAGGAAAACTGCAACCGTTTAACACAGATTTGTGCATTAAGGACAAACTGCTAGCTCATGTTAACCCTTAGATTAAAAGCAATGACTTAGTATAATACTATGGCTATGTTCCAACAGTAGCAGGTCACGAAATGGCAGGGAAATGAGACTTCTTGCAAAATCCTGCATTAGATTGAAAGGAAACGGAATGAAACAGCTGATAAAGCTTTCCTATGATACTCACCACCTGTTGTCGTGAGCTGTGTCATTGATTCCATTGTCATTGTTGGAGTAGAGCTCCCTGTAGTTGTTGCTCCTGATGTACTTGTTGAGGGGCTAGCTGTTGGGCTGGTCAGTGCTGCAGTGGTGCTTAATGGACCTGCAGTCGTGGTTTCTGATGTTGCTGTTGAAATAGTTTATATTGTTACTGAGCTAAACAGATAATATCCAACAACAGACTCAGATTTGTGCATTATAGACATTTGCCATGTCTTGTTCACAGCTCGATTACAAACACTGATTTACTATAGTCATATTATCATCTTACATCTTTAGCAAGGCACCAATTGACATGGAGCATGATTCCCTCTTGCAATTTTGCGGCTAGCCAAAAACTCTGCCAAGTTTGTTCTTATTTCATAACTCTGTATTAGATTGAAAGGAATCAGAATGAAACAGCTGATAAAGGTTTCCTATAGTACTTACCACTTGTTGTGATGATTTGTGTTGTTGATTCCGTTGTTGTTGAAATAGAGCTGCTTGCAGTTGTAGCTTCTGTTGTACTTGTTGATGCAGGAGTTGATGAGGAGGTCAGCTCTGCAGTGGTGCTCTGTGTACTTGCAGTCAAAGTTTCTGTTGTTGCTGTGAGAATAGATAATTGCATAATTGAAGCCAACCAGCAACTTGGAACAACATACTCATTAATGTCTATGAAAATATGAACTGTTATGGTTTGTTAATTAAATAGACGGCAAATTACCCAGTAATATAACATGGCTATGTTGCAACAGTACCACAGGAAATGGAATTTGCAAATGATTCTCCCTGTATTAGCATAGTTGTAAACAATATATTTCCAATATTTTCTTTTTCTTCCAGTATGCAGTCATAATCCTCCATTAAATTGAGACAAAGTAGTTTAGAAAATTCGTTAAAAATTTAGTATGATACTCACCACTTGTAGTGAGTTGTGTCGTTGCGATTGTCGTTGATTCAGCTGTCGATGCTAGAGTTGAGCTGCTTGTAGTTGCTGGTGTTGTAATTGTTGACGCAGGAGTTGATATAGAAGTTGGTGTTGCAGAGCTGGTCTCTGTAATTGTAGTCGAGGTTTCTGCTGTTGCTGTGAAATCATATAACAAGGTTACTGAGGCAACAGGCAACTTGGAATAAAATACAGAGGAATAGAAATTGATATACTGCAATGTACAGTTGATACTTTGGTGTAATGCTAGTTACTCAGTTGGATATATGTAGTCCTGTTGGAAAAGCAGCAAAGAACCAAGTAACCTATGATTCTCCCATCCAATACTGTAGCTGACAAAGTACCAGTCTGATCTCTTGTTGCTATTTCCTGATGTGTTTCTTAATCCTTCAATCATTGAAAAGTATCAGAATGAAACAGCTTTGTAGTGTTTACTTGGATACTCACCACTTGTAGTGATTGGGGATGTTGAGATGCTTGTGGATGCTGGAGTGGAGCTCTCTGCACTTGTCGCTCCTGATGTACTTGTTGATGTAGCAGCTGCTGTAGAGGTTGGTGCTGCAGTGGTGCTGAGTGTACTCGATGCTGAGGTTTCTGCTGTTGCAATAGTTTATATTGTTACTGAGGAAAACTGCAACCGTTTAACACAGATTTGTGCATTAAGGACAAACTGCTAGCTCATGTTAACCCTTAGATTAAAAGCAATGACTTAGTATAATACTATGGCTATGTTCCAACAGTAGCAGGTCACGAAATGGCAGGGAAATGAGACTTCTTGCAAAATCCTGCATTAGATTGAAAGGAAACGGAATGAAACAGCTGATAAAGCTTTCCTATGATACTCACCACCTGTTGTCGTGAGCTGTGTCATTGATTCCATTGTCATTGTTGGAGTAGAGCTCCCTGTAGTTGTTGCTCCTGATGTACTTGTTGAGGGGCTAGCTGTTGGGCTGGTCAGTGCTGCGGTGGTGCTTAATGGACCTGCAGTCGTGGTTTCTGATGTTGCTGTTGAAATAGTTTATATTGTTACTGAGCTAAACAGATAATATGCAACAACAGACTCAGATTTGTGCATTATAGACATTTGCCATGTCTTGTTCACAGCTCGATTACAAACACTGATTTACTATAGTCATATTATCATCTTACATCTTTAGCAAGGCACCAATTGACATGGAGCATGATTCCCTCTTGCAATTTTGCGGCGAGCCAAAAACTCTGCCAAATTTGTTCTTATTTCATAACTCTGTATTAGATTGAAAGGAATCAGAATGAAACAGCTGATAAAGGTTTCCTATAGTACTTACCACTTGTTGTGATGATTTGTGTTGTTGATTCCGTTGTTGTTGAAATAGAGCTGCTTGCAGTTGTAGCTTCTGTTGTACTTGTTGATGCAGGAGTTGATGAGGAGGTCAGCTCTGCAGTGGTGCTCTGTGTACTTGCAGTCAAAGTTTCTGTTGTTGCTGTGAGAATAGATAATTGCATAATTGAAGCCAACCAGCAACTTGGAACAACATACTCATTAATGTCTATGAAAATATGAACTGTTATGGTTTGTTAATTAAATAGACGGCAAATTACCCAGTAATATAACATGGCTATGTTGCAACAGTACCACAGGAAATGGAATTTGCAAATGATTCTCCCTGTATTAGCATAGTTGTAAACAATATATTTCCAATATTTTCTTTTTCTTCCAGTATGCAGTCATAATCCTCCATTAAATTGAGACAAAGTAGTTTAGAAAATTCGTTAAAAATTTAGTATGATACTCACCACTTGTAGTGAGTTGTGTCGTTGCGATTGTCGTTGATTCAGCTGTCGATGCTAGAGTTGAGCTGCCTGTAGTTGCTGGTGTTGTAATTGTTGACGCAGGAGTTGATATAGAAGTTGGTGTTGCAGAGCTGGTCTCTGTAATTGTAGTCGAGGTTTCTGCTGTTGCTGTGAAATCATATAACAAGGTTACTGAGGCAACAGGCAACTTGGAATAAAATACAGAGGAATAGAAATTGATATACTGCAATGTACAGTTGATACTTTGGTGTAATGCTAGTTACTCAGTTGGATATATGTAGTCCTGTTGGAAAAGCAGCAAAGAACCAAGTAACCTATGATTCTCCCATCCAATACTGTAGCTGACAAAGTACCAGTCTGATCTCTTGTTGCTATTTCCTGATGTGTTTCTTAATCCTTCAATCATTGAAAAGTATCAGAATGAAACAGCTTTGTAGTGTTTACTTGGATACTCACCACTTGTTGTAGTGATTGGGGATGTTGAGATGCTTGTGGATGCTGGAGTGGAGCTCTCTGCACTTGTCGCTCCTGATGTACTTGTTGATGTAGCAGCTGCTGTAGAGGTTGGTGCTGCAGTGGTGCTGAGTGTACTCGATGCTGAGGTTTCTGCTGTTGCAATAGTTTATATTGTTACTGAGGAAAACTGCAACCGTTTAACACAGATTTGTGCATTAAGGACAAACTGCTAGCTCATGTTAACCCTTAGATTAAAAGCAATGACTTAGTATAATACTATGGCTATGTTCCAACAGTAGCAGGTCACGAAATGGCAGGGAAATGAGACTTCTTGCAAAATCCTGCATTAGATTGAAAGGAAACGGAATGAAACAGCTGATAAAGCTTTCCTATGATACTCACCACCTGTTGTCGTGAGCTGTGTCATTGATTCCATTGTCATTGTTGGAGTAGAGCTCCCTGTAGTTGTTGCTCCTGATGTACTTGTTGAGGGGCTAGCTGTTGGGCTGGTCAGTGCTGCGGTGGTGCTTAATGGACCTGCAGTCGTGGTTTCTGATGTTGCTGTTGAAATAGTTTATATTGTTACTGAGCTAAACAGATAATATCCAACAACAGACTCAGATTTGTGCATTATAGACATTTGCCATGTCTTGTTCACAGCTCGATTACAAACACTGATTTACTATAGTCATATTATCATCTTACATCTTTAGCAAGGCACCAATTGACATGGAGCATGATTCCCTCTTGCAATTTTGCGGCGAGCCAAAAACTCTGCCAAATTTGTTCTTATTTCATAACTCTGTATTAGATTGAAAGGAATCAGAATGAAACAGCTGATAAAGGTTTCCTATAGTACTTACCACTTGTTGTGATGATTTGTGTTGTTGATTCCGTTGTTGTTGAAATAGAGCTGCTTGCAGTTGTAGCTTCTGTTGTACTTGTTGATGCAGGAGTTGATGAGGAGGTCAGCTCTGCAGTGGTGCTCTGTGTACTTGCAGTCAAAGTTTCTGTTGTTGCTGTGAGAATAGATAATTGCATAATTGAAGCCAACCAGCAACTTGGAACAACATACTCATTAATGTCTATGAAAATATGAACTGTTATGGTTTGTTAATTAAATAGACGGCAAATTACCCAGTAATATAACATGGCTATGTTGCAACAGTACCACAGGAAATGGAATTTGCAAATGATTCTCCCTGTATTAGCATAGTTGTAAACAATATATTTCCAATATTTTCTTTTTCTTCCAGTATGCAGTCATAATCCTCCATTAAATTGAGACAAAGTAGTTTAGAAAATTCGTTAAAAATTTAGTATGATACTCACCACTTGTAGTGAGTTGTGTCGTTGCGATTGTCGTTGATTCAGCTGTCGATGCTAGAGTTGAGCTGCTTGTAGTTGCTGGTGTTGTAATTGTTGATGCAGGAGTTGATATAGAAGTTGGTGTTGCAGAGCTGGTCTCTGTAATTGTAGTCGAGGTTTCTGCTGTTGCTGTGAAATCATATAACAAGGTTACTGAGGCAACAGGCAACTTGGAATAAAATACAGAGGAATAGAAATTGATATACTGCAATGTACAGTTGATACTTTGGTGTAATGCTAGTTACTCAGTTGGATATATGTAGTCCTGTTGGAAAAGCAGCAAAGAACCAAGTAACCTATGATTCTCCCATCCAATACTGTAGCTGACAAAGTACCAGTCTGATCTCTTGTTGCTATTTCCTGATGTGTTTCTTAATCCTTCAATCATTGAAAAGTATCAGAATGAAACAGCTTTGTAGTGTTTACTTGGATACTCACCACTTGTTGTAGTGAGTGGGGATGTTGAGATGCTTGTGGATGCTGGAGTAGAGCTCTCTGCACTTGTCGCTCCTGATGTACTTGTTGATGTAGCAGCTGCTGTAGAGGTTGGTGCTGCAGTGGTGCTGAGTGTACTCGATGCTGAGGTTTCTGCTGTTGCAATAGTTTATATTGTTACTGAGGAAAACTGCAACCGTTTAACACAGATTTGTGCATTAAGGACAAACTGCTAGCTCATGTTAACCCTTAGATTAAAAGCAATGACTTAGTATAATACTATGGCTATGTTCCAACAGTAGCAGGTCACGAAATGGCAGGGAAATGAGACTTCTTGCAAAATCCTGCATTAGATTGAAAGGAAACGGAATGAAACAGCTGATAAAGCTTTCCTATGATACTCACCACCTGTTGTCGTGAGCTGTGTCATTGATTCCATTGTCATTGTTGGAGTAGAGCTCCCTGTAGTTGTTGCTCCTGATGTACTTGTTGAGGGGCTAGCTGTTGGGCTGGTCAGTGCTGCGGTGGTGCTTAATGGACCTGCAGTCGTGGTTTCTGATGTTGCTGTTGAAATAGTTTATATTGTTACTGAGCTAAACAGATAATATCCAACAACAGACTCAGATTTGTGCATTATAGACATTTGCCATGTCTTGTTCACAGCTCGATTACAAACACTGATTTACTATAGTCATATTATCATCTTACATCTTTAGCAAGGCACCAATTGACATGGAGCATGATTCCCTCTTGCAATTTTGCGGCGAGCCAAAAACTCTGCCAAATTTGTTCTTATTTCATAACTCTGTATTAGATTGAAAGGAATCAGAATGAAACAGCTGATAAAGGTTTCCTATAGTACTTACCACTTGTTGTGATGATTTGTGTTGTTGATTCCGTTGTTGTTGAAATAGAGCTGCTTGCAGTTGTAGCTTCTGTTGTACTTGTTGATGCAGGAGTTGATGAGGAGGTCAGCTCTGCAGTGGTGCTCTGTGTACTTGCAGTCAAAGTTTCTGTTGTTGCTGTGAGAATAGATAATTGCATAATTGAAGCCAACCAGCAACTTGGAACAACATACTCATTAATGTCTATGAAAATATGAACTGTTATGGTTTGTTAATTAAATAGACGGCAAATTACCCAGTAATATAACATGGCTATGTTGCAACAGTACCACAGGAAATGGAATTTGCAAATGATTCTCCCTGTATTAGCATAGTTGTAAACAATATATTTCCAATATTTTCTTTTTCTTCCAGTATGCAGTCATAATCCTCCATTAAATTGAGACAAAGTAGTTTAGAAAATTCGTTAAAAATTTAGTATGATACTCACCACTTGTAGTGAGTTGTGTCGTTGCGATTGTCGTTGATTCAGCTGTCGATGCTAGAGTTGAGCTGCTTGTAGTTGCTGGTGTTGTAATTGTTGACGCAGGAGTTGATATAGAAGTTGGTGTTGCAGAGCTGGTCTCTGTAATTGTAGTCGAGGTTTCTGCTGTTGCTGTGAAATCATATAACAAGGTTACTGAGGCAACAGGCAACTTGGAATAAAATACAGAGGAATAGAAATTGATATACTGCAATGTACAGTTGATACTTTGGTGTAATGCTAGTTACTCAGTTGGATATATGTAGTCCTGTTGGAAAAGCAGCAAAGAACCAAGTAACCTATGATTCTCCCATCCAATACTGTAGCTGACAAAGTACCAGTCTGATCTCTTGTTGCTATTTCCTGATGTGTTTCTTAATCCTTCAATCATTGAAAAGTATCAGAATGAAACAGCTTTGTAGTGTTTACTTGGATACTCACCACTTGTTGTAGTGAGTGGGGATGTTGAGATGCTTGTGGATGCTGGAGTAGAGCTCTCTGCACTTGTCGCTCCTGATGTACTTGTTGATGTAGCAGCTGCTGTAGAGGTTGGTGCTGCAGTGGTGCTGAGTGTACTCGATGCTGAGGTTTCTGCTGTTGCAATAGTTTATATTGTTACTGAGGAAAACTGCAACCGTTTAACACAGATTTGTGCATTAAGGACAAACTGCTAGCTCATGTTAACCCTTAGATTAAAAGCAATGACTTAGTATAATACTATGGCTATGTTCCAACAGTAGCAGGTCACGAAATGGCAGGGAAATGAGACTTCTTGCAAAATCCTGCATTAGATTGAAAGGAAACGGAATGAAACAGCTGATAAAGCTTTCCTATGATACTCACCACCTGTTGTCGTGAGCTGTGTCATTGATTCCATTGTCATTGTTGGAGTAGAGCTCCCTGTAGTTGTTGCTCCTGATGTACTTGTTGAGGGGCTAGCTGTTGGGCTGGTCAGTGCTGCGGTGGTGCTTAATGGACCTGCAGTCGTGGTTTCTGATGTTGCTGTTGAAATAGTTTATATTGTTACTGAGCTAAACAGATAATATCCAACAACAGACTCAGATTTGTGCATTATAGACATTTGCCATGTCTTGTTCACAGCTCGATTACAAACACTGATTTACTATAGTCATATTATCATCTTACATCTTTAGCAAGGCACCAATTGACATGGAGCATGATTCCCTCTTGCAATTTTGCGGCGAGCCAAAAACTCTGCCAAATTTGTTCTTATTTCATAACTCTGTATTAGATTGAAAGGAATCAGAATGAAACAGCTGATAAAGGTTTCCTATAGTACTTACCACTTGTTGTGATGATTTGTGTTGTTGATTCCGTTGTTGTTGAAATAGAGCTGCTTGCAGTTGTAGCTTCTGTTGTACTTGTTGATGCAGGAGTTGATGAGGAGGTCAGCTCTGCAGTGGTGCTCTGTGTACTTGCAGTCAAAGTTTCTGTTGTTGCTGTGAGAATAGATAATTGCATAATTGAAGCCAACCAGCAACTTGGAACAACATACTCATTAATGTCTATGAAAATATGAACTGTTATGGTTTGTTAATTAAATAGACGGCAAATTACCCAGTAATATAACATGGCTATGTTGCAACAGTACCACAGGAAATGGAATTTGCAAATGATTCTCCCTGTATTAGCATAGTTGTAAACAATATATTTCCAATATTTTCTTTTTCTTCCAGTATGCAGTCATAATCCTCCATTAAATTGAGACAAAGTAGTTTAGAAAATTCGTTAAAAATTTAGTATGATACTCACCACTTGTAGTGAGTTGTGTCGTTGCGATTGTCGTTGATTCAGCTGTCGATGCTAGAGTTGAGCTGCTTGTAGTTGCTGGTGTTGTAATTGTTGACGCAGGAGTTGATATAGAAGTTGGTGTTGCAGAGCTGGTCTCTGTAATTGTAGTCGAGGTTTCTGCTGTTGCTGTGAAATCATATAACAAGGTTACTGAGGCAACAGGCAACTTGGAATAAAATACAGAGGAATAGAAATTGATATACTGCAATGTACAGTTGATACTTTGGTGTAATGCTAGTTACTCAGTTGGATATATGTAGTCCTGTTGGAAAAGCAGCAAAGAACCAAGTAACCTATGATTCTCCCATCCAATACTGTAGCTGACAAAGTACCAGTCTGATCTCTTGTTGCTATTTCCTGATGTGTTTCTTAATCCTTCAATCATTGAAAAGTATCAGAATGAAACAGCTTTGTAGTGTTTACTTGGATACTCACCACTTGTTGTAGTGATTGGGGATGTTGAGATGCTTGTGGATGCTGGAGTGGAGCTCTCTGCACTTGTCGCTCCTGATGTACTTGTTGATGTAGCAGCTGCTGTAGAGGTTGGTGCTGCAGTGGTGCTGAGTGTACTCGATGCTGAGGTTTCTGCTGTTGCAATAGTTTATATTGTTACTGAGGAAAACTGCAACCGTTTAACACAGATTTGTGCATTAAGGACAAACTGCTAGCTCATGTTAACCCTTAGATTAAAAGCAATGACTTAGTATAATACTATGGCTATGTTCCAACAGTAGCAGGTCACGAAATGGCAGGGAAATGAGACTTCTTGCAAAATCCTGCATTAGATTGAAAGGAAACGGAATGAAACAGCTGATAAAGCTTTCCTATGATACTCACCACCTGTTGTCGTGAGCTGTGTCATTGATTCCATTGTCATTGTTGGAGTAGAGCTCCCTGTAGTTGTTGCTCCTGATGTACTTGTTGAGGGGCTAGCTGTTGGGCTGGTCAGTGCTGCAGTGGTGCTTAATGGACCTGCAGTCGTGGTTTCTGATGTTGCTGTTGAAATAGTTTATATTGTTACTGAGCTAAACAGATAATATCCAACAACAGACTCAGATTTGTGCATTATAGACATTTGCCATGTCTTGTTCACAGCTCGATTACAAACACTGATTTACTATAGTCATACTATCATCTTACATCTTTAGCAAGGCACCAATTGACATGGAGCATGATTCCCTCTTGCAATTTTGCGGCTAGCCAAAAACTCTGCCAAATTTGTTCTTATTTCATAACTCTGTATTAGATTGAAAGGAATCAGAATGAAACAGCTGATAAAGGTTTCCTATAGTACTTACCACTTGTTGTGATGATTTGTGTTGTTGATTCCGTTGTTGTTGAAATAGAGCTGCTTGCAGTTGTAGCTTCTGTTGTACTTGTTGATGCAGGAGTTGATGAGGAGGTCAGCTCTGCAGTGGTGCTCTGTGTACTTGCAGTCAAAGTTTCTGTTGTTGCTGTGAGAATAGATAATTGCATAATTGAAGCCAACCAGCAACTTGGAACAACATACTCATTAATGTCTATGAAAATATGAACTGTTATGGTTTGTTAATTAAATAGACGGCAAATTACCCAGTAATATAACATGGCTATGTTGCAACAGTACCACAGGAAATGGAATTTGCAAATGATTCTCCCTGTATTAGCATAGTTGTAAACAATATATTTCCAATATTTTCTTTTTCTTCCAGTATGCAGTCATAATCCTCCATTAAATTGAGACAAAGTAGTTTAGAAAATTCGTTAAAAATTTAGTATGATACTCACTACTTGTAGTGAGTTGTGTCGTTGCGATTGTCGTTGATTCAGCTGTCGATGCTAGAGTTGAGCTGCTTGTTGTTGCTGGTGTTGTAATTGTTGACGCAGGAGCTGATATAGAAGTTGGTGTTGCAGAGCTGGTCTCTGTAATTGTAGTCGAGGTTTCTGCTGTTGCTGTGAAATCATATAACAAGGTTACTGAGGCAACAGGCAACTTGGAATAAAATACAGAGGAATAGAAATTGATATACTGCAATGTACAGTTGACACTTTGGTGTAATGCTAGTTACTCAGTTGGATATATGTAGTCCTGTTGGAAAAGCAGCAAAGAACCAAGTAACCTATGATTCTCCCATCCAATACTGTAGCTGACAAAGTACCAGTCTGATCTCTTGTTGCTATTTCCTGATGTGTTTCTTAATCCTTCAATCATTGAAAAGTATCAGAATGAAACAGCTTTGTCGTGTTTACTTGGATACTCACCACTTGTTGTAGTGAGTGGGGATGTTGAGATGCTTGTGGATGCTGGAGTGGAGCTCTCTGCACTTGTCGCTCCTGATGTACTTGTTGATGTAGCAGCTGCTGTAGAGGTTGGTGCTGCAGTGGTGCTGAGTGTACTCGATGCTGAGGTTTCTGCTGTTGCAATAGTTTATATTGTTACTGAGGAAAACTGCAACCGTTTAACACAGATTTGTGCATTAAGGACAAACTGCTAGCTCATGTTAACCCTTAGATTAAAAGCAATGACTTAGTATAATACTATGGCTATGTTCCAACAGTAGCAGGTCACGAAATGGCAGGGAAATGAGACTTCTTGCAAAATCCTGCATTAGATTGAAAGGAAACGGAATGAAACAGCTGATAAAGCTTTCCTATGATACTCACCACCTGTTGTCGTGAGCTGTGTCATTGATTCCATTGTCATTGTTGGAGTAGAGCTCCCTGTAGTTGTTGCTCCTGATGTACTTGTTGAGGGGCTAGCTGTTGGGCTGGTCAGTGCTGCAGTGGTGCTTAATGGACCTGCAGTCGTGGTTTCTGATGTTGCTGTTGAAATAGTTTATATTGTTACTGAGCTAAACAGATAATATCCAACAACAGACTCAGATTTGTGCATTATAGACATTTGCCATGTCTTGTTCACAGCTCGATTACAAACACTGATTTACTATAGTCATATTATCATCTTACATCTTTAGCAAGGCACCAATTGACATGGAGCATGATTCCCTCTTGCAATTTTGCGGCTAGCCAAAAACTCTGCCAAGTTTGTTCTTATTTCATAACTCTGTATTAGATTGAAAGGAATCAGAATGAAACAGCTGATAAAGGTTTCCTATAGTACTTACCACTTGTTGTGATGATTTGTGTTGTTGATTCCGTTGTTGTTGAAATAGAGCTGCTTGCAGTTGTAGCTTCTGTTGTACTTGTTGATGCAGGAGTTGATGAGGAGGTCAGCTCTGCAGTGGTGCTCTGTGTACTTGCAGTCAAAGTTTCTGTTGTTGCTGTGAGAATAGATAATTGCATAATTGAAGCCAACCAGCAACTTGGAACAACATACTCATTAATGTCTATGAAAATATGAACTGTTATGGTTTGTTAATTAAATAGACGGCAAATTACCCAGTAATATAACATGGCTATGTTGCAACAGTACCACAGGAAATGGAATTTGCAAATGATTCTCCCTGTATTAGCATAGTTGTAAACAATATATTTCCAATATTTTCTTTTTCTTCCAGTATGCAGTCATAATCCTCCATTAAATTGAGACAAAGTAGTTTAGAAAATTCGTTAAAAATTTAGTATGATACTCACCACTTGTAGTGAGTTGTGTCGTTGCGATTGTCGTTGATTCAGCTGTCGATGCTAGAGTTGAGCTGCTTGTAGTTGCTGGTGTTGCAATTGTTGACGCAGGAGTTGATATAGAAGTTGGTGTTGCAGAGCTGGTCTCTGTAATTGTAGTCGAGGTTTCTGCTGTTGCTGTGAAATCAGTTAACAATGTTTAGTTTAGTTTCGAGATACAGCACTGAAACAGGCCCTTCGGCCCACCGAGTCTGTGCCGACCATCAAGCACCCATTTTATACTAATCCCACACTAATCCCATATTCCTACCACATCCCCACCTGTCCCTATATTTCCCGACCGATACTAGAGGCAATTAATAATGGCCAATTTACCTGTCAACCTGCAAGTCTTTTGGCTTGTGGGAGGAAACCAGAGCACCCAGAGAAAACCCACGCAGACACAGGGAGAATTTGCAAACTCCACACAGGCAGCACCCAGAATTGAACCTGGGTCGCTGGAGCTGTGAGGCTGCGGTGCTAACCACTGCGCCACTGTGCCTCCCACTGAGGCAACAGGCAACTTGGAATAAAATACAGAGGAATAGAAATTGATATCCTGCAATGTATAGTTGACACTTTGGTATAATGCAAGTTACTCAGTTGGATATATGTAGTCATGTTGGAAAAGCAGCAAAGAACCAAGTAACCTATGATTCTCCCATCCAATACTGTAGCTGACGAAGTACCAGTCTGATCTCTTGTTGCTATTTCCTGATGTGTTTCTTAATCCTTCAATCATTGAAAAGTATCAGAATGAAACAGCTTTGTCGTGTTTACTTGGATACTCACCACTTGTTGTAGTGATTGGGGATGTTGAGATGCTTGTGGATGCTGGAGTAGAGCTCTCTGCACTTGTCGCTCCTGATGTACTTGTTGATGTAGCAGCTGCTGTAGAGGTTGGTGCTGCAGTGGTGCTGAGTGTACTCGATGCTGAGGTTTCTGCTGTTGCAATAGTTTATATTGTTACTGAGGTAAACTGCAACCGTGTAACACAGATTTGTGCATTCAGGACAAACTGCCAGCTCATGTTAACCCTTCGATTAAAAGCAATGACTTAGTATAATACTATGGCTATGTTCCAACAGTAGCAGGTCACCAAATGGCAGGGAAATGAGACTTCTTGCAAAATCCTGCATTAGATTGAAAGGAAACGGAATGAAACAGCTGATAAAGCTTTCCTATGATACTCACCACCTGTTGTCGTGAGCTGTGTCGTTGATTCCATTGTCATTGTTGGAGTAGAGCGCCCTGTAGTTGTTGCTCCTGATGTACTTGTTGAGGGGGCAGCTGTTGGGCTGGTCAGTGCTGCAGTGGTGCTTAATGTACCTGCAGTCGTGGTTTCTGATGTTGCTGTTGAAATAGTTTATATTGTTACTGAGCTAAACAGATAATATGCAACAACAGACTCAGATTTGTGCATTATAGACATTTGCCATGTCTTGTTAACAGCTAGATTAAAAACACTGATTTACTATAGTCATATTATCATCTTACAACTTTAGCAAGGCACCAATTGACATGGAGCATGATTCCGTCTTGCAATTTTGCGGCTAGCCAAAAACTCTGCCAAATTTGTTCTTATTTCATAACTCTGTATTAGATTGAAAGGAATCAGAATGAAACAGCTGATAAAGGTTTCCTATAGTACTTACCACTTGTTGTGATGATTTGTGTTGTTGATTCCGTTGTTGTTGAAATAGAGCTGCTTGCAGTTGTAGCTTCTGTTGTACTTGTTGATGCAGGAGTTGATGAGGAGGTCAGCTCTGCAGTGGTGCTCTGTGTACTTGCAGTCAAAGTTTCTGTTGTTGCTGTGAGAATAGATAATTGCATAATTGAAGCCAACCAGCAACTTGGAATAACATACTCATTAATGTCTATGAAAATATGAACTGTTATGGTTTGTTAATTAAATAGACGGCAAATTACCCAGTAATATAACATGGCTATGTTGCAACAGAAACACAGGAAATGGAATTTGCAAATGATTCTCCCTGTATTAGCATAGTTGTAAACAATATATTTCCAATATTTTCTTTTTCTTCCAGTATGCAGTCATAATCCTCCATTAAATTGAGACAAAGTAGTTTAGAAAATTCGTTAAAAATTTAGTATGATACTCACCACTTGTAGTGAGTTGTGTCGTTGCGATTGTCGTTGATTCAGCTGTCGATGCTAGAGTTGAGCTGCTTGTAGTTGCTGGTGTTGTAATTGTTGACGCAGGAGTTGATATAGAAGTTGGTGTTGCAGAGCTGGTCTCTGTAATTGTAGTCGAGGTTTCTGCTGTTGCTGTGAAATCATATGACAATGTTTCGTTTAGTTTCGGGATACAGCACTGAAACAGGCCCTTCGGCCTACCGAGTCTGTGCCGACCATCAAGCACCCATTTTATACTAATCCCACACTAATCCCATATTCCTACCACATCCCCACCTGTCCCTATATTTCCCGACCGATACTAGAGGCAATTAATAATGGCCAATTTACCTATCAACCTGCAAGTCTTTTGGCTTGTGGGAGGAAACCAGAGCACCCGGAGAAAACCCACGCAGACACAGGGAGAACTTGCAAACTCCACACAGGCAGCACCCAGAATTGAACATGGGTCGCTGGAGCTGTGAGGCTGCGGTGCTAACCACTGCGCCACTGTGCCTCCCACTGAGGCAACAGGCAACTTGGAATAAAATACAGAGGAATAGAAATTGATATACTGCAATGTATAGTTGACACTTTGGTGTAATGCAAGTTACTCAGTTGGATATATGTAGTCATGTTGGAAAAGCAGCAAAGAACCAAGTAACCTATGATTCTCCCATCCAATACTGTAGCTGACAAAGTACCAGTCTGATCTCTTGTTGCTATTTCCTGATGTGTTTCTTAATCCTTCAACCATTGAAAAGTATCAGAATGAAACAGCTTTGTAGTGTTTACTTGGATACTCACCACTTGTTGTAGTGAGTGGGGATGTTGAGATGCTTGTGGATGCTGGAGTAGAGCTCTCTGCACTTGTCGCTCCTGATGTACTTGTTGATGTAGCAGCTTCTGTAGAGGTTGGTGCTGCAGTGGTGCTGAGTGTACTCGATGCTGAGGTTTCTGCTGTTGCAATAGTTTAATATTGTTACTGAGGTAAACTGCAACCGTGTAACACAGATTTGTTCATTAAGGAAAAACTGCCAGCTCACGTTAACCCTTCGATTAAAAGCAATGACTTAGTATAATACTATGGCTATGTTCCAACAGTAGCAGGTCACCAAATGGCAGGGAAATGAGACTTCTTGCAAAATCCTGCATTAGATTGAAAGGAAACGGAATGAAACAGCTGATAAAGCTTTCCTATGATACTCACCACCTGTTGTCGTGAGCTGTGTCGTTGATTCCATTGTCATTGTTGGAGTAGAGCTCCCTGTAGTTGTTGCTCCTGATGTACTTGTTGAGGGGGCAGCTGTTGGGCTGGTCAGTGCTGCAGTGGTGCTTAATGTACCTGCAGTCGTGGTTTCTGATGTTGCTGTTGAAATAGTTTATATTGTTACTGAGCTAAACAGATAATATGCAACAACAGACTCAGATTTGTGCATTATAGACATTTGCCATGTCTTGTTAACAGCTAGATTAAAAACACTGATTTACTATAGTCATATTTTCATCTTACAACTTTAGCAAGGCACCAAATGACGTGAAGCATGATTCCGTCTTGCAATTTTGCGGCTAGCCAAAAACTCTGCCAAATTTGTTCTTATTTCATAACTCTGTATTAGATTGAAAGGAATCAGAATGAAACAGCTGATAAAGGTTTCCTATAGTACTTACCACTTGTTGTGATGATTTGTGTTGTTGATTCCGTTGTTGTTGAAATAGAGCTGCTTGCAGTTGTAGCTTCTGTTGTACTTGTTGATGCAGGAGTTGATGAGGAGGTCAGCTCTGCAGTGGTGCTCTGTGTACTTGCAGTCAAAGTTTCTGTTGTTGCTGTGAGAATAGATAATTGCATAATTGAAGCCAACCAGCAACTTGGAATAACATACTCATTAATGTCTATGAAAATATGAACTGCTATGGTTTGTTAATTAAATAGACGGCAAATTACCCAGTAATATAACATGGCTATGTTGCAACAGAAACACAGGAAATGGAATTTGCAAATGATTCTCCCTGTATTAGCATAGTTGTAAACAATATATTTCCAATATTTTCTTTTTCTTCCAGTATGCAGTCATAATCCTCCATTAAATTGAGACAAAGTAGTTTAGAAAATTCGTTAAAAATTTAGTATGATACTCACCACTTGTAGTGAGTTGTGTCGTTGCGATTGTCGTTGATTCAGCTGTCGATGCTAGAGTTGAGCTGCTTGTAGTTGCTGGTGTTGTAATTGTTGACGCAGGAGTTGATATAGAAGTTGGTGTTGCAGAGCTGGTCTCTGTAATTGTAGTCGAGGTTTCTGCTGTTGCTGTGAAATCATATGACAAGGTTACTGAGGCAACAGGCAACTTGGAATAAAATACAGAGGAATAGAAATTGATATACTGCAATGTATAGTTGACACTTTGGTGTAATGCAAGTTACTCAGTTGGATATATGTAGTCATGTTGGAAAAGCAGCAAAGAACCAAGTAACCTATGATTCTCCCATCCAATACTGTAGCTGACAAAGTACCAGTCTGATCTCTTGTTGCTATTTCCTGATGTGTTTCTTAATCCTTCAATCATTGAAAAGTATCAGAATGAAACAGCTTTGTAGTGTTTACTTGGATACTCACCACTTGTTGTAGTGAGTGGGGATGTTGAGATGCTTGTGGATGCTGGAGTAGAGCTCTCTGCACTTGTCGCTCCTAATGTACTTGTTGATGTAGCAGCTTCTGTAGAGGTTGGTGCTGCAGTGGTGCTGAGTGTACTCGATGCTGAGGTTTCTGCTGTTGCAATAGTTTAATATTGTTACTGAGGTAAACTGCAACCGTGTAACACAGATTTGTTCATTAAGGAAAAACTGCCAGCTCACGTTAACCCTTCGATTAAAAGCAATGACTTAGTATAATACTATGGCTATGTTCCAACAGTAGCAGGTCACCAAATGGCAGGGAAATGAGACTTCTTGCAAAATCCTGCATTAGATTGAAAGGAAACGGAATGAAACAGCTGATAAAGCTTTCCTATGATACTCACCACCTGTTGTCGTGAGCTGTGTCGTTGATTCCATTGTCATTGTTGGAGTAGAGCTCCCTGTAGTTGTTGCTCCTGATGTACTTGTTGAGGGGGCAGCTGTTGGGCTGGTCAGTGCTGCAGTGGTGCTTAATGTACCTGCAGTCGTGGTTTCTGATGTTGCTGTTGAAATAGTTTATATTGTTACTGAGCTAAACAGATAATATGCAACAACAGACTCAGATTTGTGCATTATAGACATTTGCCATGTCTTGTTAACAGCTAGATTAAAAACACTGATTTACTATAGTCATATTTTCATCTTACAACTTTAGCAAGGCACCAAATGACGTGAAGCATGATTCCGTCTTGCAATTTTGCGGCTAGCCAAAAACTCTGCCAAATTTGTTCTTATTTCATAACTCTGTATTAAATTGAAAGGAATCAGAATGAAACAGCTGATAAAGGTTTCCTATAGTACTTACCACTTGTTGTGATGATTTGTGTTGTTGATTCCGTTGTTGTTGAAATAGAGCTGCTTGCAGTTGTAGCTTCTGTTGTACTTGTTGATGCAGGAGTTGATGAGGAGGTCAGCTCTGCAGTGGTGCTCTGTGTACTTGCAGTCAAAGTTTCTGTTGTTGCTGTGAGAATAGATAATTGCATAATTGAAGCCAACCAGCAACTTGGAATAACATACTCATTAATGTCTATGAAAATATGAACTGCTATGGTTTGTTAATTAAATAGACGGCAAATTACCCAGTAATATAACATGGCTATGTTGCAACAGAAACACAGGAAATGGAATTTGCAAATGATTCTCCCTGTATTAGCATAGTTGTAAACAATATATTTCCAATATTTTCTTTTTCTTCCAGTATGCAGTCATAATCCTCCATTAAATTGAGACAAAGTAGTTTAGAAAATTCGTTAAAAATTTAGTATGATACTCACCACTTGTAGTGAGTTGTGTCGTTGCGATTGTCGTTGATTCAGCTGTCGATGCTAGAGTTGAGCTGCTTGTAGTTGCTGGTGTTGTAATTGTTGACGCAGGAGTTGATATAGAAGTTGGTGTTGCAGAGCTGGTCTCTGTAATTGTAGTCGAGGTTTCTGCTGTTGCTGTGAAATCATATGACAAAGTTACTGAGGCAACAGGCAACTTGGAATAATATACAGAGGAATAGAAATTGATATACTGCAATGTATAGTTGACACTTTGGTGTAATGCAAGTTACTCAGTTGGATATATGTAGTCATGTTGGAAAAGCAGCAAAGAACCAAGTAACCTATGATTCTCCCATCCAATACTGTAGCTGACAAAGTACCAGTCTGATCTCTTGTTGCTATTTCCTGATGTGTTTCTTAATCCTTCAACCATTGAAAAGTATCAGAATGAAACAGCTTTGTAGTGTTTACTTGGATACTCACCACTTGTTGTAGTGAGTGGGGATGTTGAGATGCTTGTGGATGCTGGAGTAGAGCTCTCTGCACTTGTCGCTCCTAATGTACTTGTTGATGTAGCAGCTTCTGTAGAGGTTGGTGCTGCAGTGGTGCTGAGTGTACTCGATGCTGAGGTTTCTGCTGTTGCAATAGTTTAATATTGTTACTGAGGTAAACTGCAACAGTGTAACACAGATTTGTTCATTAAGGAAAAATTGCCAGCTCACGTTAACCCTTCGATTAAAAGCAATGACTTAGTATAATACTATGGCTATGTTCCAACAGTAGCAGGTCACCAAATGGCAGGGAAATGAGACTTCTTGCAAAATCCTGCATTAGATTGAAAGGAAACGGAATGAAACAGCTGATAAAGCTTTCCTATGATACTCACCACCTGTTGTCGTGAGCTGTGTCGTTGATTCCATTGTCATTGTTGGAGTAGAGCTCCCTGTAGTTGTTGCTCCTGATGTACTTGTTGAGGGGGCAGCTGTTGGGCTGGTCAGTGCTGCAGTGGTGCTTAATGTACCTGCAGTCGTGGTTTCTGATGTTGCTGTTGAAATAGTTTATATTGTTACTGAGCTAAACAGATAATATGCAACAACAGACTCAGATTTGTGCATTATAGACATTTGCCATGTCTTGTTAACAGCTAGATTAAAAACACTGATTTACTATAGTCATATTTTCATCTTACAACTTTAGCAAGGCACCAAATGACGTGGAGCATGATTCCGTCTTGCAATTTTGCGGCTAGCCAAAAACTCTGCCAAATTTGTTCTTATTTCATAACTCTGTATTAGATTGAAAGGAATCAGAATGAAACAGCTGATAAAGGTTTCCTATAGTACTTACCACTTGTTGTGATGATTTGTGTTGTTGATTCCGTTGTTGTTGAAATGGAGCTGCTTGCTGTTGTAGCTTCTGTTGTACTTGTTGATGCAGGAGTTGATGAGGAGGTCAGCTCTGCAGTGGTGCTCTGTGTACTTGCAGTCAAAGTTTCTGTTGTTGCTGTGAGAATAGATAATTGCATAATTGAAGCCAACCAGCAACTTGGAATAACATACTCATTAATGTCTATGAAAATATGAACTGCTATGGTTTGTTAATTAAATAGACGGCAAATTACCCAGTAATATAACATGGCTATGTTGCAACAGAAACACAGGAAATGGAATTTGCAAATGATTCTCCCTGTATTAGCATAGTTGTAAACAATATCTTTCCAATATTTTCTTTTTCTTCCAGTATGCAGTCATAATCCTCCATTAAATTGAGACAAAGTAGTTTAGAAAATTCGTTAAAAATTTAGTATGATACTCACCACTTGTAGTGAGTTGTGTCGTTGCGATTGTCGTTGATTCAGCTGTCGATGCTAGAGTTGAGCTGCTTGTAGTTGCTGGTGTTGTAATTGTTGACGCAGGAGTTGATATAGAAGTTGGTGTTGCAGAGCTGGTCTCTGTAATTGTAGTCGAGGTTTCTGCTGTTGCTGTGAAATCATATGACAAGGTTACTGAGGCAACAGGCAACTTGGAATAAAATACAGAGGAATAGAAATTGATATACTGCAATGTACAGTTGATACTTTGGTGTAATGCAAGTTACTCAGTTGGATATATGTAGTCATGTTGGAAAAGCAGCAAAGAACCAAGTAACCTATGATTCTCCCATCCAATACTGTAGCTGACAAAGTACCAGTCTGATCTCTTGTTGCTATTTCCTGATGTGTTTCTTAATCCTTCAATCATTGAAAAGTATCAGAATGAAACAGCTTTGTAGTGTTTACTTGGATACTCACCACTTGTTGTAGTGAGTGGGGATGTTGAGATGCTTGTGGATGCTGGAGTAGAGCTCTCTGCACTTGTCGCTCCTGATGTACCTGTTGATGTAGCAGCTTCTGTAGAGGTTGGTGCTGCAGTGGTGCTGAGTGTACTCGATGCTGAGGTTTCTGCTGTTGCAATAGTTTAATATTGTTACTGAGGTAAACTGCAACCGTGTAACACAGATTTGTTCATTAAGGAAAAACTGCCAGCTCACGTTAACCCTTCGATTAAAAGCAATGACTTAGTATAATACTATGGCTATGTTCCAACAGTAGCAGGTCACCAAATGGCAGGGAAATGAGACTTCTTGCAAAATCCTGCATTAGATTGAAAGGAAACGGAATGAAACAGCTGATAAAGCTTTCCTATGATACTCACCACCTGTTGTCGTGAGCTGTGTCGTTGATTCCATTGTCATTGTTGGAGTAGAGCTCCCTGTAGTTGTTGCTCCTGATGTACTTGTTGAGGGGGCAGCTGTTGGGCTGGTCAGTGCTGCAGTGGTGCTTAATGTACCTGCAGTCGTGGTTTCTGATATTGCTGTTGAAATAGTTTATATTGTTACTGAGCTAAACAGATAATATGCAACAACAGACTCAGATTTGTGCATTATAGACATTTGCCATGTCTTGTTAACAGCTAGATTAAAAACACTGATTTACTATAGTCATATTTTCATCTTACAACTTTAGCAAGGCACCAAATGACGTGGAGCATGATTCCGTCTTGCAATTTTGCGGCTAGCCAAAAACTCTGCCAAATTTGTTCTTATTTCATAACTCTGTATTAGATTGAAAGGAATCAGAATGAAACAGCTGATAAAGGTTTCCTATAGTACTTACCACTTGTTGTGATGATTTGTGTTGTTGATTCCGTTGTTGTTGAAATAGAGCTGCTTGCAGTTGTAGCTTCTGTTGTACTTGTTGATGCAGGAGTTGATGAGGAGGTCAGCTCTGCAGTGGTGCTCTGTGTACTTGCAGTCAAAGTTTCTGTTGTTGCTGTGAGAATAGATAATTGCATAATTGAAGCCAACCAGCAACTTGGAATAACATACTCATTAATGTCTATGAAAATATGAACTGCTATGGTTTGTTAATTAAATAGACGGCAAATTACCCAGTAATATAACATGGCTATGTTGCAACAGAAACACAGGAAATGGAATTTGCAAATGATTCTCCCTGTATTAGCATAGTTGTAAACAATATCTTTCCAATATTTTCTTTTTCTTCCAGTATGCAGTCATAATCCTCCATTAAATTGAGACAAAGTAGTTTAGAAAATTCGTTAAAAATTTAGTATGATACTCACCACTTGTAGTGAGTTGTGTCGTTGCGATTGTCGTTGATTCAGCTGTCGATGCTAGAGTTGAGCTGCTTGTAGTTGCTGGTGTTGTAATTGTTGACGCAGGAGTTGATATAGAAGTTGGTGTTGCAGAGCTGGTCTCTGTAATTGTAGTCGAGGTTTCTGCTGTTGCTGTGAAATCATATGACAAGGTTACTGAGGCAACAGGCAACTTGGAATAAAATACAGAGGAATAGAAATTGATATACTGCAATGTATAGTTGACACTTTGGTGTAATGCAAGTTACTCAGTTGGATATATGTAGTCATGTTGGAAAAGCAGCAAAGAACCAAGTAACCTATGATTCTCCCATCCAATACTGTAGCTGACAAAGTACCAGTCTGATCTCTTGTTGCTATTTCCTGATGTGTTTCTTAATCCTTCAATCATTGAAAAGTATCAGAATGAAACAGCTTTGTAGTGTTTACTTGGATACTCACCACTTGTTGTAGTGAGTGGGGATGTTGAGATGCTTGTGGATGCTGGAGTAGAGCTCTCTGCACTTGTCGCTCCTAATGTACTTGTTGATGTAGCAGCTTCTGTAGAGGTTGGTGCTGCAGTGGTGCTGAGTGTACTCGATGCTGAGGTTTCTGCTGTTGCAATAGTTTAATATTGTTACTGAGGTAAACTGCAACCGTGTAACACAGATTTGTTCATTAAGGAAAAACTGCCAGCTCACGTTAACCCTTCGATTAAAAGCAATGACTTAGTATAATACTATGGCTATGTTCCAACAGTAGCAGGTCACCAAATGGCAGGGAAATGAGACTTCTTGCAAAATCCTGCATTAGATTGAAAGGAAACGGAATGAAACAGCTGATAAAGCTTTCCTATGATACTCACCACCTGTTGTCGTGAGCTGTGTCGTTGATTCCATTGTCATTGTTGGAGTAGAGCTCCCTGTAGTTGTTGCTCCTGATGTACTTGTTGAGGGGGCAGCTGTTGGGCTGGTCAGTGCTGCAGTGGTGCTTAATGTACCTGCAGTCGTGGTTTCTGATATTGCTGTTGAAATAGTTTATATTGTTACTGAGCTAAACAGATAATATGCAACAACAGACTCAGATTTGTGCATTATAGACATTTGCCATGTCTTGTTAACAGCTAGATTAAAAACACTGATTTACTATAGTCATATTTTCATCTTACAACTTTAGCAAGGCACCAAATGACGTGGAGCATGATTCCGTCTTGCAATTTTGCGGCTAGCCAAAAACTCTGCCAAATTTGTTCTTATTTCATAACTCTGTATTAAATTGAAAGGAATCAGAATGAAACAGCTGATAAAGGTTTCCTATAGTACTTACCACTTGTTGTGATGATTTGTGTTGTTGATTCCGTTGTTGTTGAAATAGAGCTGCTTGCAGTTGTAGCTTCTGTTGTACTTGTTGATGCAGGAGTTGATGAGGAGGTCAGCTCTGCAGTGGTGCTCTGTGTACTTGCAGTCAAAGTTTCTGTTGTTGCTGTGAGAATAGATAATTGCATAATTGAAGCCAACCAGCAACTTGGAATAACATACTCATTAATGTCTATGAAAATATGAACTGCTATGGTTTGTTAATTAAATAGACGGCAAATTACCCAGTAATATAACATGGCTATGTTGCAACAGAAACACAGGAAATGGAATTTGCAAATGATTCTCCCTGTATTAGCATAGTTGTAAACAATATATTTCCAATATTTTCTTTTTCTTCCAGTATGCAGTCATAATCCTCCATTAAATTGAGACAAAGTAGTTTAGAAAATTTGTTAAAAATTTAGTATGATACTCACCACTTGTAGTGAGTTGTGTCGTTGCGATTGTCGTTGATTCAGCTGTCGATGCTAGAGTTGAGCTGCTTGTAGTTGCTGGTGTTGTAATTGTTGACGCAGGAGTTGATATAGAAGTTGGTGTTGCAGAGCTGGTCTCTGTAATTGTAGTCGAGGTTTCTGCTGTTGCTGTGAAATCATATGACAAGGTTACTGAGGCAACAGGCAACTTGGAATAAAATACAGAGGAATAGAAATTGATATACTGCAATGTATAGTTGACACTTTGGTGTAATGCAAGTTACTCAGTTGGATATATGTAGTCATGTTGGAAAAGCAGCAAAGAACCAAGTAACCTATGATTCTCCCATCCAATACTGTAGCTGACAAAGTACCAGTCTGATCTCTTGTTGCTATTTCCTGATGTGTTTCTTAATCCTTCAATCATTGAAAAGTATCAGAATGAAACAGCTTTGTAGTGTTTACTTGGATACTCACCACTTGTTGTAGTGAGTGGGGATGTTGAGATGCTTGTGGATGCTGGAGTAGAGCTCTCTGCACTTGTCGCTCCTAATGTACTTGTTGATGTAGCAGCTTCTGTAGAGGTTGGTGCTGCAGTGGTGCTGAGTGTACTCGATGCTGAGGTTTCTGCTGTTGCAATAGTTTAATATTGTTACTGAGGTAAACTGCAACCGTGTAACACAGATTTGTTCATTAAGGAAAAACTGCCAGCTCACGTTAACCCTTCGATTAAAAGCAATGACTTAGTATAATACTATGGCTATGTTCCAACAGTAGCAGGTCACCAAATGGCAGGGAAATGAGACTTCTTGCAAAATCCTGCATTAGATTGAAAGGAAATGGAATGAAACAGCTGATAAAGCTTTCCTATGATACTCACCACCTGTTGTCGTGAGCTGTGTCGTTGATTCCATTGTCATTGTTGGAGTAGAGCTCCCTGTAGTTGTTGCTCCTGATGTACTTGTTGAGGGGGCAGTTGTTGGGCTGGTCAGTGCTGCAGTGGTGCTTAATGTACCTGCAGTCATGGTTTCTGATGTTGCTGTTGAAATAGTTTATATTGTTACTGAGCTAAACAGATAATATGCAACAACAGACTCAGATTTGTGCATTATAGACATTTGCCATGTCTTGTTCACAGCGAGATTAAAAACACTGATTTACTATAGTCATATTTTCATCTTACAACTTTAGCAAGGCACCAAATGACGTGGAGCATGATTCCGTCTTGCAATTTTGCGGCTAGCCAAAAACTCTGCCAAATTTGTTCTTATTTCATAACTCTGTATTAGATTGAAAGGAATCAGAATGAAACAGCTGATAAAGGTTTCCTCTTGTACTTACCACTTGTTGTGCTGATTTGTGTTGTTGATTCCGTTGTTGTTGAAATAGAACTGCTTGCAGTTGTAGCTTCTGTTGTACTTGTTGATGCAGGAGTTGATGAGGAGGTCAGCTCTGCAGTGGTGCTCTGTGTACTTGCAGTCAAAGTTTCTGTTGTTGCTGTGAGAATAGATAATTGCATAATTGAAGCCAACCAGCAACCTGGAATAACATACTCATTAATGTCTATGAAAATATGAACTGCTATGGTTTGTTAATTAAATAAACGGCAAATTACCCGGTAATATAACATGGCTATGTTGCAACAGAAACACAGGAAATGGAATTTGCAAATGATTCTCCCTGTATTAGCATAGTTGTAAACAATATATTTCCAATATTTTCTTTTTCTTCCAGTATGCAGTCATAATCCTCCATTAAATTGAGACAAAGTAGTTTAGAAAATTCGTTAAAAGTTCAGTATGATACTCACCACTTGAAGTGAGTTGTGTCGTTGCGATTGTCGTTGATTCAGCTGTCGATGCTAGAGTTGAGCTGCTTGTAGTTGCTGGTGTTGTAATTGTTGACGCAGGAGCTGATGTAGAAGTTGGTGTTGCAGAGCTGGTCTCTGTAATTGTAGTCGAGGTTTCTTCTGTTGCTGTGAAATCATATAACAAGGTTACTGAGGCAACAGGCAACTTGGAATAAAATACAGAGGAAGAGAAATTGATATACTGCAATGTATAGTTGTCACTTTGGTGTAATGCTAGTTACTCTGTTGGATATATGTAGTCATGTTGGAAAAGCAGCAAAGAACCAAGTAACCTATGATTCTCCCATCCAATACTGTAGCTGACAAAGTAACAGTCTGATCTCTTGTTGCTATTTCCTGATGTGTTTCTTAATCCTTCAATCATTGAAAAGTATCAGAATGAAACAGCTTTGTAGTGTTTACTTGGATACTCACCACTTGTTGTAGTGAGTGGGGATGTTGAGATGCTTGTGGATGCTGGAGTAGAGCTCTCTGCACTTGTCGCTCCTGATGTACTTGTTGATGTAGCAGCTGCTGTAGAGGTTGGTGCTGCAGTGGTGCTGAGTGTACTCGATGCTGAGGTTTCTGCTGTTGCAATAGTTTAATATTGTTACTGAGGTAAACTGCAACCGTGTAACACAGATTTGTTCATTAAGGAAAAACTGCCAGCTCACGTTAACCCTTCGATTAAAAGCAATGACTTAGTATAATACTATGGCTATGTTCCAACAGTAGCAGGTCACCAAATGGCAGGGAAATGAGACTTCTTGCAAAATCCTGCATTAGATTGAAAGGAAACGGAATGAAACAGCTGATAAAGCTTTCCTATGATACTCACCACCTGTTGTCGTGAGCTGTGTCGTTGATTCCATTGTCATTGTTGGAGTAGAGCTCCCTGTAGTTGTTGCTCCTGATGTACTTGTTGAGGGGGCAGCTGTTGGGCTGGTCAGTGCTGCAGTGGTGCTTAATGTACCTGCAGTCGTGGTTTCTGATGTTGCTGTTGAAATAGTTTATATTGTTACTGAGCTAAACAGATAATATGCAACAACAGACTCAGATTTGTGCATTATAGACATTTGCCATGTCTTGTTAACAGCTAGATTAAAAACACTGATTTACCTTGGAACGCCCTGCCTGCAACAGTAGTAGACTCGCCAACTTTAAGGGCATTTAAGTGGCCATTGGACAGACATATGGATGGAAATGGAATAGTGTAGGTCAGATGGTTTCACAGGTCGGCGCAACATCGAGGGCTGAAGGGCCTGTACTGCGCTGTAATGTTCTAATTCTAGAGTCATATTATCATCTTACAACTTTAGCAAGGCACCAATTGACATGGAGCATGATTCCCTCTTGCAATTTTGCGGCTAGCCAAAAATTCTGCCAAATTTGTTCTTATTTCATAACTCTGTATAAGATTGAAAGGAATCAGAATGAAACAGCTGATAAAGGTTTCCTATAGTACTTACCACTTGTTGTGCTGATTTGCGTTGTTGTTGAAATAGAGCTGCTTGCAGTTGTAGCTTCTGTTGTACTTGTTGATGCAGGAGTTGATGAGGAGGTCAGCTCTGCAGTGGTGCTCTGTGTACTTGCAGTCAAAGTTTCTGTTGTTGCTGTGAGAATAGATAATTGCATAATTGAAGCCAACCAGCAACTTGGAATAACATACTCATTAATGTCTATGAAAATATGAACTGCTATGGTTTGTTAATTAAATAGACGGCAAATTACCCAGTAATATAACATGGCTATGTTGCAACAGAAACACAGGAAATGGAATTTGCAAATGATTTTTCCCTGTATTAGCATAGTTGTAAACAATATATTTCCAATATTTTCTTTTTCTTCCAGTATGCAGTCATAATCCTCCATTAAATTGAGACAAAGTAGTTTAGAAAATTCGTTAAAAATTTAGTATGATACTCACCACTGGTAGTGAGTTGTGTCGTTGCGATTGTCGTTGATTCAGCTGTCGATGCTAGAGTTGAACTGCTTGTAGTTGCTGGTGTTGTAATTGTTGACACAGGAGCTGATATAGAAGTTGGTGTTGCAGAGCTGGTCTCTGTAATTGTAGTCGAGGTTTCTGCTGTTGCTGTGAAATCATATAACAAGGTTACTGAGGCAACAGGCAACTTGGAATAAAATACTGAGGAATAGAAATTGATATACTGCAATGTATAGTTGACACTTTGGTGTAATGCTAGTTACTCAGTTGGATATGTGTAGTCGTGTTTGAAAAGCAGCAAAGAACCAAGTAACCTATGATTCTCCCATCCAATACTGTCGCTGACAAAGTACCAGTCTGATCTCTTGTTGCTATTTCCTGATGTGTTTCTTTATCTTTTAATCCTTGAAAAGAATCAGAATAAAACAGCTTTGTAGTGTTTACTCGGAAACTCACCACTTGTTGTAGTGAGTGGAGATGTTGAGATGCTTGTGGATGCTGGAGTAGAGCTCTCTGCACTTGTCGCTCCTGATGTACTTGTTGATGTAGCAGCTTCTGTGGAGGGTGGTGCTGCAGTGGTGCTGAGTGTACTCGATGCTGTGGTTTCTGCTGTTGCTGTTGAAATAGTTTATATTATTACTGAGGTAAACTGCATACCTGTAACACAGATTTGTGCATTGAGGACAAACTCCCAGCTGATGCAAATGCTTCTCCCCTGTATTAGCATCATTGTAAACAATAAATTTCCAATATTTTCTTTTTCTTCCAGTATGCAGACATAATCCTCCATTAAATTGAAACAAAGTAGATTGGAAAATCAGATAAAAATGTCGTATGATACTCACCAGTTGTTGTAGTGTGTTGTGTTGTTGCAATTGTTGTTGCTCCAGCTGTCGATGGTTGAGTAGAGCTGCCTGTAGTTGTTGGTGTTAGATTAGATTAGATTAGATTAGAGATACAGCACTGAAACAGGCCCTTCGGCCCACCGAGTCTGTGCCGAACATCAACCACCCATTTATACTAATCCTACATTAATCCCATATTCCTACCAAACATCCCCACCTGTCCCTATATTTCCCTACCACCTACCTATACTAGTGACAATTTATAATGGCCAATTTACCTATCAACCTGCAAGTCTTTTGGCTTGTGGGAGGAAACCGGAGCACCCGGAGAAAACCCACGCAGACACAGGGAGAACTTGCAAACTCTACACAGGCAGTACCTGGAATCGAACCCGGGTCCCTGGAGATGTGAGGCTGCGGTGCTAACCACTGCGCCACTGTGCCGCCCACTTTTGTAATTGTTGATGCAGAAGTTGATGTAGAGGTTGGTGCTGCAGAGCTGGTCTCTGTAATTCCATTCGATATTTCTGCTGTTTCTGTGAAAGCAGTTAATATCACTACTGAGCCAATCAGGCAACTTGGAACAAAATACACAGAAATCAAAATTAAAATGCAAAAACATTTTGTTGTCATGCAAATTACTTTGAAGGATAAATGTGTCCATGTAGAAACAGCAGCAAACTACCAAGTGCACAATGTACCAAAAAATGCACATAGTTATCTTGTCCATGATTGGAGCTGACAAAATACTAGTTTGGTCTCTTGCTGCTATTTCATGATGTGTGTCTAATCCTTCATTTTGTTGATAAGAATCAGAATGAAACTTCTGATAAATGTTTACTTGGAAGCTCACCACTGGTTGTCGTGAGTTGTGTGGTTGCAGTTGTTGATGCTGAAGTGGAGCTGGTTGTGGTTATTGGTGCTGCTGTATTTGTTGATGAGGGACTTGATGTCGAGGTCAATTCTGGAGTGGTGGTCTGTGCACTTGCAGTGGAACTTTGTACTGTTCCTGTGAAAATAATTCATGGCATTTGTGAGGTAAAAGGCAACTTCGAATAAAATACTAAGAGATCCATATTTAAATAGAAATAAAATGAGAGAAAAAATGATGAGGAGACTTTGCTGATTTGGTAGCACCATCGCCTCTGCGTCACGAGGTTCCAGACTCGAGTGCACTCCAGGGCTTGAGCACAATATTCAAGGCTGTCACTCCAGTGTAGATTTGAGGGAGCACAGCACTGTTGGAGGTGCCATCTTTCTGATGAGACATTGAATCAAAGCCCCATCTGCCTGCTCGGGTGGATGTAAAAGATCCCAGGTCACCACTCAGTCTTCTGTTTTCACGAGAAAACAGCCCTGGTGTGTTCAATCTTTCCTGATAGTTGTGCCCTCTTAGTTCTGGTATCATGCGTGTAAATCTTTTTGTACTTTCTCTTCTGCTTACATGTCTTTTTTGCTGTGCGGACAGCAGAACTCTGTACAATACTCTCAATGTATTTCTAATCAAGGCCCTAGAAACATTTCACTTAACTCCTCTGCTTTTGATTTCTATAGCTCAGGGCTTTGTTTGAATTTTTATGGCTTTGTTAGCCTGCATTGCTACTTTTAATGATTTGTGAATCTGCACCTCTAGATTTCTTTGCAACTTTATCACATTTACTCTTATTTTCACAGGAGTAGGTGCTCTCTTTATTCCTCCTACCAAAACGCAATACCTCACACTTGCAATAAAATTAATTTGCCATTTGTACACCCATTCTGCAAGCTTATTAACTTCTTCTTGTATCTTGTCGCAGTGTTTTTCAACTATATCTCCCCCGTTTGGGGTCATCTGCAAATTTTGATATTGTACTCCTGACTCTCAAATAGCCAGTTTGCTATCCATTTTGCTACCTGTCTCCTCACTGCATTGGACTTTAGTCAGGACTGTACTATGTGGGACCTTACCAATGGCCTTTTGAGAGGTCGTGTATATTGCATCCACTACTTTACCCTTGTTTACTCTGTTTGTTACTTCTTCAAAGAATTCATTAACATTGATCAAGCCTAAGATTTCCTTTTGAAATCTGTATAACTCTGTTATGTTTTCAGTTGATAGAAACTTTTCTATTACATCTTTGAGAAACTGTTCCCAATATCTTTCCTCCAACCAATGTTATGCTAACAGATCTTCAGTTCCCTAGTAATGTTCTATCTCAGTTTTAAACTACAGGAGCATTCGCTGTGCACTAGTTCTCTGGCAGTATTCCCTTTTCTATTGCATTTTTACATACATAATGCCTCTGCTATCTCTTCCCTAGCTTGTTTTAGTGTGTGGGAAGCAATCCATCCAAAACAAGGATTTTAGCTTCTCTTAATTTAATTAATTTAATAATTTTCTCCCCTATTTCTATTTTAGATGTCTTAATATCCTTTTTGATCACTTCCAAAGTTGTATCCACCTTGTTAGTCTCCCTGGTAAAAACTGGAGCAAAGTAACTATTCAATATTTCAGCCACTCCAATATCATGACCTGTGTAACGGACACCAAATGTAGCCCTAGAGATAACTGGGGTCTGATTGTTGAAAGCTCCATTCAGTGTCTACTACCCAATGCACAGTCATCTCCACATGCCACTAGAATGATAGAATCATACAGCACAGAAGGAGGGCATTCAGCCGTCGTGTCCGTATCGACTCTTTAAAGAGCTATCTAATTAGCCCTGCTCCCAACTCTTTCCTCCTAGCTCTACAAATTACTCCTTTTCAAGCATATATCCCATTCCTATTTTGGAACTTACAATTGAATGTGGTGCCACCATCCTTTCAGGCAGTGCATTCAGATCATAATAATTCGCTGGGTAAAAATATTTCTCCTCCTCTCCCCTCCAGCTTTTTTGCCAATTGCCTTAAATCTGGTTATTGCAACTTCTACCATGGGAAGCAGTTTCTCCCGATCTACTCTATCAAAGTCCCTTATAATTTTGAACACCTCTATTAAATCCACCACCACCCCCCCAATCTTGCCTGCTGTAAGAAGAAGAATTTTCTTTCGTCTCACCACATAGATGGTGTCTCATCCCCGGTACCAATAAAAAAAATACATCAGGGATCAAGACCCAGGTGTTCATTTGCTGCCTGCTCCAAATAATGGTACCCTCTGACCACTTACACAACAATGCATGGCAATGCACCTTAAAATACCTGAGAACTTAATGGATATTTACAAGAGATGCCCGAGGACAGAGTGGCCAAGCCAACACACAGGTTTTCTCTTGAACAATCTGACTGGGGATATTGAAAACTTACATTTGGATTTATTGTACTTTGTCAGTTCTTTTGGGCCTCCTTATCTCGAGAGACAATGGATACGCGCCTGGAGGTGGTCAGTGGTTTGTGAAGCAGCGCCTGGAGTGGCTATAAAGGCCAATTCTGGAGTGACAGGCTCTTCCACAGGTGCTGCAGAGAAATTTGTTTGTTGGGGCTGTTGCACAGTTGGCTCTCCCCTTGCGCCTCTGTCTTTTTTCCTGCCAACTACTAAGTCTCTTCGACTCGCCACAATTTAGCCCTGTCTTTATGGCTGCCCGCCAGCTCTGGCGAATGCTGGCAACTGACTCCCACGACTTGTGATCAATGTCACACGATTTCATGTCGCGTTTGCAGACGTCTTTATAACGGAGACATGGACGGCCGGTGGGTCTGATACCAGTGGCGTGCTCGCTGTACAATGTGTCTTTGGGGATCCTGCCATCTTCCATGCGGCTCACATGGCCAAGCCATCTCAAGCGCCGCTGACTCAGTAGTGTGTATAAGCTGGGGATGTTGGCCGCTTCAAGGACTTCTGTGTTGGAGATATAGACCTGCCACCTGATGCCAAGTACTTTGTCAGTACAGCATAGGGATAGGCTGGGGCTTGCCCAAGAAGACCCTTATTGCAAGCTTCACACTGCTCAGGTTTGTTTCCATACAGATTGCTCACAATCCTACTGGAGAACGGCCATATGTTGGCTTGGCCACATGGTACGTGAGTTGTCCTGCAAATGTCCATTAAGTTCTCTTGTACTTTTAGGTGCATTACCATGCATTGCTATGTGAAAGATGGGAGGGTACCATTACCTGGACCAAGCAGCAAAGTTGTTGTCGTATTTTTTGAATGCAAGATTATAGTTATGGTTTTACTACAGCTTTCAGATATTCCTACCTTTCTGAGTCAGCCTTGGCCCATTGGTAGCACAATCAACTCTGAGTCAGACCATCATAGGATCCAGCACCATTATAGAAACATGTGTACATAATCTAGGCTGACATTTCAGTGCAGTGACAGCATTATCAAAGATTCAGGGCTGGATCTTGTTGTCCCGCTGCCACTCTGGGCGACAGATGCAGAAAATGGCAGCCAACCCGCACGGGACCTGTGTCGCTGCACTGCCGCGATTCTGCGGCGGGCGACCACTTAACATATTGAAGGCGGCTTCCCCCCCCCACCCCCCCAATCACGTGGTGGGAGTGACATCGTCAATGCCGTGAAGGGTGTCAGCTGATGTGGGAGGAGGTGCAGGCGCCATTTTGAAAAGGTTGCCAGCTCTGCAAACAAAATGCAGAGTTTCCCCCGCCACCCCCCATCTCTACACAGAATACAGAGTTGGCCCCTTCCCGCCTTATCCTTAAACACAGAATGCAGAGTTGACCCCTTCCACCCCCTCTCCACAGAATACAGAGTTGGCCCCTTCCTCCCCTATACACAGAATACAGAGTTGGCCCCGTTCCCCCTTTTTCCTTAAACACAGAATGCAGAGTTGACCCCTTCCTCCCCTATACACAGAATACAGAGTTGGCCCCTTCCCCCCTTATCCTTAAACACAGAATGCAGAGTTGACCCCTTCCTCCCCCTATACACAGAATTCAGAGCTGACCCTTTCCCCTCTTCTGTGCCGCCAGCTTCTTGTGGATGGGAAAGTGAAGGCGCATGAATACTGCATGTTGAGGTCAAGATCAGGAGTGGATGGCAAAATTGTGGCGGATGACATTGAAATTTATGCAGAGGTATTTTAAATATTTAAACTAGAATCCCATCACCAAGTGCAGAGGTGCCGCCATGGAGCTTCCTCGCCCCCCAGGAAGATCCGGCCCGGCAATCCCGGCATTGGGTTCTGTGATGGCTGCTGCCGCCCCGATTCTCCAGACCCTGCCACCAACCCCCCCACACCACTGCCACGAAACCTGATGTCAGGCGGAGCTCATATCCAGCCCTCAGTTTTTAGCTGAGCCTTTTCTGAAACGTCAGTCCTAGATTATGTGCGCACGTTTCTATAATGGTGCAAGATCCATCATTTTCCAGTCCTCTCTGATTGCAGGCATGGCGCCAGAAGACTGGAGGACAGCTAACATTGTACCATTGTTTAAAAAGGGAGAAGGGGATAGACCCAATAATTACAGGCCAGTCAGCCTAATCTCAGTGGTGGGAAAATCATAGGGTGTTTTTGTGACTGGAAGGTAGTTTTCATTGGGGTTCCACAGGGCTCAGTATTAGATGTTCCATGTGTTGCATAAAATGGTCAAAAGCCTTTATTTGCATACATTGACATCAGAGGTCACATGTGCAGCAAGCCAAAGTTTACAGAGTTATTTATTCAGACACTAGATCCCTTCCTTTTTGTGTATATATCAATGATTTAGACTTCAAGGTAGGGGATATGATTAAGAAGTTTGAAGACAATACAAAAATTGGCTGTGTGGTTGATAATGAAGAAGAAGCTGTAGACTGCAGGAAACTATTAAGGGACAAGTCAGGTGGGCAGTACGGGGCAAATGGAGTTCAATCAAGAGGTAATGTATTTGGAGAAGGCTGACAAAGCAAGGGAATGCACAATAAATGATAGGTTACTGAGAGGTGCAGAGGAATAGATGGACTTTGGAGTATATGTCCACAGATCCGATGGACCTTGGAGCATATGTCCACAGATCCTTGAAGGTGGTTGGACAGGTAGATAAGGTGGTGAAGAAGGTATGAGGGATACTTGCCTTTGTTATCCGAGGCATAGAATATAAGAACTGGGAGGTTACGTGGGAACTTTATGAAACACTAGTTATGCTACACCCGGAGTACTGTGTGCAGTTCTGGTCACCGCACTGTAGGAAAGATGCGATTGTACTAGAGATGATAGAAAGGAGATTTATGACGATGTTGCCTGGAGTTAAGAATTTTAGTTGTAAGAAAAGATTGGATAGGCAAGGGTTGTTTTCTTTGGAACAGAAGAGGCTGAGGGGAGGCCTAATTGAAGTGTGTAAAACTATGAGGGGTCTAGATAAGAGTGGATAGGAAGGCCCTATTCCCCTTGGTTGAGGGATCCATAACCAGAGGGCATAGATTTAGGGTAAGAGGTAGGAGGTTTAGAGGGGATTCATGGGGAAATATTTTCACCCTGAGGCTACGTGGGGATCTGGAACTCACTGCCTGAAAGGGTGGTGGAGGCAGAAACCCTCATAACATTTAAAAAGTACTTGGATATGCACTTGAAGTACTTAAGCCTACATGGCTATGGAACAAGAGCTGGACAGTGGAATTCCAAGTGATAGCCAGTTTTATGTTCATGTCTGCAGGCCATTCGAATAGTTATTGTACATGGGTGAGATCCAAGTAAAGGCAGAGAGCAGCGGCGAGTGCAGAAAATGGCGGCTGCCCCGCGCAGGACCCACACCACCATGCCAACGCGATTCTATGGCAGGCAGCCACTTAGCATATTTAGGTGGCTGCCCCCCCACCCCCCCAATCACATGGCAGGAGAGGCCTCGGTGACACTGCTCACGGCGTCACCCATTGAAGGAGCAGGTGCTGGTGCCATTTGTAAAAGGCTGCCAGCCCTGCAGACTGCACAACATAACGCAGAGTTGACCCCTTGCCCCTACCCAACATAACGCAGAGTTGACCCCTTGCCCCTACCCAACATAACGGAGTTGACCCCTTCGCCCTACCCAACATAATGCAGAGTTGACCCCTTCTCCCCATCCAACATAATGCAGAATTCACCCCTTCCCCCCACCCAACATAACGCAGAGTTGACCCCTTCCCCCCCACCCAACATAACACAGAGTTGTCCCCTTCCCTCTACCCAACATAATGCAGAATTGACCCCTTCCCCCCTGCCCAACGTAACGCAGAGTTGACCCCTTCCCCCCTACCCAACATAACGCAGAATTGACCCCTTCCCCCCTACCCAACGTAACACAGAGTTGACCCCTTCCCCCCTACCCAACATAATGCAGAGTTGACCCCTTCCCCCCCACCCAACGTAACGCAGAGTTGACCCCTTCCCCCCTACCCAACATAATGCAGAATTGACCCCTTCCACCCCTACCCAACGTAACGCAGAGTTGACTCCTTCCCCCCCATCCAACATAACGCAGAATTGACCCCTTCCCCCCTACCCAACGTAACACAGAGTTGACCCCTTCCCCCCTACCCAACATAATGCAGAGTTGACCCCTTCCCCCCTACCCAACGTAACACAGAGTTGACCCCTTCCCCCCTACCCAACATAATGCAGAATTGACCCCTTCCCCCCTGCCCAACATAACGCAGAGTTGACCCCTTCCACCCTACCCAACGTAACGCAGAGTTGACTCCTTCCCCCCCATCCAACATAACGCAGAATTGACCCCTTCCCCCACTACCCAACGTAATGCAGAGTTGACCCCTTCCCCCCCACCCAACATAACGCAGAGTTGACCCCTTCCCCCTACCCAACATAACGCAGAATTGACCCCTTCCCCCCCACCGAACATAATGCAGAATTCACCCCTTCCCCCCCACCCAACATAACGCAGAATTCACCCCTTCCCCACCCGCCCCCCCCACCCCCCCACCACCCCTCTATGGGCTGGTAAAATCCAGCCCATAGCGTCTAGAATAAATTAGTTATCATTTTAATAGTCATAATTGCAACATAACTACAGCCTAATGTAAAATTTAATAACGTACGTCAGTTAACTTTCTCTGGTGACTGGTCACTACAGAACCAGAACACCTAATGATCACTGGCAAATATTATGGTCGACCAGTATTGCAGAAAATTAAACTCCTATCTAGCAACTTGCTAATACTAACTTAATTTCCCCTCCTTTGAGATATTTACTAAGTGTCTTACATTCTCTGTCTGACAAGCCACTCGTGGATCAATTCCAAGCTATGTGCAACATATGTCCATGTTTTTCTTTAGCCACATTGAAATGTAGCATGAATTCCATATTCACCAAGGAATACTTTATACCTGCATCAGATTCAACTTGAAAGAATCAAAATTCTTTGAAAATTGCACATTATCACTGAAGATAAAACGATTCCATTTTTTTCCAGCAAGTTTACAACATGGCAATTGATTTTATCAATGTTAAATAAAACAATGCTGATCATTTCTGATGTTCTTTGTGCTCTTTAGACACAGATGGCATCCTGCGTAATACTGCAGAATATTTTCTTCATTACTGATATTGCATGATTTAGTTTTAGAAGATTTTATATTTATTGATTTCATAATTTTATTTATTGTGAGGCAAGTTATATACTTTTGATGACTCAGATTTAAACTACTTTATAAAGTTTATATCCTGGATAACTGAACACATTCTCTGAATAAATTAGATTGAGTTACATTCAGGCTGCACCTTCTGAATTCATACCTCAGATTATTTTTGATTATTTTTTTCTAGCTTTTTGTTATTTGTTTCTGTTCCTGAAGTTTGCCTGACATGTAATACATTTAAACCAACTTCCAGCATTATCTAATTGTGGTTACTATTTTCTAATAAATTATGAGATTGTTGAACTTCTTAATGGATATTTAAAAGTATGAAACAGAAAAGGAGATGTGTTGAAACAATGCATTTAAATGCATTCCCTCAGCTTTCCATTTGTTCTGTCAGATTTGGGGTGTCACAGGGATGTTTTGCATAAATCTATGATATGCACCAAAATTGTCAAAGTAGTTGAGCTTGCTAAGTTTTTTTGCAATAAACATTAAAAATGCATCCATTTCTTAATGCATCTGCACCTCCCTTTATGAAACAGGCTGTAACTGGTCTGGCACACACAAAAAAGTCAAATTTTTCATATGAAAATATTCTTGACTATCTCATTACACTAATTACCTTAATATCTTCAACCTAGGGATCAAATCTAAGAAAATGAAGGCAATTATCCTAATAAGAAAGGCTGAATTCGCATAACGATTCTAACAACTTTTTCCCCCTTTTCACTAAAAATAAGTTTTCACATAACACACCTGAAAAATATAATCATTCTTCATATTGCAGGATCAACTAATTTTCATTTACTTTGAATTCTTACCTGAAAGCCAGAGGCTACACATAATTACATGCCAAAATAACACCATTGACTTAAACTTTTTACGATCCATTTTTCCAATAGGAGAAGTCTGAGTATTGCAGGGAACAAATCTGTGCTGTCTCAAGAAAACTAGCTCAGGAGTGTTTGAAACCGTTCTCATTTCAAATATATCACATCTTCAAATTATGAAGTATTTTGGTATGTCTGACATCTCCAAATACCACACCTTGCTTTGTTCACTGAAGGAGAGTTAAGTTAAACACGTAGTAAAAGATGTAATCTTTACAGTGACCACAGAATGAGCATCCCCACCCACATTCTCTTAAGTGTGATTTATGTTCTTCTCTAAATGCCATTGGCTTTTAGTCCCTGTCTCCAGTTATGAAGGAACATTTGTACGTAGGTATATGTATCTATACAAATAATACAGTCACCAACCAGAGCTTAAAGAGAAACATAGATTGATATTGTCTGTTGTCATAGAATCTGTGCAGTATTTTATATATTTAAAATGGAACAGAGAGGAAGGGCATTAGAACATTAGGCATTAGTGCATTATTGAAAGCCAGCACCTCAATAAGATTGTACTTAAGGGTACAGTGCTAATGTAGCGTACATTTGCATTTCCAGTTAGCAGCAATATTTTTCTCTTTTATTCAGAATACAAAAGACTAGGAAATCAAGCGAGACATTGTAGTTATTTTCTAACATTAAAGAAATTAATTTGTCATGCAATGCAACAGTTTGCAACAGAAAAATTTAGTAAATTTTCATATAACCATTTTCTTTCTCGCGACTATAACTCATGACAAAGAATTGATCAGTTTCTTTGTTGGGGAGAAAGCAAAGACTCTTTTTTACGCTGCCTTGTTCTGATGTCATTGGTGGTTCTCCTGAAATCTCGTGTAGAATTAATTGTTTTATCTGGTTTCTTTTGCAAAAATCTGTTGTTTAATTGTCAAACATCATAGCATCTTGTAACTGTTTGTAGGCCTTGCTTCCTTGACCCGATAGTAACTCAGAGGCGAGGGGTGTGGAATTTCAATGCATCTATCTGTGGCATTTTAATGCACCACCTCATGATTATTTTACTTCCACTATTGGCGTCAATTGCATGGCAGAGGTCATGATGAGGACTCACATGACACGATTTCTACTCCAGAATTTGAAGGACCAATCCAAAGATGGAATTTGGATAAGTTAAGAGTCTGCAGAAAGAGAGAGAGAAGTTTCATGATGGATTCAGGACAGTCAAGGGTTGCACATCAAGTTAATGATGCACTGCTTGATATACTGCTGGGGTCAGTGAGAAGTAGGAGAGAGATACCATTCCAAACATAGGGAGGAAAAAACCTACTGTTACCACAAAGAATGAGTGGCTAGAGGTACCCCAGGAGGTCAGCAGCAGGAGCATTTTGACACGCTCCTGGATTCAGTGCAGAAGCACTTTAATGACCTAACCAGGGTGGGAAAGGTGAGTACAGTTACACATTCACCTCCATCCAATTGTACACATCACCCCACTCTCTCATTCTGCCTTATCAAGCCCACGCTATCACCTCCTCATACACACTTATCTTACAAATGCATCCTTTCTTCTCTTTCTATGCACTTCCTCTCAGCCACATTTATCCATGTACCACTGCCATTCATCTTCGCCTTTATGCAATTTTATGACTTGTTCCTGATAGTTACACTTATCAATTGTACTGCATCCATCAGGTCACTCATAGAGCTGTAGGTGGAACAATCTTTGGTGGGGCCCTCATGGGCTCCAAAACTCAGAGAATGCGACTCAGAGCATCTCAGCAGTCAGAGCAGGGATCTCAGTAGCCTATTTCTACCTCTGCTGACGTCACAGGGATTGCACCACATAGGAGTGGTAGGAAAGGAAGGCTAAAATTTTTTAGGTGTATGAGAAAATGTTATGTTGTTAACTTTCAGTTCTTTGGCAGAATTGCATACATTTTATTACTTTGGACCACTTTCCCATCTTGCTCATTCTTGCTTGCTACTTGGCAAGTTGCCTTTTAAACTTGCTTGATGATGAATGGGAAGATATAAATTGATAGGGATCAATGAGCAAGCGGGCATGCTGGGGACGTGAAAGGCCGCCCAGTGATAGTTGCCGGCCTTTCTGCGCCCCGGGGGGGGTGGTACATGGCAGTCAGACACAGGGTGCCCGATTGCATGCCACCCCCGCTTCCCAGCCCAACCCCAGGACCCAAGACGCCCCCCCCTCCCCCCAAACGACCACTCCAGCCTCACCAGGGTAGGACTGATCCCCTTGGTGAGGCAAGCCCAACTTACCTTCCCTCCAGGCTCCATGCGTCGACTGGGCTGCAGTCCCAGCAGTGGCTACCGGTCCCGGTGGCACTGCTGGGAATAAGAGCTGCCAGCCCGCAGATTGGCCGGCAGCTCACTGAGGCGGGACCTCCTCCCTCAAGTGGTTGGAAGTCCTGCCTTGGGACAATTAAAGCTCGGGGACCTGTAAAATGCGGGACAGATTCCCGGGCTAGGCGGGATTGGGTTCGCCATCGACTTTCACATCGGTGGCGAATTCCTGTCCACATAAGGTAAAATCCAGCCCATTGACTTTTTTTATTCGTTCATGGGATGTGGGCGTCACGGGCTAGCTAGCGAGGCTAGACCAGCATTTATTGCCCATGCCCTTTAGAAGGTAGTGGTGAGCTTCCTTCTTGAACCACTGCAGTCCATGTAGGATAGGTACACCCACAGTGCACTGTAGATATGAAGTAAATCCACAATGGAAAGTTGTCATTTCATATCTACCCTTAACCATGTGATAAATGTTAATTGCTGCCATTAAATCTCTCTGGCACTGAAAATAAACTGTTAGAAGTCTGGAGTCTCATTTTTTCAGGCATTAATGTTGATTTTTCAAAATTTAATTTTTCTTACTGTCTGAATCCCTTCTCTTTATTTCTCTATGTGCAATTGATTTGACATTGAATGGACCATTCTAACTGACACTTCTTTGCTTAAACCTTGCGCTGTTCATTTCACAATCATTCAATCTGATTGGTTCAGGAGATACACAGTGGCGTGCCCTGTTCACTCAGATCCCAAATGCCCTGTGGAGGGTCTCGCGCCATTTGCATCTCACACTTACAGGAATTTGAAGCAAGTAATATCACAGAGATTGAAGGGGCAAGGTCTAACAGTAGGGACTGTTTGTTAATTGGTTCCAAGAATTTTGGGTCAATATGATCAACCAGGTTCCAGTTTACTATTGTATCATCTGAAATTCACTCCAATATCAATATCATTGGAATATGGACCATTGGAATATAATGCACAGCTACTGCTGCATCACCCATAGCTTATTCTAGCTTAATGTTGTATCATCTGAAACTTATTAACACCATGTTTGACTTCTACCTTTACCACCCTGTTTGCTTTAAGCTAATACCTAAAAAATATAATTCTACCATTATCTGTCTTCATTACAGTACCTTGGCAAACAAAATTGGCTGCGCTAAACATTTTTATTGGTTGCTAAACGGCCAGCCAAGCCTCCAAAATGGCGGGCAGGAAGTGCACGCACGTTAGGGGACAGAGTGTGCTGCCCACAATAATGATAAAGGCTAAGAAATAGACTTGTAGTATCCATGCCTGAAACAGGCATTAGCCCCCTTATTTACCATATCCAAATAAGGAGCTTAATGCTTGGTTGAGGCCCCTGCAGCAAGATTTGTTTGTCCTGAAGTCACTGTGCAGCCTAATAGTTGGTCCTTAACCACAACCAACAAGGTAAGATTTTAAAATATACTCACCTTAAAATGGAACCGGTAGGAGAAGGAGTACTCCTCCTGATCCCACATTCAAAGCCACTGCCAGCCAGCACTTCCTTATAACCACCACTATCTCCTGGGATGGGGGAGAGACTGTTTCCCACCTCATTCTGGAATGTGCCTTTTCAAAGCAAGTGTGGAAAGAGATGCAGTGGTTTTTGTTGAGGTTCATCCCAAGCAGCTCTGTAACACAGGAGTCCATGCTCTACGGTCTGTTCCCAGGGACGTATACTGAGATAAACATCAACTGCTGCTGGAGGGCCATCAACTCAGTGAAAGACACTCTTTGGTCTGCCCAAAACTTGCTGGTCGTCCAGTGCAAAGAGTTGTCCACAATCGGGTGTTGCAGACTGGCACGTTCCAAGGTCCAGGACTACGTGCTGAGGGACGCAATAAAGCTTGGGGCAGACACCGCAAAGGCTCAATGGGAAAAGGCCACTGTGTAAGGTCTTCCCTCCATAGTGAACTGAGGGGCTGGAACCTGTGTAAAACCACACGGTCTGTATGCACCAAAATATGGTTTTATTGTGTGATGCAAATGTACATTGCATGTAAAATGAAATGGAAGGGTTGTGAGGCAACTCACCCTCTGTATTGAAGAAAACTGAGTTCTTTTGCACTTCCGGGAATGTCAACTTCGAACGGTTTTCAACTGTTTTGCAATGTATTTTTTTTACAGATTTTTATGAATAAAGTATATTTTTGGAAAAAAGTCTACTACCTCTGCCCCTGAACACCATTACCTCCCCCATCACTGCTATTCCTCCCTAGCCACCGCTTCCTTCCTGAAAGGATTACAACTATCATCCAATTACCCTCTGACCTAATCACACTCCCCAGCTTGCTCACTTACCTTTGGAATGCTGTCAGCAGCTTGATCTTCAATTCTGCTTCACCAGCAAGGTCCCTATTCCTGTCCATAGCTCACCAACTCAAAGAAAATGAGGCCCAAGGCCTCACAGTTTAGTGCACAGATTTAATGTGGAGCTAAGAGAAGTAATTTCAGTTCCTCCCAGCTCCATAATAAGGTACTTAAAAAGTTTAAACTTATCCTTTGGGTAGCAGTCAAAGAGATGCTACTTTAACTGCTAAGTGCCTGAAGGAACTGACTGCACAGGAGCAGCACCTGATCTTTTGATTAGGCACTCTACAGCCTAGCGGACTGAACATTGAGTTCAATAACTTCAGAGCATGACTGGCATTTTAAAAATATTTTTACATATTTTATTTTATTTTATTTTATTTTTTAATCATGTGCCTGTTTCTCATGTAGTCAGAGCTGCTTATTATTCCGCTATGACAACTCTCTCTGGACTAATGCTTTGTCTTTCGCCACAAGCATTAACACACTCTTTGCCTTTGTCGCAGAACAGTTTTGTTATTTAATCTCTCCTGCCCTCTGCCCTATCACACACCTTCCCTTTTGTTCTCTTCCCCATCACCACCCCCACTCCCCTCATTTGCTTAAAACCTAATTCTTTTCTAACCGTTGCCAGTTCTGATGAAAGGTCACAGACCTGAAACATTAACTCTGCTTCTCTCTCCATAAATGCTGCCAGACTTGCTGAATATTTCCAGCACTTTCTGTTTTTATTATCACTGATATTTAACCCAAGTTTAACTCATTCAGCCTGAGACTGTCTCCTGCAAGCATTCTTGCACCATTTGGGACTGTGCACTGGGTGTAGTAAATCTCCATGATAATGCAATTTATGTAGTTGGTCAAGATCCAGGCAGTCACCTGCTTATAAAAGCAAAATACTGCGGATGCTGGAAATCTGAAATAAAAAGAAAAATTGCTGGCAATACTCAGCAGGTGTGGCAGCATCTGTCAAAGAGAAAGAGTTAATATTTCAGGTCAATGGCCCTTCATCAAAACAGGGAAAAAGTTAGAAATGTAAGAGGTTTTGAGCAAGTGAAGGGTGAGGGGAGAGTGAGCAGAAGAACAAAAGAGGGCAGGAAAGATTAAATGACAAAAGGTTTCATGCTACAAAGCCAAAGGGAGTGGTAATAGGACATGTAAAGAAACAAAAGATGTGTCTGGAGAAGGTGTGAATGGCTGGATAGTTGCCAGAATGCAAAGTAAAGGAAATAAGAAAGAAACGAGTGAAAAAAGAGCAAAGAAACACAAAACAAATAGGGGCAGAGGTTATGACCTAAAATTGTTGAACTCAGTGTTGGGTCCAAAAGGCTGTAAAGTGCCCAGTTGAAAGATGAGGTGCTGTTCTTCAAGCTTTCATTGGGCTTCATTGGAACACTGTATCAGGCCATGGACAGAAAAGTCAGAGCGGGAACAGAGTGGAGAATTAAAATGACAGGTGACTGAATGCTCAGGGTCATGCTTACGGACTGATTGGCGGTGTTCTGCATTGTGGTCACCCAACCTCCCCAATGTGCTCTCCTCTACATTTTTCTAGTTCTGATGCAAGGTCACATACTTGAAACGTTAACTCTGTTTCACTCTGACAGATTGACGGATGCTGCCAGACCCGCTGAGCATTTCCAGCATTTTCTGTTTTAAGTCAGCGATTTATGTCTCCTTTGAACATATCTGTTACAGTTCAGGTAGCCCTTTTTTATAAATCACCAAGAAGTTACAACTAGATAATCTTTAAGCATAAAAAATCACACAAACAGAAATAGACGCCACTTTTACTACTTCTGTTTTTCTGAGTTAACCTGAAGAGATTGTTGGTATAACAAGAGGAGCCAAGTAGTTGCCAATCTGGGAAAACTCTGAACAACAATAATGAACTTTAAATCATCCCAAGAACCTGTTACACCTGTTTCTACTAGATATTCACACAGTGGCCTTAAAGGAACAGATCACTTTAGGACTTAAACATCACAAGAATGCTCCATAACCCCGGGCTACACCTCATCAACATCATAAGAGATCAGCTATATATAAATAAAGTTTTAGTTTAGTTATACAGCACTGAAACAGGCCCTTCGGCCCACCGAGTCTGTGCCGACCATCAACCACCCATTTATACTAATCCTACACTAATCCCATATTCCTACCACATCCCCACCTGTCCCTATATTTCCCTACCACCTACCTATACTAGGGGCAATTTATAAAGGCCAATTTACCTATCAACCTGCAAGTCTTTGGCATGTGGGAGGAAACCAGAGCACCCAGAGGAAACCCACACAGACACAGGGAGAATTTGCAAACTCCACACAGGCAGTACCCAGAATTGAACCCGGGTCACTGGAGCTGTGAGGCTGCGGTGCTAACCACTGCGCCACTGTGCCACCCCATCTATTTATCATGCTCTGGATGCAGACTTTTGTTACAAATACAAAACAATCTTGAAAAAAAAAAGACAGCCAAGCAATTTATCTTGGGTTTGCCTGACCTGGAGGGTGAAATTGTATACATATTAACCTCTATATGATCTCATTTATTAAGGAGCATTTAAAATACACAGACTCCTGCAAGACATACTTGAGCCGTATCCTAAAGGTGATGGGTCAGGTTCTTAGCTAACTGTTACAGGGCTAATTTTCCTCTGCTATGCAGATTGACAGCAGCCCCATCTTCAGCAGTCAGGTAAGTATTCTTTGACAGCTGTCAGGAAGGAGGTGCTGGGGCGCTTACAATAGGGCCCCAGCACCTGCTGCACAGCTGTCAAAGACTCTCTTACTGCACCAAATGTCCCACCTCTCCCCACGTAATATGGGGAGAGCGGCTCGGCGCCGTGATTCTAATGAGCCCCCGCGATTAATATCGGGCGTGCCACCGAGTTCAAAGAGCGCCGCCACAGGCGGTGGCACCTCAATAAAATTCAGCGCATAATCTATGCTGGCAGGCCCATGCAGTATTGAAGGATGGCTGCACTGTCAGAAGTGCACCTCTTGAATGAAACATTGAACCAAAGCCCCATTTGCCATGGCACTATTTTGAAGAAAAGCAGGGAAGCCCTCCCTTGTGTCCTGGTCAATATTACTCCCTCAACCAACCCCCAGAAACGTATTAACTGGTCATTATCATATGGGATCCTTGGCTTTATAAATAGTGGCATAGAGTACCAAAGCAATTAAGATAAACCTTTTACAAAACACGGGTTAGACCTCAGCTGGAGTACTGTGTCCCATTCTGGGTACCACACTGGGAAGGATGTCAAGGCCTTGGAGAGATTGGAGAAGGGATTTATCAGAATGGTACCAGGGATGTGGAGAGACTGGAGAAACTGGGATTGTTCTCCTTAGAGCAGAGAAGATGAAGGGGAGATTTCATAAAGGTGATCAAAATTCTGAGGGATCTTGATAGAGAACATAGGAAGAAAATACTACCACTGGCAGGAAGGTCAGTAAGCAGAGGACACAGATTTAAGGTAATTGGCAAGAGGGCCGAAGGGGAGATGTGGATAATTTAATTGATGCAGTGAGTTGTTATGATCTGGAATGGATTGCTTGAAAGGGTGGTGGAAGCAAATTTAATAATAATTTTCAAAATGAGAATTGGATAGGAATTTGTAGCACTCCTCCCTTTACACCACCTTGATTAATCATGATAAATCATGTTCTGGGTGTGGGAGCCAGCTAGCTGTCAAAATGTTTTGATTCTGATAGTTAAATGATATTATAGAAATGCTCCGAAGGCGGAGTTTCTAGGGGTTAGAAATTCCAACATGTAACACTTCGAATAGGAATACAATACAAAAATCCTATGCTTTAATAAGAAGACTGAAGTGTCCTTTCAGCTATTTCTTCTTGTCTTTTATTTTTGTCTCTCCTTTCCTCGCGTCTTCAGAGAATAGGATAGTTCATTATCCTTTTTATACAGTTTTGAGATAGCCAGATCAAGACCCTTAAGAAGATTTTCTTTGCCTGAGTCTTATGGTCCCTGAATACAGTAGAGTCTTGTTCTGTCATCTTGTTAATAGCAGTAGAGCGCATTTTGAAGTTGCACTATTTCTATTTCCTGGGATTATAGCCGCAGACAAAGGTATACGGTATGTGATTATCTGAATATGCTGAGTTTCCTGTCCCCTAATAACATGTCCAAAGTTAAAAGTGACCAAGCCACACAAATTCAAAAAGTTCTGTGACTCAGATTTTGCTGAATAAAAATGGTGAGGCTATTAGCACTTGCCATTATTGCAGGATAAGTCAAACAGCAACTTCTGGCATCTCCACATGCGTAGATAAATGTGGAAACTCAGAGATTGCTGTCAGTGATATCCGATTTCTCCAAAGGGCGTGCTGTTCCAATCCTCGCCAATACACTCGACACTGAAATGACTATAACAGCGTGAACTTGCTTTATTTACCCACTAAGTCTGCACTTAAAACAGTTGAAAAGTTAGGGCTGGAGCCTTTAGGAGTAAGTGAATTTTGAATGGCATGATCAGTGATAATTACAATTAAATAACCTCTCTGGTCCTGAAAAATTAATTGTACAACTGTGAAATCTATTTCCCTCAGAAGAAAATTAGTGTTGGCAATTTAAATGTAGATTTTTTTTACTTCATCGGTCTATGTCTTTTATCTCTCTTAACCCCATCTGTATTTCCCAATTTTCTTTGTGCTCCAGCTGGTACTCCCCTCCAGCCATCTGCAGTGCCAGCCAAGGGTTCAAGCAGTCACCAAGGAGGATGAGGGTGCCATCCCTAATGGGCCGCCACTGTCATCATTGGCCACTCTGACAGAGGGAGCATCTACGCAGCGGGCCCAGTGATGGAGGCTGCCCCGGCAGTGATGCCAGTGCAGCAACCATGGGCATCTTCATGATGAGGACAACCAACATGTGCATCTCAGCCGCAGGCTCAGACAAGTGAGCAGGCTGCCTTCACTTCATCCGAGGCCACAAGAGGAGTGGCCGAGTGTGGAGGCTATCACGTTGGGCAGAGCATTGAGTGAACACCCTGTAAATATTGACACATGAAGCCAGATGTGTGACTCTCCTTTTATTAATGGCAGGACAAGAAAAGAGGTATGAAATGGTGAAGGCGAGCAAGCGTCTGTTTACCGTGAAATTTCTGGGCAGGTGTGCATCCTTCATTGGTGGTAAGAGTTTAAGTGTTCCAGGCTGTGTCTTCGGTGTTAGCACAGGTGGTTCAGAGTGAGTTCCAGACCATCCCGTTGCTCCTAGGTCAGAGGGGCTCAGTCAGTCTCTGACGTTAATGGCATGCTGACAAAACCCCTGAGCCTCGTGCCAGGCTGGGCTAGCTCCCTATGCAGCTGCGGAGCCTTGGTGTTATGCATCTTCCACTTCCACCTCCTCTTCCTCCTCCTCTTCCATGTCCTACTTCTTCTCTTCCTCTGACGAACTGTGTCCTCCCAGGGCCTCACCCTCTTAAGGTCCACACCTTCTGGAGGGCCATGTTATGGAGGGTACAGCAGACCAGTACAATCCTTGCAGGAGTGTATTGCCGGGTGCCACCTGGATGATCCAGGCACCAGAACCACATTAAGGCCTGATGGCCTGCTCAATGATTGTCCTAATCAACAAATGGCTTCAGTTGTATCACCTCTATGCCTCTGTCTTGGGCTCTGCTAGAGGGGTGAGTAGCCATCAGTTCAAGGGATATCCCTTTTCCCCTAGAATCCATCTGTAGCCTTTGTGGGGTGGAGTGAAGTTCTACAGCAGCCTGGACTGGCAGAGGATGAAGGAATCAAGGCAGCTGCCAGAAAAGTGAGCACACACCTGGAGGAAGCTCTTGTTGCACCACAGACCAGCTGAACATTGAAGGAGTGGGTACCCTTCCTGTTGATGAATCTGGCTGTCCGGTAACTGGGTGCCTTGATGGCCACATGGGTGCAATCGATGATACCCTGCACCTGGGGGAATCCAGCGATGGAGATGAAACTCACTGCCCTCTGTGTCTGCCTGGCCATGTCTGTCTGGAATTGAATGTACTGTCCAACTCTCGCAAATAGGGCATCACTAAACTGTGCGATGCAATTGTGTACAGACATTTGTGAGATACCATCAAGGCCTGCAGTTGATCCTTGGAAGGAGACAGAAGGGAAGAAGTTCAAGGCCACAGTGACTGTGACAGCTACTGGCAGGTCATGGTAATTAGTGTTGTGAGATGTGAAGTCTTCGGCACCGAGAGCACAGATCTTTGTGACCATCTCCCTGGAGAGGTTCTCAGTCATCTCCAGGTAGCTCCATCTTCGACGGTAGATCCTATGCTGAGGATATAGGATATGGGTCCTTCCAGCCCCTTCTCCTCTGTTCCTCGTCCTTCTCCTCTGCCCTCCTGATTCCTGGGGCTCTGACATTCCTGTGAAGGGTGTTGCTCCTCATGGCCACTAGATCCAAAATCTGAGAGTCATGCTCCCATTCCCAGCTGCAGCCTTCCTCATGCTCATGTGGTCCCCAATTGTCTTTGGCAGCCTTTTCCCTTCCTCTTATGCCCCTGTGATGCCAGGAGGGTGACGACCCCCTGCACTATCCAAGCACTTACTGCCCACTCTCCCTGCAACCTGCGCTGACTAGATGGCATCTGTTTGCCAATGGACAAGTCCCCTTTGCACTGCTCACCCTTTCATGGGGCAGCCATGACTGGCTCCCTGCTGTGTGTCCGCCTCCCTTCGCCTGGTCTGCCCCAGACAGCACATGCAGCTCATGCAGGCCCATCAAAATCAGAACATGCTCCTTAAAGAGCTCTCAATGAGCTCTTTAAAAATGTGAATTGGTGTTCTTAATGGATTAGGCAGGATCTCGGGGCTGCACTCCCCCTGCCCTGATCAAACTCATCGGTGTCAGGAAACCAGCATGCTGGCTGGTTGCGGTATTTTCGTCCCCCGTCCACCTCCATTCCTGCCCCTGAAAATTCAGCCCTGCTTCTCTCATTGAGGATTCTTTAATCTGATTGGTTGAAGAGCCTTGCTGTTTCTTGCCTTGCACATAGATGCCATGGATGTCCTGTAGAAGGCGTCATGCTGTAAAAGCTGCTTAATTTGAGGAACTCTACATTGAGAAGACCATAGAAACTCTGAGCAACTGTCGGTGAGGTGAACGGCAAACGCTGTCTCTTTGCCTCTAACTGCAAAATCCGTGCAAAGAGCTGCATTGAATGATTACTGGCTTTTTAAATCAAAACAAAATCACACAATTTTTTTTTAAATGCTTTGGAATGAAAAATAATTAAAATACTAATAAGCTAGACAATGAAGTTGTTTCCCCTAAAGACTGAAAAGAATAAACAATTTGTTGGCCTATCTTCATAATCAGTGAGCCCTCATACCTATTTTGCTGTAAGTCCTAGCTCCCAGTTGCTTGACTGGGGCTGTCTGGCATAGGCACATCCCTTCAGTTTTAAACAAAAGGAGATAAAAATAGAGATAGAAACACTCTGTGACAGTCATATTTTTAAACATTAAGCTGCTAGAGCAGTCCCTTGTCCAGAATCGGAAGGTTAGGGTAGCTAGAAGTAATACGGTTTATGTCCTGCCAGAAATATTACTGATATGGGAAAGCATAGTTTTGTAATATTATGTCATGACAATTGGTACTGGTTGAACAAAGGTAGCAAAGGTTATTTAGATTAAGTTAAGTAAGGTGATCCACTCATATGGGGAAGCGTAGTGTGTTCGTTATTTTATATTGTTATGTGAAAACAGTTTTTACTGGTTGAACTAAATGAGTCCAATCATAACTGTTGCTGTGTCTGTTCCATTGCTGTCTGTGGCAGAAGCAGAAGTAAGGGTTTTTTAATACAAAGGATTTGGCAAAGAGTTACATTTAAATATTGGCTTTTTAAAACAAAATGTATCTGGCTTTTGTCTTAGAAAATGTTTTCTCAGTTTTTGAAGAAATTGAAGCTGCATGATGGGAAAAATGTGTGAAAGACACGAATATCCAATTCAGATCAGGAGAGTTCTGTTGTTATGTCCCTGGCTTATGCCATCATACAGTTAGATATTGGGCAGTGCAGGTACATCCGCAGTGGTTAGCACCGCAGCCTCACAGCTCCAGCGACCCAGGTTCAATTCTGGGTACTGCCTGTGTGGAGTTTGCAAGTTCTCCCTGTGTCTGCGTGGGTTTCCTCCGGGTGCTCCGGTTTCCTCCCACATGCCAAAGACTTGCAGGTTGATAGGTAAATTGGCCATTATAAATTGCCCCTAGTATAGGTAGGTGGTAGGGAAATATAGGGACAGGTGGGGATGTGGTAGGAATATGGAATTAGTGTAGGATTAGTATAAATGGGTGGTTGATGGTCGGCACAGACTCGGTGGGCCGAAGGGCCTGTTTCAGTGCTGTACCTCTAAATAAAATAAATAAGTAAATAAATATATGACACTTGGACCACCACATTGAGCATTAGCACCACCACTGTACCTGAGAGACTATCTAAGGCAAGACATGAAACTTGTCACAATACATTTCAGTGACTCTATTAAGCCCTTTTCTGCTCATCTATTCAGGTAGAAAGTACATGCTGTAAAAACAGATCGAAAATATATGATATTTTCAATAGTTGCACCTTATTTTGCTCATTGAAATGAAATGTTTATTACCATATTATATCTTCAGTAACCCATAGCGACTGACATAAACACTAAAGAGAGGAAGTTTTGCTGCACCCTAAATCATCCTGATAGCTATTGTTTGTCTTTGTTAAATGTTATTGGCTTGGAAAATTTGAGTCATTCTTTGCAATCATTCTGAACCTTTCATACGTAGGTTTACTATACTTACAAACTATAACACCTATCCACGTCAAACCATGGTGATGGTAGCATAAACTAATTATCTCTAGGACATTGTATATGAGAGAATATCGGGGCATTGTCAAATAGCGTATTGAAACCTCCAGAGCAATGTGTGGCAGCACTAAAGAAATCTAACTGGGTCTTGAGATCTATAGCCAGAGAAATAGGACATAACTCGAAGCAGAAGACATGAATCTCTCCAAGACATTGGTAATGGCCACAGTGGAAGTGCTGTATAACTCTGCCATACAATAGCAAGGATATCTAAGCATTGGAGACAGTACAGAAAAGGCAATCAAAGTTATATCTAGTTAAGGGATCTGAGCTGTGAGAAAAAATTGATGAGCCTGAAAATGTTTACTCTGATGAAGATAAGCTTCAGAACATATATTCAGTTTTTAAAGGGAATATATAAATTGGACCACAACAATGTCCTGGATTTTGTGATAAAAGTAGTAGTGAATCTATCAGCGCTCAACACAATCAAAGTTTAAATCAGACAGCAGCTTCCAGTGATGGCACATGTGCAGTTAAATACGTAAATCAGGAAGCTGTTGTCCTGGTTGCCCTGTTCCTATAGTCAAGGGAGTGAAGGGTTATGGAGGGCAGACAACAAGGTGAAGTTGACACCACCATCAGATCAGCCAGGATTTTATCGAATGGTGGAGCAGGCTCGAAGGGCCGAATGGCCTACTCCTGTTCCTATGTTCCTATTCCTATGTTCCAGAAGCTTCACTGTACTAGTATCTCGCTAACAGACTTGGCATTATAACACATCAAACGGTGTTACGTTGCTGTACTTAAGTAATATGTACACACAAAACTCACCAGAAAATATTAGGATTTGTCCAATCCAGTGCAGGAAAATTTTTAACTGCACGTTAAGCCTTAATTCCTGCCAAATAAACTCTCTCACATTGAAAATTAACTTTGATAAGCATGGAATCTCATTTCTTCAAATTTTAATTATTGTTGGAGATTGTAGAAAAAAAGTTTATCTTTTTTAACTGTTTTTCTGAGTCTTTTATCTCTCTTTTAATTCTGTTACTCTTTCCCTCTCTTTGGGCAGGATTTTCCTGCAGGCTATGGTGCCCCAAATGGGGGTCCCGAGCGTGCACTTGCCAGCAGCCAGACAGGTGGAGCTATTTTCCCAGAGGCAGACTCCTAATTGGTCATCTCCGAGCTTGCCGACAGGCTCCTGATGCTGCCTGCCCAATCACAGGGCCAGCAGTTCTGAAACCCAGCAGCCCCATCGGGAGAAGCGGGCGCTGCTGAGGCAGGTCGGGCATCAAGAGGATGCCTCAACGTGGAGCCGCCTTCAGAGGGGTAAGTTTAAAATAAAATGTCACTGAGGCCAAGCAGGCAGGCCCCTTGGATCAGTGGGAAAACCCCTCTGGATGGCTCATTGGGATTGCAGGAGCTGCCTTTCTCGCCCCTAGTCCCCTCTTTGGGGGATGGACTCTCTGGCACTGATGTCCCCCAGACTGCCCTGGGGAGATGGCTTCCATTAAACTGGCGGCCTCCACATGTGGTGGGGGCCGCTCTGTTGCTGGAGAAATGCTGGCAGGCCCTCTAATTGGGGCCTTAAGCATTCAAATTGGCTGCCCCTTCCATTCAGTGGGCAGCTGATTCCCCCCCACCCTCAGTCTCACTGCCCGCTGCTGGGAAACATCCCTGGTGGCGGGAATGTGTTGGGGAACTGTCCTGATGCAGCTCCCTATTGTTTTCCCGCCCCTTCCCCACAGCCAAGCCCACTACCCTGGGGCCAGGAAAATTCTGCCCTTTATTTCACTGCATCTAATTTGACATTGAATTCAATATTCTAAGTAACCCTTCCTGGTTCATAGTCAGTAACAATTCTTCAAACTGATTGGTTAAGGAGACACATAAGTGCTTACCCTGCTGTAAAACTACAGCTGCATATAAGGCCAGAGCAATCTGATGTGATGTAATCTTCAAGGATGGATCCTGTGCTGAAGGATTTGTCATTTATTTGAAATGAGAAAGTAATTATGGCAGTGGTGAGAAAGGTTCAGTGTGTTAAACAGATGAAAACACTTCATTGATTGCTTATGTTCTGATGCCCTGTTGATTCCTTTGAAATTAAGAAGTCCTTCCTCATGCTCTTCTCCATGTTCTTCAGCCTTCGAAGTTGCTAGGGTCCCCTCCCAGGGAATGTCCATGTTCAGGAATCAGTGGATGGCAAAATTGTGTAGGACACAGCAGGCTATATCTGAAACATATCGCAAAGCATCTTCAGACATATCAAGTTAACCAAAGTGCCCATCTCAATGCCCACTCCAGCAGAGGCATGTGTCTATTTGCAGTGCTCCTCAGTTGCTGTTCTTACCAGTCTTACAGTAATCTTTATCCATGGCAGCAAGGGGTGTGATCTGGAAGACAAAATTACTAAGGATGACTGTATCATTGCAACTTCCAAAAAAAGCTGGCATTTTTGTAAAGGATTCATTGCATCTGGTCACACACATGCAAGACACTCAATGAGTAGTATCTCTTTTTGTTTGGAAAGTTGAGGGGGTTACCTCTGGGAGCTCACAGTGTATATCGGTACCATCTGTTGCACACTGCACTTGCGGAACCTTTTTAGTTATGTAATTATTGCATGTTCAAATACCCTGGGGTGGTATTGCATAGATCTCCATGGCTACTTGAAATGAGCCTGTGGCACAAAAGTTGAGTGAGGTCATCATTTTTACCCCCATAGGCAGAACTATCTAGGCACATATCTTGGTTGCAGTTTTCATGCATCAGAGTCAAAAACTCCCCTAATGCTTGGTGAGCAGAGAGTACTCACTAAGGTCTTCACAGAATATGTATGTCTTGTAAATTCTTTGATGGGGGCAGTTATATCTGGTTGTATGCTATGCTGCTACATTCTCCTTTCCTCCATCCAGTGCTGCTCTTTCTCCTCCATTAGAATTGCCTACAAGGGAGTATATATCTGGTACTCAGAAAGTGTTATCATGGGTGGGGTCAAAATTGTCCCAGTCATCTCAGTTGTTCTTATCTTGTTAGAGGCAAATTCAGCTCAATCCGGGTGCATAGGAGAAAATAAATCCCATCAGGAGGGCAGGATTTAAATCGGCCTCAGTTCAAAGTAAACTTTTATAACCTTAAGATTATGTGCAGCCAACAGTGGAAGAAATTAATTGCTTGGTTCTGCTGGGCTCCAGTTTCATTCTCCAATTGATGCGATTGGGTATTATAGAAAAAGTAGGCACATTCTGGACACATTTGTACATCAGCTAGAACATACATTAGCCATTTTGGGAAAACTAAAATGATTAATCCTGCATTCTGGGAAATATGAGACATAAGGAGAGAACTCCTGCATCATCGTATCACTGATAGACTGGTAGTCCGATTAATTTGTTTTGGTCTTTAAACAGATAAGGCAGACAGCTTGAAGGAATCTTGAGCAACCCTGATATCAGAAAAAGCATCTTTCTTGTTCTGAACTGGAAACCTTTTCTTGAGCAATTCTACCATCTGACATAAACCAATCCAACTAAAAGTAAAAGCTGGGTCTTCCAAATCTAGACCCCATAAAAGGGCATACAGGGTAGGATAAGGCAAAAAAGGGAAGCATATGTTAGATACCAAGAGCTCAATACTGTAGAAAGTGCAGGAGTAAAATTAAAAGGGAATAAAGAAAACAAAGAGGGGGCATGAAAAAATATTGGCAAGTAAAATCAAGGAAACTCAAAGATGTTTTATTATTACATAAAGGGTAAAAGGGTAACTAAGGAAAGAGTAGGGCTAATTAGAAACCAAAATGTTAACTTGTGCGTATAGGCAAAAGATTTGGGCATGACTCTTAATGAATACTTTGCACCTGTTTTCACAAAAGAGAGAAATAAAGCAGACATTGTAGTTAAGTAGGAGGAGTGTGCGATATTGCATGGGATAAACATAGTGACAGAGGAAATACTAAGCTGCTTAGCATCCTTGAAAATCATCAGGCCTGGCTGAAATGTATCTCAGGCTGCTAACAGAATCAAGGGAATAAAGAGCAGAGGCTCTGACAATCATTTTCCGATCCTCTCTGGCTGCAGGCCTGGTGTGGAGGGCAAGAGGACTGCTAACGTTCTACCGTTGTTTCAAAAGGGAGGAAAGGACAGCCTGAGTAATGACAAGCCGGTCATCCTAACCTTGGTGGGGGACAAATTATTGAAAAAATGTTCTGGGAGACAGGATAAATCATCATTTAGGAAAATACAGATTAATTAAAGACAGTCAGCATGGATTTGTTAAGGGAAGGTCATGTCTGACTAACGATTGTATTTTTTGAGAAGGTGACAAGCACATTGATTTTAGCAAGGCTTTTGACAAGGTCCCACATGGCAAAATGATCAGAAAAGTAAAAGCCCATGGGATCCAAAGGTAACTGGGAATTTGGATCCAAAACTGGCTCTGTGGCAGGAAGTAAAGGTTAATGGCCAAGGGGTGCTCTTGTACTTGAAAGACTGTTTACAATGGGGTTCTGCAGGACTCAGTCCTAGGTCTCTTGCTTTTTGTGGTATATATCAATGATTTAGACTTAAATGCAGGAGGCATGATTAAAAAGTTTGTAAGTGATACAAAAGTATCCATATGGTTGATAGAGGAAGAAAGCTGTAGACTGCAGGAAGATATCAGTGGACTGGTCAGGTAGGCAGAAAAGTGGCAAATGGAATTAAATACGGGTAATACATTTGGGGAGGGCAAAGAAGGCAAGGGAATGCACAATAAATAGTAGAATACTGTTACGACCAAGTGAGAAAGGGTTCTAGGTTCCTTCTCAGCCTTCACCTGGTCTTACCGTAACAGGGTTTTATTTTAAACACACCGTTTTCTTTAGCTCCCCCTTAGTGAATTCTTGTTCACTGACTTCCAATTATAATGCAAAGAAACTAGCCAAACATATTTTCTTAGGTTTAAAGAAAAAAGGTTGAACTTTATTAAACTTAAACTCTAATTCGGTTAACACCTACGGATACGCGACGCGCCCACGCTAGCATGCATACGCGCTGCACACATGCAGATAGAGACAGAAAAGAGCAGAAGAAGTAAAGTGGAAAAGTTTGAGGCAATATCTGAAGATGGTTTAGGGTACTGTTCTTCGAGCTCGCTGTAAAGTCCTTGATTGTAAGTAGGTCTTGCTTTTTGTTGGGGTCCAGTATTCTTCTTAAACCTTGTTCGATGTAGGAGACTTTTCTCTCTTGAAGTTCATGTGCCCTCAGTGGGCCCAGAGGTTTGTGAGAAAGAGATGGGGGCAGACAGGAGAGGTCTTCTTACTCCAGGAGCAAGCAGTCTTTCTCTGTTCAAACTCTTTGTACAATTTAGAAAATCCCAGGTTGCCAAGCAGGTTAGTCATGTGACTAGCTGGTCCGACCATGTCTGTTTGTGGATTCTCTTGTCTTAGCCGACCCTGGAATGTCTCTTCTTGCACACAATACTTGATGCTCAAAGTCCACTGTGGATTAAATTGAAGCAGGGAATAGCCCCTTTTTCCCTCCAAGCACTGCCTGTTAGTATGCAACGTTTTTCATCCAAGTCTGGCAGCCCTTGTAACAGGCCTTCTCTTCTTCCCAGCAACAATTTGAAATTTAACGTCCATATGGTGAAATTAATATGCTTAATTCTTGGCAGGTGAGGACACAGCATGACAATATGGAGAAATATACAGGAACAGAGGGGTCTTGAAGATAGCAGGACAGGTGGATAAGGTGGTTAAGAAGTCTTACTGGATACTTTCTTTTATTAGCCGAGGCATAGAATATAAAAGCAGGGAGGTTATGCTAGAACTGTATAAAACACTGGTTACGCCACTGATAGAGTACTGCAGACAGTTCTGGTCATTGCATTACAAGAAGGATGTGATCATACTAGAGACAGTACAGAGGAGATTTACCAGGATGTTGCGTAAAAGTTTTTCACTATAAGGAAAGATTGGATAGGCTGATGTTTTCTAACTTTGGAACAGAGAGGGCTGAGAGGAGATTTAATTGAGGTGTAAAAAACTATGAGGGATCTAGATAGAGTGTCGAGGATGGACCAATTTTCCTTAGCAGAGGGATCAATAACAGGGGGACATAGATTTAAAGTAATTGGCAAAACGATTAGAGGAGATTTTAGGAGAAATTTTTTCATCAGAGCATGGGGCTGGTCTGGAACTCATTGCCTGAAAGGATAGTAAAGGCAGAAATGCTCATCACATTTAAAAAGTACTTGGATATGTGCTGTTACCTGTAACGTTACAGACCAAGAACTGGAAAGGATGATAAGGCTGGATAGTTCCTTTTTGGTCAGCACAGACACGATAGGCCTAAAAGCCTCCTTCTGTGCCATAAATTTCTATTATGCAATCATTCGATATGTACGCTGATGACACCCAGTTTGACCTGTTCATGTGCACACCTGTGTTGTCAAATTGCTTGTTTGATATCGTCATGGATGAATCACATCTCCATTTAGCTGTTTATTGGCAAGATAAAAGCAATTGTTCTTTGCGCCAACTGTCATTTGCTGTTGAAATTCTGAAATGCTGCAACACGCACCTTTATTCACCTCCAAACTCAATCATTTGAATGTTCTCCTCACTGGTATTCTTCCACCATCCAGTTCAGTTGCCAGTTTCCTGCACCACACAAAGCACTGTCTGTCCATCAACCCTATCTTCACTAACCTATACTGGCTTCTTGTACCCAAGGCAGTAAATTTAATATCCTCATCCTCATCTTGAAATCCCTCAAAGTCTGGTTCTATCTCACTTCTTCAACCTCCCGACGACTTGCCTTCTTCCTACACTTCGGTCTTCCAACTTTGGTTTCTGAGCACCTGCCTCTCCCTTTGCGCACCATTGGTATCACAGCCATCAGTTGCCTAGGCCCTAGTTTCTGGAACTTGCTCCACAAATTCGTCTTTCCCCTAATTTCACTCCCCTCCTGTAAAAACCTTCTCAAATTCCATCTTTTTGCTCAAGACTTTGGTTGTCCTTCCTAAACTCTTTCCTCTTACTTGGCATTCTGTTCCTCTTAATATTTCTCTTCAAAATGCCTTGGCTCATTTTGCATGTAATTAACACAATATAAACACAAGTTGCTGTCAACTGGTGATAGGAGGACAAGATGGTGAAAGATTTTTAAAAAAGGAATGGAAGAAATAAACATTGCTTTAAAAAAAAACATAAATAGGAGATGGGCTGAACATCCTAAATAGGCTGAACATCCAAAATAGACAGTCACGATAAGGGGGTAATTGGGGTCAGGTATAGGAGGTGTGACAAAAGGAATATGAATAGCTTGAAGGACAGAGTGGCTTGAAGGTTTTATTATGGTGATGGTGAATGTGATTTGAGATGATATGTTAATGGCTGATGAGACACAGTGCTGCTGTTTGAAGGTTTCAGTTGATGAAACTTGATTATGTAATGCCCCCTAATGTCTAAAAATTAACAGTTCTTATGTTAGTGCAGCCAAGGAAAACAATATAAGGCAGGTGAAAAACAGGTGGGTGATGGATGTTAAAACTTGCACATGTTAGGGGAGCTTGACCCTTGGCTACCCTATCAATGATTCAGCTTGGCAATTGAATTGAGTATAACATTAGCAGAATTAATCATACACACAGCTTTCAAGCAGCAGTTAACAGATTCAAGGTCAGTATTGACAGAACAGCAGCATGGTAGATTCCTGTTCAAATCTGTTGTGTTTTGTTCTGTTTGTGCTCTCTCATTTATACTCCTTTCCTTATGGCTCTGTTGTGCATGAATGCTGTTGCATTAGCCAAAACTGATCACACACAACCAGCAGAATTTAATCTGGCCAACAGAAGCGGGTAGTGAGGCAGTGGGATGGGGTGGGTGACGTAAAATTGGGAGGGAAAGCAGAAGGGTGGAGTGCTTGTTGTCTTCCTGACTCCGTCCAGTTCAATTGGAATATGTCTCGCTGGAAGTGTTTTACATGAATCCATTTAAAATCTGGGGGTTTTAGTTAATAGCATATCTTGTGTGCACACGCACCATTTTCAGGTGTGGAGGAGATTGTTGTGGTGCTTTTCTGCAACTTAAGTGGGGCTACTGTTTTTTTTCTTTTTTATGATTCATTCTTGTGATATTGGGATCGCTAGCAAGGCCAAAATTTATTGCCCAATCCCTAGTTGCCCTTGAGAAGGCATGAGATGGTGACCAGTCTTCTTGAACCACTGCAGTCCAAGCGGTAAAGGTAATCTCACAATGCTGCTAGGTAGGGAGTTCCAGGATTTTGACCCCCAGCAATGACAAAGGTACAGTGATATATGTCCAAGTCAGGAAGGTGTGATTTGAATTAGAATTTAGACATGATGCTCTTCCCATGCACCTGCTGCCTTTGTCCTTCTAGGTGTTAAAGTTTGGGAGGTGCTGTTAAAAAAGCCTGGTGAGGTGCTGCAGTGCATCCTGTAGATAGTACACACAGCAGCCATAGAGTGTTGGTAGTGGTGGGAGTGGATGTTTAATGTGGTGGATGGCTGCTGATCAAGCGTCGTGCTTTGTCCTGGATAAACTTCTTGAGTGCTTTTGCAGCTGAACCCAACTAGGCAAGTGGAGAATATTCCACAGCACTCTCACCTTGCGCCCTGTAGATATTGGAGAAACTTTGGGGATTGAGGAGGTGAGCCACTTGCCATAGAATACCTAGCCTCTGACCTGTTCTGGTAGCCATGGCATTTATGTGGTTGGTGCAGTTGACTTTCTGGTCAGTGGAGATTCCTAGGTTCTTGATGGTATGGGAATTCACCAATAGTTATGTTTTTGAATGTCAAGGGGAGATGCTTAAATTCACTTTTGTTGGTCATTGGTACTTGTGTGGTGCGAATGTTATTTGGCAGTTATCAGTCCAAGATTGGATGTTGTCTAGGTCTTGCTGCATATGGGCACAGATAGCTGGATTGCTGTAAGTGTCTGCATGCCTCTTTGAGCACTGCTATCTGCAGCCATTATGGCAGCAGTCTGAGCCTGTATGGCACCAAGCTGGACTTGCATAGCAACAGGAATGGACCTCATGACATCAGTCTGAGCTTCCGCTGCAGCCTGAGTGGTCCAGGCAGTGGAACCGTTGTTTCAGGATGCACATGGTATGCTCCATGATGTTCTTGGTGAAAGCATGTCTCTTATTGTAAGGTCGGATGGCAGAGGGGAAGCATACGACACGTGTAGAGCAGCTATGATGCCCCTTGTCACCCATCAGCCAGCTCTGGTTCTTTGTGGTCACCCAAAGATGGCTGACTGGCATAGGATGAATGTGCCATGACTGCTGCCAGGGCAATGGGCAATCACCAGGATGTTCTGCGCATGGTCGAACACCAACTGCACATTCATGGTAACCCTTGTGGTTGTGATACGTCTCTCCATTGATGTTTGGGGCCCTGGGGCCCACAGAGCCACATGTGTGCAGTTGATGGTACCCTGCACCATTGATTAGATTAGATTAGATTAGATTAGAGATACAGCACTGAAACAGGCCCTTCGGCCCACCGAGTCTGTGCCGAACATCAACCACCCATTTATACTAATCCTACACTAATCCCATATTCCTACCAAACATCCCCACCTGTTCCTATATTTCCCTACCACCTATCTATACTAGTGACAATTTATAATGGCCAATTTACCTATCAACCTGCAAGTCTTTTGGCTTGTGGGAGGAAACCGGAGCACCCGGAGAAAACCCACGCAGACACAGGGAGAACTTGCAAACTCCACACAGGCAGTACCAGGAATCGAACCCGGGTCCCTGGAGCTGTGAGGCTGCGGTGCTAACCACTGCGCCACTGTGCCGCCACTGTGCCGCTGAGAATCCCACTTACCTGACAAAGCCATGTGCTCACTCGTCCTGCTTATCTATAGTAAGAGAAAAGATGATGACGTCCCTCTCCTTCTGTACAGGGCCTTTGTCACCTTCCTGAGGCAGCAATACACCTTGAACTGTGAAATATTGGAAATGTCAATTATTCCCCCTTGGAAGGATCCTGAGGTGTAGGAATTGAAGGCCACAGTTATCTTCACAATCACTGACAGCACAGTTCCAGTTGCAAAACATGGCACAGTTATGTCACCACCTCCATGGTGAAATGTATCTGCCTCAGACCCTGCTCCTGGCTGAGGTAGAGGTAGGAAAAGTACTCTCTGAAGACCCTTGGTGGGTAGGGCCTTGTATTGAGAACTCTCCCCCTCCTCCCTCTGTGCACAACATGCCCTCTCTGCTGCCTGTTCTCCATCTCTAAGTCATGCTGTAGCCCAAGGGGAACTGGAACTATATCCCCCGTTGTTGAAAGCAGGGTATCTCCTGACGGGCTTTACAGCCCCTCTGATCTCCTTGTCAGAGTCCAGCACCATTCGCTTGTGAATCCAAAAACTTTTGTCAACTCTTCCAATAACAATCAACACAGTACTTCCACTATCTCTGCAGGAGCAAAAGAAAGTCCAAAGCACCTGTACTGAAAGTTGAATGGTGATCCTTTAAACAGCACAAGGGGCGAGGGTGGGGGTGGGGGGGGGGGAGGTGCGGGAGGAGGGGTTCCCTTGTATAGCTGTTTAGCCGCGAATGCTTAAGAGTGGGCGGTAACAGGATTTGCAGGTCCAAATTGTCAGATTGGGTGCCAAACCAGCATTACCCGTTCACTCTACGTGTTTCCAGCACATGCACAGCATTCCCATGCTGGTGACCTGACAGTCAGGGTGCGCTGCACAGGCCACAGTTGAAGTGGCCAGAAGCATTCTGGCCAATATTCTCAGAGTTTCAGGCTTCTGTAGTAATGGCATCAGTGATGCTACAGAGCAAAATTTTGCAGTCCTAAACTTTAGCAGAGAATCTGACGTTGCATCAAGCCTTCATATGGGGAAACACCTGGACAATAAATGCCACAATGTTAAAGAGTTTCAATTGGCTGGTAGAACCAAAGGTATGGAAAGTTTACAACTCCTTCCAGATTCCACAAGGTCAAACTTTACTAAAATGGTACAAGATTTGGAAGAGGTTAATTGCTTCTTCCTGGTAGGTGGTGATAAAACCAACGTAGAATATAAATGGAAAGTTTTTAAGAGCAGGATTAAAAATGTGGAAAATAAGTATGTGTCCAAAGTGAAAAGAAGGGAACATGGTAAGAAAAGGTCAAAGTGACTGAGTGGTCATGTGCAAAGCCAAATAAGATGTAAGCATAAATGTTTCTACAAACTAAAGGCATCTAATACTCAACTGAACAAAGTTAGGTAACAAGAACAGTTAAAGAAAACTAAGGCTGCTGAAGTGATAATGGAAAAGAAGATCTTAGACAATTGTGGAAGTAATGAAAAAAGCTTTTTCAGTTACGTGAAGAGTCAGAGAACAGTCTAAGACTGTATTGGTTTATTGAAGGATGATCGAGAACAGGTTATTTAGGACTCACTGGGTATGGCAGAAATATTAAATGAGCACATTGGATTGATCTTCACTCTTGAAAACAATGTTTAACCATCAGAATTTAATGATTCTGTCAATAATAAAACTGTTAATATTAACATGGGTAAAAAAATTGTTTTAGCCAAAATTAAGAACCTTAAGGTAAATAGGGCAACTCGTCTGGATGATATCCAACCGAGGGCCCTCAGCAGGTTGGGACAGGTGCTATGTGAACCTCTTATCCATAATCAGTAATAAGGGGGAAAGATGCTTGAGGGAGTCATATAAGGATGCAATATATGACTACTTAGGAACATATTAGGGACAATAAAGCGTTAAAAAAAGGACGTCTTTCAAATTTAATCATATTTTTTGATTAAGCCACCAAGATGGTAGATGAGGGAAGCCCACTAGACATTGTCTACTTAGATATCCAGAAATCTTTTGACAGGGTAATGCATATAAAAAGGCTTCTCTATAAGATTGAGTACTCTGGTATTAGTGGTAATATATAGAGTTAGATTGAGAACAGGCTGGAAGGCAATAGCTGAAAGCAGTTATAGATGGTTTTGGGTCTGTTTGGAGACAGGTGGTGTCCTGTAGGGATTGTTGTTAGGACCATTAATCTTCACTATTTTTATCAAAGGTCTAAATGTAGGTGTTGGGGCCACAATCTGCAAGTTTGCAGATGATACTAATATCTGTGTGAGAGTCAGGACCGTAGGCATTCCTTGACTGCTTCAGGCAGATCTTGATGTGTTGGATGATTGTGCTCATGACTTGCAAGTGATGTTTTACTTAGAAAAGTGCAGTGTTGTGCATCTAAGCAGGGTGAATGCTAAATGTGCATACACCCTTCAGAGAAAAGCACCATAGCAGACAGAGAAAGAAAGAAATCGGGGGGTTCTATTGCTTAGATCTCTAAAGGTTCATGAGTAATGATGTGAAGCGATAGCTGGAGTGAAATGAATATTGGGGTGCATTTATAGGACCATTAACCTCAAGACAAAGCATATTATTTTGTCCTTATATAAGACTTTGGTCTTAGTTGGAATACTGTTTTGTTTTGACCTCATCTCATGGTGGGTGATATTGAGGCTTTGGAAAGGGTGCAGAGGAGGCTCATTAGATTAACTCCCAGCTGGGAGCATTTTAGTTATCAAGTTAGGCTAAAAGAGCTGGGACTGTATATGTTATATAAGCAAAGACTTGAGAGTGATTTGATTGAGGTTTATAAGATGATGAAGGAAATAGATAATGTTAGGGTAGACAGTTAGTTCCAGCTAAATTGGTTAGGGACAACAGAGGTGGGTTAAATATCAGGAGGTGGTTCTTTTCCTAGAGGATAATAGACTTGTTTGGTTGATGCTGATTCTTTGAATTCCTTCAAGTGACAGCTGGATCTTTATCTGGCTGGGGCAGGTATCATCTCGTACCAAAGGTAGGTACAGCATAGCATTATCAGGACCCAAGTGATCTCCTGAACAAGCATCCATCATCTAAGGTAGTTGGAGAGAAATTTCCCAGATTTTCTTTTCCACATTGTCCTTATCTAATTTTCTGCCTCTCCCAGAATATCGCATGACTGTGGGTAGGGCTGCAGAGTATATATACCATGATGCACAAGACAGCATGATTGTGTGGGACCGGCTGGATGGACCAGAGGGTCTTTTCCTGTCCATCATTGTTTGTATGTATGTAGTTGAGGTCCTTGGATGTTTGAGGCAGGGAGTCTGTCTCGGGGAACATTAGAGAAGTTGAGCCTCGAGATGATGAAGGCACAGAGAAATCATTGGCATGATGGAAAATTATGAATGGACACCTACAATTTCCAAGTGCACTGTGCATAAGCACCATTCCCTACTGAAAGTGCAGAATCAGCCCTCAAAGCCAAATATATGGTGTGTTCAATTAACTATGGGATTCCCAACATCTATTGAACTCTGTATGGAGTAGCAACGATCTACAGCTCAGAGTATGGAACCAGGAATATAGAAATACGTGGAAACTAAAACACTGAAACAGGCCTTTCAGCTCAACCAGCCCAGGCTGGCATTTACCCTCCATGGAAGCAAATAGTTCTGATTGAATTTACCCATGCTGTTTCTATATCCCTTCAGTCCCTTTTTCTTGATCCCCCTTCCAATCTAATCCTGAATGTTCAGATACCTCCTGCCTCAGGTACTAACTCTGGAAATTGATCACACTGCCTCACAACTCTACATACACTGTCCCTTTCTTTCATAATTTTAAACGCTTCTATCTTATCACCCTGTAATCGGTAATGTTCCAATGAAAAAAGAGACACAATCTTTCTTTGTACTTCTGTTTCCTTATACTGGATAGCATTCCAGTGAATCTGCCAGGTACCCTTTCTAAAGCCTCAATATCCTTTGTCACGGAACTGTAATTATTTTTCTCTTCTGATTAAAACAGTGTGCCTTTAAGACTCTGTTAAAAAAAAGTGCACCTTCAAGACAGGGAGCGAAGTTTTGGATTTCTGGGGACAGTGTGCCTCAGCTACATTTTGTTACCTAGGCAACAGCAGGAGAGTGAGGTCACATGGTATAATGTTTCCACTTAACAGTGTGTAAAACTGGCAAAAAATGGTCTGAACCAAATTAACGAGGAAATAACCCTTTTCAGAAACCATTTGGTATTGCTGAAGGAACTGTTGATGCCTGCTGCAGCTGAGGAGTTTGAATGCCTATCAAACACAGACTGCTTCGTTAAATCCAAGTGAAGACTTCGAGTAGCCTTTGATTATTTTCACATTAAAATACCTTATCCATCAGGAATGTAACCCGCAAAGACTTATTTATTTAGTTCACAGAATCACAGTTACAGTGCAGAAGGAGGCCTTTCAGCCCATCATGTCCACACTGGCTTTCTGAATGAACAACTCCCTCAGTTCCATTCCCCCGCCTTCTCCTCATAACCCTGCACATTCCTCCTTTGCATATAACTGTCTAATTCCTTTTTGAATGCTTCAATTGAACCTGCCTCCTCCACGTTCTCAGGCAGCGCATTCCAGACCTTAACCACTCGCTGCGTGAAAAAGTTTTTCCTCATGTCACTTTTACTTCTCTTACCAAATACTTTATTTTTAAGAAACAGCTCATTTTAAAAACACCACTTTTAAAACTGGCTAACTACTGTGATTTTTGAGTGTATGTGTGTGAATTGGGAAGTTAGGTTAAAATAAGAGGTAATAAGGTCTTTAGACATAAGTTTATCTTAATAGTGTTTAAGATTTAGTTTTAATAAATAATTAATTTGTTGTTGTCCAAAGATACTTAGTTTGGTCTGTTTCATTCTGGGGTTACTAGAGTGTTTAATTTGACTGTTCTCCGGTTGGGTGGGAAAACCTTAATAATATTCTGCGACCTGTGGAGTGACGGGACTGAATTGACAGTTTGTTGCTCCTGCTGCAGTCAGAACGCCTTCCTATGATGCAGAGGCACACAGTACTCCGGGATTTTAATAAAGGTTTATCGAAGAATGTGACCTACAATATCATAATAACTTTCACTGTCTATAAATATGCTCTTGAGTAAAACTGTGAAAATATTTCTTGTGTATGAGCCTATAAAGTACTATGAATTACATGACACTTAATGTATGAAAACATTGATATTTATTGAGTCTGAGCACATTTACATAATAATGTATAATGGTGTTATTTTAAGTTAACAGTTATAAAAATAAGATATCTGTAAATATATAGTAGTTATGTAAAATTCCTTTAATTCTTAGCCAATCAAAACTCATGCATTATTAATTTATATCTCCAAGAGTTGATTCCGTAATCTGGAGCTGCCAGTACGGGCTATGTGCCTGTGATGCATATCATTTGAGCACCAGTCCCCACTGGCAGTAACAGAATGCAGAATCATCCCTATAATTTCTTACATATATTGGCACAGTAGAGTCATAAAGACAATATTACATTAAAGTACAGATTTGCAGTTTGTCTGAAGGAAGTGCATGAGAAGTTTGTTAAACAACATTAGACTCTTTGAATATTTGTATATGAATGCTTAATGTGTTTGCATTCCACCTCATCTCCTTCAACAGAACTTGGGAAAGAAAATCAACATGCCCAAAATGGGCAGCAAGTCAGTGATGTGATTGCTTTGTGCTGGCATGAGGCCTGAGCCAAATTTGGCATTGAGCCTCATTTAAATAAAACCGATGAACTGTGGCACCAAACAGGCAATTGGCCAGGTGGGGTCTGATGAATGCCACCAGCTCCAAAATTGAGCCAGCTCACAGCTAGGTTCTTCGGGAATGGGGAGGAATGTGTGGTGGGTAGAAGGAGAATCAGAGTAGGCTGTGTTCGGGTGGCAGTGGCCCTCAGTATTTTCATGAAGCCAATGAATGCAGCATTGAAGTGGAAATTTAAAACCAAGTACAATTTACTCGTGCATACAGTTTTTGTTCTATATATACATTTTAATTTTTAACAAGGAATTTATTAATACATTCTCTCACCTCAGTTATATTCAAACCAGTAAGTTTAATGCATACAGATAATAGTATCCCTCAACTAATCCTATTTTGTAATAGTATGTAATTTAAGTTTGAAACTTTGAAGACTGGCTGAAAGACACTTCTACTTTCTGGGAATAACTAATTTCCAAAATTTGTTTCTAAAGTTCTATTCACAGAAGAAAAGCACATATATCAAAGAAATTCAAGTAGACACCCTTCCAAGAATAAAATCAATGAAGAATAAAGATTTGGGAGAAGTAATGCAGCAATCCAGTTGCAGTGCTCAAAAAGTCAAAGATGATGCAGTCAGAAATATATAATTAAATTTTATATATATATATATTCATTAAAATGTTACTCTGTACAGTCTTGAAGATTAATCCATGTAATTGTCGTTAATCATTGTTGTAATATTCAAGTGGTATCAGACTAATTCTTTCCATCCAGATGTAAATAGTAGATTCCAAAAGGATCTTGTAACAAATTATAGAAGCCACGAAACCTTTTCCTTACACATAATGCAATCTAGAAGAAAATGATAAAGTTTATTTGTAAACTGTTATGCATGAAGTATGACAATTTGTAAGCATTGTGAGAACACAAGACACAGGCCACAAACGCAGGCAAACAAGGTAGGAAGATAGGAAAAGTATATATATTGTGAAAAGGCCATTTGAATGATCATTTTGAGCTACAGATTAAAATGGATCCTGTCCAACCTATGATATTTCCCTTCGAAAAGGTTCGACAAAGTTAATCCATGCATCGCAGAAGTAATCTCACCAATACTTATCTAACTCTACATCTTGCACTTGGTTTTGAGGATATTATTTAGAAAGTATACGCTGGGTGGGTAGTCAGTGGCCACCTTTGTTAGAAATTAAATAATAATACTGGAGTGAGGGGATATTGCAAATGAAGAAAATAGTGGGGAAATATTCTGGCCGGAATTTTACGCTGCCCCAGTGGGTCGGATGGTGGCGTGGGGGGCGGCGTAAAATTGAGCGGCAGGCTCCGGGAGGCCTAACCACCCCGATTCTGCCTCCGACCAAGTTTATGGAGGTCCGGCGGGGGTCCGGGGAGTGAGAAGCGGCCCACCCGCCCGAGGCCAATCAAGGTGCTTAAGTGGCCACTTAACGGCCACTTAAGGGCCCTCGCCCGCCTCCAAGGGTATTTTACCGTGGCAAGCGGGTGTGCCAGGGGCATGAAAGGCCGCCCAGCTATAACTGCCGGCTTTCCGCACCCCGGAGGGGTGGAGGGGGAGGGGAGCATGGCAATCGGGCACAGAATGCCCGATTGAGGGCCGCCCACTCCTCCCAACCCAACCTTGGGATCCAAGACGCCCCCCCCTCCCCCCAAACGACCACCCTAGCCTCACCAGGGCATGACCAATTCCCCTGGTAAGGCTGCCCGAACTTACCTTCTGTCCCGGTTCCATTGCGTCCTCCTCAGTCGGCTGGACTGTAATCTCAGCAGTGGCCACCACTCCCAGTGGCGCTGCTGAGACTAAGAGCTGCCGGCCCACTGATTGGCCAGCAGCTCACAGAGGCGGGACCTCCTCCCTCAAGTGGGTGGAAGTCCCGCCTTGGGCCAATTAAAGCCTGGGGATCTGTAAAATACGGGATGGATCTCCAGGCCGGGCGGGAGCGGGATCGGCACCGACATTTACGTCGGAATCCGGCTCCCGTCCGCCCAGCGTAAAATTCCAGCCTCTGTGTCCAACTGAAGCTCTTTAGAAATATCAGAGTGCATCTCAGTTTGTGTTATGGACCATCAAACCAAAACGGGGAGCTGGGGTGCTGAACATACTAGTCATTTGAAGAGGAGCAAACTGGTTGAAGAAAAGGGGAATCCTTCTGCTAATTGGGAGGGGGTGGGTTCACGAGCTAAAGGTTCCGTTGAATGACGGGAACGGGCCATGATTTTGGTGTGGTTGAGGCTCAAAGATATCAGATACAGATTGTGTTAATTGAATCGTAGGGTTCTGTTTGTGGTTTAGGTTTTCCCATGATTTATACAATAAATGGCTTAGCGTAAAACTCCTAATGAGGCCTTTCTTCCAGGCCATTGTGGGGGAGAAATTGTCTCAGCTGGCAGTTTGGCAAGTGGATTGTAGATGCCTGTAGATTGCCGACACCGAGTCACAAAAAGGGAGGGCCTGACACATCATCCACCATTAAATTACTTTGAGCACTACGCTTAAGCTCTTTTATGGGTCAATTCTATGCTTAAGATTATTTTTTGACAAATTTAATTTTTACCAAAGAAAAGGAAGAACCTTGGTGGGGGGGGGGGGGGGTGGTGGTGAAGGAAATAGAAAGTACTGGGCTGAATTTTACTGACCCCCACGGATGTCGGGAGTCGTGGCTGGGCTGGGAGGGGACGTAAAATGCCTCCGGGAGAAGCCCGCCCTGGGCCTCAACGCAGGGAAGGCCCAGCCCCATACTGCCAGTGGCGGCAAGGCCTCATGGAGGCCCACGCGCCGCTTGGCGACGGCAGCCACATTTAAATATGTTAAATAATGTAAATTAAGGAATTAATGAGTTACTAAGTCCCGCCGGCCGCCCCGCTCCAATATTGCGGTCAGTGGCTGGCACTCCTGTGTCGTCCGATCTCCGACCAGTGAAGTATGGCAGAACATTAGTAAGGAGGGGGGAGGAGGTAAGTATTTCACTGTGGGAGGTGGGGAGCGGGGTCAAAATTACCTGATTGGTCTAGCGGGTGATGGGAAGGGGTAAAGTTAAAAGTTTCTAAATTTTGAGGGGGGGTGTGGGGGGTGAAGGTCAGGTACACAAGGTGAGTATTTGTGGGGGGCGGTGGATTGGGCAAGGAATAAAATGTAAGTTTATTGGGGAGGTGGGAGAGTGGCTGGGAACATTTATTTAATTATTTTTAATACATTTTAAAGCGATGTGTCTTTAAAAATTTGAATTAAACATAAGGGCTGGAAGCCCTTTAAAAATGGCACTGGCACCTGCACAATGGCGCCGGATGCTGTTGCCGGGGCAGATTGCCCGCCCCCTCCATATCATCGGGGGAGCTGGTGATCAGCCCCAGCCATGTAAATGAGCCGCCGCATTTAATATCGCAGCGGCTCCATTGAGTAAAGCCCGCGCACGCAGGCCGCCATCTTTGAAGCCTGCTGCCGAGATCAGCGGCAACCTTGTAAAATGCAGCACACTAACTTGGACATGACATAAGATGACAGCAGTAGACACTGACATTTTTCAGACAGGTTACTTCAAGATGATGAGAGATTTGGCCCATGGTTATTACGTGGCCAGATTGTGCAATAATAGCATGACAAGCATACATAGGCTAAACTTGTTTAGACATGTGGACTTGGAAAATTATGATGGAGAAATGTTGCCAGAAAAACATGACAACAGCTAGTCAAGTGGTGCAGACAGGAAGTGCTTTTGGACGCAAGTTTTTTTTTAAGAAGATCTGGATTTCTCTTCATCTTTTAAGTGAATGTTGATATTTACCCAGCCATGGAATATTGATGCTGCAGAATGGAATGTTTTTCCACTTTTACCACTGAGTGACAGCTGGATATACTCCCGCGTCAGGTACACAATAGGTCAGACAGTTATTCTTCTTTTTTTGTTTGATCAATTTTTTTTCTTGTTATAGTGCACCTGCAATTTATCACATTCTTGGTCTCTCTCTAATCTAATACATCTGCAGGTTACAGTGGGACCACATTCAGTGCCGCATGTGGCCAGATATCAGGGGATGCCAGGAGTCACTAAGTGGCGTTGCTCAATTTCTCAGGAGAACTGACTGGAGTTGTATATTAACATGCCAATATTCAGCAGCATCATGCCACTTGCACTCTTCTGTCCACATATTCTCTTCATTCCCAATCTTTGCCTGAAGTGCCATCACATCCACTGTGTCTGTATCTGTGTTGCTAGTAAGTAAACTATTACCCTGGCATTGGGAGTGCCAACAAGGAATACCGGTATCAAAATCAAATTTGAATGGAATAAAAAAGTTGCAGAAATAAATTAATTACATGAAAGATCTAGAAAACATTTTTCAAATGGTCTTGTGTCCATTTCTGGGCATCCTTCAAGTGTGATGGTCAAACTGCACATATGAGAAATTGTTGATTTTGAACCTGTGAAATTAGTTGTAATTGTTTTGGACAATCTTTTCCATCAATTACTGGGTAATCATGTGAAATTGTTTCTTGAACTATTCTGTTTTGTTTAATTTTATCAAATAGTTCTGTAATTGGTGAGTGGCCTGCTGCAGACAAGCAAATTTGGGCATCTCAATATGTTTGATAACTGTTCTTCACATGGAGTAGTATCATATCTTGAGAAGAATTGAACATACTTACCAGAAGGCCTAAAATCACAATGAGAAACAGAGCGAGCAGTATGGCCAATACTATAACTATGATGGCCCAGTACGGTAATTCAGTTCTGTCAGAAATGACAGGTACCATGGCATCTGCATGAAGATAAGCACAATATAACAATTCAATTGCACAAGCAATAATAATGAAAATAAAATAAATAAATATACTTCATCATAGCTTATTACACTCAATCATCTAGAAAATATATATTATTGGGCAAGCATTATGAAAAATTATGGAGTGAGGGCAAAGTGTGATTTGAAGTTGAGGACGAGAATTTTAGATTTGATGGCTGGAATTTTACACCCCCACAAAGAGCGGGAAGTGGCGGGAGTGGGGGGGGGGGCATAAAACGGAGCAGGAGGCTCGGGGGGCCCTGCCCAACACTCCCGCCTCTGCTGTCACTTTACACAAGGAGGTGGCAGCAAAAACGACCCTCCCACCCCAGGCCACTTAAAGCCCTTAAGTGGCCACTTAAGGGACTTTGCCCGCCGCCACTGTGATTTTACCATTGGCAGGCAGGTGGCCCAGGCCCAGGAAAAGTCGATTGACAAAAGCAGGCAGTTCTCTGATGGCCTGGGGAGGGAGGGGGGTCCTCATGATCTGGCACCCTGTGCCTAATGGAGGGCCACCCCCACAGCCCCAACCACCCACAACACCCAGCACGCCCCCCCATCACCCCAATTGACCACCCTTGCCTCACCACGGCCAGACCGATCACCCTGGCGAGGCAATAAAAACTTACCTTGGTTCCAGGGTTCCCCGACATCATCTTCTTGAAGCTGGGTTGCAGTCTCAGCAGTGGCCACCGCTCCCGGTGGCGCTACTGGGACTAAGAGCTGCTGGCCCACTGATTGGCCATCAGCTCCATTAGGCGGGACTTCCTGCCTCAAGTGGGTGCAAGTCCCGCCTCAGAACAGTTGAAGGCCGGGGAGCCACCAAATGCGGGTCGAATCCCCAGGCCAGGCGGAAGTGGGTTTGCCACTGACTTTTCAGTCAATGGTCAATGGCCCCCATCCACCGAGGGAAAAATCCCGAACAATGGATTGGGGTCTGGGAACCAGCATGCATCTATAAGAACAAGGTAATGGATCGTCAGGACTTAATATAGGACAGAGAATGAACAGCTAGTTAGGAGTGTAACAAAAGCTGTCTTGCATTCAAATATTGTTACATTTGAAAAAATGTTTGAACCACTGATAGCATAAAACTTTATTATGCAGAAGCATGCTAGACACGTACCATGACTTCAGCTAGCAACTTGGCAAGGCAAGGAGACCCTCTCCCTTGCTGTATTCTTCCCCCTCTCTAATACCCTAAAGAATTATGGAAGTGTCTGGAGCCAATCAGGAAGTGACATGGGCATTGTTCCGTTTTTTAAAAACATTTTTATGGAGGATTTTACATTTGGGCATTTGTTACTTTATGATCCAGTGTTGAACTACAGAAAGTCTAATCCTAATCATGCCTCCAGACTGGAACTTGAAAGGACTCACCGTACAAAATTTGAATAATTACTTTAGGTTCCACTAAGACTATGATCTTGATATTGCTGCTTGGCAATAGGTTTTGGTTGAAGTAAATCAACAAGCCCGAGTTCATGCTTTTAATAAGGAGCAGCATTCTCATGCTTGGTCTTTGCTGAAGCCACTTATATGGTACTCTCAGTGTCTTGGATACTACCCAAGTCCGAAAGGTCTGTCTCCTACGTCTTTGAACCTCTTTTGCCATATTCTCCTGTTGTATTTGCTCCTCTTCCTCCAACAGACTTAAGAAACGATCTAATGCTGCACTTACACTGCATAAGCTATGTGCAGCTTTGCTGACAGCAAAGATTCTTCCTAGGCTCCTTTGAATCTGGGTTCAAGTGGGAGTAATTAATACAATAGTAAATAGTGGATCTGTAGGAACCTTTAACATTTTCCAGTAATTGCTGAACAATCAGTATGGAAAATCTGAAATTCCAGCTCTTTGTTATCATGTTTTGAACAAACAAAGTACAGCACAGGAACAGGCCATTCGGCCCTCCAAGCCTGCGCCGATCTTGATGCCTGCCTAAACTAAAACCTTCTGCACTTCCGGGGACCGTATCTCTCCATTCCCATCTTATTCATGTATTTGTCAAGATGCCTCTTAAACATCATTATCGTACCTGCTTCCACCACCTACCCCGGCAGCAAGTTCCAGGCACTCACTGCCCTCTGTGTAAAGAACGTGCCTCGCACATCCCCTCTAAACTTTGCCCCTCTCACCTTAAACCTATGTCCCCTAGTAACTGACTCTTCCACCCTGGGAAAAAGCTTCTGACTATCCACTCTGTCCATGCCGCTCATAACTTTGTAAACCTCTATCCTGTCGCCCCTCCACCTCTGTTGTTCCAGTGAAAACAATCCGAGTTTATCCAACCTCTCCTCCGAGCTAATGCCCTCCAGACCAGGCAACATCCTGGTAAACCTCTTCTGTACCCTCTCCAAAGCCTCCACGTCCTTTTGGTAGTGTGGCGACCAGAATTGCACACAATATTGTAAGTGTGGCCTAACTAAAGTTCTGTACAGCTGCAGCATGACTTGCCAATTTTTATACTCTATGCCCCAACCGATGAAGGCAAGCATGCCGTATGCCTTCTTGACTACCTTATCCACCTGCGTTGACCTGTGGACCTGTACGCCCAGATCTCTCTGCCTGCCAATACTCCTAAGGGTTCTGCCATTTACTGTATACTTCCCACCTGCATTAGATCTTCCAAAATGCATTACCTCACATTTGTCCGGATTAAACTCCATCTGCCCTTTCTCCGTCCAAGTCTCCAACCGATCTATATCCTGCTGTATCCTCTGACAATCCTCATCACTATCCGCAACCCCACCAACCTTTGTGTCGTCCGCAAACTTACTAATCAGACCAGCTACATTTTCCTCCAAATCATTTATATATACTACAAAGAGCAAAGGTCCCAGCACTGATCCCTGCGGAACACCACTAGTCACATCCCTCCATTCAGAAAAGCACCCTTCCACTGCTACCCTCTGTCTTCTATGACAGAGCCAGTTCTTTATCCATCTTGCCAGCTCACGTCTGATCCCATGTGACTTCACCTTTTGTACCAGTCTGCCATGAGGGACCTTGTCAAAGGCTTTACTGAAGTCCATATAGATAACATCCACTGTCCTTCCTTCATCAATCATCTTTGTCACTTCCTCAAAAAACTCAATCAAATTAGTGAGACACCTCCCTTCCACAAAGCCATGCTGCCTCTCGCTAATAAGTTTGTTTGTTTCCAAATGGGAGTAAATCCTGTCCCGAAGAATCCTCTCTAATAATTTCCCTACCACTGATGTAAGGCTCACCGGCCTATAATTTCCTGGATTATCCTTCTTAAACAAAGGAACAACATTGGCTATTCTCCAGTTCTCTGGGACCTCACCTTTGGCAATGAGGATGCAAAGATTTCTGTCAAGGCCCCAGAAATTTCTTCCCTTGTCTCCCTCAATATTCTGGGGTAGATCCCATCAGGCCCTGGGGACTTATCTACCTTAATGCTTTGCAAGACACCCAACTCCTCCTCCTCTTTGATAATGAGATGACTGAGACTATCTACACTCCCTTCCCTAGGCTCATCATCCACCAAGTCCTTCTCTTTGGTGAATACTGATGCAAAGTACATTGTATCATTTAATACCCATGAGATATTTTTGGGGGTAGCACTAAAGCAAATGCAGAATACCTTTAGATATAAATTCCTTACTCCAGCTTAAGGAAGCACAGCCATAAACGTTTCGAGAAAATTAGACCCCTTTATGTTTTACTAAGCTGACAATGAAAAATCAACATAGAAAAAGTGAATCCATTAGGAATAACAATGTAGGACTGGCACATACCCACAGATACACTATTGCTTCTAAGTTGAAATGCTTGGCCCAGCCATCTTGATCCATTTGTTCCAGCATCAAATTCTGATCTGAGTTCCTCTGAAAGGATTGGTCGAGTTGCTTTTGCAGGGTCAAAGTAGCAAGAAGTGGAAACTTTGATTGATCCTGGTCTGTTGGGGCAGATCAAAAATTAAGACAATATAATTATGATTTTCTTTCTAATGAAGTCTGCTGCAAAACATCTGTGTATGTTGAACGTAGACAATTGGTCAGATTTTGTGGCAGAAATAGTGGTGATGCTAACAGTGATTACCGTAATTTACATGTAAATTGGAAAGCAACTTCCAGAGATGGCAGATGCGCAGTTAAATATGCAAATCTGGAAGTTGCTTTCTGAGATGCCCTGTTCCTCCAGAAGCTGTGTGAGAATGGTATCTCACTGAGAGACTCATCATTGAAATACACGGAATGGTATGATGTTGTGCTTACATGACAGATACATGCTAAACATGCCAGAAAAAGTTAGGTTTTGTCTATTCCAGTGTAAGTAAATTTTTAATGGTGTGATAAATCTTGGTTACTGCCAAACAACCTCTCTGGCACTGAGAAAAAGCTTTCGCAAGTATGATGCCGCATTGCTTCAGATTTTAATTATTGTTGGAAATTTAAAATAATAAAAAAACTTTTTTACTTTTTCTTTCTGCCTCTTTTATCTCTCTTAATCCAATCTTTCTTTTTCTTTATTTTAATTTCTGTAACTGATTTGACATTGAATTAGATATTTTCTGGGTCAGACTCTGTGCTACTCAATAATCATACTTTAATCTGATTGGTTACAGGTTCTAGATGTCTTGTAGAGGGCACTGCGCTTTTTGGCAGGTTGGCTGAACAGAACATCCAGTGCAAACGTCTATGAGCAAGTGCAACTGTCACAAAAGTTTGCCACTGACTGCGAAATCTGGCCCATGAAAGCATTTGAAATTGAATTACCAAAATAAACGATTCTTCCAATTAATTTATCTGAAAAATATTCTTTGCATTTCTCATATTTTATTTGAATTGTCATGTTAGCAACATACCACCAGGGAAACAAATCCTACATATGGCACCCTAGCTATTACTATTAGTAACACTGGCAGAGAAATGTTTCATAATACCCGTTTATTTTAAATGGGTTGTTTCCATTAAAATAGTTGAGAGGATTGCCACACAGGCATCTGAAGTGTTTCTCCACTCTGATCACCAACAGTAATTTCTAGGTTTATACGTAAACAGTATGGCCTGGATTTTGCAATAGAAAATAACGGTGAAGCTAGCAGTGCTCACTGTTATTATGGAGTAAATCGGACAACAACTTCAGGTGTTTGCATATGCAACAATAAATGAATTTCCCTGCACCTTCACAAGCTTTGCTGCACTGGTACCTCACTGATAGATTTGGCATTAAAATGTATAAAGAGCATTGAGTTGCTGTATTTACACACTTGGTGGCACTCAACATGTCAGAAAAAAAAGGACAGTTTGGGGGCGGAAGGTCAGATTTAAAAGATACATTTTTTGGGGGGGAGGGGCAAATAGTTAATATAATTGTTATTGGGTGGTGGGAAAGGGGCATTAGAAATTTATTTAATACATTTTGGGGGGTGTATCTTTAAAAATTCAAATTGACTGGCAGGGCAGGCTGCCCTTTAAAAATGCGCCAGCGTCTATGCACAGGCAGTTGACGCCATTGCCGGAGACAGACAGCCTGTCCGCTCCAAGAGATTGGGGTGGGGTGGGGGAGGCAGATCGACCCCCCTTCAACACTGACTGCAAAATCCTGGCCATTATATATGTGTATGTCATTTAAAGTATGAAATAAGCCATCAGTTCTGTAAAGCAGCTACACTTCTTCGGCAAAACTAACTGTTAACCTATATTGATCATGCATAATTTTGTAACATGTTAATGTGTTAATGAGGGATGCAGATATAGCTTTTCATGTTTCCAAACAATGCCTTTAACATTGAAGTATCAAGGCAGCTGAACGAAGGAACTCAATGCGATTTAGAACTGATACATTTGGACAGGTTTCTAACTAACATCATCCTTACTCCATTTTTTAAAAACGTTCTGCATGTCCTAGAGCAAGAGAGCACCTTGGAGAAGGTAACTGATCTCCCAAAGGATTGACTACCTTTCCCCAATAAACGCTGGAGCCTTGCTAAGGCCCATGTTAAGCCAAATGTTCTCAGATCCCATAAGTTCTCTTATAAAGATGGAATAGAAGCAATTTCCTGGGGGAGTCTGGAACTCCCCCTAGACATACCTCTTTGTTGTAGGGAAGTGCCATCAAATCTATCCACATCCCCCCAACCCCACCCTAGAATTTAAATGGCCAGGTAAATAGAGCAGAGTCCCAGTAGGACTGTGTTCTGCCCCAACCTCTGCCCCCTCCAGCCAAAAATCATGTCCCCTGCCTTCCTGGAGTCCAGAAACTTTGGAGTAAATTAGTTTTATTTTTCTCATGCTTCTCTTCCTGAATTTTATAGTGCATCAGACTCTTTTGCCTTTTTTTTTGCCTTTACCCTATTGAATAAACTAGACCTCTTACAGTTAAGTGATGAGACCAACTATTGAGGCTTTGAAGTTAAACCTGTATTTTCTTTAGCAGCTGAATGATTAAAGGATACTTCTTTTAAAGCCTTTCGTTTTCCAGTTTTAATTTTTCTGCTGTTTCTTTATGCTTCTTATTCCCAGTGCTTGGTCTATGACATTTTTGAGCTGGTTGCAATGAGTTTTTGATTTGACTTCTAAGTGATTATACTTAACTATAAATGACAAGAACAGTAAACCTTTATCTTACCTTAAACCAGTAACATGGCAAACTTTATAGCTGTCCTTTAAAGTGCTGTTTTCAAATAACTGTGAAAGCTGCAAAAGATATATAGTAAGTGTAAATTTTCTCTTTTTAAAACATATAACATAAATTTAAAAATAAAAATGAGTAAAATAGAACGTGCTTCAAAGATAATTTCAGATTTTGTTTGTTATACTGAAAAATATTTCAAAATTAAGTGGATAATTCACTAAAGCAGGTGCTCTTAAAACATTTTCTGGGAAATATTAAACATACAGGTATTTTATTACATATTTTAATGTTTATGCAGTTAAGGAAAAGTGGAATTCCATACCATTCTATTCATAGTGGTTGTCATGTGTTTATATTCAGCAGAACCTGGAATTTGGAGTCCATCTGTAAAGTTGTAATTAATTACTGTGAAGTTAACTGCAAAGGTGAGATCTCCTTGTCGTTCTGAAACTATTGGCAGATCTTCTTCTACAGGAGTAGCAGGTGCCACAGTGGATTTCAGTTCCTCGCAGTCTAAAATGAGAGACATTTTTAATACTCTTCAAAAGTTAATGCAGAAGTAATTACAATTAACTCTAAAGCCTGTACCTAAAATTTACATCTGGTAGTTTAAAAAGCAAAGCAATTCGGGAATCAATGAAGTCATTTAGGTCTAAACCTTTTAAAGATTTGTTAAATGTTGTTGTTCTTTATTAGTTAATTATTTATTTATAATTTTGCATAAGCTTAAATTTGAATATTGTTTTCTCCAGTTCACACTTCAAAGTAAAAATAACTTAAGACAGAAATTTGCACCCTAAGCATACCAAAAGGATACTAGAATTGAACCTGGAATATAAATTGATAGTAAAGTATGGAATTTCCAGTTAGTTCATAATTTTCAAGCAGGAATTGAACATGAAGTTCTATTCTAGTACCTGTCAGTTCAACAGTTCGATCAATAGACATTTCTCTTGCTGGAATTTCCTGATGGCTCAAGATATTTATCCAATGAGTAGCTACACCACACAGACCTCCAGTTTGATTCCTGAGCAATGCTCAGTTGGGGCTGTGATAGAGGCCCTACAGTTGGACATGATTCCCTTAGACTGCGGGGAGAGAAATGGGTAAAGGCTATCCAGGCAATTACTACGCAGCAACACTTATATAAGTGGATGCTGAGTGAAAGCAGTATTGGGCCCAATTGTGATGCCTTCTGCTGTTGAAGCCCGTCAACTTTCACTGCCAAGACTCACACTGAATAATGTTACTTGGGCCAGGTATTGAGAAGCATCCAACATTCATGGACCTGTATCACAACAAAGTTCCAAAGCTGTCAGGTGAGATGCACAGGGGAGAAAAATTGCTGATGAGAACTAAGAAAATTAAATCAAAAACAAGAAATGCTGGATTCACTCAGCAGGTCTGGCAGCATCTGTGGAAAGAGAAGCAGAGTTAACGTTTCGGGTCAGTGACCCTTCTTCGGAACTGACAAATATTAGAAAAGTCACAGATTATAAACAAGTGAGGTGGGGGTTGGGCAAGAGATAACAAAGGAGAAGGTGCAGATTGGACCAGGCCACATAGCTGACCAAAAGGTCACGGAGCAAAGGCAAACAATATGTTAATGGTGTGTTGAAAGACAAAGCATTAGTACAGATTAGGTGTGAATATACTGAATATTGAACATCAGCAAGTGCAAACCTGAAGAAAAACAACCTGAAAAAAACAGTGGGTAAGCAAACTGAACAAACTAAGATGAAATGAAATAAATGCAAAAAAAAATGGTAAAAAATGTAAAAAGGAATGCAAAAAAAAGGAAGAAAAAATAACTAAAAATGACTAAAAATGAAAGTAAAGTGGGGGGCTGTCATGCTCTGAAATTATTGAACTCAATGTTCAGTCCGGCAGGCTGTAGTGTGCCTAATCGGTAGATGAGATGCTGTTCCTCGAGCTTGCGTTGATGTTCACTGGAACACTGCAGCAATCCCAGGACAGAGATGTGAGCATGAGAGCAGGGGGGAGTGTTGAAATGGCAAGCAACCGGAAGCTCAGGGTCCTGCTTGCGGACTGAGCGGAGATGTTCCGCAAAGCGGTCACCCAGTCTGCGCTTGGTCTCCCCAATGTAGAGGAGACCACACTGTGAGCAGCGAATACAGTATACTACATTGAAAGAAGTACAAGTAAATTAAATATTATTTGTAATGTGTAACAATTGCTTCATCGTGGTATCTGCACTATGTTAGCAAGAAAATTGCAGCCAAGTGCTAATTTAAATACCAGCAAGTAAAGAAGAAGAAGATGTTTGTGCACAGTCCTTTCACCTTTGAGATCAGTGTTTGGATCTACCCCAGAATAATAGGATGAAAATCTCATGTCTATGCTTGCCATGTGACAAATACATTTTTGGCCATGCCAAACCAGTTCGTACCAGACATGAACTACAAACTACCCTAAACTGGTATTAAATTGACGACCCCTCTCAGAGAAACCACAAGGATGTAGCTAGTGTGGGAAATTAAATGTGTTAATGATGGACTAATAGCTTCTGTTTTTAGGGTGAAATAAAAGGAACATTTTTCTGCATCTAACCGTGATTATAGAATGTGTGATGTTCATATATTGTTTGCGTGAAATTAGAAGATACTCTATTCACTAATGCTAACCCTTCTTGTCTTGGAAAGCACAAAAATCATTTTTAAATAAAAGAGAACAAAGAAGCAGCAACCTAACAGTGAACTGAATCTAATCCTAAACAAGAGGTTTCAGTATCTTAGTGGTCAACAAGTCAAGAGTTAACAATCTATCATGTTAAACTAGTAGAACAGTGGGCACTCCCAGAATGATGTGATTTGGAATTGTAATAAATATTTAAACACGCATTTAGTTGATTATTCAAATTCATAAATCTTGTCATGAAACAGCAAAAAAAGATTTGTTTTTTCATTAGTTAAGAACATGGTTAAATAGATAACTTGAAAAGTAATTGAATGTAGTTAGAATGAGCTGTCGCAATTGAAATTCCATGTTGCTGTGAATAGTCTGATTGAGATATTGGCTGGAATTTTATGTCCCCCCCCCCCGAAGAGCGGGTTGGTGGTGGTGGGCGGGGGGTGGGGGGGGGGGGCTGTATAAAATGGAGTGGGAGGCTTGGGGGGCCCTTCCCGACCTACTCCTGCCTCCACCGCCATTTTACGCGGGGTGGTGACGGCGGAAACCAGCCTGCCCGCCCAGGACAATCAAAGCCTTAAGTGACCAGTTAACGGCCACTTAAGGGCCTCCACCCGCTGCCATGGGGATTTTACCCTTGGCTGGTCAGGTGGCTCAGGCCTGAGAAAAGCCACCTGACAAAAACAGGTGGCTTTCTGATGGCCTGGGGTGGGGGTGGGGGGATGCCCTCATGATCAGGCACTCACCGATGCCCCAACCACCCCCAACACCCAACACACCCCCCACCCCTATCCCCCCAGTTGACCACCCTTGCATCACCGGGACCCGACCGATCACCCCCAGTGAGGCCCCAAAAACATACCTCTTCCCGAGGCCGTCCTTCCTCTTCTTTGCCAAGCTAGGCTGCAGTCCCAGCAGTGGCCACCGCTCCCGGTGGCGCTGCTGGGACTAAGAGCTGCCGGCCCACTGATTGGCCGGCAGCTCCATTAGGCGGGACTTCCTGCCTCAGTGAGGTGGAAGTCCCGCCACAAACCAATTAAAGGCCTTTACAGTTGGTGGATGGCTTCTATCCATCAAGGGTAAAATTCAGCCCATTGAGATACATACAGATCATTATGTAAGACAAAGTTCAAATAAAATGTTCAATGGTTAAATACCTTTTATGAGGAGACTGTTGCTGTTAAGTGTGTAAGTTGCTAATGTAGAGGTATTGTTTGTTCTGTCTCTGAACGTCTGCTCCACAATAACATTATCAACTTTCTGAGGACCATTTTTGAAAAAACAGACAGCTTGCACTTTCACGTAATCCCCATTCGTAGCACTGCCAAGAAAACGAGTTAATCATAAAACACTATTCATAAGTGATACTATTAACCTTTAGACAAACTTCCACTAAACAATCAAATAAATTGCATATCTTTAACCATAGACATGCATATCAAAAAAATTTAAAAGAGGACTCAAAGTATTATTGATTTTGAATATAGGATGCCATTACAATTTAATCCTTTTTAAAGTTATATTTTGTGAAGAATTGTACACAAAGATGGGAAGGTCAGACGTTTACAGTATGCTTTACTTTGAGACTCTTTAAGGAAAAAGGATAGTTAGAAGGTCAACCCAATGGAAACAATACAGTAGCTGGTCGAGAGAGACTACCGTGGATACTGAAAATCTGAAATAAAAACAGAGAATGCTGGAAATGCTAAGCAGGTCTAATAGCATCTGTGGATAGCTTTACAAAGTTAACGTTTCATGTCAATGTCCTTTCATTAAAATCAAGTTCTGATGGAAGATCATCGATCTGAAACATTAAGGTCTGCATTTTCATTATGGAAACAGGAATTGGGTCTGGTTTTGGGTCAGAAACCTGCCTCCTTTGGGAAGTTGATACATATTGCAATTTTTAAATGGGTAAGCCCTTAATTGGTATGGAGATGGGTTTCCTGTCCTCTTAGAGCCAGTGGGATTGAAAATGACAGTGGGTCAAATCAAATATGGGGCTCATGCAGACTTCCATGGCAGCCATCGCTGTTGATCTGAGGGAGAAATCTGCTTTCCACAGCATCGAGGGAAGCAAATTGTCACAGGGGAGCTGAAGGCCTGGCACTAGGAGCAGAGCAGACCCTCAGTTCATCAATGCTCACCTGGATTTAATGCTGGCAGCCTTGAGGGAGAGGAGGGAGGTCCTCTTCCCAGAGGATGGTAGTAGGATGCCACCTCCTCGTGCAGCAGTCTCTGTTTAGTGTTATCCTCCTCCACCTCATCTTCCTTCTCCCCTCTTACCTCCTGCTCCTCCTCTGATGAGCTGTATTTTTCCAGGCCCTCACTGACCTCAAGATCCACACCTTTCTGGAGAGCCTGGTTATGGAGAGTGCAGCAGACCAGCACAATGACAAAGAATCTTGCAGGAGTATGCCAGCCAAACGATCCAGATGCCGGAATCGCATCCTCAGAAACCTGGTGGCCTGCTCAATGGCTGGCCTGCTGACATTGGTGAAATTGGTTATGTCACTTCTGTGCCTCTGTTTCAGGCTCAGGGGTCGGTAGCCATCTCTTCAAGGGATTTCTCTTGTCCCCTTGGATCCATCCACACACATTTGGAGGTAGACTGAAATACTGAGGCAGCCTGGACTGGCAGAAGATGAAGGAATCATGGCAGCTGCCAGGAAAGTGAGCATGCACATAGAGAAAGCTCTTATTGTGGCTATGGACCAGTTGGACTTTGAGGGAGTGGAAGCCCTTACTGTTGATGGATCTCACTGGCTGGTCGCTGGTGCCTTGATGGACACATGGGCGCAAACAATGATCCCCTGCACCTGGAGGAATGCAGCGATGGAGGCTGTACCCAATGCCCTTTGTGCCTGCATAATTCCATCTGTGTCAAAGTGGGTGCAGTCCCCTGCCCTCCTGAAAATGGCATCTGTGACCTGCCTGCTTGTTTGATGAGCTGCCAACTGTGAGATGCCACCTAGGTCCACAGTTGATCCCTGGAACAACCCAGTTGGATACTAATTTAGGGTGATGGAGACCTTGATGGCTGCAGGTAGGGGACTACCATGGAGGCCGTGAAGGCTCAGGTCATTGTGAATCAGAGCACACAGGACTGAGACCATCTGCCTGGATAGGCTCTTCAGTGAGCTCAACAGGCAATTAATTAAAGCTGTGCATCTGACCCACTTCCTTGCTGCTGGTGTCCCTTTTAAAATGGTGTGTTCCAGAGGCGGCGGGACCAAGTGCTGACCTCCATGAACACGATCTTCAAATTATGTTCGTCCCTGCACCTACACTCAACGGGCTTTTAAAATATGGCCATCACTCTCTTTCTTTCTCCACAGATGTTGCCAGACCTGCTGAGCATTTATAGCATTTTCTGTTTTTATTAACTCTAACCACAGTTGCACACATGCATTTATAGATAACTGCAGGCTCGTACAGCAGTCCTGTTGCATCTCCCCCATCAAAACTGAAAGTCTCATAATTTGAGCAAAATTTCATTTCTCCTGATCTTTCCATCATAAATTTATATTTTAAAGGGCATTATGCAAAGGTTGTTTTCTTTTGTAAAAAAAAATGTCTTTCATGAAAATACAAAGCTAAAACTTTTGGGGATATTTCTTTTGTAATAGGACTCTTTCTTGATGAACCAGATTATATAACAACATTGAGAGAAAGAATCATACAATCTGGCATTATTGCTGAAAATAGAGACATGTTGTTGAAGCTTTTCATCTTGCACTCATCAGGAAAATTCGCAAGAATAACCAATGTAAGGGAAAACAACAAGTTATACTGCATGAGAAGAGAGTGCAGATTTGTTGGCAAGTTTATGCATTATAAGTTGTTGTTTTCCCTTATGTTGGATATTCTTGCGGATTGTCCTGATGAGTGCAAGTTGAAAAGCTTCGACAACATGTTTGTATTGCCAGCAATACTCAAATTCTGTACTACTAAATGATAATCTGGCATTAATTCAAATGCTAAATGAAAAGGAATTCTAGTCTAGTTATAAATTTAAAGTAAAAGTATCGTAATTATACCAACCTCACAGTCATATTAGTAATGCTGAGATACAACTTAAGTATCAGCAGTATAGTGGAACAAAACTCAAAAGTGTAAAGTGTATTGTGACCAAATATGGACCAGCTAAGAGAGGATTCTTACCTTAAAGAGATATCTGTACATTCTGTAAACACTGCATTTATATTGCTGTTGCTGTATAAGTCATTGAGCTGCAAGAAATATATCATGTTTTTAATAAGGTATTGATATTACTTGTTAAGTAAATTATTTCAATAATTATTCTTTTGGTTTATTTAGATGTACCTGATGAATAATAGTACGTGAAGCGGATAGATACAACTGTGAAGTGGTGTCAAATAGAACTGGATTGAATGGTAGGTTAGTGATGATGAAAGACACATTAAAGCACAAAGGTTTCTGGCTCTCAATTGGATTTTGAGTTACAGGCACAATTGGTAGGTCATCTAGAAAGAAAGAAAAGTACAGAATTAAATAGATAAGCTCTGCAATAAAGCTGTATATCAGTTTTATTATTTAATTTTTACAATAGAGACAAAATGAAATTATTTAAAAGGCATTTCCTGAACATGGCAGCACGCATAAAACTTGGGAAACATTCCACTGATATCCCAATTATATCTTGGACAGATTTTTAAAAGTTTGACGTACCACATTCCCACCTTGGACAAAAGACCTGAATTCTAGAGGTGAGGTAAGAGTGACCGCCCTAGACATCAAGGCAGAATTTAACTGAGTGTGGCATCAAGGAGCCCTAGTAAAATTGAAGTCAATGGGAATCGGGGGAAGACTCCCCACAGGAGGGCAATCACCTCTGCCCCAGGACATTGCTGCAGGAGTTCCTCAGGACAATGTCCTAGGCCCAAGCTGCTTCATCAATGACCTTCCCCCCCCCACAACATAAGGTCAGAAGTAGGGATGTGCGTTGATGATTGTACAGTTTTCAGTACCATTCAAGACTCCTCAGATACTGAAGCAGTTCATGTCCATATGCAGCAAGACCTGGACAACATTCAGGCTTGGGCTGATAAGTGACAAATAACATTTGTCTCACAAAACAACAACAAAAACTTACATTTATATGTTGCCTTTAACATAATAAAATGTCCCAAGGCGCTTCACAGGAGCATTATAAAACAAAGTATGACATCAAGTCATAAAATGAGATATGGGGCTGAATTTTATTTGAGTGCCGCGCTTCACGGCTACGGCCCTTAAACTCATCGCGGTGGCCGCCAAGGAGTCCCCGCGATATTTCGCACGGGGGCTTATTTAAATAGAGGGGGCAGAGCGGTCGTCCTTGATGACGTAGAGGGGGCACCCACCGCCTCCCCAGCAACAACGTTTGGCGCCAAAGCGTAGGCGCGGTGCCATTTTTAAAGGGCTTCAAGTCCTTCAGTATCATTTTAAAATTTAAAGGGCCTGAACTCTGGGAAATGAAAATAAATTTAAATTTCAACTCTAAATACCATCCCCCACCCTCCCAATGTGTAATTTATATATTAACTGCCCTCTCCCCCATAATAAACTTCTATTAGTATTCAGAACTTTACCCCCCAAAATTAGTTCCCTTTGACCCTCAACCCCTTCAAACCATCGTCGAATCCAATTAAAATTAATTTACCCACTCCTTTTCATTAGGCCTCATTTTAATATGGAGATGAAGGCCCTGCCACCTGGCAGTGGGAAGTGGGGGCACACCATGGTCCCACGCCGCCAGTAATACACAGCAGGCCTTTCTCGATGTTGCAGGGAGAGGCCCGCCTCGACCCGCAGCATTTTACCAGCCCCCGCGCTGCGACCCGCTGTGTCAAGGGGGCGGTAAAATTCAGCCCCTCAGGTCAGATGACCAAAAGCTTGGTCAAAGAGGTAGGTTTTAAGGAGTATCTTAAAGGAGGAAAGCGATGTGGAGAGGTAGAGAGGCATAGGGAGAATATTCCAAAGCTTGGGACCTAGGTAACTGAAGGTGCAGCCGCCAATGGTGGAGCAATTAAAATCAGGGATGCACAGAGGCCAGAATTAGAGGAGTGCAAATATCTTGGAGAGTTGCAGGGCTGGAGGAGATTAATTTCTGATGAAAGGTCACAGACCTGAAACATTAACTCAGCTTCTTTCTCCACAGATCTGCTGAGTTTTTCCAGCATTTTCTGTTTATTTCAGTTTAATCTCATACTGTTGCCAGGGAGAGGGGTGGTGTTGGTAGCTAGGGAATGGAGTTTGGAGCGAACACCTAAATAATGGCTTCAGTCTTCCCAATATTTAATTGGAGGAAATTTCTGCTCGTCCAATATTGGATGTCAGATATGCAGTCTGATAATTTAGCAACATTGGAGGAGTCAAGAGGTGGTGAGGTAGAGCTGATTGTCGTCGGCATACATGTGAAAATGATGTTGCCGAGGGACAGCATGTAGATGAGAAATAAGAGGGGGCTGAGGATAGTTTGTTGGGGGACACCAGAAGTAACAGTGTGGGAGCTGGAAGAGAAGCCATTGCAGGTGATTCTCTGGCTAGGATTAGATAGATAAGAATGGGACCAGGTGAGAGCGGTCCCACCCAGCTGGACAACAATATAGAGGCATTGGGGACAATGGTGTAGTCAACTGTGTCAAAGGTTGCAGACAAGTCGGGAAGGACTAGGAGGGAAGGTTAACCACTGTGACCGATCACATAGGATGTAATTTGTGACTTTAATAAGAGCCATTTCAGTATGGTAGCAGATGCGGAAACCTGATTAGGGTGATTCAAACATGAAGTTCCAGGAAAGATGGGAGTGGATTTGGGAGGTGAAAGCACATTCAAGGACTTTGGAGAGGAAGGAACGGCTGCAGACGGGACAGCAGTTTTAAAGGGCAGCAGGATCAAGAGTTTGTTTTTTTGAGGAAAGAGGTGATGATGACAGTTTTAAAGGAGAGAGGGACAACACCTGAAGAACCATTTACAATATTGGCCTAACATGGGGACCAGGAAGGGGATTTGGCTGATCAGCAGTTTAATGGGAACAGGATTGAGGCAACAGGAAGGGGGTGTGATGTGCCAGGTGTTACACCAATGTGGTTTGTTGAATGATGATTTTTTTAAATCCACTGACTGGAGATCTGAATCTATAATTTTTAAAAAGACATTTAGCAAAGAAAAGCTGACTTTGCTGGCTGCTTAAGAAGGCCACATAATTTGCAACACTGTATCCCACACTACAATGCTGTGAGGAGGGAGACGAAATGGCTGCTCATATCCCAGCAAGAACCGAGAAGCTTAAAGGAACTATCTGTTCTTTTTAGCAAGAGATAAATACTGCTACCTGCTATGCTTGAATGACTGAGTGACTATCATGTGACAAGCTCTTCCCCATCTGTGGTTTTAAACTTGTGTCTTTCTGCAGCAGAGAGAGGGGAAGCAACTGGACTCTGACCTGTGCAGACCCAAGTGGGGGTCTCTCTCTATTTTTCTTTCCATTCCAGCTTGAAAGCTTTCAAATCCTGCCTGTTGACTGACCACCTTTGCTTGCTCTGGCTGCAATCAGAAACCACGTTGGAGGAAATCATCCGCATCGCTGTCTCCAAAAGACCCACCGAACCAGTCATCTACAAGGACCACCAAATTCAGCTAGAAGCCAGCCAAATCACCAAACACCACAAATTGTATACCCCTTTTTTTCCTGTGGACTCAAACTCAACCAATCTACCTTGCCCCACTCTGTAACCTATTTGTGTGTGTGTAAACCTTCAGAGTGTGTACATGAGCAAAAGTTGCTGTGTTGTTTATTATTTTATTAGTTCGGTTTAGGTACAATAAAGTTAACCTCTTTCTTTGTTAACTCAAGAAAACCAGTCCAATTGTTTTTTGTTATGATCATAGCAAATAAGTAAGAAAACAGCTACTGAATTGGCCACTACATCCACTATAAGAAAGATTTAAACCCATTGTAGTCAAACGAGGAGACGGAAAAGAGGGAAGCCCTTCGACCCCTCCTCACTTGACCGTAATACAGGCAATAACAATTTACTAACATTTGTCATCACAGCACCTACATACATTGAATTGTGAAGTACATTAAAGGAAAACACTCCCCTCCTTTTTAACACTTTGCAAGTTAGGTTTGATCTATGTATCCATAAACTAAATTATGTAAGCAGCAGTTGAACTATGGGCTGGATTTTATAGGGGCCTCAACGTTGGGATCCATGTGAAGGGGGGCATATAGATTGCCCCGGATGAGGCCTACCATGGATCTGGACGCGGCAGGGCCCGTCCCGATCTCAACGGAGGCAGAGAGACCTTGTGGTGGCCCCCCCACCCCAGAGCTTGGCGACGGAACCATGATTTACATATTTAAATCAATCTACATACCTGACTTAATTGCAAGCCTGCCTCTGCCTCCGATCCCGTTGTGATCTTCGTGCCGCTAGCTGGCAGTCCTGCTCTTTCTGATCCCTGTCTGGAGAATCGAGGTGCGACACTGGTTGGGCGGGGGGAGGAGGTAAGTTTATAAGTGTGGGGGGGATAGGGTCAAACTTACCTGATTGGTCTAGGGGGTGATGGGAAGGGGTAAAGTTAAAAGTTTCTGACCTTTGCGGTGGGGGGGAAGGTCAGGTACACAAGGTGAGTATTTTGGGGGGAGGGAGAGGACAAGGGATGAAATGTAAATTTATTGGGGAGATGGGAGAGGAGCTGGGAACATTTATTTCATTATTTGTAATAAATTTTAAAGTAATGTCTTTTTAAAAGTTTGAAGTAAATGTAAGGGCTGGAAGCCCTTTAAAAATGGCGCTGGCGCCTGCGCAGTGGGAGGGGGTGCAGTCCACGCTGGCCATGTTGATGAGCCCTTGCATATAAGATCGCAGCAACTCCACGGAATGAAACCCACGCGTGCTGGCTGCTATCTTTTACGGCCGCTGCCGTACTCGGCGGGGGCAACATAACATCCAGCCCTATAGTTCAAATTGAAATGTGACAGCATGCTGATTGTGCATTCAGATCTGAGATTGATAGATTTTTGCTAGCTAAGAGTATTAAGACATATAGAACCAAGGGAGGTAAATGGAGTTAAGATAAACATCAGCCATGATTTAATTGAATGTTGGAACGGGATTGAGGGGCTGAATGGCTGCGTTATGTTTCCAGGTTACTATGTTCTTCCTATGTTCCTAACTAATGAATTCAGTGTATTGTATTAGAATTGCTCAACTGAACTGAGCAGAGCATAGAAAATGAAGCACAAAAACAATGTTCAAATAATATAGTGCAGAAGAGAAATAATGATGAATAAAATAATGGAAATCATACTCACTTGTTGAAGGAGTAGATTCATGATAACCTGAAAAAGAATAGTATATTGGAATTAAATGAGTTAATTGGAAGCTTTTCTTCAATATGCTTCAAAATGTTTCATATATTTGGTGCAAAAAAATCATATTGAATTCGGAAAGGCTTTGAACTTGGGCAAATATAAAAGGCAACAATGCGGTGTCACATTCCCAGTTAGAAAGTTTAAATCAAAGAGAATTCTGCTTAGAGATAGCACTACAATGTCAGAGTGCAGAATATATGATCTATGCTCCCTGTGAGCACAGCTCCCCACTGAGGATCCAGAATGTTTTCTACAGTAAAATGTAAAATAACAAGGAAGTTCATACCATTTACGTAGAGACTGTTCTTGTCCAGAGAGTAAGGTCCCAAATTAGTGATGTTCTCTGTGTTGTAATTGAACTGATGGTACACAGTAACTCTATCAACTTGCTCTGCAGCAGAATTATGGTTGAAAGAACAGATTGCATACACCTTGGTCTTCTGACTGCTCGTTGCACTGTCAAACCATAAGATAATAATAATAATAATTAAAGAAACATGTAACACAATGTTGAAGTAACATTGGAGATGATTCAAATGTATATTGTTCCTCACCAGAATTTATCAATTCCTTCTTGAAAGGTCTGAAAAGATGGTTTTACTTAAGCAATTACTTTTAAAAAGAAGAGATTGAAGTATTGAACAATTTTATACAGAACATAATGCTGTCCCATGTCACAACTTAATGGAAGGCTTGTGCAATGACTGAGATAATAAAATCCTAACAGTGGCAAACAAGTTATGATGTCAGGTCTTAACAGTGGTTTAAATGTGCTGTGTCGAGAAGGCTACTGTAGTATAATCAGTTTCTACAATAAGACCATCCTTTAAAGTATATTTAAAAAATGATACACAAATTTATGTGTAGCTTTAAAAGTCAGAGACTGCAAATGTAAATTGTCAGCAGAAACATACAATCAATTGAATCATATTCTGTGATACAGAATATTATTATTCATAGTAGGAAGTGAAGGAACAGGAATCTAGATTTATCGGGAATGACTATCCAAAAACAAGCCATTTTTATTTGATGGAAGTGGCAATACTTTTGAAAAGATGGAAGAGCAAATAATAACAATTTCCATTAGTTGGTGAATTATTAATAGAAGGGGGGCATCAATGTAGGAACATCACAAAAAAACATAAAGGAAGCAACATGCAGAAATATTTTGAAGTTAAAGGCTATTAGACTACAGGAAGTGAAGCCACAAAAGGCTGAAGCAATCAGATCTTTAAGAGAAATGAGATAATCACTTGAAAATGAAAGTTGTTCAAAGATACTGGACAATTTCAGTGAAATAAAATGAAATTGACAACTTTGGAGATAACACTGGGATAGTGATGACGAGCCAAATGGAATCTTTCTGTGCTGAATGTCTAAGATTTAATGGAAAAGTGAAGATTGTGAACCATATAGAATAACTCTTACCTTAAAGAGATTACTTTGCAGTCTGTAAATTCAGTGCTTATATCACTCTTATTGTACAAGATGTTGAGCTGCAGGAAAGATTTGTCAGTGTTTTCAATAGCTTAAAAATATAAATGGTCTGCAAATAATTTCAATCAATATTGCTGTGATGATATACCTGATGAGTAATAATAGTTGATGCTGATTGGTACAGGAGTGAGGTGTGGTCATGTAGCGATTGCATGTATGGCAAACTTGCTATCGTGAAGGTCACATTAAATTCAGGTGATGTTCCAGTCTGACTCGGTGCTTCTGCTAGAAAGAAAGAGAATTATATAATGAAATAAACATAGTGGCAGTATTACTGAACTTTACAGTTTCATTTGTGCTACGGACAAGTCATACAAAACAGAAGGAATATTTGCAATATTTAACTGAAAGTATCAAAATTCATTTTAACTGAATACTTGCTTAGCATGAAAAGTGAGGTTTAGAATTGTTCAGTCGAATGCAATCAATTATAAAATTAACTGGGAAAATATAGTATTAATGAGGATCACAAAACACTTTTCGTTAAATTACTCAAGACTCTACATTTAGTGGTAGCTTTACAAAATGAAGCCAACAGAAAACATACTCACCAGTTGGAGATGTTGATTCATGGTAGTCTGAAAATAGAATAGTGTAATTTAATGAATTGGAACTTTCCTGAATATAGTATAAAGAGTGTGTGTCATGGTTTTGGTGCAATAACCTGAGTGAAGTCATGTGGGCACCCGCCCTTCTGCGATTATGCGGTGGGCGCCCACTTAGCATAATGGAGGCACAGGTACTCCCCACAATCCTGTGGCGGGGGATGGGATGTGATTCATTGCTTACGCCCTCAGATGACTCTGGAGTAGGTGCTGGAACCATATTTAAAGGCCTGGCAGCCCTGCATTCACTCCTGTCCTGGATACATTGTTAGCTTGGTGCAGCCAACAACATTGTCTTACTGGATCCTGTAATCCCCTGCCCACCACCTGCTCCCCACTCGCAACCCCCAACCGAGGAGGACCAAAGACAATGTGAGAGCAAAGACACAGGATGGCTCCATGGTTCTGTGATGCCTCATTGCAACTTCTCCTCCAAGCTGCAAGGGAAAGGTAGGAGGTTCTCTACCTCTGCAATGGCAAGACGAGGTCCTGCCATCTGACCAAAGAAGCATGGGTAGAGATTTCACAGGTCAGCAGCCATGGGGTCATGCAGCGTAACTGGGTCCAGTGCAGGAAGAGGATCAATGACCTATTGCGTTCTGCCAAGATGAGTGCTCCAATTTGGTTGCCTTCTTGACGATTGCATGTGACTACATGGGAGGTTGTGCAACATGGGGAGGGTGACGGCGATGCAGCATTGGCTGAGTGGCTAAGGTTCTGTCTCTTACTAACAGATGCATGGATGTTGCTCGGCCACACGCCAGCTTCCTTCATGGCTTACCCCGCTTAACTTCCATGGCAGCAAGTGTCGGTATAAGAGACATCAGATTCCTCAATAGAGGTTGAGGTGCTGAAAACAGCTGAACTGTCATGTTGATCTCTGTGCCATTCTCTGCCATCTCCATCCTTCCTCTTGCAGGACAAGAGGGCCTGTAATAGGAGGGAAATGTCCCAGACAGGTGGAAAATTCTCAGGTGTCCCCTTACTTCCACCGAGGAAGAGACCATGGAGCTGGCATGCACCTAGGATTGACCCTCAATAGCCAATGGGGAGATTGGGGTCCCTGCGCAAGAGAGTGAGGATTGTCTCTTGTTGGGATGTGCATCAAAGTTAGAGATCCACATAATGCTTGGTAGGCATCAGGAGTACTGCACAGCCTAACCCACATATGTTTGTGTTCTCTCATGCAGGTAGCCATTCGCAGGGCTCCGCTACCACTGGGGGATGGGCGTCCACCTCTGAGGAGGAGGACAACTCAGAGGATGCACTATCCCATGACTCTCTTGCACCCTCCACCAGTGCAGCTACTTTCACCTTGGTGGGTACCCACTTGACTTTAGAATCAGGGTCACAAGCTGGTGAGAGCACCACACACACACGTGCGCGTGCGCGCGAGCAGCTGGTAAAGGCTGAGATAGCCGAGGCAGCTGACAGTCCGAGGCCTGTGGATGGCCAGGTCCATGCTGAACCCCCAGGATGATGTTGAGCTTCTGGTGTCGACAACACAGGGCATGCTGGAGTTGCAGTGGGGGATAGGGCAAAGCCATGGGTGGATGATGGAGGAGTCCAGCCATGCCATGACTGTTGCTAGGTCTCAGGCCTATGAACACATGGCTTCCCCCCATCAAGAGATTGGTGACCCTCATGGAGAGCCAGATCACACAAATGCACACTGAATTGCACACCAGTGCCTTCTCCATGAGTTTGATGCAGCAGTGGGAAGGCAAGGGAAGGAACAGGAGCCCAGATGATTCTGCAACTCCTGGTCCTTCTCTGGTGAGCAGGAAGGCTCAAGAGAGCCTTCAAAGGGAGGGGGAGAGGCTGCCATCCACATCTGGGGCTCCGCTGGTGGTCCAAATGTTCACCAGGCTCCTCAGCCTTTCTGCTACTGAGCCCAGCTCCAGCAGCTGTGACACCAGAGGACAGTCCTGCACGAGTCCAGGACACCCCCAGGCAGCTGGGGCATTCCAGGCCTCAGGCAGCCGGAGGATGCCTGCCAAAGTTATCATAGGCTGAGGGGCAGCCTGATCAGCAGCCTGCCTCCAGCCCAGCTGCTGCCGCTGGGATCACATCGCATTGGAGCACCTGAAAACGTAGTAAAAAGAGCACATAGCAACACTTTGGATTTCAAAAGTGGAGAATAGACGTTTTGTGCAAAACATGTAAAAGATCCTTTGTTTAAATCTTAAGGCATATTGGCACATGGCCTTTAGAAAATGAAGCCTAAAGTGAGATGTAGACCTCACCTTTCCCCCTTAGGGCTATGCCAATGTGACCACAGCCCTCATTAACATGTGATGCCAAAGTGATGAGAGCCTTCAAGAACAAATGCTCTCCCATGGGCACTAGTGCACATTGCATCTGCTTGCAAGACAGGGACCACAAATGGCATTAAGGTAAGTCTTTATTTCCCTCTCTGTGGATGAACACCTGGATGGCGGCAAACGAGTCATTGTGCGATTGTCTGTTGCCTCCTTTACACGTAGCTGTACCAATCTGGTCTACTGCCTTGGTGCCTTCAATTCTGTTGTGTAGTTGTTCATTCACATAAGATCCCAACCTTGATGATGGCCCACCCTCAGTTACAGCTGTGTGATCACACACAGACCCACCATACAGCAGTTTGTGTTTCCTATACTGACCCCACAGCCCCACACCCCCAAATACACATTTCATCCCTTTGCAGAGCCCATGCCAGCCCGGACCCCTGAGCAAAGCCCCCTCTATTCTGGGCCCCTTGCCGAATCCTCCGCTACCCCGGACCCCTTTGCAGACACCGCAGCAACGCGCTTCCAAAAATGCCACCAACCCCACTCCCCCATTCTCCTATGGAGCAGTGCTCAAGGCTGCCTAGCCATCGTGTCAATGTGCCATCTCACCTTTGTGCCACCAGGTTTCACAGGTTGTGAAACCGGAGGCACGTCAGTCCTGCCTGCCATTCACATTGTAAGTCATCAATTATTAAATCACTTATAATGATATTTAGATCCTGTTAAATCAGTATCTCAGCAATTTAAAAAAGATTCCCATCGTGTTGAGGTGAGAGAGACCCCATTGTGCTTTCCTGCCACTGACGAAACCGGAACCGATGTCATGATGCCAGTTTTTGAGGCGAATGGCTGCATTGTGAATATCCAGCCCCTCCCACCCTCGTTCAAGCCCTTGATGGCTGCACAAAACCCAGTCCTTCGAGTGCAAAAGCTGAATACAAGGGAATTGCATTCAAAGATAGCATAACATCGGAGTGCAAGTTGGTTTCGACAGTATAAAGTAAAATAACCAGGCAATTCGTACCATTTACGTAGAGACTGTTCTTGTTCAGAGAGTAAGGTCCCAAATTAGTGATGTTCTCTGTGTTGTAATTGAACTGATGGTACACAGTAACTCTATCAACTTGCTCCGCAGCAGAATTAAGGTTGAAAGAACAGATTGCATAAACTTTGGTCTTCTGATTGCTCGTTGCACTGCCAAACCATAAAATAATAATAATTAAAGAAACATGCAACAGAATGTTGAAGTAACAATGAAGATGATTCAAATGTACATTGCTCCTCACCAGAATTTATCAGTTCATTCTTGAAAGGTCTGAATAGATGCTTTAACTTAAGCAATTACTTTTAAAAAGGAACTAAAGTATTCAACAATTTTATACAGAACATAATGCTGTCCCTTGTGACAACTTAATGGAAGGCTTGGACAATGACTCAGAGATCAAAATCCTGATAGTGGCAAATAAGCTTTGTTATCAGGTCTTAACAGTGGTTTAAATGTGCTGTGTCGAGAAGGCTAGTGCAGTATAATAAATTTCTACAATAAGACCATCCTTTAGATCAAATTGAAATATACGATATACAAATCTAGATGTAGCTTTTAATAAGATGGAGATTGCAAATGACAAAATAATTATCAGTAGAAACTACAATCAACTGAATCATGTTCTGTGATACAGAATACCATTATTCGTAGTAAAAAGTGAAGAAATAGGAATGTAGATTTATCAGCAATGACTGCCCAAGAACAATCCATTTTTATTTGATGCCAGTATTAAAAATTTTGAAAAAGTGGAAGTGTAAATAGTGACAAAAAATTTCCATTAGTTGATGAATCATTAATAGAAAGGGAGCATCCAAGTAAAAAACATCACAAAAATCATAAAGGAGGCAGCTTGCAGAAACATTTTGAAGTTAAAGGCTATTAGATTACAAAAGGTAATGCCACAAATGGCTATTGATACTAAAGCAATCAAATCTTTAAGAGAAAGGAGATAATCACTTGAAATAGAAAATTGTTCAAAGATAGTGGGCAATTTCAGTGAAATGAAATGAGATTGACAACTTTGGAGATAACACTGGCAGAGTGATGATGAGCCAAATGGAATCTTTCTGTGCTGAATGTCTAAGATTTAATGGAAAAGTGAAGATTGTGAACCATATAGAATAACTCTTACCTTAAAGATATTACTTTGCAGTCTGTAAATTCAGTGCTTATATCACTCTTATTGTACAAGATGTTGAGCTGCAGGAAAGATTTGTCAGTGTTTTCAATAGCTTAAAAATATAAATGGTCTGCAAATAATTTTAATCAATATTGCTGTGATGATATACCTGATGAGTAATAATAGTTGATGCTGATTGGTACAGGAGTGAGGTGTGGTCATGTAGCGATTGCATGTATGGCAAACTTGTTATCGTGAAGGTCACATTAAATTCAGGTGACGTTCCAGTCTGATTCGGTGCTTCTGCTAGAAAGAAAGAGAATTATATGATGAAATAAACAAAGTAGCAGTTTTAGAACATTGAAACATAGAAAAATAGGAGCTGGACTAGACGCTTCGGCCCTTCGAGCCTCCACCGCCATTCAATACGATCATGGCTGATCATCCAAACTCAGTACCTTGTTCCTGCTTTCTCCCCATATCCCTTGATCCCTTTAGCCCGAAGAACTATATCTAATCTTCGCTAGCCTGGTGAAGCTACAACACAGGACTACATGCATGCCAAACAGTGGATGCAGCATGCTGATCTGTTTCAGCGTTCCATTTCTGCAACCGACAAGTCAACCAAAACAGAAGGAATATTTGCAATATTTAACTGAAAGTATCAAAATTCATTTTAACTGAATACTTGCTTAGCATGAAAAGTGAGGTTTAGAATTGTTCAGTCGAATGCACTTAATTATAGAATTAACTGGGAAAATGTAGAGCTAATGAAGAAATCTAAACACTTTGTTAAATTAATCAAGACTACACATTAAGTGGTAGGACAGAAGTGTTAAAGATGAAACCAGCAGAAAACATACTCACCAGTTGGAGATGTTGATTCATGGTAGTCTGAAAACAGAATAGCGTAATTTAATGAATTGTTACTTTCCTGAATATCGTATAATGTACATCATCGTTTCAGTGCAATAATCTTATTGAAATAACAAAAAGTTTGAGCACTTGATAAGGTGCATGAGGTAACATTGCAATGTTACACTTGCAGTGCGGAACCGGAATTCAAGGGAAATGCATTCAAAGATAGTATAACATTGGAGTACAAGTTATCCGGTCCACACTCCCTGTGAACGCAGGTCCCCACTGAGATTCCAGAATGGTTTTTACAGTATAAAGTAAAATAACCAGGCAATTCGTACCATTTACGTAGAGACTGTTCTTGTCCAGAGAGTAAGGTCCCAAATTAGTGATGTTCTCTGTGTTGTAATTGAACTGATGGTACACAGTAACTCTATCAATCTGCTCTGCAGCAGAATTATGATTGAAAGTACAGATTGCATACACTTTGGTCTTCTGACTGCTCGTTGCACTGCCAAACCATAAAATAATAATAATTAAAGAAACATGTAACAGAATGTTGAAGTAACAATGGAGATGATTCAAATGTCCATTGCTGCTCACCAGAATTTGTCAGCTCATTCTTCAAAGGTCTGAATAGATGTTTTTACTTAAGCAATTACACTGAAAACGAACTAAAGTATTCAACAATTTTATACAGAACATAATGCTGTCCCTTGTGACAACTTAATGGAAGGCTTGGACAATGAATGAGATAACAAAATCCTGATGGTGGCAAATAAGTTTTGTTATCAGGTCTTAACAGTGGTTTAAATGTGCTGTGTCGAGAAGGCTAGTGCAGTATAATCAATTTCTACAATAAGACCATCCTTTCGATCAAATTGAAATATACGATATACAAATCTGTATGTAGCTTTTAAAAGATGGAGATTGCAAATGACAAAATAATTATCAGTAGATACATACAATCAACTGAATCATATTCTGTGATAAAGAATATCATTATTCATAGGAGAAAGTGAAGAAATAGGAATGTCGATTTATCAGCAATGACTGCCCAAGAACAATCCATTTTTATTTGATGCAAGTATTAAAAATTTTGAAAAAGTGGAAGAGTAAATAGTGAGAAACAATTTCCATTAGTTGATGAATCATCAAGTGAAAGGGAGCATCCAAGTAAAAACATCACAAAAATCATTAAGGAGGCAGCTTGCAGAAACATTTTGAAGTTAAAGGCTATTAGACTACAAAAAGTGATGCCACAAATGGCAATTGATACTAAAGCAATCAAATCTTTAAGAGAAAGGAGATAATCACTTGAAATGGAAAATTGTTCAAAGATAGTGGGCAATTTCAGTGAAATGAAATGAGATTGACAACTTTGGAGATACCACTGGGATGGTGATGATGAGCCAAATGGAATCTTTCTGTGCTGAATGTCTAAGATTTAATGGAAAAGTGAAGATTGTGAACCATATAGAATAACTCTTACCTTAAAGAGATTACTTTGCAGTCTGTAAACTCAGTGCTTATATCACTCTTATTGTACAAGATGTTGAGCTGCAGGAAAGATTTGTCAGTGTTTTCAATAGCTTAAAAATATAAATGGTCTGCAAATAATTTTGATCAATATTGCTGTGATGATATACCTGATGAGTAATAATAGTTGATGCTGATTGGTACAGGAGTGAGGTGTGGTCATGTAGCGATTGCATGTATGGCAAACTTGTTATCGTGAAGGTCACATTAAATTCAGGTGACGTTCCAGTCTGACTCGGTGCTTCTGCTAGAAAGAAAGAGAATTATATGATGAAATAAACAAAGTAGCAGTTTTAGAACATTGAAACATAGAAAAATAGGAGCTGGACTAGACACTTCGGCCCTTCGAGCCTTCACCGCCATTCAATACGATCATGGCTGATCATCCAACCTCAGTACCTTGTTCCCGCTTTCTCCCCATATCCCTTGATCCCTTTAGCCCTAAGAACTGTATCTAATCTTCACCAGCCTGGTGAAGCTACAACACAGGACTACATGCATGCCAAACAGTGGATGCAGCATGCTGATCTGTTTCAGCGTTCCATTTCTGCAACCGACAAGTCAACCAAAACAGAAGGAATATTTGCACTATTTAACTGAAAGTATCAAAATTCATTTTAACTGAATACTTGCTGAGCATGAAAAGTGAGGTTTAGAATTGTTCAGTCGAATGCAGTTAATTATAGAATTAACTGGGAAAATGTAGAGCTAATGAAGAAATCTAAACACTTTGTTAAATTAATCAAGACTACACATTAAGTGGTAGGACAGAAGCGTTAAAGATGAAACCAATACAAAACATACTCACCAGTCGGAGATGTTGATTCATGGTAGTCTGAAAACAGAATAGCATAATTTAATCGATTGTTAGATTCCTGAATATAGTATAATGTGCATCATAGTTTTGGTGCAATAATCTTATTGAAATAAGAAAAAGCTTGAGCACTTGATAAGGTGCATGAGGTAACATTGCAATGCTACACTTGCAGTGCGGAACCGGAATTCAAGGGAATTGCATTCAAAGATAGTATAACATTGGAGTACAAGTTATCCGGTCTACACTCCCTGTGAACGCAGGTCCCAACTGAGATTCCAGAATGGTTTTTACAGTATAAAGTAAAATAACCAGGCTATTCATACCATTTACGTAGAGACTGTTCTTGTCCAGAGAGTAAGGTCCCAAATTAGTGATGTTCTCTGTGTTGTAATTGAACTGATGGTACACAGTAACTCTATCAACTTGCTCTGCAGCAGAATTATGATTGAAAGTACAGATTGCATACACTTTGGTCTTCTGACTGCTCGTTGCACTGCCAAACCATAAAATAATAATAATTAAAGAAACATGTAACAGAATGTTGAAGTAACAATGGAGATGATTCAAATGTACATTGCTGCTCACCAGAATTTGTCAGCTCATTCTTCAAAGGTCTGAATAGATGTTTTTACTTAAGCAATTACATTTAAAACGAACTAAAGTATTCAACAATTTTATACAGAACATAATGCTGTCCCTTGTGACAACTTAATGGAAGGCTTGGACAATGAATGAGATAACAAAATCCTGATGGTGGCAAATAAGTTTTGTTATCAGGTCTTAACAGTGGTTTAAATGTGCTGTGTCGAGAAGGCTTGTGCAGTATAATCAATTTCTACAATAAGATCATACTTTAGATCAAATTGAAATATACGATATACAAATCTGTATGTAGCTTTTAAAAGATGGAGATTGCAAATGACAAAATAATTATCAGCAGATACATACAATCAACTGAGTCATATTCTGTGATAAAGAATATCATTATTCATAGGAGAAAGTGAAGAAATAGAAATGTAGATTTATCAGCAATGACTGCCCAAGAACAATCCATTTTTATTTGATGCAAGTATTAAAAATTTTGAAAAAGTGGAAGAGTAAATAGTGAGAAACAATTTCCATTAGTTGATGAATCATTAATAGAAAGGGAGCATCCAAGTAAAAACATCACAAAAATCATGAAGGAAGCAGCTTGCAGAAACATTTTGAAGTTAAAGGCTATTAGACTACAAAACGCGATGCCACAAATGGCTATTGATACTAAAGCAATCAAATCTTTAAGAGAAAGGAGATAATCACTTGAAATAGAAAATTGTTCAAAGATAGTGGGCAATTTCAGTGAAATGAAATGAGATTGACAACTTTGGAGATAACACTGGCATAGTGATGATGAGCCAAATGGAATCTTTCTGTGCTGAATGTCTAAGATTTAATGGAAAAGTGAAGATTGTGAACCATATAGAATAACTCTTACCTTAAAGAGATTACTTTGCAGTCTGTAAATTCAGTGCTTATATCACTCTTATTGTACAAGATGTTGAGCTGCAGGAAAGATTTGTCAGTGTTTTCAATAGCTTAAAAATATAAATGGTCTGCAAATAATTTTAATCAATATTGCTGTGATGATATACCTGATGAGTAATAATAGTTGATGCTGATTGGTACAGGAGTGAGGTGTGGTCATGTAGCGATTGCATGTATGGCAAACTTGTTATCGTGAAGGTCACATTAAATTCAGGTGACGTTCCAGTCTGATTCGGTGCTTCTGCTAGAAAGAAAGAGAATTATATGATGAAATAAACAAAGTAGCAGTTTTAGAACATTGAAACATAGAAAAATAGGAGCTGGACTAGACGCTTCGGCCCTTCGAGCCTCCACCGCCATTCAATACGATCATGGCTGATCATCCAAACTCAGTACCTTGTTCCCGCTTTCTCCCCATATCCCTTGATCCCTTTAGCCCGAAGAACTATATCTAATCTTCGCTAGCCTGGTGAAGCTACAACACAGGACTACATGCATGCCAAACAGTGGATGCAGCATGCTGATCTGTTTCAGCGTTCCATTTCTGCAACCGACAAGTCAACCAAAACAGAAGGAATATTTGCAATATTTAACTGAAAGTATCAAAATTCATTTTAACTGAATACTTGCTTAGCATGAAAAGTGAGGTTTAGAATTGTTCAGTCGAATGCAGTTAATTATAGAATTAACTGGGAAAATGTAGAGCTAATGAAGAAATCTAAACACTTTGTTAAATTAATCAAGACTACACATTAAGTGGTAGGACAGAAGTGTTAAAGATGAAACCAGCAGAAAACATACTCACCAGTTGGAGATGTTGATTCATGGTAGTCTGAAAACAGAATAGCGTAATTTAATGAATTGTTACTTTCCTGAATATCGTATAATGTACATCATCGTTTCAGTGCAATAATCTTATTGAAATAACAAAAAGTTTGAGCACTTGATAAGGTGCATGAGGTAACATTTCAATGTTACACTTGCAGTGCGGAACCGGAATTCAAGGGAAATGCATTCAAAGATAGTATAACATTGGAGTACAAGTTCACACTCCCTGTGAACGCAGGTCCCCACTGAGATTCCAGAATGGTTTTTACAGTATAAAGTAAAATAACCAGGCAATTCGTACCATTTACGTAGAGACTGTTCTTGTTCAGAGAGTAAGGTCCCAAATTAGTGATGTTCTCTGTGTTGTAATTGAACTGATGGTACACAGTAACTCTATCAACTTGCTCCGCAGCAGAATTATGGTTGAAAGAACAGATTGCATAAACTTTGGTCTTCTGACTGCTCGTTGCACTGCCAAACCATAAAATAATAATAATTAAAGAAACATGTAACAGAATGTTGAAGTAACAATGAAGATGATTCAAATGTACATTGCTCCTCACCAGAATTTATCAGTTCATTCTTGAAAGGTCTGAATAGATGCTTTAACTTAAGCAATTACTTTTAAAAAGGAACTAAAGTATTCAACAATTTTATACAGAACATAATGCTGTCCCTTGTGACAACTTAATGGAAGGCTTGGACAATGACTCAGAGATCAAAATCCTGATAGTGGCAAATAAGTTTTGTTATCAGGTCTTAACAGTGGTTTAAATGTGCTGTGTCGAGAAGGCTAGTGCAGTATAATCAATTTCTACAATAAGACCATCCTTTAGATCAAATTGAAAAATACGATATACAAATCTGTATGTAGCTTTTAAAAGATGGAGATTGCAAATAACAAAATAAGTATCAGTAGATACATACAATCAACTGAATCATATTCTGTGATAAAGAATATCATTATTCATAGGAGAAAGTGAAGAAATAGGAATGTAGATTTATCAGCAATGACTGCCCAAGAACAATCCATTTTTATTTGATGCAAGTATTAAAAATTTTGAAAAAGTGGAAGAGTAAATAGTGAGAAACAATTTCCATTAGTTGATGAATCATTAATAGAAAGGGAGCATCCAAGTAAAAACATCACAAAAATCATTAAGGAAGCAGCTTGCAGAAACATTTTGAAGTTAAAGGCTATTAGACTACAAAAAGTGATGCCACAAATGGCTATTGATACTAAAGCAATCAAATCTTTAAGAGAAAGGAGATAATCACTTGAAATGGAAAATTGTTCAAAGATAGTGGGCAATTTCAGTGAAATGAAATGAGATTGACAACTTTGGAGATACCACTGGGATAGTGATGATGAACCAAATGGAATCTTTCTGTGCTGAATGTCTAAGATTTAATGGAAAAGTGAAGATTGTGAACCATATAGAATAACTCTTACCTTAAAGAGATTACTTTGCAGTCTGTAAACTCAGTGCTTATATCACTCTTATTGTACAAGATGTTGAGCTGCAGGAAAGATTTGTCAGTGTTTTCAATAGCTTAAAAATATAAATGGTCTGCAAATAATTTTAATCAATATTGCTGTGATGATATACCTGATGAGTAATAATAGTTGATGCTGATTGGTACAGGAGTGAGGTGTGGTCATGTAGCGATTGCATGTATGGCAAACTTGTTATCGTGAAGGTCACATTAAATTCAGGTGACGTTCCAGTCTGACTCGGTGCTTCTGCTAGAAAGAAAGAGAATTATATGATGAAATAAACAAAGTAGCAGTTTTAGAACATTGAAACATAGAAAAATAGGAGCTGGACTAGACGCTCCGGCCCTTCGAGCCTCCACCGCCATTCAATACGATCATGGCTGATCATCCAAACTCAGTACCTTGTTCCCGCTTTCTCCCCATATCCCTTGATCCCTTTAGCCCGAAGAACTATATCTAATCTTTGCCAGCCTGGTGAAGCTACAACACAGGACTACATGCATGCCAAACAGTGGATGCAGCATGCTGATCTGTTTCAGCGTTCCATTTCTGCAACCGACAAGTCAACCAAAACAGAAGGAATATTTGCAATATTTAACTGAAAGTATCAAAATTCATTTTAACTGAATACTTGCTTAGCATGAAAAGTGAGGTTTAGAATTGTTCAGTCGAATGCAGTTAATTATAGAATTAACTGGGAAATTGTAGAGCTAATGAAGAAATCTAAACACTTTGTTAAATTAATCAAGACTACACATTAAGTGGTAGGACAGAAGTGTTAAAGATGAAACCAGCAGAAAACATACTCACCAGTTGGAGATGTTGATTCATGGTAGTCTGAAAACAGAATAGCGTAATTTAATGAATTGTTACTTTCCTGAATATCGTATAATGTACATCATCGTTTCAGTGCAATAATCTTATTGAAATAACAAAAAGCTTGAGCACTTGATAAGGTGCATGAGGTAACATTGCAATGCTACACTTGCAGTGCGGAACCTGAATTCAAGGGAAATGCATTCAAAGATAGTATAACATTGGAGTACAAGTTATCCGGTCCACACTCCCTGTGAACGCAGGTCCCCACTGAGATTCCAGAATGGTTTTTACAGTATAAAGTAAAATAACCAGGCAATTCGTACCATTTACGTAGAGACTGTTCTTGTCCAGAGAGTAAGGTCCCAAATTAGTGATGTTCTCTGTGTTGTAATTGAACTGATGGTACACAGTAACTCTATCAACTTGCTCTGCAGCAGAATTATTGTTGAAAGTACAGATTGCATACACTTTGGTCTTCTGATTGCTCGTTGCACTGCCAAACCATAAAATAATAATAATATTTAAAGAAACATGTAACAGAATTTTTAAATAACTCCGGAGATGATTCAAATGTACATTGCTGCTCACCAGACTTTGTCAGTTCGTTCTTGAAAGGTGTGAATAGATGTTTTTACTTAAGCAATTACTTTTAAAAAGAAGGAATTAAAGTATTGAACATTTTATACAGAAAATAATGCTGTCCCTTGTGACAACTTAGTGGAAGACTTGTGCATGACTGAGATAATAAAATCATGACAGTGGCAAATAAGTTTTATTTTCAGGTCATAATAGTGGTTTGTCTAGAAGACCATCATAGTATAATCAATGTTTACAATAAGACCATTCTTTAAATGATATTAAAATATATGATATACAAATTTGTGTGTAGCCTTTAAAAGTTGGATATTGCAAATGAGAAAATAATTGTCAGATGAAACATACATTCAATTCCCTCACATTTTGTGATACTGAACACCATTATTCGTAGTAGAATGTGATGAAATAGGAATCTATATTTATTGGCAAAGACTGCTCAAAAATAAGCCATTTTTATTTGAGGGAAGTATTAATTGGAAAGGTGGAAGAGTGAATAATGACAAACAATTTCCATTAGTTGGTGAATCATCAATAAATGGGGAACATCGGTGTAAAATCATCCCAAAAACCATAAAGGAAGCAGCTTGCAGAAATACTTTGAAGTTAAAGACTACAAGAAGTGATACCACAAATGGCTATTGAAGTTGAAGCAATCAGATGTTTAAGAGAAATGAGATAATCAATTTAAAAGGAAAATTGTTCAAAGATACTGGGCAATTTCAGTGAAATGAAATGAGACTGACAACTTTGGAGTTAACGGTGGTATAACGATGAGGAGCCTCAACATTTTCTCCGGATCCCATGATGTTTCAAACATGTGCAAGGAAACCTCCTGCTCAATACCACCTGCAGCCCCTCCCCCACCCACAACTCCCCCATTTGCTGATGAATCAGTGCTTCTCCATGTTGTAAGAATCAGTGAAGGTAGCAAGGTCTTAGAATGTACTCTCGGTGGGGGACTTCAATGTCCATCACCAAGAGTGGCTCCATAACACTACTACTGACCAAACTAGCTGAGTCCTAAAGGACATAGCTGCTAGATTCAATCTGCAGCAGGTGGTGAGAGAACCAACAAGAAAGAAAAACCTACTTGACCTCGTCCTCACCAATCTACCTGTCGCAGATGCATCTGTCCGTGACAGTATTGGTAGGAGTGACCACACAGTCCTTGTGGAGATGAAGTCCCATCTTCACATTGAGGATACCCACCATCATGTTGTGTGGCACTAACACTGTGCTAAATGGAATAGATTTTGAACAGATATAGCAACTCAAACCTAGGCATCCATGAGGCGTTGTGGATCATCAGCAGGAGCAGAACTGTATTCAATCACAATCTGTAACCTCATGGACCAGCATATCCCCCTCTTTACCATTACCATCAAGCCTGAAGACCAACCCTGGTTCAATGAAGAGTGCAGGAGGGCATGCCAGGAGCAGCACCAGGCTGCCATCTCAGCCTCCTCCTGAGGTCCCCAGCATCAGAGATGCCAGTCTTCAGCCAATCTGATGAACTCCACATGATATCAAGAAATAGCTGAAAGCACTGGATACTGTACAGGCTATGGGCACTAACAACATTATGGCAATAGTACTGAAGAATTGTGCTCCAGAACTAGCCTCACCCCTAGCCGAACTGTTCCAGCACAGCTACAACACTGGCACCAACTGGGCAATGTGTAAAATTGCCCAGGTATGCCCTTCCACAAAAAGCAGGACAAATCCAACCTGGCCTTATCATTCCACTCTCAATCATCAGCAAAGTGATGGAAGGGCTCATCGACAATGCTATCAAGCAGCATTTGCTCAGCAATAACTTGCTCCCTGATGTCCACTTTGGGTTCTGCCAGGGCCACTGAGCTCCTGACCTCATTACAACCTTGGTCCAAACATGGACAAAAGTGCTGAACTCCAGAGGTGAGGTGAGAGTGACCACCCTTGACATCAAAGCAGCATTTGACCAAGTATGGCATCAAGAATCCCTAGCAAAATTGGAGTCAATGGGAATCAGGGTGAAGATTCTCTGCTGGTTGGAGTCATACCTAGTCCAAAGGAAGATGATTGTGGGTTGTTGGAGGTCAATCGTCTCAGTCCCAAGACATCACTGCAGGAGTTCTGCAGGGTAGTGTCCGAGGACCAAACATCATCAGCTGCTTCAGCAATGACCTTTCCTCCATCATAAGGTCAGAATTGGGGAAGTTCGCTGATGATTGCACAATGTTCATCAGGATTCGCGACTCTGCAGATACTGAAGTAGTCCATGGCCAGATGCATCAAGACCTGGACAACATCCAGGCTTGGGCTGATAAGTAGAAAATAACATTTGTGCTACACAAGTGCCAGGGAATGAGCATCTCAAACAAGAGAGAATCTAACCATTTCCCCTTTATGTTCAATGGCATAACCATCGCTGAATCCTCCACTATCAACAGTCTGGGGGGTTACCATTCACCAGAAATTGAACTGGACCAGCCATATAAATGCTATGACTACAAGAGAAGGTCAGAGGCTTGGAATTCTGTGGCGAATAACTCACCTCCTATCTCCCTAATACCTGTCTACCATCTACAAGGCACAAGTCAGGAGTGTGAAGAAATACTCTCCACTTGCCTGGATAGGTGAAGCTCCAACAACACTCAAGAAGCTCAACACCATCCAGGACAAAGCAGCCCATTTGATTGGCACCCCATCTACCACCTTCTGCAATCACTCCCTTCACCACTGATGCACAGTAGCAGCAATGTGTACCATCTACAAGATGCACTGCAGCAACTTAACAAGGCTCCTTCAACAGCACCTTCCAAGCTCCCGACCTCTACCACCTAGAGGGACAACGGCAGCAGATGCATGGGAATACCTCCACCAGCAAGTTCCCCTCCAAGTCACCACCCTGACTTGGAACTTATCATCATTCCTTCACTGTCGTTGGGTCACAATCCTGGAACTCCCTTCCTAACAACACTGTGGGTGTACCTAAATGCAAGGGCAGCATTGGTTCAAGAAAGTAGCTCACCACCACCTTCTGAAGGGCAATTAGGGATAGGCAATAAATTCTGGCCTAGCCAGCGATGACCACATCCTGTGAATAAATAAAAATAAAGCCAAATGGAATCTTTCTGTGTTGCACTTCTAACATACAATGAAAAAGTGAAGATTGAGGACCATATAGAATAACTCTTACCTTAAGGAGATTACTTTGCAGTCTTTAAACTCAGTGCTTATATCACTCCTATTGTACAAGATGGCGAGCTGCAGGGAAGATTTTTTAGTGTTTTCAATAGCTTGAAAATATAAATGGTCTGCAAATAATTTTAATAAATATTGCTGTGATGATATACCTGATGAGTAATAATATTTGATGCTGATTGGTACAGGAGTGAGGTGTTGTCATGTAGTGATTGCATGAATGGCAAACTTGTTATAGTGAAGGTCACATTAAACTCAGGTGATGTTCCAGTCTGACTCGGTGCTTCTGATGGAAAGAGAGAGAATTTTATAATACAATAAACAAAGTAGCAGTATTGCTGATCTATTTTACAGTTCCATTTATTCTAGAGACAAATCATACAAAACAGAAGGAATATTTGCAACATTTAACTGAAAGTATCAAAATTCATTTTAACTGAATACTTGTTTCGTGTGAGAAGTGAGGTTTAGAATTGTTCAGTCGAATCCAGTTAATTATAGAATTAACTGGGAAAGTGTAGAACTAATGAAGAAATCTATGCACTTTGTTAAATTAATCAAGACACATTAAGTGGTAGGACAGAAGCGTTAAAAATGAAACCAACAGAAAACATACTCACCAGTTGGAGATGTTGATTCATGGTAGTCTGAAAACAGAAGAGCGTAATTTAATGAATTGTTACTTTCCTGAATATAATATAATGTGTGTTGTAGTGCAATAATCATATTCAAATAAGAAAAAGCATGAGCACTTGATATGGTGCATGAGGTAACAATGCAATGCCACACTTGCAGTACGGAACCTGAATTCAAGGGAAATGCATTCAAAGATAATATAACATCGGAGTACAAGTTATCCGGTCCACACTCCCTGTGAACGCAGGTCCCCACTCTGATTCCAGAATGGTTTCTATAGCATAATGTAAAATAACCAGGCAGTCCATACCATTTACGTAGAGACTGTTCTTGTCCAGAGAGTAAGGTCCCAAATTAGTGATGTTCTCTGTGTTGTAATTGAACTGATGGTACACAGTAACTCTATCAATCTGCTCTGCAGCAGAATTATTGTTGAAAGTACAGATTGCATACACTTTGGTCTTCTGACTGCTCGTTGCACTGTCAAAGCATAAAATAATAATAATAATTAAAGAAACATGTAACAGAATGTTGAAGTAACAATGGAGATGATTCAAATGTACATTGCTGCTCACCAGAATTTGTCAGTTCATTCTTGAAAGGTCTGAATAGATGTTTTTACTTAAGCAATTACTTTTAAAAAGTAGGAATTAAGGTATTGAACAATTTTATACAGAACATCATGTTGTCCCATGTGACAACCTATTGGCAGGCTTGTGCAATGACTGAGACAACAACATCCCAACATTGATAAACATGTTTTGTTGCCAGGTCTTAACAGTAGTTTAAATTTGATGTGACTGGACGACCAATGTAATATAATCAACTTCTACAATAAGGCCATCCTTTAAATTATATTAAAATATATCATATACCTTTTTATGTGTAGCTTTTAAAAGTTGGAGATTGCAAATGAAAAAGTAATTATTAGCAGAAATATACAAGCAATTGACTCACTTTCTGCCATTCAGAAAATATCATTGGGCTGCCTTTAGTGAGCCCGTTGTGGATCCCGGCGGTGGACCAGGAAGTGGGATCTGTCATTGCTTATCCTGTGTGCGGCTGGCTGACTGCGATCATGTGGTGGCCGGACCATTTGAATGCAGGAGATGCGTAGCCTGTCCCATTGGAGGGTGGAGGCAGTGGTGAGACGCTGATCGTCAGCGGAGAGGAATGCAGGTGCTCACCCCATATTTAAAGTGCAGCCAGCCCTGCTTGAACTGCTGCTTTGCCCTTGAGAGTTGATATTTTGCTGTGCTGCTGCCCCCACACACCACCCCACCACCTCCACCACCTTACCCCCCCCCCCCCCCCCACAACCCACTGCCCTCTGTCTGGAGTCCCTCTGCTGCTGTGCTGCTGACCAAGGCCTCAAAATGCCAGGAGCTCTCCAGAAGCCAAGAGGGACCATGTTAGGCGCAGGACATCAAGTGGTTTAGCAATGCAACCTGGGAGATTTTCCTCCAGGTTGCAAGAGAAAAGTGGGAGGTCCACTTTCCAAGGGATGGCAAGAAGCGGTCTTCCCGTCTGACCAAACAAGCCGAGATGGAATTCACAGAGGAGGTTGGCAGCCATGGAGTCACCCAACACAACTGGTTCCAGTTCAGGAAGACAGTTAATGACCTACTTCGTTTTGCCAAGGTGAGTGCTCCACACCTCCCTCCTCTTTGGGGCTTGCATGTGGTTCTGCAGGAGTCTGCGCAACATGGGAAGGAGTCACCACAAAGGGTGATGGAAAGGGAGCTGAGGCTTCACCACATCCTGGATGCATCTCAGTGACAGGCCACCTTCTTTCACAGCTCAGCCCAATGACATCCCCTCAGAATGGACATGGGGAGCAGCCATTTACGAAACCCCATCAGTGGACAGGCGGCTGCCACTAGCAGAACTGTTCTCTTGCTGTTTCTGCAAAGTCTTACTATGTCCTCTTTCCACTTGCAGGACAAATGGACCCTAACGCCAGGGAGATCTCGCAGACAGGCGGAAGAATAGCTGATATCCAGCCTATTCCCACCGCTGAGGAAGAGGCACTGGAGCTAATAGGGGCCCTGGGAGGCCGCTCAATAGCGGATGGTGAGACTGGAGTCTCCGCACAAGAAAGTAAGGATGGTATTAAAAGCGATATGCTGCAGATGTTGGAAATCTGAAATAAACACAGAAAGTGCTGGAAATACTCAGCAGGTCTGGCAGCATCTGTGGAGAGAGAAGTAGAATGAACGTTTCAGGTCTGTGACCCTTCATCTGTGTGAGGATTGTGTTCATTTGACATCCGCCACACTTCTGGAGATCCATAATATGCATGGTTGGCATGATGAGATCAGCACAGCCTAACTCATGGATGCTTGTGTTCTCTCATGCAGGTTGTCGTACACAGGAGGCTCCAGCTGAATGGGGCAATCTTCAACCTCTGAATAGGAGCAACAGTCAGAGGATGAATCATCCTGCACCTTCTACCAGTGCAGATACTTTCACCTCAGTGAGTATGCGCTCAGCCTTAGAATCAGGATCACAGGCTTGTGAGAGCACCACACACGTGCCCAAGCAGCTGGCTGAAACTGTGATAGCCGAGGCCACTGTAATATTACTCGTTGCCTTGGTGTGTGAACTCTTGTAAGATTCACAGGAATACAAGTAATATCCAAAGAGACGTGGGCTTTTATTGTAACTTAAACTGGAACATATATAAACAGCTACTACAGAAGCACACCTACACACATCTTACTCTGTCGGGCTACACTCTCTGGTCACGTGTGATGACATTACTTCCTCCGGTGACTCTTCAATTATCGTCTTTTATAATCCCACAATAGCCACTTCCAGTCACTGTGTCTGGCCAGGCCCATGCTGAGCCCCAAGCTGATGAGGAGCCTCTGGTGTTGACAGCAGAGGGCATGCTGGAATTGCAGAGAGCGGTAAGGCAACATCTGGGGGAGCTTCCAGAAACCATGCGCAGTGATGAGCGGATGATGGAGGAGCCCATCCATGCCATGAGTGCTGACATGTCTCAGGCGCACGAGCGCATGGCTTCATCAAAAGCTTGGCAACCCTCACAGAGAGCCAGATCCCACAAATACACACAGACACCATCACCTTAGCCAAGTGCTCAATGCAGCAGTGGCAGGGAGAGAGAAGGACAAAGCACCTGGAATCTTCTTCAGGTCCTTGGCCTTCTCTAGTCACTCGGGAGGTTCAACTGAGCCTTGAAAGGGAGGAGGAGAGGCTGACCTGCACAGTTGGGGGTTGCCCTCAGGGTGCTCTGAGTGTGGCTCCTCAGCCCCTCTGCCAGTGAGCCCAGCTCCAGCAGCCACGATGCCTGAGGCGAATCCTGCAACTGTGCAGGAAACCTTCAGGCAGCCAGGGTCTCCAAGCCTCAGGCAGCCAGAGGACGGCCACTGAAGTCATCCCAGGACAAGGGGCAGCTTGTTCAGCAGCCTGTCTTCAGCCCAGCTGCTAGCGTAGGGACCTCACCTCGCAGAAGCACTCGAAAACGTATTAAGAAAAGCACGGGCACACTTTGGATTTCACATGTGTATGAAATTTGCCATTTGTATTGTGTTATAAAGTTCTATCGTTATTATGGTTCACATTCATTGTTGAAAAATGCTTATTCTTTCAAGTCTTAACTATGAGATGCTGCCTTCACCCTTCCTCCCTCATTGGGCTACCAGTAAAGGCACAGACCTCCTTTGGTAAGTGGCTCAGATGTGCCAGAGTGTGTGGTTAAGCTGGGCGCTAGGCACAGAATCCACATAGAAAAGAGGTGACAGACTGAACCCTTTGAGGTGAGTCTTTATTGAGTTCACTTAGAAAGGCCATCATGGTGGCTGGAAGCAGGTAAGTATGAGATTGTCTCTTGCCTGAAATGAGAACAGAAAGTGCCAGAGATACTCAGCAGGTCTGGCAGCATCTGTGGAGAGAGAAACAGAGTTAATGTTTCAAGTCTGAGACCCTTCCCTGGCGCATCGCTCAATGTGCCTGACTTCTGGTGCAAGGGGTTCAAGTTCCAGTACTGCCTGTTCATTAGCCTCCTCCGCAACCTCCTCATCAGTTGAGGAGTGGTGATCAATCATGTCCTCTTCATTCAAGGCCTCCCCCCTCTGTAGTGCTAGATTGTGCAGAGCACAGCAGATGACCACGATACACAAGACCCTCGCTGGGGCATACTGCAGGGCTCCACTGGATCGATCGAGGTACTGGAATTTCATCTTCAGCAGCCCAATGGCCTGCTCGTTGGTTACTAGGGTGGAGCCGTGACAAGTGTTGTACCTCTCCTCTGCAGCATTGCAAGGGTTCCTCACAAGTGTGAGTAGCCATGTCTTCAATGCGTAGTTCTTGTCCCCAAGAACCCATTCCTGAAGGTGAGTGTGGGGCCTGAAAAGGTGTAGCACCTGGCGCTGTTGAAGTATGTAGGCATTGTGTCTGCTTCCCGGGAAGCGGGCACACACCTTCGCAGACCATTTGAACGTTCATAGAGTGGAAGCCCTTTCTGTTGATGAAGGCAGCTGGCTGGTCTGTTGGAGCCTTGATGGCCACATGCATGCAAACTATCACACCTTGCACCTGGAGGAGTCAAGCAATTGCCCTGAAGCCGATGGTCATCTCTGCCTGACAATCATGGTCGGTCTGGTAACGCACATAGTCATCGGTCCATTTGAACAGGGCATTGTTAACCTCCTTGCTGCAGCAGTGGGCTGCTGCATGGGAGACCCCACACATGTCCCCAGTGGATCCCTTGAAAGATCCAGACAGGTAAAGGTTGAGTGCCACAGTGATCTTCAGCACCATTGGCATAGGGTGACCACCAAATCCCATAGGTCGCAACTCGTCCTGGTGCATAAGCTGGTGACGGCAACCCTGGAGAGGCACAGTCTTCGCTGACAATGCTGCTTGGACATTTGGATTCAGCTGAGTTTAGTCCAGTACACTATGTGGTGCAGGTGGACCCTTCTTGGCATGGCTGGCTGCTGTCGCTCTTGTCATGGAGCTTCATGGGCAGGCACAGCTGCCTTCTGGCCCTCCCTCTGTTGGACATTCTGCATTACACCACAGGGGTCCACAAAGACAGAATGTATGAGACCCATGCCAGGCCTGCAGAGCTCTGTCATGCAGATACGAAATTGCCTTGGCACCTTTGCTTTTGCTACTCCCTTGGCTTAAACGCTAATGATCCTCAGTGCCCATCCTTGCTGACAGCCAGCCCAACCCCATTACTATGGCCACCTGACCCTCTCACTCAGTAGTATGGCCACTTAACCCTCTCACCTAGTAGTATGGTCAGCTGGTACTGCTACCCAAGACCAAGCCCACCAGTGCAGGGTGCACAGCACTGCAGGCCAACAATGGTCTCCACTCCCCCCTCTTTCCCTATCCAGTACTGGTTAGGGCTGCCTTCCCATCACAGTAATGATGCCATTCACTTAATTCCAAGCCCACCCTTGAATCACGATCAGTTGCATGCTAAAGTATTCCGACAACCTGTTCAGCAATTCGAATGGCAATCCCGTTGCATCAGGGCAGAATCACTGCCTTGGAGTTTTCCCGCTGCTGACTAAACCTGGAACTGATGTCATGAAATCAGATTTTCAGGCAGGCGTGTCCTATGCAATTCTCCAACCTCCCCATCCCTCTCTTCCCGCTCCAAACGGCCTCACAAAATTCCAACTATTATTTGCAGTAGAAAGTGAAGAAATAGGAATCTAGATTATCGGTAATGACTGCCCAAAACCATTATTATTTCATGGAAGTACAAAAAGTTCTGAAAAGATTGGAACAGTAAATAATAACAAACCATTTCCATTAGTTGGTGAATCATTAATAGAGGGTGGCATGGTGTGGGAACATCACAAATAGCATGAAGGAAGCAGCTTGCTGAAATATTTTGAAGTTAAAGCCTATTAGACTTAAGGAAGTAATGCCACAAATGGCTATTGATGCTGAAGCAATAAGGCCTTTCGCAGAAATTAGATAATCATCTGAAAAGGAAAACTGTTCAAAGATACGAGGCAATTTCAGTGAAATGAAATGAGATTGACAACTTTGGAGATAACACTAACAGAAGAATGAAGAGCTAAATGGAAACATTCTATGCTGAACCCTTCCAAGATTCAGTGAGAAAATGAAGATTGAGGACCATACAGAATAACTCTTACCTTAAGGACATTACTTTGCAGTTGATAAACTCAGTGTTTATGTCACTCTTATTGTACATGATGTTGAGCTGCAAGGAAGATATTTTCAGTGTTTCAATAGGTTGAAAATATGAATGATCAGCAAATCATTTTAATAAATATTGCTCTCATGGCATACCTGATGAGTAATAATAGTTGATGCTGATTGGTACAACTGCGAGGTATGCTCATGAAGTGATTGCATGAACGGCAAATTTATAATGGTGAAGGTCACATTAAACTCAGGTAACGTTCGGTTCTGACTTGGTGCTTCTGCTAGAAAGACAATTTTATAATGAAATTAACAATCCAGCCATATTGCTGATCCATTCGTGCTATAAATTCATACAAAACAGAAGGAATATTTGCAACATTTAGCTGAAAGTATCAGAATTCATTTTAACTGAATACTTGTTTCGGGTGAAAAGTGAACATTAGAATTGTACAGCTGATTTCAGTTAATTATAGAATTAACAGTGGCAATTTGAAGCTAATGAGGAAAACTAAACACTTTGGTAAATTAATCAAGATTACACATTAAGTGGTAGGACAGAAGTGTTAACAAATGAAACCAACAGAAATCATACTCACCAGTTGGAGATGTTGATTCATGATAGTCTGAAAACAGAATAGCGTAATTTAATAAATTGGACTTTCCTGAATATCGTATATAATATTTCATGTGTTTGGTGCAATAATCTTATTGAAGCCAGAAAAAGTGTGAGCACTTAATAAGATACATAAGGTATCAATGCAGTGCCACACTTTCAGTGCAGAAGCTGAATTCAAGGGAATTCCATTCAAAAATAGTATTACAATATTGGGTATAGATTATCCGGTCTACATTCCCTGTGAACACATTTCCCCACTGAGATTCCAAAATGGTTTCTACAGTATAATATAAAATAACCAAGCAGATCATACCATCTACATAGAGACTGTTCTTGTCGAGAGAATAAGGCCCCAAAGTCGTGATGTTCTCTGTGTTGTAATTGAACTGATGGTACACAGTAACTCTATCAATTTGCTCTGCAGCTGAATTATTGTTAAAAGAACAGATTGCATACACTTTGGTCTTCTGGCTGCTTGTAGCACTGCCAAACAAAAAAATAATAGCAACAGTTAATGAATCATGAATTCTGAAGTAAGATTGAAGCTGGGTTCGACTGAATATTGTTATTCACTAAAATTTATCAATACACTTTGTTAAGATTTGAATACATGATTTAATTTAAACTATTATTTAAAAACCACCAGAAAATAAAGTTATTCAACATGTGAAATTTTTGAGTCCTCAAACTTGGCAGAAACAGTGCTCCACAAGAACACAAGAAATCGGAGCAGGAGTAGACCAAAGATTCACAACCTTCACAAGAAGCATATTCTCCACATCTCAGTTCTAAATGATCGGCCCCTTATCCTGAGACTGTGGCTCCGTGTTTTAGATTCCACGACCAGTGGAAACAATCTCTCAGTACCTGCCCTATCAAGCTCCTTTAGAATCTTGTATGTTTCAATGAGATCGCCTCTCATTCTTCCTTTAATATGGAGACCAAAACTGCACACAGTACTCCAGGTGTGTTCTCACCAAATCCCTGTACAATTGTAGCAAGACTTCTTTATTCCTGTACTCCAGTCTGCATTGCAATAAAGGCCAACATGCCATTGCCTTCCTAATTTCTTGCCATACCTGCATGATAAATTTCTGCATTTCTCGTACGAACACACCCAGGTCTCTCTGAACATCAACATTTAAAAGTTTCACACCTTTCAAAAAATATTCTGCTTTTCTATTCTTGTGACCAAAATGAATAACTTCACACTTCTCACATTATACTCCATCTGCCATCTTGTTGTTCACTCACTTAACCTGTCTATAGATCTTTGCAGCCTCTCTGTGTCCTCCCCACAGCTTACCTTTCCGCTTAGCTTTGTATTGTCAGGAAATTAAGATACATTGCTCTCTGTCTCTTCATCTAAGTCATGAATATAGATTGTAAATAGCTGAAGCCCCAGCACTGATCCTTGCGGCACTCAACTAGTCACAGCCTGTCAACTTGAAAAAGCCCCATTTATTCCCACTCTTCACTTCCTGTCCGTTAACCAATCCGCTATCCATTATAATATATTACCCTCAACTCCATGAACCCTTATCTTGCCTATTAACCTTTTGTGCGGCACCTTATTGAATGCCTTTTGGAAATCCAGTTATACTACATCTACTGGTTCCCCTTTATCTACCCTACTAGTTAAATCCTCAAAAAACTCCAATAAATTTGTCAAACAGGATTTCCCTTTCATAAATCCATGTTGACTTGTTCTAATCATACTGTGCTTTTCTAAGTGCATTGTTAAGATTTGCTAAATGATAGATTCAAGCATTTTTCCAATGACTGGTGTCAGGCTAACTGGCTGGTAGTTCCATTACACAATACTAGATCTAAAATAGCTTTATCCCCAGTTGGTTCCATAATGTATTGCTCCAAGAAACTGTCACGAAAACATTCTACAAACACCTCTTCCTGACCATCCTTGCTAATTTGATTGTCCCAGTCTATATGAAGGTTAAAGTCCCCCACAATTATCACATTACTTTTGTTAAAAGCTCCAATAATTTCTTGGTTAATGGCCATTCCAACAGAACAACTACTGTGAGGGGGCCTTTAAACTATTCCCACCAGCGTTTTCTGACTCTTGCTATTCCTAATCTCCATCCATATTGATCCTACTTCATGATCTTCTGAGCCCAAATCCTTTCTCACTAATTTCCTTCTGTCATCCTTTACTATCAGGGCTATCCCTCCTCCTTTGCCATTCTGTTTATCTTTCCAAAATATTGTGTACCCTGGAATATTTATTTCCTAGCCTTGGCCACCTTGTAATCATGTCACAGTAATGGTGATTAATTCGAAACCATTTGTGCCACAAGTTCATTTATATTATTGCAGATGCTTCATACATTCAGATAAAGAACCTTTATTTTCAATTCTCTGCATTGAACTTATTTGCTGATGAAAATTACTGTTAAACTCTCGTCCCTTCCTGTCCCACTTTGCTTGTCTTTACCCACATCGTTACACTGTTCCATTGTCTCGACTTTTCTCTTTGTATTTCTAAATCTCCCTTTACCTAAACTCCGCACCCCCCCCCCCCCCAACATCTGGTAGTTTAAAGCCCTATCTACAGCCCTAGTTTTACGATTGGCCAGGAAACTGGTCCCAGCCCAGTTTAAGTGGAGCCCATCCCAATGGAATAGCTCCCTCTTCCATGAATACTGATGCCAGTGCCCCATGAATCAAAACCCCTTCTTCCCAAATCACTCTTTGAGCCACATGTATAATTTTCTAACCTGCTTGCCCCTATGTCAATTTGCGCATGGCTCAGGTAACAATCCAGAGATGATTACCTTTGATGTTCTGTGTTTTTAATTTGGATCCTAACTCCTCAAACTCTCTCAGCAGAACATCAGTCCTGGTTCTCCCTATGTCGCTGGTTCCCGCGTGGACCACAACAACTGGATCCTCACCCTCCCACTCCAAATTCATCTCCAGCCATTAGGAATTGTCCTTAACCCTGGCACCAGACAGACAACACAACCTGTAGAGCTCCTGCTCGTTGCTACAGAGAACAGTATCTATTCCCTGACTATACTGTCCCTATCGCTACCACATTCCTTTTTGTTCCCCCCACTTGAATGGCATCCTGCATCATGGTGCCATGGTCAGTCCACTCATCCACGCTGCAGTCCCTCTGCTCATCCACACAGATAGCAAGTACCTCGTACCTGTTGGTCAAAGTCAGGGGCTGAGGCTCCTCCATCACTATGTGCTGGTTCCCCATACCTGCCTGACTTGCAGTCACACTTTCCTGTCTCTGACTATTGACCAAGTCTAAAGTTCTGCCTAACCTAAGGAATGTGATTCCAGCCTCCTGGAACAAAAGTGTCCAGGTAACTCTCCCCTCCCTGATGCCCACCATGTCTGCAACTCAGACTCCATCCCAGCAATCCTGAGCCGAAGTTGCTCAAGCTGCGGAGACTTACTAATGGTTGTCCGGGATTGCAGTACATTCCACAGATTCCCACATGTTGCCGTCGCAGCACACCACCATCCCTGCCATGTCTGTCTAACTATCAGCCAGTGCTATATTCACAGGGGTCTACCACTGGGAGACTGGAGCAGATAGCTGATTGAGGCAGTACGTTATTTTAATATGTAAATTTGAGTCCGATGTTGTACATAGGACTTAAGTGGGTGGAGCGTTTCAGCTGGCAGTCCAGCCGAAGAGTAGCCCAGAAGGTATATTTTTATTTATTTTTGTGAGGCTGGGAAAAGGAATCTTCTGCTGGGCTATCAATAGCAACCTGGGCCCCGATTCACCAGGCTTGCCATAATTTCCCCTTCCTGCATACCCCCCATCCCAGACCATTCGTTTTCAATGGAATGAAATTCAGGCAGTTTCTATAATGGGTGGCTAATTAGCAAAGCCAGTTTTGTGCCAAGGCAGCAAGTTAAAATCTACCCCATTGTATATACTTATTCACAATACAATATGAAGATATTAGGATCTGGAATGCAATGCCTGAGAGTGTGGCGGAGGCAGATTCAATCGAGACCTTCAAAAGAGAACTGGATAATTATCTGAAGAGAAAAAATTAGCAGGGCTATGAGGAAAAGGCGAGGGAGAGGGACTAGGTGAGATGCTCTTGCAGGCAAGAGGCATGAACACGATGGGCTGAATGGCCTCCTTCTGTGCTGTAACCATTCTATGATTCTATATGAGAAGTTGTGTTCATCTACTATGCTCAAAGACAAAACATTGTTATTTTATGCAAGTGTTCAAGGTTTTGAAAAGGTTTAAATAGTAAGTAGTGACAAATTATTTCAATTGATTGGGTGTATCAGTAATAAAAGATGGCATTAATTTAGAGACATCACTGCCAGCACAAGGTATTTGGAAGCAAAAAATACAAGGCATTGCCACAAACAGATATTGAATATGAAGAAATCATGGCACTTGAGAGAGATAAAGATCTGTACCTGAGAAGTAAAACTGTTACATGATGCTGTGAAAGAGCAGAGAAATTATATACAACTGTACTGTGGAAATAACACTGGCACATGGATGAGGAGGTAAAAGGTATATTTTTGATCTTAAGCTTCTAACATTCAATGATTAAATAAAAATTGAGGACAAAATATAGAATGAATCTTACCTTAAGGAGATTACTTTGCAGCCTATGAACTCTTTGTTTATATTACTGTTACTAAATGAGGTATTGAGCTGTAAGGAAGATATTTTGTGTTTCAATAAGATAAATATATTAATTTATCAGCAAATTATTTTAATAAATATTGCTCTGATGGCATACCTGATGAAAAATAGCAGTTGATGCTGATTGGTACAGGAGTGAGGTGTTGTCATGTAGCGATTGCATGACTGGCAAATTTGTTATAGTGAAGGTCACATTAAACTCAGGTGATGTTCCAGTCTGAATTGGTGCTTCTGCTCGCAAGAAAGAGAATTATATAATAAAATAAATAATGCCGATGTATTGCTGAACTTTACAGTTCCATTGGTGCTATAGACAAGTCGTGCAAAATAAAAGGGACTAAAAGGCTTAAACTGAATGTTGCAACATTTAACTGAAATGATCAAATTTTGTTCCAACTGAATAATTGCTTAGCATGAAAAATGAGCATCAGAATTGTTCAGTTGAATCCAATTAATTATAGAAGTATGAGGAAAACTAAACACTCTGTTAAAATAACCACAGGTGCATGTGAAATGGTAGCACTGAAGCTTTAACCAATGAAAATACCAGAAATCATACTTACCGGTTGGAGGTCTTGATTCATGGTAGTCTGAAAACAGAATGGCATATTGTAATCAATTGGAAGTTTCCTCAATATATTATGAAATGTTTCATATGGTTAGTGCAATAATCTTATTGAAGCCAGAAAAACTGTGAGCACTTTGTAAGTTATAAGGGGCTAACAATTGGTCTGCACCCATTTTCGGGCATGGGGATCAGAATTCGCGCCCTCACACCATGTCCTGTTGAGGCAGGCAGCACACAAACTTTGTGCTGCCTCCTCATTTGCTTGATTGTAACGTGCAGCCAAATGGAACCGAGGCTGCAGGCTGGCTGCGTGGTCATCAGAAGGCTTAAGAACATGCAAGGTTATTTTAAAAAATTCTTTCATGGGATGTGGATGTCGCTGGCTAGGTCAGCATTTATTGCCCATCCCTAATTGCCCTTGAAAAGGTGGTGGTGATCTGCCTTCCTGAACCGCTGCAGTCCATGTGGGGTAGGTATACCCACAGTGCTGTTAGGGAGTTCCAGGATTTTGACCCAGCGACAGTGAAGGAACGGCGATATAGTTTCAGGTCAGGATGATTTGTGGCTTGGAGGGGTGCTTGTCGGTGGTGATGTTCCCATGCATCTGCTTGTCCTTCTAGGTGGTAGAGGTTGCGGGTTTGGAAGGTGCTGTCTAAGGAGCCTTGGTGCATTGCTGCAGTGCATCTTGTAGGTGGTACACACTGCTGCCACTGTGCACAGTGGTGGAGGGAGTGAATGTTTGTGGATGGGGTGCCAATCAAGTGGGCTGCTTTGTCCAGGGTGGTGTCGAGCTTCTTGAGTGTTGTTGGAGCTGCACTCATCCAGGCAAGTGGAGAGTATTCCACCACACTCCTGGCTTGTGCCCTGTAGATGGTGGACAGGCTTTGGGGAGTCAGGAGGTGAGATACTCACTGCAGGATTCCTAGTATTTGACTTGCTCTTGTCGCCACGGTATTTATATGGCTACTCCAGTTCAGTTTCTGATCAATGGTAACCCCCAGGATGTTGATAGTGGGGGATTCAGTGATTGTACTTCCATTGAATCTCAAGGGGAGATGGTTAGATTCTCTCTTGTTGGAGATGGTCATTCCTGGCACTTGTGTGGCGTGAATGTTACTTGCCACTTATCAGCCCAAGCCTGGATATTGTCCGGGTCTTGTTGCATTTCTACACGGACTGCTTCAGTATCTGAGGAGTCCAGCTAGCTCTCCACGGCAGTCTGTTCCTCTTAAAGGGAAGCTGCGCTGACAGAAAGGTAGTTGGTGCTGAATGCTTGTAATGCAATTGGCTACAATTGGAAACAAATAAAATGGACGCCCAGGTTCACAGACATGGTGTTGCAGGCCTTCATCGTGAAGATCGGCAAGAGGAGAGAGACAATAGGCAGAATTTTAATTGCCAATGGGAGGTGGATTCAGGTGTGGGCAAAGGGGTTAAAGCCCTGAAAACTGACATTTGGTTGGGAACCCAACATGATCCTGACAACTTCCGCTTTTAACCCAGGCAGGTTTGCAGGTGTGTGGGCAACCCCCTCATGCAGCCATCGGGTAAGTAATTACAATGTTCAAAGAGGCAATTAACTATGAATTTACCCAGAATTTTAGCTTTAGCAGCCAATGCACAGGTTTCCTGAGCTGTTTGGAACTCAACAGTGTCAAGCAGGTGAGAGCCCAGCAAGGTGTTCTTCTTCAGTGAAACTGATGTGCTGGAAAGCCTTCAGACAGTGAAACTGAAGAGCTGCAGTCATGCCTAAATGAGAGGCTGCTGATCACAGTACCTCTGTGCTCTGACTGCTTGACAGGTGATTTCCAACTCCTTCGAAGCCAGTTCACCTTTTTTGGACTTCATTCACCTGGATCTGCACTTCTCTGCAGTCAGCCTTCACCACGACAAGGGAGCAGCTTCGTTGTACCTCTGATGAGGAACAAGAGGAACAGCACCAGCAATGTCAACAGCACCAGGAGCAACACCAGCTGCTTTCTTCTCAGCCACATGCCACTCCGCAGGGCAGAGGGATGGAGAGATCCAGCTTGAAGGAGGTGAGACCCCCAAAACAGGGTTTACAAGCAGAATAACAGCTCTCACAACATGTCTGAGCATCAGTGCCTCAGGAGGCCCAGGCTTTCACTGCAGGTCATTGCTGACATCTGTGGTCTCCTGGAATAAGACCTCCTTCCCAGTGAACCAGGAGGTCATACATTGTCAGTGGCCATCAAGGTGCCTATCACTGGACAGACCCCCCTCACCACCTCCCATGTCCCTACCACTCCATTCTCTGCCTCGCCCTGCAGTTCTTTCCTCTCTTCTCTTGCAAGCAGAGAAGGCAGACAGTTGTGAGTGTGAGAAATGGAGTGGAGAGGAGGGAAGGATAACATTTGTGGAGGGTGATTGTGAGGCTTGGGTGTGAGATGACACAAAGATGAGGATGAATGTGAGTGTTGGCTGTTTTAGGGATGTGAAGAGGTGCTGGAGAGAGAGGAATAAGTGGAGCTCCAAGGTGTGTTGGCCTGGAGAGTGCTGTGCAGGAGAATTCTGGGAATGTCAGTGTAGGGGCTGGCACCTGAAAGTGCGATGCCACTCACCTTTCCTGGGGCAATGTCTCAGGTTGGACGGACCACACCCCAGCTGCTCATTTCCTTCACCACTTCCATGCACACCTGCATGGTTTGAGGGGCTTCCCATCCTTGGGAAGCATCAATTCATTTCAGTCCCTCAGATCCCACAACAGGATCTCCAGGTCAGGACCCAGGAAGCAGCCTTCCCAGGTCTCCTTTCCATTCCTGTGGTTGCTGAAGCCACAGGAATCAATGTACAGTTCAGCCATTCTGACCCCTGCCTGGTCCCTTCAACTACAAATCCTTCCTTTGATAGATTTGGCATGTCATCCCACCCACCCTCTCTAATTGGTCCCGGAAGTAGGTTGCTAACGCTGTAGCTGATTTTAAGAGCCACACCAAAGCATGTTTCAATGACAAACAGGTTCCTGACTTCGTCTTGGCCTCCCCGTTGCCCACAGGTCTGCTTAGATAAAATGTGGCTCCACGTTTCTGTGGGGCAGTGAGGGGGGCGGTGGTGCAGGAGCCCAACATGGAATGCCCTCCAAAGGGAATGGGAGCAGGTGGAAAGGGAAGTCAATGCAAGGAGTCTGGTGGCAAAAGACCTGGCAATTGTCCTGGACAAAGTTCAATAACCTCACACGGGTGGTCAAGGTCAGCGAATGCATCTTCAAATGACTACTCACCATACCACAAACCTCTTATGCTGCTCAATGCACCACACCCACCCCATCACTCACCTATCAACAGTCCCTAGCAGTCAGGACTCAGGCCTGATATTCACATACTCCACCTCACCCTCAAACATCTTCCAATGATGTCAGCCTCACATCTAGCTGTTGCTGCCTCCACATACCTCCAGCTATTCAGTCATGGCAGGCACATCACCGAAACACATTACAACACAATCGCTAACATTCTTCCTTCTCTCCTGTAGGACAAGGGGCATGAAATAGAAAGGAGCAGAGCAGAAGCAGCAGGGTACAGGCACGCCTTCATCCCCCTGAGCCCTATGGAGGAAATGGTGCTCCACATCATGGGTCCAGCTGTGACAGAGAACTCTGCCTCCAGTGTCGCCGTAAACATTGAGCCTTATGCCCCTTCTCAACTCCTACCTCATCCTCATCCTGCTACCTGGCATGAAGTGCAAGTTGCAGCTGATGTGATCAGGGACTTCTTGCTTTCCACCCCACCCGCCCTTCCCTCAACCTGACCCTCCCGTTCTGATTTTTGGCTTTCAGATACCCAAGCTCAGCAGGCTCAGGAGGAAGAGAGAGAGTAGCAACACACAACAATGAAGAAGCACCATCACTTGATCTTACACTCACAGTCACCAGCTCAGATACTGACACTGCACCAACTTTATAGGCAAGTATAGAGTCACTGGGCAAAGTGGGCCGCAGCCAGACCAGGGGGAAAGGCTAGCTCTTGTGCCAGCTCACCACAGGGCAAGGCCATAGATGGGTTTTGCTACGAGAGTCAGATGAAGACTTCAATGGGACAGCATGCAAGGGAATGCTGATGAGGATACACACCGAAATGAGGCATTTTCAGGTTGGCACACTGTAGATTGGCAAACTGTAACTATAGGAATGTCACAGGGATCAGTGCTATCAGGGCCTCACTATTTACAATTTATATTAATGATTTGTTTGAAGGAACTGAGTGTATTGGAGCCAAATTTGCAAATGGTACAAGGATAGATAAGAGCTTCCGGTTGCTGGCCATTTCAACACTCTCCCCTGCTCTCATGCTCACATCTCTCTCCTGGGATTGCTGCAGTGTTCCAATGAACATCAAAGCAAGCTCGAGGAACAGCACCTCATTTATCGAGTAGGCACGCTACAGGCTACCGGACTGAACATTGAGTTCATTAATTTCAGAGCATGACGGCAACCCCCCCCTTTTTAATTTTTGTTTTTAGTTAGTTTTTCTTTTTTATGCGTTTATTTTAGTTTGTTTAGTTTGTTTCTACTGTGCCTACCCACTGTTTTTTTCATGTTTGTTCTTGGGGCCAGGCTGCTCAGTTTTCTGTCCATTAACACCCTCTCTGCACCAATGCTTTGCCTTTCACCACACCATTAACATACTGTTTGCCTTTGCTTCATGACCTTCTGGTCAGTTATTCTCCATGACTTTCTGGTCAGCTATTCTGTGACCTTATCCTATCAATACCTTCTCTTTTGTTATCTCTTGACCCACCCCCGCTTTACTTGCTTAAAACCTTTTACATTTCTAATATCTGCCAGTTCTGATGAAGGGTCACTGACCTGAAACGTTAACTCTGCTTCTCTCTCCACAGATGCTGCCTGACCTGCTAAGTATTTCCAGCATTTCTTGTTTGTGTTTTAGGTAGGAAATCAAATTGTGAGGAGGACACATGGGGCTGAATTTTGTTCTGAAGACAGGTGTCTTGGTGGTGGGTTGGAAGGTGGGGGGAGACCCTGCCTCAGCCCTCCCTTGGGCTCCCATTGCAATTCCACAGCAGGCGGGTAATTAACTGCCAGCCGTCGGGGACACTGGGCTGACTTTTACCAGCCCCTCGACGCCGTGGGTCATGGCAGGGAGGCCCGTAAAATGCTAACGGGAGTGGCCCACCATGACCCATGATGCCGAGAAGGCCCTGCCGGATATTAATGGCAGTGGTGAAGCCTTGGTGCGCCCCCACTCCCCCTGCCACCAAGTGGCAGAGCTCTCATTAAAATATTTAAATGAGCATTAATGAAATTCAAATTAACTCACCTGCCGACAGCCGCTGTCCCACATGATTTTACGGCCAATTGGCCGCGACTCGCGTGCCTTCGGAACTCCGTTGGCCACTGTGGGGATGGTGGGAAGGAGTTGAAGGGAAAATGTGAGAATATTGGGGGGGGATGTTCGGGTCGGGAATAAAATAAGTTTTCTGAATATAGGGCAATGAAAAGACCATGGTGGTGACATTGGGAAGGGGCCTCCATCTTCTAATTATTTATTAAAAGCAAATGAAATCTAATATCCCCTTAAAAATGTACATTTTTACTAACGGCTTGAAGCCCTTTAAAAATGATGTGGCACCTGCATGGTGGAGCCGGGGATGCTGCGGCTGCCCCTCTATATCATCAGGGGTGGCCACTCCGCCCCCTCCATTTAAATTGATAAAATTCAGCCCACCATCCCTTTAAGGGATGAGCTCCTGCCTCCAAGAGCTGCCATCCAATTGGAGGGCTGGTAGCTCTGCAGTACTGACAGCACCATTGTGAGCAGTGGCCATTGTCAGTACTGCAGGAGGCCCTGCAGTACCAAAAAGTGATGAAGACGCTAGGAGAGGTAAGTGGGATTAGGGTTCAGGCAGGCCCTGGTGATGGGGTGGGGGGTGGTGTTGGTGAGAACACAGGAAATAGGAGCAGAAGTAGACCATATGGCCCATTGAGCCTGCTCCACCGTTCAATATTTTCATGGTGGATCTTGGGCTTCAATTCCAGTTTCCTGCTCACTCCCCAAAGGGTGGGGTGGGTCTTTCCGGGGAGTAGTAATCACTATCAGGGGGACCCTCCAGGGGACCTGGATTGCCCCCAAAGGAGGGACCCTTGACCAGAACAGCAAAAGGCTGCTAAGATTTGAACCCTGTTCGAAAGTTGAGGTTTGCAGAGGAGAAATGACCAACAGGGTTATTAGAGATTGCCTTATTGATGGAAGACCAATTGAATGTGTTCAGAAAAAGCGAGAGAGGAGGACATTGGTTTTTGAGAAGGAACCGGGAGATCCAACCCATTGCAACTGGGAGGAGTTTGGGATTTTTTTAGCTGCAAAGGTACCAATTCGATGGGAACACTATGTAACATATAAATGTTGTGTGGGGTTTTCAAGTGTTTTAGTAAGTTATTGGGAAATACCATTCTCTGTAATTTATTGCATTAGCTATCTACTAAATACTGTTTACTTAATGTCAATTTTTAGTTTAGTTAGAATCTTAGAATCATAGAAAGTCTACAGCACAGAAAGAGACCACTTGGTACACTGTGTTTGCGCCGGCCGAGAAACGAGCCACCCAGCCTAATCCCACCTTCCAGCATTTGGTCCCCTCTAATCCTTCTACCACTCAATCAATCACCCTTCCCAGCATGGGGTGTCATGCCATTTTATTCCTTCAGGGCTTCCGGATTACAGAACTAGTGGCGCTATGGAGCCCAATTTCACAGCCAATGCAGTGCCATACTCCAGTGAGGAAGCCGAATTCAAAGGGAATTCTGTTTGCAGTTGATGCTATAACATCAGCGTACAGATTATCTGATCCATGCTCCCTGTGAATATAAATCCCCACTGAGATTCCAGAAAGGTACAGTATAGTATAACTAGAGAATTCATACCATCTACATAGAGACTGTCCTTGTCCAGAGAATAAGGTCCCAAAGTAGTGATATTCTTTGTGTTGTAATTGAACTGATGGTATGCAGTAACTCTATCAACTTTCCCAGCAATAGGATTATCTTTGAAAGAACAGATTGCATACACTTCGATCTTCTGACTGCTTATTTCACTGGCAACCAAAAAAATAATTTGTTAAATTAAACATTTGTTGAAATAACATTGGTTATCTTTGGAAATCAAGTCAAGTATGTCTTTTTTAAACAATTTTTTTAAAAGTTTAATAATATGTAATTATTTTTGATTTTCTGGATCTTTGAGTGAATCTACTGTGATAGTGAATTAAATAATTTGTGAGCTCCACCAAATGTAGTACTTCATTTCTCGGGTATGATGAAGACAAGTTGTTCAATATTTAACCATGGTATCACAGCGGGCAATTTGTAATGTCCTCTAATAAGGAAACAACAGTAAAGTGCTACTTCACTTAGCTCCTAATAGATTGAAATTGGAAACAAAAATATATTCAGAGCAAGGAATATGACATCAACTTGGTCAAAATGAAGAATATGCTGCATAATGAACAGTATAACTAAAAATTACCAACAAAATATTCAAAATAATTTCACATGTAATGCATGAGGGCCAATCAAAAATATATTTTCCTTTATTTATAATGCAACTATTGATTAAATCACAGCACTTACCGTAAAGAGCCTACAATACATCTTGAAAATGCTGCTTTTATATTGCTGGTATAATATAAGTTATTCAGCTGCAAGAAAAATGTTCAAGAAAAATGAGTTTAGTGGGATAAATATAGTAAATGATAACCAAAACATTTTAATAGTTATTGTTTTACTGAAGTACCTCTTTTGTAATATTATGTGAAGATTGATATAGTGTTGATGTGCCATTTTGTAGATGCTCTGTGAGTGGCAGGTTATTTACGATGAAAGTCACATTAAAACTAGATGGTTTATGGCTCTGAATTGGATATCTTGTTGCAGATATAATTGGTGCTTCCGCTAGAAAGGAAGATGAGCACATAATTAAACAAAACTGTAGCTGTAGGGCTGGTTCTACCTCACCTATATTATAGATAGAGAAAGAAATTAAAGAGCAAATTAAGCGCTCGTGTATTTTGGATTGGGAATTGCAATCAAACAGACCACAAGGCAGTGAATCAGAACATGAGTGTTGTACCAAGGACTACAAGCTCCCATCAAGCACAATCTTCTCCTGAGAGCACAAGAGCATTGAATATACAGTAATGAGATCTCTATATGGCAACATTTTACCATTGGGAAATTAGGAATTGGTGTACTACATGCATTTTCCCCAGCTTGCATTGGCAATTTCACCTGTGCATGCAATTTTCAAATTATATCCATTCTGACAAAGCTATAATTAACTATTAAACATTCACTGAGCCATCATACAACAATAATGGAGCTGACAGTCCTCAGAGCAAACAAATCTTATTCATGGCAATAATTATTCAAAATTTCTCAAGATAGTAATAAAACCTTTATTAATCCCAAGTCTAAAAGTGCATAGTGTGCTTAGATTTTCAATAATGTACTGGATTAGTAATCTTTTCCCGACAAATAAAAGAAAAAACATACTCACTGATCAGAGGGGCTGTTTCATGATAATCTGAAATAAAAGAAGATGACGCTGTCACAACAAATTAACATAAGTCACCGCTTGGCCAAATAGTACAAAAACCATTTATATAGCATAAAATAACCTGAGAGACACTAAGATGAATAGAGGAATTGACGTTTCAAATTACAAAATATTCTAAATTATTCTAAAGTGTTTGCAATTCATAGCCAGTATTTGTATCTTTTCCATATTGAGATGATTTATACTCCCTGGATGGGAAGCTATTATAAACAGATTGGGAAAAACAGAGTGACTGCAGAGTTTAGTCCAGCATTAATACAGTGCTAAAGTTGGGAAATTGATGCAAATGGGAATTTGGTGTAAATGGATGTGCTGCTTTTTATACTTTTTTAACCTCCAGTAGATGGTGAGTTTGTTTTGAATTCTTCAGTTTATTTCTGTTGTTAGTTAATAGTCTAATAAATAGAGGCATGACAGGGCACCTCAGTCTTGTGCAATGCACATCTTGTTCCATGTGGGAACTCCAGGACACAACTAGCAGATGTGCAGGAAGTCTTGTCAACTGGAGGAGCTCAAGCTCTGGGTTTCAGAGCTTGAGTCCGGCTGGCATCACTGGTGCATCCATGAGGCCAAGAGCTTCGTGGATAGAATGTTTCTGGAGGTGGTCATCCCACAGCTTAAGAGTGTGCAGGCAGAAAGGAAATGGGTGACTGCCAGACAGTCAAGGACAACTAGACAAGTCATGTGTGAATCCCCTGCATGCATCTCGGTCTCTAACCGGTATTCAGTTCTGAGTACTAGTGAGCTTCGTGGTTCCTCTGGGGAGTGAAGCCAATGCCACGGAATCACAGGTGGCTCAGCTGTACGGGGGTGGGGGTGGAAAGGAGGAAAATTAGGAAAGTGATATTTAGGGGAACAGACAGGCCACAGAAGTGACTCCAGGTTGGTATGTTTCTTCCCTGATGCCATGGAGCAAAATGTCACTGATCGACTGCAGAACACTCTGATGGGGGAGGGTGAACAGCCAGAGGTTGTGGTCCATATCAGTACCAATGACATAGGTAAAAAGAGGGATGAAGTGCTGCAGGCAGATTGGAGGAAGCTAGGAAAGAGATTAACAATCAGGACTTCAAAGGTGTAATCTCTGGTTTTCGCCAAGTGCTAGTGAGTATACAACTAGAAGGATAGAACAGATGAGTGTGTGGCTGGAAAAATAGTGCAGAAGGGAAGGCTTTAGATTCCTGGGACATTTAGACTGACTCTGGAGGCGGGGTGCAGTCTAGACAGGTTGCACCTCAACAGATCTGGGAGCAATGACCTCATGGGCAGTTTGCTGGTGTTGTTGGAGAGGGTTTAAACTAATTTGGCAGGGGGGGGGGGGGGGGGTGGGAACCAGTATGCAGCATTAGAAAGGAGAAACAAGGTGCACAAAGGATTGGGAGAGACAGATAACACGAGAGCAAGAAACAGTAAAGCAATAGGTGGGGTCAGACTAAGAGAAAATATAATAAGGTCTAAATTAGGTTTACAGTGCGTGTGTGTAAACACACAAGTCATGCTAAATAAGGCTGGTGAGCTGCAGCCGCAAATAGCCATATGGGAATATAATATTGTGGAGATCACAGCGACCTGGCTCAAAAAGAGGGCAGTACTAGGCACTAAATATTCCTGGATTCAAGGGTTCAGGAAAGATAGGGAAGGAAAGAAAGGAGGAGGTATGGCAGTATTAATCCTTTAGTAACTCCTTTATTCAAAAAGGGAGGGAGACAGAAAGCAGGAAACTACAGGTCAGTTAGCTTAACATCTGTCTTAGGGAAAATGTTAGAAGCTATTATTAAAGGCGTTATAGCAGGACACTTAGAAAAATTCAAGGTAATCGGGCATAGTCAATATGGTTTTGTGAAAGGGAAATCATGTTTTAACCAATTTATTGAAGTTCTTTGAAGAAGTAACATGTGCTGTGGATAAAGGGGAGCCAGTGGATGTGCTTAGATTTCCAGAAGGCATTTGATAAAGAACCACATCAAATGTTATTTCGGAAAATAAAAGCTCATGGGCGGCACAGTGGCGCAGTGGTTAGCACCGCAGACTCACAGCTCCAGTGACCCGGGTTCCATTCTGGGTACTGCCAGTGTGGAGTTTGCAAGTTCTCCCTGTGACTGCGTGGGTTTCCGCCAGGTTCTCCAGTTTCCTCCCACAGCCAAAGACTTGCAGGTTGATAGGTAAATTGCCCATTGTAAATTGCCCCTAGTGCAGGTAGGTGGTAGGAGAATGGTGGGGATGTAGTAGGGAATATGGGGTTAATGTAGGATTAGTATAAATGGATGGTTGTTGGTTGGCACAGACTCAGTGGGCCAAAGGGCCTGTTTCAGTGCTGTATCTCTAAATAAATAAATGATGCAGTGGTAACATATTGGCATGGATAGAAGATAGGCTAGCTGACAGGAAATAGCGAGTAAGCATAAATGGGTCATTTTCTGGTTGGCAAGATGTAACAAGTGGTGTGCTGCAGGGATCAATGTTGGGGCCTCAACGTTTTACAGTTTATAAAAATGATTTGGATGAAGGGACCGAAGGTATGATTGCTAAATTTGCTGATGACACAAAGATAGGTAGGAAATAAGTTGTGAAGAGGACATAAAGAGGCTGCAAAGGGATATAGATAGCTTAAATGAGTGGGCAGAGATCTGGCAAATGGAGCATAATGTGGGAAAATGTGGAATGGTCTATTTTTGCAGGAAGAATAAAAAATAAGCATATTATCTAAATGGTGAGAGATTGCAGTGCACCGAGACGCAGAGGGATCTGGGTGCCCTAGTGCATGAATCGCAAAAGGTTAGTATGCAGATTCAGCAAGTAATGAGGAAAGCTAATAGAATGCTTTTGTTTACTGTGAGGCGAGTTGATTACAAAAGTAGAGAGGTTATGCTTAAGTTATACTGTGCATTGGTGAGACCACATCTGAAGTAGTGTGTACAGTATTGGTCTCCTTCTTTAGGGAAGGATGTAAATGCATTGGAAGCAGTTCAGAGAAGGTTTACTAGACTAATACCTGGAATGGGCGGGCTGTCTTATGAGGAAAGGTTGGACAGGCTAGGCTTGTATCCTCTGGAGTTTAGAAGAGTAAGAAGTGACTTGATTGAAATATATAAGATCCTGAGGGGTCTTGACAGGACGGAAAGGATGTTTCCTCTTGTGGGAGAATCTAGAACTAGGGGTCACCCATTTAAGACAGAGATGAGGAGAAATTGTTTTCTCTCAGAGGGTCGTGAGTCTTTGGAATTCTTTTCTTCAAAAGGAAGCAGAGTCTTTAAATATTTTTAAGGCAGAGGTAGATAGATTCTTGATAAGCAAGGGGGTGAAAGGCTATTGGGGGTAGGCGGGAATGTGGAGTCAAGGTTACAATCAGATCAGCCATGAATTTATTGAATGGTGGAGCAGGCTCGAGGGGCTGAGTGGCCTACTCTTGCTCCTAGTTCATATGCTCTTATGCTCGTATGTTTGAATACTACAGTGCTGGAGAGAGAGCATGTCCTAACAGGGGTCAGGGACAGAATCTATTTGATTAGAGTTAAGAAACAAAAGAAGTGTCATTACTCCAGTGGGCATATTCTATAAGCCACCAACTAGTGGGAAGGATATAGAGGAGCAAATTTGCAGGGAAATTAAAGAGAGATTGAAGAACCATAGAGTAGTGATAATGGGGAACTTTAATTATACTAATATAGGCTAGGATCATAATAGTGTAATGGGAAGAGCTTCTGAAGTGTTGTCAGAGGAATGTCCTTGATCAATCCATTTCAGGCCCAAAGAAGAGGGAAGAGCTGCTGAATCTGGTTCTGGAGAATGAGGTGGGTCAAGTGAACCAAGTGTCAGTAAGGCACCATTTAGGAAACAATGATCACAGTATCATAAAGTTTAAATTAGCTATGGAAAAGGACAAGGAGCAAACGAGAGTAAAAATACTTAGTTGAAGTAGGGCTAATTGCATTGCATTGAGAATGGATCTGGCCCAGGTAAATTAGAAGCAAAGCTTGACAGGCAAAACTGTAATGGAACAACAGGCTGCCTTTAAAGAGAAGATAGTTTGGGTATGGTCGAGGGACATTCCCACAAGGGGGAAATATAGGATCAACAATTCCAGACCTCCAGGAATGATGAGAGGGATAGAGAGTAAGATGAAGCAGAGAAAAAGTGTGTATGACAGATGTCAGGTTGATCATACAAGTGAGAACTAGCTTGAATACGGAAAGCTCAGAAGGGAAGTGAAAAATGAAATAAGCGGGGCAAAGAGAGAGTTGGGGAAGAGATTGGTAACTAACATAAAAAGGAATTCAAAAGTCTTCTATAGGCATATAAATAGTAAAAGAGTAACAAGAGGAGGGGTGGTGCTGATTAGGGACCAAAAAGGAAACATATGCATGGAGGCAGAGAGCATGCCTAAAGGACTAAATGAATACCTGGTATTTGTCTTTACCAAGGAAGAAGATACTGCCAAAGTCAAAGTGAAAGAGGAGGTAGGTGAGATATTGGAGATGCTAAAAATTGCTAAGGAGGAGGTACTAGAAAGGCTGGCTGTACTTAAAGTTGATCAGTCACCAGGGCTGGATGGGTGCATTCGAGGATGCTGACGGAAGAGTGGAAATTGTGGAGGTCCTGGCCATAATCTCCCAATCCTCCTTTGATACGGGGGTGATGCCAAAGGACTGGAGAATTGCACTCAGTTTAACCTTGGTGGTGGGAAAGTTTTTAAAACTGAAAATCTGGGACAAAATTAACAGTCACTTGGATAAGTGTGCATTAATTAAGAAAAGCGAGCATGGATTTGTTAAAGGCAAGTTTTGTTTAACTAACTTGATTGATTTTTTTTGATGAGTTAACAGAGAGGGTTGATGATGGTAATGCAGTTGATGTGGTGTATGTCGTCTTCCTAAAGGTGTTTGATAAAGTGCCACATAATAGGCTTGCCAGCAAAGCTGAAACCCATGGAATAAAAGGGATTGTGGCAGCATAGATATGATGTTGGCTATGTGACAGGAAACAGAGTAGTGGGTGAATAGTTGTTTTTGGACAGGGGTTGGTACTAGGATCACTGCTTTTCTTGATATAAATGCAGGCCACAATTTCAAAATTTGCAGAAAATACAAAACTTGGAAGTATGGTGAACTGTGAGGAGGATAGTGATAGACTTCAAGAGGCCATAGACAGGCTGGTGTAATTGGCAGATGTGTTGCAAATGAAATTTAATGCAGAGAAGTGCAAATTGACACATTTTGGTAGGAAGAACGAAGAGAGGTGATATAAACTAAAGGGTACAATTTTAAAGGAGGTGCACAAACAGAGAGACTTGAGGGTATATGAAGACAAATTGTTGAAGATGGCAGGGCAGGTTGAGAAAGTTGTTAAAAAGGCAGAAGGAATCCTGGGCTTCATAAATAAAGACATAGAGTACAAAAGCAAGAAAATTATGATGAGCCTTTATAAAGTGCTTCAGACTCAACTGGAGTATTGTGCCCAATTTTGGGCACTGTACTTCAGGAAGGATTTGAAGGCTTTAGAGAGGGTGCAGAAAAGAATCACAAGAATCGTTCCAGGGATGAGGTACTTCCGTTACATGGATAGAACATAGAACATAGAACATAGAACATACAGCACAGAACAGGCCCTTCGGCCCACAATGTTGTGCCGATCCTTTGTCCTCTGTCAAGGACAATTTAATCTATACCCCATCATTCTCCTTTATCCATATACCTATCCAAAAGCCTTTTGAAAGTCCCTAAAGTTTCTGACTCAACAACTTCCCCGGGCAAGGCATTCCATGCCTCGACCACTCTCTGGGTAAAGAACCTTCCCCTGACATCCCCCTTATATCTCCCACCCTTCACCTTAAATTTATGACCCCTTGTAACGCTTTGCTCCACCCGGGGAAAAAGTTTCTGACTGTCTACCCTATCTATTCCCCTGATCATCTTATAAACCTCTATCATGTCACCCCTCATCCTTCTCCTTTCTAATGAGAAGAGGCCTAGAATGTTCAGCCTTTCCTCGTAAGACTTATTCTCCATTCCAGGCAACATCCTGGTAAATCTCCTCTGCACCCTCTCCAAGGCTTCCACATCCTTCCTAAAATGAGGCGACCAGAACTGCACACAGTACTCCAAATGAGGCCTTACCAAGGTCCTGTACAGCTGCATCATCACCTCACGGCTCTTAAATTCAATCCCTCTGCTAATGAACGCTAACACCCCATATGCCTTCTTCACAGCCCTATCCACTTGAGTTGCAACTTTCAATGATCTATGCACATAGACCCCAAGGTCTCTCTGCTCCTCCACATGCCCAAGAACCCTACCGTTAACCCAGTATTTTGCATTCATGTTTGTCCTTCCAAAATGGACGACCTCACACTTTTCAGGGTTAAACTCCATCTGCCACTTTTCAGCCCAGCACTGCAACCTATCCAAGTCCCTTTGCAGACGACAATAGCCCTCCTCGGTATCCACAACTCCACCAACCTTTGTATCATCTGCAAATTTACTGACCCACCCTTCGACTTCCTCATCCAAGTCGTTAATAAAAATCACAAACAGGAGAGGACCCAGAACTGATCCCTGCGGCACGCCACTGGTAACTGGGCTCCAGGCTGAGTATTTACCATCTAAGACCACTCTCTGCCTTCTATCAGTTAGCCAATTCTTAATCCAACTGGCCACATTCCCCACTATCCCATGCCTCCTGACTTTCTCCATAAGTCTACCATGGGGGACCTTATCAAATGCCTTACTAAAATCCATGTACACCACATCCACTGGTTTACCCTCATCCACTTGCTTGGTCACCTGCTCAAAGAATTCAATCAGGCTTGTGAGGCAAGACCTACCCCTCACAAAACCGTGCTGACTGTCCCGAATCAAGCAGTGTCTTTCCAGATGCTCAGAAATCCTATCCCTCAGCACCTTTTCCATCAACTTGCCTACCACCGAAGTAAGACTAACTGGCCTGTAATTCCCAGGGTTGTTCCTATTCCCTTTCTTGAACAGGGGCACAACATTTGCCACCCTCCAATCACCTGGTACCACCCCCGTCAGCAGAGAAGATGAAAAGATCATTGCCAGCGGCTCTGCAATTACATCCCTTGCTTCCCATAACATCCTTGGATATACCCCGTCAGGCCCGGGAGACTTGTCTATCTTCAAGTTATTCAAAAACCCCAACACATCTTCCCTCCTAACGAGCACTTCCTCGAGCTTACCAGTCTGTTTCACACCGTCCTCTTCAGTAATACACCCCTTCTCATTCGTAAATACCGAAGAGAAGTACTCATTCAAAACCTCACTTATCTCTTCCGGCTCAACACACAGTCTCCCGCTATTGTCCTTGACCGGACCTACGGTCCCCCTAGTCATCCTCATAGATTGGAAAATCTGGGGTTGTTTTCCTTAGAGAAGAGAAAGTTGAAAGGAGATTTGATAGAAGTGTTCAAAAGCAAGAGGGTTCTGGACCGAGCAAATGCAGAGAAACTGTTCCCATTGGCGGAAGAGTCATGAACCAAAGGACACAGGTTTAAAATGATTGGCAAAATAATCAAGGACAATATGAGGAACAACTTTTTTATGCGACAAGTGATTCGGATTTGGAATGCACTGCCTGAAAGGCTGGTGGAGGCAAATTCAATTGTGGCTTTCAATAGGGAAATTGGATAAGCACCTGAAGAGAAAAAATACCAGAAGTGGCAGAAAGAGGCCCTTAAGAGGCATTAATTGGCCAGTTAAGGGCCTCAACTGGCCGAAGGGCAGGCTGCCATCTCACCCACTGCTGATAAAATAGCAGTAGGGGCAGGTAAGCGATGGGCACAGCACCCCCCCTCCCGCCCCACCTTCAAGCCTGCTCCTGGGAGGGGCGTTAAATTCTGGCCATTAACTCTGTTGCTGTCTCTACAGATGCTACCTGACCTGCTGTGTATTTCTGACATTTTCTGTTTTTATTTCAAATTTTTAGCGTCTGCAATACTTTGCTTTTGTAATTACCTGCCTGTAAGCAGTAAAAGTGCTGGAGCATTGATATTTATCTGTTCCTGCTCTCTCTGTCCAGAAAGCTGCAAGTGTCTATAAGCTTGATTACGGCTTTAAGAAGCGATTACTGCGAATAGCTTGGAATTTTACATTGCACAGGACAGAGTCCATTACGGAAAATACCAGTTACCTTGGGCTGCATTTTAATAGCTTGCTTCCGAGATCGGCGGTGAGCTTCTAAGATGGCAGCCCACACATGTGGACCACCCATTGCGGAGCCGCGCAATATTGATCACGGTGGCTCATTTAAATGGCCGGGGTGGATTGTCCACCCCTGATGACGTGGAGGGAGCAGACGCTCCATCCCCAGCAATGGCATCCGGCGCCACTGTGCAGATGCCAGCGCCATTTTTAAAGGGCTTCGAGCCCGAAATGACAAGTTAACATTTTAAAGGATGAGTTGATGTAAAATTATGAAAACGAATTTTAAAAATCTTTCCAGCCCTTCTCCCACCTCCACCCCCCCCCCCCCCCCATAGCCTTACGTGTCATTACTGCCTTCTCCCCCCTCAAAAATACTCACCTTCAGTACCTGATCTTTTCCCCCCAAAGTTCAGAAACTTTCACCTTTATCCCTTCCCATCACCCCCTTGACCAATCGGAAATGGCAGCAAACTATTTGGGTATTGATGACAAGATGTGGCCCTGTGTCCCACAGAACACCAAAGCAGGGATACCCTCGCCACCCAGCTTTCTGGCGAGTCGGTGTGACCCCCACTGCAATAACTAAATCCAGCCGAGTATCTCTGACCAATTAACAGCTGAGCTGATGAATTTCTTCATTGGATATGTTGCCTATCAGCTTCAAATGGTGCGTTGTTCTTTGCATTAGAAATGTTTGTGTACACTGCCCAAACTGTAACACATGTAACATACAAAGGGCTACACTAAATACAGACTGGATAAGTACCATTTACATAGAGGCTGTAGCTGTCCAATGTATATGTCCCCAAGTTAGAAATGTCATTGGTCTTGTTTTCAATAACATGATACACAAGTACTCTGTCAACCTCCTGAACTGTAGAATAATTTTTGAAGGAACATATTGCTGTCACTGTGCTGCTGTCACCATTTACCACACTGCAGAAAAAGAAAAAAAGTTTAATATTAGCAGCAAATATTTTGACACAACATAGTTTGTTCAGTCACTAAAAGGCAAAAAAATGCACTGTGGGATGAAGCAATGTTTCTTTGCATGAAATATTATTTGAGTATTCTGGCTATCTGTAAATTTTGCATTAAGTGGAAATTTTTGATTACAAGACTCCAGTAGAAGGAAGTTTCAATATTTAATAGGAATGGGAATATTTCTTACCTGAATGAATGAACTGTGCAACTTGAGAATGTTGTATTTATGCTGCTGTTCTTAAACAGGTCATTGAGCTATGGGGAAATAATAAACATTGCTTTAGATAATGAAACAAAGGAAATTCTGATCTAATACTTCCCCTTAAAGCATACTTGTACTATTATCTCACCCCATTTGCTATCATGTTTGTCTGGTTAGAGGAGTTTGATTGAATTTCCTGGAACGCTGGACTGCTTATAATGAATGTCACGTTATAATCAATAAGTTCTGGTTCCTCGATTGGAGTCTGTGTTGCAGTTGCAATTGGCATTGCAGCTGTGGAAAGAGAGCAACACAGTTTATTGCAGAGAAAGTACAGAAATGAGAATGTATTGTAAGAACTGTTCTCCACTTCTGAAATGTTAGCCACCTTAACCAACAGCCTGGGAAAGTCTGAATGCAAATTGATTCCAGTAAGTAATTTTTGTTTAATCCAGATCTGCTCCATGATCTGACCAGAAGCATACGTCAATCGCTCTTGAAATGTTAATTTGATCTGAAGCTGCCCAACCACTGTTTGGTTTGTTAACAAATGCAGGCTCTTCACTTTAATCATTATTATTACTATTAATTATTAAGTATTATTAATTATTAATCAATATTAAGCCCAAGATTACTGGTGTAACTACGAATGAAATATTCAAGAAATCATAACATAACTTTTACCAAAAGCTCATCTAAGCAGAATAAGTTTGCTTGAATAGACAAACTTTCCTAAGAAATTGAAAAGAAAGCATACTCACTAGATACATGAGGTGACTCATGGTAATCTGGAAATCAAAAAAGATTCAGCTGTCACAGAAAGTTGTCACAATTCAACTCTATGCTCAAATTATACAATAATTGATGTCACCCATTAATTGCAAATAAGCTGACCAATGTCAAATCTCCGAGGGCAGCATTTTGATTGATTGGGGAACTGTAACAATGTCAATAATGTTCATTTCAAAATGTTTATACTTATTGAAGGAACTGTGCATTTGGTCAGTTTTGTGACCACTTTTAAATGCTTACTGAATGGCCAGTCAAACAGGGGAGAAGGTTGGAATGAAAGTCAACTGCAGTGACCAAACCAGACTAATTAGCCTGTGATTTGAACAGTAAAAGAGCTGGAGCATTGATATGTAACTGTTCCAACTCTCTCTGTCCAGAAAAGTGAAATTGGCCATAAAGTTAATTATGGTTTTAAGAAGGTATTGCTGCATATAGTTTGGAATTTTAGACTGTACGTGCAGGACTGAGTCCATTATGGAAAACACTGTCAGATGCTGATGTCTATGGATAGCTCCATGCTTGAACAAGAGCTAACAGCAAAGTCAGCTATCAGGTACTAGTCATCCTTTTTGTTGCTTGCTCCATGTGTAGAGGGAAACAAAGTCAGCCTCTCTTTTGAAAGATCGAAGTTGATCAAAATTCAAAACTCGGCTAAACAATTCTAAATTATTCTAATTTGCAATGGATTGTCATTTTATTGCATAATCACCATGATTCAGACATGGTTGGTTACACATTCTGTAAGGATGTCCTCTGCTCTCAGTGAGGTAAAGTAGTAATATATCATGCCCAAGGTGTCCTTTATCTGTAAAAAAAATTGCGCTGTCCATTCCAGCACTCAGTATCTCTGATAAACTAACAGCCGAGCTGCTGAATTGCTTAGCTGGATATGTTGTCCACCAGCTGCACCTGGTGCTTTGTATTCTGCGATAGATACGTTTCTGTGCACTGCCCAAATGGTAGCACATGTACCACACAAAGAGCTACACTAAATTATGACTGGATAAGTACCATTTACATAGAGGCTGTAGTTTTCCAATATATATGGCCCCAAGTTAGATATATCTTTGGTCTTGTTTTCAAACACACGATACACAAGCACTCTGTCGACCTCCTGAGCAGTAGAATCATTTTTGAAGGAACATAGAGCTGTCACTGTGCTGCTGTCACCATTTATCACACTGCAGAAAAACAAATGAAGTTTAATATTAGCAACAAATATTTTGCCACAACAAAGTTTATTAGGTCACTAAGTAAAGAATGACTATGTCATTGATGCCCAAATCTAAGAGACATAATTTGTCAGCAAAGAAATGCACTGTGCGATGAAGATATTTCTGTCCAACATTTCTTTGTAGGAATGGTTGGGTTGGATTTAATGGACCCACCCGGATGTGGGATCGGAGTCGGGGGTGGCACTGAGAATTGCGCCGGGTGTCAGGTCGTGGTGGGGTTGAGGGCCCGTCACCTCCCTGTCACGCAGTGATCATCCCGGGGTGGTGGCTTTCCTGCCCTGAGGCAAATTGAGGCCCGTAGGTGGCCTATTAATGGTCAATTAAGGGCCTCTTCCCACCGCTGTTGGAATATTACCAGCAGTGGGGTGGGGTGCTCGACTGCACAGTGAGGATGTCTTGTAAAACGAGGCACCCTCTCTGCAGGCTTAGGGTGGGTCACTCCTTCATGGGCAATTTCTCCCCACCTTTTCGGCCTGACGCCAGGAGCCCCGCTACCAGCACAAAATCCAGCCCGTTGCTTGAGCATTTTGGATATCAATGAATCTTACATTTAGTGCAATATTCGACAGTAAAACTCAAGTAGAAGCAAGTTTGGAATAGTTAGTGTCTCTGGTAATATCGCTTACCTGAATGTATGTACTGTGCAACTTGAGAATGTAACATTTATGCTGCTGTTCTTAAAGAGGCCATTGAGCTATAGGGCAATAACAAACATTGCTTTAGATAGAGAAACAAAGGAAATTCTGATCTAATATTTCCCCACAGATATACTGCTGCAATAATCTCACCTCATTTGCAATCATGCTTGTCTGGTTAGAGGAGTTTGATTCAATTTCTTGGAATTCTGGACTGCTTAGAATAAATGTCACATTGTAAGCCATAATCTTTGGTTCCTCGATTGGAGTCTGTGTTGCAGTTGCAATTGGCATTGCAGCTGTGGAAAGAGAGCAACACAGTTTATTGCAGAGAAAGTACAGAAATGAGAATGTATTCTAGGAACTATTCCCCACTCCTTAAATGTCAGCCTCCTTAACCAGCAGCATGGGAAAATTTGAATGCAAATTGATTCCCCTAATGAATTTATGTTCAATCCAGTTGTGCTGCATGATCTGATCAGAAACATATGTCAATCGCTCTTAAAACGTTAAGTTGATCTGAAGCTGTCCAACTGGTTTTTGGTTTGTTTACAAATGCAGCCCATTCACTTCAAGCAACTGAAGATTGTTATCTTTCGTATTTATGAATCAGTATTTTATCCAAGTTTACATAGCAAAACTACTAATGAAAACTTCAATAAGTCATAACATTTATCAAAAACTCGTACAAACTGAAACGTTTGCTTGAATAGACAAACTTTCCAAACAAATTGAAATAAAACAATACTTACTGGTTACATGAGGTGATTCATAGTAATCTGGAAACCAAAAAGATTGTGCTGTCACAGAAAGTTATCACAATTCATCTCTCTGCTCAAATATGCAATATTGATGTCACCCAATAATTGCAAAAACTGACCAATGTCAGATCTCCTAGGGCAACATTGTGATTACTGGGCGAGCTGTTACAATGTCAATATCCATTTCGAAATTTTTCTAATTATGGCAATTTGTATTTGGTCAGAATTGTGACCACATTTAAATGCTTACTGAATGACTGGGAGGAACCAGTCAAACGCAGGAGAATGTTACAATGAAAGTCAGCTGCTATGAGCAAACCAGACTAATTAACCTGCCATTTGAGCAGTCGGAGGAACTGATATGTAAATATTCCCAAGCTCTCTATCCAGAAATGTGAAATTGTATATGAAGTTGATAGCTTTAAGAAGATATCGCTGCGAATAGTTTGGAATTTTAGATTGCACATCCAGGAATGCGTCTTTTATGGAAAACACTTCTGTTATATTGTCAGGTGCTAATGTCAATGAATAGCTCCATTCATGAGAAAAGCTGACAGAAAAGTCAATACAGGATTCTCTTACTATTCTTCATTTTTGTTGCTTGCTACACAGGTGGAGACAAACAAAGTGAATGGTTAGTCACTTTTGTGAAAGTCGATTAAAATTTGAACTTTGCCTAAAGAGCTCTGAACTTTTCTATTTTGCAACAGATTGTGTAATCCCATGAGAAATCGATTTGTTTTGCTGTAGGTTTGCTTCAGAATGGACCCAATACATAAATTGTTGTCCTGTTACACACTCTGTAAGAATGTCTTTTAATGCTCATAGAGGTATAGTGCTAATCCATATCATTCCCGGCCTGTACTTTATTACCAAAACAATTACACTCTCCTTTGTCAGGCAGAGCATCTCTGCCCAATTAACAGCAAGCAGGTACAAGTGGTGCTTTCTACTCTGCATTCAGAAATGTTCTGTACACTGCCCAAACTGTCACATGTGTAGCATACAAAGTGCTCCACTAAATATTTGACGCAATAAGTACCATTTACATAGAGGCTGTAGTTTTCCAATGCATATGGCCCCAAATTAGAAATGTCTTGGGTGTGGTTTTCAAACACATGATACACAAGCACTCTGTCGACCTCCTGAGCAGTAGAATTATTTTGGAAGGAACACAGAGCTGTCACTGTGCTGCTGTCACCATTTACCACACTGCAGAAAAACAAATGAAGTTTAATATTAGCAACAAATATTTTGCCATTAGGTTTATTAGGTCACTGAGACAGGAGTGATTACGTCAATGATTGCCAAATCTAAGAAATGTATCAAGTGTCAGGAAAGAAACCCTCTGAGATGAAGATTTCTCTGTGCACCATTTCTTTGTAGGAAATATTGCTGGAGCATTCGGGATAATTGTGAATAAGTGCAAAAGTCTGGCAATAAGACTCACATAGAAGGAAGTTTTGAATATATATTGTGAATGATAGTATTAGTTACCTGAGTGTATGGACTGTGCAACTTGAGAATATCGCTTTTATGCTGCTATTCTTATACAGGTCATTTAGCTATGGGGAAATAACACACATACTTTAGATATAGAAGCAAAGAATATTGTAAATACTAGAATAGCACCAATATTCTTGTACAACTCTCTCACCACATTTGCAATTTTGATTGTCTGGAAAAAGGAGTTGGACTGAATCTCTTGGAATCCTGGACTATTTATAATGAATGTGACATTATAGACAGTAAGTTTTGGTTCCTCGTTTGGAGTTTCTGTTACAGTGATAACTGGCATTGCAGCTGTGGGAAGAGACAATAAAAAGTTTAGTACAGAAAAGTACAAAAATGTGTATGTATTGTAAGAACTGATTCCCACTCCTGAATTGTTAGACAGCTTAACCAGCAGCATAGGGAAATCCAAAATAGAATTGATCTCAAGATTTGATTGTTGGCTCATTGACAAATGCAGGGTGTTCCCTTCATGCATGTTATGGTATTGTCTCATGTATTTATTATTAGCAACATAAAACTAAAAATAAGCAGACATATAAAGGAAATAGTCAATAAAACATAACATAACTTTTCCTGAAAAGTCATTTAACCAGAAGAAGCTTGCTTGAGTAGACATACTTTCCCTAACAAACTGAAAACAATCTATACTCACTGGTTACAGGAGGTGATTCATGGTAATCTGGAAATATAAAAAGATTGTGATGTCACACAAAGTTATCACCACACATTGCTCTGATCATATATACAGTAATTGTTGTCACTCATTCAATGCTAATAATCTGACAAATGCCAAGTTGCCTAGAACAGCATTGTGATTGATGGGGGAACAGTTAAGATGTCATTAACATCCATTTGAAGCTTTTTATAATTATGTATGGTAATTTGTATTTGGTCAGTTTTGTGACCATTTTAGAAGCTGACTGACAGGCTGGGAGAAGCCAGTCAGATACAGGACAATGTTGGAATGACAGTCAACCGCAATGAGCAAACACGACTAATTAGCCTGCCATTTGAGCAGTGAAATGGCCGGAGTGTTATATGTAACTATTCCAAGTCTGTCTGTCCAGAAAAGTAAAATTGTCTATAAAGTTGATTATGGATTGAAGAAGATATCGCTTTGAATAGTTTGGAATTTAGACAGCGTGTGCAGGTTTGAGTGTCTTCTGGAAAACCCTTCCATTATATTGTCAGATGCTGACGTCAATGGAGAACTCCATGTGTGAAAAAAGCTGACAGAAAAGTTAATACAGGGTCCCTTTACTCTTCTTCAGTTTTTTTGCTTCCATCATGGGTAGAGACAAACAGAACGGTAAGACAGATTTGTAAAAGAAGTGGTTCAAAATTCAGCTAAATAATTCAGAATTTTTCTATTTTCAACAGATTGTATAATCTCATGAAAAATCAATTTATTTTGCCATGTTAGTTCCATAAATAACCCAAATCAGAGATTATTCCTTTATTTACACATTCCGTCGGAATGTCATTTGCAGCTCAGCAAGGTATAGTGCTAATATATACCTTCCCCACCATGAACATTATCACCAAAAAAAAGCACTGTCCTTTCTAGGACTCAGTATCCCTGCCCAATTAACAGTGAGGCTGATGAATTGCTTCAATGGACCTGTTATCTAGTAGGTGCAAGTGGTGCTTTGTACTCTGCTTTGGATATGTGTGTCAACACTGCCCAAACGGTAACACATGTAACATGCAAAGAGCTACACGAAATAATGACTGGATAAGTACCATTTACATAGAGGCTGTAGTTGTCCAATGTATATGGCCCCAAGCTAGAAATGTCTTTGGTCTTGTTTCCAAACACGTGATAGACAAGCACTCTGTCCACCTCCTCAACGATAGAATCATTCTTGAATGAACAGGTTGCTGTCACTGTGCTGCTGACACCATTTACCACACTGCAGAGAAACAAATGAAATTTAATATTAGCAACAAATATTTTTCCACAGCAAAGTTTCTTTGATCACAAAGACAAGAACGATTACGTCAATGATGTCCGAATCCAAGAAACATATCAAGTGTCAGGAAAGAAATGCACTGTGGGTGAAGGTCTCTTAGAGCAACATCTCTTTGTAAGAAATATTGTTTGAGCATTCTGGACAGTTGTTAAGTTTGCATTAAGTGCAATACTCTGACAGTAAAACTCAAGTAGAAGCAAGTTTTGAATATCTAGCATGAATGGTAATATTTCTTACCTGAATGTACGTACTGTGCAACTTGAGAATGTCACATTTATGCTGCTGTTCTTAAACAGATCATTGAGCTATAGGGCAATAACAAACATTGCTTTAGCTAGAGAAACAAAGGAAATTCTGATCTAATATTTTCACACATGACATACTTGTACAACTCTCTCACCTCATTTGCAATCATGCTTGTCTGGTTAGAAGAGTTTGATTCAATTTCTTGGAATGCTGGACTGCTTATGATGAATGTCACATTATAATCAGTATGTTTTGGTCCCTCAGTTGGAGTCTGTGTTTCAGTTACAACTGGAATTGCAGCTGTGGAAAGAGAGAAAACTGTTTATTGCACAGAAAGTGCAAAAATGAGATCACATTGTAAGAACTATTCTCCATTCCTGAAATGTTAGCTTAACCAGCAGCATGCGAAATCTGAAAGCAAATAGTTTCCAATATTTCATCTCTGTTCAATGTCCCCCTGCTCCGTGATCTAATGAGAAACGTGGCCTATCATTCTTGAATCATTTAATTGATCTGAAGTTCTCTAATAATTTTTGATTTGTTGACAAATGCAGGCTCTTCATAGAGTCATTTACTGCACAGAAGGTGACTATTCAGCATGTCATGTCCTTGCCGGTCACTTCTAGTAACTAAAGCTCTTTTTTAATCTCCTGTAATAGTCATATTTAGCTCAAACTAGCCTGGTGCAACTATTAATGAAATATTCAATAAATCAGATGTTAACCTTTATCAAAAACTCATGTAACCAGAATATGCCAGCTTGAATAGGACAATATTTTGTAATCATTGAACAGAAATCATACTCACTGGTTGCAAGAGGTGATTCATGGTAATCTGGAAATATGAGAAGATTCTACTGTTACAGAAAGTCATCGCCACTCTTTGATCATATATACAGTAATTGTTCTCACTCATTCAATGCAAATAATCTGACAAATGACAAGTGTCCTTGGACAGTATTGTAATTGATGGGGTACTATCAAGAGGTCAGTAACATCCATTTGAAGTTTTTATAATTATGTATGGTAATTTGTATATGGTCAGTTTTGTGACCAAATTTAAAAGCTTACTGAAAGGCTGGGAGATGTCAGTCAGATACAGGAGAATGTTGGAATGACAGTCAACTGCAATCAGCAAACCCAACTAATTAGCCTGCCAGTTGTGTAGGAAAAGGGCTGGAGCATTGATCACAGAATCGCTACAGCACAGAAGTAGGCCATTCAGCCCGTCATGCCTGTACTGGCTCTCTGAAAGAGCACTTTACCTCGTGCCACTCCCTGGCCTTCTCTCTGTAGCGCTGCACATTCTTTCTTTTCAGATAACAATACAATTCCCTCTTAAATGCCTCGATTGAGCCTGCTGCCACCACACTCTCAGGCAGTGCATTCCAGATCCTAACCACTCACCACGTGAAAAAGTTTTTCTTCATGTCGCTATTGCTTCTTTTGCCAAATACCTTAAATCTGTGCCCTCTTGTTCTTGATCCTTCCACCAATGGGAACAGTTTTTCCCCATGTACCCTGTCCAGTCCCCTCATGATTTTGAACACTTCTATTAAATCTCCTCTCAACTGTTTCTTCTCCAAGGAAAGCAGTCCCAACTTCTTCAATCTATCCATGCAACTGAAGTTCCTCATCCCTGGAACCATTCTCATGAACCTTTCCTGCACTCTCTCCTATGCCTCCACATCTTTCCTAAAGTGTGGTGCCCAGAACTGGACACAATAGTCACCAGTGACAATAGGCACCAGTGTTCTATACAAGTTTAACATAACTTCCTTGCATTTGTACTCTAAATCCCTGTTAAGGAAGCCTAGAATGCTGCATGTTCTATTAACCGCTCTCTCAACCTGTCCTGTCACCTTCAATGAATTATGCACATAAACAACCAGGTCCGTCTGCTCCTGCATTCCATTTAGAATTGTGCCTTTTATTTTATATTGTCTCTCTGCATTCTTTTCACACTTTTCTGCATTAAATTTCATCTGCCACTTGTCCGCCAATTCCACCAACTTGTCTATGTCCTTTTGAAGTTCTACACTATCCTCCTCACAGTTCACAATGTGTCCAAGTTTCGTATCAACCGCAAATTTTGAAATTGTGCCCGGTATACCAAGGTCGAGGTCATTAATATATATGAGAAAGAGCACGGGTCCGAACACACACCCTTGGGGAACTCCACTACAAAACTTCTTCCAGTCTGAAAAACATGCTTTAACCACTACTCTCAGTTTCCTGTCTCTTAACCAATTTCGTATCGAAGTTGATAATGGATTTAAGAAGATATCGCTGCGAATAGTTTGGAATTTTAGACAGCACATGCAGAAGGGAATCTTTTATGGAGAACATTTCTGTTATATTGTCAGATGCTGACGTCAATGGATAGCTCCATGTGTGAAAAAAGCTGACAGAAAGGTTAATACAGGATCTTCTTATGATTCTTCCTTTTCCTTACTTCCTTCATGCGTAGAGACAACAGAGTGAATGGTGAGTCACTCTTATGAACGGAGTGGTCAAAATTCGAAATTCAGCTAAATAGTTCTGAATTTTTCTGTTTTGCAGCAGATTGTATAATTTCATGAAAAACCAATTTGTTTTGCTGTCAGTTTGCTTCATAATTAATCAGAATAAGAGATTATGCCCCTTGTTACACATTCTGGAGGGATGTCATTTGCAGCTGAGATAGGTATAGTTAGGATATAGATCTTTCCCAGCATCTACATTATCAGAAGAGACTGCGCTGTTCTTTCCAGGACTCAGTATCCCTGCTCAATTAACAGCTAAGCTGATGCATTGCCTTCATGGACCTGTTACCTAGCAGGTGCAATTGATGCATTCTACTCTGCATTGGCAATGTTTGTGTGCACTGTCCAAACAGTAACACATGTAACATACAAAGAGCTACAATAAATACTGAATGAATAAGTACCATTTACATAGAGGCTGTAGTTTTCCAATGTATATGGCCCCAAGTTAGAAATGTCTTGGGTGTGGTTTTCAAACACATGATACACAAGCACTCTGTCGACCTCCTGAGCAGCAGAATCATTTTGGAAGGAACATAGAGCTGTCACTGTGCTGCTGTCACCATTTACCACACTGCAGAAAAACAAATGCAGTTTAATATCAGCACCAAATATTTTGCCATTAGGTTTATTAGGTCACTGAGACAGGAGTGATTACGTCAATGATTGCCAAATCTAAGAAATATATCAAGTGTCAGGAAAGAAACCCTCTGAGATGAAGATTTCTCTGTGCACCATTTCTTTGTAGGAAATATTGTTGGAGCATTCTGGATAATTGTGAATAAGTGCAAAAGTCTGGCAATAAGACTCACATAGAAGGAAGTTTTGAATATATATTATGAATGATAATATTAGTTACCTGAGTGTATGGACTGTGCAACTTGAGAATATCGTTTTTATGCTGCTATTCTTATACAGGTCATTTAGCTATGGGGAAATAACACACATACTTTAGATATAGAAGCAAAGAATATTGTAAATACTAGAATAGCACCAATATTCTTGTACAACTCTCTCACCACATTTGCAATTTTGATTGTCTGGAAAAAGGAGTTGGACTGAATCTCTTGGAATCCTGGACTATTTATAATGAATGTGACATTATAGACAGTAAGTTTTGGTTCCTCGTTTGGAGTTTCTGTTACAGTGATAACTGGCATTGCAGCTGTGGGAAGAGAAAATAAAAAGTTTAGTACAGAAAAGTACAAAAATGTGTATGTATTGTAAGAATTGTTAGACAGCTTAACCAGCAGCATAGGGAAATCCAAAATAGAATTGATCTCAAGATTTGATTGTTGGCTCATTGACAAATGCAGGGTGTTCCCTTCATGCATGTTATGGTATTGTCTCATGTATTTATTATTAGCAACATAAAACTAAAAATAAGCAGACATATAAAGGAAATAGTCAATAAAACATAACATAACTTTTCCTGAAAAGTCATTTAACCAGAAGAAGCTTGCTTGAGTAGACATACTTTCCCTAACAAACTGAAAACAATCTATACTCACTGGTTACAGGAGGTGATTCATGGTAATCTGGAAATATAAAAAGATTGTGATGTCACACAAAGTTATCACCACACATTGCTCTGATCATATATACAGTAATTGTTGTCACTCATTCAATGCTAATAATCTGACAAATGCCAAGTTGCCTAGAACAGCATTGTGATTGATGGGGGAACAGTTAAGATGTCATTAACGTCCATTTGAAGCTTTTTATAATTATGTATGGTAATTTGTATTTGGTCAGTTTTGTGACCATTTTAGAAGCTGACTGACAGGCTGGGAGAAGCCAGTCAGATACAGGACAATGTTGGAATGACAGTCAACTGCAATGAGCAAACACGACTAATTAGCCTGCCATTTGAGCAGTGAAATGGCCGGAGTTATATGTAACTGTTCCTGACGTTTTTGTCCAGTAAGGTAAAATTGTCTCTGAAATTGATTAAGGCTTTAAGAGGATATCGCTTTGAATAGTTTGAACTTTTAGACAGCACATGCAAGACTGAGGCTTTTATGCAAAAATCTTCCGTTATATCGTCAGATGCTGACGTCAATGGATCGCTCCCTGTGTGAAAGGTTAACACAGGATCCCCTTCCAATACTTCAGTATTTTGCTATCTTCATACGTAGAGGCAAACAGAGTGAATGTGAGTCACTATTGTGCAAGAAGTAGATCAAAATTTGAAATTCAGCGACATAGTTCTGAATTTTTCTCTTTTGCAACACATGGTATAATCTGCTGAAAAATTGATTTGTTTTGCTGTCGTTTAGTTTCATAATTAATCTGAATGAGAGATTATTTCCCTAGTTACACATTCTGTCGGAATATCATTTGCAGCTCAGAGAGCTATAATGCTAATATATACCTTTCCCATTATGTACACAATTATAAAAAAAAATGCACTGTTCTTTCGAGGACTCAGTATCCTTGCCCGATTAACAGCAATGCTGATGAATTGCTTCATCGGACCTGTTATCTCGCAGGCGCAAGTGATGCTTTGTACCCTGCATTGGATATGTTTGTGTACACTGCCAAAAAGTAACACATGTAACATACAAAGAGCTACACTAAATGATGACTGGATAAGTACCATTTACATAGAGGCTGTCATTGTCCAATGTATATGGCCCCAAGCTAGATATGTCATTGGTCTTGTTTCCAAACACATGATAGACAAGTACTCTGTTGACCTCCTCAACGGTAGAATCATTCTTGAATGAACAGGTTGCTGTCACTGTGCTGCTGTCACCGTTTATCACACTGCAGAGAAACAAATGAAATTTCATATTAGCAGCAAATATTTTGAAATATATCAAAACAAAGTTTATGAGGTCACTCTGACAAGAGTGATGTGATCTTGATGCCCAAATCCAAGAAACCTTTCATGTGTCAGCAAAGAAAAGTTCTGTGGGATGAAGATCTCTCATCGCAACATCTCTTTGTAGGAAAGGTTGTTGGAAAATTCTGGACAGTTGTGAATTTTACATTAAGTGCAAACTCTGACAGTAAGACTCAAGTAGAAGCACGTTTTGAATATCTAGCATGAATGGTAATATTTCTTACCTGAATGTATGTACCGTGCAACTTGAGAATGTCGCATTTATGCTGCTGTTCTTGAACAGATCATTGAGCTATGGGGTAATAATAAACATTGTTTTAGCTAGAGATACAAAGGAAATTCTGATGTAATATTTGGCCACAAGTCATACTTGTACAACTCTCTCACCTCATTTTCGATCATGTTTGATTCAATTTCTTGGAATGCTGGACTGCTTATAATGAATGACACGTTATAATCAGGAAGTTTTGGTTCCTCAGTTGGAGTCAGTGTTGCAGTTACAACTGGTCTTGCAGCTGTGGAAAGAGAGAAAAACAGCTTTGTGCTCAGAAATTACAAAAATAAGAATATATACCAAGAACTATTTCTAACTCCTGAAATGTTAGACAATTTAACCAGCAGTATGGGCAATTCTGAAAGCAAATAGATTCCAATATTTGATCTCCGTTCAATGTCCCCCTGCTCGGTGATCTGACCAGAAGTGCACGTTTCTCAATCTTGAATCATTCAATTGATCTGAAGCTACCGAACCATTTTTTGATTTGTTGACAACTGCAGGCTCTTCACTTCTTGCAGCTAAAACTATTTTAAAGCTCTTGCATTTGTCAATATTAAGCTCAAAAAACCCTGGTGTACGCATTCATGAAATATTCAATAAATCATATTATTACCATTACCAAAAGTTTATCAAACCAGAACAGGCTTAGTTGATTAGCACAACATTTCCTAATAAATTGAACAGAAACCATACTTACTGGTTACAGGATGTGATTCGTGGTAATCTGGAAATATGAAAAGATTGTGTTGTCACAGAAAGTTATCGCCACTCTTGTCTCTGATCATATATACAGTAATTGTTGTCACTCATTCAATGCAAATAATCTGATAAATGTCAAGTTGCCTAGGACAGCATTGTGTTTGATGTGGGAACTGTCAAGGTGTCAGTAAGATCCTTTTCAAACTTTTTCTAATTATTTATGGTAATTTGTATTTCATCAGTTTTCTTACCAAATTCTAATGCTTACTGAAAGGCTGAGAAAGCCAGTGAAAAACATGAGAATGTTGGAATGACAGTCAACTGCAATGAGAAAACCTGAACAACTGGCCTATCATTTGGGCAGTAAAAGGGCTGGAGAATTACTGTGTTACTGTTCCTAATGTCTTTATCCATGAAGGTAAAATTGTCTCTAAAATTGATTACGGCTTTAAGAAGGTATCCCTTTAAATAGTTTGGACCATTAGACAGCATGTGCAGGAGTGAGTCTTTTATGGAAAACCCTTCTGTTATATAGTCAGATGCTGACGTCAATGGACAGCTGCATATGTTAAGACAGGATCTCCATACTATCCTTCAATTTTTTTGCTTCCTTCATACATAGAGGCAAACAGAGTGATTGATGAGTCACTTTTATGAAAGAAGTGGAAAAAATGTAAAATTCAGCTAAATAGTTCTGAACTTTTCTATTTTGCAGCACACAGTAGAATCTGCTGAAAAATAGATTTCTTTTGCTCTCATTGAGTTTCATAATTATCCCAAATCAGAGATTAATTCTACGAGTTACACATTTTGTCAGAATGTCATTTGCAGCTAATATATCTTGTGCAACATGTACATTTTTACCAAAAAAATGCACTGTCTTTCTAGGACTGAGTATCCCTTCCCCATTAACAGCGAAGCTGATGAATTGCTTCATCGGACCTGCTAACTGGCAGGTGTAAGAGGTGCTTTCTACTCTGCATTGGAAATATTTGACTGCACTGCCCAAAAAGTAACACATGTAACATACAAAGAGCGACACTAAATGATGACTGGATATGTACCATTTACATAGAGGCTGTAGTTGTCCAATGAATATGGCCCCAAGCTAGATATGTCATTGGTCTTGTTTCCAAACACATGATAGACAAGTACTCTGTTGACCTCCTCAATGGTAGAATCATTCTTGAATGAACAGGTTGCTGTCACTGTGCTGCTGTCACCGTTTATCACACTGCAGAGAAACAAATGAAATTTCATATTAGCAGCAAATATTTTGAAATATATCAAAACAAAGTTTATGAGGTCACTCTGACAAGAGTGATGTGATCTTGATGCCCAAATCCAAGAAACCTTTCATGTGTCAGCAAAGAAAAGTTCTGTGGGATGAAGATCTCTCATCACAACATCTCTTTGTAGGAAAGGTTGTTGGAAAATTCTGGACAGTTGTGAATTTTACATTCAGTGCAAACTCTGACAGTAAGACTCAAGGAGAAGCACTTTTTGAATATCTGGCATGAATGGTAATATTTCTTACCTGAATGTATGTACTGTGCAACTTGAGAATGTCGCATTTATGCTGCTGTTCTTGAACAGATCATTGAGCTATGGGGTAATAATAAACATTGTTTTAGCTACAGAAACAAAGGAAATTCTGATGTAATATTTGGCCACAAGTCATACTTGTACAACTCTCTCACCTCATTTTCGATCATGTTTGATTCAATTTCTTGGAATGCTGGACTGCTTATAATGAATGTCACGTTATAATCAGGAAGTTTTGGTTCCTCAGTTGGAGTCAGTGTTGCAGTTACAACTGGTCTTGCAGCTGTGGAAAGAGAGAAAAACAGCTTTGTGCTTAGAAAGTACAAAAATAAGAATATATACCAAGAACTATTTCTAACTCCTGAAATGTTAGACAATTTAACCAGCAGTATGGGCAATTCTGAAAGCAAATAGATTCCAATATTTGATCTCCGTTCAATGTCCCCCTGCTCGGTGATCTGACCAGAAGTGCACGTTTCTCAATCTTGAATCATTCAATTGAACTGAAGCTACCGAACCATTTTTTGATTTGTTGACAAATGCAGGCTCTTCACTTCTGGCAGCTAAAACTATTTTAAAGCTCTTGCATTTGTCAATATTAAGCTCAAAATACCCTGGTGAACGCATTCATGAAATATTCAATAAATCATATTATTACCATTAGCAAAAGTTTATCAAACCAGAACAGGCTAAGTTGATTAGCACAACATTTCCTAATAAATTGAACAGAAACCATACTTACTGGTTACAGGATGTGATTCGTGGTAATCTGGAAATATGAAAAGATTGTGTTGTCACAGAAAGTTATCGCCACTCTTGTCTCTGATCATATATACAGTAATTGTTGTCACTCATTCAATGCAAATAATCTGATAAATGTCAAGTTGCCTAGGACAGCATTGTGTTTGATGTGGGAACTGTCAAGGTCCATTTGAAACTTTTTCTAATTATTTATGGTAATTTGTATTTCATCAGTTTTCTTACCAAATTGTAATGCTTACTGAAAGACTGAGAATGCCAGTGAAACACAGGAGAATGTTGGAATGACAGTCAACTGCAATGAGAAAACCTGAACAACTGGCCTATCATTTGGGCAGTAAAAGGGCTGGAGAATTACTGTGTTACTGTTCCTAATGTCTTTATCCATGAAGGTAAAATTGTCTCTAAAATTGATTACGGCCATAAGAAGGTATCCCTTTAAATAGTTTGGACCATTAGACAGCATGTGCAGGAGTGAGTCTTTTATGGAAAACCCTTCTGTTATATAGTCAGATGCTGACGTCAATGGACAGCTGCATATGTTAAGACAGGATCTCCATACTATCCTTCAATTTTTTTGCTTCCTTCATACATAGAGGCAAACAGAGTGATTGATGAGTCACTTTTATGAAAGAAGTGGAAAAAATGTAAAATTCAGCTAAATAGTTCTGAACTTTTCTATTTTGCAGCACACGGTAGAATCTGCTGAAAAATAGATTTCTTTTGCTCTCATTGAGTTTCATAATTATCCCAAATCAGAGATTAATTCTACGAGTTACACATTCTGTCAGAATGTCATTTGCAGCTAATATATCTTGTGCAACATGTACATTTTTACCAAAAAAATGCACTGTCTTTCTTGGACTCAGTACCCCTTCCCCATTAACAGCGAAGCTGATGAATTGCATCATCAGACCTGCTAACTAGCAGGTGTAAGAGGTGCTTTCTACTCTGCATTGGAAATATGTGACTGCACTGCCGAAAAAACAACACATGTAACATACAAAGAGCTACATTAAATGATGACTGGATATGTACCATTTACATAGAGGCTGTAGTTGTCCAATGTATATGGCCCCAAGCTAGATATGTCATTGGTCTTGTTTCCAAACACATGATAGACAAGTACTCTGTTGACCTCCTCAACGGTAGAATCATTCTTGAATGAACAGGTTGCTGTCACTGTGCTGCTGTCACCGTTTATCACACTGCAGAGAAACAAATGAAATTTCATATTAGCAGCAAATATTTTGAAATATATCAAAACAAAGTTTATGAGGTCACTCTGACAAGAGTGATGTGATCTTGATGCCCAAATCCAAGAAACCTTTCATGTGTCAGCAAAGAAAAGTTCTGTGGGATGAAGATCTCTCATCGCAACATCTCTTTGTAGGAAAGGTTGTTGGAAAATTCTGGACAGTTGTGAATTTTACATTAAGTGCAAACTCTGACAGTAAGACTCAAGTAGAAGCACATTTTGAATATCTAGCATGAATGGTAATATTTCTTACCTGAATGTATGTACTGTGCAACTTGAGAATGTCGCATTTATGCTGCTGTTCTTGAACAGATCATTGAGCTATGGGGTAATAATAAACATTGTTTTAGCTAGAGATACAAAGGAAATTCTGATGTAATATTTGGCCACAAGCCATACTTGTACAACTCTCTCACCTCATTTTCGATCATGTTTGATTCAATTTCTTGGAATGCTGGACTGCTTATAATGAATGACACGTTATAATCAGGAAGTTTTGGTTCCTCAGTTGGAGTCAGTGTTGCAGTTACAACTGGTCTTGCAGCTGGGGAAAGAGAGAAAAACAGTTTTGTGCACAGAAAGTACAAAAATAAGAATATATACCAAGAACTATTTCTAACTCCTGAAATGTTAGACAATTTAACCAGCAGTATGGGCAATTCTGAAAGCAAATAGATTCCAAAATTTGATTTTTGTTCCATGTCCCTCTGCTCGGTGATCTGACCTGAAGTGCAAGTTTCACATTCTTGAACCAATCGATTGATCTGAAGCTCCCAAACCATTTTTTGATTTGTTGATAAATGCAGGCTCTTCACTTCTGGCAACTAAAGCTTTTTTGTCTCTCTTGTATTTGTCAATATTAAGCTCAAAATACCCTGCTGAACCCATTCATGAAATATTCAATAAATCATATTATAACCAAAACCAAAAGTTTATCAAACCAGAACAGGCTTAGTTGATTAGCACAACATTTCCTAATAAATTGAACAGAAACCATACTTACTGGTTACAGGATGTGATTCGTGGTAATCTGGAAATATGAAAAGATTGTGTTGTCACAGAAAGTTATCGCCACTCTTGTCTCTGATCATATATACAGTAATTGTTGTCACTCATTCAATGCAAATAATCTGATAAATGTCAAGTTGCCTAGGACAGCATTGTGTTTGATGTGGGAACTGTCAAGGTGTCAGTAAGATCCATTTGAAACTTTTTCTAATTATTTATGGTAATTTGTATTTCATCAGTTTTCTGACCAAATTTTAATGCTTACTGAAAGGCTGAGAAAGCCAGTGAAAATCATGAGAATGTTGGAATGATAGTCAACTGCAATGAGAAAACCTGAACAACTGGCCTATCATTTGGGCAGTAAAAGGGCTGGAGAATTACTGTGTTACTGTTCCTAATGTCTTTATCCATGAAGGTAAAATTGTCTCTAAAATTGATTACGGCTTTAAGAAGGTATCCCTTTAAATAGTTTGGACCATTTGACAGCATGTGCAGGAGTGAGTCTTTTATGGAAAACCCTTCTGTTATATAGTCAGATGCTGACGTCAATGGACAGCTGCATATGTTAAGACAGGATCTCCATACTATCCTTCAATTTTTTTGCTTCCTTCATACAAAGAGGCAAACAGAGTGATTGATGAGTCACCTTTATGAAAGAAGTGGAAAAAATGTAAAATTCAGCTAAATAGTTCTGAACTTTTCTATTTTGCAGCACACGGTAGAATCTGCTGAAAAATAGATTTCTTTTTCTCTCATTGAGTTTCATAATTATCCCAAATCAGAGATTAATTCTACGAGTTACACATTTTGTCAGAATGTCATTTGCAGCTAATATATCTTGTGCAACATGTACATTTTTACCAAAAAAATGCACTGTCTTTCTAGGACTGAGTATCCCTTCCCCATTAACAGCGAAGCTGATGAATTGCTTCATCGGACCTGCTAACTGGCAGGTGTAAGAGGTGCTTTCTACTCTGCATTGGAAATATTTGACTGCACTGCCCAAAAAGTAACACATGTAACATACAAAGAGCGACACTAAATGATGACTGGATATGTACCATTTACATAGAGGCTGTAGTTGTCCAATGAATATGGCCCCAAGCTAGATATGTCATTGGTCTTGTTTCCAAACACATGATAGACAAGTACTCTGTTGACCTCCTCAACGGTAGAATCATTCTTGAATGAACAGGTTGCTGTCACTGTGCTGCTGTCACCGTTTATCACACTGCAGAGAAACAAATGAAATTTCATATTAGCAGCAAATATTTTGAAATATATCAAAACAAAGTTTATGAGGTCACTCTGACAAGAGTGATGTGATCTTGATGCCCAAATCCAAGAAACCTTTCATGTGTCAGCAAAGAAAAGTTCTGTGGGATGAAGATCTCTCATCACAACATCTCTTTGTAGGAAAGGTTGTTGGAAAATTCTGGACAGTTGTGAATTTTACATTCAGTGCAAACTCTGACAGTAAGACTCAAGGAGAAGCACTTTTTGAATATCTGGCATGAATGGTAATATTTCTTACCTGAATGTATGTACTGTGCAACTTGAGAATGTCGCATTTATGCTGCTGTTCTTGAACAGATCATTGAGCTATGGGGTAATAATAAACATTGTTTTAGCTAGAGAAACAAAGGAAATTCTGATCTAATATTTGGCCACAAGTCATACTTGTACAACTCTCTCACCTCATTTTCGATCATGTTTGATTCAATTTCTTGGAATGCTGGACTGCTTATAATGAATGTCACGTTATAATCAGGAAGTTTTGGTTCCTCAGTTGGAGTCAGTGTTGCAGTTACAACTGGTCTTGCAGCTGTGGAAAGAGAGAAAAACAGCTTTGTGCTTAGAAAGTACAAAAATAAGAATATATACCAAGAACTATTTCTAACTCCTGAAATGTTAGACAATTTAACCAGCAGTATGGCCAATTCTGAAAGCAAATAGATTCCAATATTTGATCTCCGTTCAATGTCCCCCTGCTCGGTGATCTGACCAGAAGTGCACGTTTCTCAATCTTGAATCATTCAATTGAACTGAAGCTACCGAACCATTTTTTGATTTGTTGACAAATGCAGGCTCTTCACTTCTGGCAGCTAAAACTATTTTAAAGCTCTTGCATTTGTCAATATTAAGCTCAAAATACCCTGGTGAACGCATTCATGAAATATTCAATAAATCATATTATTACCATTAGCAAAAGTTTATCAAACCAGAACAGGCTTAGTTGATTAGCACAACATTTCCTAATAAATTGAACAGAAACCATACTTACTGGTTACAGGATGTGATTCGTGGTAATCTGGAAATATGAAAAGATTGTGTTGTCACAGAAAGTTATCACCACTCTTGTCTCTGATCATATATACAGTAATTGTTGTCACTCATTCAATGCAAATAATCTGATAAATGTCAAGTTGCCTAGGACAGCATTGTGTTTGATGTGGGAACTGTCAAGGTCCATTTGAAACTTTTTCTAATTATTTATGGTAAATTGTATTTCATCAGTTTTCTTACCAAATTGTAATGCTTACTGAAAGACTGAGAATGCCAGTGAAACACAGGAGAATGTTGGAATGACAGTCAACTGCAATGAGAAAACCTGAACAACTGGCCTATCATTTGGGCAGTAAAAGGGCTGGAGAATTACTGTGTTACTGTTCCTAATGTCTTTATCCATGAAGGTAAAATTGTCTCTAAAATTGATTACGGCCATAAGAAGGTATCCCTTTAAATAGTTTGGACCATTAGACAGCATGTGCAGGAGTGAGTCTTTTATGGAAAACCCTTCTGTTATATAGTCAGATGCTGACGTCAATGGACAGCTGCATATGTTAAGACAGGATCTCCATACTATCCTTCAATTTTTTTGCTTCCTTCATACATAGAGGCAAACAGAGTGATTGATGAGTCACTTTTATGAAAGAAGTGGAAAAAATGTAAAATTCAGCTAAATAGTTCTGAACTTTTCTATTTTGCAGCACACGGTAGAATCTGCTGAAAAATAGATTTCTTTTGCTCTCATTGAGTTTCATAATTATCCCAAATCAGAGATTAATTCTACGAGTTACACATTCTGTCAGAATGTCATTTGCAGCTAATATATCTTGTGCAACATGTACATTTTTACCAAAAAAATGCACTGTCTTTCTTGGACTCAGTACCCCTTCCCCATTAACAGCGAAGCTGATGAATTGCATCATCAGACCTGCTAACTAGCAGGTGTAAGAGGTGCTTTCTACTCTGCATTGGAAATATGTGACTGCACTGCCGAAAAAACAACACATGTAACATACAAAGAGCTACATTAAATGATGACTGGATATGTACCATTTACATAGAGGCTGTAGTTGTCCAATGTATATGGCCCCAAGCTAGATATGTCATTGGTCTTGTTTCCAAACACATGATAGACAAGTACTCTGTTGACCTCCTCAGCGGTAGAATCTTTCATGAATGAACAGGTTGCTGTCACTGTGCTGCTGTCACCATTTATCACACTGCAGAGAAACAAATGAAATTTCATATTAGCAGCAAATATTTTGAAATATATCAAAACAAAGTTTATGAGGTCACTGACAAGAGTGATGTGATCTTGATGCCCAAATCCAAGAAACCTTTCATGTGTCAGCAAAGAAAAGTTCTGTGGGATGAAGATCTCTCATCGCAACATCTCTTTGTAGGAAAGGTTGTTGGAAAATTCTGGACAGTTGTGAATTTTACATTCAGTGCAAACTCTGACAGTAAGACTCAAGTAGAAGCACATTTTGAATATCTAGCATGAATGGTAATATTTCTTACCTGAATGTATGTACTGTGCAACTTGAGAATGTCGCATTTATGCTGCTGTTCTTGAACAGATCATTGAGCTATGGGGTAATAATAAACATTGTTTTAGCTAGAGATACAAAGGAAATTCTGATGTAATATTTGGCCACAAGTCATACTTGTACAACTCTCTCACCTCATTTTCGATCATGTTTGATTCAATTTTTTGGAATGCTGGACTGCTTATAATGAATGACACGTTATAATCAGGAAGTTTTGGTTCCTCAGTTGGAGTCAGTGTTGCAGTTACAACTGGTCTTGCAGCTGTGGAAAGAGAGAAAAACAGCTTTGTGCTCAGAAATTACAAAAATAAGAATATATACCAAGAACTATTTCTAACTCCTGAAATGTTAGACAATTTAACCAGCAGTATGGGCAATTCTGAAAGCAAATAGATTCCAATATTTGATCTCCGTTCAATGTCCCCCTGCTCGGTGATCTGACCAGAAGTGCACGTTTCTCAATCTTGAATCATTCAATTGATCTGAAGCTACCGAACCATTTTTTGATTTGTTGACAAATGCAGGCTCTTCACTTCTGGCAGCTAAAACTATTTTAAAGCTCTTGCATTTGTCAATATTAAGCTCAAAAAACCCTGGTGTACGCATTCATGAAATATTCAATAAATCATATTATTACCATTACCAAAAGTTTATCAAACCAGAACAGGCTTAGTTGATTAGCACAACATTTCCTAATAAATTGAACAGAAACCATACTTACTGGTTACAGGATGTGATTCGTGGTAATCTGGAAATATGAAAAGATTGTGTTGTCACAGAAAGTTATCGCCACTCTTGTCTCTGATCATATATACAGTAATTGTTGTCACTCATTCAATGCAAATAATCTGATAAATGTCAAGTTGCCTAGGACAGCATTGTGTTTGATGTGGGAACTGTCAAGGTGTCAGTAAGATCCTTTTCAAACTTTTTCTAATTATTTATGGTAATTTGTATTTCATCAGTTTTCTTACCAAATGTTAATGCTTACTGAAAGGCTGAGAAAGCCAGTGAAAAACATGAGAATGTTGGAATGACAGTCAACTGCAATGAGAAAACCTGAACAACTGGCCTATCATTTGGGCAGTAAAAGGGCTGGAGAATTACTGTGTTACTGTTCCTAATGTCTTTATCCATGAAGGTAAAATTGTCTCTAAAATTGATTACGGCTTTAAGAAGGTATCCCTTTAAATAGTTTGCACCATTAGACAGCATGTGCAGGAGTGAGTCTTTTATGGAAAACCCTTCTGTTATATAGTCAGATGCTGACGTCAATGGACAGCTGCATATGTTAAGACAGGATCTCCATACTATCCTTCAATTTTTTTGCTTCCTTCATACATCGAGGCAAACAGAGTGATTGATGAGTCACTTTTATGAAAGAAGTGGAAAAAATGTAAAATTCAGCTAAATAGTTCTGAACTTTTCTATTTTGCAGCACACGGTAGAATCTGCTGAAAAATAGATTTCTTTTGCTCTCATTGAGTTTCATAATTATCCCAAATCAGAGATTAATTCTACGAGTGACACATTCTGTCAGAATGTCATTTGCAGCTAATATATCTTGTGCAACATGTACATTTTTACCAAAAAAATGCACTGTCTTGGACTCAGTACCCCTTCCCCATTAACAGCGAAGCTGATGAATTGCTTCATCAGACCTGCTAACTAGCAGGTGTAAGAGGTGCTTTCTACTCTGCATTGGAAATATGTGACTGCACTGCCGAAAAAACAACACATGTAACATACAAAGAGCTACATTAAATGATGACTGGATATGTACCATTTACATAGAGGCTGTAGTTGTCCAATGTATATGGCCCCAAGCTAGATATGTCATTGGTCTTGTTTCCAAACACATGATAGACAAGTACTCTGTTGACCTCCTCAACGGTAGAATCATTCTTGAATGAACAGGTTGCTGTCACTGTGCTGCTGTCACCGTTTATCACACTGCAGAGAAACAAATGAAATTTCATATTAGCAGCAAATATTTTGAAATATATCAAAACAAAGTTTATGAGGTCACTCTGACAAGAGTGATGTGATCTTGATGCCCAAATCCAAGAAACCTTTCATGTGTCAGCAAAGAAAAGTTCTGTGGGATGAAGATCTCTCATCGCAACATCTCTTTGTAGGAAAGGTTGTTGGAAAATTCTGGACAGTTGTGAATTTTACATTAAGTGCAAACTCTGACAGTAAGACTCAAGTAGAAGCACATTTTGAATATCTAGCATGAATGGTAATATTTCTTACCTGAATGTATGTACTGTGCAACTTGAGAATGTCGCATTTATGCTGCTGTTCTTGAACAGATCATTGAGCTATGGGGTAATAATAAACATTGTTTTAGCTGGAGAAACAAAGGAAATTGTGATCTAATATTTGGCCACAAGTCATACTTGTACAACTCTCTCACCTCATTTTCGATCATGTTTGATTCAATTTCTTGGAATGCTGGACTGCTTATAATGAATGACACGTTATAATCAGGAAGTTTTGGTTCCTCAGTTGGAGTCAGTGTTGCAGTTACAACTGGTCTTGCAGCTGTGGAAAGAGAGAAAAACAGCTTTGTGCTCAGAAATTACAAAAATAAGAATATATACCAAGAACTATTTCTAACTCCTGAAATGTTAGACAATTTAACCAGCAGTATGGGCAATTCTGAAAGCAAATAGATTCCAATATTTGATCTCCGTTCAATGTCCCCCTGCTCGGTGATCTGACCAGAAGTGCACGTTTCTCAATCTTGAATCATTCAATTGATCTGAAGCTACCGAACCATTTTTTGATTTGTTGACAAATGCAGGCTCTTCACTTCTGGCAGCTAAAACTATTTTAAAGCTCTTGCATTTGTCAATATTAAGCTCAAAATACCCTGGTGAACGCATTCATGAAATATTCAATAAATCATATTATTACCATTACCAAAAGTTTATCAAACCAGAACAGGCTTAGTTGATTAGCACAACATTTCCTAATAAATTGAACAGAAACCATACTTACTGGTTACAGGATGTGATTCGTGGTAATCTGGAAATATGAAAAGATTGTGTTGTCACAGAAAGTTATCGCCACTCTTGTCTCTGATCATATATACAGTAATTGTTGTCACTCATTCAATGCAAATAATCTGATAAATGTCAAGTTGCCTAGGACAGCATTGTGTTTGATGTGGGAACTGTCAAGGTGTCAGTAAGATCCATTTGAAACTTTTTCTAATTATTTATGGTAATTTGTATTTCATCAGTTTTCTTACCAAATTTTAATGCTTACTGAAAGGCTGAGAAAGCCAGTGAAAAACATGAGAATGTTGGAATGACAGTCAACTGCAATGAGAAAACCTGAACAACTGGCCTATCATTTGGGCAGTAAAAGGGCTGGAGAATTACTGTGTTACTGTTCCTAATGTCTTTATCCATGAAGGTAAAATTGTCTCTAAAATTGATTACGGCTTTAAGAAGGTATCCCTTTAAATAGTTTGCACCATTAGACAGCATGTGCAGGAGTGAGTCTTTTATGGAAAACCCTTCTGTTATATAGTCAGATGCTGACGTCAATGGACAGCTGCATATGTTAAGACAGGATCTCCATACTATCCTTCAATTTTTTTGCTTCCTTCATACATAGAGGCAAACAGAGTGATTGATGAGTCACTTTTATGAAAGAAGTGGAAAAATGTAAAATTCAGCTAAATAGTTCTGAACTTTTCTATTTTGCAGCACACGGTATAATCTGCTGAAAAATAGATTTCTTTTGCTCTCATTGAGTTTCATAATTATCCCAAATCAGAGATTAATTCTACGAGTTACACATTCTGTCAGAATGTCATTTGCAGCTAATATATCTTGTGCAACATGTACATTTTTACCAAAAAAATGCACTGTCTTTCTTGGACTCAGTACCCCTTCCCCATTAACAGCGAAGCTGATGAATTGCATCATCAGACCTGCTAACTAGCAGGTGTAAGAGGTGCTTTCTACTCTGCATTGGAAATATGTGACTGCACTGCCGAAAAAAAAACACATGTAACATACAAAGAGCTACATTAAATGATGACTGGATATGTACCATTTACATAGAGGCTGTAGTTGTCCAATGTATATGGCCCCAAGCTAGATATGTCATTGGTCTTGTTTCCAAACACATGATAGACAAGTACTCTGTTGACCTCCTCAACGGTAGAATCATTCTTGAATGAACAGGTTGCTGTCACTGTGCTGCTGTCACCGTTTATCACACTGCAGAGAAACAAATGAAATTTCATATTAGCAGCAAATATTTTGAAATATATCAAAACAAAGTTTATGAGGTCACTCTGACAAGAGTGATGTGATCTTGATGCCCAAATCCAAGAAACCTTTCATATGTCAGCAAAGAAAAGTTCTGTGGGATGAAGATCTCTCATCGCAACATCTCTTTGTAGGAAAGGTTGTTGGAAAATTCTGGACAGTTGTGAATTTTACATTAAGTGCAAACTCTGACAGTAAGACTCAAGTAGAAGCACATTTTGAATATCTAGCATGAATGGTAATATTTCTTACCTGAATGTATGTACTGTGCAACTTGAGAATGTCGCATTTATGCTGCTGTTCTTGAACAGATCATTGAGCTATGGGGTAATAATAAACATTGTTTTAGCTAGAGATACAAAGGAAATTCTGATGTAATATTTGGCCACAAGTCATACTTGTACAACTCTCTCACCTCATTTTCGATCATGTTTGATTCAATTTCTTGGAATGCTGGACTGCTTATAATGAATGACACGTTATAATCAGGAAGTTTTGGTTCCTCAGTTGGAGTCAGTGTTGCAGTTACAACTGGTCTTGCAGCTGTGGAAAGAGAGAAAAACAGCTTTGTGCTCAGAAATTACAAAAATAAGAATATATACCAAGAACTATTTCTAACTCCTGAAATGTTAGACAATTTAACCAGCAGTATGGGCAATTCTGAAAGCAAATAGATTCCAATATTTGATCTCCGTTCAATGTCCCCCTGCTCGGTGATCTGACCAGAAGTGCACGTTTCTCAATCTTGAATCATTCAATTGATCTGAAGCTACCGAACCATTTTTTGATTTGTTGACAAATGCAGGCTCTTCACTTCTGGCAGCTAAAACTATTTTAAAGCTCTTGCATTTGTCAATATTAAGCTCAAAATACCCTGGTGAACGCGTTCATGAAATATTCAATAAATCATATTATTACCATTACCAAAAGTTTATCAAACCAGAACAGGCTTAGTTGATTAGCACAACATTTCCTAATAAATTGAACAGAAACCATACTTACTGGTTACAGGATGTGATTCGTGGTAATCTGGAAATATGAAAAGATTGTGTTGTCACAGAAAGTTATCGCCACTCTTGTCTCTGATCATATATACAGTAATTGTTGTCACTCATTCAATGCAAATAATCTGATAAATGTCAAGTTGCCTAGGACAGCATTGTGTTTGATGTGGGAACTGTCAAGGTGTCAGTAAGATCCATTTGAAACGTTTTCTAATTATTTATGGTAATTTGTATTTCATCAGTTTTCTTACCAAATTTTAATGCTTACTGAAAGGCTGAGAAAGCCAGTGAAAAACATGAGAATGTTGGAATGACAGTCAACTGCAATGAGAAAACCTGAACAACTGGCCTATCATTTGGGCAGTAAAAGGGCTGGAGAATTACTGTGTTACTGTTCCTAATGTCTTTATCCATGAAGGTAAAATTGTCTCTAAAATTGATTACGGCTTTAAGAAGGTATCCCTTTAAATAGTTTGCACCATTAGACAGCATGTGCAGGAGTGAGTCTTTTATGGAAAACCCTTCTGTTATATAGTCAGATGCTGACGTCAATGGACAGCTGCATATGTTAAGACAGGATCTCGATACTATCCTTCAATTTTTTTGCTTCCTTCATACATAGAGGCAAACAGAGTGATTGATGAGTCACTTTTATGAAAGAAGTGGAAAAAATGTAAAATTCAGCTAAATAGTTCTGAACTTTTCTATTTTGCAGCACACGGTAGAATCTGCTGAAAAATAGATTTCTTTTGCTCTCATTGAGTTTCATAATTATCCCAAATCAGAGATTAATTCTACGAGTTACACATTCTGTCAGAATGTCATTTGCAGCTAATATATCTTGTGCAACATGTACATTTTTACCAAAAAAATGCACTGTCTTTCTTGGACTCAGTACCCCTTCCCCATTAACAGCGAAGCTGATGAATTGCATCATCAGACCTGCTAACTAGCAGGTGTAAGAGGTGCTTTCTACTCTGCATTGGAAATATGTGACTGCACTGCCGAAGAAAAAACACATGTAACATACAAAGAGCTACATTAAATGATGACTGGATATGTACCATTTACATAGAGGCTGTAGTTGTCCAATGTATATGGCCCCAAGCTAGATATGTCATTGGTCTTGTTTCCAAACACATGATAGACAAGTACTCTGTTGACCTCCTCAACGGTAGAATCATTCTTGAATGAACAGGTTGCTGTCACTGTGCTGCTGTCACCGTTTATCACACTGCAGAGAAACAAATGAAATTTCATATTAGCAGCAAATATTTTGAAATATATCAAAACAAAGTTTATGAGGTCACTCTGACAAGAGTGATGTGATCTTGATGCCCAAATCCAAGAAACCTTTCATGTGTCAGCAAAGAAAAGTTCTGTGGGATGAAGATCTCTCATCGCAACATCTCTTTGTAGGAAAGGTTGTTGGAAAATTCTGGACAGTTGTGAATTTTACATTAAGTGCAAACTCTGACAGTAAGACTCAAGTAGAAGCACATTTTGAATATCTAGCATGAATGGTAATATTTCTTACCTGAATGTATGTACTGTGCAACTTGAGAATGTCGCATTTATGCTGCTGTTCTTGAACAGATCATTGAGCTATGGGGTAATAATAAACATTGTTTTAGCTAGAGATACAAAGGAAATTCTGATGTAATATTTGGCCACAAGTCATACTTGTACAACTCTCTCACCTCATTTTCGATCATGTTTGATTCAATTTCTTGGAATGCTGGACTGCTTATAATGAATGACACGTTATAATCAGGAAGTTTTGGTTCCTCAGTTGGAGTCAGTGTTGCAGTTACAACTGGTCTTGCAGCTGTGGAAAGAGAGAAAAACAGCTTTGTGCTCAGAAATTACAAAAATAAGAATATATACCAAGAACTATTTCTAACTCCTGAAATGTTAGACAATTTAACCAGCAGTATGGGCAATTCTGAAAGCAAATAGATTCCAATATTTGATCTCCGTTCAATGTCCCCCTGCTCGATGATCTGACCAGAAGTGCACGTTTCTCAATCTTGAATCATTCAATTGATCTGAAGCTACCGAACCATTTTTTGATTTGTTGACAAATGCAGGCTCTTCACTTCTGGCAGCTAAAACTATTTTAAAGCTCTTGCATTTGTCAATATTAAGCTCAAAATACCCTGGTGAACGCGTTCATGAAATATTCAATAAATCATATTATTACCATTACCAAAAGTTTATCAAACCAGAACAGGCTTAGTTGATTAGCACAACATTTCCTAATAAATTGAACAGAAACCATACTTACTGGTTACAGGATGTGATTCGTGGTAATCTGGAAATATGAAAAGATTGTGTTGTCACAGAAAGTTATCGCCACTCTTGTCTCTGATCATATATACAGTAATTGTTGTCACTCATTCAATGCAAATAATCTGATAAATGTCAAGTTGCCTAGGACAGCATTGTGTTTGATGTGGGAACTGTCAAGGTGTCAGTAAGATCCATTTGAAACTTTTTCTAATTATTTATGGTAATTTGTATTTCATCAGTTTTCTTACCAAATTTTAATGCTTACTGAAAGGCTGAGAAAGCCAGTGAAAAACATGAGAATGTTGGAATGACAGTCAACTGCAATGAGAAAACCTGAACAACTGGCCTATCATTTGGGCAGTAAAAGGGCTGGAGAATTACTGTGTTACTGTTCCTAATGTCTTTATCCATGAAGGTAAAATTGTCTCTAAAATTGATTACGGCTTTAAGAAGGTATCCCTTTAAATAGTTTGCACCATTAGACAGCATGTGCAGGAGTGAGTCTTTTATGGAAAACCCTTCTGTTATATAGTCAGATGCTGACGTCAATGGACAGCTGCATATGTTAAGACAGGATCTCCATACTATCCTTCAATTTTTTTGCTTCCTTCATACATAGAGGCAAACAGAGTGATTGATGAGTCACTTTTATGAAAGAAGTGGAAAAAATGTAAAATTCAGCTAAATAGTTCTGAACTTTTCTATTTTGCAGCACACGGTAGAATCTGCTGAAAAATAGATTTCTTTTGCTCTCATTGAGTTTCATAATTATCCCAAATCAGAGATTAATTCTACGAGTTACACATTCTGTCAGAATGTCATTTGCAGCTAATATATCTTGTGCAACATGTACATTTTTACCAAAAAAATGCACTGTCTTTCTTGGACTCAGTACCCCTTCCCCATTAACAGCGAAGCTGATGAATTGCATCATCAGACCTGCTAACTAGCAGGTGTAAGAGGTGCTTTCTACTCTGCATTGGAAATATGTGACTGCACTGCCGAAAAAACAACACATGTAACATACAAAGAGCGACATTAAATGATGACTGGATATGTACCATTTACATAGAGGCTGTAGTTGTCCAATGTATATGGCCCCAAGCTAGATATGTCATTGGTCTTGTTTCCAAACACATGATAGACAAGTACTCTGTTGACCTCCTCAACGGTAGAATCATTCTTGAATGAACAGGTTGCTGTCACTGTGCTGCTGTCACCGTTTATCACACTGCAGAAAAACAAATGAAATTTCATATTAGCAGCAAATATTTTGAAATATATCAAAACAAAGTTTATGAGGTCACTCTGACAAGAGTGATGTGATCTTGATGCCCAAATCCAAGAAACCTTTCATGTGTCAGCAAAGAAAAGTTCTGTGGGATGAAGATCTCTCATCGCAACATCTCTTTATAGGAAAGGTTGTTGGAAAATTCTGGACAGTTGTGAATTTTACATTAAGTGCAAACTCTGACAGTAAGACTCAAGTAGAAGCACATTTTGAATATCTAGCATGAATGGTAATATTTCTTACCTGAATGTATGTACTGTGCAACTTGAGAATGTCGCATTTATGCTGCTGTTCTTGAACAGATCATTGAGCTATGGGGTAATAATAAACATTGTTTTAGCTAGAGATACAAAGGAAATTCTGATGTAATATTTGGCCACAAGTCATACTTGTACAACTCTCTCACCTCATTTTCGATCATGTTTGATTCAATTTCTTGGAATGCTGGACTGCTTATAATGAATGACACGTTATAATCAGGAAGTTTTGGTTCCTCAGTTGGAGTCAGTGTTGCAGTTACAACTGGTCTTGCAGCTGTGGAAAGAGAGAAAAACAGCTTTGTGCTCAGAAATTACAAAAATAAGAATATATACCAAGAACTATTTCTAACTCCTGAAATGTTAGACAATTTAACCAGCAGTATGGGCAATTCTGAAAGCAAATAGATTCCAATATTTGATCTCCGTTCAATGTCCCCCTGCTCGGTGATCTGACCAGAAGTGCACGTTTCTCAATCTTGAATCATTCAATTGATCTGAAGCTACCGAACCATTTTTTGATTTGTTGACAAATGCAGGCTCTTCACTTCTGGCAGCTAAAACTATTTTAAAGCTCTTGCATTTGTCAATATTAAGCTCAAAATACCCTGGTGAACGCATTCATGAAATATTCAATAAATCATATTATTACCATTACCAAAAGTTTATCAAACCAGAACAGGCTTAGTTGATTAGCACAACATTTCCTAATAAATTGAACAGAAACCATACTTACTGGTTACAGGATGTGATTCGTGGTAATCTGGAAATATGAAAAGATTGTGTTGTCACAGAAAGTTATCGCCACTCTTGTCTCTGATCATATATACAGTAATTGTTGTCACTCATTCAATGCAAATAATCTGATAAATGTCAAGTTGCCTAGGACAGCATTGTGTTTGATGTGGGAACTGTCAAGGTCCATTTGAAACTTTTTCTAATTATTTATGGTAATTTGTATTTCATCAGTTTTCTTACCAAATGTTAATGCTTACTGAAAGACTGAGAATGCCAGTGAAACACAGGAGAATGTTGGAATGACAGTCAACTGCAATGAGAAAGCCTGAACAACTGGCCTATCATTTGGGCAGTAAAAGGGCTGGAGAATTACTGTGTTACTGTTCCTAATGTCTTTATCCATGAAGGTAAAATTGTCTCTAAAATTGATTACGGCTTTAAGAAGGTATCCCTTTAAATAGTTTGGACCATTAGACAGCATGTGCAGGAGTGAGTCTTTTATGGAAAACCCTTCTGTTATATAGTCAGATGCTGACGTCAATGGACAGCTGCATATGTTAAGACAGGATCTCCATACTATCCTTCAATTTTTTTGCTTCCTTCATACATAGAGGCAAACAGAGTGATTGATGAGTCACTTTTATGAAAGAAGTGGAAAAAATGTAAAATTCAGCTAAATAGTTCTGAACTTTTCTATTTTGCAGCACACGGTAGAATCTGCTGAAAAATAGATTTCTTTTGCTCTCATTGAGTTTCATAATTATCCCAAATCAGAGATTAATTCTACGAGTTACACATTCTGTCAGAATGTCATTTGCAGCTAATATATCTTGTGCAACATGTACATTTTTACCAAAAAAATGCACTGTCTTTCTTGGACTCAGTACCCCTTCCCCATTAACAGCGAAGCTGATGAATTGCATCATCAGACCTGCTAACTAGCAGGTGTAAGAGGTGCTTTCTACTCTGCATTGGAAATATGTGACTGCACTGCCGAAAAAACAACACATGTAACATACAAAGAGCTACATTAAATGATGACTGGATATGTACCATTTACATAGAGGCTGTAGTTGTCCAATGTATATGGCCCCAAGCTAGATATGTCATTGGTCTTGTTTCCAAACACATGATAGACAAGTACTCTGTTGACCTCCTCAACGGTAGAATCATTCTTGAATGAACAGGTTGCTGTCACTGTGCTGCTGTCACCGTTTATCACACTGCAGAAAAACAAATGAAATTTCATATTAGCAGCAAATATTTTGAAATATATCAAAACAAAGTTTATGAGGTCACTCTGACAAGAGTGATGTGATCTTGATGCCCAAATCCAAGAAACCTTTCATGTGTCAGCAAAGAAAAGTTCTGTGGGATGAAGATCTCTCATCGCAACATCTCTTTGTAGGAAAGGTTGTTGGAAAATTCTGGACAGTTGTGAATTTTACATTAAGTGCAAACTCTGACAGTAAGACTCAAGTAGAAGCACATTTTGAATATCTAGCATGAATGGTAATATTTCTTACCTGAATGTATGTACTGTGCAACTTGAGAATGTCGCATTTATGCTGCTGTTCTTGAACAGATCATTGAGCTATGGGGTAATAATAAACATTGTTTTAGCTAGAGATACAAAGGAAATTCTGATGTAATATTTGGCCACAAGTCATACTTGTACAACTCTCTCACCTCATTTTCGATCATGTTTGATTCAATTTCTTGGAATGCTGGACTGCTTATAATGAATGACACGTTATAATCAGGAAGTTTTGGTTCCTCAGTTGGAGTCAGTGTTGCAGTTACAACTGGTCTTGCAGCTGTGGAAAGAGAGAAAAACAGTTTTGTGCTCAGAAATTACAAAAATAAGAATATATACCAAGAACTATTTCTAACTCCTGAAATGTTAGACAATTTAACCAGCAGTATGGGCAATTCTGAAAGCAAATAGATTCCAATATTTGATCTCCGTTCAATGTCCCCCTGCTCGGTGATCTGACCAGAAGTGCACGTTTCTCAATCTTGAATCATTCAATTGATCTGAAGCTACCGAACCATTTTTTGATTTGTTGACAAATGCAGGCTCTTCACTTCTGGCAGCTAAAACTATTTTAAAGCTCTTGCATTTGTCAATATTAAGCTCAAAATACCCTGGTGAACGCATTCATGAAATATTCAATAAATCATATTATTACCATTACCAAAAGTTTATCAAACCAGAACAGGCTTAGTTGATTAGCACAACATTTCCTAATAAATTGAACAGAAACCATACTTACTGGTTACAGGATGTGATTCGTGGTAATCTGGAAATATGAAAAGATTGTGTTGTCACAGAAAGTTATCGCCACTCTTGTCTCTGATCATATATACAGTAATTGTTGTCACTCATTCAATGCAAATAATCTGATAAATGTCAAGTTGCCTAGGACAGCATTGTGTTTGATGTGGGAACTGTCAAGGTCCATTTGAAACTTTTTCTAATTATTTATGGTAATTTGTATTTCATCAGTTTTCTTACCAAATGTTAATGCTTACTGAAAGACTGAGAATGCCAGTGAAACACAGGAGAATGTTGGAATGACAGTCAACTGCAATGAGAAAACCTGAACAACTGGCCTATCATTTGGGCAGTAAAAGGGCTGGAGAATTACTGTGTTACTGTTCCTAATGTCTTTATCCATGAAGGTAAAATTGTCTCTAAAATTGATTACGGCTTTAAGAAGGTATCCCTTTAAATAGTTTGCACCATTAGACAGCATGTGCAGGAGTGAGTCTTTTATGGAAAACCCTTCTGTTATATAGTCAGATGCTGACGTCAATGGACAGCTGCATATGTTAAGACAGGATCTCCATACTATCCTTCAATTTTTTTGCTTCCTTCATACATAGAGGCAAACAGAGTGATTGATGAGTCACTTTTATGAAAGAAGTGGAAAAAATGTAAAATTCAGCTAAATAGTTCTGAACTTTTCTATTTTGCAGCACACGGTAGAATCTGCTGAAAAATAGATTTCTTTTGCTCTCATTGAGTTTCATAATTATCCCAAATCAGAGATTAATTCTACGAGTTACACATTCTGTCAGAATGTCATTTGCAGCTAATATATCTTGTGCAACATGTACATTTTTACCAAAAAAATGCACTGTCTTTCTAGGACTGAGTATCCCTTCCCCATTAACAGCGAAGCTGATGAATTGCTTCATCAGACCTGCTAACTAGCAGGTGTAAGAGGTGCTTTCTACTCTGCATTGGAAATATGTGACTGCACTGCCGAAAAAACAACACATGTAACATACAAAGAGCTACATTAAATGATGACTGGATATGTACCATTTACATAGAGGCTGTAGTTGTCCAATGTATATGGCCCCAAGCTAGATATGTCATTGGTCTTGTTTCCAAACACATGATAGACAAGTACTCTGTTGACCTCCTCAACGGTAGAATCATTCTTGAATGAACAGGTTGCTGTCACTGTGCTGCTGTCACCGTTTATCACACTGCAGAGAAACAAATGAAATTTCATATTAGCAGCAAATATTTTGAAATATATCAAAACAAAGTTTATGAGGTCACTCTGACAAGAGTGATGTGATCTTGATGCCCAAATCCAAGAAACCTTTCATGTGTCAGCAAAGAAAAGTTCTGTGGGATGAAGATCTCTCATCGCAACATCTCTTTATAGGAAAGGTTGTTGGAAAATTCTGGACAGTTGTGAATTTTACATTAAGTGCAAACTCTGACAGTAAGACTCAAGTAGAAGCACATTTTGAATATCTAGCATGAATGGTAATATTTCTTACCTGAATGTATGTACTGTGCAACTTGAGAATGTCGCATTTATGCTGCTGTTCTTGAACAGATCATTGAGCTATGGGGTAATAATAAACATTGTTTTAGCTAGAGATACAAAGGAAATTCTGATCTAATATTTGGCCACAAGCCATACTTGTACAACTCTCTCACCTCATTTTCGATCATGTTTGATTCAATTTCTTGGAATGCTGGACTGCTTATAATGAATGTCACGTTATAATCAGGAAGTTTTGGTTCCTCAGTTGGAGTCAGTGTTGCAGTTACAACTGGTCTTGCAGCTGGGGAAAGAGAGAAAAACAGTTTTGTGCACAGAAAGTACAAAAATAAGAATATATACCAAGAACTATTTCTAACTCCTGAAATGTTAGACAATTTAACCAGCAGTATGGGCAATTCTGAAAGCAAATAGATTCCAAAATTTGATTTTTGTTCCATGTCCCTCTGCTCGGTGATCTGACCTGAAGTGCAAGTTTCACATTCTTGAACCAATCGATTGATCTGAAGCTCCCAAACCATTTTTTGATTTGTTGATAAATGCAGGCTCTTCACTTCTGGCAACTAAAGCTTTTTTGTCTCTCTTGTATTTGTCAATATTAAGCTCAAAATACCCTGCTGAACCCATTCATGAAATATTCAATAAATCATATTATAACCAAAACCAAAAGTTTATCAAACCAGAACAGGCTTAGTTGATTAGCACAACATTTCCTAATAAATTGAACAGAAACCATACTCACTGGTTACAGGATGTGATTCGTGGTAATCTGGAAATATGAAAAGATTGTGTTGTCACAGAAAGTTATCGCCACTCTTGTCTCTGATCATATATACAGTAATTGTTGTCACTCATTCAATGCAAATAATCTGATAAATGTCAAGTTGCCTAGGACAGCATTGTGTTTGATGTGGGAACTGTCAAGGTGTCAGTAAGATCCATTTGAAACTTTTTCTAATTATTTATGGTAATTTGTATTTCATCAGTTTTCTGACCAAATTTTAATGCTTACTGAAAGGCTGAGAAAGCCAGTGAAAATCATGAGAATGTTGGAATGATAGTCAACTGCAATGAGAAAACCTGAACAACTGGCCTATCATTTGGGCAGTAAAAGGGCTGGAGAATTACTGTGTTACTGTTCCTAATGTCTTTGTCCAGGAAGGTAAAATTGTCTATAAAATTGATTACGGCTTTAAGAAGGTATCCCTTTAAATAGTTTGGACCATTTGACAGCACGTGCAGGAGTGAGTCTTTTATGGAAAACCCTTCTGTTATATAGTCAGATGCTGACGTCAATGGACAGCTGCATATGTTAAGACAGGATCTCCATACTATCCTTCAATTTTTTTGCTTCCTTCATACAAAGAGGCAAACAGAGTGATTGATGAGTCACCTTTATGAAAGAAGTGGAAAAAATGTAAAATTCAGCTAAATAGTTCTGAACTTTTCTATTTTGCAGCACACGGTAGAATCTGCTGAAAAATAGATTTCTTTTTCTCTCATTGAGTTTCATAATTATCCCAAATCAGAGATTAATTCTACGAGTTACACATTTTGTCAGAATGTCACTTGCAGCTAATATATCTTGTGCAACATGTACATTTTTACCAAAAAAATGCACTGTCTTTCTCGGACTGAGTATCCCTTCCCCATTAACAGCGAAGCTGATGAATTGCTTCATCAGACCTGCTAACTAGCAGGTGTAAGAGGTGCTTTCTACTCTGCATTGGAAATATGTGACTGCACTGCCGAAAAAACAACACATGTAACATACAAAGAGCTACATTAAATGATGACTGGATATGTACCATTTACATAGAGGCTGTAGTTGTCCAATGTATATGGCCCCAAGCTAGATATGTCATTGGTCTTGTTTCCAAACACATGATAGACAAGTACTCTGTTGACCTCCTCAACGGTAGAATCATTCTTGAATGAACAGGTTGCTGTCACTGTGCTGCTGTCACCGTTTATCACACTGCAGAGAAACAAATGAAATTTCATATTAGCAGCAAATATTTTGAAATATATCAAAACAAAGTTTATGAGGTCACTCTGACAAGAGTGATGTGATCTTGATGCCCAAATCCAAGAAACCTTTCATGTGTCAGCAAAGAAAAGTTCTGTGGGATGAAGATCTCTCATCGCAACATCTCTTTGTAGGAAAGGTTGTTGGAAAATTCTGGACAGTTGTGAATTTTACATTAAGTGCAAACTCTGACAGTAAGACTCAAGTAGAAGCACATTTTGAATATCTAGCATGAATGGTAATATTTCTTACCTGAATGTATGTACTGTGCAACTTGAGAATGTCGCATTTATGCTGCTGTTCTTGAACAGATCATTGAGCTATGGGGTAATAATAAACATTGTTTTAGCTAGAGATACAAAGGAAATTCTGATGTAATATTTGGCCACAAGTCATACTTGTACAACTCTCTCACCTCATTTTCGATCATGTTTGATTCAATTTCTTGGAATGCTGGACTGCTTATAATGAATGACACGTTATAATCAGGAAGTTTTGGTTCCTCAGTTGGAGTCAGTGTTGCAGTTACAACTGGTCTTGCAGCTGTGGAAAGAGAGAAAAACAGCTTTGTGCTCAGAAATTACAAAAATAAGAATATATACCAAGAACTATTTCTAACTCCTGAAATGTTAGACAATTTAACCAGCAGTATGGGCAATTCTGAAAGCAAATAGATTCCAATATTTGATCTCCGTTCAATGTCCCCCTGCTCGATGATCTGACCAGAAGTGCACGTTTCTCAATCTTGAATCATTCAATTGATCTGAAGCTACCGAACCATTTTTTGATTTGTTGACAAATGCAGGCTCTTCACTTCTGGCAGCTAAAACTATTTTAAAGCTCTTGCATTTGTCAATATTAAGCTCAAAATACCCTGGTGAACGCGTTCATGAAATATTCAATAAATCATATTATTACCATTACCAAAAGTTTATCAAACCAGAACAGGCTTAGTTGATTAGCACAACATTTCCTAATAAATTGAACAGAAACCATACTTACTGGTTACAGGATGTGATTCGTGGTAATCTGGAAATATGAAAAGATTGTGTTGTCACAGAAAGTTATCGCCACTCTTGTCTCTGATCATATATACAGTAATTGTTGTCACTCATTCAATGCAAATAATCTGATAAATGTCAAGTTGCCTAGGACAGCATTGTGTTTGATGTGGGAACTGTCAAGGTGTCAGTAAGATCCATTTGAAACTTTTTCTAATTATTTATGGTAATTTGTATTTCATCAGTTTTCTTACCAAATTTTAATGCTTACTGAAAGGCTGAGAAAGCCAGTGAAAAACATGAGAATGTTGGAATGACAGTCAACTGCAATGAGAAAACCTGAACAACTGGCCTATCATTTGGGCAGTAAAAGGGCTGGAGAATTACTGTGTTACTGTTCCTAATGTCTTTATCCATGAAGGTAAAATTGTCTCTAAAATTGATTACGGCTTTAAGAAGGTATCCCTTTAAATAGTTTGCACCATTAGACAGCATGTGCAGGAGTGAGTCTTTTATGGAAAACCCTTCTGTTATATAGTCAGATGCTGACGTCAATGGACAGCTGCATATGTTAAGACAGGATCTCGATACTATCCTTCAATTTTTTTGCTTCCTTCATACATAGAGGCAAACAGAGTGATTGATGAGTCACTTTTATGAAAGAAGTGGAAAAAATGTAAAATTCAGCTAAATAGTTCTGAACTTTTCTATTTTGCAGCACACGGTAGAATCTGCTGAAAAATAGATTTCTTTTGCTCTCATTGAGTTTCATAATTATCCCAAATCAGAGATTAATTCTACGAGTTACACATTCTGTCAGAATGTCATTTGCAGCTAATATATCTTGTGCAACATGTACATTTTTACCAAAAAAATGCACTGTCTTTCTTGGACTCAGTACCCCTTCCCCATTAACAGCGAAGCTGATGAATTGCATCATCAGACCTGCTAACTAGCAGGTGTAAGAGGTGCTTTCTACTCTGCATTGGAAATATGTGACTGCACTGCCGAAAAAAAAACACATGTAACATACAAAGAGCGACATTAAATGATGACTGGATATGTACCATTTACATAGAGGCTGTAGTTGTCCAATGTATATGGCCCCAAGCTAGATATGTCATTGGTCTTGTTTCCAAACACATGATAGACAAGTACTCTGTTGACCTCCTCAACGGTAGAATCATTCTTGAATGAACAGGTTGCTGTCACTGTGCTGCTGTCACCGTTTATCACACTGCAGAAAAACAAATGAAATTTCATATTAGCAGCAAATATTTTGAAATATATCAAAACAAAGTTTATGAGGTCACTCTGACAAGAGTGATGTGATCTTGATGCCCAAATCCAAGAAACCTTTCATGTGTCAGCAAAGAAAAGTTCTGTGGGATGAAGATCTCTCATCGCAACATCTCTTTGTAGGAAAGGTTGTTGGAAAATTCTGGACAGTTGTGAATTTTACATTAAGTGCAAACTCTGACAGTAAGACTCAAGTAGAAGCACATTTTGAATATCTAGCATGAATGGTAATATTTCTTACCTGAATGTATGTACTGTGCAACTTGAGAATGTCGCATTTATGCTGCTGTTCTTGAACAGATCATTGAGCTATGGGGTAATAATAAACATTGTTTTAGCTAGAGATACAAAGGAAATTCTGATGTAATATTTGGCCACAAGTCATACTTGTACAACTCTCTCACCTCATTTTCGATCATGTTTGATTCAATTTCTTGGAATGCTGGACTGCTTATAATGAATGACACGTTATAATCAGGAAGTTTTGGTTCCTCAGTTGGAGTCAGTGTTGCAGTTACAACTGGTCTTGCAGCTGTGGAAAGAGAGAAAAACAGCTTTGTGCTCAGAAATTACAAAAATAAGAATATATACCAAGAACTATTTCTAACTCCTGAAATGTTAGACAATTTAACCAGCAGTATGGGCAATTCTGAAAGCAAATAGATTCCAATATTTGATCTCCGTTCAATGTCCCCCTGCTCGGTGATCTGACCAGAAGTGCACGTTTCTCAATCTTGAATCATTCAATTGATCTGAAGCTACCGAACCATTTTTTGATTTGTTGACAAATGCAGGCTCTTCACTTCTGGCAGCTAAAACTATTTTAAAGCTCTTGCATTTGTCAATATTAAGCTCAAAATACCCTGGTGAACGCATTCATGAAATATTCAATAAATCATATTATTACCATTACCAAAAGTTTATCAAACCAGAACAGGCTTAGTTGATTAGCACAACATTTCCTAATAAATTGAACAGAAACCATACTTACTGGTTACAGGATGTGATTCGTGGTAATCTGGAAATATGAAAAGATTGTGTTGTCACAGAAAGTTATCGCCACTCTTGTCTCTGATCATATATACAGTAATTGTTGTCACTCATTCAATGCAAATAATCTGATAAATGTCAAGTTGCCTAGGACAGCATTGTGTTTGATGTGGGAACTGTCAAGGTCCATTTGAAACTTTTTCTAATTATTTATGGTAATTTGTATTTCATCAGTTTTCTTACCAAATGTTAATGCTTACTGAAAGACTGAGAATGCCAGTGAAACACAGGAGAATGTTGGAATGACAGTCAACTGCAATGAGAAAACCTGAACAACTGGCCTATCATTTGGGCAGTAAAAGGGCTGGAGAATTACTGTGTTACTGTTCCTAATGTCTTTATCCATGAAGGTAAAATTGTCTCTAAAATTGATTACGGCTTTAAGAAGGTATCCCTTTAAATAGTTTGGACCATTAGACAGCATGTGCAGGAGTGAGTCTTTTATGGAAAACCCTTCTGTTATATAGTCAGATGCTGACGTCAATGGACAGCTGCATATGTTAAGACAGGATCTCCATACTATCCTTCAATTTTTTTGCTTCCTTCATACATAGAGGCAAACAGAGTGATTGATGAGTCACTTTTATGAAAGAAGTGGAAAAAATGTAAAATTCAGCTAAATAGTTCTGAACTTTTCTATTTTGCAGCACACGGTAGAATCTGCTGAAAAATAGATTTCTTTTGCTCTCATTGAGTTTCATAATTATCCCAAATCAGAGATTAATTCTACGAGTTACACATTCTGTCAGAATGTCATTTGCAGCTAATATATCTTGTGCAACATGTACATTTTTACCAAAAAAATGCACTGTCTTTCTAGGACTGAGTATCCCTTCCCCATTAACAGCGAAGCTGATGAATTGCTTCATCAGACCTGCTAACTAGCAGGTGTAAGAGGTGCTTTCTACTCTGCATTGGAAATATGTGACTGCACTGCCGAAAAAACAACACATGTAACATACAAAGAGCTACATTAAATGATGACTGGATATGTACCATTTACATAGAGGCTGTAGTTGTCCAATGTATATGGCCCCAAGCTAGATATGTCATTGGTCTTGTTTCCAAACACATGATAGACAAGTACTCTGTTGACCTCCTCAACGGTAGAATCATTCTTGAATGAACAGGTTGCTGTCACTGTGCTGCTGTCACCGTTTATCACACTGCAGAGAAACAAATGAAATTTCATATTAGCAGCAAATATTTTGAAATATATCAAAACAAAGTTTATGAGGTCACTCTGACAAGAGTGATGTGATCTTGATGCCCAAATCCAAGAAACCTTTCATGTGTCAGCAAAGAAAAGTTCTGTGGGATGAAGATCTCTCATCGCAACATCTCTTTGTAGGAAAGGTTGTTGGAAAATTCTGGACAGTTGTGAATTTTACATTAAGTGCAAACTCTGACAGTAAGACTCAAGTAGAAGCACATTTTGAATATCTAGCATGAATGGTAATATTTCTTACCTGAATGTATGTACTGTGCAACTTGAGAATGTCGCATTTATGCTGCTGTTCTTGAACAGATCATTGAGCTATGGGGTAATAATAAACATTGTTTTAGCTAGAGATACAAAGGAAATTCTGATCTAATATTTGGCCACAAGCCATACTTGTACAACTCTCTCACCTCATTTTCGATCATGTTTGATTCAATTTCTTGGAATGCTGGACTGCTTATAATGAATGTCACGTTATAATCAGGAAGTTTTGGTTCCTCAGTTGGAGTCAGTGTTGCAGTTACAACTGGTCTTGCAGCTGGGGAAAGAGAGAAAAACAGTTTTGTGCACAGAAAGTACAAAAATAAGAATATATACCAAGAACTATTTCTAACTCCTGAAATGTTAGACAATTTAACCAGCAGTATGGGCAATTCTGAAAGCAAATAGATTCCAAAATTTGATTTTTGTTCCATGTCCCTCTGCTCGGTGATCTGACCTGAAGTGCAAGTTTCACATTCTTGAACCAATCGATTGATCTGAAGCTCCCAAACCATTTTTTGATTTGTTGATAAATGCAGGCTCTTCACTTCTGGCAACTAAAGCTTTTTTGTCTCTCTTGTATTTGTCAATATTAAGCTCAAAATACCCTGCTGAACCCATTCATGAAATATTCAATAAATCATATTATAACCAAAACCAAAAGTTTATCAAACCAGAACAGGCTTAGTTGATTAGCACAACATTTCCTAATAAATTGAACAGAAACCATACTCACTGGTTACAGGATGTGATTCGTGGTAATCTGGAAATATGAAAAGATTGTGTTGTCACAGAAAGTTATCGCCACTCTTGTCTCTGATCATATATACAGTAATTGTTGTCACTCATTCAATGCAAATAATCTGATAAATGTCAAGTTGCCTAGGACAGCATTGTGTTTGATGTGGGAACTGTCAAGGTGTCAGTAAGATCCATTTGAAACTTTTTCTAATTATTTATGGTAATTTGTATTTCATCAGTTTTCTGACCAAATTTTAATGCTTACTGAAAGGCTGAGAAAGACAGTGAAAATCATGAGAATGTTGGAATGATAGTCAACTGCAATGAGAAAACCTGAACAACTGGCCTATCATTTGGGCAGTAAAAGGGCTGGAGAATTACTGTGTTACTGTTCCTAATGTCTTTGTCCAGGAAGGTAAAATTGTCTATAAAATTGATTACGGCTTTAAGAAGGTATCCCTTTAAATAGTTTGGACCATTTGACAGCACGTGCAGGAGTGAGTCTTTTATGGAAAACCCTTCTGTTATATAGTCAGATGCTGACGTCAATGGACAGCTGCATATGTTAAGACAGGATCTCCATACTATCCTTCAATTTTTTTGCTTCCTTCATACAAAGAGGCAAACAGAGTGATTGATGAGTCACCTTTATGAAAGAAGTGGAAAAAATGTAAAATTCAGCTAAATAGTTCTGAACTTTTCTATTTTGCAGCACACGGTAGAATCTGCTGAAAAATAGATTTCTTTTTCTCTCATTGAGTTTCATAATTATCCCAAATCAGAGATTAATTCTACGAGTTACACATTTTGTCAGAATGTCACTTGCAGCTAATATATCTTGTGCAACATGTACATTTTTACCAAAAAAATGCACTGTCTTTCTCGGACTGAGTATCCCTTCCCCATTAACAGCGAAGCTGATGAATTGCTTCATCGGACCTGCTAACTGGCAGGTGTAAGAGGTGCTTTCTACTCTGCATTGGAAATATTTGACTGCACTGCCCAAAAAGTAACACATGTAACATACAAAGAGCGACACTAAATGATGACTGGATATGTACCATTTACATAGAGGCTGTAGTTGTCCAATGAATATGGCCCCAAGCTAGATATGTCATTGGTCTTGTTTCCAAACACATGATAGACAAGTACTCTGTTGACCTCCTCAACGGTAGAATCATTCTTGAATGAACAGGTTGCTGTCACTGTGCTGCTGTCACCGTTTATCACACTGCAGAGAAACAAATGAAATTTCATATTAGCAGCAAATATTTTGAAATATATCAAAACAAAGTTTATGAGGTCACTCTGACAAGAGTGATGTGATCTTGATGCCCAAATCCAAGAAACCTTTCATGTGTCAGCAAAGAAAAGTTCTGTGGGATGAAGATCTCTCATCACAACATCTCTTTGTAGGAAAGGTTGTTGGAAAATTCTGGACAGTTGTGAATTATACATTCAGTGCAAACTCTGACAGTAAGACTCAAGTAGAAGCACATTTTGAATATCTAGCATGAATGGTAATATTTCTTACCTGAATGTATGTACTGTGCAACTTGAGAATGTCGCATTTATGCTGCTGTTCTTGAACAGATCATTGAGCTATGGGGTAATAATAAACATTGTTTTAGCTAGAGAAACAAAGGAAATTCTGATGTAATATTTGGCCACAAGTCATACTTGTACAACTCTCTCACCTCATTTTCGATCATGTTTGATTCAATTTCTTGGAATGCTGGACTGCTTATAATGAATGACACGTTATAATCAGGAAGTTTTGGTTCCTCAGTTGGAGTCAGTGTTGCAGTTACAACTGGTCTTGCAGCTGTGGAAAGAGAGAAAAACAGCTTTGTGCTTAGAAAGTACAAAAATAAGAATATATACCAAGAACTATTTCTAACTCCTGAAATGTTAGACAATTTAACCAGCAGTATGGGCAATTCTGAAAGCAAATAGATTCCAATATTTGATCTCCGTTCAATGTCCCCCTGCTCGGTGATCTGACCAGAAGTGCACGTTTCTCAATCTTGAATCATTCAATTGATCTGAAGCTACCGAACCATTTTTTGATTTGTTGACAAATGCAGGCTCTTCACTTCTGGCAGCTAAAACTATTTTAAAGCTCTTGCATTTGTCAATATTAAGCTCAAAATACCCTGGTGAACGCATTCATGAAATATTCAATAAATCATATTATTACCATTAGCAAAAGTTTATCAAACCAGAACAGGCTTAGTTGATTAGCACAACATTTCCTAATAAATTGAACAGAAACCATACTTACTGGTTACAGGATGTGATTCGTGGTAATCTGGAAATATGAAAAGATTGTGTTGTCACAGAAAGTTATCGCCACTCTTGTCTCTGATCATATATACAGTAATTGTTGTCACTCATTCAATGCAAATAATCTGATAAATGTCAAGTTGCCTAGGACAGCATTGTGTTTGATGTGGGAACTGTCAAGGTCCATTTGAAACTTTTTCTAATTATTTATGGTAATTTGTATTTCATCAGTTTTCTTACCAAATGTTAATGCTTAGTGAAAGACTGAGAATGCCAGAGAAACACAGGAGAATGTTGGAATGACAGTCAACTGCAATGAGAAAACCTGAACAACTGGCCTATCATTTGGGCAGTAAAAGGGCTGGAGAATTACTGTGTTACTGTTCCTAATGTCTTTATCCATGAAGGTAAAATTGTCTCTAAAATTGATTACGGCCATAAGAAGGTATCCCTTTAAATAGTTTGGACCATTAGACAGCATGTGCAGGAGTGAGTCTTTTATGGAAAACCCTTCTGTTATATAGTCAGATGCTGACGTCAATGGACAGCTGCATACGTTAAGACAGGATCTCCATACTATCCTTCAATTTTTTTGCTTCCTTCATACATAGAGGCAAACAGAGTGATTGATGAGTCACTTTTATGAAAGAAGTGGAAAAAATGTAAAATTCAGCTAAATAGTTCTGAACTTTTCTATTTTGCAGCACACGGTAGAATCTGCTGAAAAATAGATTTCTTTTGCTCTCATTGAGTTTCATAATTATCCCAAATCAGAGATTAATTCTACGAGTTACACATTCTGTCAGAATGTCATTTGCAGCTAATATATCTTGTGCAACATGTACATTTTTACCAAAAAAATGCACTGTCTTTCTAGGACTGAGTATCCCTTCCCCATTAACAGCGAAGCTGATGAATTGCTTCATCAGACCTGCTAACTAGCAGGTGTAAGAGGTGCTTTCTACTCTGCATTGGAAATATGTGACTGCACTGCCGAAAAAACAACACATGTAACATACAAAGAGCTACATTAAATGATGACTGGATATGTACCATTTACATAGAGGCTGTAGTTGTCCAATGTATATGGCCCCAAGCTAGATATGTCATTGGTCTTGTTTCCAAACACATGATAGACAAGTACTCTGTTGACCTCCTCAGCGGTAGAATCATTCATGAATGAACAGGTTGCTGTCACTGTGCTGCTGTCACCATTTATCACACTGCAGAGAAACAAATGAAATTTCATATTAGCAGCAAATATTTTGAAATATATCAAAACAAAGTTTATGAGGTCACTGACAAGAGTGATGTGATCTTGATGCCCAAATCCAAGAAACCTTTCATGTGTCAGCAAAGAAAAGTTCTGTGGGATGAAGATCTCTCATCGCAACATCTCTTTGTAGGAAAGGTTGTTGGAAAATTCTGGACAGTTGTGAATTTTACATTAAGTGCAAACTCTGACAGTAAGACTCAAGTAGAAGCACATTTTGAATATCTAGCATGAATGGTAATATTTCTTACCTGAATGTATGTACTGTGCAACTTGAGAATGTCGCATTTATGCTGCTGTTCTTGAACAGATCATTGAGCTATGGGGTAACAATAAACATTGTTTTAGCTAGAGATACAAAGGAAATTCTGATGTAATATTTGGCCACAAGTCATACTTGTACAACTCTCTCACCTCATTTTCGATCATGTTTGATTCAATTTTTTGGAATGCTGGACTGCTTATAATGAATGACACGTTATAATCAGGAAGTTTTGGTTCCTCAGTTGGAGTCAGTGTTGCAGTTACAACTGGTCTTGCAGCTGTGGAAAGAGAGAAAAACAGCTTTGTGCTCAGAAATTACAAAAATAAGAATATATACCAAGAACTATTTCTAACTCCTGAAATGTTAGACAATTTAACCAGCAGTATGGGCAATTCTGAAAGCAAATAGATTCCAATATTTGATCTCCGTTCAATGTCCCCCTGCTCGGTGATCTGACCAGAAGTGCACGTTTCTCAATCTTGAATCATTCAATTGATCTGAAGCTACCGAACCATTTTTTGATTTGTTGACAAATGCAGGCTCTTCACTTCTGGCAGCTAAAACTATTTTAAAGCTCTTGCATTTGTCAATATTAAGCTCAAAAAACCCTGGTGTACGCATTCATGAAATATTCAATAAATCATATTATTACCATTACCAAAAGTTTATCAAACCAGAACAGGCTTAGTTGATTAGCACAACATTTCCTAATAAATTGAACAGAAACCATACTTACTGGTTACAGGATGTGATTCGTGGTAATCTGGAAATATGAAAAGATTGTGTTGTCACAGAAAGTTATCGCCACTCTTGTCTCTGATCATATATACAGTAATTGTTGTCACTCATTCAATGCAAATAATCTGATAAATGTCAAGTTGCCTAGGACAGCATTGTGTTTGATGTGGGAACTGTCAAGGTGTCAGTAAGATCCTTTTCAAACTTTTTCTAATTATTTATGGTAATTTGTATTTCATCAGTTTTCTTACCAAATTTTAATGCTTACTGAAAGGCTGAGAAAGCCAGTGAAAAACATGAGAATGTTGGAATGACAGTCAACTGCAATGAGAAAACCTGAACAACTGGCCTATCATTTGGGCAGTAAAAGGGCTGGAGAATTACTGTGTTACTGTTCCTAATGTCTTTATCCATGAAGGTAAAATTGTCTCTAAAATTGATTACGGCTTTAAGAAGGTATCCCTTTAAATAGTTTGCACCATTAGACAGCATGTGCAGGAGTGAGTCTTTTATGGAAAACCCTTCTGTTATATAGTCAGATGCTGACGTCAATGGACAGCTGCATATGTTAAGACAGGATCTCCATACTATCCTTCAATTTTTTTGCTTCCTTCATACATCGAGGCAAACAGAGTGATTGATGAGTCACTTTTATGAAAGAAGTGGAAAAAATGTAAAATTCAGCTAAATAGTTCTGAACTTTTCTATTTTGCAGCACACGGTAGAATCTGCTGAAAAATAGATTTCTTTTGCTCTCATTGAGTTTCATAATTATCCCAAATCAGAGATTAATTCTACGAGTGACACATTCTGTCAGAATGTCATTTGCAGCTAATATATCTTGTGCAACATGTACATTTTTACCAAAAAAATGCACTGTCTTTCTTGGACTCAGTACCCCTTCCCCATTAACAGCGAAGCTGATGAATTGCATCATCAGACCTGCTAACTAGCAGGTGTAAGAGGTGCTTTCTACTCTGCATTGGAAATATGTGACTGCACTGCCGAAAAAACAACACATGTAACATACAAAGAGCTACATTAAATGATGACTGGATATGTACCATTTACATAGAGGCTGTAGTTGTCCAATGTATATGGCCCCAAGCTAGATATGTCATTGGTCTTGTTTCCAAACACATGATAGACAAGTACTCTGTTGACCTCCTCAACGGTAGAATCATTCTTGAATGAACAGGTTGCTGTCACTGTGCTGCTGTCACCGTTTATCACACTGCAGAGAAACAAATGAAATTTCATATTAGCAGCAAATATTTTGAAATATATCAAAACAAAGTTTATGAGGTCACTCTGACAAGAGTGATGTGATCTTGATGCCCAAATCCAAGAAACCTTTCATGTGTCAGCAAAGAAAAGTTCTGTGGGATGAAGATCTCTCATCGCAACATCTCTTTGTAGGAAAGGTTGTTGGAAAATTCTGGACAGTTGTGAATTTTACATTAAGTGCAAACTCTGACAGTAAGACTCAAGTAGAAGCACATTTTGAATATCTAGCATGAATGGTAATATTTCTTACCTGAATGTATGTACTGTGCAACTTGAGAATGTCGCATTTATGCTGCTGTTCTTGAACAGATCATTGAGCTATGGGGTAATAATAAACATTGTTTTAGCTAGAGATACAAAGGAAATTCTGATGTAATATTTGGCCACAAGTCATACTTGTACAACTCTCTCACCTCATTTTCGATCATGTTTGATTCAATTTCTTGGAATGCTGGACTGCTTATAATGAATGTCACGTTATAATCAGGAAGTTTTGGTTCCTCAGTTGGAGTCAGTGTTGCAGTTACAACTGGTCTTGCAGCTGTGGAAAGAGAGAAAAACAGTTTTGTGCTCAGAAATTACAAAAATAAGAATATATACCAAGAACTATTTCTAACTCCTGAAATGTTAGACAATTTAACCAGCAGTATGGGCAATTCTGAAAGCAAATAGATTCCAATATTTGATCTCCGTTCAATGTCCCCCTGCTCGGTGATCTGACCAGAAGTGCACGTTTCTCAATCTTGAATCATTCAATTGATCTGAAGCTACCGAACCATTTTTTGATTTGTTGACAAATGCAGGCTCTTCACTTCTGGCAGCTAAAACTATTTTAAAGCTCTTGCATTTGTCAATATTAAGCTCAAAATACCCTGGTGAACGCATTCATGAAATATTCAATAAATCATATTATTACCATTACCAAAAGTTTATCAAACCAGAACAGGCTTAGTTGATTAGCACAACATTTCCTAATAAATTGAACAGAAACCATACTTACTGGTTACAGGATGTGATTCGTGGTAATCTGGAAATATGAAAAGATTGTGTTGTCACAGAAAGTTATCGCCACTCTTGTCTCTGATCATATATACAGTAATTGTTGTCACTCATTCAATGCAAATAATCTGATAAATGTCAAGTTGCCTAGGACAGCATTGTGTTTGATGTGGGAACTGTCAAGGTGTCAGTAAGATCCTTTTCAAACTTTTTCTAATTATTTATGGTAATTTGTATTTCATCAGTTTTCTTACCAAATTTTAATGCTTACTGAAAGGCTGAGAAAGCCAGTGAAAAACATGAGAATGTTGGAATGACAGTCAACTGCAATGAGAAAACCTGAACAACTGGCCTATCATTTGGGCAGTAAAAGGGCTGGAGAATTACTGTGTTACTGTTCCTAATGTCTTTATCCATGAAGGTAAAATTGTCTCTAAAATTGATTACGGCTTTAAGAAGGTATCCCTTTAAATAGTTTGCACCATTAGACAGCATGTGCAGGAGTGAGTCTTTTATGGAAAACCCTTCTGTTATATAGTCAGATGCTGACGTCAATGGACAGCTGCATATGTTAAGACAGGATCTCCATACTATCCTTCAATTTTTTTGCTTCCTTCATACATAGAGGCAAACAGAGTGATTGATGAGTCACTTTTATGAAAGAAGTGGAAAAAATGTAAAATTCAGCTAAATAGTTCTGAACTTTTCTATTTTGCAGCACACGGTAGAATCTGCTGAAAAATAGATTTCTTTTGCTCTCATTGAGTTTCATAATTATCCCAAATCAGAGATTAATTCTACGAGTTACACATTCTGTCAGAATGTCATTTGCAGCTAATATATCTTGTGCAACATGTACATTTTTACCAAAAAAATGCACTGTCTTTCTTGGACTCAGTACCCCTTCCCCATTAACAGCGAAGCTGATGAATTGCATCATCAGACCTGCTAACTAGCAGGTGTAAGAGGTGCTTTCTACTCTGCATTGGAAATATGTGACTGCACTGCCGAAGAAAAAACACATGTAACATACAAAGAGCTACATTAAATGATGACTGGATATGTACCATTTACATAGAGGCTGTAGTTGTCCAATGTATATGGCCCCAAGCTAGATATGTCATTGGTCTTGTTTCCAAACACATGATAGACAAGTACTCTGTTGACCTCCTCAACGGTAGAATCATTCTTGAATGAACAGGTTGCTGTCACTGTGCTGCTGTCACCGTTTATCACACTGCAGAGAAACAAATGAAATTTCATATTAGCAGCAAATATTTTGAAATATATCAAAACAAAGTTTATGAGGTCACTCTGACAAGAGTGATGTGATCTTGATGCCCAAATCCAAGAAACCTTTCATGTGTCAGCAAAGAAAAGTTCTGTGGGATGAAGATCTCTCATCGCAACATCTCTTTGTAGGAAAGGTTGTTGGAAAATTCTGGACAGTTGTGAATTTTACATTAAGTGCAAACTCTGACAGTAAGACTCAAGTAGAAGCACATTTTGAATATCAAGCATGAATGGTAATATTTCTTACCTGAATGTATGTACTGTGCAACTTGAGAATGTCGCATTTATGCTGCTGTTCTTGAACAGATCATTGAGCTATGGGGTAATAATAAACATTGTTTTAGCTAGAGATACAAAGGAAATTCTGATGTAATATTTGGCCACAAGTCATACTTGTACAACTCTCTCACCTCATTTTCGATCATGTTTGATTCAATTTCTTGGAATGCTGGACTGCTTATAATGAATGTCACGTTATAATCAGGAAGTTTTGGTTCCTCAGTTGGAGTCAGTGTTGCAGTTACAACTGGTCTTGCAGCTGTGGAAAGAGAGAAAAACAGCTTTGTGCTCAGAAATTACAAAAATAAGAATATATACCAAGAACTATTTCTAACTCCTGAAATGTTAGACAATTTAACCAGCAGTATGGGCAATTCTGAAAGCAAATAGATTCCAATATTTGATCTCCGTTCAATGTCCCCCTGCTCGGTGATCTGACCAGAAGTGCACGTTTCTCAATCTTGAATCATTCAATTGATCTGAAGCTACCGAACCATTTTTTGATTTGTTGACAAATGCAGGCTCTTCACTTCTGGCAGCTAAAACTATTTTAAAGCTCTTGCATTTGTCAATATTAAGCTCAAAATACCCTGGTGAACGCATTCATGAAATATTCAATAAATCATATTATTACCATTAGCAAAAGTTTATCAAACCAGAACAGGCTTAGTTGATTAGCACAACATTTCCTAATAAATTGAACAGAAACCATACTTACTGGTTACAGGATGTGATTCGTGGTAATCTGGAAATATGAAAAGATTGTGTTGTCACAGAAAGTTATCGCCACTCTTGTCTCTGATCATATATACAGTAATTGTTGTCACTCATTCAATGCAAATAATCTGATAAATGTCAAGTTGCCTAGGACAGCATTGTGTTTGATGTGGGAACTGTCAAGGTGTCAGTAAGATCCTTTTCAAACTTTTTCTAATTATTTATGGTAATTTGTATTTCATCAGTTTTCTTACCAAATTTTAATGCTTACTGAAAGGCTGAGAAAGCCAGTGAAAAACATGAGAATGTTGGAATGACAGTCAACTGCAATGAGAAAACCTGAACAACTGGCCTATCATTTGGGCAGTAAAAGGGCTGGAGAATTACTGTGTTACTGTTCCTAATGTCTTTATCCATGAAGGTAAAATTGTCTCTAAAATTGATTACGGCTTTAAGAAGGTATCCCTTTAAATAGTTTGCACCATTAGACAGCATGTGCAGGAGTGAGTCTTTTATGGAAAACCCTTCTGTTATATAGTCAGATGCTGACGTCAATGGACAGCTGCATATGTTAAGACAGGATCTCCATACTATCCTTCAATTTTTTTGCTTCCTTCATACATAGAGGCAAACAGAGTGATTGATGAGTCACTTTTATGAAAGAAGTGGAAAAAATGTAAAATTCAGCTAAATAGTTCTGAACTTTTCTATTTTGCAGCACACGGTATAATCTGCTGAAAAATAGATTTCTTTTGCTCTCATTGAGTTACATAATTATCCCAAATCAGAGATTAATTCTACGAGTTACACATTCTGTCAGAATGTCATTTGCAGCTAATATATCTTGTGCAACATGTACATTTTTACCAAAAAAATGCACTGTCTTTCTTGGACTCAGTACCCCTTCCCCATTAACAGCGAAGCTGATGAATTGCATCATCAGACCTGCTAACTAGCAGGTGTAAGAGGTGCTTTCTACTCTGCATTGGAAATATGTGACTGCACTGCCGAAGAAAAAACACATGTAACATACAAAGAGCTACATTAAATGATGACTGGATATGTACCATTTACATAGAGGCTGTAGTTGTCCAATGTATATGGCCCCAAGCTAGATATGTCATTGGTCTTGTTTCCAAACACATGATAGACAAGTACTCTGTTGACCTCCTCAACGGTAGAATCATTCTTGAATGAACAGGTTGCTGTCACTGTGCTGCTGTCACCGTTTATCACACTGCAGAGAAACAAATGAAATTTCATATTAGCAGCAAATATTTTGAAATATATCAAAACAAAGTTTATGAGGTCACTCTGACAAGAGTGATGTGATCTTGATGCCCAAATCCAAGAAACCTTTCATGTGTCAGCAAAGAAAAGTTCTGTGGGATGAAGATCTCTCATCGCAACATCTCTTTGTAGGAAAGGTTGTTGGAAAATTCTGGACAGTTGTGAATTTTACATTAAGTGCAAACTCTGACAGTAAGACTCAAGTAGAAGCACATTTTGAATATCTAGCATGAATGGTAATATTTCTTACCTGAATGTATGTACTGTGCAACTTGAGAATGTCGCATTTATGCTGCTGTTCTTGAACAGATCATTGAGCTATGGGGTAATAATAAACATTGTTTTAGCTAGAGATACAAAGGAAATTCTGATGTAATATTTGGCCACAAGTCATACTTGTACAACTCTCTCACCTCATTTTCGATCATGTTTGATTCAATTTCTTGGAATGCTGGACTGCTTATAATGAATGACACGTTATAATCAGGAAGTTTTGGTTCCTCAGTTGGAGTCAGTGTTGCAGTTACAACTGGTCTTGCAGCTGTGGAAAGAGAGAAAAACAGCTTTGTGCTCAGAAATTACAAAAATAAGAATATATACCAAGAACTATTTCTAACTCCTGAAATGTTAGACAATTTAACCAGCAGTATGGGCAATTCTGAAAGCAAATAGATTCCAATATTTGATCTCCGTTCAATGTCCCCCTGCTCGGTGATCTGACCAGAAGTGCACGTTTCTCAATCTTGAATCATTCAATTGATCTGAAGCTACCGAACCATTTTTTGATTTGTTGACAAATGCAGGCTCTTCACTTCTGGCAGCTAAAACTATTTTAAAGCTCTTGCATTTGTCAATATTAAGCTCAAAATACCCTGGTGAACGCATTCATGAAATATTCAATAAATCATATTATTACCATTACCAAAAGTTTATCAAACCAGAACAGGCTTAGTTGATTAGCACAACATTTCCTAATAAATTGAACAGAAACCATACTTACTGGTTACAGGATGTGATTTGTGGTAATCTGGAAATATGAAAAGATTGTGTTGTCACAGAAAGTTATCGCCACTCTTGTCTCTGATCATATATACAGTAATTGTTGTCACTCATTCAATGCAAATAATCTGATAAATGTCAAGTTGCCTAGGACAGCATTGTGTTTGATGTGGGAACTGTCAAGGTGTCAGTAAGATCCATTTGAAACTTTTTCTAATTATTTATGGTAATTTGTATTTCATCAGTTTTCTTACCAAATTTTAATGCTTACTGAAAGGCTGAGAAAGCCAGTGAAAAACATGAGAATGTTGGAATGACAGTCAACTGCAATGAGAAAACCTGAACAACTGGCCTATCATTTGGGCAGTAAAAGGGCTGGAGAATTACTGTGTTACTGTTCCTAATGTCTTTATCCATGAAGGTAAAATTGTCTCTAAAATTGATTACGGCTTTAAGAAGGTATCCCTTTAAATAGTTTGCACCATTAGACAGCATGTGCAGGAGTGAGTCTTTTATGGAAAACCCTTCTGTTATATAGTCAGATGCTGACGTCAATGGACAGCTGCATATGTTAAGACAGGATCTCCATACTATCCTTCAATTTTTTTGCTTCCTTCATACATAGAGGCAAACAGAGTGATTGATGAGTCACTTTTATGAAAGAAGTGGAAAAAATGTAAAATTCAGCTAAATAGTTCTGAACTTTTCTATTTTGCAGCACACGGTATAATCTGCTGAAAAATAGATTTCTTTTGCTCTCATTGAGTTTCATAATTATCCCAAATCAGAGATTAATTCTACGAGTTACACATTCTGTCAGAAAGTCATTTGCAGCTAATATATCTTGTGCAACATGTACATTTTTACCAAAAAAATGCACTGTCTTTCTTGGACTCAGTACCCCTTCCCCATTAACAGCGAAGCTGATGAATTGCATCATCAGACCTGCTAACTAGCAGGTGTAAGAGGTGCTTTCTACTCTGCATTGGAAATATGTGACTGCACTGCCGAAAAAACAACACATGTAACATACAAAGAGCTATATTAAATGATGACTGGATATGTACCATTTACATAGAGGCTGTAGTTGTCCAATGTATATGGCCCCAAGCTAGATATGTCATTGGTCTTGTTTCCAAACACATGATAGACAAGTACTCTGTTGACCTCCTCAACGGTAGAATCATTCTTGAATGAACAGGTTGCTGTCACTGTGCTGCTGTCACCGTTTATCACACTGCAGAGAAACAAATGAAATTTCATATTAGCAGCAAATATTTTGAAATATATCAAAACAAAGTTTATGAGGTCACTCTGACAAGAGTGATGTGATCTTGATGCCCAAATCCAAGAAACCTTTCATGTGTCAGCAAAGAAAAGTTCTGTGGGATGAAGATCTCTCATCGCAACATCTCTTTGTAGGAAAGGTTGTTGGAAAATTCTGGACAGTTGTGAATTTTACATTAAGTGCAAACTCTGACAGTAAGACTCAAGTAGAAGCACATTTTGAATATCTAGCATGAATGGTAATATTTCTTACCTGAATGTATGTACTGTGCAACTTGAGAATGTCGCATTTGTGCTGCTGTTCTTGAACAGATCATTGAGCTATGGGGTAATAATAAACATTGTTTTAGCTAGAGATACAAAGGAAATTCTGATGTAATATTTGGCCACAAGTCATACTTGTACAACTCTCTCACCTCATTTTCGATCATGTTTGATTCAATTTCTTGGAATGCTGGACTGCTTATAATGAATGACACGTTATAATCAGGAAGTTTTGGTTCCTCAGTTGGAGTCAGTGTTGCAGTTACAACTGGTCTTGCAGCTGTGGAAAGAGAGAAAAACAGCTTTGTGCTCAGAAATTACAAAAATAAGAATATATACCAAGAACTATTTCTAACTCCTGAAATGTTAGACAATTTAACCAGCAGTATGGGCAATTCTGAAAGCAAATAGATTCCAATATTTGATCTCCGTTCAATGTCCCCCTGCTCGGTGATCTGACCAGAAGTGCACGTTTCTCAATCTTGAATCATTCAATTGATCTGAAGCTACCGAACCATTTTTTGATTTGTTGACAAATGCAGGCTCTTCACTTCTGGCAGCTAAAACTATTTTAAAGCTCTTGCATTTGTCAATATTAAGCTCAAAATACCCTGGTGAACGCATTCATGAAATATTCAATAAATCATATTATTACCATTACCAAAAGTTTATCAAACCAGAACAGGCTTAGTTGATTAGCACAACATTTCCTAATAAATTGAACAGAAACCATACTCACTGGTTACAGGATGTGATTCGTGGTAATCTGGAAATATGAAAAGATTGTGTTGTCACAGAAAGTTATCGCCACTCTTGTCTCTGATCATATATACAGTAATTGTTGTCACTCATTCAATGCAAATAATCTGATAAATGTCAAGTTGCCTAGGACAGCATTGTGTTTGATGTGGGAACTGTCAAGGTGTCAGTAAGATCCATTTGAAACTTTTTCTAATTATTTATGGTAATTTGTATTTCATCAGTTTTCTTACCAAATTTTAATGCTTACTGAAAGGCTGAGAAAGCCAGTGAAAAACATGAGAATGTTGGAATGACAGTCAACTGCAATAAGAAAACCTGAACAACTGGCCTATCATTTGGGCAGTAAAAGGGCTGGAGAATTACTGTGTTACTGTTCCTAATGTCTTTATCCATGAAGGTAAAATTGTCTCTAAAATTGATTACGGCTTTAAGAAGGTATCCCTTTAAATAGTTTGGACCATTAGACAGCATGTGCAGGAGTGAGTCTTTTATGGAAAACCCTTCTGTTATCTAGTCAGATGCTGACGTCAATGGACAGCTGCATATGTTAAGACAGGATCTCCATACTATCCTTCAATTTTTTTGCTTCCTTCATACATAGAGGCAAACAGAGTGATTGATGAGTCACTTTTATGAAAGAAGTGGAAAAAATGTAAAATTCAGCTAAATAGTTCTGAACTTTTCTATTTTGCAGCACACGGTAGAATCTGCTGAAAAATAGATTTCTTTTGCTCTCATTGAGTTTCATAATTATCCCAAATCAGAGATTAATTCTACGAGTTACACCTTCTGTCAGAATGTCATTTGCAGCTAATATATCTTGTGCAACATGTACATTTTTACCAAAAAAATGCACTGTCTTTCTTGGACTCAGTACCCCTTCCCCATTAACAGCGAAGCTGATGAATTGCATCATCAGACCTGCTAACTAGCAGGTGTAAGAGGTGCTTTCTACTCTGCATTGGAAATATGTGACTGCACTGCCGAAAAAACAACACATGTAACATACAAAGAGCTACATTAAATGATGACTGGATATGTACCATTTACATAGAGGCTGTAGTTGTCCAATGTATATGGCCCCAAGCTAGATATGTCATTGGTCTTGTTTCCAAACACATGATAGACAAGTACTCTGTTGACCTCCTCAACGGTAGAATCATTCTTGAATGAACAGGTTGCTGTCACTGTGCTGCTGTCACCGTTTATCACACTGCAGAGAAACAAATGAAATTTCATATTAGCAGCAAATATTTTGAAATATATCAAAACAAAGTTTATGAGGTCACTCTGACAAGAGTGATGTGATCTTGATGCCCAAATCCAAGAAACCTTTCATGTGTCAGCAAAGAAAAGTTCTGTGGGATGAAGATCTCTCATCGCAACATCTCTTTGTAGGAAAGGTTGTTGGAAAATTCTGGACAGTTGTGAATTTTACATTAAGTGCAAACTCTGACAGTAAGACTCAAGTAGAAGCACATTTTGAATATCTAGCATGAATGGTAATATTTCTTACCTGAATGTATGTACTGTGCAACTTGAGAATGTCGCATTTATGCTGCTGTTCTTGAACAGATCATTGAGCTATGGGGTAATAATAAACATTGTTTTAGCTAGAGATACAAAGGAAATTCTGATCTAATATTTGGCCACAAGTCATACTTGTACAACTCTCTCACCTCATTTTCGATCATGTTTGATTCAATTTCTTGGAATGCTGGACTGCTTATAATGAATGTCACGTTATAATCAGGAAATTTTGGTTCCTCAGTTGGAGTCAGTGTTGCAGTTACAACTGGTCTTGCAGCTGTGGAAAGAGAGAAAAACAGCTTTGTGCTCAGAAAGTACAAAAATAAGAATATATACCAAGAACTATTTCTAACTCCTGAAATGTTAGACAATTTAACCAGCAGTATGGGCAATTCTGAAAGCAAATAGATTCCAAAATTTGATTTTTGTTCCATGTCCCTCTGCTCGGTGATCTGACCTGAAGTGCAAGTTTCACATTCTTGAACCAATCGATTGATCTGAAGCTCCCGAACCATTTTTTGATTTGTTGATAAATGCAGGCTCTTTACCTCTAGCAACTAAAGCTTTTTTGTCTCTCTTGTATTTGTCAATATTTAGCTCAAAATACCCTGGTGAATCCATTCATGAAATATTGAAGAAATCACCTAGAAACCATGAACATAAGTTTATCAAACCAGAACAGGCTAAGTTGAGTCGCACAAAATTTCCTAATAAATTGAACAGAAACCATACTTACTGGTTACAGGAGGTGATTCGTGGTAATCTAGAAATATGAAAAGATTGTGTTGTCACAGAAAGTTATTGCTACTCCTAGCTCTGATCATATATACAGTAATCTTTGTCACTCATTCAATGCAAATAATCTGATAAATGTCAAGTTGCCTCGGACAGCATTGTAACTGATGTGGGAACTGTCAAGATGTCAGGAGCATCCATTTGAAGATTTTTATAATTCTGTATTTGGTCAGTTTTCTGACCAAATTTAAATGCTTACTGAAAGGCTGAGAAAAGCCAGCCAAACACAGGAGAATGTTGAAATGACAGTCAACTGCAAAGTGCAAACCTGACCAATTAGCCTGCCTTTTGAGCAGTAAAAGAGCTGGAGAATTAATATGTTACTATTCCTAATGATTTTTTTTAGAAAGGTAAAATTTTCTTTAAAATTGATTCTGACTTTCAGAAGGTATCACTTTGAATAGTTTGGATTTTTGGACAGCACCTGCAGGAGTGACTCTTTTATGGAAAACCCTTCCTTTCTATGGTCAGCTGCTGATGTCAGTGGATAGCTCCACGCGTGAACTGTTATCACAAGATCCCCTTACTATCCTTCAGTTTTTTGCTTCCTTCATGCATAAGAAGCAAACAGAGAGAATTTGGAGTCACTTTTGTGAAAGAAATGGATCTAAATTTGAAATTCACCGAAATAGTTGTGTATTTTTCGATTTCGCAACACATTGGATCATCTGAAAAATCGATTTGTTTCGCTGTCATGTAGTTTCGTAATTATCCTGAATCAAATTATTCCCCTATTTACACATTTTGTCGAAATGTCATTTGCAGGTCAGAGAACTATACTGCAAATACGTATCGTTCATAACAATTATATTATGATTAAAAAAATTCATTCAACTGCAATAAGCAAACCAGACTAATTAGGGTGGCATATGAGCAGTAAAAGGGTTGGAAAATTAATATCTTACTGTTCCTAATGTCTTTGTTAAGAAAGGTAAAATTGTCTGTGAGGTTGATTATGGCTTTAAGAAGGTATCGCTTTGAATAATGTGGACATTTAGATAGCACATGCAAGAGTGAGTCTTTCATGGAAAACCCTTCCATTCTATTATCAGATGCTGGCGTCAATGGATAGCTCCATGTGTGAACAGTTAATACAGGATCCCCTTACAAACCTTCAGGATTTTTGCTTTCTTCATGCGTAGCAGCAAACAAAGTGAATGTGAGTCAGTTTTATGCAAGAAGTGGATCATAATTTGAAATTCAGCCAAATAGTTCTGAATTTTTCTCTTTTGCAACACATTGTATAATCTCCTGATAAATCAATTTGTTTTGCTGTCATTTAGTTTCATAATTATCCCGAATCAAGGATTAATTCCATAGTTACACATTCTGTCGGAATGTCATTTGCATTCAGAGAGCTATGGTGCGAATATATCAAAAAAATGCACTCTTTTTTTCTAGGACTCAGTATCGCTGCCCAATTAACAGCGAAGCTGATGAATTTGTTCATTGGACCTCTTATCTAGCAGGTGCAGGTGGTGCATTGTACTCTGCATGGGAAATGTTTGTGTCACACTGCCAAAACGGTAACACATGTAACATACAAAGAGCCACACCAAATAATGACTGGATAAGTACCATTTACATAGAGGCTGTAGTTGTCCAATGTATATGGCCCCAAGCTAGATATGTCATTGGTCTTGTTTCCAAACACGTGATAGACAAGTACTCTGTTGACCCCCTCAACGGTAGAATCATTCTTGAATGAACAGGTTGCTGTCACTGTGCTGCTGTCACCGTTTATCACACTGCAGAGAAACAAATGAAGTTTCATATTAGCAGGAAATATTTTGAAATATATCAAAAAAAGGTTGATGAGGTCACTCTGACAAGAGTGATGTCCAAATCCATGAAACCTTTCATATGACAGCAAACAAAAGTACTGTGGGATGAAGATCGCTCAGCGCAACATCTCTTTGTAGGAAATATTGTTTGAGCATTCTGGAAGTTGTGAATTTTACATTAATTGCAATAGTCTGACATTAAGACTTAAGTAGAAGCAAGTTTGGAATATTTAGCATGAATTGGTAATATTTCTTACCTGAATGTACGTACTGTGCAACTTGAGAATGTCGCATTTATGCGGCTGTTCTTGAACAGATCATTGAGCTATGGGGCAATAACAAACATTGTTTTAGCTAGAGAAACAAAGGAAATTCTGATCTAATATTTTGCCACAAGTCATACTTGTACAACTCTCTCACCTCATTTTCGATCATGTTTGATTCAATTTCTTGGAATGTTGGACTGCTTATAATGAATGTCACGTTATAATCAGTAAGTTTTGGTTCCTCAGTTGGAGTCAGTGTTGCAGTTATAACTGGCCTTGCAGCTGTGGAAAGAGAGAAAAACAGTTTTTGCACAGAAAGTACAAAAATGCGAATATATACAAAGAACTATTTTCAACTCCAGAAATGTTAGACAGTTACATAGAAACATAGAAAATAGGAGCAGGAGTAGGCCATTCCACCCTTCGAGCCTGTTCTCCCATTCATTATGATCATGGATGATCATCGAACTGCGCGACCTGTTCCACGCTTTCTCCCCATACCCTTTGATCCCTTTAGACGCAAGAGCTATATCTAACTCCTTCTTGAAAACATACAATGATTTGGCCTCAACTGCTTTCTGTGGTAGTGAATTCCACAGGCTCACCACTCTCCGGGTGAAGAAATTTCTCCTCATCTCAGTCCTGAAAGATTTACACCGTATCCTTCAACTATGACCCCTGATTCTGGACTCCCCCACCATTGGGAACATCCTTCCTGTATCTACCCTGTCAAGTCCTGTTAGAATTTGATAGGTTTCTGTGAGATCCCCCATTGCTCTTCTGAACTCCAGTGAATATAATCTTAACCGACTCAATCTCTCCTCATACGTCAGTCCCGCCATCCCAGGAATCAGTCTGGTAAACCTTCGCTGCACACCCTCTAAAGCAAGAACATCCTTCCCCAGATAAGGAGACCAAAATTGCACACAATATTCCAGGTGTGGCCTCACCAAGGCCCTTTATAATTGCAGCAAGACGTCCCTGCTCCTGTACTCGAATCCTCTCGCTATGAAGGCCAACATGCCATTTGCCTTTTTTGCCGCCTGTTGGACCTGCATGCTTACCTTCCGCGACTGGTGTATGAGAACAACCAGGTCTCACTGCATAGTCCCCTCTCTTAGTTTACGGCCGTTCAGATAATAATCTGCTTTCCGGTTTTTGCTACCAAAATGGATAACCTCACATTTATTCACATTATACTGCATCTGCCATGCATTAGCCCACTCACTCAACTTGTCCAAATCACCCTGAAGCCTCTCTGCATCCTCCTCACAATTCACCCTCCCACCCAGTTTTGTGTCATCTGCAAATTTGGAGATATTACATTTAGTTCCCTCATCTAAATCATTAATATATATTGTGAATAGCTGGGATCCTAGCACTGATCCCTGCGATACCCCACTAGTCACTTCGGAAAAAGACTCATTTATCCCTACACTTTGTTTCCTGTCCACCAACCTATTTTCTATCCATCGCAACACATTACTCCCAATCCCATGCGCTTTAATTTTACACGCTAATCTCTTATATGGGACTTTGTCGAAAGCCTTCTGAAAGTCCAAATAAACCACATCCACTGGCTCCCCCTTATCAACTCTACTAGTTACATCCTCGAAGAATTCTCGTAGATTTGTCAAGCATGATTTCCCTTTTGTAAATCCATGCTGACGCTGCCCGATTCTACCACTGTTCTCTAAGTTCTTGCTATGAAATCTTCGATAATGGACTCCAAATTTTTCCCCACTACTGACGTCAGGCTGTCTGGTCTATAATTCCTCGCATTCTCTCTACCTCCCTTTTAAAATAGCGGGTTTTGATTAGCTACCCTCCAATCTGTAGGAACTGTTCCAGAGTCCATAGAATCTTGGAAGATGACCACCAATGCATCCACTATTTCTAGGGCCACTTCCTTAAGTACTCTTGGATGCATACCATCGGGCCCTGGCGATTTATCGGGCTTCAATCCCATCAATTTCCCCAACACCATTTCTCTACTAATACTGATTCCCTTCAGTTCCTCTCTATCACTGAGCCCTGTGTTCCCCAACATTTCTGGTATGACATTTGTGTCCTCCTTTCTGATGACTGAAACAAGATATGCATTTAACCAGCAGCATGGGGACTTCTGAAACCAAATAGATTCCAATATTTGATCTTCGTTCAATGTCCCCCTGCTGGGTGATCTGACCAGAAGTGCAAGATTCTTATTCTTGAATCAATTAACTGATCTGAAGCTCCCCATACACCTCTAGCAACTCAAGCTTTTTTTATCTTTTGCATTAGTCAATATTAAGCTCAAAATAGCCTGGTGAACCCATTCATGAAATATTACAGAAATCATATTATAACCATGACCATAAGCTTATCAAACCAGAACAGGCTAAGTTGATTAGCACAACATTTTCTAATAAATTGAACAGAAACTATACTCACTGGTTACAGGAGGTGATTCGTGGTAATCTGGAAATATGAAAAGATTGTGCTGTCACTGAAAGTTATTGCCACTCCTTGCTCTGATCATATATACAGTAATTGTTGTCACTCATTCAATGCAAATAATCTGACAAATCTCAAGTTGCCTGGGACAGTATTGTGATTGATGTGGGAACTGTCAAGATGTCAGTAACATCCATTTGAAGCTTTTTATAATTAGGTATGGTAATTTGTATTTGGTCAGTTTTCTGACCAAATTTTAATGCTTACTGAAAGGCTGAGAAAAGCCAGTGAAAAACAGGAGAATGTTGGAATGACAGTCAACTGCAATGAGCAAACCAGACTAATTAGGGTTCCATTTGAGCAGTAAAAGGGCTGGAGAATTAATATGTTACTGTTCCTGATGTCTTTGTCAAGAAAGGTAAAATTGTCTGTGAGGTTGATTATGGCTTTAAGAAGGTATCGCTTTGAATAGTTTGGTCTTTTAGACGGCACCTGCAGGAGTGATTCTTTTATGGAAAACCCTTCTGTTATATTGTCAGATGCTGACGTCAATGGATAGCTCCATGTATGAACCATTAGTACTAGATCCCCTTACTATCCTTCAGTTTTTTTGCTTTGTTTATGCATACTGGGCAAACAGAGAGAATTGGAAGTGACTTTTTTTAAAGAAATTTATTAAAATTCGAAATTCAGCTAAATGGTTCAAAATATTTATTTTGTAACTGACTGTATAATCTCCTGAAAATCGATTTGTTTTGCTTTCATTTGGTTTCATAATTATCCCAAATCAGAAATTATTCTACGAGTTACACATTCTGTCCGAATGTCATTTGCAGCTCAGAGAATTATAGTGCTAATATATCTTGCCCTGCATGTACATTATAATCAAAAAAATGCACTGTTCTTTCTAGGACTCAGTATCACTGCCCAATTAACAGTGAAACTGATGAATTATTTCATTGGACCTGTTATCTAGCAGGTGCAGGTGGTGCATTGTATTTTGCATTGGAAATGTTCATGTACACTGCCCAAACGGTAACGCATGTAACATACAAAGAGCTACACCAAATAATGACTGGATAAGTACCATTTACATAGAGGCTGTAGTTGTCCAATGTATATGGCCCCAAGCTAGAAATGTCTTTGGTCTTGTTTACAAACACATGATAGACAAGTACTCTGTCGACCTCCTCAATGGGAGAATCATTCTTGAATGAACAGGTTGCTGACACTCTGTTGCCGTCACCATTTACCACTCTGCAGATAAACAAATGAAGTTTCATATTAGCAGCAAATATTTTGCCACAACAAAGTTTATGAGGTCACTCTGAGAAGAGTGACGATATCTTGATGTCCAAATCCAAGAAACCTTTCATGTGTCAGCAAAGAAAAGTTCTGTGGGATGAAGATCTCTCAGTGCAACATCTCTTTGTAGGAAATATTGTTTGAGCAATATGGACAGTGGTGTTGTATACATTCAGTGCAATAGTCTGACAGTTAGACACAAGTAGAAGCAAGTTTGGAATATTTAACCTGAATGGTAATATTTCTTACCTGCATTTATGTACTGAGCAACTTGAGAATGAAGCATTTATACTGCTGTTCTTGAACAGATCATTGAGCTATGGGGCAATAACAAACTTGCTTTAGCTAGAGAAACAAAGGAAATTCTAATCTAATATTTTGCCACAAGTCATACTTGTACAACTCTCTCACCTCATTTTCAATCATGTTTGATTCAATTTCTTGGAATGTTGGACTGCTTATAATGAATGTCACAACATAATCACTAAGTTTTGGTTCCTCAGTTGGAGTCAGTGTTGCAGTTACAACTGGCCTTGCAGCTGTGGAAAGAGAGAAAAACAGTTTTGTGCACAGAAAGTACAAAAATAAGAATATATACCAAGAACTATTTCTAACTCCTGAAATGTTAGACAATTTAACCAGCAGTATGGGCAATTCTGAAAGCAAATAGATTCCAATATTTGATCTCTGTTCAATGTCCCCCTGCTCGGTGATCTGACCAGAAGTGCACGTTTGTCATTCTTGAAACATTCAATTGATCTGAAGCTCCCCAATATTTTGTTGATTTTTTGACAAATGCAGGCTCTTCACTTCAAGCAACTAAAGCTTTTTTTTTTACATCATTTGTATTCGTCAATATTAAGCTCAAAATATCCTGGTGAAACTATTCATGAAATATTAAATAAATCATAATATAACCATTAACAAAGACTTATCAAACCCAGAACAAGCTAAGTTGAGTAGCACAACATTTCCTAATAAATTGAACAGAAACTATACTCACTGGTTACAGGAGGTGATTTGTGGTAATCTGGAAATATGAAAAGATTGTGCTGTCACTGAAAGTTATCGCTACTCCTTGCTCTGATCATATATACAGTAATTGTTGTCACTCATTCAATGCAAATAATCTGACAAATGTCAAGTTGCCTGGGACAGTATTGTGATTGATGGGGGAGCTGTCAAGATGTCAGTAACATCCACTTGAAGCTTTTTCTAATTATTTATGGTAATTTGTATTTGATCAGTTTTCTGACCAAATTTTAATGCTTACTGAAAGGCTGAGAAAAGCCAGCCAAACACAGGAAAATGTTGGAATGACAGTCAACTGCAATGAGTAAAGCAGGCAAATTACTGCCATTTGAGCTGTAAAAGGGCTGGAGAATTAATATGTTACTGTTCCAAATGTCTTTTTCCAGAAAGGTAAAATTGTCAAACAAAGTTGATTATGGCTTTAACAAAGTATCACTTTGAATAGTTTGGACTTTTAGACAGTAGGTGTAGGAATGTCATTTGAAGCTCAGACAGGTGTAGTGCTAATATATATATTTTCTAGCATGTACATTATTAGCTGGAAAAAATGCACTGTTCTTTCTGGGATTCATTGGGCCAGATCTTATGCTGGGGCCAATGCCTGATGTTGTGGCGGAGAGGGGCATGGGGTGTGCTGTGAATTGGAGCAGCAGCGGTCACCACAGAACTCGATGCTGGGATTGCCGGACCCGAAATTGACCCCAAGATTTGATTGTTGACTCATTGTGAAATGCAAGGCTGCTGTTTTCCTGCATGTTAGATTATTGTCTCATGTATATTATTATCAATATTGATCCCAAAATAAGCTGTTGAACATATTAAGGAGATATTCAATAAAATATAGCCTTTATGAAAAGCTCATTTAATGCGAAGAAGCTTGTATTTGGTCAGTGTTATGACCACTTTTAAATGCTCTCTGAATGCCTGGGAGAAGCCAGCCAAACACAGGAGAGCATTCAAATAAAAGTCAGCTCCAGTGAGCAGATTGGATTAATTAACCAGCCATTTGAGCAGTAATATACAACTGTTCCTGCTCCCAGTGCAGGCGGTCACAATTGTCTTAAAGCTTCTTCGGGTTTCGATAAAATGTCACCGTGAATAGTCTGGAATTTTAGACTGCCAACTAGGAGTGTGTGTGTTATGGAAAGCACTTGCATTATATTTTCTGATGCTGGTGTGAATGGATAACTCCATGCTCAAAGAAGAACTGACAGAATGCAAATACAGGAACCTCTTATTGCTCTTCATTTTTGTTGTTTGCCTCATTGGTGGAGGCAGAGGGACCGGTGATCGTCTCTTGTGAAGGAAGTTAATTAAAATTCAAAATTTACTTCAGTAGTTCTGAATTTTGAATTTTATTATTTTACATTAGATTGTGTAGTCTCCTGATTTTTTTGTTTCGCTGTCATTTAGTTTCATAATTAACCGGATTCATTGACTGTTGCCTTAGTCACACAGGATGCGCATTATCAGTCAAAACTATTTTGCATCTTTCATTCTAGGAATCAGTATCCCTGACCAATTAGCAGCTAAGGTGATGCATTGCTTCAGGTATACATGGGCCTGCAGGTGCCAGTGTTGCTTTGTACTCTGGGTTAGAAGAGTTTATGTATACTGCTGAACTACACTAGCAGAATTTATACCCCATCAATCACATTGGATTTTATTAACTTACAAGTAGTCAATGGAGTGCGGCCTATTTCTGCTGTTGTTGTAAGTGTTGGCGTGTGAGTTGAGGATTCATTTGCTGAGATCCCTGAAGTTGGGGCTCCTGATGTACTTGATGGTGAACCATCATGTGAATTCACTGGATTCATGCCATGAAGTAGATGATTCGTTACAATAACAATGGGGGGCTCTGTAAAGAAAAAAGTAAGGAAAATATTGTAAAATATTACTTAAAGAATGAAAAAGCCTTGAAATCTTCAATAATAAATTGTACAAAGTAATTCAACTCAATTCCAATTAAAAGATGAATTTCAGGTCCAGAGCCCAATTTATTTAGAGCTTGTAAATTGTATGTGTCTGTTTGCGATCTATCTGTCCACCATCTATCTACCCATAAAATCCTCCATTCTATAATTTACAGCTGGTTGTTAATGCTCTAATAAAATACAGTAAGGTCATTATTCTGGATGATTATTCAAAAATTTTCTACCATTCGTTTTTCTTCCAAATTTATTTCGCCTTTCTCTGCTCTTTTCGTGGAAGGATTGCTGTAAAATGGGAAATGGTTCACCAATACCAACAGTCCGCTAGAGTCCCACTAATTCTTCATTTCTTCAAACGTGAGTGTCTGAAGGCTATATAATCCAGGAAGCCATCAAACCTGCATTTAATTCTGTGCTTGTTCAACAGCCACACTGCAGAGTATGCAGCATGGTCATCAAACAGCAATACGAAGTAGGAAGGCTCACTCATTTTCCCTCATTAATTGGATGCACCAGGACCAATGGTAACACCCATTTGCTGCTTCAAGCGAAAGCAACTATTTTTGCATGGACCAGGAATCACGAATATTATTCATAAATTAAAATATAGCCATCTCTAGCCGAGCTACATTCTTGTTTTAAAGTTAACAAGGCTAGCTGACATGAATATACATTAGGTACATTATTTTAAAAGACCAGTATGATGGTTTAACCCACAGAAACGGATCACTGGTCGAGTTAAAACTGAGATGGTCCACTTAATGGCCCACTCCTCCTCCTGCTCTGTCGCCATTTTAACTACTGCCTGGTGACTGCTTCATTAATCTACGCAAAATGAGGTGCTGTGACATACAAAGGAACCATATGCAATAGGGTCAATGAGATGAAAAGGTGCCATTGGTTCTTTGTCCAATAAAGCCTGACAGTCAGGAGGAAGAGGCCCAACACCTTTAAATTATTTTAGTAGAGTCAGGAGCAGCATCTGGGTACCACAAAGATATTGTGAGCCACTGTCACCCAAAGCTCCTAGCCCCCTCCACCTCCTCCCACCCTGCCACATTCGGTTCCACCACTGGGCATTCCATTCCACCAGCAAGGTCTGCCTCAAGGTTGCTTGATATTGGGCTGACAAATTGCAGTGGGCTGACTGGTAAGAGCAGTAGGGGATTATGCTAATGAACATCTGTTTTCAAAATTTACCAAAACTGATCATTGTGCATGACTACTGTTTTTAAAGCATGCTGTCAAGGTTATTTCAATCTAATTTTAAACTGAACTTGCAGTGCAATGTCTCAATAGACTAACTCAAAGAATTCATGGGCGAAGTTATATCTGTGCATTACATTTCTGTCTTCAAGGGCTGCCTTGCAGATGACCACGGAGTTATTACTAGATCAAGACTAGCCTGAAAACTTGTGAATGCTTGCTCCACTACTGCACGTAGCTTAGTTATACACTTCTGCAGTTTATCAAGAATATCTTGCAGCATTCTCTGTGTACACACAAAATACTTTGTGAAAGCTCTTTGTTTCAATTCTTCTATAGACAAGCACTGTAAGGGTACTTGTTCACACATGGTGAAACCTAGAAAATTCTGAGGCTGGCTGTGTCTCCAGCTGCCTCTTCTTCTATTGCTGATATCTACAACTGCTTCTTCTCAATAATATTGTATTGTTTTCCTGGTGCTGACTGCTGAACCTCGGTGCAATAAATAGAAATCATTTATACCAACAAAATTGTAGCTGATTTCTTATCTCTCAAAGATCTCTATGCACTGGCATTACTTTCAGAGGAATTACAATGAACTGGTGAGTGAAGATACATACCATTTTCTGTTGTTTTGTAACTGCCTGCTGTTGTTACACTGATGTTTGATCCAGGCATGGATGGCTGCTGAGAGATCCGAAGAGTTGTGTACATAAACGTGCTAATTGAAACGGTAGGAGACAATTCTGTCACTTTTGGAGTTGGTGCACTTGTAGGAGATGTTTCCGTCACTTTTGGTGTTGGTGTACTTGTAGGAGACGTTTCTGTCACTTTTGGTGTTGGTGTACTTGTAGGAGATGTTTCCGTCACTTTTGGTGTTGGTGTACTTGTAGGAGACGTTTCCGTCAGTTTTGGTGTTGGTATATTTGTAGGAGATGTTTCCGTCACTTTTTGTGTTGGTGTATTTGTAGGAGATGTTTCCGTCACTTTTGGTGTTGGTGCATTTGTAGGAGATGTTTCCGTCACTTTTTGTGTTGGTGTATTTGTAGGAGATGTTTCCGTCACTTTTCGTGTTGGTGTATTTGTCGGAGATGTTTCCATCACTTTTGGTGTTGGTGTATTTGTCGGAGATGTTTCCGTCACTTTTGGTATTGGTGTATTTGTCGGAGATGTTTCCGTCAATTTTGGTGTTGGTGTATTTGTCGGAGATGATTCCGTCACTTTTGGTGTTGGTGTATTTGTAGGAGATGTTTCCGTCACTTTTGGTATTGGTGTATTTGTCGGAGATGTTTCCGTCAATTTTGGTGTTGGTGTATTTGTCGGAGATGTTTCCGTCACTTTTGGTATTGGTGTATTTGTCGGAGATGTTTCCGTCAATTTTGGTGTTGGTGTATTTGTAGGAGATGTTTCCGTCACTTTTGGTGTTGGTGTATTTGTCGGAGATGTTTCCGTCAATTTTGGTGTTGGTGTATTTGTCGGAGATGTTTCCGTCACTTTTGGTATTGGTGTATTTGTCGGAGATGTTTCCGTCAATTTTGGTGTTGGTGTATTTGTAGGAGATGTTTCCGTCACTTTTTGTGTTGGTGTATTTGTAGGAGATGTTTCCGTCACTTTTGGTGTTGGTGTATTTGTAGGAGATGCTTCCATCACTTTTGGTGTTGGTGTATTTGTCGGAGATGTTTCCGTCAATTTTGGTGTTGGTGCATTTGTAGGAGATGTTTCCGTCACTTTTTGTGTTGGTGTATTTGTAGGAGATGTTTCCATCAATTTTGGTGTTGGTATATTTGTAGGAGTTGTTTCCATCACTTTTGGTGTTGGTGTACTTGTAGGAGATGTTTCCATCACTTTTGGTGTTGGTTTATTTAAAGGAGATGTTTCCATCACTTTTGGTGTTGGTGCATTTGTAGATGTTTCCGTCACTTTTGGTGTTGGTGTATTTGTAGGAGATGTTTCCGTCACTTTTGGTGTTGGTGTATTAGTAGGAGATGTTTCCATCACTTTTGGTGTTGGTGTATTTGTAGATGTTTCCGTCACTTTTGGTGTTGGTATATTTGTAGGAGATGTTTCCGTCACTTTTGGTGTTGGTGTATTTGTAGGAGATGTTTCCGTCACTTTTGGTGTTGGTGTATTTGCAGGAGATGTTTCCGTCACTTTTGGTGTTGGTGTACCTGTAGGAGATGTTTCCGTCACTTTTGGTGTTGGCGTATTTGTAGGAGATATTTCCGTCACTTTTGGTGTTGGTGTATTTGTCGGAGATGTTTCCGTCACTTTTGGTGTTGGTGTACTTTTAGCAGATGTTTCCGTCACCTTTGGTTTTGGTGTATTTGTCGGAGATGTTTCCGTCAATTTTGGTGTTGGTATATTTGTAGGAGATGTTTCCGTCACTTTTGGTGTTGGTGTATTTGTCGGAGATGTTTCCGTCAATTTTGGTGTTGGTGTATTTGTCGGAGATGTTTCCGTCAATTTTGGTGTTGGTGTATTTGTAGGAGATGTTTCCGTCACTTTTGGTGTTGGTGTACTTGTAGGAGATGTTTCCGTCACTTTTGGTGTTGGTGTACTTGTAGGAGATATTTCCGTCACTTTTGCTTTTGGTGTACTTGTAGGAGATGTTTCCGTCACTTTTGGTGTTGGTGTACTTGTAGGAGATATTTCCGTCACTTTTGGTGTTGGTGTATTTGTCGGAGATGTTTCCGTCACTTTTGGTGTTGGTGTACTTTTAGCAGATGTTTCCGTCACCTTTGGTTTTGGTGTATTTGTAGGAGATGTTTCCGTCAATTTTGGTGTTGGTGTATTTGTAGGAGATGTTTCCGTCACTTTTGGGGTTGGTGTACTTGTAGGAGATGTTTCCGTCACTTTTGGTGTTGGTGTACTTGTAGGAGATGTTTCCGTCACTTTTGGTGTTGGTGTACTTGTAGGAGATGTTTCTATCACTTTTGGTGTTGGTGTACTTGTAGGAGATGTTTCCGTCACTTTTGGTGTTGGTGTACTTGTAGGAGATGTTTCCGTCAATTTTGGTGTTGGTGTATTTGTAGGAGATGTTTCCATCACTTTTGGTGTTGGTGTACTTGCAGGAGATGTTTCCGTCACTTTTGGTGTTGGTGTACTTGTAGGAGATGTTTCCATCACTTTTGGTGTTGGTTTATTTAAAGGAGATGTTTCCATCACTTTTGGTGTTGGTGTACTTGTAGGAGATGTTTCCGTCACTTTTGGTGTTGGTGTACTTGTAGGAGATGTTTCCATCACTTTTGGTGTTGGTTTATTTAAAGGAGTTGTTTCCATCACTTTTGGTGTTGGTGTACTTGTAGGAGATGTTTCCGTCACTTTTGGTGTTGGTTTATTTAAAGGAGATGTTTCCGTCACTTTTGGTGTTGGTGTACTTGTAGGAGATGTTTCCGTCACTTTTGGTGTTGGTGTACTTGTAGGAGATGTTTCCGTCACTTTTGGTTTTGGTGTACTTGTAGGAGATGTTTCCATCACTTTTGGTGTTGGTTTATTTGCACTTGCTGGTTGACTATTTGTTGATAATACATTTTTTCCATGTTGTCCTTTACATGCAGTAGTTTTTCCTTTTCCTCTTTCTGTTAGTGTCGGTGATGTTACCTTCACATTTGGTTTTGGTGTATTTGTAGGAGATGTTTCCTTCACTTTTGGTGTTGGTATATTTGTAGGAGTTGTTTCCATCACTTTTGGTGTTGCTGGACTTGTAGGAGTTGTTTCCGTCACTTTTGGTGTTGGTGTAATTGTAGGAGATGTTTCCGTCACTTTTGGTGTTGGTGTATTTGTAGGAGATATTTCCGTCACTCTTGGTGTTGGTGTATTTGTAGTGGATGTTTCCGTCACTTTTTTTGTTGGTTTATTTGTAGGAGATGTTTCCTTCACATTTGGTGTTGGTGCATTTGTAGGAGATGTTTCCATCACTTTTGGTGTTGGTGAATTTGTAGGAGATGTTTCCGTTACTTTTGGTGTTGGTGTATTTGTAGGCGATGTGTCCATCACTTTTGGTGTTGGTTTATTTGTCGGAGATGTTTCCGTCACTTTCGGTGTTGGTGCACTTGTAGGAGATGTTTCCATCACTTTTGGTGTTGGTGGACTTGTAGGAGATGTTTCCGTCAATTTTGGTGTTGGTGTATTTGTAGGAGTTGTTTCCATCAGTTTTGGTGTTGGTGTATTTGTAGGAGATGTTTCCGTCACTTTTGGTGTTGGTGTACTTGTAGGAGATGTTTCCATCAGTTTTGGTGTTGGTGTATTTGTAGGAGATGTTTCCGTCACATTTGGTGTTGGTGTACCTGCAGGAGATGTTTCAGTCACTTTTGGTGTTGGTGTATTTGTAGGAGATGTTTCCGTCACTTTTGGTGTTGGTGTACCTGTAGAAGATGTTTCCGTCACTTTTGGTGTTGGTGTACCTGCAGGAGATGTTTCCATCACTTTTGGTGTTGGTGTATTTGTAGGAGATGTTTCCGTCACCTTTGGTGTTGGCGTATTTGTAGGAGATATTTCCATCACTTTTGGTGTTGGTGTATTTGTAGGAGATGTTTCTGTCACTTTTGGTGTTGGTGTACTTTTAGCAGATGTTTCCATCACCTTTGGTTTTGGTGTACCTGTAGGAGATGTTTCCGTCAGTTTTGGTGTTGGTGCATTTGTAGGAGATGTTTCCATAACCTCTGGTGTTGGTGTGCTTGTAGGAGACATTTCCGTCACTTTCGGTGTTGGTGTACTTGTAGGAGATGCTTCCGTCACTTTTGGTGTTGGTATATTTGTCGGAGATGTTCCCGTCCCTTTTGGTGTTGGTGTACTTGTAGGAGATGTTTCCGTCACTTTTGGTGTTGGTATATTTGTCGGAGATGTTTCCGTCACTTTTGGTGTTGGTGTACTTGTAGGAGATGTTTCCGTCACCTTTGGTTTTGGTGTTCCTGTAGGAGATGTTTCCATCACTTTTGGTGTTGGTGTACCTGTAGGAGATGTTTCCGTCACATTTGGTGTTGGTGTACCTGTAGGAGATGTTTCCGTCACTTTTGGTGTTGGTGTATTTGTGGGAGATGTTTCCGTCACTTTTGGTGTTGATGTATTTGTAGGAGATATTTCCGTCACTTTTGGTGTTGGTGTATTTGTAGGAGATGTTTCTGTCACTTTTGGTGTTGGTATATTTGTCGGAGATGTTTCCGTCACTTTTGGTGTTGGTGTACTTGTAGGAGATGTTTCCGTCACCTTTGGTTTTGGTGTACCTGTAGGAGATGTTTCCATCACTTTTCGTGTTGGTGTATTTGTAGGAGATGTTTCCGTCACTTTTGGTGTTGGTGTACCTGTAGGAGATGTTTCCATCACTTTTGGTGTTGGTGTACCTGTAGGAGATGTTTCCGTCACTTTTGGTGTTGGTGTATTTGTAGGAGATGTTTCCGTCACTTTTGGTGTTGGTGTACCTGTTGGAGATGTTTCTATCACTTTTGGTGTTGGTTTAGTTGCATTTAGTGGCTGACTATTTGTTGATAATGCATTTTTTCCATGTTGTCCTTTACATGCAGTGGTTTTTCCTTTTCCTCTTTCTGTTAGTGTTGCTGCATTTGTAGGTGATGATACCTTCACATTTGGATTTGGTGTATTTGTAGGAGATGTTTCTGTCAGTTTTGATGTTGGTATATTTGGCGGAGATGTTTCCATCACTTGTGGTGTTGGTTTATTTGTCGGAGATGTTTCCATCACTGTTGGTGTTGGTTTATTTGTAGCAGATGTTACCTTCACATTTGGTTTTCGTGTATCTGTAGGAGATGTTTCCTTCACTTTTGGTGTTGCTATATTTGTAGGAGATGTTTCCATCACCTGTGGTGTTGGTTTATTTGTAGCAGATGTTTCCATCACTTTTGGTGTTGGTGTATTTGTAGGAGATGTTTCCGTCACTTTTGGTGGTGGTGGACTTGTAGGAGATGTTTCTATCACTGTTGGTGTTGGTGTATTTGTAGGAGATGTTTCTATCACTGTTGGTGTTGGTTTATTTGTAGGAGATGTTTCCATCACTTTTGGTGGTGGTGGACTTGTAGGAGATGTTTCTATCACTGTTGGTGTTGGTTTATTTGTAGGAGTTGTTTCCGTCACTTTTGGTGTTGGTGTACCTGTAGGAGATGTTTCCATCACTTTTCGTGTTGGTGTACTTGGAGGAGATGTTTCCGTCAATTTTGGTGTTGGTGTAGCTGTAGGAGATGTTTCCGTCACTTTTGGTGTTGGTTTATTTGTAGGAGATGTTTCCTTCACTTTTGGCGTTGGTGTATTTGTAGGAGATGTTTCCGTCACCTTTGGTGTTGGTCTATTTGTAGGAGATGTTTCCGTCACTTTCGGTGTTGGTATATTTGTAGGAGATGTTTCCGTCACTTTTGGTGTTGGTGCACTTGTAGGAGATGTTTCCGTCACTTTTGGTGTTGGTGTACCTGTAGGAGATGTTTCCGTCACTTTTGGTGGTGGTGGACTTGTAGGAGATGTTTCCGTCACTTTTGGTATTGGCATATTTGTCGGAAATGTTTCCGTCACTTTTGGTGTTGGTGTACTTGTAGGAGATGTTTCCGTCACTTTTGGTGTTGGTGTATTTGTAGGAGATGTTTCCGTCACTTTTGCTGTTGGTGTACCTGTCGGAGATGTTTCTGTCACTTTTGGTGTTGGTGTATCTGTGGGAGATATTTCCGTCACCTTTGGTGTTGGTGTATTTGTAGGAGATGTTTCTGTCACTTTTGGTGTTGGTGTATTTGTAGGAGATGTTTCCATAACTTTTGGTGTTGGTGTCCTTGTCGGAGATGTTTCCGTCACTTTTGGTGTTGGTGTACCTGTCGGAGATGTTTCCGTCACTTTTCGTGTTGTTGTATTTGCAGGAGATGTTTCTGTCACTTTTGGTGTTGGTGTACTTGTCGGAGATGATTCCGTCACTTTTGGTGTTGGTGTACCTGTCGGAGATGTTTCCGTCACTTTTGGTGTTGGTGTACCTGTCGGAGGTGTTTCCGTCACTTTTCGTGTTGGTGTACTTGTCGGAGATGTTTCCGTCACTTTTGGTGTTGGTGTACCTGTCGGAGATGTTTCCGTCACTTTTGGTGTTGGTGTATTTGTAGGAGATGTTGCCGTCACTTTTGGTGTTGGTGTACCTGTCGGAGATGTTTCCTTCACTTTTGCTGTTGGTTTATTTGCATTTAGTGGTTGACTATTTGATGATAATGCATTTGTTCTATGTTGTCCTTTACATGCAGTGGTTTTTCCTTTTCCTCTTTCTGTTTGTGTTGCTGCATTTGGTGATGTTACCTTCATATTTGGTTTTGGTGTACTTGTAGGAGATGTTTCCATCACTGTTGGTGTTGGTGTATTTGTAGGAGATGGTTCCATCACTTTTGGTGTTGGTTTATTTGTAGGCGATTTTTCCATCACATTTGGTGTTGGTTTATTTGCAGCAGATGTTTCCATCACTTTTGGTGTTGGTTTATTTGTCGGAGATGTTTCCATCTCTTTTGGTGTTTGTTTCTTTGTAGGAGATGTTTCCATCATTGTTGGTATTGGTGCATTTGTAGGAGATGTTTCCATCACTGTTGGTGTTGGTGTATTTGTAGCAGATGTTTCCATCATTTTTGGTGTTGGTGTATTTGTTGGAGATGGTTCCATCACTTTTCGTGTTGGTGTATTTGTAGGAGATGTTTCCATCCCTTTTGGTGTTGGTGTATTTGTAGGAGATGGCTCCACCAGATTTGCTTTTGGTTTTTTTCTGTGAGACATGTCGTTTGCTTTGTGCCAGTGTGTATTAGTCAACCAGGTTTTTTTTTCATTTTGTTTTCGTTTACATGCAGTAGCTTTATGTTTTTCTCTTCCTCTTTGTGTTGGGGAATGTGTAGACAATGTTTCCTTCATATTTGGTGATGGAGTATTGGTGGAAGATATTTCCAACACTTTTGTTCCTGGATAATTTGTCGGATATGGTTCCACTACATTTGATGATTGGGTATTTCTTGACGATCTCTCTGGTAGTTTTGGTGCTTGAATATTTGTTGGAGTTTTCTCTTCTGTTTTTCCCGATTTACTGTTTGTAGAAGCTGTTGGAACAAGATGATAAATTCAATCATACATAGTAAAAACACAAACCTCTTTTCCATAAACAGTCACTTTTTCCACAGAGTCTGGCAGGTTTCACATTGTTGTGATGTTGAAGTTGGTCCCAGTGTTTATTTGTAGCATGTTACTGCTTTGGTCATTTCTGTTTTATCTCAATATATTCAATGATGCCTAGCAGTGCCTTTTTTTGAGATTGATTTCTGAAAACAGTGTCTTGTTTGTGACCCAAGCATCCCCTCCATGCAGCAGAAATATAGGGCTCAGTTTTCATGCAGGCATCGGGATAGTTCTTGACTGTGATCTTGTCCGTGACCTGCCTTCCTGTGCTATCTTCCTGGAGGTGACCTGTTACTTGGACACCTCCGGGATCCCCATCCAATTAGTGACAGTAATAAAAACAAGAAATGCTGGAACCACTCAGCAGGTCTGGCAGCATCTGTGGAAAGAGAAGCAGAGTTAACGTTTCGGGTCAGTGACCCTTCGCTGACCCAAAACGTTAACTCTGCTTCTCTTTCCACAGATGCTTCCAGACCTGCTGACTGGTTCCAGCATTTCTTGTTTTTATTTCAGATTTCTAGCATCCGCAGTATTTTGCTTTTACAATTAGTGACAGTGGTTGGATTGTTCAGCCGAGAGGTTCAGAGTTCCCAGGGCTGTGGGCAGCTGGCAGCCCCATTGGGAGTCTTAGGCAATGCCGAAATAGGTGTGACAACACTAGGGCACCTAAAATTGTTAAATATAAGTCTGGCCACAGCTACGAGGCCATCATTGTGGAGGAAGAGCCCTACAATAGCAGGGCCTGCTGCCACGGCTGTGGCCCGATGATCCCCACAGCTCCAGGTGGGGGGAGGGGGGATTTAAAGGAGGTGTCGATGACCCTTCGGACTGTCCTTTAGAGAGCTGATGGGCTCTGTAATTGGTGGAGGGGCCATCCCAACAGTGGGAATATCGCTTTCCCATTGGAAAATGGTCTTAATTTGGCCCTTATGTGCATAATTGACTCCTTGCCTCGTTGTAGAGGGTTGCCAACTTTCTTCACTGCTCACAGAGGCAGTCCCTGTAGAAAAGCAGCAAAACTTTGACAATATCCAGGCTTGGGCTGATAAGTTGCAAGTAACATTCACATCACACAGTGCCAGGCAATGACCATCTCCAAAAAGAGAGAATCTAACTATCTCCCTTGACATTCAATGGCGTTACGATTACTGAATCCCCCACTATCAACATCCTGGGTGTTACCATTGACGAAAAACTGAACAGGAGTAGCCATTCTTACGACCAGGTGAGAAAGCGGTCTCGGGTTCCCTTTCAGCCTTCTCCTGGTTTACCATATTTTTAGCTCCCCTTGGTGAATCCTTGTTCACCGATTTCCAATTATAAGGCAAAAAAACCAGCACAAACAGACTTTCTTAGGTTTAAAGAAGAAAAGTAGAAATTTATTGAACTTAAACTTAAACTCTAATTCGGTTAATGCCTTTGGATACACGACACACCCCACGCTAGCATGCATACGCGATACACACATGCAAATAGAGACAGAAAAGAGCAGGAGAAAAATAAGGTGGAACAGTTTAAGACACAGAGGGGTGGCACAGTGGTGCAGTGGTTAGCACCGCAGCCTCACAGCTCCAGCGACCCGGGTTCAATTCTGGGTACTGCCTGTGTGGAGTTTGCAAGTTCTCCCTGTGTCTGCGTGGGTTTCCTCCGGGTGCTCCGGTTTCCTCCCACATGCCAAAAGACTTGCAGGTTGATAGGTTAATTGGCCATTATAAATTGCCCCTAGTTTAAGTAGGTGGTAGGGAAATATAGGGATAGATGGGGATGTGGTAGGGATATGGGATTAGTGTAGGATTAGTATAAATGGGTGGTTGATTGTCGGCACAGACTCGGTGGGCCGAAGGGCCTGTTTCAGTGCTGTATCTCTAAACTAAACTAAACTAAAACAATATCTGATGAGTTATTGGGCTGAATTTTACGCCGCCCCAGTGGGTCGGATGATGATGTGGAGGTGGGGTAAAATTGAGCGGGATGCTCTGGGAGGCGTACCTGCCCCGCTCCCGCCTCCTATGAACTTTACGGTGGTCGGGCGGAGTGGGGGTGGGGGGTGGGTAATGGCCCACCTGCCCAAGTCCAATCAAGATCCTTAAGTGGCCACTTAATGGCCACAAAGGGCACTCGCCTACCTCCACAGGTATTTTACCTGTGGCAAGTGGGTGTGCTGGGGATGTGAAAGGCTGCCCAGCAATAGCTGCCAGCCTTTTCGCGCCCCCGGGAGGGGGGCCATGGCAGTCAGGCACAGGACCGATCCCCCTGGTGAGGAAAGCCCAACTTACCTTGTCCCCAGGCTCCATGGCGCCGGCTGGGCTGCAGTCCCAGCAGTGGCCACGGCTCCGGGTGGCGCACCTGGGACTAAGAGCTGCCGGCCCGCTGATTGGCCGGCAGCTCGCTGAGGTGGAACCTCCTCCCTCAAATGGGTGGAAGTCCCGCCTCGGGACAATTAAAGCTTGGGGACCCGTAAAATGCTAGTCAGATCCCCGGGCTAGGCGGAAGTGGGTTCACCACCGACTTTTACGCAGTGGTGAATTCCCGTCCGCCTAAGGTAAAATTCAGCCCATTGTTACTGTTCTTCGAGTTCACTGTAGAGTCCTTGATTGTAGGTAGATCTTGCTTTTCGTTGGGGCCCAGTATTGTTCTTAAACCTTGTGCGCTGTAGGAGACTTTTCTTTCTTGAGGTTCATGTGTCTTCAGTGGATTGAGAGGCTTGTGAGAAATAGATGGGAGTAGACTGGAGAGATCTTTTTAGTCCAGGAGCAAAAAAAGCACTCTGCCTTCAAACTCTCTGTTTGCCAGTTCAACAGAAAACCCTGGAACAGCCAGGTAGTCATGTAACCAGCTGGTCTAACTAGTCCTGGCCCTTGTGGATTTTATCCTCCTTAGCAGGCCCTGGAATGCGCTTCCTCACCTTCGATGTCTGTTAGTATGTAAATGTCTTTTTCCAGCCACAGCTGATCTGTTTAACAAGTCATTTCCTCACTCCAACAACAGTTAAAAATCATTGTTCATGACCAAGTTGATGTGCCTCATTCTTGGCAGATGGGGGCTAGCATGACACCATATAAATGCTGTGGCTACAAGAGCAGGTCAGAGGATAGGGATCCTGCAGTGAATAAATCACCTCCTGACTTCCCAAAGCCTGTCCACCATCTACAAGGCACAAATCAGGAATGTGATGGAATACTCTCCACTTGCCCGGATGGGTGCAGCTCCAACAGTACTCAAGAAGCTCAACACCATCCAGGACAAAGCAGCCCGCTTGATTGGTACCCCATCCACCAACATTCGCTCCCTCCACCACCGACAGTGGCAGCAGTGTGTACATCTACAAGATGCACTGCACCAAGAAATGCACCAAGGCTTCTTCAACAGCACCATCCAAACCCGTGCCCTCTACCACCTAGAAGGACAAGGGCAACAGATGCATGGGAACACTACCACCTGCAAGTTCCCGTCCAAGCCACACACTATACTGACTTGGAACTATCTTGCTGTTCCTTCATTTTCACTGGGTCAAAATCCTGGCACTCCCTTCCTAACAGCACTGTGGGTGTACCTACCCCACATGGACTGCAGTGGTTCAAGAAGGCAGCTCACCACTACCTTCTCAAGGGCCATTAGGGATGGGCAATAAATGCTGACCGAGCCAGTGACGCCCAAATCACGTAAATGAATTTTTTAAAAAACAGGAAATCTTCAGGGAGCCATCCCTGCACTGCTCCCCCATTTTCCCATCCCTCCCACCCCCGTCCCACCTCAAAGGCCGTCTCCACTAAAATTTCCTCCTTGCCCATGCATGAACAATAGTGATGTGCTCTCTGCCTGACTTTACCTGAATTCACTTATATTTTTGAAGTTTTAAGATAGTCATTATGCTAGGCCCATCACATCACAGTCACAGCCCTACCTCCTACTTTGTGCTTGAAAATGGTAATGGAATTGCAATTGTTGCTGTCATTCTGTAAGGACTATTACAGCAAGAATGGCTGTTGCCTAAGGCCTTCTGACTGCTTTCCAAAAATCACTGTTCCACTGTCACTCTCTTAGTTCTCTGATATTTCAGGGGACTGAAAGGGGGTACCACTCTGGCTTGGGTGCTTCTTGCCTTGGTAAGTGCAGATCCAGCAACACTCAAGAAGATTGACACCATCCAGGACAAATCAGCCGCTTGATCGGTATCTTAAATATTCACTTCCTCCACCACCAGTGCACCGTTGCTGCAGTGTACTATCTATAAGATGCATTGCAGCAAGACTTCTTTGACAGCATGTCCCAAACCTGTGACCTGTACTGCCCACAAGGACAAGAGCCGCAGACGCATGGGAACACCACCTAAGCTCCACGACTAAGCTCGCATCCCAAGTCAAACACCATCCTGACTTGGATCTATACTGCTGTTTCTTCATTATTGCAGGGTCAAAATCCTGAAACGCTCTACCTAACAGTACTTTAGGAGTAGCAAGGGAGGAGATTGCCGGGGCCCTGGCAGAGATTTTTGTATCATCGTTCGCCACGGGTGAGGTACCGGAAGACTGGAGGATAGCTAATGTTGTGCCTTTATTTAAGAAGGGCAGCAGGGATAAGCCAGGGAATTACAGGCCGGTGAGGCTTACATCAGTGGTGGGAAAGTTATTGGAAGGGATTCTGAGAGACAGGATTTATATGCATTTGGAAAGGCAAGGTCTGATTAGGGATAGTCAGCATGGCTTTGTGCATGGGACATCATGTCTCACGAATTTGATTGAGTTTTTCGAGGAGGTGACCAAGAGGATTGATGAGGGCAGGGCGGTGGACGTTATCTACATGGACTTTAGCAAGGCCTTTGACAAGGTCCCACATGGTAGGTTGGTCCGGAAGGGTCGAACACATGGGATACAGGGTGAGTTAGCCAATTGGATGCAAAATTAGCTTGGTGATAGAAAGCAGAGGGTGGTGGTGGAGGGTTGGTTTTCAGATTGGAGGCCGGTGACCAGTGGTGTGCCGCAGGGATTGGTGCTGGGCCCTCTGTTGTTTGTCATGTATATTAATGACTTGGATGAGAATGTAGGGGGCATGATTAGTAAGTTTGCAGATGACACCAAAATTGGTGGTATCCTGGACAGTGAAGAAGGTTACAACAGGATATAGATCAACTGGGAAAGTGGGCAAGTGATTGGCAAATGGAATTTAATGCAGACAAGTGCGAAGTGATGCATTTTGGGAAGTTAATCCAGGGCAGAACATATACAGTGAATGGCAGGGCCCTGGGGAGCATTGTTGAGCAGAGAGACCTTGGGGTGCAAGTACATTGTTCCCTGAAAGTGGCAACACAGGTAGGCAGGGTGGTGAAGAAGGTGTATGGCATGCTTGCCTTCATTGGCCGAGGCATTGAGTACAAGAGTTGGGACGTCATGTTACAGTTGTACATAATGTTGGTTAGGCTGCACTTGGAGTACTGTGTGCAGTTCTGGTCGCCGCAATACAGGAAAGATGTGATTAAGCTAGAGAGGGTGCAGAAAAGATTCACAAGGATGTTGCCTGGTTTGGAGGGCTTGAGTTATAAAGAGAGATTGGATAGGCTGGGTCTATTTTCCCTGGAGCGAAGGAGGCTAAGAGGGGACATGATGGAGGTATATAAAATGATGAGAGGCATAGATAGGGTAGATAGCCAGAGTCTTTTTCCCATGGTATTGGTGACTAAAACTAGAGGGCATAGATTTAAGGTGAGAGGGAGGAGGTTTAAAGGGGATCAAAGGGGTAGATTTTTCACACAAAGAATAGTGGGTATCTGGAATGAGCTGCCAGAGGAGGTGGTGGAGGCAGGAACAGTTGTAACATTTAAAAGGCATCTGGACAGGTACTTGAAGGAGCAAGGCATAGAGGGATATGGAATTAATGCAGGCAGGTGGGATTAGTATAGATAGGCATTATGGTCGGCATGGCCGCGGTGGGCCGAAGGGCCTGTTTCTATGCTGTACGACTCTATGACTCTATGACAGTTTACAGCAGTTCAAGAAGGTGGCTTACAACCATCTTCTCAAGGGCAATTAGGGGTGGGCAATAAATGCTGGCCTTTGTAGCAATGCCCAGATTTTTTTATTTGTTCTTGGGATGTAGGTGTCATTGCCAAGGCCAGCATTTATTGCCCACCCCTAATTGCCATTGAGAATATGGTGGTGAGCCACCTTCTTGAGCTGCTGCAGTCCAATGCTGTTAGGGAGCTAGTTCCAGGAGTTTGAACCAGTGACAGTGAATTAACAGTGATGTAGTTCCAAGCAGGATGATGTGTGTCTTGGACGGGAACTTGCAGACGGTGGTGTTCCCATGCGTCTGCTGCCCTTGTCCTTCTAGGTGATAGAGGTCACGGGTTTGGAATGTGCTGTTAAAGGAGGCTTGGCGTATTGCTGCAATGCATCTTGTACATAATATACACTGCTGTCACTGTGCGCCGGTAGTGGAAGGAGTGAATGTTTAAGGTGGGAGATGCAGTGCTGATCAAGCGGGCTGCTTTGTCCTGGATGGGGTTGAGCTTCTTAAATGTTGTTGGAGCTGCATTCATCCAGGCAAGCGGAGAGTATTCCATCACACTCCTGACTTGTGCTTTGTAGATGGTTAACAGGCTTTGGGGAGTCAAGAGGTGAGTTACTCACCACAGAATTTCCAGCCTCTGACCTGCTCTTGTAGCCACAGTATTTATATGGCTGGTCCAGTTAAGTTTCTGGTTAATGGTAACTCCCAGGATGTTGATGGTGGAAGGTTCAATGATAGTAATGCCATTGAATGTCAAGGGGAGATGGTCAGGTTCTTGCTTGTTGGAGATGGTCATTTCCTGGCACTTGTGTGGCACAAATGTCACGTGCTACTTATCAGCCCAAGCCTGGATATTGTCTAGGTCGTGCTGTATGTGGACACGGAATACTTCAGTATCAGAGGAGTTGCAAATAGTACTGAACATCCCCACTTCTGACCTTATGATGGAGGAAAGGTCATTGATGAAGCAGCTGAAGATTTTTGGCTCTAGGACAGTACCCTGAGGAACGCCTGCAGCAATGTCCTGGGGCTGAAATGATTGGTCTCCAACAAGCACAATCATCTTCCTTTGTGCTAGCTGTGACTCCAACCAGTGGACAGTTTTGCCCCTGATTTCCATTGGCTTCAATTTGTCTCGGGCTCCTTTATGCCACACTTGGTCAAATGCTGCCATGATGTCATGGGCAATCACTCTCATCTCACACTGAGTCATCCTGTAAATGAATTTAAAAGTGCAACAGAATGCTCATTTACACCCCCTGCCATCTCATTAATACACCTTGTTTTTGTCTGTGCCCCATGTAGGAACAAGAACAGTTTCCTCCCCCTTGGGGAAGCACTGTAAATCTTCATGCAATTTACAGGAGACAGAGGTCTTAATGTCATTTAGTTGCATCCCTTTATATCTTCTATGTGCCTGAAAATTTAGTGTTCCCAAGTACTTTAGAGAGGAAAATTGACCTTATCCATGCTGCTTGTTTGGAGATGATAGACAGTGCTATGATCACAGCCACCTGAGAGCAGGTAAGATAAAAGATAAAATGTCTCTGTAAGTCTTGCATAGTAATGCCAACCAATATATCATTGAGCAAATTATGTGTTCCACAAGATATTTCCTATCATCCCCTTAAACCATAATTGTGATTGCATACTAAGCCTTTAGAAAATGGTTCTTTCCGATCTTCACATGCATGTTCATAACGTAGCATGGCATTTAGTTACTACAACGTCAAAGTGGAACTGTTGTCTTGATATCATTTGCTAGTGCAACCTACCTGCAGAGTGCATGTTCACACACAAGCTAGGGTGCAAGGTAAACATTTGGGTGTCACTGTTTGTGCTTTTCAAGCTTCCAACATCTCAACTCGACAGAATAGGACACCTGCTCCTATGCTCCAATGTTCTTTGGTTTAGTCTCAGAAACATTGGGTTGGATTTTAAGAAGCCCTCGACGTTGTGATCCATGGCGGGGGGTGGCCTGAGATGAGACCCGCCATGGACACTGGCCACCAAGGGCCTGGTCTGATCCTCCTGGCGTTGGCGCGGCTCCATGGCAGGCCCCCACCCCCACAGCCCCACCGCTGGGCGACAGGACCACAATTAACATATTCAAATCAATAAAATGAATGCATGTAAATACACTTACCTGAGATCTTGAGGGCCTGCCGCGATCTTCGGCACGGCAGCTGGCACTCCCGCACCTTCAGATCCCCGTCTGGGGAAATGAGGCGCCACACTGGTAGGGACGAGGAAGGAGGTAAGTTCATCAGCACGGGTGGAGGGGTTGGGCGGGGACAGAGTCAAATAAGCGTAATGGGTGCAGGGGATGGTGGGAAGGGTTGAAACTTAAATTTTGTGCAGTTTGGGGGGGGGGGTGTGGGGAAGGTCAGATGTAAGAGGTAAATGTTTTTGGGGAAAAAGGGCTAATATTTATTGTAATTGTTATTGGGGGGGTGGGATAGGGGAATAAGAAATACATTTATTTATTTTTACACTGCAACAACTCGCCAGGCAGCTGACGCCATTGCCAGGGACGGACAGCCTGACCCCTCCACCAGATTGGGCGGAGTGGGGCGGCAGAGCGCTCTGGCAATTTAAATGAACCGCCCGCCGCCCTTGAGTTTGTGGCGGCTCATTGGCGTGCAGCCTGCATGGGTGCGCCGCCATTTTCTGAGCTCAGCGTCAGACTCTTAAAATCCAGCCCATCAGATTCTGCTTCTTGATGAGATATGGGTAGTTATGCTAATGTAACTTGGGCTCAAGTAGTTGGTAGGCACACTTTTGATCTCCTATATGCCTTTGATGTTCATTTTCTGCCATGCCATCAATAGTGCTATCAAGCGGCACCAACACAGCAATAACCTGCTCACTGATGCTCAGTTTGGATTCCACCAGGGACACTTGACTCCAAACTTCATTTGGACCAGCATTGGTCCAAAAATGGAAAAAAAGAGCTGAATTCAAGAGGTGAGGTCAGAGTGACTGTCCTTGGCACCAAGGTAGCATTTGACCCGACTGGGACATCAAGGAATCCTAGCAAAATTGAAGTCAATGGGAATCAGGGGGAAAACTCTCCACTGGTTGGAGTCATACCTAATACAAAGGAAGGTGGTTGTGATTGTTGGAGGTCAAACATCTAAGCCCAAGGACATTGTTGCAGGAGTTCCTCAGGATAGTGTCCTAGGCCCAACCATCTTCAGCTGCTTCATCAATGACCTTCCCTCCATCATAAGGTCAGAAGTGGGGATGTCCGCGAACGATTGTCCAGTGTTCAATACCATTCATGGCTCCTCAGATTCTGAAACAGACTGTGTCCACACACAGCAAGACTTGGACACAGTTAGGCTTGGGCAAGTAACATTTGTGCCACACAAGTGCCAGGCAATGACAATCTCCAACAAGAGAGAATCTAGCTATCTCCCCTTGACATTCAATTGCATTACTATTGCTGAATCCCCCACCATCAACAATCTGGGGGTTACCATTAACGAGAAACTTAACTGGACCAGCCATATAAATACTGTGGCTACAAGAGCAGTCAGAGGCTGGGAATTCTGTGGCGAGTAACTCACCTCCTGACTCCCCAAAGCCTGTTAACTATCTACAAGGCACAAGTCAGGAGTGTGATGGAATACTCTCCACTTGCCTGGATGAATGTAGCTCCAACAACATTCAAGAAGCTCAACCTCATCCAGGACAAAGCAGCCCACTTGATCAGCACTGCATCTCCCACCTTAAACATTCACTCCCTGCACCACCAGAGGACAATGACAGCCGTATATATTATATACAAGATGCATTGCAACAGCTCGCCAAGCCTCCTTTGACAGCACCTTCCAAACCCGTGACCTCTGTCACCTAGAAGGACAAGGGCAGCAGGTGCAAGGGAACACCACTACCTGCAAGTTCCCCTCCAAGTCATACATCATCCTGACTTGGACCTATATCACCGCTCCTTCACTGTCATTGAATCAAAAACCTGGAACTCTCTTCCTAACTGCACTGTGAGTGTATCTACACCAGATGGACTGCAGCGATTCAAGAAGGCAACTCACCACCACCTCTCAAAGGCAATTAGAGATGGGCAACAAATGCTGGCCTTGCCAGTTATGCTCACATCCTATGAAAGAGTAAAAAAAGTCTGCTATTCCACAATGGCATATCTTGAAATAAGCCTTATTGCCCTCATTCATGCCAACCTAAAAATCTGACAAAAGCCAACTGACATCTTCAAAAAAAAAATTAAAAACCAAAAACTGTCCGAAAAAAAGACTACATGCGACATATGAGAAGAAAGAGCTAGACTGAAAATACAATGGAACATGGGCTTGTTGTAACTTAAGCTGCAGTCTTCACTTTTCTTGCAGGAGAAAGGAAGATATGCAGAAGTGCAGTGTTGGTCAGTGGTGGACTAAAAACTCACTGAAGGGAAACGTTGAGTGCTGAAAGCATGAGCTTTATTTTTCAGAGGGAACAGGAAGCAGCCCAGAAGACTTTGGCCCAGATTTTGAGGTCAGCGGTGAAGTAACAACACTCGTTGCTGACCTCGTAGAAAGCTACCCACAAAGATCTAGCAATCTCTGTAGCCTGGATTTCACTGTGGTATATACTATCTACAGGTGGCACTGCCACATCTCACCAAATTTACAACAACAACACCTTCTAACATTGAGAAGGACAATAACCACAATCTCACACTGGATATAGATAAGATGGATACCATCACCTTATGTTACCCTCTGAATCACACACCATCTTTTACAAATTTGGCTCTGTTCTGTAGATATTCCCTTGAATACAGCAGTACTATTCATACCTATAAGTGGTCAAAACATCTTAAATTTAGGGGTGTGCCCTTATTGCACAATATCTAGCGATACATTCAAGTCACCCAGAGGTGCAGCCACGGTATTTTGAACTGAGCTGGATATTTATGTTTTCAAATATGTTCTTCTTTAATTTCTTTGAGAGTAGATCATTCAGTTCCATTGTGCCCGTGTCAGCTCTTTGAACGAGCAACCAATTAGTCCAACCACCTGCTCTTTCTCACAGCAATGCAAATTTTATCCTTTTTAGGTACTGATCCAATTCTCTTTTGAACGTTACTGTTGAATCTACTTCCAACATCTATCTGAAAATGCATTTAAGATCATAACAACTCACTGAGTGGAAATATTTTCCTCATTTCCCTGTTTTTTTGGGAATTATTTTTAACCTCTAACCTGTGATTACCTACCATACAGTACAGATACTGGGAGAATGGAATAGAATCCTTACAGGAAGTGGGTGAGACAAAGAAGGTCAAGGTAGCTGTGGGAGTTAGTGGGCTGATGGTGGATATTGGTTGATAGTCTAGCCCCAGAAATGGAGACAGAGGAGGCGAGGAAGTGAAGGGAAGAATCGGAGATGGCCATGTGGAGGCAAGGAAAGGGTAGATATTGGAAGCACAGTTGAAGAAATTTTTCAGTTTGGGGCGAGAGCAGGAAACGACACTGATACAGAACTAGAAAAAGAGGTGAGGGAGGGGACCTGATGTGATTTGGAATCATATTAATTTATGTGCAACTTTCCACCAGCTTGATTACATTTCTCATTTGGCTTATTTTTTATCTCAAGTGACTGCTGATGTATGAGGCAAATGTTTTCTTCTGCATGAGATGGAGACTTGGGGGAGGTGCACCATTGGGCCAAAGTGTGTCAGAGGGAAAGGTGGACTGTAGCAGCTGAGATTAGCACCTGCAGTGAGTGCTTTTGGGCTTCCAGCAGATGTGAATGCCTGAGTTCAGATTGACATGTCAGTTGCTGGCAGACTACATGGGTCATGAGCCTTAGGTCAGGAGAAACGCCTGAGTATTAGAGCCTCTCGAGCCTCCCTTGCACCCAACTCCTGCAAACCTCCAACTGCTTCCCTCAGACATTCAGCTGGCTGTGCCCCCTCCTCCTCCTCAACCCCTTCACCCTCCTCGTCTGAGGATCCTAGTGCTGAACAATTTCCTCGGCATCCGTGGCATTCCCCCCTCTGCAGTACCAGGTTATGTAAGGCACAGCAGACAACAACAATGCGAGGTACCCTTGCTGGCGAATACTGAAGGGTCCCACCTGAGCGGTCCAGGCACCTAAATCTGATCTTCAGAAGACCTATGGTCTGCTCAATGATGACTCTGGTGGTCGCAAGGCTAACATTGTACCGTTCTTCTGCTTCATTCAGTGGGCTCCTCACGGGTGTTATCAGCCATCACTTCGGCAGGTAACCCCTGTCACCAAGTATCCATCCTTGCAGGCACTCAGGGGGTCTGAAAAGCGTGAGCACCTGGGAGTTCCGGAGAATGAATGCGTCGTGACTACTTCCTGGATAACGAGCACACACCTGCAATGTACCCTTATGGTGGTCACAGCCAAGTTCCACATTCATTGAGTGAAACCCCTACGATTAATGAAGGCCCCTAGCTGACCTGCAGGAGCTCTGATGACCACATGTGTGCAGTCAGTCACGCCTTGCACAATGGGGAACCCAGTGATTTATTTATTTATTTATTTAGAGATACAGCACTGAAACAGGCCCTTCGGCCCACCGAGTCTGGGCCAACCATCAACCACCCCTTTATGCTAATCCTACATTAATCCCATGATGGCTCTGAAGCCTCTGGCTCTCTCTGCCTGACTGGCGGAGTCTGTCTTGAACTTGATGAACTGGTCGGCACGCCTGAATATGGCATCAGTTACCTTGATGCAGTGCTGCGCTGATGATTGTGAGATTCCGCACATGTCTCATGTGGAAGCCTGGAATGAGCCTGATGCTTAGAATTTCAGAGCGACTATGACTTTTAGTGCCACCGGCATTTGATGGCCGCCCAAGCAGTTGCAGCTGACCTCTGCTGCCATCATCTCACACAGAGCTGGGACAGGCACAGTCTCCTATGGCACTGGCGCTCTGATATCTGCAGAAAGCTCAGCTGCTGCCAGTACACCCTGCCTACTGGGTAGACTCATTTCCTCACAGGTGTTTGCTCCCGGTGCACTCTGTGGCCTTCTGCCCCTCCCCCATAACCAGGCTGCTGTTGGTCAGCAGGTCATTGATTTCCTTGGCCACTTGTCCCCCTGTCCCTCCTTGTGGCGTTCCCTTCCTCGCTGGAGGACCCTCCTCCATAGTGGACAATGCTCATGGCTGCAACGTCCCAAAGATATATTGGGAACAGCTATTTGCTGCCTGCTGCAAGGACAGTCACTCGCAACTCCCCTCCCCTACCCGGGATAAATCACTTATGCTGTGGCCCTACCAGGAGTATTACTCACTCAGGTGAGTACTGGTGAGCCAGCAATATCAGCCCCGACCTTGGAATTAACTGATAAATATAACACACATAACATAAAATTCAAACTCCTTCACTGACACAGCAGTTGCTGCTCATTTAAAGGTGCCGGGTCTGCGAGTCCCCCCCGTTTGATCCATGTGCAGAACGTAAAATCAAACGGCCGACGTAAAATGGCTATCAATTGCCTTTTTAACCACATTAATTGGCCATCATTTGCCTTAAATCGGACGGCGAGCAGCATCCCCATCTCGACTGCCAGCCGACAAGCGTAAAATGGAGACTCAGCATAATGATGTCAGGGACCCATTCCAACATCATCGCGCGCCATTTTTTGCTTCAGCCACCTCCGAGGACGTCCGATTTGGCAAGGTAAAATTCCAGCCATTCTATCTGCTCCTGACCACTTCTAACTTCTCAATTCTACTTGCAGACCCTGGTAGTGCAAGACAGAAGAAAGAAGGTATGGACTGGAAGAAAATCACATTGCATCAAGCCCATTAGTGCAATAGAAGAGAGAACCGTCCATTGATCTAGAGAGCATAGATGGAGTGGAAGAGGTTAAGAATTGAAGACCTCATCCCAGTTCAAGATGAGTACCATCCTTTTTATGTTCTTTAATTCTCATCCGAGACACACTCTGGTTCCCAGGCATATACTCAAGCAGAGAATGGTTGTCCAATATATTCTCATTTAAGCAATATTTAAAAGAATGTCATGGAACAGACTTTCTGGACTGGATTTTAAAAGGAGCCCTCGAGGTCGGGATCCGTGGCGGGCGGGGGCCTGAAGATGTCCCCAGATGAGGCCCACCATGGACCTCGACACTGGCTTGGCCTGGCCCGATCCTCCCGGCGGTGGCGGGGCATTGTGGCGGCCTCCCCACCGCTCGGTGACAGAAGCACGATTACCATATAAAAATTAAGTAAATTGATCATTAATCTTGACGTCCGCTGCAATCTTTGGCCCGGCAGCCAGCACTCCCACACCCTCGGATCTGCATCCGGGGAAATGAGGTGCAACACTGGTGGGGAGGGGGGAGGAGGTAAGTTTTTCAGTGCGGGAGGGAGGGGGAAACGGGGTTAAATTATCGTCATGGGTATAGGGGATGCTGGAAAGGGTTGTAGTTTAAAGTTTGTGCATTTTGGGGGTGGAAGGTCAGGTGGTAAAGATAAGTGTTTTGGCGGGGGCGGGGAGAGAGGGCAAATAATTAATTTATTTGTTGTTGGGGTGAGAGAGGGGAAAAGGAGATGTATTTATTTATTTTCATTTAATCTTTCTTCAAATATTTAAATATGCCGGTAGGGCTAACCGTCCGTTAAAAATTGCCGAGGATGGACAGCCCGCCCCCTCCCCATGATTGGGGCGAGGGGGTTGGCCCGGCTATTTAAATGAGCTGCTGCGCTTGGAACCACGGCAGCTCTTTGGTAAACCACCATTTCTTTCGGTGGCGGGCTTATAAAATTCAGCCCTTTCTTTCTGGATGTTTAAATAAACCTATTTCCTTCAACCCATCAAGAAAATTAAAAGCTTCATTACTTCCAAATTAAAATTTGAATCATCTCATTTTAAGCTGTTTTGACCTTCGCGCTACTGATTAATTGTAAGTCAATTTTTACCTCAAATTTAACAAATTCATAATCATAAGTTTTTTTTTACACATTTGTACTCATGCAATATTATTGAGAATGGATAACTATTTGTCATATAACCTTTTTCGCAATTTACATTATAAAATTCATTTTTAATGACATAATCCTTTGCATCTGAAAAATATTATTTTACCCTCCAGAAATATAAGCTTTCATATAAATTACACCAAAGAAAACAAACTCCAAGGATATCATCCTACATATCTTAATGTATTTTAACTTTATTCTTACAAAAGCAAAATACTGCAGATGCTGGAAATCTGAAATAAAAACAGAGTATGCTGGCAATAAATAAGAACATTTTAACCTTACCTGAAACATGCACCCAAAATATTAAAATATTCCATAACAGTGCCTTTGAATAAAATGTTTTGGAAAACATTTTGATTGTAAGAAATTGACACAATGATGCATAAAATAGAACTGTATATGGAAAGTTACACTCCTTTATATATAAATCCTTTAAGTACTAGTGTTTCACGTCACTCAATCATAGGGTGTCTAATAACACGCCTTGCCTTGAGCCTTGAAGCACAGGTGGATTTCAAATGAAATTACAAAAAGTAGTATTCATACATAACTAAGGCACAAATTAACCATGTTTATCTGCTGCTCTAGGAATAAGGATGATGGTTTTAAAGATGATGATATTTAAGGTTGTAAGAAATAAAGGAGAACTTTCCAATATTGGATTCGTTTTCTCTTCAGTGCTTCGACATTATTGTATGAACAAAATAGTGGAATAATATTTCTGAACTGGGATTTAGTTCATGTATTATTACTGTGGCTTCTATTACTTCAGTGCTGGATTCTTTAAGGAAAACTTTATACTGGGAGTAATATTTAGCAGTGGTCAAAACAACAAATGGCACATGTCAAAAAATTGTCCCACGGTACTTTACAGAAAGGACTGGACATCTAGCAAGAGTTTTTGGGTTGGGGGTGGTGGGAGGAATTTGTGGGGTTGGGTGGATATGGATTGAGGTCACTTTTGATAGTGGTGAGAGATATAGCAAAGTAGGATAATTTGGAAAAGCAGTTCTAGAATGCTTGAATAGGACAACTGGAGGCCATGCCACCAGTTATGTAGGATAAGGAGAGGAAGATTGACTCTTGAAGAGAGAAGATGTGAGCGGGAACATAGTTTGGAGGATATTGCTTAGGGTGGAAGGGGCAAAGCCAGAAAGGGATTACAAGACAAAAATGAGGATTTTGAAATCAACTTGCTGGTATTTGATCATACAGTGGGGATCAGGAGTGAACTTGCAGATGTGGAAGCAGATGTTTTTGGTGACGGAACTGGTTTGAGTTTTAAAATTCAGTTCAAAGGCAAACAGGTGACAAAATTGTGCTGTTTCTGTGATCCTAATGAATATAATGAATTCAGACAAGATGGATTATTGTACTTAGGAGCCCAGAATCTAAAGCTTCAGTTAAAGCAAAATACTGCGGATGCGGGAAATCTGAAACAAAAACAGAAAGTGCTGGAAATACTCAGCAGGTCTGGCAGCATCTGTGGAGAGAGAAGCAGAGTTAATGTTTCAGGTCAGTGACCTTCTTCAGTTCTAATGAAAGGTGATTGACCTGAAACATTAACTCTGCTTCTCTCTCCACAGATGCTGCCAGGCCTGCTGAGTATTTCCAGCACTTTCTGTTTCTATTTCTAAAGCTTCAGTAATGGCATTTATTATATATACTATTCTGCAGCGCAACTGGAGTTTCTGCAACATCATTGAAGGGTTCTGTCTTGCAGTGGTAATCCCACTGGGAACCTGCTCTCCCAGAATAATAAACTCTGACTCAGGAAAATCGGTCCATGAATTCAGCAAACAGCAGGGTTAAATGACAAACTTTCTTGGTCTGCATGACGGAGTAATAGATTACTCAGTGTACCCGATCAACTATTCTAAGAAACTCCGTCAGAAATTCAGTTTGGCTTGTACAAGCGAAACATTCTTTGGTCTAATGTGCCTTATTATTATCAATATGGGCATTTGAAGAATATGCCATACCAGTTTGAACCTGTTTAAGTTTGCTTGGATAAGGAATGCTTTGGTGTATAAAAGATTGAGCAGCCTAAAAAAACATTTCCCGAAGGAGATTAGAATTACTATGTAGCAACAAGATGCATGGGAACACCACCACCTGCAAGTTCCCCTCTAAGCCACGCACCATCCTGACTTAGAACTATATCGCCGTTCCTTCACTGTTGATGGGTCAAAATCCTGGAACCCCCTTCCTAACAGCACTGTGGGTGTACCTATCCCACATGGACTGCAGCAGTTCAAGAAAGCGGCTCACCACCATCTTCTCAAGGGCCATTAGGGATGGGCAATAAATGCTGTACTAAAAGGCTGGGCAGTGGGACTAGATGAGTTGCTTTTGCAGAGAGTCAGCACAGACACAACAGGGTGAATGGTCTCCTTCTGTGCTGTAACCATTCTATGATTCTAACCAGTGACACTCACATCCCATGAATGATTTAAAAAAAAGTTTTTGCATTTTGCAACATGAACCTCAAATGCACTGGTTTCTGTGTTTTATTCCTCATATTTGGAAGTGGCAACCGTAATAAGAGGAGTTCATTTACCTCTCAAGCTAAACAAAAGGAATTCAGCTCTCATTTGCATTTGCCTTTTGGGGAGGGAGAGTTGTTTGATCCAAAAGCATATTTAACTCTCCAACACGTCAACATTAAAACAAAAGTGAGTGTATTACTAAAGCTGTTTTGGATGTTGTCAATGAGCAATTACATCAATTCTCCAAACCTGGCAATTTGAAAGAGCTGAATCATTGGGCTGAATTTTAGTAGCTCGCTGCCGTTCTCGGCGGTGAGTTGAAAAAGTGCGCAGTGTATGCACGAGACGTGCGCTGTGGAGCCACCATGGTATTTCGTGCAGCGGCTTATTAACATGGAGGGGGCGGAGCGCCTGCCCCCGATGACATAGAGGGGGTGCGCGATCCGTCCCCGGCAACAGCGTCAGGCGCCATCGCGCCTGCACCATTTTTAAAGGGCTTCATGCCCTTCAGTTGAATTTAAATTTTTAAAGAGAAACTCATTTCAAAATGAGATTTAAAAAATTAATAAGATCTGGAAGCCCCTCTCCCACCAGCCACCCCCCCTCGTACACCCCAACAATGGCCACACACTTTATTTTTGGGCCCATCCCACCAAAAAATACTTTTCTTCTCAACCCAAACTTCCCCCCGAACTTCATTACCTTTGCCCTTCAACCCCTTCAACCAATAGAAACAGTTTTCCCTGCTCCCCCCCGCCCACCCCAAACAACCCTGAAAATTTCACTTCTCCCACCTCCCCACCAGTGTCACGCCTCAGATCTCCGAACGGAGATCCGAAGGCACTGAAGTTTGGGCCACTGGACGGAATATCAGCATGGAACGGCCGTCGGGACAAGGTAGGTGTTTTGGCCTGCATTAACATTTATTGAATATTGAAATTAAGGCTCTGCCACCCTGAGGCTTCGCCACCGCCAGTAAAATGCGACAAAGCCTTCCTGGCATCGAGGCCCATGGCGGATCTCTCCCGGAAGTATTTTCGGGCTCCCCAGCCATGCCCCCCAATGTTGGCGGGGTTGGTAAAATTCAACCAATTGTCTCCTGCTCCCTGTGCTGCGATAATGATCCTAACCAGCTCTCTTCTGCTCTTTAAGTCGTTGGACATGTACAGCAATTGTCAGTACTTAAAGCCTTTTTTGCCTGTCAATTGCTCAGACCTGTTAATCCCCTCTGTCCTCTCACCTTTTTTAACCTGGTGAGTTTCAGGAAGCCAGGGAAACCTGTGTACTCAAAGTTAAAGGCAGAATCCTGGGTTAAAACTGCACTTAATTACCATTTAACATATTTAAATCACAGATTTGACTGTCCCATGGTGTTTCCCGCATGTTACCGAACACATTTCGGTTAAACGCGGAAGCTAGCAGGTTCCTGCCAGCTTCCCAATATGCCAACAGTTTCTGCTCTTTGAACCTGCTACCTGCACAGAAACCTGCCCACCCTGACGGATTAAAATTCCCCCTATTATGAGGAGTGACTAAAGGGTTGATCAATAAGGCAGGTTTTAGGGAGGGCCTTAAAAAAAGAGAGGGAGATGGGGCAGCACTGAAGGAGGCCATTTGGGTCGTCATACCTGTGCAGTCTCTTTGAAAGAGCTATTCAAATAGAAAAGGGGAAGGGAGCAAGATATCAGGGCTTAGTGGAGGGTGGAAGTCAGCTGTTATGGGAGGGAGGAATCATGGGATTGGAGCTTGGGGTGTGCAGGGGGTGGAGGGAAGAGATCAGTGTTGAGGGGGTGGTTCAGCAATTGCGGGGGGGAGGAAGGTCAGAGATCGTGATTGGGGTGGGGGAGGTGGCGGGGCTGAAAGAGGCCTTAATCTGCAGAGGGGAGGCTCAAGGCTTCCTTGAGGGGCAAGTGAGCACTCCTGCTCTTCTGGCCCATAATCGGCTGGATTTTGATGAGCAGCAGAGGTGGACAAGAGGGCGGCCAGCCGGCATATTCACACTGCAATTATGCTCATTAAGGAGGCAGAAGAGAGGTATTTCAATTAGTAATTGAGATTTGACCAGAGGTGCATGAACCCCACGCTGTGTCAGCATCTTGTCCAAGCAGATGAGATGAGAGTGATTGCCCTTGATGTCAAGGCAGCATTTAACCGAGTGTGACATCATGGAACTGTAGCCAAATTGAAGTCAGTGGGAAGCAGCGGGAAAACCCTCCACTGTTTGGAGTCATACTTAGCACAAAGGAAGATGGTTGCAGTCGTTGGAGGCCAATCCTCTCAGACCGAGGACATTGCTGCAGGAGGTACTAAGGGTAGTGTCCCAGACCCAACCATAATGCTTCATCAATGACCTTTCCTCCATCATAACATCAGAAGTGGGGATGTTCGCTGATGATTGTGCGATGTTCAGTACCATTTGTAATTCCTCAGATACTGAAGCAGTGTTCTTCCATATGCAACAAGACCTGGACAACATTCAGGCTTCAGCTGATAAGCGGCATGTAACATTCGCACTACACAAGTGCCTGGCAATGTCGATCTCCAACAAGAGAGAATTTAACCATCTCCCCTTGATATTCAACAGCGTTACCATTGCTGAATCTCCCCACTATCAACATCCTGGGAGCTACCATTAACCAGAAACTGAACTGGAGCAGCCACCATAAACTCTGTGCGTACGAGAGCAGGTCAGAGGCTGGGAATTCTGCAGTGAGTAACCCACCTCCTGACTCCCCAAAGCCTGTCCACCATCTACAAGACACTAGTCAAGAGTGTGATGGAATACTCTCCTTTTGTCTGAATGAGTGAGGTTCCAACAACACTCAGGAAACTCAACATCATCCAGGACAAAGCAGCCTGCCTGATCAGCACCCCATTCACAACCAAAACATTCACTCCCTCCACCATCAACACACAGTGGCAGCAGTGTGTACCATATACAAGATGCACTTCAGCAACTCACCACATCTCCTTCGACAGCACCTTCCAAACTCATGACCTCTTCCACTTAGAAGGACAAGGGCAGCAGACACATGGGAACACCACCACCTGTAGGTTCCCCTCCAAGCCACGCAGCATCCTGACTTGGAAATATATCACCGTCCCTTCACTGTCACTGGGTCAAATTCCCTCCCTAACAACCCTGTGGGTGTATCCGCACTGGATGGACTGCAGCAGTTCAAGAAGGCAACTCACACCACTTTCTCAAGGACAATTAAGGATGGGCAATAAATGCTGGCCTTGCCAGCAACCCTCGCATCCCATGAAAATTAGTAAATAAAAAAAGCTGCACAAAGGGAACCACTTGACTAAAGTGGCAGCCATCTAAAATATGTCTAAAAGGAGGAACCATTAAGCAGAAGCTCATTCACATCCACTGACCGGCCATTTTTGAAACATAGCTGTACAATTGGGATTGGTGTCACAGAGGAAGGATCTTGGAGAACACCTCTTTCATAACAGTGCAAAGGAAATTTGGCAGCTGAGGTCCTAGACACTGTCTTTGATAATGGGGGCCATCTATTCAGAGGTGGGCTAGAGAAGTGGGGAGGAGCAGCAGCCCAAGCAACAAAGGCAGTTAAATGGTCCCCATGGATGCAGAGGTGCTGGTTGAGGGACAGGAGAGGCCCGAGGGCAATACCCGTGGAATTGAAGTAAAAACAGAAAGTGCTGGAAATACTCAGCAGGTTAGGCAGCATCTGTGGAGAGAGAAGGAGAATTAATGTTTCAGGTCTGTGACCTTTCATCAGAACAGGCGTAGGTTAGAAAAGAATTAGGTTTTAAACAAGTGAGGGGGTGGGGGTTGGTGGGGAAGAGAAAAAAAGGGAAGGTGTGTGATAGGGCAGAGGGCAGGAGAGGTTAAATAACAAAACTGTCCTTGGACAAAAGCAAAGAGTGTGTTAATGCTTGTGGTGAAAGACAACGCATTAGTCCAGAGAGAGTGTTACTAGCAGAATAATGAGCAATTGAATGTACTGCCACAGGATCAACTTCCTGAGCATGTTGGAGCAGCAGCAGCACAGACAGCTTTGCCTATTTAAGCAGATGGTGTCTGAGTTGTGTGCACTCCTGGAGGATGACCTTATGCCATAAGGCTAAGGGAGATACCCCATGCCTGTAGCTGTCAAGCTTTATAATATGCACCAAGATTAACCCCTTTGTGATGCTTTAACTTTTTCACTTTGGGCTCTTTTCAGGGATCAGCAGCTGACCTATGTGGGATCTTGCAATCAGCAGCCCTCGGGTGACGGATCAACTTTTTCTGAGGGCATCTGACTTTGTTGCCTGCAGCACAGATGCGGCCAGTTAGATACAGAGGGCCATGAGTTTTGCCTCAATGGCGGGATTCCCTCAGGTGCAGGGCATGATCAACTGCACACATGTTGCCATCAAAGCCTGTCATCTTAGGCCAAAGCATTCATCAACAGGAAGGGTTTCCACTCAATAAACTGCTGTGTGACCATTGTAAGCGCATCCTTCAGGTTTGTGCAAGGTTTCCTGACAGCTGTCATGATTCATTCATTCTGAGGCAGTCGCAGATGCTGCAGCTGTTCATTCCACCATACAACCTCCATGGATGGCTCCTAGAAGACAAGGGTATCCAGTGAAGAGATGGCTGCTGATCCCAGTGCAAAACCCGACAACTGAGGCACACGAGCAATATAACTGCTGCCATTTTAGCGCAAGAGCCACCACTGAACAGGCCATCGGCCTCCTAAGGATGCGGTTCCAGTGCCTTGACTGATCAGGGATACCCTGCAGTACACCCACTGAAGGGTTTCCTGCATTGCTTTTGTCTGCTGTGATTTGCACAACATGGCCATCCAGAGAGCAGTGGAACTGGAGGAGATCTATGAAGAAGAACATACCTCCTCCAGGGGATCTGGAGGAGAATCAACATGAGGCACATCAAGGCAAACCAGAGATCGGACTCATGTGGCAACTCACTGACCATGATGGAAGTCTGGGATGCCTTGATCCAGGAATGATTCCTTGAGCACGGCAGATTCTTCAATGGAAGACTCTAAGTTGGACTGCCAATTTACACATCGCGGCCCCCCTCCAGAGTACAAGGACAGATCCACTTCTCATGTGGTTTCGCACTCATGATGCAGCAAATCTTTTGCGAGAGCACAAGGCCACATGGCACTCTCAGGCCTCACACATAAGCAGGACCTAGTGATGATGTTGCTACCCCCCACAACAAACAACATGATAAATGCAACTTTTCAAACACAGCCATTTTACTCACATTAAAGTGCATGGATTTAACAAAGGCTTTATAATATGTGCCAAGGTGGACCCCTTTGTGATGCTAATACTGCTTTTCTGCCCTCTTCGAGAGCTCCTAGATGTGCTCCCCTGCAGCTCGGTGTTGCTCAGTGGATGATGGCACCCAGACAGGCCGCACCAGCTGCATTTGTGCAGGGACAGTCTCAGTCATGGGGGCATGAGGCTTATCATGTGTCTCAGTCAGTGGGGTGGAGGGGGTGGCTTCAGAAGACTGGGTCCATTGGGTGATGGTACCATCTACATCATCCCTTCCTGCTTCAGCTCTTTCATGGTCCATCTGCACAACTGCATTTGCCAGTTGTGTTAGCTTGGCTCAGTTGGTACTGCTTGTGGTTTTGAGTTACAAGGTTTTAGGTTCAAGTCCTACTCTAGAGCTAGAGCACAAAAATCAAGACTGATGCTCCAATGTAGTACTGAGAGTGTGCTGTTTGAGGTGCTGTCTCTTGGGTGAGATATTAAACTGAGGCCCCATCTGCCTGCTCAGGTAGATATAAAAGATCCTCAGACACAATTTCAAAGAGCAGGTGTGTTGTCCCAGGTGTCCTGGCAAATATTTACCCCTCAATCAACATCACAATAATCGATTACCTGGTCGTTATCCCATTGCTGTTTGTGGGAGTTTGCTGTGTGCAACTTGGCTGCTGCATTTTCTACATTACAACAGTGACTACACTTCAAAAGTACTTCATTTGAGACATCTGATGGTTGTGAAAAGTGCTATATAAATGCAAGTCTTTCTTTCTTTTAAGTTGCATAAGAACACCTGATTGGGCATGCATACATCTATGTGCTATCAGTGCAACAGACCTGTCAATTTTATTTTTTTTATTTATTTAGAGATACAGCACTGAAACAGGCCCTTCGGCCCACCGAGTCTGTGCCGACCATCAACCACTCATTTATACTAATCCTACACTAATTCCATATTCCTACCACATCCCCACCTGTCCCTATATTCCCCTACCACCTACCTATACTAGGGGCAATTTATAATGGCCAATTTACCTATCAACCTGCAAGTCTTTGGCATGTGGGAGGAAACCGGAGCACCCGGAGGAAACCCACGCAGACACAGGGAGAACTTGCAAACTCCACACAGGCAGTACCCAGAATTGAACCCAGGTCGCTGGAGCTGTGAGGCTGCGGTGCTAACCACTGCGCCACTGTGCCGCCCCAATGTAGCAGAATGCATCATACAATCTGGTTATCCCAGTCCACTGCACCTGAATCCATTCGATGGACTGCTGTATATGACTCTCCATGAGGGTGGCCACTCCGACAATGGAAAAGCTCTTGAACTAAGAAATTGGGTGGAATTTTCTGCTCTCCCCCATGGTAGGTTTGAAGGCAGGGGAACATGAAATTGGGTGGAATGCTGGCGGGGGAGGTCCCTGCCACAATCCCACCTCTGCCGAAATTTAGTCCGGGACGGGAAGGCCTGTGAATGACCATCCCGCCCTGCCACTGATTGAGGCCCTTAACTGTGTAATTAACCCCCCAATTAGCGGCCTCTTCCCGGTGCAGCCACAGTTACCTTTGCAGTGCACGGCTCCATCGCCGCACGGGAAGCACAGCATGAAAAACTGTGCGGACTGTTTGTTGTCACCCGGGCGGTAGGGGGGTGGATGCGTTCTTCGTTCAAAGGCACTGAACGAGGGACCTGACACCGGGAAAGCAGGGGTTTGCTGAAGGCCAACCCCTGCCCTTGCTGCCCACACCCTCCCCACCGCGACCCCCACCACGTGTGACCTTTCCCACCCTGACCTACCTGAGGCCTGCACCGATGACGCTCCTCGGCCACTGGTAAGTGCAGCTACAGCAGCAGCCACCGCCTCCACAGTGGCGTTACAGCTGCTGGCCTCTGATTAGCCGGAAGCTCTGCAAGGCCTAAACAGGGTCCTAAATCCTATGGAAGGCCCACAGCTGTCCAGTTAAGCACTCGATTGACACTAAATTCAGCAGGCCTTCTGTAGAAGAGGCAACGCAGGGAGCTCGGCAGCGGTTTCCCCCAATGTTGAGACCCCCGCCACCAACATAAAATCCCCCCATTGTGTGCCCATGTCATGAATGGACTCCTCCATTTTCATCACAAGGGACCGCACTGCCTCAGGAAACTCCAGCAGCAACCTCTTTGTAAATAGCCCCCGAGGCTCAGCATCTCTGGCTGGGTAAGTATGGCTGGAGCTGCCCTCCCTCCTCCAATGGGGACTGCCCACAGCGGCCTGTGCCTCCATCACCTGCTGCTGCTCACATGTGCTGTGATACTCAACTTGTGCTATCCATTCTAAAGTTGCCAGAGGCTCCACTAAGGTGCGTGTATCCGCTCTGGTGAAGGATGCACTTGACTCCTGTGACAGTGGTTCCTCTGAGGTAGCCGTGGCCTCCACAGTTGGCTGCTGTTGATCCTCCAGCATTGGCCCTGTGTAAGAGAGAAAACATCGCTTCACTTCTGATGAAAGTTCATTGACCTGAAAAGCTCAATCTGTTTCTCTCTCCACAGATGTTGCCTGACCAGTATTGCTAGCATTTTCTGTTTTTATAATAATTGGTTCTGGAGGTCTTCTGCTTATTACCACTGCAACTGGAAATTTTCAGTTTTCTTCAGTTATTTGTAGAAGTGCACTCTAGTCGTACAATCTGTTGTGTAACCTTCATTTCCGTTCGTTGTGTCTCATTCCCTTTGTCCCACCATTGGCAAGATATAATGAGTGGTGTGCCACAGGGATCAATGCTGAGGTCCCAACTTTTTACAATTTATATGAATGACTTGGATGAATGGACTGAAGATATGGTTGCTAAATTTGCTGATGACACAAATATAGGAAAGTAAGTTGTGAAGAGGGCATGAGGCTACAAAGGGAATTAGATGGGTTAAGTGAGTGAGCAAAGATCTGGCAAATGGAGTAGATTGTGGGAAAATGTGAAATTGCCCATTTTGGTAGGAAGAATAAAAAAGAAGCGTATTATCTAAATGGTGAGAGATTGCAGAGCTCTGAGATGCAGAGGGATCTGGGTGTCCCAGTACATGAACTGCAAGATGTTAGTATGCAGGTTCAGCAAGTAATTAGGAAAGCTAAAAGAATGTCATCATTTATTGCAAGGGGAATTGAATACAAAAGTAGGGAGGTTATGCTTCAGAGCCATAACATACAAGGCTACGGGCCTAGTGCTGGAAAATGGGATTAGAATAGTTAGGTGCGCGATGGCCGGCACAGACATGCTGGGCTGAAGGGCCTGTTTCGGTGCTATATAACTCTATGACCTCCTTAATCTCAGCAGATGTTTCAGCAGACCTCTTTCAGCACATCAAGTGGCATTTACTGGAAACGACTTCACAGAGTTAGAAGCTGCTCCAAAGCGCATCCATGGAGCATTCAGAAACCATCACCCTCTCTCTGCCACACACCAATCTCACCCTCGCTTCGACTACTTGCACTGCGGCATTAAGATATATCTGTATCTATATATCTGTATCTATATAATATATATTAATATATATAATATATATCTGGAATTGAGAGCTAGTCTCAGTAATGGTGCTATGAAATATCATCAATTGTCATAAAAAACCATCTGGTTCACTAATTTCCACTAAGGAAATCTATCGCCCTTGCCTGTCTGGCCTACATGTGACTCCAGACCCACAGCAATGTGGTTGACTCTTAACTGCCCTCCGAAATGGCCTAGCAAGCCACTCAGTTGTCAAGGGCAATTAGAGATAGGCAACAAATGCTGGCCTTGCCAGTGATGCCCACATTCCATAAAAGAATGAAACAAACCCTTCCAATGTCAAGGGCCTCCTCCTCCATATTGGCAGGTTGGTCACACCACTGCCTTAATGACTCCTCTTGTGGCTGTTGTGTACTAGTTTCTCCTGCAATGTGAGGATGGCGATGTCAGCTACACTTAACCTTCCAATTTGCCCATCATGACCCATTATCAAAAGTGATGCTTCCTTTTGTTGCATTTTCCCAGGGCTTACATTACCATCCTCCAAGCTTACATTGCTTTTCTCCATTTCCCCAGATGAGGATTGGCAATGAGCAATAATCTCCTTAGTGTATTTAAGTACTGCCTGCCTTGAGGCCCTCCTGCTCAGAGGTGTGTGTATCTGTAAGATACTCATAGTTAATAGCTTGGCTTTGCTTCACACTCCTTGCCAGAATGCAAAAGCTCATTGAAGTGCTTCCTATACGGTGCCCAAGTCCTGTTAACCATGCTGCGTCTGATGACCACTCTGGCGACCACCAGCCAGACCTCCTTTGTTTGCCTGGCAGACATTCTCCTCCCGCTCTCCAGAAACAAAATCTTGCACCTGGCTTGAACTACCTCTATCACGACCTCCAGGGAGGCATCAGTAAACATTGGGACCGTCCTACTATGAAAGGCTGTCATATTACTGCTCTGAAATCTGGTTCCTTTGGTGCTGATTCTCTCTGGCTACTTGCACTTTGAATCCAGACAGGTCCTGGTAACTGAGTGCCGACGAGATCGAGAAAATACAGCCCACAGAGTGCTCTAAAAAGCCAACAGCTCCCACCTTCCTTTCACTGCTGGGTTTCCCAAGCACAGGGAAACTCGTATGCAACTATTAAGTTTAAACCCGGCTCACAATTGCACTATAGGAACCCTGCTTTAAATATGTTAGAGGTGCTCCACCTCTCCAAGTTGGGACTCACACAGCATGAAACAGGCGTGTACTTGACAGGTTGGAGATGGGTTTCCCTTTAAAAGAAATTTAAAGCCCCCCCCTGTGCACAGCTGCTTGTCTTGGGTGGAGTTTAATATCAGGTCCCATAACTATATTACAAAGCTGCCTATGACCATCTTGGTTACAACACCTGGCTCCACCCCTATCTCTGCCAACTGCCACTAAAACCTAACCCATGAATTTTTCTTTTCCAGAATTGACTATTACAAAATTCTTCAGGATGGTCTCCTAACATCAGCACTCTGTAAAGCTCTGCTACCCATATAGCATCCCATACCAAGTGCTGCTCACTCATTATCCCTATCTTTGCTGATCTTTATTGGCAGAAAGGATCAGGAGAGGCAATACAGACGTAATGGCACAGTTCTAAAGAGTGTGCAGGGACAGAGGAACCTGGAGGTCCATGTGCACAGATCTTTAAAGGTGGCAGGATATATTGAGAGAGTAGTTAGCAAAACATATAGGATCTTGAGCTTCATAAATCACAGTATTGAGTACAAAAGCAGGGAAGCTTTGCTGAATCTTTATAAAGCTCTGTTAAGGCCACAACTAGAGTATTGCTGTGTCAGAAAGGAGATTGAAGGAGGATCTGAGAGAGGTGTACAAGATCATGACAGGTTGAGATAAGGTAGACAAAAAAAATCTGTTTCCATCAGCTGATGGTACAAGGACTAGGGGACACTAATCTAAGGTTTTGGGCAGGAGATGCAGGGCGGATGTGAAAAAGAGCTTCTTTATGCAGCGAGTGGTCATGACCCAGAACTTGCTGCCTATGAGGGCGGTGGAAGCAGAGACAATTAATGATTTCAAAAGGAAGGCAGTTGAGGGAAATAAACTTGCAGGGCTACGAGGATAGAGTGGGGGATTTGCGACTGACTGGATTACTCTATAGAGAGCCGACATGGACTCAATGGGCCAAATGCCCTCCTTCTGTGCTATAATGACTCTATCATTCTAAGACTATGGCTCATGGTCCTCCAGTGCCTCACATTTAACACATATATATCCTTGTGTTTATGTCTATTTGGAGCCTCATCACTCCATATCCCTGTAACCCCACCTGCAGCAACATCTCCCCTCCCTGAACTCATTAATCCTCTGACTTTGACCTCTAGTGTCCTCACTTAAACGCAATATAGGTAGTAGGTCCTACAATCTGGAATGCCCTTCTTATAACCTCTACCTCTCCATCTTTCTCTCTTCCTTTAAGATCCAAGTTTGTGGCCACATAGCCCTGATTTTGTGGTCAGTGGTGAGGCGACAGCATTCTCTCCTGTCTGCACTGAGAAATACGAAGTTACCCAGTTGGCTGGCTGCAGTGAGAACTTCAACTTCTTGCTGCAGCATGATCCAGCAACAAAAGGATCTCAAGGCCTAGCAGAAAGGCACATTCCCAGTGAAGCCACACTCCTAATGACATTACGAGCTGAATACACGGCCCTTGAGATCAGTCTTTAGCTCAAAGTCAAGTGAGTGTTTTATAATACCTTTAAATAATTTAAGCACTTTTTAAAATACTTTAAAAGACTTTTTAAAGCTTCTATAAACTTTTATACACTTCAGCAAACTTTGACTGCCCAGAACATTTCAGCTTGACTTACAATTTATTTTCTCCTCTGGTTTCTGCAGTTTAATTTTTTTTTTTGCCTGTCAGACTTTATATAAAACTTATGATATTTTATATTTTTTCTTATTTGTGAGATCTTTGCGTCATTTAATTTAATTTTTGAATCATTTAATTTTACCTCCCACATGTTTTATCTAAACTTCAGCCTGAGTATCCCTTGGAGTTTTCCCAGGGAGTTTAAACTCTCTCTCCCTCCTTCCTTCTCCTGACCCCTTTCCCCTTTCCCCATGGCAGAACTGATCGCGCTGCGGGGTCTGAGAGATGACAAGCGGCTGGAACGGTCTCTGAGCCTTGGCAGCAGCAGGTCCATCTATTGCTCTTCGGGCTTGGAGAGGACCAACACCATGCAAATCAGCTGCAGAACCTGAGAGCCAAGCATCCAGAGCCGGGCAAAGGCCACTAGAGTGAGCGGAAGAACCAACTGTTGCTGCAGTTTGACCAGGAAGCGAGAATGACTGAGAGACCAGGGAAAGGACACGACTTCAGCCCCTGAACCCAGACTCATCCCAGCAGGTAGTGCAACTTCCTTCCGACCCTCAATAGCAATGAATGTCTTAACATTCGCCACTATTGGGACTGCTAAATCTGGGCCATTACTCTCAGTCACTTTCTCACCACTATCTCACTTGGGAATGTCCCCTTCAGACTACTGGCAGACTACTTTTTTGGACTATTGGACATTTAGTCATTTTAGATAGTTACGTAGCACATAAATTCATACACTTATATAAAAGCAAAATACTGCGGATGCTGGAAATCTGAAATAAAAACAAGAAATGCAGGAATCACTCAGCAGGTCTGGCAGCATCTGTGGAAAGAGAAGCAGAGTTAACGTTTCGGGTCAGTGACCCTTCTTCGGAACTGACAAATATTAGAAAAATCACAGATTATAAGCAAGTGAGGTGGGGGTGGGGCAAGAGATAACAAAGGAGAAGGTGTAGATTGGACCAGGCCACATAGCTGACCAAAAGGTCACGGAGCAAAGGCAAACAATATGTTAATGGTGTGTTGAAAGACAAAGCATTAGTACAGATTAGGTGTAAATACACTGAATATTGAACAGCAGCAAGTGCAAACCTGAAAAAAAACAGTGGGTAAGCAAACTGAACAAACTAAGATGAAATGAAATAAATGCAAAAAAAAGATTGTAAAAAATGTAAAAAAGAATGTAAAAACAAGGAAGAAAAAATAACTAAAAATGAAAGTAAAATGGGGGGATGTCATGCTCTGAAATTATTGAACTCAATGTTCAGTCCGGCAGGCTGTAGTGTGCCTAATCGGTAGATGAGATGCTGTTCCTCGAGCTTGCGTTGATGTGCACTGGAACACTGCAGCAATCCCAGGACAGAGATGTGAGCATGAGAGCAGGGGGGAGTGTTGAAATGGCAAGCAACCGGAAGCTCAGGGTATGGTGGGAAGGGGTTGAGGGTTAAAGTTATTAAAGGTCGGGGGAAAAGGTCGGGATCTGAATAAAAGTTTTTTTGGGGGGTAATGGGCTATTAATGAATAGATAATTCCTTGGGAGTGTAGGTGAGGGGAGTGAAGATCCTTTTTAATGTATAACTTTAATTTCACACTTTTGTTTCTTTTAAAAATTCATAATTCTTCTAAGGACTTGAAGCCCTTTAAAAATGGCGCCGGTGCCTGCGTGGTGGCGCCAGACGTCATTGCCTGGGATGGAGCAGCCGCCCGCTCTATGTCATTGGGGGCGGCCACTCCATCCCCTCCATTTAAATGAGCCCCCATGCGAAATATTGTGGGGACTCAGCGATGGCGCATCCACGCCTGAAGACCACCGACTTAAAAGCGCGCCGCTGCGATTTGCGGCACGGTAATAAAATTCAGCCTGGCAACTCTTCAGAGTCTGAATAGCCTGGTAAATCTCTTTTGAATTGATCCAACAGTATTCTGGTTTTCTTGGTGTGGTTTTAATGCTCATAAAATATTATTATCCGTTGTCTGCATTTGTGTAGCAATCATTCATTAAGGATGAGTGCGGAAAAGTAGGTTTTAAAAGTATTTTGTACAGGAGAAATTAAGTTCTTTATTCCATCTACCATTACATCTCAGTGATGCCAGATTCTTTGCTATATATTATAAATGTAAAAGATAAATACACAGGGTAAGAATGTTTGACCAGATATGGCTAGAAAGCAAACGACATTCAGGGGACTTGATAGACACTAATGATATAAAAGACAAATTGGATTCCACATCAAAAGTGCTTTGATTAGTGAAGCTTAATTACTGAGCTGGTCAGAGCAGGAGAAAACATTCGGGGGTAGAATTTCTGTGGGGTTTCTCCCAATCTGCCACCATAACTTTGGCAGAAATCCTAGAGCAGTGGCATGAACATTCACATCTTGTTTCCAAAGTTCCTGCTAACAATCTACATTGTCAACCCTGAACATAGATTGCATAGACGCGTGTGCATGTCCCAACAGGAGAGGAGCTATCTTTTCTTATTGTTAAATATTGGATCATCTGTGTTTTCATTTATCCTGATAAGCTTCATTCCTGTTCTTTCCAATCCAATGGAACAATTCATGCATCTAGAGAACTTTGGAAAAGTATGACAAATACAGCTGTAATTTTCTTACCTCCTTCTTTTAATTATCTGGGTTGGAAATCATCAGGTTCTCGAGATTTGTCTGACTTAAATTCAGTAATTTACTCCATTTTTTTTTTTACTTAAATTAACTTCCTCCCCATTACTTATTTTTAGTTTCCCTTGCACCGCTGGTACTTTATCATTTTCCCCCACTGTGACAACAGATACCAAGGGCTGAATTTTACTAGCCCACTAGCATCGGGGATCGTGCTGAGGGGCCCAGAAAATTCTTCCGGGAAAGGACCGTCCGACTCCCGACACTGTGAAGGCCCTGCCACATTTTATCGTTGGCGGCGAGGCCTCGGTGCGGCAGGGCCTTCATTTCAATATGTTCAAGATTAACGAATGCAAATGAACTCACCTTGTCCTGGCGGCTGTCCCACGCCGATATTCCGGCCGCTGGCCGGAACTCCCGCACCTTCGGAACTCCGGTTGTAGTTCTGAAACATGATACTGATGGGGAGGGTGGAGGAGTGAGATTATCAGTGTGGCGGGGGGAGTGAGAAAAACACTTTGTATTGGCCGTGGGAATGGTGGGAAGGGGTTGAAGACCGAATCTAACCCCACTATTTAAGAAAGGAGGGAGAGATAAAACAGGGAATTACAGACCAGTTAGCCTTACATCAGTAGTGGGGAAAATGCTAGAGTCTATTGTAAAGGATGTGATAGCAGAACACCTGGAAAGCATAAACGGGATTGGACAAAGTCAACATGGGTTTACGAAAGGTTAACAAATTTACTGGGGTTTTTTGAGGATGTAACTAGTAGAATAGATGAGGGAGAACCAGTGGATGTGATATATTTGGATTTTCAGAAGGCTTTTGATAAGGTCCCAGATAAGAGGATAGTGTGCAAAATTAAAGCACATGGGATTGGGGGTAATATACTGGCGTGGATTGAGAATTGGTTAACAGACAGGAAACAGAGAGTAGGAATAAATGGGTCTTTTACCGGGTGGCAGGCAGTGACTCGTGGGTTACCACAGGGATCAGTGCCAGGACCCCAGCTATTCACAATATATATTAATGACTTGGGTGAGGGAACTAAATGTAACATTTCCAAGTTTGCAGATGACACAAAGCTGGGGGGGGAATGTGAGCTGTTAGGAGGATGCAAAGAGGCTCCAATGTGACTTGGACAAGTTGGGAGAGTGGGCAAATGCATGGCAGATGCAGTATAACATGGACAAATGTGAGGTTATCCACTTTGGTTGTTAAAACTGAAAGGCAGATTATTATAAATACAAACAAGAAATGCTGTAAATACTCAGCAGGTCTGGCAGCATCAGTGGAGAGAGAAACAAAGTTAATGTTTCAGGTCAGTGACCCTACTTCAGAACTGGCAAATATTAGAAATGTAAAAGGTAAAGCAAGTAAAGCGGGGGTGAGGCAAGAGATAACATAGGAGAAGGCGTAGATAGGACAAGGTCACAGAATAGCTGACCAGAAGAACGTAGAGCAAAGGCAAACAATATGTTAATGGTGTGTTGAAAGGCAAAGCATTAGTACAGATAGGGTGTTAACGGACTGCAAATTGAACAGCGGCAAGTACAAACATGAAAAAAAACAGTGGGTAAGCAAACTGAACAAACTACGATGAAATAAAACAAAACGGACACAAAAAAAAAAATTTTTTAAAGGAAAAAGAAAAAATAACTAAAAATTAAAGTAAAATGGGGGGCCCATTTTGAAATAAAAATTATTGAACTCAATGTTCAGTCCGGACTGGTGGTGTTGGGAAAGGAGTCCAGCTTTTAATTTTTTTTTTAAAGAAAATGCACAATAATATAACTTTAAAAATTCAAATTTTTTCTAAGGGCTCGAAGCCGTTTAAAAATGGCGCCAGCACCTGCGCGGTGGCGCCGGACGCCATTGCTGGGCATGGAGTGGCCATCTCCTCTATGTCATCGGGGACGGCCGATCCACCCCCTCCATTTAAATGAACTCCCACACAAAATATCACAGGGGGCTCAACGATGGCGCCTCAGTGTGAGCAGACCACCGTGATCACAGCGCGCCGCCGCAATTTGCGACACGCTCATAATATTCCGCCCAAAGTATTTATTTAATAAGTCTGCCATTTCCTTGGCACTCTATGTCCCTTTTAATTCATTGGTTATGTGTGAAGATGAATTTTATTCCCTTCATGGCACCTACATTTGAAAATACATTTCTAATTCTGATCAATGAGCTTGGCATTTGGGAAATGTATTTTCCCCATGGGTATGGGTGTAAACTATGAAAATAAATATCGTTTGTATTTAAATTATAATATTCATCATTTCCTTAGGCTTGTTGAGGAAATAAACAGGTTTCTATGGGAAGGGCAGAAGAAATAATTATTAGTTGAATTTGAGGTGTATGATGTTGGTAGCAACACATTCATGGATTGTGGGAAATTTCCAATGTAAAATAAAAACAGGAAGTGCTGGAAATACATAGCGGCTGGGATTTTACTGAGCCCCAGACGTTGGGCTCCATGATGGGGTGGGCCGGACGATGGTTCCAGTAGCGGTCCGCCACGGAGCCCAACGCCGGTAGTGCCAGGCCCAATCTTCCTGGCGACTGTGAGGCTCCGTGGCGGCCCCCCGCCACTGGGCGACGGGACCCGGATTAACATAAATAAAAATAAAATCAGCAGCGATCTTGCCTTTGAACCGCGATGTTCCGAGCAGTGGCCGGCACTCATGCACCTTCATTTTTCTGTCCAGGAAAAGCAGGTGCCACTGTGGTGGAGAAGGGGGGGATCTTAGGATTTTTAGTACAGTGGGGGGCTTGGGAGAGGTGGGGGAAGGACAGGCTCTAATGCAAATTACGAGTGTCGGAGAGGGTGGGAAGGGGAGACTGCTGCACTTTGATCGGTTTGAGGAAGGGTGTGTTTTGGGGTGGGAGAGGGCAAATGTTGAATTTAATTATTATTGGGGCAGAAGGGGCGATAGATTTTTCGGCAGTACACTGGGGGAGGGTGGCTATTTAAAAATTTACATGATCCGGCAGGGCTGGCTGCCCTTTAAAAAGGGCGCAAGTGTCTGCGCACAGGCAGCTGGCGCTATTTCTGGTTTCGGGAGCCCGCCTTCCCCACGTGATTGGGGTCGGTGCAGCCGGACTGGCTCATTATCCTGGGCTACCGCGAGGAAAATTGCGGCGGCATGGTGGCACACAGCCCGCACATGCGGGCTGCCATTCTTTTCGCCTGTCGCCGCTCCTGGTGGTGGGAGAAGAAATTCGAGCCCAGCAGGTCTGGCAGCATCTGTGGAGCAAGAAACAGTTAACATTTCAGGTCTGTGACCTTTCATCAGAACTGGCAAAGGTTAGAAATGTAATAGGCTTTGAGGAAGTGAATGGGGGGAACAGGGGAAGAAGAACAAAATAGAAGGTCTATCATAGGCAGATAGCAAGAGAGATTAAATGTGAAAGATGTCAGGGAACAAAAGGCAAAGGGAGTAGTAATAGCGGTTGTAAAAGACAAAGCAATTGTCGAGAAAGCTTGTTAATGGCAGAATGGCAAATAACATTCAAGCCACACAGGTGCCAGGCAATGACTATCTCAAACAAGAGAGAATCTAACCATCTCCCCTTGACATTCAATTGCATTATGATCACTGAATTCCCCACTATCAACATCCTGGAGGTTACCATTGACCAGAAGCTAAGCTACAAGAGCAGGTCAGAGGCTAGGGGCTGAATTCTGGGCCACCCCAGCTTGTCGGATGTTGGCACGGGGGAGGATGGGGGCGGCGTAAAATTGAGTGGGAGGCTCCGGGAGGCCTACCCACCCCGCTCCCGCCTCTGGTCAACTTTACGGCGGTCGGGCGGTGGGGGGGAAAACGGCCCACCTACCCTAGGCCAATCAAGGCCCTTAAGTGGCCACTTAAGGGCCCTCGCCCACTTCCTCGAGTATTTTACCCGTGGAAAGCAGGCATGCTGGCGATGTGAAATGCTACCCAGCGATGGCTGCTGGCCTTTCCACGCGCCTTTGGCGGGGGTTGGGGGGTGCCATAGCAGTCGGGCACAGAGTGCCCGATTGAGGGCTGCCCCCGCCTCCCAACCCACCCCCGGGACCCAAGACGCCCCTCCCCCTTCCCCAAACAACCACCCTAGCCTCACCAGGGCGCAACCAATCTCACAGGTGAGGCATGCCCAACTTACCTTCCCCCTGGCTCCATGTCGTTGGCTGCTACAACGTCTTTAATAATAACTTCCCTCAGACAGATGTTAAACTAACTGGCCTGTAGTTTCCTGCTTTCTGTCTCCCTCTCTTTTTGAATAAAGGAGATACATTTGCTAATTTCCAAACCAATGCATCAACTATCTCACTAGTCACTTCTTTTAGGACCCTAGGATGAAGTCCAGCAGGATCCAGGGACTTGTCAGCCCACAGAACCAACAACTTGTTCAGTACCAACTGTTTTTTTGTTTAATGTTTGTGATTGGAGCCAGGGCTGTTCATTTTACAGTCAATTGATACCCTCTCTGTACTAATTCTTAGTCTTTCAGCACACCATTAACATACCATTTGCCTTTGCTCCATGACCTTCTGGTCAGTTATTCTCTGTGATCTTGTCCTATCAACACCTCTTTTGTTATCTCTTGCACCACCCTCACTTTACTTGCTTAAAACATTTTACAATTATAACATTTGTCAGCTCTGATGAAGGGTCACTGACCTGAAATGTTAACTCTGCTTCTCTCTCCACAGATGCTGCCAGACCTGCTGAGTATTTAAGGCGCTCACTTTAACTCTTTTTTTCTTTAAATATCTATCGAAACTCTTACTATCTGTCTTTATATTTCTAGCTAGCTTTCTCTTGTACTCTAATTTTACCCTCCTTATCAATCTTTTAGTCATTCTTTGCTGTTCATTACATTCTGTCAAATCTTCTGACCTGCCACACATCTTTGCAAAATTATATGCTTTTTCTTTAAGTTTGATATGTTACGAACAGGTAGTTAATTAATTTTTCTTTTTAAAACAAATTTCTTTGTATTTCTCACAACCTGTCCATAAACAAATTAGTGATTGAATTTTTCCCTCCCTTAAACCCTGACTAGTAAAGGACTGCACCAACAATACGGTTGTTAAAGTTAAAGAAATAGGGTTTATTAACACACACTCTTAATCTCGGGAAGGGGTTTAACATTGCAACGCACGCTCACAAACAGACAAGGAAAGGGTAAAGATATAAAAAAAGCAAGGACATTTACTAAATATAAAATTGGCTTAACAATAAACTAACATGAATTTCAGTTGAAACTCGAGTCCATTTTAATTAATAGAAAGTCCAAAACTGGAGATCACCGACTGGAAATGCCGAGTGGAGAAGGAACATTTGGAAATACCTCTTCTCTTACACTTTCTTCTTCTTGCACTCTCGGAGGTAAATAGAGGTAGCTTAATTGCTGAAGTCACCTTTTTGATGGAGAGAAAGCTGGCAGAAAGCAGGTTTTCTTGCTGTTTTTGCAGACTGTGTCTTTTTAATTTTCTTGCTGTTTGCAGACTTTTTTTTTTGCTGTTTACAGACTCTCTTCTTTTCCTCTGCTTCTTGTAGGAAAGCCTCAGAGAAAAATCAATGCAGCTTGAAGGGTAGCTGTGGTTTGAACGAGATGTCCCCTCCACTGCTACAGTTTCAAATCCAGGCAGGCTGAAAAGGGTAACTTCTGGGTCCCGTGACTGGACCCCTTCAAGTAGCTGTTCCACCAGATCTCCCTCTTCCATTTTTTAACAAGTGGAACACAGAAGTAAAAACTTAAACATGCTGTATAAAATGGCCATTGACAATAATACCGAAGTGCACAAAACACAATTTACAGTTGGTTCTCATCTGTTCATGACAGATACTATATTTAACTTTTTTAGTTAACCACAGACAGTGGGTCCTCCCCTTGGAATTTTTCTTTCTTGTTGGAATGTATCTATTCTGTGTATTCTGAAATATCCCCTTAAATGACTGCCTATGCATTTCTATTGACCTATCCCTTAACCTAATTTGCCTGTTCACTTTAGACAGCTCTGCTTTCATGCCCTCATAATTGCCCTCATTTAAGTTTAAAATACTAGTCTCAGACCCATTCTTTCCCTCAAAATGAATGTAAAATTCAATCATATTATGATCGCTGCTGTCTAGGGACGCCTTACTATGAGGTCATCAATTAATCCTATCTACCAGGTCCAGTATAGCCTGCTGTATGGTTTGCTCCAGAAGTGCTGTTCCTAGAAACTATCCCAAAAACGTTCTATGAACTCTTCATCTAGTCTACCTTTGCCCATCTGATTTTTCCAGTCTATATATAGATTCAAATTCTCCATGATTATCGCTGTACCTTTCTGACTAGCTCCCATTATTTCTTCCTTTATATTCTGTCCTACCATGTGGTTACTGTTAGGGGGCCTGTACACCACTCCCATGAGTGACTCCTTGCCTTTATAATTTTTCGTCTCTACTCAAACTGCTTCTACAGCCTGGTTTCCTGAACTTAAGTCATCCCTCTCTAATGTGCTAATACCAGAATTTTCCTAACTTCTTGTCCTTCCTAAATGTCACATATTTGCGCTACCAGTTCATCTGTTGTGTTTCATGCATTCAGATACAGAGTCTTTAGTTTTGTATTTTTATTATTTTTGTAACGTCTAGCCTTGACGACTGATTTACTGTTAGATTTGTACTCTCTATCCTTTCCTGTCATGGTCTGTTTATCATTTCGCACATTAATACCTTTCTCTCTTGCCTTGTCTCTACTATTTGATTTACCACATCTTCCCAAATTTGACCTGCTATTTAGTTTAAAGCCCTCTCTACTTCCCTAGTTATGCGGCTCGCCAGAACACTAGCCCCAGCACAGTTCAGGTGTAGACTTTCCCAACAGTATAGCCCCCCTTTCCCCAGTACTCATGCCACTGTCCCACAAACTGGAACCCACTTCTACCACATCAGTCTTTGAGCCACATATTCATTTGTCTAATCTTATTTGCCCTATGCCAATTTGCACATGGCTCAGGTCATAATCCAGGGATTATTACCTTTGAAGTTCTGCTTCTTAATTTGGTGCCTAGCTCCTCATACTGACTATGCAGAACCTCCTACCTTCTCCTGTCTATGTCATTGGTACCTACATGGACCACGACGACTGGATCCTCCCCCTCCCACTGTAGGCTCCTCTCCAGCCCTGAGCAGATGACCCAAACCCTGGTCCCAGGCAATACAGCCATCTTAATGACTCTTTGCCCCTCATGATACTGTCTCCTACTACCACTACATTCCCTTTTGCTCCTCCCACTTGAATGGCTTCCTATACCATGGTGCCATGGTCAGTTAGCTCATCCACCCTGCAGCTCCCACTCTCATCCAAACAAGCTGAAAGATTGTCAAACCTGTTGGACAATCATATAGGCTGAGGCTGCTGCACTCCTGGCCTCTGGGCCACCGTACCTGCCTCAACTGCAGCCACACTCTCCTGTCCCTGACCACTGACCAAATCAGAAGACCCTATCCTAAGGGGTGTGACCGCCTCCTGGTACAAAGTGTCCAGGTAACTTTCCCCCTCCCTGATGTGTCGCAGTGTTGGCAGTTCGGCCTCCAGCTCAATGACTGAGCCGAAGCTCCTCAAGCTACAAACACTTATTGCAGACTTGTTTGCCCTGGATCACACTGGCATCCAGGAGCTCCCACATGCTGCAGCCATGACACATCGCTTGTCCTGCCATCCTTAATGTGTTTTAATTAATGACTTAATTATTTTATTCAATTATTTATTTACCTTTTTTTATATATTTTCTTAATCTTATCACCAGTTCCTGTATTATTTTAAACCTTAGAAACAGAATAGACCTTAACCACTTACCAGATACTTACAAAACAGCAAGCTTCTTCCCCTGTAGTAGAGTAAGAACCAAATCCTATAGGGTGAAAATGTTAGAAAAAGCAAAGGAGCACCTCCTTCTCCAACTCCCTCAACTCACCGAACTCCCAGCACTCTGTTCGAGTCGGACTCAGTGCTAAGTCACACCCCTTCCAGTGCCTCTGTATGCTTTTTATAATATGGTGACCAAAACTATAAATGGTACTCCAGAATCACGGAATAATACAGTGCAGAAGAGGCCCTTTGGCCCATCGAGTCTGTACCGATGCATTAAAGACACCTGACCTGTCTACCTAATCCCATTTGCCAGCACTTGGCCCACAGCCTTGAATGTTATGATGTGCCAAGTGCTCATCCAGGTACTTTTTAAAGGATGTGAGGCAACCTGCCTCTACCACCCTCCCAGGCAGTGCATTCCAGACTGTCACCACCCTTTGGGTAAAAAAGTTCTTCTTCAAATCCCGCTTAAACCTCCTGCTCCTCACCTTAAACTTGTGTCCCCTAGTAACTGACCCTTCAACTAAGGGGAACAGCTGCTCCCTATCCACCCTGTCCATGCCCCTCATAATCTTGTACATCTCGATCAGGTCACCCCTCAGTCTTCTCTGCTCCAGCGAAAACAACCCAAGCCGATCCAACTTCTCTTCATAGCTTAAATGTTCCATCCCAGGCAACATCCTGGTGAATCACCATCTGCACCCCCTCCAGTGCAATCACATCCTTCCTATAATGTGGTGACCAGAATTGCACACAGTACTCCAGCTGTGGCCTTACCAAAGTTCTATACAACTCCAACATGACCTCCCTGCTTTTGTAATCGATGCCTCGATTGATAAAGGTAAATGTCCCATATGCCTTTTTCACCATCCTATTAACCTGCCCTTCTGCCTTCAGAGATCTATGGACAAACACGCCAAGGTCCCCTTGTTCCTCGGAACTTTCCAGTGTCAGGCCATTCATTGAATACTTCCATGTCACATTACTCCTTCCAAAGTGTATCACCTCACAATTTTTAGGGTTAAGTTCCATCTGCCACATTTCTGCCCATTTGACCATCCCGTCTATATCTTCCTGTAACCCAAGACACTCAACCTCACTGTTAACCACTCGGCCAACCTTTGTGTCATCCGCGAACCTACTGATCCTACCCACCACATAGTCATCTATGTTGTTTATATAAATGACAAACAATAGGGGACCCAGCACAGATCCCTGTGGTACGCCACTGGACACTGGTTCCAGTCACTAAAACAGCCATCTGTCATCACTCTCTGTCTCCTACAGCTAAGCCAATGTTGAATCCACCTTATCAAGTTACCCTGTATTCCATGTGCATTTGCTTTCTTGAAAAGTCTCCCATGTGGGACCTTGTCAAAGGCTTCGCTGAAATCCATATAAACTGCATCAACTGCACTACCCTCATCTACACACCAGGTCACATGCCCAAAAAATTCAATCAAATTTGTTAGGCATGACCTCCCTCTGACAAAGCCATGCTGACTATTCCTAATCAAATTTTGCCTCTCCAAGTGGAGATAGATTCTCTCCTTCAGAATTTTCTCCAATAGTTTCCCTGCAACTGACGTGAGACTCATTGGTCTGTAGGTCCCTGGCTTATCGCTACAACCTTTCTTAAATAGTGGGGCCACATTAGCTGTTCTCCAGTCTTCTGGCACCTCCCCCGTGGCCAGAGAGGAATGTAAAATTTGGGTCAGAGCCCCGGCAATCTCCACCCTCGCCTCCCACAGCATCCTGGGCTACAAATAGTCCGGACCTGGAGATTTGTCCACTTTTAAGCCTGCCAAAACCTCCAATAACTTGTCACTCCCTATGACAATTTGCTCAAGAACCTCACAGTCTCTCTCTCTGAGTTCCATATCTACATCCTCATTCTCTTGGGTGAAGACAGATGTGAAGTATTCGTTCAACACCCTACCAATGTCCTCTGGCTCCACCCACAGATTTCCCCCTTGGTCCCTAATGGGTCCTACTCTTTCCCTGGTTATCCTCTTCGCATTGATATACTTATAGAATATTTTGGGATTTTCCCTACTTTTACCAGCCAGAGCTTTCTCATATCCCCTCTTTGCTCTCCTAATTGCTTTCTTAAGCTCCATCCTACACTTTCTGTACTCCTATAATGCTTCCGTTGATTTGCTCTCCTTGTATTTGCTAAAAGCCTCTCTTTTCCTTCTCATCGTACCCTGAATGTTTCTGGTCATCCATGGTTCTCTTGGCTTGTTGCTCCTACCTATTACCCTAGAGGGAACATGTTAGGCCTGTACCTTCCCCATTTCCTTTTAGAATGCCTCCCACTGCTCTTCTGTAGATTTCCCGACAAGTAACTCTTCCAGTGTACCTTGGCCAGATTCTGCCTTATTTTACTAAAATTTGCTCTCCTCCAATCCAAAACCTTTTTTTGCAACTTGTCTATTTCTTTCTCCATAACAAGCTTAAATTGTACCATGTTGTGGTTGCTATCACAAAAATGCTCCCCAACCAACACATCAACCACCTGTCTGGCTTCATTCCCCAGAATTAGGTCCGCACTGCACCCTCCCTTGTTGGATCCTCGACATATTGAGCTAAAAAGTTCTCCTGTATACATTTTAAGAACTCCACTCCATCTAAGCCCTTAACACTATGACTATCCCAATTAATGTTGAAATCACCTAATAGAATTACCCTATTATTATTTTTACACACCTCTGTGACTTGCGCACATATTTGCTCCTCAATTTCCTGCTGACTATCTGGGGGTCTATAATAAACACCTAGCAATGTGGCTGTCCCTTTTTTATTCCTAAACTCTACCCATAAAGCTTCATTTGATGTCCCCTCCAAGATATCATCTCTCCTTACTGTAGTAACTAACTCCTTAACTAATATTGCAATGCCCCCTCCTCTTTTACCCTCTCCTCTGTCTCGCCTGAAGATTCTATATCCCGGGATATTGAGCTGCCAATCCTGCTCCTCCCTCAACAATGTCTCCATGATGGCTACTATATCACAATTCCACGTGTCAATCCTTGCCCTTAACTCATTCGTTTTACCTAGTTTACTCCTGGCATTAAAGTAGAGATTATCCATCCTGGTCTTACTCCCTTGAAACTTACTTCCGCTGTATTCCCTCTGACTTGTTTGCTTTCCTGTATTTAGCTGTGTCCCTATTCTGCTAGGAGTCTGCGTCCCCTCCCCATGCCAAATTAGTTTAAACTCCTCCCAACAGCACTAGCAAACCCACCAGCAAGGATGTTAGTCCTCCTCTGGTTCAGATGTAGACCGTCCCGCTTGTACAGGTCCCACCTTCCCCAGAAACAGTCCCAATGGTACAGGAATCTAAAACCCTCCCTCCTGCACCAACTCTTAAGCCACACGTTCATCTGTGCTATTCTCCTATTTCTATACTTGCTAGCACATGGCACTGGGAGTAATCCAGAGATTACAACCCGAGAGGTCCTGCTTTTTAGTCGACTGCCTAACTCCCTGAATTCTTGATGCAAGACCTCATCCCTCTTTCTACCTATGTCATTGGTACCAACATGTACCATGACCTCTGCCTTATCACCCTTCCCCTTCAGGATGCTCTGCAGCCGTTCAGTGACATCCCGGACCCTGGCACCAGGAAGGCAACACACCATCCTGGAGTCACGTCGACAGCCGCATTAGCACCTATCTGTTCCCCTGACTATAGAATCCCCTATTACTCTTGATCTTCCTCTCTTTCCCCCTTCCTGTTCAGACAGGCTGCTTGTGGTGCCAGAAGCTTGGCTCTGTCTGCAGTACCAGGAGGAACCAGCCTCCAAAATGGAATACCGATTTGCAAGCAGGACCACAGGGGACTCCTGAACTACCTGCCTGTTTCCCTTGGACTGCCTGGTGGTCACCCATTCCTTTCCTTCCTCAAGTCCCTTCAGCTGCGGTGTGACCACCTCTCTAAATGTGATATCCATAATGCTCTCAGACTCACGGATGCTCCACAGTGTTTCCAGCCGCCGTTCCAGCTCTGAAACCCGAGCTTCCAGGAGCTGCAGCTGGACACACTTCCTGCACAGATGCTGGTCCTGGGGACTGGAAATGTTCCCGGATTCCCACATGCAGCAAGAGGAGCAAACCATGGCTTTAAGCTCTCCTGCCAAGACCAAACCCTTTAAGTTTAAAACTTTAGAAGACTATTATAATAAAAAAATAAATCAACTAAGTCTTGCTAAAACAATGACTTACAATTCAATCCAGTTTGAAAAATACCTACCAGGACTTACTCACCAGTCAGCTGTGCTCTTTAGAAACTCTTGGCTCCCCTCAAGCTCTTTGAGGACAGGTAGGAAATGAAAGGAGCTCCTCGCTCCCTCCTCACCGAACTCCCTCAGTCACAAAACTCCCACTTTAGCACTCTAATGCAGCCCCAAGTCAGCACTCCGGTGCAAAACTCCAAGAATGATCCAACCTATGTTCAACTCAAGTTTAGCATAATTTCCCTGCTTTTCAATTCAATCTAACAATAAACCCATGTGCTTGGTTTGCTTTTGTTATTCCCTCATTGAGTTGTGTTATTACTTTATTAATTTGTGTATTTGTACTCCCAGATACCTTTGCTCCTCTACCCCATTTAGATTCTTATTTTCCAAGTAATATGTAACTTACTTATTTTTCTTACCAAAATGTAATAGCTCACGCTTACATGTGCTGGAATTCATTTGCCAATTATATGCCCATTTTGGAAGTTTATTGTTAAGAAAGTGCTTCTATTTTTAAAAAATATTTTATTTTTTGAGGACTTGTGCTAAAACTGAAAAGATTCCATGGATCCGTTTTTTTTTTACCGAGGTCAGTGAAAGGACACTTGAGATGTTGTTTGAAACCCACCTGCACTGGAAGTCATGTGCTTTGGGCTCAGTAAACAACAGCACCTTGGTGACCTGGGGAAAAATGGTTACAGAGAAGCCACATGTCAAGGTTTATGGAGATCAAGAAGTCGCCTCTGTTTGGGGATTGGACATTGTTCTCAGCTAACAGTTGGGGTGTGAACTGTTTGAAGACGTGTTTGAAGGTGTTTTCCTGCCAAGGAAAAAAAGAAACCACCCAGTTCACCTCCTTCTCTACCTCTTTGAAGAAATCCTGCAAAGATCCAGTGTAAAGAGCTAAAATCCCTGGTGCAGCATAGCTCCTCAGAAGTTTAAAAAAATCCTGCAATTCAGGTGTGTGCTGGCAGAAAACCCTGATGCCACATTTCTTCTGAAAAGCCTACTCGAATAATTCTTGACATCTCCAGAACTGCTTCTGAAATGATCCCAGTGACCCATCTCTGTATACCCAGATGCCAAACCAAAAAAAGGGACAACTGTCTTCCTTCCATAGCTTCTCTTTTTTAATCAAGAATGAGCAAGTATTTGCCAAAGTTGTCTTTTTTTTGTAACAGACATCTGCAGAGAGAACTTCTGTATTTTTTTCAAGTATATGTGAGTGTTATTGTATGTGAGTGTAATTGGGGAATTTTAAAAAAGGGAACATTAATATTTCAATCTGTGTTTTAATGCTTTGCTTTGTTATTGGTTAAGTCTTGTTTCATAATAAACTGATAATTTTTTTGTTTATTAAAGAAACCTGGTGGTGTATTTTATTCTGATATTTAAAAAATAGAGTATATGATTGGCTACATCGAAGACAGTGCACTCCTCCTGCCTCGGTCGTAATAATGTCTTCTTATAATTTGTTGCATCCACCTCAGTATTAATTATCACCCCTCAATTTGATGTCACCTGCAAATTTATAAATAGTGTTTTTGATTCCAAAATCTAAATAATTAATATAAATTGTAAACAGTGGTCCCTGCGCTAATCATTGTAGAACCTCACTTTCCACCCTCTGCCACGATGAATAGCTGCACTTTTCCCTGTTACGATCACCTGCTTCATGGTTTGCATTAATATTCTAGAGGTAACTTTTAATTTGGGAATTTTAAAAAAAATGTAAGACAAATAAAAACACCTGGTGCAGCAAACAAACATAGGGTGGTTACAAATCAAAGGATGGCCCATGTTTATTTGGTAAAATCATAATGGGAAGTGTGAAGATCCTAAACAATGGGAACCTTTCTGAATTTATTGATGGAGATGGTGTGTATGCAGCTACCTCAATCTGAGGTTTGAATTATTCATATGATTTTCCAGAACAAAGAGAAGATTTAGAGTTGGAAATAGTTTATATTGCATTCTGGGACATCCACCATGTACTATTTTGCTGTGGAGATAAATGATACAGGGAGTGCTGTTGGTGTTTCGATCTGCTTGCTTGCGGACAGACAAGTTGTTGGCTTTTGGGAATGTGGTTGGCTTCTGACAGGCTGTTGGTCATATAGAAAGCTGTTGGCTTTTGGAAGTCAGCTGGACTCGGGAGCAAAGAGGCCTTTGGGAACCATGGTTGTTTCTGTTTTGAGTAAGGCCCGTGTTCAAGCTGGGAAGTACAGATCTGGGAGATCTGATACCTCAGAAGATAGCTGAGGAATTAAGGAAATTGAAGTGAAATCATAAGAACTGTGGTACACTTTGGATTGGCCCCAGGAGAAGTGAACAAACCGCCGAGATCTGTAATGTCTAGTAGAACTCTTGTGGTGGAAATAAAAGTCGAATGGAAGTATTCTGTTACAATTTTAAGTTTAAAGTATAAATGTTTCCAAATTGTAGTGTTGTTAGTAGTCTTTAGTTTTGTTTAACTCTTGTCCAGTAAAGTTTTTGTTTAAAACATGAAATCTTGTAGTGTATTTCTTTCAGTAATAACTGGGAATTCTACTTTCTCTCTTTAAAACTTAATGGTCCATAATGGGATATTAACAACCCATTCTCTGTTTTCTGTCTTGCAGCCATGAGCCATGTCATACCATCCAGAGAAATAAAAATGGGATACAGTGAAAATAAAGGGAGATTCATGCCTCACGGAGCTAAATTTTTGCCATGGAGGCAGGAAACAGGAACCTGGCCTGTTTTTGGGTCAGAAACCGATCTGTGGGAAATTGATTAAAGTTTAGAATTTCATGGGGGTGAGCCCTTAATTGATATGGAGATGGTTTCCTGTCCATTAGAGCCACTGGGGATGGGAATAGATGTGGATGAGATGAAAAGTGGGACTTTTATTTTTTATTTATTTATTTTATTTTTATTTTATTTATTTATAGATACAGCACTGAAACAGGCCCTTCGGCCCACCGAGTCTGTGCCGACTAACAACCACCCATTTATATTAATCCTACATTAACCCTATATTCCCTACCACATCCCCACCATTCTCTTACCACCTACCTACACTAGGGACAATTTACAATGGCCAATTTACCTAACAACCTGCAAGTCTTTGGCTGTGGGAGGAAACCGGAGCACCCGACGGAAACCCACGCGGTCACAGGGAGGACTTGTTTAGACACCATCACAGAGCTCTGTGGTTTGTGCCAAAGTCTTTGACTTCACCAGCAGGAAGCAAGATGTCGCAGAGGAGTTAGAAGCTAGGCATTTGGGGCAGGGCAGTCCCTCGCTTCAGTGATGCCGACCCGGATCTAACACTGGAGGCTTGAGGGAGAGGAGGGAAGTCTCTTCTTGGAGGTTGGCAGAAGGAGGCCATCTCATCGTGCAGTGGGTGCCTCACTGTTCAGCATCATCTCCTTCCTCCTCATCTTCCTTCTCCTCTTTTACTTCCTGCTCCCCACCCCACTCGATGAGCTGTCTCCTTCCAGGGCCTCACTGTGTTCAAGGTCCACACCTGTCTGGAGGACTATGTTATGGAGAGCGCAGCAGATCACCACAATGACTAAGACCCTTGCAGGAGGGTATTGGAGGGCACCACCTAACCAGTTCAGGCACTGGAATCACATCTTCAGAAGCGATGGCCTGCTCAGTGGTTGTCCTGTTGAGCAGGTGGCATTGGTTCTCTTGCATCTGTGCCTCTGTCTGGAGCTCTTGTAGAGGGGTCAGAAACCATCTCTTCAAGGGATTACCCTTGTTCCCTGGGATCCATTCATGCAGTTTAGGTGTTGGAGTGAAGATCTGAGGTGGCGTAGACTGGTGGAAGATGAAGAAGTCATGGTAGCTGCCAGGAAAGTGAGTGCACATGTGGAGGAAGCTCTTGCTGTAGTCGTAAACCAGTTGGACATTGAGGGAGTGGAAGCCCTTCCTGTTGATGGATCTCACTGGCTGGTCGCTGAATGTCTTGATGGACACTTGGGTGTAATTGATGATGCCCTGCATCTGGGGAATCCAGCAATGGAGTCAGTTCAATGACCTCTATCCCTGTGAGATTGTGTCCATCATCAAATGAACTTGCTGTCCAGCACTGACAAAGTGGGCATCATTAACCAGTGAGATGCAATGGTGTGCAGCCATTTCTGAGATGCCACTAAGGTCTGCAGCTGATCCTTGGAAGGAGCCAGAAGGGAGTAAGTTCAAGGCCACAGTGGCTTTGATGGTTACTGGCAGTGCATGGTGACCAGTGCTGTGAAGTGTAAGGTCTTCAGCAATGAGGGCACAGAAGTCAGTGAGGAAGAACTTTTTTACACAGAAGGTGGTAATGATCTGGAAGGCGCTGCCCACAAGGGTGGTGGAAGCGGAGACAATCAATGACTTCAAAAGGAAATTAGATGGCCACTTGAAGGAAATAGACTTACAGGGCTACAGGAATCAAGCGGGGGAATGGGACTGACTGAATAGTTCCATGGAGAGCTGGCATGGACTTGATGGGCTGAATGACTTCCTTCTGTGCCATATATGACTGTATGACCATGTGCCTTTTGAGTCGGATGCATCTGCAGCACTGGGTCTCCATCATCTGCAGGTAGTTCCATCTTTGATGCTAGATCTTGTCATGTAGACTCCCACCTGCCAAGAATGCAGCATATTAATTTTGTCATATGAACATTGATTTTAAACTGTTGCTGGAGTGAAGAAAGGACTTGTTAAAAAAAAACAGACACTTGGCTGGAAAAACATTTGCATGCTAACAGATAGTGCTTGGAGAGGCAAAGAACTATTCCTTGGTCCACTTAACTCAAAATGGACTGTGATCACCAGACATTGAAGGTGAGAAAGCTCACATTCCACGATGACGGCTAAGATGGCAGAATCCACAAACAGAAGTGGTCAAACTAGCTAGTCATGTGACTAACCTGCTGGGCAACCTGGGATTTTTGAATTGTGCCACAGAGAGAAAGGCAGAAGGCTGTTAGAACTAGAACCTGGAGCAAGGAAGCCTCTCTCTCTCTCTCTCTCTCTTGCTTTCTCCCAAGCCACCGGACTCACAGAACACACGTAAACCTCAAGAGAGAAATGACTCCGACCTCGAAACAAGTTGAAGCGTGCACTGGGCCCCAATGAATTGCCAGTCTGACCGGCAACCAAAGACTTCACAGCAAACTCAAAGGACAGTAAAATAGAATCCAACTATTGCCTCAAATTTTTCACCTTTATTCTTTTCTCCTTTTCTGTCTCTATCTGCATGTGTGTTTATCGCATTTGCATGCTAGCGTGGTCGTGTCGCATATTCATAGTTGTTAACCGGGTTAGAGTTTAACTTCCACCTTTCTTGTTTAAAATCTAAGAAAACCTGTCTGAATTGATTTCTTTGCCTTACCATTGGAACGCGGTGAACAAGGATTCACTGAGGGGAAGCTAAAAACAAGGTGTTTTTAAAATTAAACCCTGTTATGGTTAAAGCAGGCAAAGGCTGAACGGGAACCCCTAGACTTCTTCGCACCTGGCCGTAACAATCTTGTGTTGAGGACATGGCCTCTGTTGCCTTCTTGCCCCTCATTCCTCACTTGTTCCCTCCTGATACCAGGGTTCCGCCCTTCCTGTGGAGGTTGTTGCCTCTCATCGCCACTGGGCCCAAAATCTGACATTGTGCCCCCATTGCCAGCTGCAGCCTTTCTTTTGGACAGGTAGCTGTCCTATTATGTTTGGCAGCCTTGCTTCTTTCTCTCCTGCCCCCCACAATGTCAGGGCGGGGTGATGACCTCGTTCGATGCCCAAGCACTGAGTGCCTACTCTCCCAGCCACCTGAGCAGTGCCAGGGGCACCTACGTACCAAGTGCCAAGTCCCCCTTTGCTTCCTGACCCTCTTCTGGGGCCGGGGTGATTTTTTTTTTATTTCCAAAATATACTTTATTCATAAAAATCTGCAAAAAATACATTACAAAACAGTACCAAGTCGACAATACAAAGAGTGCAAAGGAGATCAGTTTCCTTCAATACAGGACATGAGTTGCCTCACAACCCTTCCATTTCATTTTACATGCCATGTACATTTTGCAGCAAACCCATATTTGCTGGATACAGTCCGAGGGGTTTTCCATGGATCCAGCCCCTCAGTTCACCTTGGTGGGAGGACCTTACACAGTGGTCTTTCCCCATTGAGCCTTTGCCGCGGCTGCCCCAAGCTTTAGTCTGTCTCTCAGCATGTAGTCCTGGACCTTGGAATGTGCCAGTCTGCAACACTCGGTCGTGGACAACTCTTTGCGCTGGAAGACCAGCAAGTTTTGGGCAGACCAAAGAGCGTCTTTCACCAAATTGATGGTCCTCCAGCAGCAGTTGATATTTATCTCGGTGTCCGTCCCTGGGAACAGTCCGTAGAGCACAGACTCCTGTGTTACAGAGCTGCTTGGGATGAACCTCGAAAAAAACCACTGCATCTCTTTCCACACCTGCTTTGCAAAGACACATTCCAGAAGGAGGTGGGCAACCGTCTCTTCCCCACCACAGCCACCTCGAGGGCATTGTGCGGAGGATGTGAGACTCCGGGCGTGCAGGAAGGATCTGACGGGGCGATTTTTTTTTTTATTTCCAAAATATACTTTATTCATAAAAATCTGCAAAAATTACATTGCCAAACAGTTTCAAACAGCACCAAAAAATACAAACATTGCAAGGGAGATCAGTTTCCTTCTATACTATCATGAGTTTCTTCACAACCCTTCCCTTTCACTATTGTCATGCCAATTACAGTTTTACATTTACGGCAAATGAAAATATCAACGATACAGTTCGAGGGGTTTCCCATGGATCCAGCCCCTCAGTTCAGCTTGGTGGGGGTCCTTACACTGTGGTCTTTCCCCATTGAGCCTTTGCTGCGGCTGCCCCAAGCTTTAATGCGTCCCTCAGCACGTAGTCCTGGACCTTGGAATGTGCCAGTCTGCAACATTCGGTGGTGCGCAACTCTTTGCGCTGGAAGACCAGCAAGTTTCGGGCAGACCAAAAGGCGTCTTTCACCGAATTGATAGTCCTCCAGCAGCAGTTGATGTTTGTCTCGGTGTGCATCCCTGGGAACAGCCCGTAGAGCACAGACTCCTGTGTTACAGAGCTGCTTGGGATGAACCTCGACAAAAACCACTGCATCTCTTTCCACACCTGCTTTGCAAAGACACATTCCAGGAGGAGGTGGGCGACCGTCTCTTCCCCACCACAGCCAACGCGGGGGCACTGTGCGGAGTTGGTGAGACTTCAGGTGTGCATGAAGGATCTGACGGGGAGGGCCCTTCTCACCACCAGCCAAGCTACGTCTTGGTGCTTGTTTGAAAGTTCTGGTGGTGAGGCATTCCGCCAAATGACTTTGATGGTCTGCTCGGGGAACCATCGGACAGGATCCACCGTCTCCTTTTCCCATAGGGCCTTGAGGACATTCCGTGCAGACCACTGCCTGATGGACCGGTGGTCAAAGGTGTTCTCCCGCAGAAACTGCTCCACGAAGGTTAGGTGGTACGGCACGGCCCAACTGCATGGAGCGTTCCGCGGCAATGTGCCCAGGCCCATCGTTCGCAACACCGGGGACAGATAGAACCTCAGCACGTAGTGACACTTGGAGTTTGCGTACTGGAGATCTACACACAGCTTGATGCAGCCGCACACAAAGGTGGTCATCAGGATGAGAGCCACGTTGGGTACATTTTTCCCGCCCTTGTCCAGAGATTTGAACATCGTGTGCCTCCGGACCCGGTCCATTTTAGATCCCCAGATGAAGCGAAAAATGGCTCGGGTGACTGCCACGGCACGTGAGCGCCTCGCACCTGATGGCCAGGTTCGTACCCACAATGGAGAGAGATTGCTGCCCCCACATGCCCAACTTTTGTCGTACCTTGGATACTCGCTCCTCCCATGTTTTGGTGCACGCCCTGGCCCTTCCGAACCATATCCCCAGCACCTTCAGGTAATCTGACCTGACAGTGAAGGGGACAAAGGATCGGTCAGCCCAGTTCCCAAAGGACATGGCCTCACTCTTGCCGTGGTTAACTTTGGCTCCCGAGGCCAGTTCGAACTGGTCGCAGATGCTCATCAGTCTGCGCACGGACAGCGGATCCGAGCAGAAGACGGCGACGTCATCCATGTACAGGGAGGTTTTAACCTGAGTGCCTCCGCTGCCTGGGATTGTCACCCCTCTTATGCTCGCATCCCTCCTAATAGACTCAGCAAAGGGTTCAATACAGCAAACAAACAAGACTGGGGAGAGAGGACAGCCCTGTCTGACTCCAGATTTGATCGGGAAACTTTCCGATTCCCACCCGTTGATTGAGACTGCGCTACTGGTGTTTGTGTCGAGCAGTTGGATCCAATTGCAGATTCCCTCCCCAAACCCCATTTTAGAAAGCACATCCATCATGTAGGTGTGCAATATCCTGTCAAAAGCCTTCTCCTGGTCCAGGCTGATGAGGCAGGTGTCCACCCTCCTGTCCCGTACGTAGGCGATCGTATCCCTGAGTAGCGCGAGACTATCAGAGATCTTCCTGCCGGGTACAGTACAGGTCTGATCGGGGTGAATCACCAACTCCAGAGCAGATTTGACTCGACTGGCTATGACTTTGGACAGAATCTTGTAGTCAACATTAAGCAGTGAGATGGGCCGCCAATTTCTGATTTCTGCCCTCTCCCCCTTCTGCTTGTAAATGAGGGTGATGATGCCTTTCCTCATGGATTCTGCCATGCTGCCGGCCAGGAGCATACTCTCGTATACTTCCAGCAGGTCCGGGCCGACCCAGTCCCACAGGGCCGAGTACAACTCGACCGGTAAGCCGTCGCTCCCGGGAGTTTTACTCGTCTCGAAGGACTCGACGGCCTTTGTCAGCTCGTCCAGAGTTAGCGGCTCGTCCAATCGCTCCCTCCTGCTGTCATCTAAGACACTGTGATTATTGACAGGAAGGACTGGGAGGCTCTGCTGTCTGTGGGCTTCGCGTCATACAGCCCAGAATAAAAGGATTTGCTGATCCTTAGTATGTCGGACTGCGAAGACGTTTCCAAGCCATCTTCTTCCTTCAGGCTGCTGATAACAGAGCTCTCTCTCTGTACCTTTTGGAAGAAGTAACGCGAGCACGTCTCATCCTGCTCGATGGAGCGGACTCTGGACCGGAAGATGATCTTGGAGGCCTCCTTGGCAAAGAGCGAGGCCTGCTGGCTCTTCACCTCTTGGAGGTCCTCTTTGACCTCGACCCCCATTGACTGCAACCGGAGTATATTTTGCATAATTTTCTGGAGTCGGGACATTTCCCTCTGTCTCTCTCTCGCCCTCTGAACACCTTTGTGGATGAAGAACCTCTTGATGTTCTCCTTTATCGCTTCCCACCAGTGAACTGGAGACTCAAAGAGGGGTTTCACGGTCCTCCAACCTTTGTAATCCCTTTTGAGTTCCTCAACGTTCTCTGGGGTCAGCAGTGTAGCATTGAGCTTCCACATCCCTCTGACGGGGTGATGCCCTGGGAAAGCCTTGACTGGCTCCCCACTCTGTACCTGCCTCCCCTCAGGTTCGCTCTTTATATATTCTACCCTCCCCCTTCAACAAGATCTGAATGAACTTTTTAACGAGTTTAACTGCCCCCAACAGGGAGGAGAGTGGGATTCCTGCCCAGTCCTCCCTCCACTCTGGTCATTACTGCCGGTGCCGGGATCGGAGCCTTGAAATTGACAAGCCCCTTGACCCTGATATTTTCAGTAACCCCTCCCCCCCACCTCTGTTCCCGACTTTGAGGGGCCCCAAAAATTCAGCCCCTGGTCTTTGCTCTGAGAACATGGTTGGCCTTAAATTAATGTTAATAGTGTCGAAGGCCTGGTGATTGACACAATGAAAGAAAACAGGAGGAATGAAGGTACTTAGAAGTGATGTTTATGTAAAAAAAATCTAGCAATTATAAGCCTGCAAGTTCCTGAAAGGGGACAAATCAAGAGAAAACAACTCAATGCAAGTGCTACTGGAACTGCATAGCTGCTTATTCCCAAAATTCAGGACATCCAATGGAAAGCTGGAAAAGACTATTTACCGAGCACAGGTATAACATGAGACAAGCTCACTAAAGGTTAATTCAATGCTAATTCTGACCCACACAGAAAAATGCCTGAGAGGATTTTGAAAATAGAGCAGAGCTGCTAATTGCATTCTTCTGTACGATAAGGTTTAGAGCTGCCAAATTCCAGCCCTCACATGCCCAAATTCTCTGTTTCAGCACTGGATAAAGTGAAGCAAAGGAAGGCTGACAGGCACAGACAGTTGCTTATCACAGAAAAGTAATTTAACAAGATTGGCAGGAGGTAGATAATAGAATGCCATCCAAAAGACATGGCTGCAAACACAGAAAAGAGAAAAGAATTTGTATTTGTAAAGCATTTTTCACATCCTCAGAAATACTAAAGTGTTTCACAACCAGCTAAATACTTTTCAAGTGTGGTCACTGCTATGTAAGCAAATGTGACAGCCAATTTAGACATAGCAAGATTTCACAAACAGCAATGAAATGAATGAGCAGTAAATTTGTTTTGGTGATATTGCTTATAACTTCCTATTTATCATTGAAAAATTCCAAGGAGTCTTTTAAATCCACTTTGTTTAACATCTCATTGGAAACATAATATCTCATTATTGCATTGAACTGTTAGCTTAGATTATATGCTTAGATGGGGCTTAGATCAATGGCCATCTCTCACGATGATGACAGTGCTACCACTGAGCCAAGCTGAAACTTATAAGGTGATGACAGTTAACAGGAAAGTTACCAAGGGAATACTGTCCAATAGTTTCCTGTAACAAAGGAATTGCCCCAATTATGCATAAACACACCTCACAACCTGCCACTTGTTAATTATTGCTCCATTGAAAAGCATTCATACAGACTGTTCAGGGCTTTGTGTGTGTGGCCATGCAGCAAAATGGCAGAAATTCAAGCTGCAACTTAGGACTGAATCTGTTGTTGCACTAAGATCTTAAAAAGACAACTACTTCTAACACAAGCTGGTTGGATTTAATGATACATAGGAGAAGGTAAAAGATGGACATTCATGTGACATTGTATGACTCCTAACTAATGGAAACAGACCTGAAGTGGAGGAGAAGTCAGAAATTTCCAGCAAATGAAGAAACCATACTGGATCTCTTTGGTCATAAGGGCATGCCGGAAATAGAAGGTGTTACGGTCAAGTGAGGTGGGGTTGAAGGGCTTCCCCCTTTTCCCTCTCCTTGTTAGACCACAACACAGTTAATTCTTTCTTAAAGTGGATATACTGGCCAATTCAGTAGGTGTTTAATTACTTACTTGCTATGATCACAACAAGAACCATCGGACAGGTTTTCTTGAGGTAATAAAGAAAGAGGTTAACTTTATTGTACCTGAACTGAACTAATAAAATAATAAACAATGAACCAACTTTCACTCTGACACACACACTGGAGGTTTACACACACACACAAATAGGTTACAGAGTGGGGAAAAGTAGATTGATTGAGTTAGAGTCCATAAAAAAGTTATACAGTCAGTGGAGTTTGGTGATTCAGCTGGCTTCTAGCTGAATTCAGTGATCCTGAGGCTTTTAGTTTGAAGAGGTAGATGACTGGGTCAGTGAGTCTCTTGCAGATAGCAATGCAGATGATTTTCTCCAACGGGGTTTCTGATTGTATGCAAAGGTGGTCAGCGAACAAGCAGGATTTGAAAGCTTTCAAGCTGGAATGGAGAGAGAGAGAGAGAGAGAGAGGAACCCTCACTTAGTGTCTGCTCATGTCAGAGTCCAGTTGCTTCTCCATTGCTGCAGAGAAAACATCAGCTTAAAACCACAGATGGAGTGGGGCTTGTCACATGACAGTCAATGATTCAAAACATTGCAGTTAGCAGTATTTCTCTCTTACAAAAATAGAAAAAGCAGTTCCTTTGAACTTTCTGGGTCTTGGTTCCTGTTGGGGAATTAGCAGACATTTTGTCCCCCCTACCCACCTACCCCCCCCCCCCCCACCCATCAGAAGCATTGCAGTGTAGGTTAAAGTGTTACAAATTAGGTAGCTAACTTAAGCTGCCAGCAAAATCATCCTTTTAGCTGGTCTTTTAAAAAAATATATAAATTCAGATGTCCAGTTGGTGGATGAAAGAAAATTATCATTCGACAAAGCACATTGGCCTAACAAAGGGCTGAAGTTGGAAGTCTCCACAAAGTTCCTTTGTCTTCTTCACCCACCCTGACCAACAATTCATTGACCCCACTCTCTCACCCACTTATTCATTCACAAGTATACACTGAAGCATAACGCAATCAGCATATCATAATGCAAGAATTGCTGAAGATGTTTTTTACAGCCAGCAATACAGCATATCATGATCTTCTGTTCTCTTTAAGACTTTGAAGAACATGCTATTGAAAAAAAATTGTGCAACAGCTCTTTACATTGCAATTCTGACCCATCAATTCCTGCCAGTCCCTGGTAGAAACTGTCCAAAGAGGCCTCTCACTAACATCAAGACTCTCCGGTCAAAATCATAGATTGCATCCTGTGTAATTGCAACTACAGTTCGCTATCACTCATCATTACCTCATAACCTCCATTTCAAATGACCCTCCTCCATCCCCCACCTTTACTGCTCTTCCATTATTTAACTTCTTGCCCTGTAGACATTATGTTACTTCCGATGGCTTCTCTTCCATGCCTGCATAGTTAGTCCACCTTAGGTTGTCATCCTTGTCCCTTTGTTGTTCATAATTTACATGTTACCCACCAGCAACATTTTCTGGAACAATATGATCAGTTTTCACATGTACACTGGTAACATTCAAGTCCATCTCCCAACCTGCTCATTTAACCCAGGGTTGTTGCAATTCTTTCCAATTATTTATTGACATTTAGACCAAGAAGAACTGAAATTTCCTTCAAAATCCTAATCTATGCAGTGTAGATTTAACAGAATGATATCTGACTCCAAAGGCTAAATTGCAAGGAAAGATTATACAAACAAGGGTTGAATTCCCTCGAACTAAAAAATTTTAGGGGGTGAGCCAATGAAAGTTGTCAAGATATCAAAGGGAACTGATTGGGGTAGAGAGAGAAAAGTTATTTCTGCTGATTGTAAAATCTAGGACTAGTGGACATAGCCTAAAAATTAGAGTGCCAGTGATGGGAGCATGAAAGCCGCCATCCTGAGAAAAGACAGCACGGTACCGCCCCCACTCCCACAGAGTGGCACCTCTGTAAGTCTAGTAATGTGTTGGAGGACAGATTGCTGGGCTGTTGCGAGTGCATGCATGCCCCTTCGAGCACTGGATCCACAGCAATGATGGCAGCAGTCTGAGCCTGTGTTGCAGCAAGCTGGGCTTGCAACACAACAAGCCTGTGCTGTAGTGGAGCAACCACCAAACACTCCATCACAATTCAGACACTCCATCACAATTGGGCCCATAATGCTGTCATGGAGTTGGCCACAATTGCCACACACTCCTGAACTGGCAGTCCTCTATTAATGCTATCATTGCTGACAGTCTGTTTAACTTCCTTGGTCTTTGATCCCAATTTCTGGAACTCTTTCTTTGTGACCTTTGGCCTCTCCATTTCTCTCTCTATCTTTTAAAACCTTCCCAAAACCTGCCTTTTGACCAAACATTAAGTCTCTCCTAATAACCTTCATGGCTTTTGGTCCAATTTTTAAAGCCTGCTGGGTGCGGGCGGGTGCGAACGTGATTTAGATATTACACTCTCAGGGGTTAGCACTGGGTCCCACTGCCTCTGGAACACAACGCCATTTTTAAAGGGGCGCCAGGAGGGAGGGAACGGAACTCTGCACTCCTCCAAATAAGTTCACTGAGGAGTTCATTAACAGACTCGTCATTAACAGTTTTCAATTTTTCATGTCCATGTCTGGAACACAGCAGGGTGTACAAGTCGTGAACACTGCATTGTGGGGCCATGAAGGCCACGGGAAGGGCTGATTAAAGTAATCCAGCGGCACTAAATAAAGTGCAGCTGCTCCAAAAGTGTGACACAGTAGCCATTGCTGGAGATGTAAGACTTGCTTTTCACAGTGGCGAGTGGCAGGCATTCAGAGATGGACATTAGCTCATTGGCATCACAGGGGCACCTGGGATTGGCAGGGGAAGGCCTGGTGAACCCACAAAGTCCAGCTGAGGGAGTCCAGATGGGAACAGGCTACTCTGACATTGGAAAGAGCAGCTGAATGAGCTTCAGCAGATGCAACCTCCTGGACAGCAGGAGACCAGAGGAGCACAGTGGGGGGCTGTAAGGAGAGGAAGTCACTACCCAAGACATCAGATCTACCACCCAAGAGTCAGCCACCTGCAATTGAGAGAGCACCAATGCCATAGGAGGCTGCGCCTATCTTGGACATTTGTGTTCTGATCCACAATGACCTGAGGCCTCGCCGCCCCCATGGCAGCCCCATCGGGCATATAACAGATGCCATATTCCAGAGGTCGGGGGACTACGTTCACTTTGACACAGATGGTCCAATGCAGGGACAGAGGGCTGCGGGCTTTGTGGCCTTTGATGGATTCCCTCAAACCCAGGGGATCATCGATTGCACCAATGTAGCTATCAAGGCACCGACAGACCAGCAAGTCAGACTCCTTAACAGAAAGGGATACCACTTACTGAGTGTCCAGCTGGTCTGGGACCACAGGAAATGAATCTTGCAGGTTTGCGCTCGGTTCCCAGGTAGTTGTCATGACTCCTTTATCTTGCGAGTGTCCAAGGTGCCACACCTCTTCAGGCCCACATCCAGATTCCTTGGGTGGCTGCTGGAGGATGAGGGTTATACCCTAAGGGGATGGCCGCTGACGCCCGTTTGAGACCCAGACATGGATGGGGAGAGATGCTACAATCACAGCATCCTAACAAGGACCTGTATTGAACAGGCCTCTTGCCTTGACCAGTCGGGTGGTGCCCTCCAGTAAGAGCCAGCCAGAGTGTCCCATATCGTGGTTGTCTGCTGCATGCTGCACAACATGACACTGGAAAGAGGCCTGGGGATGGATGAAGAGGAACAACTGGAATGCCACTCCACCTCAGAGGAGACTGAGAGGAGAAAGTAAAAAGTAAGAGGAGGATGAGGCGATAGCTCCAGAGGTGACCAGTGACCAGGCAGTGGAGGATGGCCAGCGATGTCGCCCCAGACCTCAGGGTGAACTGCAGGCTGGCATGACAGCAAGGGCCACTTTGATTCAGCAGCGCTTCACCGGATCTCCCCCGTCTGATGACCCCACAACTCACCTTCCATCATAGAGAGCTATTTTTCCACTATGACCTTTAACTGTGGGGTCACATAGGCAGCCAGGAACATGAAGATAGAGGGTTCCTCCATCCTCCATTGTCCAAGATGACAAGACATGGGCACATAATATTTTCAGAGCCCACATCCCCACCATCTGCCCCACAATCCAACTTTAAGGGCATTTAAGTGGTCATTGGATAGACATATGGATGAAAATAGAATAGTGTAGGTCAAATGGTTTCACAGGTCGGCGCAACATCGAGGGCCGAAGGGCCTGTACTGCGCTGTAATGTTCTAATTCTAATTCTAATTCTAATGCAATGTCCCCCTTTTGAGATGAAACAACAACAACACAACTGTCAGAGTGGTGAAAAGAAGTTATTTTGTGCGGCAAACAACACATGTAGACAATAACACCCAGGTGATCCAATAAGTGAATTCAACACCATGGAGCATATCTCTCCATAACACTTCTACTTGGTGCTCCTCCTGCGGCAGAAGATGAGGTAGAGGTAGCCTACTCCCTCTGTCTGCCACCAGCTGAGATGCCCATGGCTTCTGTCCTCATCTTGGAGGTGCCTGTGGAGGCTTCTCCACATACTGCTGTGACTGTGTCATGGAGGGGGTTACCTCTGTCACAGGGCCCTAGCACACAGATAGCACCTGAGTTGGAGGGAGTAAGGGGCCAAAAGGTGACACCAGTGTCCCCTGAGAGGTGGCCCTTTCATCTGCTGCTAGGACCGTCTCATCACTTTCCTGACATCTGTGGATGCTGGAAACGGCCACCGACAGGGATGCACCCAGTCATCCACTGCAAGCACCTTTGCGACATCAGTGACACTGAGCAGTCAATGCTACAGAAAGTTTCACTCTTACTATGCATATCAGCTTGCTGCTCCTGTACCCACTCAGAGTGGTGCTGCATTTGACTCTCCAAGAGGTTGCACAATGTCTCAATGGAGGAGCTCACGCAATTGAATCCCTGAGTCATGACAGAGCACATGCGCTGCATGGACTCCTCCATTGCATGCCCATGGCTCCTCAAGGCCTCGGGGAACTCCAGCAAACAGAATCTTATCTGCCTCTTGTTCTTGAGGAAGGCTTCCTTGTCTTGACACTCAAGGATCAGCATCTTCGCCCAGCGAAGCATCGCTAAGTCTGTCCTCTGTCCTCCGAGGGGGATGCCCACAGGTGGCTCTGTCTCACCCTCTCCCTCCTGCTTGCGCGTGCTATGAAGTTCACCCAGTGCTGCTCTTTCTGCGCTAATTTGTGGCCCAACCAAGGTGAGTGTCTCAGTGCTGGATAAAGGTGCCAAGGTATGATGTGACAGTGCAGCTTCTGTGGACTCCCCTCCCCCAGGAGGATATTGACACTGATATGGCTGGTACACTTTGACGCAGCTCTGCAATTGGTCCTGTGGGAGGCACAAGAAAATGATGATGAGAACTGGTTCTACTCAACAAGTGCCCCTACACAATCAACCTCTCAGATGACAGCGGTCTTAGATCCATAGCTCTAACTGATTTCAGCACAGAATCTAATCTAAGCTGATGCTTCAATGCAGTCCTGAAGCTGACATGGGACATTACAGCCAGAGTCAAGCTTGGACCATGCCAAAGCACCATCAATTCTGCTTTTGGTAATAGGAGACTTGACAGCGTGAAAAACTATTTGCCAATAACAGCTTCAGCCAAGAACTACAAATACATGGAAATGGGAATGGCAAGAAAAACTAACTTTTATAATCATGGAGATAGATGGGTTTTTGAGAAGGAGGGAAAAAGTGGAAATAAATAAATAAAATACATTCATGATAAGGAAATATTGCAAATCCGCCATAAGACGTAGGGCAAAAAATCAATTTAAATAAGTGGCAATAGAAGATTTGAGGAGGGAAGAACAAATAAAGTTACTTGCAAAGCAAGTTTTATAAAGTGGCATCTAGAATTGCAAATATTAATAGCAACAACTTACATTTATACAACAACTTGTATTAGTAGAGCACCTTTAACATCGTAAACAGGTGTTTCACAGGAACATTATAAAACAAAGTATGGCACCGAGCCACAAAAGGTCAGATAACCCAAAGCTTGGTCAAAGGGGTTGGTTTTAAGGAGTGTCTTAAAGAAGGAAAGTGAGGTGGAGAGGTGTAGGGAGGTTATTCCAGAGCTTGGGGCCCAGGCAACTGAAGGCATTGGCACCAATGGTGGAGCGATTAAAATCAAAGATGCACAAGAGGCCAGAATTAGAGGATCACAGATATATGAACATATGAATTAGGAACAAGAGTGGGCCAATCGACCCCTTCGAGACTGCTCCATATTTAATAAGATCATTGCTGATCTGGTTGTGTCCTCGACTCCACTTTCCCATCTACCCCTGGTACCCTTTGACTCCCTTGTTAGTCAAGAATTTATTTACCTCCACCTTAAAAATATTCAATGACCCTGTCTCCGTTGCTCTCTGCAAAAGTGGGTTCCAAAGACTCACCACCCCCAAGAGAAAAAATATCTTGGAGGGTTGTGGGGCTAAAGGAAGTTACAGAGATAGTGAGGGGCAAGGCCATGGAGGGATTTGAAAACATGGATGAGAATTTTAAACTGAAGACATTGCTTGGACAGGAGCCAATGTAGATCAGCAAGCACAGGGTTGATAGGGGAACAGGAGCTGGTGCAAGTTCAAACAGCACTGTGGGTGTACCTACCTCACATGGACTGCAGCGGTTCAAGAAAGCAGCTCACCACCACCTTCTCAAGGGCAATTAGGGATGGGCAATAAATGCTGGCCTAGCTAGCGACACCCACATCCCATGAATGAATAAAAACAAAACAGAGTTTTGGATGACCTTAAGTTTACGAGAGTAGAATGAGGGAGGCCAGCCAGGTGTGCATTGGAATAGTCAAGTCTAGAGGTACCAAAAGCATGAATGAGGATAATGAATTAAGATAGACTCAGTACTAACCTCATGCTGTGAATACATGAAACGAGTGTGAGTCAAAGGTTTTCTGATATGGTATTGGAGTACTATTTACAACTATGCCGCTTTTAAGCACAAAAGACCTTTGGATGCTGGGGAATCAGTGCATTTGTCTTACATCTGTTCGGTCTACATTTTTCACAAAGTGTAATATTTTGCCTCAGATTAGCCCTGTGACATATTGGCCGGAATTTTACATCCAAACCCACCCACAAAAAGCAGGAAGATGGCCAGGCAGGGGGGTTGGGGTTGCGGGGGGCTTAAAATGGAGCTGGAGGCTCAGGGGGCCCTTCCGGACTTGCTCCCGCCTCCTCTGCCACTTTATGCACGGCAGCGGTGGTGGCAAAAAATGGCCCACCCACCCCAGGGCAATCAATGCCCTGAAGTAGCCACTTAACGGCCAGTTAAGGGCCTCCACCCACCGCCACGAAGATTTTGCCCTTGGCAAATGGGCGGCCTAGGGCCGAGAATTAGAGGGTTGCCCTCATGATCGGGCACGCTGTGCCTGATGGAGGACCAGCCCCGCTCCCCCAACCACCCCCAACATCCAACACGGCCCCCACCCCCCCAATAGACCACCCTTGCCTCGCCAGGGCCCAACTGATTACCCACTGCGAGGCAAAAAAACCTTAACTTGGTTCCAGGGCTCTCCAACATCTTCGTCTCCAAGCTGGGCTGCAGTCCCAGCGTTGGGCACTGCTACCGGTGGCACTGCTGGGACTAAGAGCTGCAGGCCAGCTGATTGGCCAGCAGATCTATTAGGCAGGACCTCCTGCCTCAAACGGGTCGATCATCTTATTGAATGTTAGAGCAGGCTCGAGGGGCAGAATGGTCAGGGGAATGTCCTCAAGGAGGAACAGAGGGGAAGGACACCACCAGCAGAGGACAGTCAAAACCTTGCTGCCTACAAGACCCTCCTGATGTCACCCCAGCAGAACAAACCCCCCGTGAGTGGCCAAAAGTGTTTTCTGAGCCCAACACATGTGGAACAGCTTGTGCACGCTGTGGGTATGCAGGAAAATACCCAAGGACTGGGACTAGTAAGGACACGTGGTGTGGTAAGCAACATCAATTTTAAATGGGTATAAAGATTGCTTCTATTAATGTGCATAGTGTTAAATCCACTACGCGATGTGTTGTTACCTTGTGTTACCTTGCCAAGGTTAAAGCCGACCTACCGTTTCTGCAGGAGTGTGGGTTACCGCACCTCTGCACCTACAGGCAATGGTTGCGATGGTGGTCCCACGGGCCACCGATCTGGTCAGGGGGAAATGATTCCCTTTCCTCTGGCCTGAGTATTCTGCTGCAGGGAGGCAACCTCACCATCTCAGAAGTTAAGGAGGTGGTGGGCAGTCATCTCCTCGTAGCTGACATAATGTACAACAATTCTCCGCTCTGGTTAATCAACGTGTATGCCCTGATCCAATACGGTGAGCAGCTGACCGTCCTCCACCAACTCCCACTGCTGCTGGTGATGTCCAGGCCAGTCATTCTAGGCGGTGACTTCAACTGCATCATTGATGCAGCTGGACGATCCGGGAATGATGACAGCAAACTGGACGCTACGTCCAGATTCCGAATGGAAACAGTAAAATTTGCCAAGCCGCACGACGTCTTCAACAACCCTACAGACGGGGCGCAGCGTAGATACACCTGGTCAAGACTGGACGGATCTGCCATTCCAGGATTAACTTCCTGTTTGTGTCCTATGCTGTCCCGGTCAGATTCCCCGACATCAAGCCGGTGTTCTTCTCTGACCACTGCCTCCTACTGGCCGACTGTCACCTACAAGACGACCAGCAGGTTGGCAGGGGGACATGGAAGCTGAATGTAACTCTGCTGACCCCAGAGAATATTGAGGAAATCACACGGGATTACAAAGGTTGGAGAACAGTGAAACCTCTCTTGAGTCTCCGGTGCACTGGTGGGAATCGATCAAGGCAAACATCAAGAGGTTCTTTATCCTGAAAGGTGTTCAGAAGGTGAGAGAGAGACAGAGGGAAATGTCCCGACTCCAGAAAAGAATGCAAAATCTGCTCCGGCTGCAGTCGATGGGGGTCGAGGTCAAGGAGGATCTCCAAGAGGTGAAGAGCCAGCAGGCCTCGCTCTTTGCCATGGAGGCCTCCAAGGTCATCTTCTGATCCCGAGTCTGCTCCATTGAGCAGGATGAGACGTGCTCGCATTTCTTCTTCCAAAAGGTACACAGAGAGAGCTCTGTGATCAGCAGCCTGAAGGAAGAGGACGGTTCAGTGACGTCATCGCAGTCTGACATACTAAGGATCAGCAAATCCTTTTATGCTGGGCTGTACGATGTGAAGCCCATGGACAGCACGGCTTCCCAGTCCTTCCTGTCATCTATCATGGGGGTCTTAGATCACAGCACGTGAGAGAGTCTGGACAAACCGCTCACTCTGAGCAAGCTGACAACGGCCATCAGGTCCTTCGGGACGAGTAAAACTCCTGGAGGCGACAACTTACTAGTTGAGTTGTATTTGACTCTATGGGACTGGATCGGCCCAGACCTGCTGGAAGTGTATGAGAGTATGCTTCTGGCTGACAGCATGTCAGAATCCATGAGGAAAGGCATCATCACCCTCACCTACAAGTGGAAGGGGGAGAGGGAAGAAATCAGAAATTGGCGCCCATCTCATAGCTTAATGTAGACTGCAAGATTCTGTCCAAAGTCATCGTCAGTCAGGTCAAGTCTGCTCTGGAGTTGGTGATTCACCCTGATCAGACCTGTACTGTATCCAGCAGGAAGATCTCTGATAGCCTCCTGCTACTCAGGGATACGATCGCCTATGTACAGGACAGGGGAGTGGACACCTGCCTCATCAGCTTGGACCAGGAGAAGGCTTTTGACAGGATATTGCACACATACATGATGGACGTGCTCTCCAAAATGGGGTGTGAGGAGGGAATCTGCAATTGGATCCAACTGCTCTACAGGAATGTCAGTAGCGCAGTCTCAATCAATGGGCGGGAATCAGAAAGTTTCCTGATCAAATCTGGAGTCAGACAATGCTGTCTTCTCTCCCCTGTCTTGTTTGTTTGTTGTATCGAACTTTCTGTTGAGTCCATTAGGAAGGATGCGGGCATAAGGGGGGGTGACAATCCCAGGCGGCAGAGACACTCAGGTCAAAGCCTCCCTGTACATGGACGATGACACCATGTTCTGCTCGGATCAGCCGTCCGTTCGCAGGCTGATGAGCCTCTGTGGCCAATTCGAACTGGCCTCGGGAGCCAAAGTAAATCACGGCAAAAGCGAGACCATGTTCTTTGGGAATTGGGCTGACCGATCCTTTGTCCCCTTCACCGTCAGGTCAGACTATCTGAAGGTGTTGGGGATATGGTTCGGAGGGGCAGGGGTGTGCACCAAAATCTGGAAGGAGCGAATAGCTATGGTACACCATAAACTGAGCATGCAGGAACAGTGTTCTCTCTCCATTGCGGGTAAGAACCTGGTCATTAGGTGCGAGGCACTCACGTTGTTGCTGTACGTGGGGTAGGTCTGGCCCATACCTCAGTCCTGCACCATGGCGGTCACCCGAGCCATTTTCCGCTTTATTTGGAGATCCAAAATGGACCGTGTCCAGAGGGACACGATGCTCAAAGTGGGAAAAAACGTACCCAACATCGCCTTCATCCTGATGTCCACCTTTATGTGCGGCTGCATCAAGCTGTGCGTAGAACCCCAGCACGCAAACACCAAGTTTCACTACAGGCTGAGGTTCTATCTGTCCCCGGTGTTGCTAAGGATAGGTCTGGCCACATTGCCGCAGAACGCTCCATCCAGTTGGACCGTGCCGTACCATCTATCCTTCGTGGAAAAGTTTGTACAGAAGAAAATCTTTGACCAGCAATCCATCAGGCAGTGGTCTGCACGAATGTCCTCAAGGTCCTACGGGAAAAGGAGGCGGTGGATCCTGTCGGATGGTTCCCTGAGCAGACTGCCAAAGTCATTTGGCAGAATGCCTCATCACCAGAACTTTTAAACAAGCACCAAGACATAGCTTGGCTGGTGGTGAGAATGGCCCTCCCCATCAGATCCTTCCTGTACGCCTGAAATCTCATCGCCTGCGCTTGCTGCCCTCGAGGTGGCTGTGGTGGGGAAGAGACTGTTGGCCACCTCCATCCGGAATGTGCCTTTGCAAAGCAGGTGTGGAAAGAGATGCAGTGGTTTTTGTCGAGGTTCATCCCGAGCAGCTCCGTAATACAGGAGCCTGTGCTCTCTGGTAGGTTCCCAGGGACGTATATCGAGATAAATATCAACTGCTGCTGGAGGACCATCAACTCAGTGAAAGACGCTCTTTGGTCTGCCCGAAACCTGCTGGTCTTCCAGTGCAAAGAGTTGTCCACGACCGAGTGTTGCAGACTGGCACATTCGAAGGTCCAGGACTACGTGCTGAGGGACACACTAAAGCTTGGGGCAGCCACGGCAAAGGCTCAATGGGGAAAGACCACTGTGTAAGGTCCTCCCGCCATAGTGAACCGAGGGGCTGGAACCTGTGTAAAACCCCTCGGGCTGTATGCACCAAAATATGGTTTTGCTGTGTAATGCAAATGTACATTGCATGTAAAATGGAATGGAAGGGTTGTGAGGCAACTCACGTTCTGCATTGAAGAAAATTGATTTCTTTTGCACTTTCTGGAATGTCAACTTGGAACTGTTTTGTAATGGAATTTTACAGATTTTTATGAATAAAGTATATTTTTGGAGAAAAAAGTGCATACAATGAAATCTATGTTGCCACAAAAATATCATCGAACAGAACATGGGTACTTAAACAACACTTCTTCTGCCTGGACCACTCAGGAGGAGCCCTGCAGTACTCAGCAGACTGCGTGTGCAGTCTCGTGGTGGTCTACTGCATGAGGGCACAGCGCTTTCCACCAGCTTTATGGCAACTAGCCGAGGAACAGGAGGAAGAGGAGGAAGGAAGAAGGGAACCAACACCTCCTCTTTCTGGCTGGGCTGTCCGTGAATGGCTCATCTGACTCCAGTACCAATGAATGCAACCTCAGTCCCACAGCTTACCTTCCCTCTGTTACCAGCCATCACAGAGTCCTCTTGGTCACAATGATGAAATGAAAACCACCACAAAACAAACATGCCAATCCAACTTTATAAATCAAACCAATCAATATTCCATTCAAAAGTCAACTAATAATCTTTGTGTATTCCCTTAGTACTTGGCTTCTAGGTATCTTTGCCTGTCCTCGTGCCTGTGCTCCCTCAGTGGCTTCAGCATGGCTGGCATAAGGTTGCTGAATTTCAGTGGGGGACGCTGCAGGTGGCCTTGCAGGACGACTTCTCACAGCTCTGGCCCTAAAAGGTTCAGCTTTGGTCTGCATCACCCCAGAATGAGCGTCAGTAATCTGGGAGGACGAATACTGTCAAGCTGAGAAAGCTTAGCAGGTTTCTGCTCCACGGAGCCACTGCCACTCCAGCGAGGCAGTGCCTCAGAAATCCTAGCAATATGTTGGAGAACAGATTGCTAGGCTGCCCCCTTGCAGACTAGTATCTGCAGCTATGATGGCAGCATTCTGAGCTTGCATGGCAATAAGCAGGCCTTGCATGACTTCAGTTTGAACTTCCACTGCAGAAACCAGACATTGGGTGGTTTCTGCTTGTGCAGCTGAAACTGAGGCACTGCCATCAAATGCTGCATCATGGTTAGTCCCTTAAATGTCTTCATGGAGTTGGCATGTTGGAGTTGCCCACCACTTTCACATCAGAAAGGATGGGCTCCAGGCTCCATGCAAAGTATGCGCTACTTTGCTGCTGGACTCCTCTTTGACAGTGACTGTAGGCTTTCTGGCAGGCCTGCCAATACATTAAGCAATTCAGTGTGCATAGCCATCAGCCTTTTTCTAAAGAATACACCTTCAAAGTCCTCATCTGAGTTCTCTGCAGCAGAATTCATGTGCGACTTGGCCCTCTGGCGGGCTGGCACCTGCGCTACCCTTGTTCCCTACCCTGGCTGCAGCCCAGTCATGGACAGTGTCTCACTATGTGCAGATCCTAGCTCTAAGCTACCCTCTAAAATGCTCACAGTGTCAGTATCTGAGCTGGTGGCTGCCGGTGCTAGAGAAAGTGATGGTGTTTCTTCCTTATCATTGTATTCTTGCTCTTCCACCTCCTGCTCTTTCATCGCTTCCTGGCCAGGTTGCAGTCCTCGGGTACCTGGAAGGAGAAAGGCACAGGGGGAGGGTTGTGGTTAAGCTTCGGGGGGGAAAGCAATGCTACACACTTATTTATTTATTCAGAGATACAGCACTGAAACAGGCCCTTCGGCCCACCGAGTCTGTGCCGACCAACAACCACCCATTTATACTAATCCTACATTAATCCCATATTCCCCTACCACATCCCACCATTTGCCTACCACCTACCTACACTAGGGGCAATTTATAATGACTTACACTACCTGCAGTTTGTAAATCAGAACAGATTGAGGGATGAGGGGGAGGTATGTGAGATGGAGGATTAGGTATGAGAATACCACCATCGTTGATTGTTTCAGTCCCACCACTGGCCACAGCCTCAGCGATAACCATTCCAATGATGTCAAGCACTATCTACCCCATTAAGGTAATTACATGCAGCCTTGCCTGTCACCCTCCGGTTAGCTCCTGCTTTTTCTTAATTCATTCGGGGGATGTGGGCGTCACTGGCTATGACAGCATTTATTGCCCATTCCTAATTGCCCTTGAGATGGTGGTGGTGAGCTGCCGGCTTGAACCGCTGCAGGCCTAGGGGTGTAGGTACACCCACAGTGCTGTTAGGCAGGGAGTTCCAGAATTACGACCCAGCAACAGTGAAGGAATGGCGATGTAGTTCCAAATCAGGATGCTGTATAGCTTGGAGGGAACTTGCAGGTGGTGGTGTTCCCATCCATCTGCTGCCCATGTCCTTCTAGATGGTAGAGGTCGCAGGTTTGGAAGATGCTGTCGAAGGAGCCTTGGTGAGTTGCTGCAGTGCAGCTTGTATATAGTACACACGGCTGCCACTGTGCTTTGGTGGTGAAGGGAATGAATGTTGAAGGTGGTAGGTGGGGTGCCAATCAAGCAGGCTGCTTTGACCTGGATGGTGTCGAGCTTCTTGAATGTTGTTAGAGCTGAACCCAGACAGGCAAGTGGAGAGTATTGCAGCACACTCCTGACTTGTGTCTTGTAAATAATGGACAGGCATTGGGGAATCAGGAGATGAGTTACTCGCCGTAGGATTCCTAGCCTCTGACCTGCTCTTGTAGTCACGGTATTTATATAGCTACTTCAGTTCAGTTTCTGGACAATGGTAACCCCCAGGATTTTGAGAGTGGGGGATTCAGAGTTGATAATGCCATTGAACGTCATGAGAGATGGTTAGATTCTCTCTTGTTTGAGATGGTCATTTCCTGGCACTTGTGTGGCACGAATGTTATTTGCCACTTATCAGCCGAAGCCTGGACACGGGCTGCTTCAGTATCTGAGGAGTCGCAAATGGTGCTGAACACTGTGCAATCATCAGCAATTCCCACTTCTGACCTTATGATTGAAGGAAGGTCATTGATGAAGCAACTGAAGACCAAGGCTGTAGTGAGGTCAGCAGCTGAGTGGCCCTGGCGGAACCCAAATTCAGTGTCAGTGGTCAGGTTATTGCTGAGAAAGTGCTGCTTGATCACACAATCGACAACCCCTACCATCGCTTTGCTGATGATCGGGAGTTGGCTGATTGGGTGATAATTGGCCAGGTCGATTTTTCCTGCTTTTTATGCACAGGACATGCCTGAGCAATTTTCCACATTGCTGCGTATATGCCAGTGTTGTAGCTGTACTGGAACAGCTTGGTTCGGGGTGTGGCTAGTTCTATACCACACGTCTTCAGTAATATTGCCAAAATGTTGTCAGGGCTTTTGCAGTATCCAGTGCCTTCAGTCGTTTCTTGATATCACGTAGAGTGAATTGAATTGGCTGAAGACTGGCATCTGTGATGCTGAGGACCTCAGGAAGAGACCGAAATAGATAATTCACTTGCCACTTCTGGCTGAAGATGGATGCACATACTTCAGCCTTATCTTTTGCACTGATGAGCTGGGCTCCCCCATCATTAAAGATGGGGATATTTGTGGAGCCTCCTCAGTTGTTTAATTGTCCACCACCATTCACGATTCATTCATGCTGCCTCTGGTTATGCATCAGCGTGTCCTGTAAAGAGAGAGGGAAGTGTGGCAGTGAGTGTGGAGCATTGTGTCTGGGTGATGTGGCTGCCATGTTGAATATCTAGCAGTGTGCACAGGCTGTGAGATTTGGGTGTGAAGCTTGCAGGAGCGCTAAGTGTGTTAGGATGAAGTGAAGCTAAGAATATTTGGCATAGGTCGTAATTGATAGAGATTGTTAGTAGGTGAGTTCACTCCACACAAGTGTCAGGCATTGATCATCTCCAACAAGAGAGAATCTAACCAACTCCCCTTGACATTCAACAGTATTACTATGGCTGAATCCCTCATCACCAACATCCTGGAGCTTACCATTGACCTGAAACTTAACTGGACCAGCCATATAAATACTGTGACTACAAGAGTAGGTCAGAGTTTGGGAATTCTGTGGTGAGTAACTCATTTCCTGACTCCCCAAAACCTGTTCATCATCTACAGGACACGCTAGGAGTGTAATGAAATACTCTCCATTTGCCTGGATGGGTGCATCTCCAACAACACTCAAGGATCTTGACACCATCCAAGACAAACCAGCTCGCTTGATCAGCACCCCATCTACCATCTTAAACATTCACTCCCTCCACTACCGACGCACAGTGGCAGCAGTGTGTACCATCTACAAAATGCACTGCAGCAATTCGCCAAGGCTTCTTCGTCAGCACCTTCTAAACCCGCGACCTCTACCGCCTAGAAGGACAAGGGCAGCAGACGCATGGGAACATCATTACCTGCAAGTTCCCCTACAAGTCACACAGCATTCTGACTTTGAACTATATCACTGTTCCTTCACTGTCACTGGGTAAAAATCTTGGAACTCCCTCCCTAACAGCACTGTGGGTGTATTTAAACCCCAAGGACTGCAGCTGTTCAAGAAGGCAGCTCATCACCACCTTCTCATGGCCAATTAGAGATGGGCAATAAATGCTGGCCTTGCCTGCGATGCTCACATGTGAAGAACAAATTTAAAAAAGAGTGATGGGGTGCAGTGCATTGAGTAGTTTCTGAGTCTAGTGGTCCAGTTGGTAGGATGTGTCATTTGAAGATACAAGTCACTGACCTTGACCACTTGTTTGAGGTTACTGAACATTTTGCAGCACTGCATCCACATCATTGGGGCTAGACTCCTTGCATTGACTGCCATAGCTATCTGGTCCTACTGCCTTCACAATGTTTGTTCTGAGGGTCTCCTGACTCCCTATGGATAAATTACATCTGTCTTCTTCTCCATCTCCTGCACCAGGGCATCCAATTCAATGTCGGAAAATCTTGACGCCTGCTTTCTGCCATGTCGTGCCATTTTTAAGTGTTCCCCATGTCAAAATCACTTTTAGAACACCTTCCAGTGCCTGCTCCAGCCACAATGCACCTCACCATAAAAGGTGGAGGCTGATTTTAAGTAGGGTAGGTTAGCTATAACTCATGCTGATCCCTCACAATTTTGCATCAGGAATGTAGCCACTCAACAGCACACTTAGCACTGGCTCCATACTGTAATCATTTAAATCGGCAAGCAGTGCAAAATTTGTGTGTTGCAATTCCCATGCCCGTTTTCGGGTCCTGTCCAGTTTTGCCCCTTAATATGTCTGATTTTTCAAAAGGCCTTTGATAAGGTACCATGTAATTAATTCATGACTAAGGTCAGAGTTTGTGCAGTCAGAGGACAGGCAGCAGAATGGATAATCTGGCTTCAAAGCTAGAAACAGAGAGTAGGTGTTAAGGGTCGTTACACAGATGAGCAAAAGGTAGGAAGTGGTGTTCCACAGGGATCGGTGCTGGGACCACTGTTGCTCACAATTTACATCAATGATTTGGACTTGAAAATTGGAAATACCATTTCCAAATTTGCAGAGGACACCATATTGGGAGTGTAGTTAATGCAAAGCAAGAGTATGACAAAATACAGGAAGACATTAATGAACTTGTAGAATGGGCCTGTAATTGGCAAATGAATTTCAATATAGCTAAGTGCAAGGCAGTGCAATTTGATAGGAAGAATAAGGAGGTCATATATTGCTTGGATAATAAGAGTCTAAATGGGGTAGAGGAGCAAAGGGATCTAGGGCTACAGATGTTCTCCACCTCTTTACTTCTTTAGCCCCTAATTTACTTGCTGAAAATTTCCCCCTTGGTATGGTATACCCAGGGAATTGTATGGATAAAGCATGACTTCTAGCCCATTGCATTTTAGTCTTCTAGATATTACCCCTTTTTGATTTTTTTTTTACCCATCCATGGCATTTTAATGATCTATGTACCTGGACCCCCAAGTCTCTTTGGAGCTCCTTGTTTTTTGCTTTTCACCATTTAGAAAGTACTCTGATCTTTCCTTTATCGGTCCAAAGTGGATGACTTTACACTTACCTATATTGAAATGCATTTGCTGCAGTTTTGTCCATTCATTTAATCTATTAATACCTTTGTAATTTTATGCTTCCATCCACACTGCTTACAATGACGTCTATCTCTATCTTTGTGTCATTAGCGACTTTGGATATGTGACTATCTATCCCATCAGCTAAGTCATTCATAAATAGAGGGAATAGTTGAGGCTGAGGGTGAACCATCACAGGACCTAATGCCATGCACCAGTACAGATACTCACACTTCGGTGGGTCCACTTAGACACTTAATTAAGTTTTCACCAGGTGATTCACACCGCACAAGCAGACTGGTGGCATGGGCAGCTGTGGAAAGTTATTTTCAATCCTCTCCAAGCTCTGCTAAGCTGGACACAGATGCTCAACCCCAGGGTCTATTTGCTGAGAGGCATCAGGAACTTCGGCAGGTACTAACGGATGTGCCATGCACACTCTCGACAATACTGAAGAGGCCAGTGGGTTGGTGGCACAGAAAATTGCAAGAATGCCTGCCTTGGAGTGGCACTCAAATGAGTCCATGCAGGTTGTGACCCAGGATGTGCAGACTTTGGGTACCAACTTATCTGCTGCTTTAATCAGGATGACAGATACTTTATCTGTGGCTTTACAACACATTACTGACCTTCACCAATTTGGTCTCTAGCAGTGTGGTAAGAGTGATGTGGCGCTAGCCCAGGAGAGGGATGATGGCGAAAGGGAACATGAAAGTGGGAACACCACTCAAAGTGCTTCCATTTCTCATGTGTTTGCCTCCGCTCCCTCCTGTGCACCACTCTGCTATACAACGCTCTCTTGTACAACAGTCTCCTGTGTATGTGTTAATCTCATCACAGGACGTTGTTGCTGCGTGGATGTTGATGGTCCACCTCTTCTCATGTGCTGTGAAATACATCCAAGGTGCCTCCCATTCTAATCTTGTCAGTTTGAAATCTTTAAAGGTTGAAAAAAGTTGCATCCACATAAGTACTCTCAGCCAAACATTTTCCCAATGGAACTGAGATAGTATCTGCAATAAGTGAGCTTTTATTCAGATTGGACCATGACATGTTCAAATATCTACTTGATTAGCTGCTCAGATTTGCTTCCGCTTCCCTGGTCAGTTTCCAAAAGCTTGGGAAATCTGTGCTGCTCAAGTAATATTTGTAACCAAATTCAAAACAATTAAAAAACACTCATTAATGTTTTCTAAGGATGTTAATTGTGGCAATACTTAACCGCCCACATCCAATTTTGAAATCCCTGATTTTGCCAAGTAGGTTTCATGACAGCATCCAAACATGTCTCCATTAAACCTGGAAGTGGGTGCATTAGAGTCAGGGTGCACTCCCATACGCCAGTTCCTGAGGGTTACAATGCTCCTGATGTAATACTATGTCGCTCAATCTACCACCTTCTATAACTGAAGAAAAAATAGTTTATGGTTAGCTGTGTGGCCATGTGACTGTTGGACTCATTTTGTTAATTCAGGGGAATGCAACACTAAACAACCTTTACCAAATTGATAATTGGCATTAATTCTCAATGGCTGATGAAATAACATTACAAATTTATTAATAGTTCTGATTTAACAGGACAGAAACCTAGAAATAGCACGAAAATCACTAAGGAATACTGCTGTCACTTATTTCCCAGTTTTCTGTCACTTTAAAAATCAACCTCTATGGGTGCCAGTGTGGGAATCGTAACAATTTATTGAAAGCATACATAAAAGTCCAAGGTGTCATCTAACAAATGGCCTGAATTTGAAACTCCTGAATATTGGCCCAACAAGTGACCATTATATAAGTACAATGAGCTCTAACATTTCCCACTGAGTCATTTCCCAGCATGGCAAATGGTAACGTCCTTCTTTCTCATTGCAATAACAAATTAACCTAAGGCCTTTTCATTCAGAAAGAAGCAAAATGACATAATTGATGAGAATATTTTGTCCTACTCATGTAAAAGGCCAACACCCAATATGAGCATACGCAAGAGGCGAATGCGTGCCAAGGGCGTAATCAATTAAAGAACATAGGCAAAAAAGCAATTACAGTGCCTCATCAGTTTATTTGTTGCTTAAAGTGACCACAGATGAAACATTACATTGTGCTAGCAATATATCTGCATTTCCTCCATTGTGTGCATATACCACCTCAGATAAAGTACCTGAGAGAGTGCTAAGTGATAACTGATTTTTCACTGAATTGAAAGTGGATTAAAATGCAGCACTGCAATTGATTGAATTGAATAGAATGAAGAAATAATTATAGGTCTGACGATGAGGTGTGGCTTCAGATTGCTCTGTTTGCATGCCATGTAATAATATGGGGATCGGTCACCTGGGTGTGTATCACACTGCTTGTGATTATGTTAATGCCTATAGGGGTCTGTTTGATTTCACAGAAATATATAGCTCTGACATCAGTTTGTCGAGAACTAAATTACATGAAGGCAAATTCAGATGACCCCTCTCACGGGTTATTGCTCTGCTGCAAATTAGGCAGGTGATTTACAGGTGAAACCTAACATGGAGAGTTTATGATCTGGGAAAAATCTCAGTAAAGGGCAAGATGCAATAGGTCAATAGATCAAAGAAGCTGCTACATTTTTGCTGGTTTTCTACTGTTTTGTGATTTTTCACCTCCCTTCTATAGGATCACCCACGCAAGTGATCATGGTACCAACAAAGTGACACACTGGAAGCCTCCTACATGCAAATAATTTCAATGCCATAAGTTGTCGGAAACTTAGCTTCTCTAAACTGTGCCTTGCCAAATGTTATTGCACCTGATTTAATAACCATTTTGAATTGACAAGTTCTGCTTGTTAGCAATCGTTTTATGATGACAACTAAACGTTTTGACAATCAAGTTTTCCACAACAATGTATCACAGAGATACTTGTTGATTCATCTTCACAAAACCTGTGAAGAACTTGTGAAGGTGGATAGGTAAATTGGCCATTGTAAATTGCCCCTAGTGTAGGTAGATGGTAGGGGAATGGTGGGGATGCGGTATGGAATATGGGGTTAATGTAGGATTAGTATAAATGGATGGCTGTTGGTTGGCACAGACTCGGTGGGCCGAAGGGCCTGTTTCAGTGCTGTATCTCTCTAATGAAGCTCTAACCAACTAAAGAATCTGTGGCATGAGGGACATAAGGAACCTACCCCTTCATAGAAGTGACACTCCATTCTGCTGTATTTTTATTTACCCTGGAATTAAACTCAACCAATTTTCTATAGTGAAAAATGCCTAATGGTCTATTCCCTGTTAGACACATTTTGAACCCTTTATTTGAAATGATTCAAAGTCATTCATATAGTCTATAATTCAAGCCTCTTTACATGCCATGTATAATATGAGGGACACCTATGCTTTGTGCCCAGATACTCTGCAAGTGAGCCTTCTCTACATAAGAGCATAAGAAATAGGATCAGGAGTAGGCCATACAACATACTCCAGTTATATGACCTGCTCTGCTATTCAACGAGATCATGGTTGATCCTACCTCAGTTCCATTTTCCCACCATCCCCCCATATTCCTGATTGCCTTAGTGTCCGAAGATCTGTTGATCTCAGTCTTGAATATACTCAATGACTGAGCATCCACAGCTCTCTGGGGTAGAGAATTCTGAAGGTTCACAACCTTTGAGTGAAGAAAGCTTTCCTAATCTCAGTCCTAAATGGCCAACCCCTTATCCTGAGACTATGACACCTAGTTCTAAATTCTCCATCCAGGGGAAACAGCTTCTCTGCATCTACTTTGTCAAGACCTTAAGAATTTTATATGTTTCAATGCCATACATACAAACATACGAATTAGGAGCAAAAGTAGGCCATTCAGCTCCTCTAGTCTGCTCCACCATTCAATAAGATCATGATTGATTTGTGTGTCTCGAATTCCATGCTCCCATCTACCCCTGATAACCTTTGATTCCCTTGCCTAACAAGAATCTATCTACCTCTGCCTTAAAAATATTCAATGACCCTGCCTCCACCACCTTCTCAGGCAGAGAGTTCCAAAGTTGCACAACCCTCTGAGAGAAAAGATTTCTCTTCATCTCTGTCCTAAAAGGGCGACCCCTAATTTTCAAACAGTATCCCCTAGTTCTGGACTCCCATACAAGAGGAAACATCTTTTCCACATCCACCATGTCAAGACTGTTCAGGATCTTATATACTTCAATCAAGTCTCCCCTCACTCTTCTAAACTCCAGTGAAAATAAGCCCAGTCTGTCCAACCTTTCCTCATAAGACAACCCACTCATTCCAGGTATCAAGTTAATAAACCTCCTCTGAACCACCTTTAACACATTCACATCCTTCCTTAAATAAGGAGACCAAAACTGCAGAGTATTCGAGATGTGGTCTTACCAACACCCTGTATAACTGAAACATAACATCCTTACTTTTATTTTCTATTCCTCTCATAATAAAGGATAGCATTCCATTAGCTTTCTTTATTACTTGCTGCATCTGTATACTAACTTTTTGTGACTCATGTACTAGAACTCCTAGATCCCTCTGCACCTTGGAGTTCTGCAGTTGTTCTCCGTTTAAGCAATACTCTGCTTTTTTATTCTTCCCTGCCAAAGTTAACAACTGCACATTTTCTCACATTATATTCCATCTGCCAGATTTTTGTCCACTCACTCAACCTATCTAGATCGACCTGCAAGTTCCTCATGTCCTGTTCACAACATACTTTCCTACCTATCTTTGTGTCATCGGCAAATTTAGTTACCATGCCAACACTCCCCTCATCTAAATCATTGATATAAATTGTAAAAAGTTGAGGCCCCAGCACAATCCCTGCGGGGCTCCACTTGTCACATCCTGCCAATCAGAAAAGGACCCATTTATGCATACTCTCTGTTTCCTGCCAGTCAACCAATCTTCTATCCATGCTGATATGTTACCCCCTATACCATGAGCTCCTACTTTGCGCAATAACCTTTTATATGGCACCTTGTCAAATGCCTTCTGGAAATCGAAGTACAGTACATCAACAGGTTTCTCTTTATCCACGGCATATGTTACTCCTTCAAAGAACTCCAATAAATAGGTTAAACATGATCTCCCTTTCACAAAGCCATGCTGACTATTCCCGATTACTTTGGAGATTTTCTAAGCGCCCAGCTATAGCCTCCTTAATGATTGATTCTAACACCTTCCCAAGACAGACGTCAAGCTGATAGTTACCTGTTTCCTGCTTCCCCCACTTCTTGAATAGAGGGGTTATATTTGCTATTTTCCAGTCTGATGGAACCTTTCCAGAATCTAACGAATTTTGAAAAAGTAACACCAATGCATCTACTACCTCATTAGCCACCTCTTTTAAGACCCTAGGATGGAGTTCATCAGGACCGGGGGACTTGTCATAGCCCGCAGCTCCATCAGTTTGCTCAGTACCGCTTCCCTGGTGTTTGTAATTTCATCAATTTCCTCTCTTCCTTCCACCTCCTGATTTATAGCTATTACACTCATTCTTCTAAACTACAGAGAATAAAAGCCCATTCTATCCAATCTCTCCTCTTAGGACAGCCTCTCATCCCAGAAATCAATCTAGTGAACTTTTGTTGCCCCCCACCCGCCAAGGCAAGTATATCCTTCCTTAGGTAAGGAGACCAGAAATGCAAACAGTACTCCAGGTGTGGTCTCACCAAAACTCTATATAATTGCAACCCTATATAAGACTGCCTTACTCTTATACTCTAAACCCCCTTACAATAAAGCCTAACAAACCATTTACTTTCCTAATTGTTGCTTTACGTGCATGTTACCATTCGGTGATTTGTGGACACGGACACCCAAATCCCTCTGAATACCAATAATTACTAGTTTTTCATCTTCTAAAAAATATTCTGCTTTTCTATTCTTCCTACCAAATTGGATAATTTCACATTTCCCTACATTATATTCAATCTGCGACCTTCTTACCCACTCGCTTAACCTGTCTATATCCCTTTGCGTCCTCCTCACTGTTTACTTTCCCATATAACTTTGTATCATCAGCAAACTTGGATACATTATTCTTGATCCCATTATCTAAGTCAAAGATATAAATGGTAAATAGCTGAGGTCCAAGCAGTGCTCCTTGCGCCACCCCACTAGTTACAACCTGCCAACCTGAATATGACCTGTTTATTCCTACTCTTTTACTGTCCATTAACCAATCCTCAATCCATGATAATATATTACCCACAATCTCATGAGCTCTAAGCTTGTGTAACAACCTCTTGTTGGTACATTGTTGAATGCTTTTTGAAAATTTGTGTTAAGAATTTTTTTTATTCTTTCATGGCATGTGGGCATCGCTGGCCAGGGATTTGAACCTGGGCCTCTGGATTACTAGTCCAGTGACATTACCACGACGCTGCTCCCTCCCCTAGGTGGGACAATTGTGACCCTGAGGCCCCCACCTCTTTTTGGCATCCACCTCAGCTGATTGAAAAAGGTGGTAGTAAAAATGCTTGCAGCGGGAAACCAGTGAGAACAGGACAGAAACTACCCTGAAGCAATTTTATCATCACACTCACTCTGTTCTCACAGGGCAGGATGGGTTAAATTCACCCTTATAGTTCATGCTTGAACCAGTGACACAAGAAGAAATAGAACTGAGGTCATGCAAAAGCAGTTTCAACAATTCAGAGATAGATTAAAGAGAAAGACCTGAAGTGTAGTAATCAAAGATTGTTGCCAGATAGATTTGCTAATCACAACAGGAACAGTAAGATAATGCATGAAGGAAGGTTTCAGATTCCTGGAACTTTGGGAGTTTGGGCAGGAGTGGCCTTTACAGAATGAACAGGCTTTGTCTGAACAAGGACAGTAGCCAATGAAAATTACCAGGCTATTCCTGCTGTGCTGTCATTTCAACTTGGGCCTTTTGCTGGGTGGCCTAGGTTGAGTCAGGTGGGAGCCTCATTAATCTATGAAAATTGGGGTCCTGTGATGTACAGAGGATCCTGATACAATTTAGAGGGCCTACTAGGAGGTGTATGCACTGTGCATGCTCTGCTCCGTAAAAATGGATAGTTAGGAGGAAGAGACCCCAAAAGGTAAAGTTTAAAATAATTTTTGTGGGGCCAAGCAAATCAAAGTATTGTGATGGCCCAGAACTGGTGAGTAGCAGTGGGCGCCCATTGCAGGCAAGCAACTTTCCAGAGAGAGGTTAACAACGCCTGGCCCTCAACTGGAGTGTTAATGATCCCCCTGCAAGCTCTATTGACCAACCACTCAATGATTGAAATTGTTGATAATGCTCTTGCTGGGAAAGTAGCTAGTACTATGGGTAAAGAATTTAAATTAATATGGCAGAGGAAGGGTTAAAGCAAGATGAGAAAGCAGAAAGGAAGCAAAACCTATAGAGTGCATAGGAAAGATAAAGGAGAAAAATAGTGCAGTTATTGGCAGAAGCAGTCGAGTAACATTGCTAAATAAACTGAGGCAAGTTGGAGTTGTGGATAAACGCACAAAATAATGATTAGACTAGAAGCATAAATTACTATGAGGAGTATGACTTAATAGCATTTCAATGATGTTGCTTACGCTAGGGCAGGGCTGGGTGTTGAACATTCCAAATAACAAAATATGCAGGTGGGGAGAAGGAAAAAGGGAGGAGTGATGGGCTGTCTTGGTCTAAGTTTCAATAATAGCACAAGAACTTAAGAAGGGCTGAGGATGACTTAGGAAAGAGCACAAAAACAATTTTTTTGGCTAGAGTTAAAGAATAAAAGCTAAAAACCTACAGGGGAAATCATAGAGAGTCATAGAGTCATTTACGGCACAGAAGGCGGCCATTTGGCCCATAGAGTTCATGCCAGCTAAATCACCCTGGCATAAGTGCCAAGATGTGCTGTAATCGGTGTAAGGTTCATCCCCTTTACTGGCACAGGAACCGACATGACAAAAGTTCAGCTGTGAATCTACTTTATTGAGACAAAGTCGGAACAAGTTTATTAAGTTTTACTCAAACTAAAGCAATAACCTCAGACAGTAATTTGCAGTTCATTGCAGGTTATACTACCCATATCAAGACTGGACTCTCTTTGAGAGTCACGTTGAGAGGCCCTTGCATTCCTATTTTTCAGCTTACATAAGCAGTCTTCAAGGAATCTAGCTTCCAGGTGCAGTAAATTTTTGTTATAACTTCACATTACTTCCTGTAACCTCTCTAAAGTGGCATAATTTAAGTTATGCCCTACTTCTAGTATACTATACAACAAAAAGGGGTTTTAGTAGGGTTAATTGTTAATAATCTTACAGTACCTGTGTAGGATGTCTATTGCTGATGCTGTCAAAGTTCATGGGCTCAGGGTTAGGCCTTGCTGGACAGGCTCCCTGGACTGTAGAGGTGGATAATAGTGGCTGCCAACTCATTTAAGGGCTTTCACAAACCAAGAAAGCCTGAGTAATAAAACCATGGGGTGAGGGAGCAGGTGCAGTTTACCAACTAGGGCTCAGGAAAAGATAGACAGAAAGCCAAACCCTCACCTCAGAACCTGCATATACTGCCAGAACTATTTCATTTTTGACTCTTTTGAACTCTTCTTCCTCTAGATTTTTTGGATACCATTTTTTAGATTACTTTCAGGTGAGTTCCAACTGTCTAGGACCTCAAGGGTATTTTCATTAGTCCTGCTCTCTAGGCAAGCTTTCATTAAATATCTAAAGTGGCACAAGAAAAATCTTTCTGTTAAGTACTTAATGTCCTGAAATTATCCCATGCCTCCACATGTTCTATCTCCCAACTACAAAAAACAGTAGAATATCACAACATCAGGCCTTGTTTCAGTATTTGATGATCAAGCAAATTTATTTACTAACAGGTGAATAAATTAAAGAAATATAACACATAGACAATAGAAATTATTCTGTCCAGATATTTGAAAGGAAAACAACGGATGTTTTCAATCCTTTTACCAACCTTGAACTCCTGAACCATATCATGGGTTTAAGGGCAAAGGATGGGGCCTGGCAAAGGTCGAAAATCAGGTGACATCAAGAAACTCTGGTCTTGGGAAGGAAGCAAGTGGTGCCTAGGAGTGGCCCACTGTATTAGCTCTTGCTGCCTTCAGCACAACCAATTTTCTGGTTTGCATTCTAAAACAGGTGTTACAAGCATACTCAAGGTACTTAATGCTTGTCTTAGGTAGTTGCTAGGAATGCCCCTTATGCACCCAGCCCAATATGCCATTGGATACAGAAGGTTGGGCCCCTGAGTTGGACCTTTGCACAGTTTTCCACCTCAAATGTCACAGAGAATAAGTTAAGTACAATGTTTCAGAGGAAGAAAAGAAATCCTGAGGATTGTCCCTGTTGATTAATTTATTAGCATGGGTCCAATTTACAGACTGTGCTTTGCTTCAGAGTGTTATGAAAGAGGTAGATTTGAAACAGGGGTCAGAAAAGCCCAGCAATGAGAAAATAGATGCAGTATAAGACTGGACCGGAGGTGAGTAGACGACCTAAGAGATTAGCTCAATTGCCAAGATAATCAGTGATATTTGGTAGGCTGATTGTGGAATCATTCAAAAAAAGGATTTAGCATCAGTGCTGGCATGATCAATAGAAAAGGAAAAGTGGTGCAATAAATCAAAGAACTCCATTCTGTTATAGTACAGGTCGCTGGTTAGACAGCATTTGGAATACTGCACCCAGTTTTGGTCCCCTCACCTAGTGGGTGATATAGTGGCCTTGATAAAGGTCCACAGGAGAAGAGTGAGAATGATTCCTAGCTTAAAGAACCTTAGCTACTTAGATAAACTGAAGGACCAAAGTCTATACAATTTAGCGCAGTTTGGACATAGAGGTCGATAAATCAGTGAAAGGGCTGGATCGTGATCTTATTAATATATTCTTCCTATTTAACAGATTGGGAAGAACCAAGGAACATGTGTTTAAACTATGCAACAGTAGGAATAGTCCTGATGTTAGGCAGTTCTTCTTTTCCCAGGATAATGAGCTGTGTTTCACCCTGAAGATCTTTTAAAAATATGTTTTGAACCAATACTGGTCTGAAAGAAGTGATCTTCTCAAGACTAGTTTATGAATTCAGGCTCTGGATGAGGTTCCCTTTAAAAGTAGGCGGGGGACCTACTTAGCATACAAAAGTCGCACATTGACAATCTCATCAGTGCCACAACTTATTTTTAACCTCACCTGTTGCCCGGCTGGCCATCACTCTGGCTGGCATCTGCAGTGATTTATTTATTTAGAGATACGGCACTGAAACAGGCCCTTCAGCCCTCTGAGTCTGTGCTGACCATCAACCACCCATTTATACTAATCCTACATTAATTTCATATTCCTACCGCATCCCCAACTTCCCTCAATTCCCCTACCTATACTATGGGCAATTTATAATGGCCAATTTATCTATCAACCTGCAAGTCTTTGGCTGTGGGAGGAAACCGGAGCACCCGGCGAAAACCCATGCAGTCACGGGGAGAACTTGCAAACTCCGCACAGGCAGTACCCAGAATTGAACACAGGTCGCCGGAGCTGTGAGGCTGCGGTGCTAACCACTGCGCCACTGTGCCGCTCTTTTACTTAAATGAGATTCTGCCATTAAGATCAGCAGGGCCCTCCACATCCTGAGGTTTCTGGATTCTTTGTCTATTGGGGCTCTAAAGGCAGTCAAGCAGTAACAGGCTGCACAGGGAAAGGACTTCCATCCTGGGCAATAGGTCAGGGTGCCTAGACATTATTCTTTTTGCAAAAGCAAAATACAATGAATGGTGGAAATCTGGGATAAAAACAGAAAATGCTGCACTCAGCAGATTAGGCAACACCTGTGGAGAGGAAAACAGAGGTGACATATCAGATTTATCAGTTATCATCAGAACAAGAAAAAATCAGAGTTTAAAAGCAAGAGTCAGAGAAAAGGATGGGTGGAGAAGGAGGAGGAAAGAAAAAAGTGGGACGGTCTGATAGAGTGGTTAGACATTATTCTTCTAAGTTGTGCAATAATTTCCAATGGAGTGGACTAATGCTTGTGTCTAACAGTATGCAGAATGAAGTAGTACTGATTGAACCAAGTGATACTCATCGTACTTATTGTCCTGTATCTTTTTATCTATTGTGGAAAAAAACAGCTTATGTTTCACCTAATGTGAATTTGGTCTGCCTTCAGAGAGATTGTGCAAGACACAGATCGCTAGTTCAGATCAGAAGTAATTTCACTGTTACAGTCCTGTATCCCACTACCACACAAAAATAAAGGCCACTGGGACACAACTTGCTTAAGAAATAGGGCTGCACTTAAAGGGAGCAATTGTCACCAATGAATCTGCTGGGGTAACAAATTCAGTTTCAAATTTGTAACACATTAAGCGAGTTAAACAAGTTCCACATACTTGAATTTGGCAGAATCTGCATTATCTGTGAACCTGAATTATGCTAACGACAGTTTGAAATAAAGAAACTCCCTAAAGATTGTTAACTAGTTAATTAGAGACTTTCTTCGATGTTTTATTTACTTTTGTATGTTTTAAAACAATTAAGTTCAGTAACAAAAAGATGAATTTCAGCAATTGCAGAAATAAAAAGTTTGTGAAGAATACAGCTGTGTAAATTCAGTTCAATGATAGTATTTTAGAGCAAATGAAATGAAATAGTTTGATAAACTCAACAAACTACATAGGTTCCACCTGCTTTTGCAGTTAATCTACATAATACTGTAAAACTGTGAAGAAGTAACTGAACTTTGTACAGAAAACATTGAACCACTAACAGTAATGGGTCTTTTTTAATTATATTAGATGGCCTTCGATCCAGGCATCATTACATTCCCCGGAAAAGGTGAGAATCTCATGAGCATATGTTAATCAGGGTCAGATGACATAGTTACAATTTTTGATGCCCATTTTGTCTCTACCTGCCAGATTATCAGAAGTACCTGCTCCTGTCCAACAAACATTGGCAGTGGAAGTCATGGGGTAGCATTTGAGTGTTCATGAAAAGGGTCTGAGTGCTGCCTCTCGGGACCACATTCACACTGGCAACTCAATGAATTAATGTAAATGAGGCCTGGATACAAAAATGGCACAAATAGGCACTGGATCTAGATCTGAAACATGAATCCAGAATATAACTTCTGATTGTTTGACAGTTTCTTGTAAAAGACAGAGCAATAGAAGGCGATCTCAACATATGGCGAAACAACCAAAGTTCAACTTTTTATGCAGCGATTGGTTGTTATCTGTAATGCACTGCCTGAGAGTGTGGTGGAGGCAGTTTCAATAATGGATTTCAAAATGGGAATTGGAAGGGAAAAAAACTGCAAGGCTACAGGGAAAGGATGGGGAAATGCGACTAGCTAAATTGCCCTTCCAGAAAGCCAGCATGGATTCGACAGGCCAAATGTCCTCCTTCTGTGCTGTAACTATCCCATGATTCTATATAATGTAACATATAGGAGAACATAATATTATACAAAATAAAATATATGTGTGAGAGCATAAACAGCGTGACTGAATGTTGAAGGATTTGCCAGTACCTTTGTTGAGTCAGCAAGCAGAAAGAAGTTGATGCGCTCCCTGAGTGATGAGCCATTTCCCAGCCCATGGATATTGAGACTGTAGGACATGCAGTAAAATAAAACCTGGTGGGAACAAAGCTTCTGGTGGACCTACAGGTGGGAGGGCATTTATGATGCCCAGGTACTTTAAAGGTAGATGCTTTAGGACTTTTAAAGGCCTTTCTGGTAGACCGACTCCAGCTGACACTTAGGCTTTCATGAGCGAGAAATTTGACCCAGTAACAATGAAGGAACAGCAATTTATAGGAATGGCGATATATGTGAGTTGGAGGGCGACTTGGAAGTGATGGTGTTCCCATGCACTTATTGCCCTTCTCCTTCTAGGTGGGAAAGGCCACGGATTTGGGAGGTCTGTGAATAAACCTTAGCAAGTCGCTGAACTGCCTCCCGTACATAGTACCTGCAGCCACAATCTTGACACTAGTGTAGGGGGCAGATGTTTAAGTAAGTTGAGGGACTGCCAATCAAGCTGGATGGTATTGAGCGAGAGCTGCACTCATCCTGGCAACAGGGGAGTATTCAATCACAATCCTGACTTGCGCCTTGTAGGTGGTATAAAGGGTTTAGAGAGTCCAGAGGTGAATCACTCACCACAGAATACCCAGCGTCTGATCTGGTCTAGTAGCTATGGCAGTTATGTGGCTGGTACAGTTGAGTTTTGGTCAATGGTGACCTGCATCCATGATTTAATGACGGGGGAACCAGGTTGTCAGACCATACTTCTTTACTCAGGAAACATGATAAACATGCAGGCGTTATCTGCCTTGGTGAGGTCCATGCTAAGAAAAAGCAGATACATGCAATTCTTGGCTTTTCTACTTCTGCTGAACTCAAAAATAATACTTTAACCTTTTCTACTCATATCTCCCAATATCTACCACAAATGGAAGAGGCAGGACAGCAATGTGTAATTGAAGACCTCTCAAGACTTGAAGCAGTGTGTTGGGCTTCTGATATCTGAACCTTCTGGCAGATGGAAATCGGCAGTCAGAAGGTCTTGATAAGACCTTGACATCCTTTGAGAGAAGGTCAAAGGTGAAAAGTAGTCTTACCTTAAAATCTTTGATGTGGCCCTGGCAGAGGTATATGGGCGGGCCACACTATCATGTTTTATTGGTGACTCAGTGCCCAGGATTTTATCTAGGATCTCAATGTCTGGCAAAAGTTATGCCGAGAGCCCTGTGCCCTGCGTGGCCTCTTCTGTAGGTCCACCGAATCAAGTTCCAATTAGGCACTTGACTGGACAGCAGCGGACCTTCCATGGGATCAAGGACTCCGGCGACTTAATTCCTGCCCTCTGAGAGTTGTCAGCCTCTTGCCAGAAATCAGAGGCTGACAGCTCTTTAACAGAGCAGTGCCATCATAGAGGCGGTGGCTGCTGCTGGTGGAGCACCCACCAGAGGCCTATGAGTGGCTCTGGGCCCAGGAGTGGCGCGGGACCCAGGCCAAAGGTAGGTCAGGGTGGGAGGAGTCTCACGGGGTGGGGGTCATAGGGGAAGGGAGCTATAGGGTGGTCGGCAGCAAGGACAGGAGTTGGCCCTCAGAGGTCCCCCCCCTTGCCAATGCCTGGTCCCTTGTTCAGGCACAAAGTGCCTTTGAACGAGGGAACACCCGCCCAAGCCAGCAAACAGCCTGAATGTTTTATCCTGCCGTACTTTGTGTGCGGCGACATCCGCTTCTCGGCTAATTGCCCAGTTAATGGCCTCAATTGGCAGTGGGGCAGGAGCGCCTCTCACAGGCCTTCCCGCCCGGACTTAATTTTGGCAGAGACGGGAAGGTGGCAGGGATGTTCCTCCCCCCCACAACCCCCCACACCATCCTACCTGATTACTTGCTCTCCCCGCCTCTAAACCCAAGTCAGGAAGAGCATACAATTCCCCCTAGCAAGTCCAGATAATGAATTGGATCGACCCATCTCTCCTCATTGAACTGGCTTTATTCAGCCTATTGCTTATTGCAGGTGCAGGTCAACCTCCGTCCCCCGTTCCCAGGAAAAGTCATGAAGTTTTGGGACAACCTAGAAGGAACAGAGCCCTTGTGAAACTAGTCTCCACTCCTTTTTTGCAACATTTATGCCTCGTTTTCTGGGTGGGGTAGAGGTAGGAGGGTGTTGGCAAAGATTAATAAAATTAACCTTTATGAATTAAATGCTAAGCATTTAGAGCAGCATAGAGACTTAGCATTTCGGATACAGAATCTTTAAAAGGGGGCAAGTTGATAAAGCTGTTCAAAAAATAGTAAAGAATCCCAGATTTTAAAAATAAGACACTGGAATATTAATGGTAAACCTAGACAAATCATAATAAAAGCAAAATACTGCGGATGCTGGAAATCTGAAATAAAAACAAGAAATGCTGGAACCACTCAGCAGGTCTGGCAGCATCTGTGGAAAGAGAAGCAGAGTTAACGTTTCGGGTCAGTGACCCTTCTTCGGAACTGACAAATATTAAAAATGTCACAGGTTATAAGCAAGTGAGGTGGGGGTGGGGCAAGATATAACAAAGGAGAAGGTGCAGATTGAGCAAGGCCACATAGCTGACCAAAAGGTCATGGAGCAAAGGCAAACAATATGTTAATGGTGTGTTGAAAGACAACGTATTTGTACAGAAAAGGTGTTAACGGACTGAATATTGAACAGCAGTAAGTACAAACATGAAAAAAATCAGTGGGTAAGCAAACTGGACAAACTAAGATGAAATGAAATAAATGCAAAAAAAAGGTTGTAAAAAATGTAAAAAAGAAAAAAAGAAAAAACAAAAAACAACTAAAAATGAAAGTAAAATGGGGGGCCCATCATGCTCTGAAATTATTGAACTCAATGTTCAGTCCGGCAGGCTGTAGTGTGCCTAATCGGTAGATGAGATGCTGTTCCTTGAGCTTGCATTGATGTTCACTGGAACACTGCAGCAATCCCAGGACAGAGATGTGAGCATGAGAACAGGGGGGAGTGTTGAAATGGCCAGCAACCGGAAGCTCAGGGTCCTGCTTGTGGATTGAGTGGAGATGTTCCGCAAAGCGGTCACCCTGTCTGCGTTTGGTCTCCCCAATGTCGAGGAGACCACATTGTGAGCAGCGAATACAGTATACAACATTGAAAGAAGTACAAGTAAATCGCTGCTTCACCTGAAAGGAGTGTTTGGGGCCTGGAATAGTGAGGAGAGAGGAGGTAAATGGGCAGGTATTACACCTCCTGCGATTGCAGGGGAAGGTGCCATGGAATGGGGACGAGGTGGTGGGGGTAATGGAGGAGTGGATCAGGGTGTCGTGGAGGGAACGATCCCTTCGGAATGCTGACAGGGGAAGGGAGGGGAAGATGCGTTTGGTAGTGGCATCACGCTGGAGGTGGCGGAAATGGCGGAGGATGATCCTTTGGATATGGAGGTTGATGGGGTGGAAAGTGAGGACAAGGGGAACCCTATCACGGTTCTGGGAGAGAGGGGAAGGGTTGAGGGCAGAGGTACGGGAAATGGGCCAGACACAGTTGAGGGCCCTGTCAACAACAGTGGGGGGGAATCCTCGGTTGAGGAAAAAGGAGGTCATACCAGAAGCACCGTCATGGAAGGTGGACAAATCATTGTCTGGTTGCATTCATTTTTGGGTGCCTTACTTTAGGAGTGGAGGCAGGGCCATGGAAATGATGCAGAAGTGATCCACTATGATGATATCAGGAATGAGATGCTTTAGGTGAGATTAGGGAAATCTTTTCATTCAAGCAAGGAAGGTGAAGGGGATTTTAATTATGAACGATTTTGATGTGGTAAACATAGGAAAACTATCTCTGCTGCTCACCATAAATTTAATATCAGCACCAAAAAAAAAGAGAGATGTTAGGAGATTTTTGTTTTATGCAGTGGGCTGTTAGGACATGGGATGATCTACCAGAATCCATAATAGCTTTAAAAGGGGACTTTTGACAGTAAAATTTAAAAAGATATGAGGAAAGGCCAGGGGAATAGGACTAAATGGCTCTTTCAGCGAGCTGCCCAGGCACAATAGGCCAAATGTGCTTTTTGTGCTGCAAAATTCTGTGATTGATGGTTTGCATTTCACACTCTCTGCAGCTGGATTTTAGCACAACAAGTGGAAGTTAAGTTGAACAAAATTATGAATTTTAGATGTCTTCAAGTTATCGAAATATTGAAGCAACAGATTGTTACATTGATTTTCTAGTACTCAAGACTGTTTATACTGCAACATTCTTCCAATGCATTAGATTAACTAATGCACTGAACCAATACCATTTGTGCATGAAAATATGTATAGTGTATATTCTGATCTAATTACCTTGTACTGAAGACCATCATATAACTTCAAAGGAGACTGAGAATATGGGCTGGATTTTACAGCCCTCCCCGACATCAGGGGTCATGGCAGGTGGGGGGGGGGGGGGGGTGGGGCCGGAAAATATCTCCGGTACAGGCCCACTAAGGGCCTCAACGCCGGGAAGGGCCGGCGCAATATTGCCGACGGGGTGAGGCCTGATGGCGACCACGCTGCCACTCGGAGACGGGACCAAAATTTAAATTTGTTAATTTATTATAATAAATGCATTAATTAGTTACTCGCTCCCGCCATCCATCCTGCTCCAATACTGGTGCCGGTGGCCGACACTCCCGTGCCTTCAGATACCCGTCCAGGAATCCGAGGCAGGACACTGGTGGGGAGGGGGGAGGAGTTTTCAGTGTGAGGGTGGATGTGGGGGGGAGCGATTTAGTGTAGGGGGAGGTGGGAAGAGTTAAAGATTAAAGTTTGTGAACTTTGTGGGGGGGGGAGGCTTGGGGGCGGGGAGAGAGGACAAGGAATTAAATCTATGATTGTTGGGGGGTGGGTGGGAGAGGGGCTAGATCAATTCAGTTCATTTTTTAAAACCTATATCCTTTAACCATTTAAATGTAATGATCGGCCTTGAAGCCCCTTAAGAATAGTGGCACCTGGTGCCATTGCCTGGGATGGACCACTCTCCCCCGCCACGTCATTGGCAGGGGGGTGGGGGGTGTCTGCCCCGGCCGAAGCGCGGCCCAGGCGTGCGGGTCACCATTGCTGGCAGCAACATAAATTTCAGCCCTATATTTCTGTGCTTAATATTTCCCTGAAAGGCCGACATGGGCAAATTGCTATATACATTGCTAAATAGCTTATTTAGCTTTATGGAAGTGCTTGAGTAAATATATCGCATCATCATTTTCAAGTAAACATGCATAGCAAATTATAATAATAAAATACATGTAAAGAACATACTTCCCTTTGGTAGGTCAATGTTTGAGATTTTAAAAATAGTTCCTTACATAATTTATACCTAGCAGTTGTAAAATAATTTGATTTTTGTGATTAAAGTACATGTGTTAGAAATTGAGGCAATTAAAATATAATCAAACATAGCATAAGAGATAACACACTATCTTAGAAATTGAAACTAGATTATAACAGAGTCCGTTATAAAGGAAAACGGTCCTCATCATTTATGCTGCCTTCAGTTATTGTGGGCAACCTTGTCTATTGGGCAATTAACGCACACTGTCTACAATGCCCAGAGATAGCAAATACAAAGGCACCACATATAATGTCTGAAACACTCTGGCTATTCCAAGCAGATTCAGCTGTTTAATCAGCAGTTTGCACCTTGTTAAGGTGCGATTACTGTAGCGATTAGCGCCAAAGATACATTGTACAGCGAGCTTGCCACTGGTATCAGACCCACCGGCCGTCCATGTCTCCGCTTCAAAGACGTCTGCAACCGCGACATGAAGTCCCGTGACATTGATCACAAGTCGTGGGAGTCAGTTGCCAGCGTTCGCCAGAGCTGGCGGGCAGTCATTAAGGCAGGGCTAAAGTGTGGCGAGTCGAAGAGACTTAGCAGTTGGCAGGAAAAAAGACAAAAGCGCAAGGAGAAAGCCAACTGTGTAACAGCTCCGACAATCAAATTTTTCTGCAGCACCTGTGGAAAAGCCTGTCACTCTAGAATTGGCCTTTATAGCCACTCCAGGCGCTGCTCCACAAACCACTGACCATCTCCAGGTGCTTACCCATTGTCTCCCGAGACAAGGAGGCCAAAGAAGACAGCATGTGCTAAACAGCGCCAACTGCAGCAGGGCAATGTTCCCAGGGGCATGAAAAACATCTCTTTACAATAATAACTACAATTTATGGTTATATAGTGCCTTTAACGTAGCAAAGCGTCCCAAGGCACTTCAGAGGAGTATAATCAAGAAAAATGTGGCACCGAGTCACATAAAGAAATATGAGGCCAGATGACCAACAGCTTGTTCAAAAAGCTAGGTTTTAAGGAACGTCTTAAAGGAGGAAAGAGAGATTGAGGGCGGAAGTCCAGAGTTTAGGGCCTCGCCAGCTGAAGGCACGGCCACCAATAGTGGAGCAATTAAAATCAGGGATGCGCAAAAGGCCAGAATTGGACAGAGAGCAGATATCTCGGAGGGTTGTAGATCTGATGGATGTTGCAGAGATAGGGAGGGGTGAGACCGTGGAATGATTTGATAATAGGGATGATAATTTTAAAATCAAGTGTTACATATAGAGATGAAAGATAACCGAAACCCCAGTTCTCTTCACTTTACTGTCCGTAATTAGTGTGGTTTTTTGAGAAGGAAGATGGGTGTGTTTCTTAACCCCGAAGTCTATGGCCAATTTGAATAACTAGCAGCACATTTTTCGTGGGTTGAAATACAGAGGATTATTTTTAATCACACGTTCACCCCGAAAGTCTGACGCTACATCACTCACTCACCACTTACACACACACATGAAAGAAAGCAATTAAAGATGATAGTGCACTTTTAGAAATTACAAACGAAGGAATCGTTTGTAATTCACACGATTTGGCTCATCTTGGGGAAAAGGCATACATTGTATGAAGAAGGCGCTTTCCCTCCTAGATTATAGTTAGCCAGAGTCTCATATTGAAGTAGTTGCAGGATTCTCCTGAAGGGGTGGATTTTCAGCAGACCATGAAGTTAGTTAGGAGGTCGGTTTTCTGTACTGGTGGACTTGAAAAGGAACATGCTTGGAGGCCTTAAGATGTGGTCATCTCCAGTTTTAAGACATAGGTGTTTTGCCTTTGCTGCTTGAATCTGCAGCTCTGGTTTGAAGACTGCTTATTCCCTCCTTGGTGCTTCGAGTAGCACGATTTGATATCTGCGATTAGTTTTGGTTGGGTGACCACCTGATCAATACTTCTATTGTCCACCCAGAACAATTTGAGGTTCAACGCCATTGCTACACAATGGGGGATAGATGGCGGCAATTCGCACCTACTTATGATTGAATTGGTTTCTTACAGCTCTCTTTGTTCAGTTTCGAGCTTGGAGACAGTGAGTCAAGGAGTCCATAGACATTAAGTTTTGGGTAAGAACACAAACAAGTGGAGGTGTGAATTCTATAAATAGTTTTGTCTTGGTAGGTCCATTCAAGGGAGTCACTCCACCCATGGTCATTCAATTAGGAACTTTCCGGAAGCTTGAGATACTTCCGAGTCTGGGCTGAAATTGCAAAAATCATCTGACCCTTGACAGCCATCTTATGCAGCATTTTAATGTCCATTGTGGTTCATTTAAAAAGAAAATTCAGCTCCAGAAAATTCTACGCGGAATACAGTCCATGTTTAAACTTATACATAGGACATGCCTTTACTGCGTGACACAAGGCATTTCTCAACTGGGAGCCAATATAGGTCAGTGAGCACAGGGATAATGGGTGAACGGAATTTGGTGCAAGTTAGGATATGGGCAGCAGAGTTTTGGATTAACTTAAGTTATTGGAGTGTGGAAGATGGGAGGCTGGACAGCAGAGCATTGGAATAGTCAAGCATAAATGTAACAACAAAGACGGCCGCAGATGAGTTGAAGCAGGTTGACCAGAGTCGGGTTATGTGGGGGAGGTGGAAGTCGGTGTGCTTAATGATGGCACAAATAAGTGGTCAGAAGCTCATCTTGGGGACAAATACAACACCGAGGCTGCACCGATTTGGGAAATGCTGGTATCAATTATGTCCAGAGCAAGTGGCAAATCAGGTTTGAAGATAATAGACATATTTGACACTAGGTTCATGTTTGGGAAGCACTACTCATTTTACTATCCACCAACATCAATGCTCCCGACATATGGGGGAGACTGTCTTATAACAAAGCTGCTAATTTTTAAAAATTCTTTCATGGGATGTGGGCATCATTGACAAGACCAGCATTTGTTGCCCATCCCTAATCGCCCTTGACAACTGAGTGGCTTGCTAGGCCATTTCAGAGGGCAGTTAAGCATCAGCCACATTGTTGAAGGTCTGGAGTCACATGTAGGCCAGACTGGGCTAGGATGGCAGATTTCCTTCCCTAAAGGACATCAGTGAACCAGATGGGTTTTTACAACAATTTATGATAGTTTCATGTCACCATTACTGAGACTAGCTTTCAATTCCAGATTTTTATTAATTAATTGAATTTATTAATTAGGTGAATTTAATTTCCACTAGCTGCTGTGGTGGGATTTGAAACCGTCCCTAGGGCATTAGCCAGGGCCACCATCTCCCCCGAAACCACAAGCATTTGAAATAAATTTACAAATAGATGTTCAACATTAAATATATTTTATACTGTGGTAATATTTATATATTAAGAGTGTTATTTATTGCTGTTTTTGGAATTAAAATGCTTTCCACAGATAAAACAATGAATAAATTTGTCTTTTATCAAGGTTTTTGCTTGTTCTAATGAAAAGATCAAGTATTGCCTATATGATGTAACTTTTGGTTCTCTACCACATTGTCATTAAAAATGTACATGTGCAATTTCAGCAAAATAACTGAAAAGAAACATTCCTCTAATTAGTTTAAGCAGTTTTTAATTTTTTTTCTTGAATATGCATTTGTTTATAACATTACAATAGTAACATAGATTTATATTCGAATCACTGGATCTTGTGTCAGAGACAAATAATTTTAATTTTTGAAATTGTATTATTTTAAACTAATAAATGCTAAAAATACATGTAAAATGTAGTAGCAGTATTTATGTTATAAATGTTTGCCTATAAGTCTAATATTTAGTTGTGCTGAGTTTAAAATTTGGCAATTTCCTATGCAATGTTAACTTATTTGCTTAGTTGTGTTAATATGGTATTCAAAAAAGTTTCTTGCATTAATATGTGAAACATGGACACCATTTGGATCTTGCATTGTATCGTAGAACCCACAGAGCCTCCTTTTCACTCACACAGAAATCTGCAAGAAAAGCAGAGATTTTAATTGCTGGCACAAATTCCATCAAATACTGATCTATCAATACAATATTGATCAAATTTACAGATGCATTGAACACTTAAACTGAAAATACAGAAATAGCAGAGTTGTGCAAGACCATGTGAGATTGACAATATTCCTCATTCTTAATCAAAAGCAGAGATAAAACTCCCCAATGTTGCGCTGTCTAAGTATTTGCTAGTTCTTGGAAAGAATAGGATAATGTTCAAAAGTATCTGAAACTAAACTCAATACTTTAAGATTATACTTTGTTACTTAAGGGGTAATTTTCTAGCTTTATTCTCACCAGTAGAAGTTTTGGTTTGCTGTTGAAACATCTGCTCCTCTATTTTCGGCTGCTTATTAAGTGCATAACAATATAAGGGTAGATTTTTATTAACCCAGCAGTTAGCTTTACCCACTGGGAGCTCATGTCAAGATTCGAACTGGATTAATCGATAGAAAATTCTCTAGGCCTGCTGACCTCTACACCCGAATTCCCATATGCACACTCCCAGCCAGCAATATTTTACGTCAAAAGTTCTAATTTTTATAACTTGCCCTGTCGGGCTTGCTTGAGAAAAATGTGAGTGCTTCAACTTCCTCTACCGAGCATAGCAGTGCTTTGTAAATGGCAACTGTCTGAGCCTGTTGCTGCTAACGTTTTACTCCTATTGCCATTGTTTCTGATGAGATTCCACAGATCTTGTTGCTGCTAATGAGAGCTTTGACTGAGCCAAAATGCATCCTCTTTTGTGGTGAACATTGATAGCTGAGGGTTGCTTTTGATATTAAAATCTTGTACACCTGAACCATGTAAAAGCATGAACTCATAATGTAAAGGAAACTGTCAAGTAATTTTTCCACTTGTTGAAGCATCCAGAGTGGAATAAAACGTAAAATAGAGTGTAATATGAACAGGCAGAAAATTCAGGATGGTTGTATAATCAAGATAAAAAGATTCAACTTTAATGTAATTGTTTTTGGGACGGATTATGTTGTGAAGAGTCCGGTCCCGCCATGGGGACTGGAAGCGAGTATGCTACATCAGGATTAGGAATGGCGGGCTGCACTCGATCCAGTAGCGGCCGGCCATTTAAGGGCAATGAGGTGCGGGATCCGGCCAATTACTTGGTTGGTGGAGGAGGTAGAGGCGGAGATGCAGGTGTCAGCTGATGCTGCGGCAGATTCTGGTGCCAGTTTTAAAGGGCTGCATTCAATGTTGCTGTGTGCGGTTATAGGATTTGCAGAGTGCTGAAAGGCTGCAGAGAAATGATGGACAGTAGACCCAGGGTGCCCATGCTTTAGTTATGCTTCCCTTCAGGTGCTCTTACAAGCTGCCGGGGAAAGGCAGGAGATTCTGTTCCCCAGGGATGGGAGGAGGAGAACTGGGAGCCTGATCAAGCAAGCCTGGCTGCAGTTTGTGGAGGACATCAGCAGCCATGGGATCACGCCAAGGACCTGGATTCAGTGTGGCAAGCGGCTCAATGACCCCATCCAGGCAGCAAAAGTGAGTACTTCTTAAAGCCTTCAGCTCTTGGGCCTTGCATTTGGCAAAGGAAGAGGGTGCATGGCCCTGAAATTAGGCCATTTGTCATTGGAGAACTCTCACAAGGTCCCTGGAAAGGGGCTGGATGCAGGAGGCATCTGTATGCCCCTACCTGTCACCAATGGACAGGCACCAGCATATGTCTTGGGATTGTTCTTGCTGGGAGAGCAACAGCATTCATCCTTGTGTCTACAGGAGAAGATAGCACACAATCGCAGAGAGCGGGCCAGGGCCGATGGTGGACTGCCAATTCTCCATGTCCTGAGCCCGATGGTGGAAGAGGCCATGGAGCTGGCTGGACCATAGGATGGAAGAAGCATTGAGGATGGACAGACAGAGCACCTTCCCAAGACAGTGAGTAAGATTGTCATGGGGCACAAGGGTTCATCGCTGCGATGGAGCCATGTTGCTCAGTAGGCATCCGTGCCTACAGGGATCTTCAAAATAGGGGTTTGTGCTATTTCAGGAGGGGAGGCCCTTGACCCTCTGTTCTCTCATTCAGGTCACACAGAACCTAGTTGAAGAGGCTCTGAGCTACAGGAGAGCCTGCCATCTCTGAGAGGGAGGAAGGAGCCTCAGACGGTCCAGCATCACCTCATACCTCTGCATCCTTCACCAGCGCACATACTCTCATGATGGTGGGTATGCGCTCACGTTAGATTCAGGCACACAACCTGGTGAGAACTGCACACACACGCCCAAGCAGCTGACAGAGGCTGTGACAGGTCAGGCCTCTGGCAGTCGGAGGACTGTGGGGGTTGGGGGGGTGGGGGCGTGGGCGCCGGCCCAAGCTGAGTACCAGGCTCATGAAGTGCCTCTGGTGTCACCAGCTTCACAGGAAATGCTGCAATTGCAGCAAAAGGTCAGGCAACATCTGGCAGAGATGCCAGAGGCAATGCATGCAGATCTGCATTCCCTCCTGCTGACCATGAGCTCAAGGCAGCAGTGACAAGGTGAGAGGGGAACAGAGGACCTGGAGCCTCAGCTTAGCGGGGAGGCACAAGTTTGTCTTGCAAGGGAGGAGGAGCAGCTGCACACCACTGCTTTGGGCTTCTCTCAGGATGAAACATAGAAACATAGAAAATAGGAGCAGGAGTAGGCCATTCAGCCCTTCGAGCATGCTCATTATGATCATGGCTGATCATCCAAATCAGTAACCTGTTCCCGTTTTTGCCCCATATCCTTTGATCCCTTTAAACCCAAGAGCTACATCTAACTCCATCTTGAAATCATACAATGTTTTGGCCTCAACTGATTTCCGTGGTAGCAAATTCCACAGGTTCACCACTCTCGGGGTGAAGAAATTTCTCCTCATCTCAGTCCTGTACCCCGTATCCTTAGACTATGACCCCTGGTTCTGGACTCCCCCACCATCGGGAACATCCTTCCTGCATCTACCCTGTCAAGTCCTGTTAGAATTTTATAGGTCTCTCTTAGATACCCCCTCACTCTTCTGAACTCCAGCGAATATAATCCTAACTGACTCAATCTCTCCTCATACCTCAGTCCCGCCAACCCAGGAATCAGTCTGGTAAACCTTCGCTGCACTCCCTCTATATCAAGAACATCCTTCTTCAGATAAGGAGACCAAAACTGCACACAATATTCCAGGTGTGGCCTCAACAAGGCCCTGTATAATTGCAGCAAGACATCTCTGCTCCTGTACTCGAATCCTCTCGCTATGAAGGCCAACATACCATTTGCCTTTTTTACCGCCTGTTGGACCTGCATGCTTACCTTCAGCAGGTGTAAGAGAACACCCAGGTCTAATTGCATATTCCCCTCTCTCAGCCGTTCAGATAATAATCTGCCTTCCTGTTTCTGCTACCAAAGTGAATAACCTCACATTTATCCACATTATACTGCAACTGCCATGCATTTGCCCACTCACTCAACATGTCCAAATCACCCTGAAGCCTTTCTGCATCCTCCTCACAGCTCACCCTCCCACCCAGTTTTGTGTCATCTGCAAATTTGGTGATATTACATTTGGTTCCCTCATCTAAATCATTAATATATATTGTGAATAGCTGGGGTCCTACCACCAATCCCTGCGGTACCCCACTAGTCACTGCCTGCCATTCAGATAAAGACCCATTTATCCCTACTCTTTGTTTCCTGTATGCCAACCAATTTTCTATCCATTGCAATACACTACCCTCAATCCCATGCGCTTTAGTTTTAGACACTAATCTCTTATGTGGGACTTTGTCGAAAGCCTTCTGAAAGTACAAATAAACCACATCCACTGGCTCCCCCTCATCAACTCTACTAGTTACATCCTCGAAGAATTCTAGTAGATTTGTCAAGCATGAGTTCCCTTTCGTAAATCCATGCTGACTCTGTCCGATTCTACCACTGTTCTCTAAGTGCTCTGCTATAAAATCTTTGATAATGGATTCTAAAATTTTCCCCACTACCGACATCAGGCTGACTGGTCTATAATTCCCTGCTTTCTCTCTACCTCTCTTTTTAAATAGTGGGGTTACATTACCTACCCTCCAGAACTGTAGGAACTCTTCCAGAGTCTATAGAATCTTGGAAGATGACCACCAATGCATCCACTTTTTCTAGGGCCACTTCCTTAAGTACTCTGGGATGCAGACCATCAGGCCCTGGCAATTTATCAGCCTTCAATACCATCAATTTCCCCAACACCATTTCTCTACTCATACTTTAGTTTAGTTTAGAGATACAGCACTGAAACAGGCCCTTCGGCTCACCGAGTCTGTGCCGACCATCAACCACCCATTTATACTAATCCTACGCTAATTCCATATTCCTACCACATCCCACCTGTCCCTATGTTTCCCTACCACCTACCTATACTAGGGGCAATTTATATAATGGCTAATTTACCTATCAACCTGCAAGTCTTTTGGCTTGTGGGAGGAAACCGGAGCACCCGGAGGAAACCCACGCAGACACAGGGAGAACTTGCAAACTCCACACAGGCAGTACCCAGAATTGAACCCGGGTCGCTGGAGCTGTGAGGCTGCGGTGCTAACCACTGCGCCACTGTGCCGTCCTTCAGTTTCTCTCTCTCACTAAGCCCTATGTTCCCCAACAGTTCTGGTATGATATTTGTGTCCTCCTTTGTGAAGACAGAACCAAAGTATGCATTTAGTTGGTCTGACATTTCTTTGTTCCCCATAATAAATTCCCCTGTTTCTGACTGTAAGGGACCTACATTTGTCTTCACTAATCTTTTTCTCTTCACATACCTATAGAAACCTTTACAGTCAGTTATTATGTTCCCCGCAAGCCTGCTCTCATGCTCTATTTTCCCCTTCTTAATCAATCCCTTGGTCCTCCTTTGCTGAATTCTAAACTGCTCCCAATCCTCAGGTCTGTTGTTTTTTCTGGCGAATTTATATGCCTCGTCCTTGGATCTACTGCTATCTCTAATTTCCCTTGTAAGCCATGGTTTGGCTACCTTTCCCGTTTTACTTTTGCACCAGACAGGAATAAACAATTGTTGCAGTTCATCCATGTGCTCTTTGAATGTTTGCAATTGCCTTTCCACCGTCGTCCCTTTAAGTAACGTTTCCCAATCCATCATAGCCAACTCGCGCCTCATACCTTCATAGTTTCCTTTACTAAGATTCAGGACCCTAGTCTCAGAATCAACGATGTCACTCTCCATCTTGATGAAGAATTCTATCATATTATGGTCGCTCATCCCCAAGGGGGTCTCGCACAACTAGATGGTCAATTATTCCTCTCTCATTACACAATACCCAGTCTAGGATGGCCTGTTCTCTATTTGGTTTCTCAACATATTGGTCCAGAAAACCATCCTGTATACACTCCAAGAATTCCTCCTTTACGGTATTATAACGAATTTGATTTGCCCAATCAATATGCAGATTAAACTCACCCATAATTACAGATGTTCCTTTACGGTATTGTAATGATTTGCCCAATCTATATGCAGATTAAGGTCACCCATAATTACAGATGTTCCTTTATCGCATGCGTCTCCAATTTTCTGTTTAATGCCATTCCCAACATCACCACTACTGATGCGGCCAGCAGTTCCTCTGCCCCTCTGCCTGAGACACCAGGGCCTCAATCATCCCTGATGACAGAGGGTGCTACTGCTTCTGTAGCATATGCTGGGTCCCACCAGGCCTAAGGCATCCAGAGGACTATTGCCAAGGTCATCCCTAGCCAAGAGGCGAAATGGTCAGCAGCCTGCCTCCACTTTAGCTGACAGCAGAGGGGAAGCACCTCGTAGGAGTGCACACAAAAGAATGAAGAAGAGCACCTAAAAGCACACAGTTTTCACGGGTGAACGTGTATTGCAGATGGAAAGGCTAGCATTTGCTGTCAGGGTCATTAAAGAATTTTTTCCAACAAACAAGGTCCCCTTCCCCTTCTGTAAGGCCTTTGGCATTTCATAACAACCCAGCCTCTGTGAAGTGGCTTGAAACGGGAATTATGCTGCGAGGGGTCTCATCTGGAGCCTTGCCAGCTCAGTGCTGTGTAACTGATCAATGAGTGTCTGTTCCCTGAAGGAAAGAAGGCAACAACAAGCCTGCATAAAGTTATGTCTTTATTGGTCAATGTACAACTGGCAGTAAGGATCAAAGGAAACACGAGGCATCGCACACCTCCCTTGCACGTATCATATGGCATTTCTCCAGTTGTCCAAGGGAACCTTCATCTGGTGATGCTTGGCCAGCTTCCTCCTCTGCACCTTCATTGTCTGAGGCGGCATTGTGCTCCTTGCATTCCTCAATGTTCAACAGCTACATCCTTTGTAGTGCCAAGTTGCGTAGTGCACAGCAGATCATTATGATACGCGAGACCCTCACCGGGGCATATTGAAGCGCTTCACTGAACTGATCTAAGTACCTGTTCACCTTCAGCAGACCAATGACCTGATCTATGGTCACACAACTTGTCTCGTGGCAAGTGTTGTTCCTCTTTTCTGCATCTGTGCGTGGGTTCCTCACAGGTGTCAGTTAACCATGTCCTCAGTGGGTAGCCCTTGCCTCCAAGAATCCATCCTGAAGGCGTGCGGGAGGCCGGAAAAGTTCTGGCACCTGGGACTGCCCCAAAATGTAGGCATCGTGACAACTTTCCAGGAAGCGTGCACAGACCTGCAGGATCCGTTTATGTTGGTCGCAGACCAATTATACATTGAGGGAGTGAAAGCCCTTCCCGTTGATGAAGGCCACTGGCTGGTGTTCAGGAGCCTTAGAGTCATACAGTCATAGAGTTATACAGCACAGAAACAGGCCCTTTGGCCCATCGTGTCTGTGCTGGCCATCAAGCACCGAACTATTCTCGTCCCATTTTCCAGCACTTGGCCCGTAGCCTTGTATGCTATGGCGTTTCAAGTGTTCATCGAAATACTTCTTAAATGTTGTGAGGGTTCCTGCCTCTACCAGCTCTTCAGGCAGTGCGTTCCAGATTCCAACCACCCTCTGAGTGAAAATTTTTTCCTCAAATCTCCTCTAAACCTCCTGCCCCTTACCTTTAATCTATGCCCCTGGTTATTGACCCCTCCGCTAAGGGAAAAAGTTTCTTCATATCTAACCTATCAATGCGCCTCATAATTTTGTATAGCTCAATCATTTCCTCCCTCAGCCTTCTCTGCTCTAAGGAAAACAACCCTAGCCTTTTCAGTCTCTCTTCATAGCTGAAATGCTCCAGCCCAGGCAACATCCTGGTGAATCTCCTCTGCAGCCTCTCCAGGGCAATCACATCCTTCCTATCGTGTGGTGCCCAGAACTGTACACAGTACTCCAGCTGTGGCCTAACTAGCGTTTTATACAGCTCCATCATAACCTCCCTGCTCTTATATTCTATGCCTCGGCTAATAAAGGCAAGTATCCCATATGCCTTCCTAACCACCTTATCTACCTGTGCTGCTGCCTTCAGTGATCTATGGGCAAGTACACCAAGGTCCCTCTGACCCTCTGTACTTGCTATGGTCGTAGCCTTCTTCTTCTTGTCTCGAGAGGACAATGGGTAAGTGCCTAGAGGTGGTCAGTGGTTTGTGGAGCAACGCCTGGAGTGGCTATAAAGGCCAATTCTAGACTGACAGAATCTTCCACAGGCGCTGCAGGTAAAATTGGTTGTCAGGGCTGTTACACAGTTGGCTCTCTCCTTGCACTTCTGTCCTTTTTCCTGCCAACTGCTAAGTCTCTTCGACTCGCCACTCTTTAGCCCCACCTTTATGGCTGTCTGGCAGCTCTGGCGATCACTGGCAACTGACTCCCACGACTTGTGGTCAATGTCACAGGACTTCATGTCAGGTTTGCAGACGTCTTTAAAGCGGAGACATGGACGGCCGGTGGGTCTGATGACAGTGACGAGCTCGCTGTGCAATGCATCCTTGGGGATCCTGCCATCTTCCATGCGGCTCACATGGCCAAGCCATCTCCAGCACCACTGGCTCAGTCGCGTGTATATGCTGGGGATGTTGACCACCTCGAGGACCTCTGCGTTGGAGATAATGTCCTGCCACCTGATGCCAAGGATTCTCCAGAGGCAACGAAGATGGAATGAGTTGAGACGTCGCTCTTGGCTGGCATATGTTGTCCAGGCCTCGCTGCTGTAGAACAAGGTACTGAGGACACAGCTTTTGTGTTCCGTGTCAGTGCGCCATTTTCCCATACCCTCTTGGCCAGTCTGGACATAGCAGCGGATGCCTTTCCCATGCGCTTGTTGAGTTCTGCATCGAGAGACAGGTTACTGGTGACAGTTGAGCCTAGGTAGGTGAACTCTTGAACCACTTCCAGAGCGTGGTCGCCGATATTGATGGATGGAGCATTTCTGATGTCCTGTCCCATGATGTTTGTTTTCTTGAGGCTGATGGTTAAGCCAAATTCGTTGCAGGCAGGCACAATCCTGTCGATGAGTCTCTGCAGACACTCTTCAGTGTGGGATGTTAATGCAGCATCGTCAGCAAAGAGGAGTTCCCTGAGGACTTTCCGTACTTTGGTCTTCGCTCTAAAATGGGAAAGGTTGAACAACTTGCTATCTGATCTTGTGTGGAGGAAAATTCCTTCTTCTGAAGACTTGAACGCATGTGGGAGCAGCAGTGAGAAGAAGATCCCAAACAGTGTAGGTGAGAGAACACAGCCCTGTTTCACGCCACTCAGGATAGGAAAGGAGTCTATGCTGAATTGTGCCTTTCATATTGTCATGGAATGAGGTGATGATACTTAGTAGCTTTGGTGGACATCCGATCTTTGTTAGTAATCTGAAGAAACCACGTCTGCTGATGAGGTCAAAGGCTTTGGTGAGATTTATGAAAGCAACTTAGAGGGGCATCTATTGTTCACGGAATTTCTCCTGTAGATGGTGAAGGGAGAACAACATGTCAATGGTGGATCTCTCTGCTCGAAAGCCGCACTGTGCCTCAGGGTAGACATGCTCAGCCAGCTTCTGGAGTCTGTTTAAAATGACTCGAGCGAAGACTTTCCCCACTATGCTGAGCAGGGAGATTCCACGGTAGTTGTTGCAGTCACCGCAGTCACCTTTGTGCTTATAGAGGGTGATGATATTGGCATCGCACATGTCCTGTGGTACTGCTCCCTCATCCCAGCACAGGCAAAGCAGTTCGTGGAGTGCTGAAAGTATAGCAGGCTTGGCACTCTTGATTATTTCAGGGGTAATGCCATCCTTTCCAGGGGCTTTTCCATTGGCTGCAGAATCAATGGCATCACTGAGTTCCGATTTTGTTGGCTGTTCGTCCAGCTCATCCATGACTGGCAGAGACTGGGCTGCATTGAGGGCGGTATCAGTGACAACATTTTCCCTGAAATACAGTTCTAGGTAGTGCTCAACCCAGCGGTACATTTGCTTGCGTTGGTCAGTGATCATTTCCCCTGATTTAGACTTCAGGGGGGCGATCTTCTTGATGGTTGGCCCAAAAGCTCTCTTAATGCCATCATACATTCCTCTGATGTTTCCAGTGTCAGAGGCCAGTTGAATGCAACTGCATAGCTGCTGCCAGTAGTCGTTTGCGCAGCGCCTGACTGTTCGTTGTGCAGTGCTTCCGGCTACTTTAAGTGCTACCGATGTTAACTCTCTGGGGGCTTTCTTGTGCATTTAGCGGCTATGACAGGTTCCAGCTCTTCAAAGTGAGATTGAAACCAGTCTGCGTTCTGCTTCTCATGTTTGCCAAAGGTGGTCATTGCTAAGTCATAGATCACGTCTCTGATATGGGCCCACTTCATCTCTGCATCCCCTGCAGGAATGTTTAGAAGGGCTTTTTCAAGTGAATTTGGAAACTTATTAACAGCTGTCGATAAGAAATTCTGTTAGTGTTGATGCGCGGGCGGCCCTTCTGCTTGGAGTAATGTAGCTCCTTTGTTTTGAGTCTAACTTTGCTGCACACCAGGGAATGGTCGGTGTCGCAGTCCGCACTGTGGAAGCTGCGTGTGATTTGGACACTGTTTTTCGAGGCTCGTCTTGTGACGATGAGGTCCAGCTGGTGCCAATGACGTGATCTTGGGTGTCTCCATGAAACCTGCTGACAGGGTTTAGTATGAAAGAACGAGTTGGTGATGCAGAGGTTGTGATAGGTACACAACTCCAGTAGTCTCTGTCCATTCTCATTCATCCTTCCAATGCCATAGCGCCCAAGGCAGGAGGTCCATGAGTCATGGCCGGTCCCAACCCTGGCGTTAAAATCCCCCCAGCCGGAACGAATGTTCAGTGTTAGGAATGCTACTAATGATATTATGGAGTTCCTCATAGAACTGGTCTTTAACTTTAGGTGGGGAGCAGAGTGTTGGAGCAAAGATGCTGAGTAGGTGTACTGGGCCAGAGGCGGTGAGCAGTCGGATGGACAGTATGCGTTCCGAGCCATTTGAAGGTGGCTCTATCGTGCTGAGCAAAGAGTTTCTGATGGCGAAGCCCACTCCATGCTCTCTTGGTTCTTCAGGATACCTACCCTGCCAGAAGAAGGTGTAGTCTTGCTCTCTTAGAGATCCGCCCGCAGGGAGGCGTGTCTCCTGAAGTGCTGCAATGTCCACATTGAGTCTACTGAACTCGTTGTTAACGATGGAGGTCTTCTGAGAATCGTTGATTTGTGTAAGGTCTTCCGACAGGCCAGGATACATAGTTCTGACGTTCCAGCTTGCAAAACGAAGCACTGGTACCTTCTTTCCTTTTTTTGTCATGCTGTTTGGTGCGGTGTTACAGGCCACTTGTCGGGCAATGACCCTGAGCTCCAAGCACCCATTGAAGCAGGTGGACTGTGGCGGGACAGAACCTTTCTGACCGGGGGCTGCCCGGTTTGACGCGGGCGGTAGCTGTCCAATGAGATGCGATGACCTCTCCCACCAACAAAGGCAACCCATAGCGCCCAATCTCTACGCCAATTAAATTGGACTGATAACCTGTAACTGCTGCCTTCCATGTTGTTTTGGTCACTGTGATGCGACTATGGAGTGACCTCTCCATGGTGTATGGCTGGGCGGAATGTATGGAGGTTGTGAATTGCCCAAGCATCAAAACCCCCCTCTCGGCCTTCCTAGTGGGGTTCAAAGGAGTGCAGAGCATGATGTTTGGCTGCAGGAACTGCTGGAAACATGCCAAAGGTGACACATGACCGCCTTCGGGGTTCCGCTCCGGATTTTCTGTTAGGGTTTACTCCCTTAGCCTTGATCTCTCCCAAGATGCCCACAAGGCTAGTTAGCTCCTATCCCTGAGGAGGGGCCCTAACAAATAAACTGTGCTATTTCATGGAGGGAGAGGGAAGGGGGAGGGGGTGCGTGGAGGTAGGGGGTGCAAGAGGGGAGGGGGTAGGGGGAAGGGGGAAGGGGGGAAGGGGGAGCGGGGGGTGCGAGGGGGGAGGGGGTGTTAGGGGGGAGGGTGTGCGGGGGGGGAGGGGGTGCAAGGGGAGAGGGGGTGGGGGGAAGCAGATGTGAGGGGAAGGGGGTGGGAGGAAGCGAGTGCAAGGGGGGAAGGGGGTGCAGAAAGAAGGGGGTGCGAGGGGAAGGGGGGAAGGGGTGTGAGGGGAGAAGAGGGTGCACTAAGCCAATTTCGGAACTAATTTGCCAAATTGCCCTGGATCCCATGGGCTCTTACCTTCTTAACCAATCTCCCATGCAGGACCTTATCAAAAGCCTTACTGAAGTCCATGTAGACTACATCAACTGCTTTACCCTCATCTACACATCTCATCACTACCTTGAAAAATTCAATTAAGTTAGTTAGACATGATCTCCCCCTGACAAAGCCATGCTGACTATCCCTGATTAATCTCTGCTTCTCCAAGTGGAGATTAATCCTGTCCCTCAAAATTTTTTCCAATAGTTTCCCTACCACTGATGTTAGACTCACCGGCCTGTAATTACCTGGTTTATCCCTGCTACCCTTCTTGAGTAATGGTACCACATTCGCTGTCCTCCAATCCTCTGGTACCTCTCCTGTGGCCAGAGAGGATTTGAAAATTTGTGTCAGAGCCCCTGCTATCTCCTCCCTTGCCTCACATAACAGCCTGGGATACATCTCAGATTTCCAGCATCTGCAGTATTTTGCTTTTATTATTGGGATACATCTCATCTGGGCCTGGGGATTTATCCACTTATAAGCCTGCTAAAACAGCTAATACTTCCTCCCTTTCAATGCTAATATGTTCAAGTATATCACAATCCCCCTCCCTGATCTCTACACCTACATCGTCCTTCTCCATAGTGAAAACAGATGAAAAATAATCATTTAAAACCTCACCTATGTCCTCTGGCTACACACACAGATTGCCACTTTGGTCCTTAATGGGCCCAACTCTTTCCCTGCTTGTCCTGTTGCCCTTAATATACTTATAAAACACCTTAGGATTTTCCTTTATCTTGCCCGCCGATGTTTTTTCATGTCCCCTCTTCGCTTTCCTAATTACTTTTTTAAGTACCCCCCTACACTTTCTATACTCCTCTAGGGCCTCTGCTGTTTTCAACACTTTGAATCTGCCAGAAGCCTCCTTTTATTTCCTTATCCAATCCTCTATATCCCTTGACATCCAGGGTTCCCTGGACTTGTTGGTCCTACCCTTCACCTTTACAGGAACATGTTGGCCCTGAACTCTCACTATTTCCTTTTTGAATGACTCCCACTGGTCTGATGTAGATTTTCCTACAAGTAGCTGTTCCCAGTCAACTTTGGCCAGATCCTGTTTTATCATATTGAAATCGGCTTTCCCCCAATTCAGTACTTTTATTTCCGGTCCCTCTTTGTCCTTTTCCATAACTACCTTAAATCTTACAGAGTTATGGTCACTATCCCCGAAATGCTCCCCTACTGACACTTCTGACACTTGTCCGGCTTCATTCCCTAGGATTAGGTCCAGTACTGCCCATTCTCTTGTAGGACTTTCTACGTACTGGCTCAAAAAGCTCTCCTGTATGCCTTTTAAGAATTCCACCCCCTTTAAGCCTTTTGCACTAAGACTATCCCAGTTGATATTGGGGAAGTTGAAATCCCCTACTTTTATTACCCTATTATTATTGCACCTCTCTGAGATTTGCCAACATATCTGCTCCTCTATCTCTTCCTAACTGTTTGGAGGCCTGTAGTACACTCCCAGCCAAGTGATTGCCGCCTTTTTTTTTTAAGTTCTACCCAAATGGCCTCATTTGAGGAACCTTCTAAGATATCATCCCTCCTTACCGCAGTAATTGGCTCCTTGATCAACAGTGCAATGCCACCTCCTCTTTTACCCCCTCCCCTGTTTCGCCTGTAGATTCTATACCCTGGAATATTAAGCTGCCAGTCCTGCCCCTCCCTCAACCATGTCTCTGTGATAGCAAGAATATCATAATCCCGTGTGCTAATCATTGCCCTCAATTCATCTGCCTTACTAGTAAGACTCCTTGCATTAAAATAGATGCAATCCAGCCTTGTATTTTTCACTTGTGCTTCTTCATTTGATGGCCACATGCATGCTGTCAATGACACCCTGCAACTGGGGGAATCCAGCCAAGGCCCTGAACCCAATGGACCTCTCAACCTGAGAATTGGGATCCGTGTGGCACCTCAAATTGTCGTCGGCCCTCCTGAAAAGGGCATTAGTGACCTCCTTGATGCACCAATGAGCTGCTGACTGTGAGATGCCGCACATGTCCCCAGTGGATCCCTGGAGTTATCCAGAGTTGTAGAAGTTCAGCACCACGGTGACCTTCAGTGCCACTGGCATTGGATTTCCACCAAGTCCCCTGGGGCACTGCTCGTTCTGCATCATAGCACATAGGCCAGTGACGGCCTCCCTGGGGAGGCAGAGTCTTTGTTGGCACTGCCTCTCAGATATCTGCAGGTAGTTGAGCCTCGATCAGTAGACCCTCTCTGGAGGGTACCTCCTTTTGTGTGGGGGAGCCACTTGTCTTTCTCCTTTACACACTTCTCCACCATTTGAAGGCTGCTGCTGACCCTCCTGTGGCCTCACAGGTTGTTGCAGTGCTGCCGCAGGTGCCTGGACTTCCGTCATCTGCTGTATCTCTTCTTCAATGTGGTCCCCGAAGCCTGGATGAATGAGGCCCATAATAGGTGGCCTCTCCCTAAGTACAAATCCTTCACTGCCAGCTGTCCCCCACTCCTTCCCCCCACTTATCACCTGTGACGAGATGGCACTCGCCTGCTGCCCCACTTGGATGGCACCCCTGGGACTTTTGCCCCTACTCCTCAGACAATGACTGATGCCCTTCCTTCTCCACCTTGCCTGGCAGTCGATGCTGCCTCTCCCGATGGCCTTCCCTTGCAGCTAGCACAGAACTCCCGCCTTCCTGTCACCTCATTCAAACAGGTCTTGCTCCGAAGCCCCATGAATTTCGTGCATCATTCAGAAAACCAGGAATAAAATCGCTGTCAATAGGCTTCTTACGAACCTTAATTGCTTGCCCACCGTGTCTATGACTTATCTCCACCCTCCATGTTTGCTGCCTTGGACACAATCGGGATGGGGCATCACGACATTGAACTTCTAGTCCGACGTCACCCTTCCCAATATTATGTCCCCCACCTCCATTCCAATCCCCAAGGTCTACACAAAATTCAGCCATTTAGTTCCATTCTATGTGGTTCAACAAGTGGAAGATGATTTGATAGTTTCCTTCATATTAAAATGTCAGCTTTTATACCTCCTCCAAAATCTTTTTTGTGAATGAATTAGCAACTTTAATTTATACCTGAGTATTAAAAATGAGAAGATACTATTAAGTTAATATAAGTAGCAAAGTCTCTCAGGACAGCATATCATACCAGGTGTAGCTGCATTTGAAGGTCACAGTCCAAAGTAAATGGCAGCAAAGCCTTTCTCAGCACAGTGGAACACTTGCTATGACAGATCTAAATATGGGACTAAGCTCAAACTGTTCATTGCAAGCTCAAAGAGGGAAATTTTAACCCCAAGAAAGGACGTTTGGGTCAGGTGGAGGTGCTAAAGTCTTTAATAACAGATTCCCATCCTCTTTGGCTTTAACTGAGGCAGGAAGGTTGGTGGGCAACCAACCCATGCCAAGGAGGCAGGTTGGCACTTTAAATATAATAATGAGGCTGTGAGCTTCATTACCATTCAGCTTTTCAAATTGCACTCTTCACAAGCCTCGGGAAATTCAGCAGCTACATCAAGATGAGAACTTGGTGGATCCAGGAGGTGTCCTTACACCTACCTCCTGGATATAACATGCCACCCTGAGCAACCCACTCAACCTTCCCCATGAGGCCTCTACTTCCTCCCCACCACCACCCAGGCTAATGACCTCACCCTCAAGGCCTCCGAATCCCTTCCAGGCCTCCAATTTCTTCCTAGACCTCTGACTGCCCCAGGCCCCTGACCTCCCACCCAGACCTACGATCTTCTCCCCAAGGCCTCCAATTTCCCACCCCTCCCCCTTTCCCTCCAGTCCTCTGATCAGAAAAAGGCACAGCTGGCCCATAATAGTCACTTTACCTATCTGATGATGTAACCCAGTGCACCACCCTTTACATCCACTAGTAATACTAACTCCTGGATCGACAAATAACAGTGAGAAAAAAATGGCCAAAAAAATGGAAAAACGCAGGAAAATCATCTCCAACTCACTAAGGCAAATGAACAAGCTCTATATAACCATGTTATCCATGACACACCACCCCCAATATACTCTAATTTCCTAAGGACCATCGGGTAAAGGCAACTGCAATCTTCAATCATCAGACTTTTGACCTCACTTTATCTGATATCTCTCAATAACCTTTCTTGTCACACATTATGCATTTTATTAAAGTTTATATTATACTTTGCATTCCTACTTCATTGTATAGATCATTCCCCATGTTTACTATCCTGTAAGGACAAAATTACACCTCATTTGTGTATTCACCTTTTCTTGTCAATGAACGAATCAATGTCCTATCGTCCTAGAGTTTGTGGTAATATTGGGCATCCATGAAGATCTTAATAAACTCATCTCTAACCCACCTTTTTCCATTATAAGTATCCCAATACCCTTAGATCGGAATCTTATCACCTTAGAAGATTTTTTTGGTGTCAGGACCAGATGCAGGTCCAACCCCAATGGTATCCAAGATCCACTCCGCTGCACGATCTTCCCAGAGGTGGCCAATTAAGAGGATACTGTTGTGTGATTGCCTTTAAGAGTGATGTCCCTTTAAGATCTTAGTATGCTAATGAGCTAACTACCAGGATGCAGTCATGTGACTACATGACAGTCTCACTCTGTAACTGTCACACCAAGAGGCCTGTAAATAGTTAGCGCTGCACTGTATATACTTGTTAGCTGTTAATAAACCTGTTTGAGATCTTCAATCAACTAAACTCCACACATCTTATTTATGTTGCATCAGACAACATAAAAAGCTCCTCATTACAGACACCTCCTGAGCCCCGTACAATTAGGGATGTCAGGTGGTCTTCGCAGGCGGGATTGCCAATTAGATGGCCGGGAGGCCACTTCCAGCCATCTGCCTCAGCGGGTGGAGCCCGTTTTGAGGTTGGGAAGATCACGGTGGCATGAGCATTCTGCCCCCAGTTGGGCATTTAATTGCCAATAATTGTCATCTGCCCCTATAAGGCAGGTAAATGTTGCTATTCTGAACCCGCCTTCGGCAAGGTTGCTTGGAGGCGGGTACGCACCATGTAGATAACCCGACCGTAACTTTCACAAATTCCCCTCCCTCCCGCCTCCAATGCCACCTCCCCGCGGCTGATAAGATTCCACCCTTAGTCTTTATTTATAGCTCTTTTACCTAATTCCATTTTATCTATGCAGCTGCTCCTTCTCTGTACTTTGCTCTTCCTCGAAGGTTAGGATATCTTTCCTATTGTATGATGCTCAGAACTGTATACAATATGTAAAATGAGGCCAGATCAGTGTTTGGTACAAGCTAATTAGCACTTTGTGACTTCTGCTGTCTTCCTCAAGCTACACAGCCTAGTGCTGTTTGTCTTTATCATCACTGCTGCGCATTGTACCAATTTAAGGTGTTTTCTATTGAAGTCCCCAGTTCTTTCTCCTGTGGATTGTTCCCATTTATTCAGTATTCCCAATATTTGTATCCTTTCCCCAGCTTCATGACGTTGTATTTGTTTACATTAAACAATGGCCGGAATTTAAACCCCCCACCCCCCACAATGAGTGGGCTGGTGGCTGGGGGGGGTGGGGGGGGGGGGCGGTAAAATTGAGTGGGAGGTTGAGGGGGGGGGGAATGCCATTCCCGACGCCTTCCCGCCTCCACTGCAATTTTATGAGGGGCGGCGGCAGCGAGAAACAGCCCATCCGCCCCAGGCCAATCAAGGCCCTTAAGTGGCCAATTAACAGCCAATTTAGGGCCTTCTCCTGTCACTGCTGGTATGTCACTCGCAGCAGCCGGACGGCAAAGGCCCCAAGAACACTGCCAGGTAAAAGCTTGCAGGCTGGGGGGTGCCCCTCCTGATCGGGCACCCTGTGCCCCCGAAGTCCCCACCTCCCCCACCGCACAATACTCCTCCTCCCCCCTCCAACCGACCCCTCTTGCCTCACTGGGGCCTGGCCAATTGTCTCTGGCGAAGCCTCAAAACTTACCTTGGTTCTGGGGCCGTCCTTCCCCTTGCTTGCATTGCTTGTGATGGCTGGGTGTAGTCTCAGCAGTGGCACTGCTCCTGGTGGTGCTGCTGGGACTACGATCTGCTGGCCCACCTCCTTGTGGCAGGAAGTCCTGCCCAAGGCAAATTAAGGGCTTGTGGAGTGAAAAATCCCAGCCGGGGTGGTGGTTGGGGGCCCATAAATTCCAGCCATGAGCTCCTCTTGTCAATAATTTAATTAAATCCTCAAAGAACGCAGATGGATTTGTTAAGCAAAACGTACAGCTCTGCTTACTACTTTTTATCATTTCTCCTGATGCTTCACTCATCTCTCTGGCTGTACTCTATATTTTCCAAACTAGCAGTGTCGAACTCACAGGTCAATAGTTTCTGGATTATCCATCCATCCTTTTTTATACATTGGTACCTGATATGACCAATTTCATTTGACACCTCCATTAATACTCTTTGGAAATCCTTATGGCTGGGAGCCTTTTAGCCTTGAGTATCACCATTACTTCTTTGTTTTATATCTATATCTATCAATTGTTCTTCCTCTTCTTTAAATTCCATCCCCAAAGGTAAGGCAGTCCTTGCTTCATTTCAAAGTACTGACGGAAAGAAATCATTAAGGCCATCTGTCATTCATTGATCGTTAGTTATCATATCCCTCCTGGGATCGGTCAGTGTTTTATATACTGTACTATACTGAGTGGATCTCTAGCGGAGCAAGACTACACCTTCTTCTGGCAGGGCAGGGATCCTGAAGAACCAAGACAGCATGGAGTGGGCTTCGCCATCAGAAACTCTTTACTCAGCATGATAGAGCCTCCCTCAAATGGCTCGGAACGCATACTGTCCATCCGACTGCTCACCACCTCTGGTCCAGTACACCTACTCAGCATCTATGCTCCAACACTCTGCTCCCTACCTGAAGCTAAAGATCAGTTCTACAAGGAACTCCATAACATCATTAGCAGCATCCCCAACACCGAACACCTATTCCTGCTGGGGGACTTTAATGCCAAGGTTGGGGCCGACCATGACTCATGGCCCTCCTGCCTTGGGCGCTATGCGTTGGAAGGATGAATGAGAACGGGCAGAGACTGCTTGAGTTGTGTACCTATCATAACCTCTGCATCACCAACTCGTTCTTTCACACTAAACCCTGTCATCAGGTTTCATGGAGGCACCCAAGATCGCGTCGATGGCACCAGCTAGATCTCATTGTCACAAGGCGAGCCGCCTTAAACAGTGTTCAAATCACACGCAGCTTCCACAGTGCGGACTGCGACACCGACCACTCCCTGGTGTGCAGCAAGGTTAGACTCAGACCAAAGAAGTTGCATCATTCCAAGCAGAAGGGCCACCCGCGCATCAACACGAGCAGAATTTCTCACCCACAGCTGTTACAAAAATTTCTAAATTCACTTGTAACAGCCCTTCAAAACACTCCCACAGGGGATGCTAAGACCAAGTGGGCCCACATCAGAGACCACATCTATGAGTCAGCTTTGACCACCTACGGCAAAAGTGCGAAGAGAAATGCAGACTGGTTTCAAGCTCATAATGAAGAGCTGGAACCTGTCATAGCCGCTAAGCGCATTGCACTGTTGAACTACAAGAAAGCCCCCAGCGAGTTAACATCCGTAGCTCTTGAAGCAGCCAGAAGCACTGCACAAACAACAGCCAGGCGCTGCGCAAACGACTACTGGCAACACATATGCAGTCATATTCAGCTGGCCTCAGACACCGGAAACATCAGAGGAATGTATGATGGCCAACCATCAAGAAGATCGCCCCCCTCAAATCTAAATCAGGGGACATAATCACTGACCAACGCAAACAAATGGACCGCTGGGTGGAGCACTACCTAGAACTGTACTCCAGGGAGAATGTTGTCACTGAGACTGCCCTCAATGCAGCCCAGCCTCTACCAGTCATGGATGAGCTGGACATACAACAAACAAAATCGGAACTCAGTGATGCCATTGATTCTCTAGCAAGCGGAAAAGCCCCTGGGAAGGACAGCATTACCCCTGAAATAATCAAGAGTGCCAAGCCTGCTATACTGTCAGCACTACATGAACTACTATGCCTGTGCTGGGATGAAGGAGCAGTACCTCAGGACATGCACGATGCCAATATCATCACCCTCTATAAGCACAAAGGTGACTGCGGTGACTGCAACAACTACCGTGGAATCTCCCTGCTCAGCATAGTGGGGAAAGTCTTCGCTCGAGTCGCTCTAAACAGGCTCCAGAAGCTGGCCGAGCGCGTCTACCCTGAGGCGCAGTGTGGCTTTCGTGCAGAGAGATCGACCGTTGACATGCTGTTCTCCCTTCATCAGATACAGGAGAAATGCCGCGAACAACAGATGCCCTTCTACATTGCTTTCATTGATCTCACCAAAGCCTTTGACCTCGTCAGCAGACGTGGTCTCTTCAGACTACTAGAAAAGATTGGATGTCCACCAAAGCTACGAAGTATCATCACCTCATTCCATGACAATATGAAAGGCATAATTCAACATGGTGGCTCCTCATCAGACCCCTTTCCTATCCTGAGTGGCGTGAAACAGGGCTGTGTTCTCGCACCCACACTTTTTGGGATTTTCTTCTCTCTGCTGCTTTCACATGCGTTCAAGTCCTCGGAAGAAGGAATTTTCCTCCACACAAGATCAGGGGACAGGTTGTTCAACCTTGCCCGTCTAAGAGCGAAGTCCAAAGTACGGAAAGTCCTCATCAGGGAACTCCTCTTTGCTAACGATGCTGCTTTAACATCTCACATTGAAGAGTGCCTGCAGAGTCTCATTGACAGGTTTGTGGCTGCCTGTAATGAATTTGGCCTAACCATCAGCCTCAAGAAAATGAACATCATGGGGCAGGATGTCAGAAATGCTTCATCCATCAATATTGGCGACTACGCTCTGGAAGTGGTTCAAGAGTTCACCTACCTAGGCTCAACTATTACCAGTAACCTGTCTCTAGATGCAGAAATCAACAAGCGTATGGGAAAGGCTTCTACTGCTATGTCCAGACTGGCCAAGAGAGTGTGGGAAAATGGCGCACTGACACGGAACACAAAAGTCCGAGTGTATCAAGCCTGTGACCTCAGTACCTTGCTCTATGGCAGCGAGGCCTGGACAACGTATGTCAGCCAAGAGCGACGTCTCAATTCATTCCATCTTCGTTGCCTCCGGAGAACACTTGGCATCAGGTGGCAGGACCGTATCTCCAATACAGAAGTCCTCGAGGCGGCCAACATCCCCAGCTTATACACGCTACTGAGTCAGCGGCGCTTGAGATGGCTTGGCCATGTGAGCCGCATGGAAGGTGGCAGGATCCCCAAAGACACATTGTACAGCGAGCTCGCCACTGGTATCAGACACACCGGCCGTCCATGTCTCCGCTTTAAAGACGTCTGCAAACGCGACATGAAGTCCTGTGACATTGATCACAAGTCGTGGGAGTCAGTTGCCAGCGTTCGCCAGAGTTGGCGGGCAGCCGTAAAGGTGGGGCTAAAGTGTGGCGAGTCGAAGAGACTTAGCAGTTGGCAGGAAAAAAGACAGAGGTGCAAGGAGAGAGCCAACTGTGTAACAGCCCCGACAAACAAATTTTTCTGCAGCACCTGTGGAAGAGTCTGTCACTCTAGAATTGGCCTTTATAGCCACTCCAGGCGCTGCTGCACACACCACTGACCACCTCTAGGCGCTTACCCATTGTCTTTCAAGACAAGGAGGCCAAAAAGACTATACTGAGTCTGAAGGCACTTCAAAGAAGAGAAAAATATAGAGATCGATGGCTCGTGCAGCATTTGATGTTTCTTCTAGGGCTAATTTGCTGCCTACAATGGGGTTTAAGCTTCAACTTTACAAATTGGGGACAATCCTGAGCTTTGACAAGTGACAAATGGAACAACAGGTTTACATGTCCAATATTGTATTATTATATCACTTGCATATAACATTTCAAATGTGCGATCCATTTATGATATAAACACAAACATATGAGCAGGAGTTACAGTGTGTGCAATTTGTAGATTCTAATTTATTTATTGTGAATTTTATAAAATGGATGCTTCCTCAGTGCAGTCAATTTCACATTAAAGTTATAATGCTGTGTAGTTAAGCTTGACACTGAGGTAACTTACTAAGGCAGCTTTAAACAATTGTTTATGGACATTATTAGTATATTCTGAGAATTGTATCTACTTACCAATATATAGAAGAGGAACAACAGAAACAGAGTTAGCAGGCAGCTCAGTACAATTAGTATTATGGCCCAAAATGGTAATTTTGATTTCACATAACCAACCGATGCTTGAGCTTCTGAATTATAAGCCCAGCTAAATAATAGAAATTCTAATCTATTCAGGCCAACAATGATTATGAATCAATAATTTTCTGTACTATCCCTTATATGCTCTCATAAGAAAACAATACATAGTGCCTTCGCATACATAAAAGGAACATTCGTTAAAATAAAATCATCAAATGGTCAAACTTTTCCAATGAATATCTTTGAATAATCTGTGAAGCTGAAATTCCATGGAGGCTGTTTATTTATTTTTATTAATTCATGGGATGTGGGCGACACTGGCCAGGCCAGCATTTATTGCCCATCCCTAATACCCCTTGAGCTGCCTTCTTGAACCGCTGCAGTCCATTTGGGGTAGGTATACCCACAGTGCTGTCAGGAAGGGAGTTCCAGGATTTTGACCCAGCGACAGTGAAAGAGCGGCGATATAGTTCCAAGTCAGGATGGTGTGTGACTTGGAGGGGAACTTGCAGATGGTGGTGTTCCTATGTATTTGCTGCCCTTGTCCTCCTAGTTGTTAGAGATCGCGGGTTTGGAAGGTGCTGTTTAAGGAGCCTTGGTGCATTGCTGCAATGCATCTTGTAGATGGTACACACTGCTGCCACTGTGCGTCGGTGGTGGAGGGAGTGAATGTTTGTAGATGGGGTGCCAATCAAGCAGGCTGCTTTGTCCTGGATGGTGTTGCGCTTCTTGAGTGTTGTTGGAGCTGCACCCATCCAGGCAAGTGGAGAGTATTCCATCACACTCCTGACTTGTGCCTTGGAGATGGTGCACAGGTTTTGGGGAGTCAGGAGGTGAGCTACTCGCCACAGGATTCTTAGCCTCTGACCTGTTCTTGTAGCCACAGTATTTATATGGCTACTCCAGTTCAGTTTCTGGTCAATGGTAGCCCCTAGGATGTTGATATTGGGGGATTCAGTAATGGTAATGCCGTTGAATGTCAAGGGGAGATGGTTAGATTCTCTCTTGTTGGAGATGGTCATTGCCTGGCACTTGTGTGGCGTGAATGTTACTTGCCACTTATCAGCCCAAGCCTGGATATTGTCCAGGTCTTACTGCATTTCTACACTGACTGCTTCAGTATCTGAGGAGTCACAAATGGTGCTGAACATTGTGCAATCATCAACGAACATCCTCACTTCTGACCTTATGATTGAAGGAAGGCTATTGATGAAGCAGCTGAAGATGGTTGGGCCTAGGACACAACCCTGAGGAACTCCTGCAGTGATGTCCTGGAGCTCAGATGATTGACCTCCAACAACCACAACCATCTTCCTTTGCGCTAGGTATGACTCCAGCCAGTGGAGGGTTTTCCCCCTGATTCCCATTGACCTCAGTTTTGCTGGGGCTCCTTGATGCCATGCTCAGTCAAATGCTGCCTTGATGTCAAGGGCAATCACTCTCACCTCACCTCTTGAGTTCAGCTCTTTTGTCCATGTTTGAACCAAGGCTGTAATAAGGTCAGGAGCAGAGTGGCACTGTTGGAACCCAAACTGAGCGTCACTGAGCAGGTTATTGCTAAGCAAGTGCCGCTTGATGGCACTGTTGATGACACCTTCCATCACTTTACTGATGATTGAGAGTAGGCTGATGGGGCGGTAATTGGCCGGGTTGGACTTGTCCTGCTTTTTGTGTACAGGACATACCTGGGCAATTTTCCACATTGAAGGTAGATGCCAGTGTTGTAGCTGTACTGGAACAGCTTGGCGAGGGGCGCGGCAAGTTCTGGAGCACAGGTCTTCAGTACTATTGCTGGAATATTGCCAGGGCCCATAGCTTTTGCAGTATCCAGTGCCTTCAGTCGTTTCTTGATATCACGTGGAGTGAATCGAATTGGCTGAAGTCTGGCATCGGTGATGCTGGGGACTTCAGGAGGAGGCCGAAATGGATCATCAACTCGGCACTTCTTGCTGAAGATTGTTGCAAATGCTTCAGCCTTATCTTTCGCACTGATGTGCTGGGCTCCCCCATCATTGAGGATGGGGATATTTGTGGAGCCACCTCCTCCAGTTAGTTGTTTAATTGTCCACCACCATTCACGGTTGGATGTGGCAGGACTGCAGAGCTTAGATCTGATCCATTGGTTATGGGATCGCTTAGCTCTGTCTATCGCATGCTGCTTACGCAGTTTGGCATGCAAGTGGTCCTGGGTTGTAGCTTCACCAGGTTGACACCTCATTTTGAGGTATGCCTGGTGCTGCTCCTGGCATGCCCTCCTGCACTCTTCATTGAACCAGGGTTGATCTCCTGGCCTAATGGTAATGGTAGAGTGGGGGATATGCTGGGCCATGAGGTTACAGATTATGGTTGAGTACAATTCTGCTGCTGCTGATGGCCCACAGCGCCTCATGGATGCCCAGTTTTGCGTTGCTAGATCTGTTTGAAATCGATCCCATTTCGCACGGTGATGGTGCCACACAACACGATGGACAGTATCCTCAATGTGAAGGTGGGATTTCGTCTCCACAAGGACTGTGCAGTGGTCACTCCTACCAATACAGTCATGGACAGAAGCATCTGCGGCAGGCAGATTGGTGAGGACGAGGTCAAGTATGTTTTTCCCTCGTGTTGGTTCCCCCACCACCTGCCGCAGACCCAGTCTAGCAGATATGTCCTTTAGGACTCTGCCAGCTAGGTCAGTAGTGGTGCTACCGAGCCACTCTTGGTGATGGACATTGAAGTCCCCCACCCAGAGTACATTTTGTGCCCTTGCTAACCTCAGTGCTTCCTCCAAGTGGTGTTCAACATGGAGGAGTACTGAGTCATCAGCTGAGGGAGGGTGGTAGGTGGTAATCAATAGGAGGTTACCTTTCCCATGTTTGACCTGATGCCATGAGACTTCATGGGGTCCAGAGTCGATGTTGAGGACTCCCAGGGCAACTCCCTCCCTACTGTATACCACTGTGCCACCACCTCTGGTGAGTTTGTCCTGCCGGTGGGACAGGACATACCCGGGGATGGTGATGGCAGTGTCTGGGACATTGTCTGTAAGGTATGATTCCGTGAGTATGACTATGTCAGACTGTTGCTTGACTAGTCTGTGGGACAGCTCTCCCAACTTTGGCACAAGCCCCCAGATGTTAGTAAGGAGGACTTTGCAGGGTCGACAGGGCTGTGTTTGCCTTTGTCGTTTCCGGTGCCTAGGTCGATGCCAGGTGGTCCGTCCAGTTTCATTCCTTTTTATTGACTTCTTAGCGGTTAGGTACAATTGAGTGGCTTGCTGGGCCATTTCAGAGGGCATGTAAGAGTTAACCACATTGCTGTGGGTCTGCAGTCACATGCAGGCCAGACCAGGTCAGGACAGCAGATTTCCTTCCCAAAAGGACATTAGTGAACCAGATGGGTTTTTACAATAATGGTTTCATGGTCATCATTAGACTAGTTTTTAATTCCAGATGAATTAATTGAATTCAAATTCCACCTTCTGCGGTGGGATTTGAACCCATGTCCCCAGAGGAATACCATGGGTCTTTGGGTTACTAGTCCAGTGATAATACCACTACGCCATTGCCTACCCGATTGCTGGATGATGACAGATATTTATTGTTATACAATTTATACCTTCTAAATGTTCACTTTAAACTGTTGATATTACAGTTCCTTACATACAGGAACAGGAAAAGATCAGGTCAAAACCTTGTCATAAAAAATATAAAGAAAATATATGAATTAACTTCAGTTATGCCACAATAGTAAATGCAGTCTACTTCTGATAACTGAAAGTCATCAAATACGTGAAATATTTGAATAGACCAATCATTTGAATTAAGCAGCATAGATAACATAGTAAAGTGGAAATTCAGTGCTAAAATAGTGATGATTTGAATTACAAAAAATTAAAATTAATAGCAGTAGACTGTACTTAAAGACAACTTGCATTTCTAGTGCCAATAATGTGGAAGAGAGTCCGAATTGCATTGCAGAGCACAAATGGGGCAGGCTGCTGGGTTTTTTGCGATAGTTAGAAGAGGTGATTTGAAGTTTAATTGAAGAAATATATTTTCAGAGTGCTTCTCAGATGAGGAGAGAATTAGACAGAGGGAGAAGATTGGGGAGGGAATTCTACAATGAGGGCATACTATTTACTCGAAGCATTCCTTATTTTATGATGAAGCACAACACACACGCAGAATCCTCAGTGGATCCAGGACACATAGCTCAGAGAATCAGTGCTTATAAATAATTACATAGGACTTTTATGAGTTGAGTGGGACAGATTTTTGACTTTCCCGCCTGAATGCATTGCCTGGGTGGAGCACAGAAAGGAAAATCCGACCGGGAGTGACAGAAGCTTCTGGATTTTCCTTCCATTAATTTACATAGAAGAAAGATCAAGTGTGTTCTGACACCAGCATGCGATCTTTCCTATCAATTTTCCTTTCTGCATTCTGCTCAGACAATCCTTAAAGCCCAGGAAGTAATGACAAAGATCTAGCTGAGTATTTTTCCAATGTAAAATAACGGAGTACTTTGATTAACATTCATTTTTTGTGAATTGCTGAAAATAGTGACATGCTGTCGAAGCTTTTCATCTTGCACTCATCAGGACAATATGCAAGAATAACCGATGTAAGGGAAAACAACAACTTATACAGCATGAAAAGAGAATGCTGATTGGTTGGCAAGTGAACACTGATTGGTAGAGGCGTTGCCATGGAGAATGCATCAATTTACGGTGACTGACAGTAATCTGCCAAGCTTTGTTTGAAATTTACATCAAGCAGGTTGACTCAGATGTACACACACACGCAATGTACAAACGTTGCACCTGTTTCAGCTGAACCAAATAATTGACAGCTGGTATCATTCCTCAGGGCAATGCCTTGACAAATCAGAGTCAAGCTGCTTGGTTTAAATTTCAAACAAAGCTTGGCAGTTACTGTCAGTCACCGTAAATTGATGCATTCTCCATGGCAATGCCTCTACCAATCAGAGTTCACTTGCCAACCAATCAGCACTCTCGTCTCATGCTGCATAAGTTGTTCTTTTCCCTTACATTGGTTATTCTTGCGTATTGGCCTGATGAGTGCAAGATGAAAAGCTTCAACCACATGTCGCTATTTTCAGCAATTCTCAAGTTCTGTACTACCAAACGACTATTCTTTTTTGCTTTAAACTCAGTTATTGCAATGCATTTAAGGTATGATCTCAACAAAACAAAGATTCCCCCATAAAACTTTCCCTGACTTACTGAAATTGAAACACAATTTGTACATTTCATTTTAATGTTTATCTGAAAAAAAATCTTTATTCCATTCTGAAGGGGTTTATTTTAATGTGGCCAAATCAGGATTAACGAGGCCGTAATGGTATTGCTAGAGTTACTGCTTCGTTAGTGTCAAAGTTCCAGCTGACCTCTTCATGTGCAAGTTGGGGTCCTGTGGCATATATTACCATTTTAGGGAAGAATTATGCCGTGAATGATTTGACTAGTTTTACCAATGGTACAGTAGAAGTGGACCACAAAAGGTACACTTTAGGTCATTTTGGTGGGGCTGAGAGGTGCTGGCCATCCCCTTCCCCAAATGCCCAACCCTGTAATCACAGCAGCCCCAGGATTTTTCTTGCTTCCACCCTGAATCTGGTGAGCTACATTGAACATTGGATGGTTCCATTTAAAAGAGATGTTGGTCTCTTAATGGTCCTGGCCTCTTTGCTTCAGGAATAGGCACGCTCTGCCAGTCAGCCAAATGTTAGAACCCACCCCCTAATATTTATTAATCCATTCCAGTTTGATGACATCTTTAATTCACTTAAAAATATAGTCAATTATGATTGTCACTTACTGACTGATAAACTGTTGTTTCTTAGCTGATATACATTTGCAAGCCACTGTGTTCCATTTGTAAGCTCATCAAATTCTGTTTTCACTTTATCTGGTGTCACTGGAACAGTGGGATTGTTTGGCTTGAAGTAGATTTTGGAGATAACTTTGACTGATCCATTTCTGTTGGGTTGAGGGGAGAACGTGTGAAGAAAGCAGGCAGAAAATGTAAGGATACAAATTCCTCTTCTGCCCTTTTGGGGATGGATTTGGCGCTTGGCAGAACTTCCACCCGCACCATGAATGCATTCTCAACTTATCGCATATCCCTCAATCAGGGTAATTAGCCTAAAGTCGGAAGGCATCTGGGCCATTTGTAGCACCAGCTGTGCAACCTTCCTGTAGCATTTTGTCGTAACATAAGATGGCTGACTGTGCCAGCCAAAGAGCTTTCAAAAATAGTTCTAGTAACCAATAGTTTTTATTTGCCTCTTACCCAGTAACCATCAGCTGTTCTACCTTTAAAATTATACTGGACCCCAGTTCTGTAACAATCAATTTCTGGCATGCGAACATTGCTTCATGTGGCACAGATGTGTATATTGGTTCAAGGGCAAGTGAGAGGGGGCTGGTAGAATTTTGGGAAGACAGCAATGTCTTGCCAGTACCGCATCTTTCACATAGACCCGCAAAATTGGGCGTAAACCTAAGAATGCATCCACTTCTGATGGAGTTTTGCTATCAAAAATTGGGGGCAGGGACCTAACATAACCAAGTCCTGACCCATATTTCTCCTCTGCGTACCTAAAAGTGTAAAGTCTGTGATGTTTATAATTTCTGAACTAGGTTGCCATGTAAATGAAACTGAAACTTTCTTTGAATTCTTGGTTCACAAAATAATTGCATCTTTTACAAAGACTCAGGCCAGAATTTTATGTCCCCCCCCACAACCCATGGGAGCGGGCCGCGAGGCGGGGGCATAAAATCATACCAGTGGCAGATAGACTCTTGACCACATGGGGATGCAGCCCAGGAATACCTGATGGCCTCTGGACGGTCTTGGGAGAGTGGGGGACTCTCCCGATCAGGCACCCTGCGCCCGACAGAGGCCCCCCAACAGTGGCATGGGCTTCCGCTGCTGGAACACCACCCACTGCCTTGCTATCGACACCCCCCTTACCGGGACCTGGCTGATTGGCCCCAGTGAGCCCCAACCCCACATACCTTTTTCTCCTGCCTCTATCGCTGGTTGTGTCCAGGCCCTGCTGCAGTCCCAGCTGTGGCCACTGCTCTGATTGGCCGGCAGCTCTCGGAGGTGCCTCAGAGGGACAGAAACCATGACTGCAGGCAGTTAATTGCCTGAGCCATACAAAATAAGGTTGTAGTTTCCAGGGCTGGCGAGGTGGGCTCACCCCCCGAATTTCCAGCCAGTGGCCTAGGCCACTGCCTCCTCATAAAATCCTGGCCCCAGTTAATGCCATACCATGAAAAAACTTGGAAGAAAAAACACCAGGGTCTAATAGGATCTGGAGTACTGGGGGCCTGCATCAAAACAGAGGGAAACTCCTCGGCAAAGCCCTGATATCACTGAGTTGGAGGCTGGCATGGGGGTCTCAGAGGTTAGCTGCACTGGGGGCGGTGGGTGGTAGCAGCAGAGGGCTGGGGTACAGAAGCGCCAGGGAAAGGTAATGCGTGGGTCAATGACCAATGGAAGGGATGTCACTGGGTCTACGGGCTCAGGGGTAATTTAAAGGTGTGAGGTTCTCTGGGTCCAACAGCACGAGAAAGTGGTTCAGTTGCACTGTAAGTGCATTTAGTGCTGAAGCCAGTCTTAAGCTGGCAATGAACCCTGTGGGAACAGGAACATGTGAAGACAATATGAAAATCTTGGGAATGGGCTAGATGGCAATAGTTTGGTTTCAAAGCGAGCCTGACAGGTAAATAATGTGGTGGGATCAGGGTGAGGGTTGAAGCAGCTCAGAATGGACCAAGACATAGCATTTGAAGTAGGATGGAAACCCAATCATCACACCACTGACAGGTTGTCTTTCTGACAAGAGAGGAGCAATTTTTAAAGATTTAGAGATAGAAATTGAGTGGTGGGGAAGAGAGAAACAGAAAGAAAAAAACAGCATGTGTTATGGCACTGCTTATGGTAAGGCAGAACATAAAGTGGCACAGAGTTTGCTGTGGCAATGATGGCGAAACTGTCAGCATTCGCTGTCATTACCCCACTCAAACTGACAGCAACTTCGGAAATTTGCATATGCGCAGAATATCATGGATATCCAAAAGATGCTGTCAGTGATTCTACACTCCTCCAAAGGATGTGCTGTTGAGGTCCCCCAAGACTGTAATCCTTAAATAATCAGTGAATTGACTTCAATGTCTACTTTTATGGAAACATAGAAACATAAAAAAAGGAGCAGGAGTAGGCCATTTGGCTCTTTGAGCCTGCTCCGCAATTCAATACGATCATGGCTGATCATTCAAACTCAGTACCCTGTTCCCGCCTTCTCCCCATATCCCTTGATCCCTTTAGCCCTAAGAACTATATCTAACCCTTTCCTGAATATATTTAATGTTTTGGCCTCAACTGCTTTCCGTGGTACAGAATTCCACAGGTTCACCACTCTCTGGGTGAAGAAATCTATCCTCATCTCAGTCCTAAATGGCTTACCCCTTATCCTTAGACTGTGGCCCCTGGTCCTGGACTCCCCTGCCATCGGGAACATCTTTCCTGCATCTAATCTGTCAGTCCTGTTAGAATTTTGAAGGTTTCTGTGAGATCCCTTCTCATTCTTCTAAACTCTAGCGAATACAAGCCTAATTGACCCAATCTTTCTTCATACATCAGTCCCACCATCCCAGGAATCAGTCTGGTGAACCTTCGCTGCATTCCCTCCATAGCAAGAACATCCTTCCTCAGATAAGGAGACCAAAACTGTACACCATACTCCAGATGTGGTCTCACCAAGGCCTTGTATAATTGCAGCAAGACATCCTTGCTCCTGTACTCGAATCCTCTCGCTAAGAAGGCCAACATACCATTTGCCTTCTTAACTGCCTGCTGCACCTGCATGCTTACTTTCAGCGACTGGTGCACAAGGACACCCAGGTCTTGCTGCACCTCCCCCGTTCCCAATCTATCGCCGTTCAGATAATAATCTGCCTTTCTGTTTTTGCCACCAAAGTGGATAACCTCACATTTATCCACATTATACTGCATCTACCATGTATCTGCCCACTCACTCAACCTGTCCAAATCACACTGGAGTTTCTCTGCATCCTCCTCACGGCTCACGCTCCCATCCAGCTTTGGTGTCGTCTGCAAACTTGGATATATGACATTTAATTCCCTCATTTATATCATTAATATATATTGTGAATAGCTGGTGTCCTAGCACTGATCTCTGTGGTACCCCACTAGTCACTGCCTGCCACTGGGAAAAAGACCCATTTATTCCTACCCTTTGTTTCCTGTCTGCCGACCAGTTCTCTATCCCATGTGCTTTAATTTTGCACACTAATCTCTTATGCGGGACCTTATCGAAAACCTTCTGAAAGTCCAAATACACCACATCCACTGGTTCTCCCTGATCTATTCTACTAGTTACATCCTCAAAAAATTCCAGTAGGTTTGTCAAGCATGATTTCCCTTTCGTAAATCCATGTTGACTTTGTCCGATCCTGTCATTGTTTTCCAAGTGCTCTGCTATTACATCTTTTGGAATGGACTTTAGCATTTTCCCCACTACTGATGTCAGGCCAACCGGTCTAGAAGTTCCTGTTTTCTCGCAACCTCCTTTTTTAAACAGTGGGATTACATTAGCTACCCTCCAATCTCTTGCAACTGTTCCAGAGTCCATAGAATTTTGAAAAATGATCAGCAATGCATCTACTATTTCTAGGGCCACTTCCTTAAGTACTCTGGGATGTAGGTTATCAGGCCCTGGGGATTTATCGGCCTTCAATCCCTTCAATTTCCCTAACACCATTTCCCTACTAATACTAGTGTGGCAGGGGGGTGGGAACCAGAGCAGTAGGACAGCAAGTGAAATAAATGAGGTGGAACTAGTAAATAAGGCCAGTAAGACTAAGAGGAAGAGCAGGCAGGGAGATGTTGTGGAGCACAGCGGGACTGGTGGTTTGAAGTGCATTTGTTTCAATGCGAGAAGTATAACAGGTAAGGCAGATGAACTTAGAGCTTGGATTAGTACTTGGATCTATGATGTTGTTGCTATTACAGAGACTTGGTTGAGGGAAGACAGGATTGGCAGCTAAATGTTCCAGGATTTAGAAGCTTCAGGTGGGATAGAGGGGGAGTTGCATTACTGGTTAAGGAGAATATCACAGCTGTACTGCGGGAGGACACCTCGGAGGGGTCATGCAGCGAGGCAATATGGGTGGAGCTCAGGAATAGGAAGGGTGCAGTCACGATGTTGGGGGTTTACTACAAGCCTCCCAACAGCCAGCAGGAGGTAGAGGAGCAGATATGTAGACAGATTTTGGAAAGATGTAAAGGTAACAGGGTTGTAGTGGTGGGTGATTTTAACTTCCCCTATATTGACTGGGACTCACTAAGTGCTAGGGGCTTGGATGGGGCAGAATTTGCAAGGAGCATCCAGGAGGCTTCTTGAAACAATATGTAGATAGTCCAACTAGGGATGGGGCCGTACTGGACCTGGTATTGGGGAATGAGCCCGGCCAGGTGGTCGAAGTTTCAGTAGGGGCGCATTTCGGGAACAGTGACCATAATTCCATAAGTTTTAAAGTACTTGTGGATAAGGATAAGAGTAGTCCTTGGGTGAAGGTGCTAAATTGGGGGAACGCTAATTATAACAATATTAGGCAGGAACTGAAGAATTTAGATTGGGGCGGCTGTTTGAGGGTAAATCAACATCTGACATGTGGGAGTCATTCAAACGTCAGTTGACTAGAATCCAGGACCAGCATGTTCCTGTGAGGAAGAAGGATAAGTTTGGCAAGTTTCGGGAACCTTGGATAACACGGGATATTGTGAGCCTAGTCAAAAAGATAAAGGAAGCATTCGTAAGGGCTGGAAGGCTAGGAACAGACGAATCCCTTGAGGAATATAAAGACAGTAGGAAGGAACTTAAGCAAGGAGTCAGGAGGGCTAAAAGGGGTCATGAAAAGTCATTGGCAAACAGGGTTAAGGAAAATCCCAAGGCTTTTTATACGTATATAAAGAGCAAGAGGGTAACCAGGGAAAGGGTTGGCCACTCAAGGACAGAGGAGGGAATTTATGTGTGGAGCCAGCGGAAATGGGCGAGGTACTAAATGAGTACTTTGCATCAGTATTCACTTGGAGGATGATGAGCCTAGGGAAGGGAGTGTAGATAGTCTCAGTCATCTCATTATCAAAAAGGAGGAGGTGTTGGGTGTCTTGCAAAGCATTAAGGTAGATAAGTCCCCAGGGCCTGATGGGATCTACCCCAGACTACTGAGGGAGGCAAGGGAAGAAATTGCTGGGGCCTTGACAGAAATCTTTGCATCCTCATTGGCTACAGGTGAGGTCCCAGAGGACTGGAGAATAGCCAAAGTTGTTCCTTTGTTTAAGAAGGGTAGCAAGGATAATCCAGGAAATTATAGGCTGGTGAGCCTTACGTCAGTGATAGGGAAATTATTAGAGAGGATTCTTCGGGACAGGATTTACTCCCCTTTGGAAACAAACAAACGTATTAGCGAGAGGCAGCATGGTTTTGTGATGGGGAGGTCATGTCTCACTAATTTGATTGAGTTTTTTGAAGACGAAGATGATTGATGAAGGAAGGGCAGTGGATGTTATCTATATGGACTTCAGTAAAGCCTTTGACAAGGTCCCTCATGGCAGACTGCTACAAAAGGTAAACTCACACGGGATCAGAGGTGAGCTGGCAAGATGGATACAGAACTGGCTCTGTCATAGAAGACAGAGGGTAGCAGTGGAAGGGTGCTTTTCTGAATGGAGGGATGCGACTAGAGGTGTTCCGCAGGGATCAGTGCTGGGACCTTTGCTGTTTGTAGTATATATAAATGATTTGGACGAAAATGTAGCTGGTCTGATTAGTAAGTTTGCGGACAACACAAAGGTTGGTGGAGTTGCGGATAATGATGAGGATTGTCAGAGGATACAGCAGGATATAGATCGGTTGGAGACTTGGGCAGAGAAATGGCAGATGGAGTTTAATCCGGACAAATGTGAGGTAATGCATTTTGGAAGGTCTAATGCAGGTGGGAAGTATACAGTAAATGGCAGAACCCTTAGGAGTATTGACAGGCAGAGAGATCTGGGCGTACAGCTCCACAGGTCACTGAAAGTGGCAACACAGGTGGATCAGGTGGATAAGGTAGTCAAGAAGGCCTACGGCATGCTTGCCTTCATCGGTCAGGGCACAGAGTATAAAAATTGGCAAGTCATGCTGCAGCTGTACAGAACTTTAGTTAGGCCACACTTAGAATATTGCGTGCAATTCTGGTCGCCACACTACCAGAAGGACGTGGAGGCTTTGGAGAGGGTACAAAAGAGGTTTACCAGGATGTTGCCTGGTCTGGAGGGCATTAGCTATGAGGAGAGGTTAAACTCGGATTGTTTCCACTGGAACGACGGAGGTGGAGGGGCGACATGACAGAGGTTTACAAAGTTATGAGCGGCATGGACAGAGTGGATAGTCAGAAGCTTTTTCCCAGGGTGGACGAGTCAGTTACTAGGGGACATAGGTTTAAGGTGAGAGGGGCAAAGTTTAGAGCGGATGTGCGAGGCAAGTTCTTTACACAGAGGGTGGTGAGTGCCTGGAACTTGCTGCCGGGGGAGGTAGTGGAAGCAGGTACGAAAGCGACGTTTAAGAGGCATCTTGACAAACACATGAATAGGATGGGAATAGAGGGATATGGTCCCTGGAAGTGCAGAAGGTTTTAGTTTAGGCAGGCATCAAGATTGGCGCAGGCTTAGAGGGCCGAATGGCCTGTTCCTGTGCTGTACTGTTCTTTGTTCTTTGTTCTCTGTACCGATTTCATACAGTTCCTACTTCTCACTGGACCCTATGTTCCCAACATTTCTGGGAGGTAATTTGTGTCCTCCTTTGTGAAGACAGAACCAAAGTATGTTTTTAATTGGTCTGCCATTTCTTTGTTCCCCGTTGTAAATTCCCCCATTTCTGACTGTAAGGGGCCCACATTTGTCTTCACTAATCTTTTTCTCTTCACATACCTATAGGAGCTTTTACAGTCAGTTTTTATGTTCTCTGCAAGCTTACTCTCATACTCTATTTTCCCCTTCTTAATCAATCCCTTTGTCCTCCTTTGCTGAACTCTAAACTGCTCCCAATCCTCAAGTTTGCTGCTTGTTCTGGCCATTTTATATTTCTCCTCCTTGGACCTAATACTATCCCTAATTTCTTTTGTAAGCCACGGCTGAGCCACCCTTCCTGTTTTATTTTTGCACCAGACAGGAATGAACAATTGTTGCAATTCATCCATGCGCTCTTTAAATGCTCGCCATTGCCTATCCACTGTCAACCCTTTAAGTAACGTTCCCCAATCGATCATAGCCAACTCGTGCTTCATACCTTCACAGTTTCCTTTATTAAGATTCAGGACATTGGTCTCGGAATCAACTCTCTCACTCTCCATCTTAATGAAGAATTCTATCATGTTATGGTCACTGTTATGCTGTTAGTCTTGCTGTAAAAACCGTTGAAAAAGTTGCACCTTGTTGAAAGAGATGTAGCTGGGTTTTTAATTGTGTACTAACTTCCTAATTAGGTTCAGGTGACGGTTTCAGATGTCAGAATTTTATGCACCCCTGGGACCAGGCTGGGAGGCTGAGGCAGGGCATAAAATCAGGTGGGATGGAGGGGTTGCCCATCGCCTACCTGCCTCCCCTGGTATTTTACCAGTGGCGGGAGAGGCGGTGGGCGGTCCACCTGCCCTTAGGCCAATTGAGGCCTTTAAGTGGCCAATTAATGGCCATTGTTCATTTCAGACTTCAGCCAAAGGTATCAGTATTTTAAGGTTGTTTTAATCTGTGTGTGTTGTTTGCAGTGTTACCTTTGGAGTGCACATACCAGCTATGTCATTTTTAACATGGTTAATACAAACTTTCAAGATGGCTCCTGGGCTGGAAGCTCCCTAGGAAGCTCCCTTGCTGTTCAACTCTATCCATGGCCATCTGCTCCCATCCCTAACGTTTTCTCCCCCAATCTGCCCTCTTAAACTGTTTAAATTCCCCTGGCTCTTTAAATCAGTTCATTTTAGCCCTATCTAAAAGTTAACAGTTAGTTTAGTGTATGTTACCTGGGCCCACTGCCCTCCCCCAGCCACACCTGCTCTTTGTTTTCTCAATGAAATTGATCCGGATGAAACTGACGAGCACAGCTGCCGATACTTTAATCTCCGATCCTGCTGTCTTCACAGTCCAGAGTGTCTGCAGCCACGGCATGCGGTAAGTCCATTGAGATGAAGAAGGAGCTGCGGGACCCGAGAGAAGTCCTGTGAAAAGGTGCCCCGAACACCCAAAACATCCACGAACGGCCCCCCCGGCCGCAACTTCAAAGCGCCCGCGGGAGATGGCTCGGAGAGCATCTGCAGCGCACTGTCGGCAATGCTGCATGCCTTTATTTAAACCACTGCAAAAAAAAACCCTTAGCAAATGCAATCACCTCTAAGTCTGCCAAATGATGCTTCACCTCTCGAAGGACGTGGATGAGCTTTCCGGACGTCGATGGTGGGCACTGAGGAAATGGCTTATTACCTGCACCAGATTCCACCCCCCCTCCCCCCCCCTTTACCCCCCTTCCACCCCCCCCCCACCCCCGTCCCCTTCCCTGCTCCACCCTCTCAGCTCACCCCCTCACAACCCCGTCCCAGCCCGCCCCCCCCTCGCACCATCTTCACCCCGCACCCCCTTCCCCTGCACCCCCCCCACCCCCTCCCTCTACCCCTCCCCCTTGCATCCCCTCCTCCCACCGGCACCATCCTACACCTGTGTAGGGGCCCCAACAACCCCACTGCCTTGTGGGCGTCTCGGGAGAGACCAAGGCTAAGGGAGTAAACCCTAACAGAAAATCCGGAGCGGAACCCCGTAGGCGGTCATGTGTCACCTTTGGCATGTTTCCGGCAGTTCCTGCAGCCATACTGGTGCCAAACGTCGTGTCCTGCACTCCTTTGGACCCCACCAGAAAGGCCGAGAGGGGGGTTTTGACGACTGGGCAACTCTCAACCTCCATAAATTTGCCCAGGCATGCGCCATGGAGAGGTCACTCCATAGTTGCCTCACAGCGACTGAAACAACACGGAAGGCAGCAGTTACGGGTTATAAGTCCAGATAAATTGGCGTAGAAACTGGGCGCCACGGGTTGCCTTTGTCGGTGGGAGAGGTCATTGCACCTCACTGGACAGCTACCGCCCGCCTCAAACCGGGCAGCCCCCGGTCAATAAGGTTCTGTCCCGCCACAGTCTGCCTGCTTCAATGGGTGCTTGGAGCTCAGGGTCATTGCCCGAAAGGTGGACTGATACACCGCACCAAACAACATGAAAAAAGGAAAGAAGGTACCAGCCCTTCGCTTTGCAAGCTGGAACGTCAGAACTATGTGTCCTGGCCTGTCGGAAGACCTTACACAAATCAACGATTCTCGGAAGACCGCCATCATTAACAACGAGCTCAGTAGACTCAATGTGGACATTGCAGCACTTCAGGAGACTCGCCTCCCCGCGAGTGGCTCTCTAGCAGAGCAAGACTACACCTTCTTCTGGCAGGGCAGGGATCCTGAAGAACCAAGACAGCATGGAGTGGGCTTCGCCATCAGAAACTCCTTGCTCAGCATGATAGAGCCTCCCTCAAATGGCTCGGAACGCATACTGTCCATCCGACTGCTCACCACCTCTGGTCCAGTACACCTACTCAGCATCTATGCTCCAACACTCTGTTCCGCACCTGAAGCTAAAGACCAGTTCTATGAACAACTCCATAACATCATTAGCAGCATCCCCAACACCGAACACCTATTCCTGCTGGGGGACTTTAATGCCAGGGTTGGGGCCGACCATGACTCATGGCCCTCCTGCCTTGGGCGCTATGGCGTTGGAAGGATGAATGAGAACGGGCAGAGACTGCTTGAGTTGTGTACCTATCATAACCTCTGCATCACCAACTCGTTCTTTCACACTAAACCCTGTCACCAGGTTTCATGGAGGCACCCAAGATCACGTCGTTGGCACCAGCTAGACCTCATTGTCACAAGGCGAGCCGCCTTAAACAGTGTTCAAATCACACGCAGCTTCCACAGTGCGGACTGCGACACCGGCCACTCCCTGGTGTGCAGCAAGGTTAGACTCAGACCAAAGAAGTTGCATCATTCCAAGCAGAAGGGCCACCCGCGCATCAACACGAGCAGAATTTCTCACCCACAGCTGTTACAAAAATTTCTAAATTCACTTGTAACAGCCCTTCAAAACACTCCCACAGGGGATGCTGAGACCAAGTGGGCCCACATCAGAGACGCCATCTATGAGTCAGCTATGACCACCTACGGCAAAAGTGCGAAGAGAAATGCAGACTGGTTTCAATCTCATAATGAAGAGCTGGAACCTGTCATAGCCGCTAAGCGCATTGCACTTTTGAACTACAAGAAAGCCCCCAGCGATTTAACATCCGCAGCACTTAAAGCAACCAGAAGTACTGCACAAAGAACAGCTAGGCGTTGCGCAAACGACTACTGGCAACACCTATGCAGTCATATTCAGCTGGCCTCAGACACCGGAAACATCAGAGGAATGTATGATGGCATGAAGAGAGCTCTTGGGCCAACCATCAAGAAGATCACCCCCCTCAAATCTAAATCGGGGGACATAATCACTGACCAACGCAAACAGATGGACCGCTGGGTTGAGCACTACCTAGAACTGTACTCCAGGGAGAATGCTGTCACTGAGACTGCCCTCAATGCAGCCCAGCCTCTACCAGTCATGGATGAGCTGGACATACAGCCAACCAAATCGGAACTCAGTGATGCCATTGATTCCCTAGCCAGCGGAAAAGCCCCTGGGAAGGACAGCATTACCCCTGAAATAATCAAGAGTGCCAAGCCTGCTATACTCTCAGCACTACATGAACTGCTATGCCTGTGCTGGGACGAGGGAGCAGTACCCCAGGACATGCGCGATGCCAACATCATCACCCTCTATAAAAACAAAGGTGACCGCGGTGACTGCAACAACTACCGTGAAATCTCCCTGCTCAGCATAGTGGGGAAAGTCTTTGCTCAAGTCGCTCTGAACAGGCTCCAGAAGCTGGCCGAGCGCGTCTACCCTGAGGCACAGTGTGGCTTTCGTGCAGAGAGATCGACTATTGACATGCTGTTCTCCCTTCGTCAGATACAGGAGAAATGCCGTGAACAACAGATGCCCCTCTACATTGCTTTCATTGATCTCACCAAAGCCTTTGACCTCGTCAGCAGACGCGGTCTCTTCAGACTACTAGAAAAGATCGGATGTCCACCAAAGCTACTAAGTATCATCACCTCATTCCATGACAATATGAAAGGCACAATTCAACATGGTGGCTCCTCATCAGAGCCCTTTCCTATCCTGAGTGGTGTGAAACAGGGCTGTGTTCTCGCACCCACACTTTTTGGGATTTTCTTCTCCCTGCTGCTTTCACATGCGTTCAAATCCTCTGAAGAAGGAATTTTCCTCCACACAAGATCAGGGGGCAGGTTGTTCAACCTTGCCCGTCTAAGAGCGAAGTCCAAAGTACGGAAAGTCCTCATCAGAGAACTCCTCTTTGCTGACGATGCTGCTTTAACATCTCACACTGAAGAATGCCTGCAGAGTCTCATCGACAGGTTTGCGTCTGCCTGCAATGAATTTGGCCTAACCATCAGCCTCAAGAAAACGAACATCATGGGGCAGGATGTCAGAAATGCTCCATCCATCAATATTGGCGACCACGCTCTGGAAGTGGTTCAAGAGTTCACCTACCTAGGCTCAACTATCACCAGTAACCTGTCTCTAGATGCAGAAATCAACAAGCGCATGGGTAAGGCTTCCACTGCTATGTTCAGACTGGCCAAGAGAGTGTGGGAAAATGGCGCACTGACACGGAACACAAAAGTCCGAGTGTATCAGGCCTGTGTCCTCAGTACCTTGCTCTACGGCAGCGAGGCCTGGACAACGTATGCCAGCCAAGAGCGACGTCTCAATTCATTCCATCTTCGCTGCCTTCGGAGAATACTTGGCATCAGGTGGCAGGACTATATCTCCAACACAGAAGTCCTTGAAGCGGCCAACACCCCCAGCTTATACACACTACTGAGTCAGCGGCGCTTGAGATGGCTTGGCCATGTGAGCCGCATGGAAGATGGCAGGATCCCCAAAGACACATTGTACAGCGAGCTCGCCACTGGTATCAGACCCACCGGCCGTCCATGTCTCCGTTATAAAGACGTCTGCAAACACGACATGAAATCGTGTGACATTGATCACAAGTCATGGGAGTCAGTTGCCAGCATTCGCCAGAGCTGGCGGGCAGCCATAAAGACAGGGCTAAATTGTGGCGAGTCGAAGAGACTTAGTAGTTGGCAGGAAAAAAGACAGAGGCGCAAGGGGAGAGCCAACTGTGCAACAGCCCCAACAAACAAATTTCTCTGCAGCACCTGTGGAAGAGCCTGTCACTCCAGAATTGGCCTTTATAGCCACTCCAGGCGCTGCTTCACAAACCACTGACCACCTCCAGGCGCGTATCCATTGTCTCTCGAGATAAGGAGGCCCAAAAGAACAAAGAACAATACATATAAAAATTGATTTTATCTTACCTGAGACCAACAACTTCACAAGTTCTATAATTGTCCTTCAGATTACTTTTGTGAAATAATTGAGTAAGCTGCAAAATAGTTTGTAGTGTAATAATATACAGCATTTTGTAATTTCTCAATCAATATAGAGGAATTCAGTATGAATAGGAGAATAAATCAACTGTACTGGACACATAAATGCCATGGCTACTGGAGTACATCAGAGGCTGGTTATACTGCAGTGAGAGTGGCTCATCTGATTCCGGTACAAGTCTCATTATTATATGCTAGTTGAGGTCCTTTAATATCCATAGGAACCTGATTGCATTTTAAGAGTCTATTGAGCTGGCTTTCCACTTGTAAATGAGGCCTGGCTGTTAAAATTGGCGGAGGCCTTCTGTCACTGAGACTCTCAAGCAGGAAGGCCACCAGCTCCTTCAACTTCCCAATTGGGAGTTAAAATTGACCACTAAGTGTGCTAATGGTGTATTGAAGTGTAACCATAGCATTAATGGAACAATAGCCTATTTTGCCCATGTTCCCAAAATTCTTTCCAGGACTGAGACAGTTTAATCACAAGTAAACACCATGCATTTTTGTTTTTGGCTTGTTAAGTACCAAATAAAAATAACCATGCAAATTTACCTTTTACTGAGCATTAAGGAGAACATAAATATGAATCACTGTCACTCTAGTTCTCACCCATGGTCATTGCTTTCTATTGCATTTTGCTGTGGGTTACTGGGTTAGTTCAGTTTAAGTACTTTCGTAAATTCATCTGATATCTGTAACTTATTTTGGTTATTATCAATGGTGATCTACATATACAAAGGCCTTCATGCATGACATGGCTATGTTCGATCATGCCACTTCTTATTTCTAACCTTGGGACTTCGGTTCAAGTCCGACACTTTTTCCCAGATACCCTTTCGGTGCTTTTTGTTACGTGATTGCCCTCCCATACCTGCTTCACACAAAAAAACTGAAGGCTTGGCCCTCTGCTTTGTGCAGAGCACTTCACTGCCCTTATGTTGTTTAGTGTGGCCTGAAGATCTCAAGCTGTAAAGTCTTGGTTTACACTTATAATTTACTGTTTCTTATAGAAATCGTGCAGATCACATATGCTATTCATACATTTAAATGGAAATTTACCCACTAATGCAGCATTCTTAGGGGGAAATGGTGGTGTAGTGGTAATGTCACTGAACTAGTAACCCAGGCTAATGCCCTGCTGTGACAGGTTCAAATCCCACCACAGCAGCTGGTGGAATTTAAATTTACCTAATTAATAAATTCAATTAATTAATTTTTTTAAATCTGGAATTAAAAGCTAGTCTCAGTAATGGTGCCAGGAAACTATCATCAATTGTTGTAAAAACCCAACTGGTTCACTAATCCTATGGGAAGGAAAGCTGCTGTCCTTACCTGGTCTGCCCTACATGTGACTCCAGACCCACAGCAATGTGGTTGACTCTTAACTGTTCTCTGAAATGGCTTAGCAAGCCACTCAGCTCTCAAGGGCAATCAGAGATGGGCAACAAATGCTGGCCTTGCCAGTGACACCCACATCCCATGAAAGAATATTAAAAAAATTCCTGCAGATGCTTTCTGATTGACCACCTCGATATGCACAGCATCTTAACAGAGCTGATATTCAGAAAGTACATGGGGTAAACTGTATATTTCTGCCAGCACATTTAGCACACCACCTAGACTAATTTTACACTCCAAATACTCCGCATTAGAAATAGAAGTAGCCATTTATTTGTGAAAGAAAATTGCAGCTGGTTTTTGGTCTGCTGTGTGAATGGATCAACTTTAACATATTGAATGAAAAATGATTCTTACCAGGACAGTAATATTGACTACCATTCTTTTATATTCAGGGGATCTTTTATTTTCAAGTTGTTCTGTAAAAATTCAGTTGATTATAGTAAAGTTAAGTCCATATGCCAGGTCCCCACTTTGTGCTGAAACTTCAGGTATTGTGGGCTCTATAGTTGCAGAAGTTGTAGTTTGTATTACTTCTTGATAACCTAAAATAATGGGAAAAATTTTATCCAGTTGTTATTTTGATAGTTGATTATTAATAATCCTGTTCCTTTCTAACAAGTTCATATTCCAATATATATGCAAAAGAAGTAATATTTGAAAAACAATTCATACAGTTGATTTTTGTGATCATGGATATGGAACATTGTAGACCATTCCATCCATCATACCATTGCTGATGCTAGCTCTTTGGGCCTTTTTATTTGAATCCCATTCCTGCCCTTTTATATTCTCCTTTTTGGAGACTTATCTAACTCCATTTCAAATAATGTTACAGACCCTGAAAACACATTGTGGATCCCTGTGATATGTTCAGTGCGCGTCCACTGGAACAGCTGAAAAGTCTGCTGGGTTATTAATAAGCCACTGGCCTTAAATCATTAGGAGTCGTGTTCACCTTTACTGCTTGGGTGGTAAACTGGCCGAGTGGATGGCCTGCCCATTACAGAATCTGCCTGATTTTACTTACCCCCACAGCTTCTGGGATGGCACTTGGGTGTGAAGCCCCTACTGACCCCTACAAGGCTGAATTTGGTCTAATTAGTTCCAATTAGTTAGTCTAATTAGTTTTAATTTGGTAGATGAAACCACAATAATTTTATGCAATGACTATTTTTCTTCTTGTTTTATTTACTACAACACTGACTGGTAACACACAGGGCCAAAGCTATTCATTTAAATCAAGGGTTGTAAAAATGAAAGAGTTTAAAAAAAAAAGTCAAACCTTAGTACTGTACTATGTTCATTCACTTTAACAGGTGAAGTAGACTGGATGAAATTAATATTGGTGGTGAAATTGGTGTTAATAAAGAAATTATTATGCAATTTAATTAGGGCTCCATTTTTGGACTAAAGCTTGAGATTCCGAATCCAAGGTGTAAAATGTCATATGCGCAGGGGATGTGGAAGAGGCCTGTAAGTATGTGACTAAAAAGAAACTGAGACACACCCTTCCACTGAACACAAACGTCATAGGGTGCATTACTCCCTTAAAGAATGTATGGAATGTGGGAGAATCGTACATGGTGACTACTAATATGCAACTAACCTTATATTTATGTTACAGGTTTAGTATCAGCATGGAAATAGTATTGGCATTGCATTGATGCTAAAATTGGGTTTTGTAGATCAAGGGAGAACGCCCAAGCTACGTCCAGGTGTCAGCTATACTTTGCGTCTATGATCTCTGGACAGCACATCCACATACGCACAACCATATATGTGATGATGTTCCTATTTGAGATTTCCTTTTAACTCGTTTAGCTCAAATGTGATAGATACACATTGGCCTAGAAATGTGGGCAGGTAGCACCTGTTTTATCTGGCAGTACTGTCGCAGCCACCCCATCTTCAGCCATGCTTTTCCACGTGTGCTGCCTCTTACTCTGTGCAGCCCCAATATCAGGATTGTCTCAGGACTCACCATTCAGGTGCAAGGACTAAATCCTGCACCTCCAGCCACCCACTGCATACCCAAAATTAGGCGTTCTCAAATTTCTAGGTCAGTACGTCACATGATATGAATTTTTTACATCATGTAGTTTCCATCAGGGCTCAGTTTTAGTTGCTGCATTTACATTATAACTGCAGCATTGGCGTAAGGTGAAACGGATACTATAGTTGTAATGTATGTGCCTTGAAATAGGCAATGCTGCTGAGACCCAGGAGAAAGCTGCAGATCCCTTGGACAGGATTTTCTTCCAGGGTCGGGAAACCCAGAAACAGTCCCAACCTACCCCTGGGAGCAAAGCAGTCAATGGCCCAGATTTTTGTAGGGATGCCCCCTATTATTGCTCTGGAGCTGGGCTTGCTGTGCGGGCTTTTGAAGCTGGAGTGCCAATTGGAGACCTTCCAGCTTGAAAGGAACAGCAGACTATAACAGAGTGTAAGTAAGGGAGAGGGCGCTTCAAATTGGAGGCGCCTTTTCTTCAAAATAGATCTTGTAGGGATTGGAGAATCCCTTTAAAAGGCGGTCTGCAGCTCCTCTTGCACCCAGGACGTAATTTGTGACTTTGATAAGAGCCATTTCAGTGCTGGCGAAGTGGAAACCTGATTAAACCAGTTCAATAAAAGCAAAATACTGCGGATGCTGGAAATCTGAAACAAAAACAAGAAATGCTGGAATCACTCAGCAGGTCTGGCAGCATCTGTGGAAAGAGAAGCAGAGTTAACGTTTCGGGTCAGTGACCCTTCTTCGGAACTGACAAATATTAGAAAAGTCACAGATCATAAACAAGTGAGGTGGGGGTTGGGCAAGAGATAACAAAGGAGAAGGTGCAGATTGGACCAGGCCACATAGCTGACCGAAAGGTCACGGAGCAAAGGCAAACAAACTTGGCAAACAGTTCAAACTTGGAGTTGTGGGAAGGGAAGGTTGGAGATGGAATGATCGTCTGCAAGGGCATAGGGTCAAGAGTGTTTTTTTGAAGAAGGGTTGATGACAGCAGATTTAGAGAGGTTGAACAAGCAAGGAATTTGGATAAAAAGAGAGATTTACCAAGGCTAATAAAACGGTGAAGCAAACACGATAATGATCGGCCAAATGCTTCTACTCCTGTTCTCAACTTCCTATCTTCCTATGTCAATTTACATTTAGTATAGAGAAAAAAATCCTGAAAAAAAATTGATAATTTCGAGAACAAAAGATATTGAGCCAAGGTAACATGTCAATGCTGCTTATTGTTTCCTTGCCATGCTACCTTGATATTTAACAAACAATTAAGATTTAACCCCTTCAGTCTCTAATATTGGCTTCTTTTAATGAAAAACCACCTTTATTCGGAATAATACTGCAAATTTTTTAAAATATAACTTTGTAAAACTACTATCCATGTTTACGGACAAAAACTGCCATGGCTCTGTCATTTTAAATGAGATATCAAGACATTTAATTAAAATGCTTAGACACCAATACACTAATATTGCGAACAGTCGATCTAAGCTGTCGTCTTAACTGTACTTTATTTGTGAATATTATCTTGAAGTGGGCCTGAGAGGTGCAGTTTATTAAATACTGTTCTTTCGGATACATTTGAAACTCAAGATGATGGGATGAATGTTTTGTCTTAATAGCAGATGCAGGATTCAAAGTGGAATGTGTTTGAGGCAGTTTCATCTCTATTCACAATGCACCCAAATCTGCAGCACAAAACCATCCATAACTTTGCATTAAATTTGCAGTTTTGCTGAAAGAAACCTTGAAGAATTGCAAATGTAGCTCTGTTGCATTATATATTCTTTTGTAATTAGGGGCAAGATGAGTTGTTGAGTTAGAGCAGACAGAGTTTTTGTCTAATTAATCAAATCCGGGAACATTTTGATTCAAAAGGTATTCAATTCCTCGATGATGAATTACTTCACCTCGATGAATGAAAGTAAGTACAGATAAAAGAATTGAAACATTTAATTCTTTGATACTTTTATGCTGGCAAAGGATTAAATTAAACTATTTTACTACTGAAGATGTCAAGCTTCTTACCAGTAAAGTTGTCCAATGAATACTGTTCCAGTGAAATAAAATTATTTGTTTTGTCTCTGAACTTGTGGTAAAGAGCAGCTCTGTTAAGTTGCCGGGCCGTAGATTCATTTTTAAAATTACAGACAGCATCAACTTTAGCAGTAAATTCACCGACAGAAATGCCAAGTCAAAAAGTCATTTTTTAAAAAACAACCTAATAGCAAAAATACAATCCACCATACTTAAAAATGAACATTTATTTTTAACAATTACTAATGAACTTTTTAAACTGTTACTTATGCTCATCTCACGAATGACTGATATATGGATCTGAATTTCCGGGCCCCCAAAAGGCAGATACGGAGGCGGGGGGTCCCGAAAATACCAGCGCTAGGTAGCATGTCAATTTCAAGATGCCGTTCCTGGCGCCAGCAATAATTACTAGTGGAGAGGGAGGGCGAGACAGGAATCAAACTCTCCTCCCAAATTATGTTGATTAAAGATGTTTAAAAGCTCGTTAAGAGCTTGTCAAGGGTTTAAGTTTAAATTTTTAAAAAGGTTACCTGTGCCTTTAGAAACTGACCAGCTGAAGGGAGGTGGTTAAAGAGTGGGGAGCCAGCTATGGATGACCCAGGGCATCACCCTGCCTCCATAAAATGATCAGCAGGGCAGAAGGGGACTGGGCATTTGGTAAGAGCGGGGTGCCCTTTATACTGCACAGATTGTAGGGAGAGTGGGCACTCAATGTCCAGGCTTTCAATAGGGTCGGCACACCCCTGGCATCCTGGGGGCAGAAGAGCAGGGGGCAAAGCTTGCCAAGCGAATTGGGCAGCCAACTGGCCAGAAGAAAGCCTCCAGCTGGCAATGAGGGCATGACTGTTAGATTTCACGCCCAGTGACAATGAAGGGCCAAGAATCAGTCCCGCAGGAGATTGCGACACTCCAGGCAGATGGTCACACACATCGTGATCCTAGGATGTTAAAAGAAGTGGTTCGTGAGATAGTTGATGTGTTAGTTTAAATTTTCCAAAATTCCCTAGATTCGGGGAAGGTTCCATTAGATTGGAAAATAGCAAATGTAACTCTTTTATTCAAAAAGGGGGGAGACAGAAAGCAGGAAACTACAGGTCAGTTAGCTTAACAGCTGTCTTAGGGAAAATGTTAGAAGCTATTATTAAAGGCATTATAGCAGGACACTTAGAAAAATTCAAGGTAATTGGGCAGAGTCAACATGGTTTTGTGAAAGGGAAATCATGTTTAACCAATTTATTGGAGTTCTTTGAGGGAGTTACATGTGCTGTGGATGAAGGGGAACTGGTGGATGTATTGTACTTAGATTTCCAGAAGGCATTTGATAAGGTGCCTCATCAAAGGTTATTTCAGAAAATAAAAGCTCATGGTTTAGGGGGTAACATATTGGCATGGATAGAAGATTGGCTAGCTAACAGGAAACAGAGAGTAGGGCATAAATGGGTCATTTTCTGGTTGGCAAGATGTAATGAGTGGTGTGCCACAGGGATCAGTGCTGGGGCTTCAACTTTTTACAACTTATATAAATGACATAGATGAAGGGACCAAAGGTATGGTTGCTAAATTTGCTGATGACACAAAGACAGGTAGGAAAGTAAGTTGTGAAGAGGACATAAGGAGGCTATAAAGGGATATAGATAGGTTAAGTCCGTGGGCAAAGATCTGGCAAATAGAGTATAATGTGGGAAAATGTGAAATTGTCCATTTTGGCATGAAGAATAAAAAAGAAGCAATTATTTAGAAAGGTGAGAGATTGCAGAGCTCTGAGATGCAGAAGGATCTGTGTGTCCTAGTGCATGAATCACAAAAGGTTAGTGTGCAGATGCAGCATGTAATTAGGAAAGCTTTTGGAATGTTATCGTTATCGCAAGGAGAATTGAATACAAAAATAGGGAGGTTATGCTTCAGCTGTACAGACATTGGTGAGACCACATCTGGAGTACTGTGTACAGTACTGGTCTCTTTATTTAAGGAAGGATGTAAATGCTTTCGAGGCAGTAAAGAGAAGGTTTACAAGACTAATGCCTGGAATGGTGGGCTGTCTTACGAGGAAAGATTAGACAAGCTAGGCTTGTATCCATTGGAATTTAGAAGAGTAAGAGGTGACTTGATTGAAACATGTAAGATCCTGAGGGATCTTAACAGGGTGGATGTGGAAAGAATGTTTCCCCTTGTGGGAGAATCTAGATCTAGGGGCCACTGTTTAAAAATAAGGGGTCACCCATTTAAGACAGAGATGAGGAGAATTTTTTCTCTCAGAGGGTCATGAGTCTTTGGAATTCTCTTCCTTAAAAGGCGGTGGAAGCAGAGTCTTTGAATATTTGTAAGGCAGAGGTTGATGGATTTTTGATAAACAAGGGGTGAAAGGTTATCGGGGGTAGGTGGGAATGTGGAGTAATCAGTTCAGCGATGAAGTTATTGAATGGTGGAGCAGTCTCGAGGGACCGAGTGGTCTACTCCTGCTCCTAATTCATATGTTCATATCTGTGCCCTCATTGCAGAAGATCTCGCACCTTGCAGCACTGGTCGCCATGGCCGGCCAGTGGTCATTAAAGTCACTGGGGCCTTGACCATCTTCATTTCTGGCTTATTCTAAGGATCAGCTGCAAACCTTAGAAGCCTCTCAAAAATGGTTGCACAGCACTATAACTCGCTGGACACTGATGCCCTCTTTGCCAGACAGCATATTCATTTAACAAAGGACACAGAGTTGCAGGGACAGAGGGCATTGGGTTTCACCTCCATCACTGGATTTCCCCAGGTGCAGGACATCATCATTTGCACTCATGTGGCTATCAAGGCACCCAGCGACTGGCCAGTGAGACCCATCAACAGGAAAGGCTTCGACTCTCTCAACATCCAACTGGTCTGCGACGACAAAAAGAGCTTCCTCCATGTGTGCACTCGCTTTCCTGTCAGCTTCCAGGACTCCTTCATCCTCAGCCAGTTCAGGCTGTCTCAGATCTTCACTCCAATCCCCAAAGTGCGTGGATGGATTCTACAGGACAAGGGATATCCCTTGAAGAGATGGCTACTGACCCCTCTACAGAAGCCCCAGACAGAGACACAGAGGCGATACAACTAATGCCATCTGCTCAGTAGGACAGCCATTGAGCAAGCCATTGGACTTCTGAAGATGCAATTCTGATGCCTAAACTAGTCGAGTCGTGCCCTCCGATGCCTTCCTGAAAGGGTTGCATCATTGTGGTGGTCTGCTGTGTTTCCCTAACATAGTCCTCCAGAGGGTGTGGAGCTTGAAGATGGTGAGGTCCTGGAAGGAGACAGCTCATCAGGGGAGGAGTAGAAGGTGAGAGTGGAGGAAGAGGAGGCGGAGGGAGATGACGCTGAAAAGAGATGTGTTCCTGCTACACAACAAAGTGGCCGTCTCCTGTCAGTCTCCAGGAAGAGGACCTCCCTCCTGTCCATCACAGCCTCCAACTTTAGATCCAGGTCATCATTGATGACGCAAAGTGCAGCCCTGCCCTGGGGGCCAGGCCTCTGACTCCCCTGTGACATCTCACTTCCCTCTGGTAAAGTGGAAGGCTTTGGCACAAATCGCAGTTTTCTCCCTCAGGATAATCAGCAGCCTCAGTGATACCATGGGGTAAATAAATGAGGCCCACACTTCATTTGACCCTCCTCTGTTCCCACCCCCACTTGGCTTTAAGTGGGCAGGAAACCCATCTCCAAACCAATCAAGGGCTTCCCCACGCAAAAATCTTAACTTTATTCAGCTTCCTACTGGAGGTGGGTTTCTGAACCGAAAAGAAACCCGACTCCTGTTTCCCACCTCTGTGGCAAAAATTCAGCCCATAAAGAGAACATGATTATTTTTCAGCCTGCCCTATAACAGAGTTTTTCTTATTTATACGTGCAAAACAATTATTTCTGTATGCCCTTTCCCTTCACCCCACCATTAGTCTTTAGCTAAGTCTTACACTCTAGAAATCCTTCCCTCAACCTCTCCCTCTCTCCCATTCTCTCCTCCTTTAAGACTGCCCTTAAAACTCACGCCATTGCCCGAACTTTGTGGCACTTTTCCTAATCTCACTTTCTTTTGCTAGTGGTCCATTTGTACATAAAATTTTTGTGAAGTGCCTTGGTTTTTTTATATTAAAGATGTTATATAAATGCAATTATTATTATTTTAAATAATCAGTTACAAAATTATATACATATATTTCACAAAGTTTGATTTTCTGTAAACAATTAATGAGATAATGTTTAATTTTTGATTTTATAATTAGGATTTTTTTATTTAAAAGTATTTATTTGTAGCAGAAGGAAAAGAGATACAACATTTAGAAAATCAAACAGTTTCCAAGACAAGACTATGGTCGAAAAATTCCTGAAACTGGTCAATGAATGGCACCCACTGTTAGTTAGACTTGCCCTTGACATTTAATATTGACAAGATTTTGCCCTGCTAGTTGCTGAAAGTACGAGATGGAAATACCGAGGTGCCCTCTAGAGGGCATCTGGGATCTGAGTAAACGGGGCAAGCAACTGTGTATCTCCTTAATCAATCCAATTGAAGGACTGTGAAAATAGTAATTTAGAATGGTGATTTCAATGTCGAATCAGCTACAGCAAGATAAATTGAGGGAAAGAAGTATTGGAATGAGAGAGAGAAAAAGGAGACAGATAAAAATAAAAAGTAGTTATTTTTTAAATCTTTAGCAATTAAAATCTGAAGAAACAAGACTGCACATTTGTAATAGTTAATTTTCAGTGCCAGAGAGATTGATTGGCAGTAATTAACACTTAGCACGTGTTAAAAGGCTATTTAGACTGAAATGGTTAAGACTTAACTTTCTGTGGCAAGTTTCATTCATATCCACCATGAAAGTACAGCATTCATGCCATTCAATGCATTTCAATGATGAGGCAGACAGTGAGATGCCATTTTTGTGACGCTATCAGCGGATCGGTGCATCTTGGACGGCAACTTTTGGATATCAGGTTTAACCATGCATCTGCCTCTAGCCTGAATTTGCTGTACCATCTGTGCATAAATAGCAGCAGCAGTACAAAGTATTATCTGAGCACTAAAGGAAATGCAATTTCCTTAGATTTACACAAACTTGAAACACTACAGATTTGAGAGGTAAACCTTACCTATGGGATAAAACCTTACAGCTTAAGAAAGTTTCATTGATATTGCGGTTACGATACAAATTGTTGAGCTGCAGGGAAATCATATGTGATATTTTAGTGAGAAACAACAAACACAAACATTATAAAAATTGATATAAAAATAATGTTAAAGTAGCTCACCATGTCAGCAATAATGCTTGAGTTGATTATCTGGGAGCTTGTGCTTTCTTCATCTTGAGGAAATGGCAGCGTACTTATACTGAACAACAGGTTAAAAGAAATAGTTTGTTTCACCTGGTTTGGATTTTGTTCTTCTGCTGTTGAGAAACAATAGTAAAGCATAGCATAGAATAATTAATATTGAAGAATTAGTTAAAAGAAATCAGTTCATCAAATTTGAGACAATGTCTTAAGATACAAATATCAAGGGAATCAGTTTAGATTTAGATTTAGAGATACAGCACTGAAACAGGCCCTTCGGCCCACCGAGTCTGTGCTGACCATTAACCACCCATTTATACTAATCCTACACTAATGCCATATTCCTACCACATCCTCACCTGTCCCGATATTCCCCTACCACCTACCTATACTAGGGGCAATTTATAATGTTTAGTTTACTAAGTTTAGTTTAGAGATACAGCACTGAAACAGGCTCTTCAGCCCACCGAGTCTGTGCCGACCATCAACCACCCATATATACTAATCCTACACTAATCCCATATTCCTACCACATCCCCACCTGTCCCTATATTTCCCTATTACCTACCTATACTAGGGGCAATTTATAATGGCCAATTTACCTACCAACCTGCAAGTCTTTTGGCTTGTGGGAGGAAACCGGAGCACCCGGAGGAAACCCACACAGACACAGGGAGAACTTGCAAACTCCACACAGGCAGTACCCAGAATTGAACCCGGGTCGCTGGAGCTGTGAGGCTGCAGTGCTAACCACTGCGCCACTGTGCCGCCCTAATTGATGTATATAAATTGAATTTCAAAATGGAGTTCCTTTATTTAATGCACTCTGTAGTTTTTTCATTTGTGTTGTATGAAGTTTGGGAGGGGAAAATATCAGTCAATTAATTGAGGAAATCATGCTTTGATGGCTAGGAATGAAGGCAGGCTTAGAATCATAGAACTTGACAACACAGAACGACCTCATTCAGCCTATCATAGTTGTGTCAGCTCTCTGAATGAGCTCTCCATTTAGTTCTATTCCAATGCCCTTTCCCAAACCTTTTTAATGTGTTTAATTTTTAAATATTAATTGATGGTCCAATGGCTTTTTCTTATCCATGTTTTCTTATATTATGTTCCAAATGTTGGATAATAAAAAGGACTGTGAGGATGTTGGACAGAAGATCAGGCCGTTACTAAAGGAGGCTGAATTGCTTACAATATATATTTTACTTTATATATAAAATAAATAAAATATATTTACTTTATTAATTATTTCACAAACTGAAGGTGCAATTTGGGAGGAAGCTTGGGCTGTAAAACAAAAGACTCCAGAACACTTTAATTTATAATCAGTGGAAGAACAAATGGGATTGACTAATTTGTTTGCTCTGGCTGTAGTCCCAAAGGGCCATAGGCATCTCTTGCCATTAGAAAGAGACGCATGGGGAAAGGTAGGGTTCCATGACTGCCACAGCTGATATGGGGATTGAACCCAACCTGTTGATATCTTTCTACATCACAGTGTAGCCAACTGAGCTAACTGACCCAATGCTGACTAATTAAAAACTTCTATAAAACACACTGAAAATTTCACACAAAAACTTAAATCAGACTCCTCAGTCTTCCATGGCACCAATTATGTAGAGTCAATAGCAAGTGCATAGTTTAGGTCAAAAAGGTTTACAGGATTAATTGGAGGAGGGAAAGGAGATAAGTGAGGGAAGAAGGAGCTGTGAAGAAAAAGGCGAGGGGAGTTGACAGAAGGGGATAAGTGGAGAGGGAGGAAGGGAAAAGACTGAGAGGGAAAGGCAAGGGGGAAGAAGGAACAGAGAAGGGAGGAGGGAAAGAGGGAGGGAGGATAGAGGAATGAGAGGAGAGAGGATAACAGGAGGAAAGAAATGAAAGGTATGCAGAGAAATGGAGGGGGTCAGGGAAGAATGGGCACCAAAGAGTGGCATAGAGAAAGTGAAATGGACAGGAGAAGAAGAGGGTGAGAGTAGTAATAGATACAAGTAAGAGAGGAGGATGGGTGGAAAGAAGAAAAGGAGAGAAGAGAGAAAAGGATGTGAGGGAGAAGAAGCAAAGGAGAGAGAAGTGACTGAGTGAGGGGATTTGAGGAGAAGATGGAGGGGAGGATGTAATGGTTGGGCAGGTAGTTCAAAGAGGAAGAGATAGAAGATGAGGTCATTTTAATATATTCTCATTAATATATGACATTGCTCCAGTTGTCTGATCATTTGCTGTGAGGATCAGGATACAAGAAGACTTTCTCAGAGAGTCATTGACAAGAAAGAATGAACTTGTTTTGGGTGCATAGTGGAGTGGAGCAGCGCATGGGGACATGTTGCTCTGTAAGATGGGGAGCTAAAAGTGGATTGGGGGTAGTCGACACTGCGCAATGGCAGCGGGTGGACCAGGTCTTAGGTTTTTATGCATTGTTGAGGAAGTCTCGTGAAAACAGTGGAAACTGGGTGAGAATTAGCATAAATTCAAAACTTTTATGTACATAGTAATGAATGAATCTGTTTATTTTATTTATCTATTTCAGAGGATGGGTTCAACTGGATAGATGACAAAGCATTTACTATTTCCAAAGTTTCTTTATCATTTTTCCTTGCCCTACATTGTTTCCTTATTATTCTATCGGTTGATAGGTTAATTGGCCATTATAAATTGCTCCTAGTATAGGTAGGTGGTAGGGAAATATAGGGACAGGTGGGGATGTGGTAGGAATATGGGATTAGTGTAGGATTAGTATAAATGGGTGGTTGATGGTCGGCACAGACTCGGTGGGCCGAAGGGCCTGTTTCAGTGCTGTATCTCTAAACTAAACTAAAACTAAAATGTATCTACATTCCACTTTTAATTACACAGCATTCAGTCACGGGACAGTACGTAAACTTGTCACATAACAAGACTTATAGCACCATCTAGAGGCACAATACCAAAGTAATGTTTTGACAAACTCAATGACCTTTATATAATAGATTGTAATTACATTTCACAGCTCATCGTAGGTCCATTGTATAATGTTAGTGTGAGTATTACTTTCCTTGTTATGTAAAGAGAAGCAACTGCAGAAAATATATTCAGATTTCCCCAGTTTTGATCAGGGTAACTTAATGGATAATCATTTATCAAAGTTCCTTGCTGATTTAAATATTCATAGGATCGCTATCATATGCTTAAATTTAACTACTTCAATTAAAGCACTAGATCTCTTTCAAAAAGCACAGGTCAATGGAAATATGTAACTTCTAGCAGGTCTCAAATACTGGGCACATCACATCTGAAAAAGGCAATAACCCAGCTACTTTTAATGCATGCTACTAAACAACATGAAGAGACAAACTCTTTGAAGACAAAATTGCCTTGAAACGTACCAACAGCCAAGCTGGTGTTGCTCAACTGGTAAACATTTCCAAGCGTGTGTATGCCACCTGTTGCAATGCTAAATTCTGCTGTAATTCTTGATGATGTCACTAGTCTATTTGTGTTGTTGGTTGTAAAGAAGCAACTACAGGAAACTTTGATCCATTTCTGTTAATAAAACACAACCAAGGAAGCTATATGAATTTTTTCACTTCTAAAGTCATGAACCCTGAACTTAACACTATGGTAGACCAATGCTTTATGTATTCACCTGAAGTTCATTGACCCATATATTTGAAATAGGTTCTGGTGTTCACTGAAGTAGCAGTGAGAGGGTTTCACAGGCACATGATAAACATTCAATACACAACCATCCCCCAGTATAGTTTCAGGGTCATCGTCTAAGTTCAGTTCTGCAGTGAATGTAGACCAATCCTAAGGAATGCAGATAATGAACTAGTTTCTGATCTACATCAGCCAGAGCACTGATACGTTCCTGCGAACCACGACACGTAGTGATACATGGGATTCATGGCAACAAATGCAAGGGGTTTAAGGTTAAAAAGAAAAGGTTTGCATTTATATAGTGCCTTTCATGGCCTCAGGACATCCCAAGGTGTTTTACAGCCAAAGAAAAGCTTTTGAAGTGCAGTCACTGTTGTAATGTAGGTAACATGGGAATGACGACACACAGTTGGGGCCAAACATCCAAAGACCGTGGAGCAGAATTTTCCCAGCTCCGTGGTGGCGGACTTTGAGGCGGGGGAGCAAGGAAAATAGAAGGGGGGGGAGCCGCGTCCGGTTGGCTGCCCACCTCCATGCAGCGTAATTAAGGCCCCAAATAAGGGGTGATTTTCTGGCCTCACAAGCATTTTTCTGGCAGCAAAGCATCCTGCCCAGCTGTGTGCGGAGGCCACCAGCTTAATGGAGCTGGCGTTTCTGAGGCAATCTGGAGGCCCATTGGATTTGGAGGCTCCTTTACCCATGAAGGGGCTGCAGATATAAAAGATTGCCCCCACGGCCCCAACGATCCAAGCGGAGGGGGTTTCCCCTCCATTCTGAGGGGCCGACCGCCTTCCCTGCTCTGGAATAATAATTTATTTTTAAACCTCCATGTTGAAGTGCCTTCACGTCCCCGGTCTGCCTCAGCAGTGTCTACCTCTCCCAGTGGGATGCCAAGGCTCGAGAGCAGCCAGCTTTCTGATTTGGTCAGCAGCATTGAAAGCCTGCCTGCCATCCTTAATTGGATGGCAAGTGTGGAATCGGCCAATGAGGTGGCCGCCTCCGGGAAGATTGCGCGGAGGGTGCGTTTCCGGGCAATGCTGGCTCAGGACCCCCATTTGGTCTCAATGTTGTAGTGAAGCCTGCAGTAAGTTCCTGTCCATGATTCTGAGAGTTAAGCTAGGATTGTATTTAAGAACATAAGAACTAGGAGCAGGAGTAGGCAATTCAGCCCCTCGAGCCTGCTCCGCCATTCAATACAATCATGGCTGATCTCATCTCAGCCTCAACTCCATTTTCCTGCCCGTTCTCCATAACCCTTCAACTGATTGCTAATTAAAAATCTGTCTATCTCCTCCTTAAATTTACTCAATGTCCCGGCATCCACCGCACTCTGGGGTAGAGAATTCCTTGGACTCACGACCCTTTGAGAGAAGTAATTTCTCCTCATCCCTGTTTTAAATCTGCTACCCCTTATCCTAAAACTATGACCTCTCGTTCTGGATTGCCCCACCAGAGGAAACATCCTCTCTATGTCTACTTTGTCAATCCCCTTAATCATCTTATATACCTCAATTAGATCTCCTCTCATTCTTCTAAACTCTCGAGAGTAAAGGTCTAAACTGCTCAATCTCTCTTCACAAGACAAACCCCTCATCTTTGGAATCAATGTAGTGAACCTCCTCTGAACTGCCTCCAATGCAACTACATCCCTCCTCAAGTAAGGGGACCAAAACTGTACGCAATACTCCAGGTGCGGTCTCACTAATGCCTTGTACAGTTGCAGCAACACTTCCCTACTTTTATACTCTATTTCTTTAGTGATAAATGCCAAAATTCCATTTGCCTTCCTTACTACTTGTTGCTAATTACTAGTTTTCTGCGATTCATGCACAAGGATACCCAGATCCCTCTGCACCGAGGCACTCTGACGTTTCTCTCCATTTAGATCATAATTTGCTTTTCTATTCTTCCGACCAAAATGGATAACCTCACACTTATCGATGTTAAACTCCATCTGCCTAATTTTGGCCCATTCACCTAACCTATCCATAACCATTTGTAAATTTCTTATTTCTTTATTGCAACTCACAATCTCACCTATTTTAGTGACATCTGCAAATTTGGCTATAGTACCCTCTACCCCTGCATCCAAGTCATTTGTATAGATTGTAAATAGTTGGGGCCTGAGGACCGAACCTTGTGGCACCCCACTAGTTACATCTTGCCAACCAGAAAAGGACGCATTTATCCCGACTCTCTGTTTTCTATTGGTTAGCCAATCCTCTATCCAAGCTAATAAATTGCCCTAACCCCATGTGATCTTACCTTGTGTATTAACCTTTTGTGTGGCACCTTATCAAATGCCTTCTGGAAGTCCAGATATACTACATCTACAGGATCCCCATTATCCACTTTACTTGTTACATCTTTGAAGAACTCTAGCAAATTTGTCAAATACGATTTACCCTTCAGAAAACCATGCTGACTCTGATGGATTGCGTTTTGACTTTCTAAATGTTCTGTTATTACTTCCTTAATAATGGATTCTAACAATTTCCCAAAGACAGATGTTAAACTGACTGGTCTATAGTTTCCTACTGTCTGCCTCCCTCCCTCCCTCCCTTTTTGAATAAGGGCATTATATTCGCATTTTTCCAATCCATTGGAACTTTTCCCACATCCAGGGAATTTTGGAATATTATAACCAATGGATTCATTATCTCCGCTGCCACTTCCTTTAAGACCCTAGGATATAGGCCATCAGGCCCTGGGGACTTGTCTGCCTTCAATCCCAAGAGTTTGCTCAGTAGTTTTTTCCTAGTGATGATGATTGATCGATGTTCCTCCCTTTCTATAAACTTTGCATTACCTGTTACTATTGGGATGTACTAGTGTCCTCCACCGTGAAAACTGAGGCAAAATACTGATGTAGTGTCTCTGCCGTTTCTGTGTTCCCCACTATTAACTCCCCAATCACATCCTCCTGGTTGTGCCAGGAGCTGGTTGTCAATTCAATGCAATAGAGGGAAGCAACCGATAGATTTTTTTACATTTACTCTAATACATGCAGTAGCTTTATTTTTGAAAAAAATCAACACATAATGCACAGAAGAACATCACCTTACCTCAGTTCGATAACTCGACTGAATCTATAATGGTCTTTTAAGGTACTTTATTGAAATAACTCTGACAGCTGCAAAATAATTCATAATACAGTAAATATTAATCTTATTTCTCCCAACTATTATATTTATTTTCTGTCCCACTTTGGGATTCAAAGCCAGGGGCAGACAGATGGCCTGTGATAAAATCTGTCGTAAGTAATTCCATGCCTTCAGTTTTCCAAGAGTAAATCAAATCCCTCCAACCCTGATACCAGTGCTCTGATTGGAAATCCAGCATATTGGGAATCTTGGAGTAAGCCCAAATCCTACCATGGTTTATGTTTCAAAATGGTAAAAAAAAAACATATAATCATGAAATGGTTTTTAACTAAAAACTTTGTGGCATATTGTGACATCGTGATTTTGTTTCGAAGTAGAACCTTAAACATCTACCTATCTTTCTGTCTATCTGTGTGCGTATAGATAAAAGTTTTGAGACAAGCCAGCCATGCCTCAGGCATCACTTAATCGCATGCACATTTCAGTGTTACACTTAAAAAGAAAGGGGAATGAAAGAAAATCAAAAGAACCAACATGAGTAAAACTTTTTTACGCAGAGAGTGGTTAGGATCTGGAAAGCATTATCTGAGAATATGGTGGAAGCAGATTCAATCATGGCTTTCAAAAGGGAACTGGATAAGCACCTGAAGAGAAAAGATTTGCAGGGCTACAGGAAAAGGGTGGAGAACCTAGGATTTTGACCCAGTTGCTCTTGCAGAGAGCCGGCACCTTCTGTGCTGTAACCATTCTATGATTCTATGTGCCAATTCATACTGGCAGCAAATTTGGCACTGGGTCTTATATCAATTTAACTAATGACCTGTGGTGCCAAGTGGATGTCCAGAAGACAACTCACCCAATGCAGCAATGCATCTTCTTTTGTATCTGTTTATGGAATGTCACTGGCAAGGCCAGCATTTATTGCCCATCCCTAACTGCCGTTGAGAAGGTGGTGGTGGTGGAGAGATGGGATTTTGCAAAAGTGCTGTGAATGATAAGCTAGTAATAATGAAGCTCATATTAAACTCAATGGGTTGTCTTCCTAGATTTGGCGACTCAGCTAAAAAAGAAGCACATGTAGCTCAGTAAACAAGGAGTACAACAAAATAATTTGTCCAATGGTAATGCAAGTAAATAAAGCATACAATAAATCAGGAGACCTGTTTTGTTCAGCAATTCATGTCCATAATAAAATTCAACTGGTTTATTGAGTTGGAATAAAAAAAAGATTCATTTCAGCCAGCCAGATTTTCCATTTTTCTTGGTCTGTGGAACATTTTCGCCAAGCCAGGATTTCAGACCACCACAAGGATACCACCCACCCCCCCCCCCCCCCCCACCTCCCCCGGGTTCAACCGATCCTCCAGCTTCAGAATTCCTTCACCAGGGATTCCAGCCAGAATGGGGCTGGAGTTTTGCTGCACCAGGCCTCAAGAGGTCAAGTACACAATCTAATTATAATTTTCTTTTGCTATTAAGTTCCAACTAAACAAATTCTACAAGATATGGTGGCAATGACACCAAAAGCCCCACAACAATAAAAGTTATCATATAAAAATCATGATCTTGAATGTAACAACTATTTTCCATTCCACAAGCTTCATAACAAACTATTCGCCTGAATGTCTCGGTATCTGTGTACATCATTCCCCTCACCACCCAGTAAGCAGTTGAGAAAAATCTCTAATGTATTGAATTTGCTATGTATGTCCTGTACTCCTTATATGGTTTTGACATTTTGTAACACATAGGAGGCGATTTTCAACTGCCATCCAACTGACTAAAAAACAGATGACCAGCAATTGAAAATCAACGGGAGGGGTCGTTTGTTACCCAAGACCCACCTGATGCAATTTTCATGCGGACCTGTAAAATGGATGAGCATCAGTCCGACTGTTTTGTGTTGCTTAAATAGGCAAAGTGGGTTCCTACACCTGTTGTAGGACCCAGTTTCCAATTTCCAGGTGCAAATAAGTGCTCTGCCCATTTCTACCAGGATGTGAGTGGCCTAACCAATGGTTCTTATAAGTGGCCGCTCAGGAAAAGGCTCAGAAATTTGTTTTTGGAAGGAATTTTTGTGCAGACAAGGGGAGCTCTTTGTGGTTCCACAGAAATACTGTGACCTACTACTGGCATTTGCTCAACACCCCCTCCCCCACCCCGGGATCAGCTTCCCCCGACCCTCATGGCTTGTCCTGCTAAGTTTGGGAGGCAATTTCCCACCCTCCTACAATCAGCAAGCTGCAATGCGTCAACTGTTCGACAATAATAAAATAGCTTAGAACGCCTGACACTGGCTTTGGGCAGATGAAGAAATTCATGCCCCACTGCAGCCCACTACCGCCACCCCCACCCCCCCTCCAAAGTCACACTGTGCATTTTTATCTCTAGATGGAACTTCATTAGCTCCAAAAGCTGCAGCACCCCATACTGATACGGGCGGCATTGTTAATGCACTCCGAGCCGCGGCAGGCGAAAAATATGGCGGCCCCCACGTGTGAGTCGTGTGCCGCCGCTCGTGGAGGCTCATTTAAATATGCAGGGCAGCCACACCCCCAATCACATGGTGAGGGTGGCCTCGGCGACACCAAGAACGGTATCAACTGTCTCTGTGCAGGCGTTGGCGCCATTTTTAAAGGGCTGCCAGCCCTGTTCAGGGAATGCAGAGTTGCCCCTCTCCCCCCCACCACCGCCACCCCCCACTACACTAAAAATAAATATTTGGCCCGTTTCCCCACCCCCCCCACCCCATACACCAAAATTGCTGAGTTGACCTCTTCTCCCTCCAAATGCACATACAGAGTTGATCCCACTCCGCCCATAACTGCACAAAGTGCAGAGGTCACCCCTCCCCCCCACACTGCAAAGGCAGAGTTGACCCCCCCCCCCCCCCACTACACTAAAATGCTCTGATTCCCCCCCCCCCTTACCCACCTCAGCGACACCAGCTTTCCCTAGACGGGAAAGTGAATGCGCATTAGTGCCGCCCATTACACTGGAGATCCAGATCCGATGGTAAGATCGCAAGGAATTAGATTTCAGTATTTAAAATCGGGTCCTGTTGCTGAGTGGCGGAGGGCGGGGGAGGGGGGGCGGCGCCATGGAGCCTCGCTGCTGCCGGGAAGATCGGGCCCGGCAATCTTGGCGTCGGGCTGCATGGCGGGCCTCTGTCGCTGCAATCTTCCATCCACCCCGCCACGGAGCCCGACGTTGGGTGCTCAACAAAATTCAGCCCTGAGGGAAAGTCATTTTCTGTGGGAAAAGCCACAGGAGGTCCACTCATTTGTAAATAATTTGTCTGCGATCCAAGGGCCATACTTCCAACAGAGGCTTACTTAACAGCCCTGTGGGAGTATCGTTACCACGTGGACCAGCTCAAGAAGGCAGCTCACAATCACCTTTTAATGGGCAATTAGGGATGAGCAATAAATGCTGGCTTTTTCAGTGCCACCCACATCTCATGAACAAATAAAAATAGAGTTAGGTGTAAAGGAATGGAGGAGCCTAGGAATGTCAGGTATGAGTCGTGATTGACAGAAATTGTTGGTAGGTGAGTGATGGGGGTATGGTGAATTGAGGAGTGTCTGAGGTTAATGATGCAGTTAGTCGGATACGGCATTTAAAGATGCATTCATTGAACTTGACCACTAGTGTGAGGTCATTGAACTTCTTGCAGCACTGCATCCAGGTCCTTCTGCTATTGACCTCCATGGCTACCTGTTCCCACTGCTTTCTCAGCATGTGTTTGGAGGGCCTCCTGGCCCCCTGCAGATACAGGACATCTCGCCTACTTTCCATTTCTTCCACCAAGGCCTCCAATGCAGCATCTGAAAACCTTGGTGCCTGCTCTCTCCCATGTTGTGCCATTATTCAATGTTTCACAGGCCAGGTTCATCTCCTGCATGACTGCCATAATGCATTTCTGCTTTTAGAGATGCAAACTAACTTTAAGCAGTGCAGGCTATATTTACCTGGTGCTAGCCATTCACGATATTCGCCCCCTGCTCAGACATCCAGGCAATCAACTGCACAGTTAGCACTCCCTGGATACAGAAATAATTTCAAACAGCAGGCGGCACAAAGTTGGCGTTCTGCATGGGTTGCAGTCAACGGGTGTGGGTTAATTACACATCATGATCCCTACATCTGCTTTTGGGTGCTATCAAATTTCACCTGCCTTGTGTTTTATAACCATTGACTAAATGAACTGGTGCATTTCCAACCTGTTTCTCTTTTTGTCATTTTATTTGTGGTGAAGATATCAGAGTAATCACTAAAGACACTTAAAAACACGCACTGAACAGTGAGTAGGGTTAAAGCTAAAATTCTTACCTGAGGGTTTCTGTTTTGCAACCTAAGAATGCTGATTTGATGTTGCTGTCATTATACAAGTTATCGAGCTGAAAACGTAGGAGAAATCAAAAGCATTGAATTTGAAAATATCATGTATTACCCAGTTATTTTCACAAAAACATATACAATCTGCTGTAATCAGGCAAAACTGGGATCGAGCCTGATGATGCTCTCCAGCAATGATCCCAATGCCGTTTTATGTGGTCTATGGAAGGGTGCCTCACTTGCATGGTGCAGGCAGTGATTCTCTGATGATTGTATGCACCATGCTCAAGGAAACTCCCTCAATTGTCCATCCTTGAGGGACAGAGTTGCCCAGGCACCCACCGCACTCCCCATCAGGTTTCTCATCCCCCTCATTAAATGCACTGATTTGGTAATTCATTCATTTTTAAAACAAAATCTTTAGGCAGCCAAGCCATTTGTAGAGGCCCAGACAATTCCACTCAGTTGGTATAGTGGCTACCATACTGTCCTGACTGTGGAATGGGAGCAGAAATTCCTGGTGTAGGAAGTCCCCAACCCAGCCATACCCCTTGCCCATCATTTACCTTGTAAGAGGAGGGAAGTCCCACCTCTTAGCAATCACTGAGAAACATCCAGAAGCCTCAGAGATGTAGCATAACTTGAGGGTTCACCGGATTCCCACTGGAGTTGGGACAGGAGCCCAGCAGACCCCTGTGGAATCTCAGGGCAATATCTTTATATGGCTATCCTGGTATATATCTGGTATTCTTTTGTTTCTTGTGGACACATTATGCCTTTCCATCTGTTTTTCCTTTGCTTCCTACTAAACTCTGCTTAAAGTGACTCGCATAGTGCGAAAATCTGCTTTCCTAAAGCTGTAAATCATAATCCTCCAAACAACTCTGCATGATTTATAAATTCTGAGACATCTGGAACCATAATCTTACCCTGTTGCCAATAATCTTTGATGCAGACCGGTCGAGTTGAGAATTAGCATTTTCTAAATTTGTTGTGCACGGCAGGTTGGTAATAGTGAAGGTGACATTGAATATTGTTGTTGGTGCTTCCTTGTTGGGATTTACTACTGTAAAGAAACACAAAGAAATTATTGAACTGAAAATTCAATAGAAATATATTAGTTCTTCAACTGCTTTCTTTTTAATTATAAGTCTAAATAAATAAACTGATATGCACAAACCAAAACATTCCATTAATTTGCATGAAAACAACAATTTATTACTTTGCCAGTGTAAATATTTCTCATCATACAATATTCAAAATATAATACATAGATAGCTTGGGATTGACCATATATTGAGTATCATACCATTATGAGTGCTTCCATTTTTGCATTAAATTATGAGGATTTGTGTGTTGAAACTGGAAAAAGATTCCATAGATGCTGGAACTTTGTGTTTTTTAAAAGAAAGGTCATCAGTAGGTCTTTTAAACTGAGCTTGGTTTGAAAACACACAATTACTGGAAGAATCAAGGAGTGCTAAAAACATGGCCTTACCGGAAGACACCTGTCTTCAGATAATTACCCAGCAGGGGTTTTTTTTGACTTGGGGAAAGATGTTTACAAAGACATGGCAGGTCAAGGTTCTGAAGGGTCAGGAGGCTTGACTCCTGAGATTTTTTTGGTTTCACTTTGGACAGACAGTTGTGATATGGACAGTGTTAAAAAGACAGTTGGAGAAAACTTGCCAAAGGAGAAAACCCCAACTCATTTTGTTCCATCTCTTTAAAAAAGGCTGCCAACTTTTCCATCACTTTAAGAAGCCCTGATAAGCAATTGTAAGAAACTGCCTGAAACCCCTGTTGCTGTATTTTTCCTGGAAAGCCTGCCCACATTGATCTGTTCTAGGAAGATCCCAGTGACAGCAATCTACACGTATTTGGGATACCAAAACAAAACAAAGAACATCTGACATCTTTCCATATCTTCTTTTTTCTTCAAGAATTAGCAAGTATTCGGCCAAACTATTCTTTTTTGCCTGTTTTTTTTTGGTAATAGAGCTCTAAAGAGTAAACCTCTTTTTTCAGTTAACTAGTATATGTGTGCATGTGTGTGTGTGTGTGTGTGTCTGTGTGAAGGGCTAAGGTAAAAAGGGAACTTTTATATTTCAATCTGTGTGTTTATGCTTTGCTTTGTTACTGGTTAAGACTTGTTTTATAATAAACTTAAAAATTTGTTGTTTATTAAAGAAACCTGGTTGGTGTATATTATTCTGGGATAAAAATAGAGTTTATGATTGACCGTATTGGTAACTGGGAAAAAAATTTTAATATATGTTGTGACCTGTGGAGAAGTGGAACTAGAAAAATAGTGCATTCCTCCGGCCTTGGTCGTAACAATACCCATTGACTTCAGTAAATGAATTTGTTGTGCTTCATAGGTTTAAAAGAGTGTAAGTTGATTGAAATAGGAGACAGACAGGCAAGTCTAACAATGCTGACAATCAAGGACTGCCCAAAACACAGTGTCACAAGGTTTCCCCAACATTTCTAAACAAGAAATACTGCAATGGTGCCCATGCAATAATAAACACTATCCTCGGGGCATATGAATTAGTACCCAAAGCCTATCGCCAAAAGTTTAGACCCCTCAAGAAGCAAGCTAATCAAACTTCTCTGGAGTTTGAAAGAAGTAAGCAGCTGGCTTTTGACCAGTGGCTCAGAGCTCTTAAAGTACAGCTCAGCTATGGGAATCTCAGGGAAGTAATTCTGTTAGAGAAATTTAAAAACTCTCTCCCACTCCCATATAGACCCATGTAGAGGAGCAGAGGGTTCAGGGAGACCAGCAAGCAGCCGTTCTGGCCAATGAGTTTGCTTCAATTTATAAATTGGTTTCCCAATGGAGAACCTTTCCTAATCACCCCCACAAATGCGAAAAGGACAAAGGGTGGGAAGGTGATATCCGCCCAGGCAGTCCTGGAAGAAAAGGAAAGCAGGAAACACAGGAGGCCCTCCTCCAACCAAAAAGGAAGGTGCTGTGAGCAAGAGTGAGACCCAGAGACCTGTGTGCTTCCATCGTAATAAAGCAGGGCATTTAAAAGCTGACTGCTGGATACTAAAGGGAAAACCAATAGGGTTAATCAGACAGCAACCTGATGGAAAACACAGCAGAGGAAGCTGTGCCTTTAATTGCAGTAAGAGTGAGACGCAGGAAGCTTATGGCTGCAAATACAGGAAAATTTAACAGGATTCCTGCGGGTTAGCAGGGTTTTGTGTTCAAAGGGAAAGTAACCCCCTACCCCTCGGGTGGGACAAGCAAGTCCATAGTGATTCTCAGGGACACAGAGGCCACTAAATCCATTTAATGGGAAAAAGCCTCACCTTTCCGCCAGAGAGTGTAGTGAACACCAAAATGGTGGTGAATGGTATTGGAGGGCAGTGTATGTCTGTACCTGTACACCAGGTGCACCTGGAGTGCAACCTAGTTTCAGGATCGGTAACTGTAGGGATTGTCCTTAGTTTGCCTGTGGACGGGGTTGACCTGCTCCTAGGTAATGATCTGGCGGGGGTGAAGGTTGTAGCTCCCCCAGTAGTGAAAGAAAGACCGCCGGAGGTCAGAGAGACAGGGCAGTGACTGGAGACAGGCCCCTGCAGTTTTCCTGAATGTGTGGTGGATCAGGCCATGATCAAACCAGCTCCCCCAGAGGAGAATGCACTAGCATTGCAGGCAGATGACCATGAGGTCTGCCTGTCCGAGACTTTCTTTGGAAAGTTAAGAGACCCAGGGAATGAATGAAATAGATGTTTCCTAGCTGAGGGTCAGCTAGCCGACCCAGTATTGCGAGAGTTAGCACAGGCTGCCCAGTCTGAAAGTGAAGCAGAGGGAGTCCCTGATTGCTACTATATAAAGAATGAGGTACTGATGAGGAAATGGAGTTCTCCTCACAGACCTGAGAGCAAGGAGTGGGCAGTAGTTCACCAGTTAGTGGTGCCGCAGAGGTACCGGAGAGAAATATTAAGAAAGGCCCATGAGACTACAGTGGCTGTACATGCCGGTATACAAAAGACCAAAGCCCGCATAAGACAGCAGTTTGACTGGCCAAAACATCACAAAGATGTGGTGGAGTACTGCAGGAGTTGCCACATGTGTCAGGCTGAGGGGAAACCCCAACCTACAGTGAAACCTGCACCTCTAAGTCCTGTACCAGTGTTAGGAGGACCCTCCAGCAGAGGGCTAGTGAACTGTAAGGGACCCCTGCCAAGAACAAAAGGGGACAGCAGGCACACAGCTGTCAAAAGGTTAGAAAGGGAAGGGGAAAAAGTGACCAAGAGGTCAGGTTAAAGGAACTCCGGGAGGAATCCTGGATGAAAACCCCTACTATCTGGTCAACCAACCCCAAAAAATATGAAAAATTAGACCCCACATCCTCCTATGTAAATGCAGACACAAGAAGCACCCCACCAGAGTTGCTAACAGCATATACAGGAACCTGCAGAGACAAAGAAAGACCGCTAGGGAGCAGAGAAACCATGAGGGTGATGCCTCACCTAGTCAAAGTGACCCAGGTGCGTGCAACAGAGTTTGCACAAATACCTGCAGGCAGGAGTGTCCCAGAGAACAAAGGGGAGATTAACAAAGAATCCTCCCCCACAGTCAAAGGAAAAGGGAACCACCTGAAGTCAAAAGCTTTTGCATGATTCAGCAATGACTGAAAGAGAGTTCAGGGTAGACCCGCCCACTACTAACTCTCCAGAAATAAAATGACCTCAGCAGGCCCTAGGCAGTCATGGCAATTGGCAAACTGAAGAAAAACTGCCCCAAAGAACCACATGGTTACTGGGATGCCAAAAAGGGGAAATTAAAGCAGCACTGGCACCCAGAAAGACAGTTTTAATAAGCTTTAGGATTTATGAATTGATGGGAATGAATGAGAGAAATGCATGCTTTTCTGTATCTTATTTTCTCTCAACCCTTTTTATGAAATGTGCTTTTCTCAAACTGCATTTCAATCCTCTGAGTGTGGAGGTGTCATGCAGGCCCCCACCTGCCAAGAATGAAGCATATTAATTTCACCACATGGACATTCAATTTCAAATTGTAGCTGGGAAGAAGAGAAGGCCTGATACAAGGAATTGCCAAGCCCCTGGCCAGAAAGACATTTTTGCATATTAGCAGAAAGTGTTGGAACAAAGGAGCTATCCCCTACTCCCATACACAGAACAGACCTGGTCAAATAAGTCGGTCATGTGACCACCTTGCTGGTCAACTTGGGGAGTTTTAATTTGTAGAGACAGTGTTTGAACTGGGAGAAAGCTATCTGCTCTTGGACTGAGGCAGGCCTCCTCTCCTGTCTGCTCCCAACTCTTTCTCACGGACCTCCAAAAAATGACTGAAGACACATGAACCCAAAGAGGGAAAGTCTCCTACAGTGAACAAGGTTTAAGAAGAATGCTGGGCCCCATGAAAAGCAAGATCTACCTATAAAAGGACTCTACAGCAAACTCGAAGCACAGTAACAAAAAACCCTCCTCAAAGATTGCCTCAAACTTTTCCACTTTAATTTTTCTTCTGCTCTTTTCTGTCCCTACACACGATGTGTGTATCGTGTATGCATGCTAGAGTAGGCACGTCGTGTATCCGTAGGCATTAACTGAATAAGAGTTTAAGTTTAAGTTTAATAAATTTCAATTTTCTTCTTTAAACCTAAGAAAGCCTGTTTGTGTTCATTTCTTTGCCTTATAATTGGAAAGCAGTGAATAAGGATTCACCAAGGGACAGCTAAAACACAGTGTGCTTAAAAATAAAACTCTGTTAGCGTAAGACCAGGTGAAGGCTGAAAGGGAACCCTCGACCTCTTTCTTAACTGGTCGTAACACAAATTGTTGCATCACCAGTTCCACTATACCTGTTTCAGTTGTAGCAAGCGTCATTGTAATGCTTGCTAGAGAAGTTTGTTTCTGGTTGTAAAACTGGAGTTGCTGATGTGGAATTTGGTGCCACTGCTGTACCAGAAGAGGACAATGTTGTCAGTGGAGATGTCGGAGCTGATTCAATGGTAGAAGATCACAGTGTACTTGATGCATCTACAGAAAGAAAATAAATAGTCTATTCTTCAAGGTCATAATTTCCATGTCGCATAACAGATGTTGCGTAATTGCCTTTGACTTACTTGTTTAGTTGTGTCTAATTTCCCTCTGCTGCTTATTGATGAAGATGTTTGTGTTGGTGGAAAATTTGTCATCTCTCTTGTACTGATGGATAACACTAATGACTGTATGCTTGATTGTGAAGCCAAGGTAATTGGAGTTGGTGCTGCTGTATTTTTGACACCTTTTAAAGGAACAGAAATATCTATGTTTGGGAGCATTTCTATTCATTTTTGGGAGTATTTCTTACAGCACAGCAGCTACAATTACTGTCCAACAAAGTGATCCAATGGTTTCCATCCTACCTGATTCACTGGTAACTAATGTCACTGTTGTGCATCTTGGTGAAGATAATTGTGTTGCTGAGCTTGGTCTTATTAGGGTAGAACTTGTTGCCTGTACTTTCCTGCCAGATGAAGTTGTTGCCTGTGTTGGTGTTGTTATTGATGACCCAGTAAAAGTTGATGTAGCTGCAACAGATACACCTTTTGAAAAAAAAAGCATCGTTTATACATGCATATTTTGCAATCAATATTTTGCATGGATGAAACAACTGTGGTTTCTTGTTAATAAAATCAAAATACCGCAGATGCTGGAAATCTGAAATAAGAACAGAAAGTGCTGGAAATACTCAACAGGTCAGGCAGCATCTGTGGAGAAAGAAGCAGAGTTAACGTTTCAGGTCTGTGACGTTTCATCAGAACTGGCAAAGGTTAGAAAAGAAATAGGTTTTAAGCAAGTGAAAGGGGTGAGGGACGGTGGGCGGGGGTTGGTGGGGAAGAGAACAAAAAGGGAAGGTGTGTGATAGGGCAGAGGGCAGGAGAGATTAAATAACAAAGCTGTCATGGAACAAAGGCAAAGTACGTGTTAATGCTTATGCTAAAAGACAAGTGATGAAAGAATAATGAGGAGCGCAGTCCACATGAGAAAACAGGCACATGGTTAAAAAATGAAATAAAATAAGAAAAAAAAAATAGAAAACAAGGCCAGTCATGCTCTAAAACTGTTGATCTCAAGATTGAGTGCCAGCACCTGTTGAGGAGCAGCACCTGATCTTTCGATTAGGTACTCTACAATCTATGGGAGGACTTCGATCTATTTTTGCAGCTATTTCTTACAGCACAGCAGTGACAATTAGTGTTTCCATCCTATCTGTGTTATGAAAGTGCTTCCATTTTTAATTTTTTGAGGACTTCTGTTTAAAACTGATAAGGTTCCATGGATGTGTTTTTTTACAAGCGTCACTAAGAGGTCTTGTTTGAAAAGAACCTTTACTTGAAACCTTAAGCTCAATATCAACAGAAACCTTGGTGACTTGGGGAAAATGTTTACAAGAGAAATGTCATGTCAAGATTTATGATGGTCAGGAGGTCGCTTTTGGGATATTGTTTTGACTTTTATGGTTGGGTTGTGGACCGTTTTGAGTTATTTGGAGGTCAGCCAGCCAGCAGCGAAATACCCCGCTCATCTCTTTCTTCACTTTTCTGAAAAGCCGTGAGAGCTCAATGTGTGAGAGCTACAACCCCCGAAGCCGCATTTCCACTGAGAAGCTGGAAAAATCTGCCAGATTAATTCTCGTTGATGCCGCCTGAAAAGAATTGCTGCAGAAAACATCCCAGTGACCCATCAACATGTTCTCAGATGCCAGATTATATGCCATCTTTTGGCACACAACATATCTCATCTGTTTTCTTCAACAATTAACAAGTATTTGGCCAAAGTATTCTTCTTTGTCTGTTTTTGGTAAAAGAGCTCTGCAAAGAAAATTTCTTTTTTTCTTCTCTTCAACCAGAGTGTGTGTGAGTGTGTGTCTGTGGGGTATTAAAAAGGGAGCTTTCATAGTTCAATCTGTGTGGCAACACTTTGAACCTTGACTGGATAAGTCTTGTTTTATGATAGATAGCTCTGTTCTTTATTAAAGAACCCTGGTAAGTGTATTTTATTCTGGGATAAAGAGCAGATCATTTGATATACGTTATCAGTAACAGGGTAAACATTTAAATGTATGTTGGGACCAGTGAAAAAGTGGAATGAGAAAGACAGTTCACTCCTTTTGCCTTCGTCATACCACCTTTTCACTTGTAACAGATGTCACTGTTGTGCATTGTGTTGAGGATGATTGTGTTGCTGAACGTGGTCTTGTTGACGTGGAATTTGATGCCTGCACTGGACTGCCAGCTAAAGTGTTGCCTGTGCTAATGTTGGCAATGATGATCCAGAAAAAGAACAGAAATATCTATGTATGGGAGAACAGGAATCTATTTCTGCAAGTATTTCTTACAGCACAGCAGTGACGATTAGCATTCGATAATGCAATGGTTTCCATCCTAGCTGATTCACTGATAACAGATGTCACTGTTGTGCTCCTCGATGAAGGTGATTGTGTTGCTAAGCTTGGCTTTGTTGAGTTGGAATTTGTTGGCTGCACTGTACTGCCAGATGAAACTGTTGCCTGTGTTGCTCCTGTTACTGACGAACCCGAAAAAGTTGATATGGCTGCAATAAGTGCACCTTTTGAAAGAAAAAATCATTTATAAACACACATTTTGCAATGAATATTGTGGATATGCAACAACTATTGCTTCTTATGCAGCGAGTAACTCATCTCCTGACTCCCCAAAGCCTGTCCACCATCGACAAGTCAGGAGTGTGATGCAATACTCTCCACTTGCCTGGATGGGTGCAGCTCCAACAACACTCAAGAAGCTCAACACCATCCAGAACAAAGCAGCCCATTTGATTGGCACCCCATCCTCAAACATTCACGCCCTCCATCACCAATGCACAGTGGCAGCAGTGTGTACCTTAAAGGCTTGGGGAGCAAAAAATCTTGGTCTGGCTCCCTAGGCCCGGCGGAGGCAGGCTCGCTACCAACTTTTCAGCTGGTGGACAGGGCCTCCCACCCAACAAATAATTCCGGCCTATGACTCTATGGATCATTTGTGCCTCCATCAGGGGATATTGGTAATAATTATCAGCTTGTTGTGCACACTTCCATAAACAGGTAACAAATTTACCATTTCTGAAGCAGCAACAATTCATTTGGACTTAGTTTTGGCTGAATCTTGATATACAAAGTTGTCTGACCCTCAAAGGGATTGGTGAAGTCATGATTCTACCTAACCATTCCACCACCTCACCTCGTATCCTTGCTCCGAAAGCCCCACTGATCGAGTCTATCTTCCATGATGTTGGTTAAAAAATTATGTTTTACATTAACCACCCCAGATCGCCACCATTACTCTAAAATAAAACTGATTTTCCTTCCTTGTCTAGCCTCCTGTTACCCATATCTTCATCTTCCTTGGTTGGAGCACTGTCATATCTCACTTCATTGATACCCTGTCAATGAACTACATCATACCAACGAGATGGAAGTTAGTAGGATGGACTGGTTTGATCAGAGTACACAAAATCAATGTACAATATTGGTGTAGGTACATTTTCCTGCTCTCCCCCCAATCCCCTGCCACCACTGGACAGGAGCAACACACCTACAGTGCACTGCTCCTGTCCCAGATCACCATCACAGTTTGGGGGCATCTCACAGCAGGAGCTAACACCGGAAGCAAGAAGACATCAATTGCATGCAGACATCCAGGCCAGTTACTAAATTAATCCTGCATTCTGACCTGTACTTTGACCTGTCTCTAGGATTCCAAAGAACCTCCAGTTGACAAAGGTCCCAGGACAAACTAAAGCATCATAGGTTCCTGAGCTGAATTGCCCAGTTAGAGTTGTGCTAGGAAAAAGGAGGTAGGCTGCCTGAAATTCCCTCTCCTAAATTATATAGATGCCAGCAATGGGCCCAGCTTTTCCACACAGGGAAGACCCAAAATTCTTGGCACAACTTAAATGAGTTGGTGACCCAAAAAACTGGTCTCCACCCCAATTAAATAATCTTTAGATCTGGGCAATTGGCTATACCCAAAGTGGAAATCTAACCTGGATTCCCTGTTATGAATTAAAAATATCTTCGAAAATGTCTCTTATAATCTCTTAGGAATTTGGTGCACATATTAAGAGCTGCTCTCTATTTTATGTGAATTGACATAATCTAACGTTCTGTGAACATGAATGTTCTCAAGCTGTGAAACAGATCAGAAGTAAATGCAGAACGTATATAAATAAAACCTTTAGAAAAGTGCAGGGTTAGAAAGAACACCTGGTGAAACTAACATTTATTTACGACAGACCAGATAATGTCTGTGCCATTATTTCAAAAAGGTTGCTTGGGAATTAACAATTTTACACAAGTTGAAAGACACGATTGATGGATGAAGGAAAAAAAATTAGCCAGATATGTCTTGCCTTTTCAGTTGTACCAATTGCAAGGGAAGGATGGCATTACCCCTGAAATAATCAAGAGTGCCAAGCCTGCTATACTTTCAGCACTGTACGAACTGCTTTGCCTGTGCTGGGACGAGGGAGCAGTACCACAGGACATGCGCGATGCCAATATCATCACCCTCTATAAGAACAAGGGTGACCGAGGTGACTGCAACAACTACCATGGAATCTCGCTGCTCAGCATAGTGGGGAAAGTCTTTGCTCGAGTCGCTTTAAACAGGCTCCAGAAGCTGGCTGAGCGTGTCTACCCTGAGGCACAGCGTGGCTTTGGAGCAGAGAGATCCACCATTGACATGCTGTTCTCCCTTCGCCAGCTACAGGAGAATTGCCATGAACAACAGATGCCCCTCTACGTTGCTTTCATTGATCTCACCAAAGTCTTTGACCTCGTCAGCAGACGTGGTCTAGACTACTAGAAAAGATTGGATGCCCACCAAAGCTACTAAGTATCATCACCTCATTCCATGACAATAGGAAAGACACAATTCAACATAGCGGCGCCTCATCAGACCCCTTTCCTATCCTGAGTGGTGTGAAACAGGGCTGTGTTCTCGCACCTACACTGTTTGGGATCTTCTTCTCCCTGCTGCTCTCACATGCGTTCAAGTGTTCAGAAGAAGGAGTTTTCCTCCACACAAGATCAGGTGGCAGGTTGTTCAACCTTGCCCGTCTAAGAGCGAAGACCAAAGTACGAAAAGTCCTCATTAGGGAACTCCTCTTTGCTGACGATGCTGCATTAACATCTCACACTGAAGAGTGTCTACAGAGACTCATCGACAGGATTGTGGCTGCCTGCACCGAATTTGGCCGAACCATTAGCCTCAAGAAAACGAACATCATGGGACAGTCAGAAATGCCCCATCCATAAATATCAGCGATCACACTCTGGAAGTGGTTCAAGAGTTCACCTACCTAGGCTCAACTATCACCAGTAACCTGTCTTTCGATGCAGAATTCAACAAGTGCATGGGAAAGGCTTCCTCTGCTATGTCCAGACTGGCCAAGACAGTGTGGGAAAATGGTGCACTGGCACAGAACACAAAAGTCCAAGTGTATCAAGCCTGTGTCCTCAGTGCCTTGCTCTACGGCAGCAAGGCCTGGTCAACGTACGTCAGCCAAGAGCGACGTCTAAATTCATTCCATCTTCGCTGTTTCCGGAGAATCCTCGGCATCAGGTGGCAGGACCGTATCTCCAACACAGAAGTCCTCGAGGCGGCCAACATCCCCAGCATATACACCCTACTAAGCCAGCAGCGCCTGAGATGGCTTGGCCAAATGAGCCGCATGGAAGATGGCAGGATCCCAAGGACACATTGTACAGCGAGCTCGTCACTGGTATCAGACCCACCGGCCGTCCTTGACTCCGCTTTAAAGACGTCTGCAAACGCGACATGAAGACCTGTGACATTGATCACAAGTCGTGGGAGTCAGTTGCCAGTGATCGCCAGAGCTGGCGGGCAACCATAAAGGCGGGGCTAAAGCGTGGCGAGTCAAAGAGACTTAGCAGTTGGCAGGAAAAAAGACAGAAGCCCAAGGAGAGAGCCAACTGTGTAACAGCCACGACAACCAATTTTATCTGCAGCACTTGTGGAAGAGTCTGTCACTCTAGAATTGGCCTTTATAGCCACTCCAGGCACTACTTCACAAACCACTGACCACCTCCAGGCGCTTACCCATTGTCTCTCGAGACAAGGAGGCCAAAGATAACCACATGATACTGGAATTACTGCACTTTTAATATTGAACAGTGAATATCATCTTCATTACCTCATGTAAAATCAAACAGTAATAAAGAAAGTGCCTTGAAAGAACACTGCACAAAAAGATTCCACCTACAGCATAGACAAAGTGCTGGCTCTGCTCATTGCCAGGATGACAGAGAACATGACCAGCAGGGTCAGAGCAGAGTCATTAGAATTAATTTCACTAAGTGTCATGTACAGCATTTTGGAGTTCAAGAGAAATGGAGCAAACATATACGGAAGCATTTGTGTCCAAAGGAAAAGTCAACCTGCGTCCAAACGAAGGCGCATACTATCTCTGTGAGCAGCAAATGAATGGCACCCACCATTCGTTAGACTGGCGCTTGCCCATAGACTTTCCACATTTTCATGGCTAGTTGCTGTCAGTGGGAAATCCAAATAACATGCCACCCTCTACAAAACAGGGAATCTGGGTGCTGTGTGAACAGGGAAAGCAGTTATGTAACTTCTTGACCTACAGATTGAAGAATTGTTCATGGGAAGCGTGAAGTCAGAACCAAGACGTTTTATTGCTACGACCTTGCATGCTGGAGGGTGAAACCAATTGCGGCAAGATGCCACTTATCATCTACAAAGAATGGAGCAAGGGAGAAAAGAGCATGGTAGAAGGATGCTTAAGGATATCTTGACCCATCAAGAATACTGAATCTGAATAGTCACCATTTACTGTTTCCCCCAGGAAAGCATCAACAAAATCTTCTGAAAGTGCTTCTTGGGTGATAGGGATTTGTGGTGCCCACCTGCACTGAAGCGACACCAATAGACCAGAGAGGAAGGCACCAGATAAGCTGGGTGGGCTGACTATTGACATCAAGCTCAGTCAATTAGAGTTCAGGGAGATGCATGTCTGCATGGTGGATACAGACAAACAGCTATGTAGCGCAGAAATTCTTCCCCTGAGGGAGCAGAATTGTGTTGAAGTTATGATGAGGGCTGGGTTTCCACTGATTGCCATTCCTCAATGGTTGTTTTGTTCCCTTATGGGGAAAAGGTGAAAAAATTGCACCTCCTTTTTCAACCTGATCCAGGTCTCTGGGAATGGCAGTATAAAATCACTAAATTATAGTATAGACCAATGCTTTCATTTATTTTACCAGTGCGCAGTCCTCAGAATTCTAAAGTTTAAAGTTATTTTAAATGTTAGTCCTTTCACGATTGAAAAGCTTGTCAACCCAATAATTGAAGTTCAGTGAGAGGGTTTTACATTTATTTCATTTACTCTATAACCTTTCTTAGTTGTTGGATGCTCTACCGCAGCTGGACAGCGAAATATATTTTTATTATTCCAGCCAAAGAAGGTGAAACAGAACATTGTGAAACAAATGCTAATTGAAATCGAATGCAAACATCAAAACTTCTTTCTTTCTGAATTGACCTTAGATACCTTGTTTCTGAAACATGCAATGCTACTTCACAGAAGATATATATACAGAAGTTAAGAGCAGTATTATATAATTCTGTACAGGGTATTAAGTTTTTTTTTCGCTAATAGAGATGCCAACATGTCTGAAAATCATGAGTCATGGCATCATTTTACTATCAAACACCATATTACAAATGGTGCTCTCCAAACACATTTTCTCAGGCCCAGCACAAAAGACAGCTTCCAATGGCAATCCTGTGTTTCTAAAAACTGAAATGTGATCTTATGTGAAAAGTAATCCAGCAGGTAGCATATCCCAGATGAACAATATACCTGTCTACTGTTGATGTGCACACTAGCGACAGACCTGTCTAATTGACAGACAAATCATACCCTGACACAGCACAAGCTCCAAATACCAATTAGGTTTACCGAGAAACAAGATTAGCAGAAGCAAACATCAACAACAACAAAAAAATAGCCAGATCGCAGTATTTCCCATTTAACGAACAGAATCTGTAACAAAACAGTGAAACATCTCCCTCTTGCCATTCTCTGTAGTATTACACTTTTAACTAATATCTGTGTTGCAAAATTTATAAGTAAAATCAGTTACCCCTGGAGTGTCCCACTAGCCCCAACTCATTAATTGCCTGCCAAAGCAGAGACTCACTGAAGGAGCCTTGATACAATACCCTCAGTTATACCTCCTCTATGCTTTGAAATTATCCTACCCAATTAAGCAATATAGCCGAGTAAAGCAGTGTTCTGAAGCACATAAACTACATGACTGCTTATCCTGTTTTAAGACTTACACTTGTGAAAGAAAGCAACTCCCTGACAGAATGATCGCCTTTTTCCTCCACTTAGAATGAGATGGCCAGGATATCAACACATCAGTCAAGATGTGCACTCCCCCCAATATAGAAAACAGGCCCTTCCATCAAACAAAGGAAGCTTTTTAAAAAAATTGTAACAATCCTGTCAAACTATGAGTTCCCATTAAAAAGTCTAAAAACACATGACTTTCAACTTATTGCCTGGCATAAAACAATATTGCTGATCTGCCACCTGTTAGGGAAACCGCCCGTTTTTCATTTTCATTGATTTCAATGGGCAGCAGATTCATAATACTAGTTTTGTGCAAGTTGAAAATCTAACCAGGTGGCTAAAAATTCATTTGCACCTGTTGTCGGGTGCAATTTGTGATCTGTCCATGCCTCCTCATTTAATTTTTTTCAGCGTGCAACCACCCCATGACCCACACAGCTGGCTGGCTGCATGCTCAATAGGGACCCTAACTGTGCAAGGCTAGCACATGTTCCAGTTAGCCTCCAGCTCATAAATGCAGTCTGTATCTCTTAAAGGGAAGTTACACTGAATGAAAGGAGGCTGCTGCTGACTGTCGCTTCTGCAATTAAAGAGAAGTGGAGCACCAGGGCAGAGAGAGGGCTCTGTGGTTCACAGATGCGATGCTGGAGGTCTTTGCTACGGAGATGAGTAGGAGGAGAGATGTCATGTTTCCAAAGTGGGCCAGGAGGCCCTCAAGGTACACCTTCCGAACTGAATGGAAGCAGGTGGCCAGAAAGGTCAACCCCCAGTGTCTGACCCCAGGTACCTGGCAGTGCCAGAAATTTAATGACCTCATGCGGATAGTCATAGTCAATGTATGCATTTTCAAAAGAAATCTCATACCCACTATGCCATCAACCTTTCACACTACTCAATGCACCACACCCCTATCACGCACCCAGCACAATCCCTTGCACTCAGGACTCAAGCCTAACATTCAGATGCTCCATCTTGCTCTCACACCTTCCAAAGATGCCAGCCTCACATCCACCTCTCGCTGCCTCCATAGACCCCCCAGCTATTCAGCAACGAAAGGCATGTCATGCCTACCACAGTGAACACAATCATTGATATTCTGCCCTCTCTGTTGCAGGACAAGGTTGGCCAAAACAAAAGGGAGCAAAGCCAAACCAGCAGGGGGCAGACACGCTTTCATCCTCTAAGACCAACAACCAGCTGCTGCTGCACATATTGGGGCCGGCTGTGACGTTGTGTGATGTGCCACCTTTAAGATAACACATGAAACTAAAGCCTGACCTGCCTGTTCAGGTGGGTGTCATAGATTTAATGGCATTATTTTTGTTTCATGCTGCTTATTGTATATTTGATGATGTTCTTTATAAGTGCAGCTTATTATACCTGTGCCAAACAGCTGTACAAGGTGTTTCAAGCTAAGGCTGTAGGGGATGTCTTTGGTATGCCAGCAGCCAACGTTGCACCTTTCTTTCTGGATCAACAAATGGAGCATAACAACCACAACTTGCATTCATTTAGCACCTTTTTTACACAACAAGTGTTTAGAATTTGGAATGCTCTGCCTGTCAGCGGTGGCTAAAAATTCAATAGTAGCTTCAAAAGGAAATAGAATAAATACTTTAAGGAGAAAATGTTGCAGTGATATGGCAAAAGAGCAGGGAAAAGGAACAAACTGATTTCTCTTTGAAAGAGGCATCAGAGACATGATGGGCCAAATGGCCTCCTTTGCTGTACAGTTCTATGATTCTAATGGGAAAGAGTTACCCCAGTCTCTTGGGAAATATTCATCACACAACAAACACCAGGCATCAAGATTAACTTGTCATTCCTCACATTGCTGTTTAGGAGACCTTGCTGTATACAGATTGGTTGTCCCATTTGTCTACATAGCAACAGTGATATTTCAAAAGTAATTGCTTGGTTGTGCAGCACTTTAGGACACCCTGAGGATATGAACAATTCCATTGTCAGTTCTTTCATTTTGCTCCATGTTTTATAAATTGCACTACAACAAGGCATCCACATTGGCCACCCAGAGCAGGAGGACACCAAGTTTGATCACAGCGACGAGATACAGGATAATACTACTGGTGAACCACCCTTTCTAGTTGCAAGAGTTGTTCAGCAGGATGTCATTGAAGAGGTTTCTCAAATTTCTGCCTCTGTTTCTTGCATGAACAGTTCTCCCAGTGGGGGCTCAAGTTTGTACAGCACAGCACCACTTAAAGCTAGCCTGCATTACTTAAAGTCAGCCTGTACCTCTTAAAGAGGAGGTGAACACACTGCCAGCTATTCCAGCATAATAGCCATATCATCCAAAAACATTGCACCATGCTTACTGACAAGCTTCCCTCTCTCTTGCAGGACAAGGTGATGTATAACTAGAGGCAGCAGGACGTAACTCATGGGGAATGGGCACAGCTGCATGTCCTCGCTCCAATGGAGGAGATAGTGGTCGCCATCACTGCAGCAGCCATCGTTGACATCATAGCCCAGTATGGAGCTGAAGCAATGGAAGATGAAGGTATCCTAATACTTGAACAGCTGGTAGAGCAGGTGCTGGAACTGGTTGCAGAAGAGAATGTAAGCAAGAAGAACTCTGAATTATGGTGCAACCCGGTAGAGAGTGTGCTCTAAGGTTCTCTAACACTTCCCTTTGTTGGAGGAGGTGGACATGAGAAGAAAGGTCCTCTATCCACATGGGCCAGGGATTTTCAGGAGATATCTGTGGAATCTCTCAGTCTGCAGCTCATCGATACATCAAGATGGTCACCAAAGCCATGCTCAAGAATGCCAGTCTTTCACACTGATTTGGACAATCAAGCTGAGAGGGCTATAGGATTGGGAGCCATCGCTGGATTCCCCAGATGCAGGGTATCATCGTCTGCACATACGTGACCATTAAGGCTCCCACAGACCAGGCAGTGGCCTTCATCAACAGGAAGGGCTTCCATTTGCTCAATATACAACTGGTCTGCGACCACTGCAAATGGATCCTTCAGGTCTGTGCAGGATTCCCGGGAAGCTAGCACGACACTTGTATACTAAGGCAATGCCAGGTGCCTGATCTTTTCAGATCCTCTGTGTGCCTTAAGGGATGGTGACATGGGCTACCCACTGAAGAGATGGCTACTGACACTGTTACAGAGAGGTGAGAGATGATAGGATTGCTCCCTCTTTTCCACCTCTCGATTAATTAGAAAAATGTGTTTTTTAACCCCCGAGTGCTGTAATTGTCAAGAACAGACAAATGACAGGTTTTCTCCTAAGTTTTAGAAGAGAAAGATAAATGTTAATCGTACAACACCCAAAATATACACAACTAGACCCATGTGCAACAGATAACTTGCCAAATTCTAGCCTCTTGAGCATCCTCGATTTTAATTGCTCCAGCATTGGTGGCTCTACTTTCAGCTGCTTTGGCTCTAAACTTCGGAATACCCTCCCTAAATCTTTCTGCCTCTCTATTTCTCCTTGCTCCTTTAAGACGCTCCTTTAAAACTACCTCTTTTCCAAACTTTTGGTCACCTGTCCTAATATCTCCTTATGTGCCTTTGCCTCAACATTTCCAGTGAATTATTCCTTATGAAAAGCCAAAATCATGCAGTATATCCTGTAGATCTTACCCCTGCAAAGGAGCCCATAACAAAATGCTATCCTGGCCTATGAACATCCTGAAAATGAGACAGGTTTGAGACCACAGTCACATCTATCCCAAAAAACTCAGAATGGATCTTAGAATCTGCATACATCTCAGACCCAGGACCTCAGTTAGCATGTAAAATAAGTGTTAAAACAGGACCGAGAAAGTTCATACAGTCACAAGGGCTGTTCATAAGGACTAAACTAAGTAATATTTTTAAATTGTTGTAATAAGTCACTGGAAATGTTGAGACAAAGGCGCATAAGTAGATATTAGGACAGGTGCCCAAAAGTTTGGTCAAAGAGGTAGCTTTTAAGGAGCGTCTTAAAGGAGGAAACAGAGGTAGAGAGGCAGAGAGATTTAGGGAGGGTATTCTTAAGTTTAGAGCCTAGGCAGCTGAAGGTACAGCCACCAATGGTGGTGCATTAAAATCAGGGATGCTCAAGAGTTAGATGAGCGCAGATACCTCAGAGGATTGTGTGGCTGGAGGAGATTACAGAGACACAGAAGGACGAGACCATGGAAGGATTTGAAGACAAGGATGAGAATCTTAAAATCAAGGTGTTGCTTGACCAGGAGCCAATGTGAGCACAGGGGTGATGGGTAAACGAGACTTGGTGCGAGTAAGGACAGGGAAGCAGAGTTTTGGATAATCTCAAGTTTACAGAAGGTTGAGTGTAGGAGGTCGGCCAGGAGTGCATTGGAATACTCAAATCTAGAGGTAACAAAGGCATCGATGAGTGTTTCGGCAGCAGTTGACCTGAGGCAGGGGCAGAGTTACAGAGATGGAAATAGACGGTCTTAGTGATAATGTGGATATGTGGTCGGGAGCTCATTTGGGGGTTAATTTGACACCAAGGTTGCGAGCTAACTGGTTCAGCCTCAGGCAGTTGCCAGGGAGAGGGATGGAGTCATTAGCTAGGGAAAGAGGTTTGTGGCAGAGACCGAACATAATGGCTTCGGTCTTGCCACTATAACATTGGAGGAAATTTCTTCTTATCTGCTACTGGATGACCAACAAGCAATGTGCTAATTTAGCAGCACTGGAAGAGGTGAGAGAGGTGGTGGTGAGGTAGAGCAATCTGTCCTCAGCATACATGTGATACCTAATGCTGTGTTTTCAGATAATGTTGCCCAGGGCAGCATGTAGATGAGAAATAAGAGGGGACTGAGGATAGATCCTTGGGTGACCCCCAAGGTAATGACAAGGGGGCAGGAAAATAAGTCATTGCAAGGCTACAATAAAATAGATGAGAATGGAACCAGGCGAGTGCAGTTCCACCCAGCTGGGTGACAGTGGAGAGGCACTGGAAGAGGATGGTATGATCAACCATGTTAAAAGTTACAGACAGCTCGAGAGAACGAGGAGGGATAGTTTACCTGTATCAGAATCATATAGGATGTCATAGAAAACATTAAGAAAATGCCAATAAAGTTCTTATTTTACTTCTATAAGATTGAAAGCATAAGGGATGGATGGCTTTGCAAAACAGAAAATGACCCATGAACACCCAGTTGAATCCTCCACAAATGACTTATACAGCAAGACCTTGATGGAATATTTTCTGTGTCCCAGGTAGCCTGCCTATTGTCTATGATTTTAAAATATTTTACTAATACAAGAAAATTAACTTTTCTTTACTTCTACTGGCCCAAGTTGGAACCCTCAATCTACATAAATAAAGTGAATGCAGATGAAGCAAGAAGAATTGTATCCTGGGAGATGGGCAATGGGTTGTGTTTATTGAAATCAATCCAACACTTGCTCTCTCCAGTTTCCATTCCAGAATCTCGATTGTTTAGCCTTTCGGTTCTAATTTAGTAGCTACCTCTCCCCAAAAACATTGTGATGCATTTTTGACCACAAAATTGAACAGTTAGCTTTGGTATAATCAGGTTGTCAAGCAGTACATAATTGGTAATTATTGTTTGGATGGAGTATTATTAGATGTTAAGGCAGGATTAAAATTTAACGGGTCTGAAATTGCTTGGGACAATGTGGCCACATTCTCCATTATCTTTGCTATAAGTGTCTTGTGTGATACATTACCAAATGCTTTCGTGAAAATTAATATAAATCACATCTACTGCTTTTTCTTTATTTATCCTCTCTCTTATTTCATCAAAGTGAATGACCTTGGACTTTTCAATATGGACTTTGAAAAGCTGTTTTTAAGAACTATAAGAATGGGCTTGAGAACATGGATATCGATATTTTTGGCGTCTGCTGATAAGAAAGACTAATTCAGGCCTATGGAGCAGTAACTGTTATGGCGACACTCACCCGGAAACTGTGAGATGGATAAAGGAGTGAACTTGGCAAAAGAGCAGAATTTGGTTCAACTTGTTTCAAGGCAGTGTACAGGATGGTATTTTGCAAATGAATTTTGGTTAAAAGTCTGTAGCCTTAGTAAAGCTACAAGACAAGGACAGTGTTCAGAATAAGTTATATTTTGAATACATAAGCAGAGACTAAGACCAAGATTAGAGAGAGAGAGACAGGCTGTCAGCCTAGTCTGCCAGCAGCAAGAAGGGTACAAACACAACCATTTATAAGTGCTTTCTAGGAGACATAAAAAGAAGCAATTTAAAGAACATGTTGGAGAAGAATTAATCCTGTAGTGTCCCAGAGGAATTATTGATCAACCTTACTTCTGAGTTGTACTTCAGGATAAGGTTGTAAGTATCTTTAACTGTGAAACTGTCATGTCTTGATGTCAATAAAATCAGTCATTTAGAAAAGTATTTGGTTGATTCTTACTGCTTGTACCCTAAAGAGTGAGATGAACAAAATCCTCCAAAAGTATTCTGTAAGTTTGATCTGCTGTTTTAAAATCCATGCTAACTGTTTCTTAGTAACTCATTTTTCTCCAAGTGCTTAGCAATTCCATCCCAGAATATAGATGGCAAGAACAGTGTCATGCAGCTTTGACACAATCAAAAAGTTTGCGCAAAAGGGCAATCATTGTGTGCATGTTAGAAATGATACTTCTCGGAGGCTTAGGAAGATTCCAACTTTGGATTTTGCCATGGTTAATGGGTCCCATAGCAAATGTGTGTAAAAGTGAGAATCAAACTTAACTTTGCCTTGTTCCTTTGCAGCCAGGTATGAAGCACATGGGTGACTGCAGTGATTCAGTCAGCAGCCACCTTGCTTTGAGCCTCAAATAGGGGTGCCCTCCTTTGGTGTACCTCCTGCAGCAAGACAATCAACGTGCGAATCGAAAGAAGCAGTGTTTCCCAAATGTCTCCAGTATGCTACTGTGAACAATCTGTTCACTTTTCTGCCAACATCTTTAGTTCCAAATTGCAGCTCTTTTAGAACAATGACTCACTTGACTTTACACTCCCCAACCCACTGCGCTATAGGATTTTTCTTTGGTGATTTTTTTTTTTTTTGCTGTGCCTGTAGCCTCATTAAGGAAATTCTCGTCTCCAAATGTCTGCTCCCTGAGCTGTTGCAGCAGGGCGCCTTGTACCATGGGGAAACTCAATCTGATTTTAATTTCTACTGTTTCCCACTGTTCCACCTACCACCACCCCACCCCCCAACACACACACCCACCCAACCTATAGGCACTCCAAGCAGAACACCTGAACTAAAATGTAGAGCATTACTTATTTATTTTATTTTATTTAGAGAAAGAGCACTGAAACAGGCCCTTCGGCCCACCGAGTCTGTGCCGACCATCAACCACCCATTTATACTAATCCTACACTAATTCCATATTCCTACCACATCCCCACCTGTCCCTATATTTCCCTACCACCTACCTATACTAGGGGCAATTTATAATGGCCAATTTACCTATCAACCTGCAAGTCTTTGGCATGTGGGAGGAAACCGGAGCACCCGGAGAAAACCCACGCAGACACAGGGAGAACTTGCAAACTCCACACTCCATTACTATACAGTAGCAAGATATACAACCACATCAACAGACTCACTGGGTTCAATGTTTGCTTCTACAAATACGATCAAAGAAAAAGCTTAAAGATCAAAATCCCTTTTAACTGATTATATGAATGCTGAGATTTCTTTTTTTTAAATCACTTGTGTACCCGGTTTGCAGAAGAATTTAGCACTAATATGGATGATAACCTTTTTGGGGCTTTTGGTTACTAAAGAAAAGGCAAAAGGAAATAAAGCTACAGGAAACACCAAGGATGTAATGTATTTCTTGAGAATCAACCAGCGCAAATATGCAGCGTTTTAAAATGTTTAGAAAGATTTTGGTTCCAAAAATATTTCTTGATATATTTAAAAGTGGTAACTTGGTGCAGTTTGATTAATACAGGTGAAAATGGACTTATCATGAACAATAAGCGTTTTAATCACAGTGTCAATCTTCACCTGCGAGTAGCACTATTTTAAATTATTGAAGAAAACTTTTAAAAATCATCCAGAACTATCTGCTAGTTCTATTCCAAATAGAGCTTAATTTTTAGAGCCTCCTCAAAGACCTAAAAATGAGTGCAGTTGGTGGAATCTCCCAGTGGTGATTAACTCAGCCTTGGGTACATGGCCAGTTTTATTATATTTAGAGATAAAGCACTGAAACAGGCCCTTTGGCCCACCGAGTCTGTGCTGACCAACAACTCCCCATTTATACTAATCCTACATTAATCCCATATTCCCTACCACATCCCCAGCATTCTCCTACCACCTACCTACACTAGTTTGTGGGAGCAGCCTGCTTTCTAATGTGATGTTTTTCAAACTAGCGCAAAAAATTTTGAATACTTGATTTGCACTGTACGCAATCTGCCCTTAAAGCTCCGCAGTCTTTTGCACCAGTTATGCCAATTTCAGACAAATTATGTTGAAAAAATACCAGCGCAACCACGCGGAAACTATACTCTACTTAATTTTCTTTGAGGTACAACTCAACTATTAATTCAATCACTGAAGAAGGATTTTCTAAAGGTCATGTAGAATGATACCTGTGAAGATTATTCAAGAAAGCTACGAACAAAGGGAAAACTATGATCAGTCAAAAGTGAAAACTGAAAGGCAAGAATTATTCAAGTATTTATAATGGCTAAGAATGCTGCAAAGCTACAATTTGCTACAATGTGAAACTTTTCTCTTTTTGTGAGAGGATTTTGGTTATCATCCTGACACTTTGCAAACTGGAAACAGGTCTTTATTTTGACTTTTTCTTGATTTCAAGCTTAGGTTATGTTAAAAAAAATATTTTTTTAAGGGAAGAAGCAGCCATCTGTTGGATCCTGCAGTAATGATAATTAGCAAAACTGAGATTTAACTTGCTTCGCAGACTTTATTCAGCCATCTTTACAGATACAATACTTCACCATGTCCAATCTGACCCTTGAACCTCCAGGTCAGAAGACCTCCTAACAAGGACAGAATGTGCCGTATTGTTTCTAATGTGTGAGTACCATATCGTATCTGATATGCAAATCCACATAACACTCAGTTATCATCATGACATCTCCCCCTTATCAGACTGAAAACATGTCCATGATTTTCTGGCATTACACAAATGAATACATGCAGATTAGATAAAATCCTCATATTTCTTGGTGGTCACCTCTGAAGCGTAGCTCTCCCTGCCATCTCAGGAACTCTGGGTATCATCCCTGGACTTGATGATATCAGCTTCCTTTCAGGAGCCTCCATCTGTGCCTCTGGACTTCAAGCTGTCAGCCTGCTGTCAAAAACTCTGAAATCTCTGGTCCCTGGTCCCAGTGCCTCATCAGTCCCTGCCACCATCTGAACCTCATCTCAATATCAAACTGCTATTTGCTATTGCACCAACTGTGCATCTTGATCTGGAACTAGACATAGCTCAGACTCTGGGTTCTGCATCACAAAACTACTGCAATGCTGATATTTCTTGGCATATGACATATTTCTGACACATTCTACTCCTTCTGGTAACCTCACAGTTACCCTATTTCCAGTCTTAGAAATAACATTATATAGTTCTTGCTCGGACTCTCTTGTCTAATCAACACTTCATCATGGCATCACATCAGACTCTCTGGCACCCCTTCTATGATCTCCATAAAACTTTGACATGCTCTTCTTCTCAGCGTCAAGTTTTTGAACCTCTAGGTTATCAACGATGTCTCAGATTTCCTGGTGCAGATTTTGCATTAAAACAGCAACTCTGCTGGGGTCTTCCATGTCATAGTATGTGGAATTGCTCTGTACACAGTCACATATGACAGAAGTACCTCGTTCCAGTCTTTGCCTTCAGCTTGAGCAATTCTCATCCCCTTCTCTAGAGATTGGTTCCACCTGTCCATTAGTTTATGGCCATTTTGGTATCACTCTATGGTGATGAATCCCTGAAACCTGCTTGTAGTCAGCAAACATCTGTGAGATAAATTAGGGCCCTTTGTCTGAGTACAAGGTAACTGACAAACCATGCCTCTCAAATATCTCAGTCAGTGCTGTCACTGTTTTCTCTGCTGTTGTAGACGTCATCACAATATACTCATAGTACCGACTATAATCGTCAATCACAACCAGAATTGATTCTCCTGACGGAAATGGACCTAAAATGTGTATGGCTACATCTTCCCATGGTCTGGTTTGTGAATGTGCTGCATATTGATTCAGGTAGGTTGGGTCGGCTAATGACTTGATATCCACGACAGGATTTGACAAATTTTTCTGCATCCTTCTGCTTCCTACCGATCACTCCTAAATGACCTTCATGAGCCAATGCCACCATTCTACTCCTTAGCTGCCATGGCACTACAAGTCTGTTGTCTCTGAGCACACATTTCCCCATTATGCAGTTCATCTCTCACAGCAACATAGGCCTTTTGTATATACTTCTCCCACTCTACTGTCTGGATCCTCTACCTGATGTCTTCTAGTTCTGGATATCTCTCTCTCTCTCTATCTCCCGAGTGATCATTGCTCTGGGTGTCGAGTGTACCACTACAAATCACACAAATGACTCCACTTCCTTCTCTAGCGTAGACCCATCCATTGTGTTCACCTTCAGTAGTCTTGATAGCGAATCTGCAATGTTTGTCTTCCCCACAATGTGACTAACCTTGTACCTGTATTGCTGAAGTCTAAGTACCCATCTGTCAATCTGAGCATATGGTTTTGACCTTGGAGAGTATATCACCGCCAGTGGTTTATGGTCTGTCAGTAATTCAAATTCAGTGCTAAACAAATATGCATGAAATCTTTCATACACCCAGACCAGTCCCATGGCCTCTTTCTCTGTCTGAGAATATCGCCTCTCAACATCCTTCAAAGACTGGCTTGCATAAGTGTTGAGTCTTGGTTCTCTAGTGTAAGTCTGTACTAGCACTGCTCATAGCCCCACCAAATTGGTGCCTGCAATGACCTTTGTTGGTGCCTGGGGATCATAATATACAAGAGTGTGAGCACTCATCAAACTTTGCTTCAGTGCACTGAATTCATCCTTCTGCTCTTTGCCAAACACAAATCGTTCATTCTTCCTCACTAACTTCCTTAATGGATCAGCCATTGTAGCAAAGTTTGGTATGAATTTTGCACAATAGTTTACAAGACCAAGATAACTCCTCATCTCATTGGCACTTTGTGGTTATCTTGCCTCTGCCATTGCCTTAACCTTTTCTCTTCCTGGATTAATGCCTTGGCTTGTGAACTTGTGACCAATAAATACCAGCTCTGGTACTCCAAATAGACGTTTGTCTGCATTCACTGTTAGTCCTGCTTCTTGCAACCTTGCCAACACTAGTCTCAACCTGTCATCGTGCTGCTCATGAGAGACAATATGACATGATGATGTCATGTGAAATGTTGGCCACTTCTGGCACACCTTGAATCACTTGGCAGATCTCATGCTGGTAAATTTCAAGTGCTGTGTTTATACCAAATACCAGACTTTTGTATTGGTACAGTCCATAGTGTGTAACAAATGTTGTCACCTTCTTAGAATCTGGGTGCAACTCTAGCTGGTGATACCCCCACATTTGGCTGGATTTTGTGTAGGAGGCGGGGCTCCCTAAACTGGGACGAAAAGGTGGGGGGAAACACTGCCTCTGCATTTTCGCAGTCCCCGAGCAATGCTTTGGAGGTTTTAATTGTAAGTTTCAGGAGGCAGAATCTCTGTTCCTTTAAAGACAGGGATCCTCCTCCATGAGCTGCTGGCCAATCAGAGGGCCAGCAGCTCAGCAGCATTGGCAGCGCCACCGGGAGTGGTGGCCACTGCCAGTACTGAAGAGGCCTCAGACCCAGGCCCAGCATTGAAGCCCCAGACCAGAGGTAGGTGAGGCGGGGTTGCTGCGGCCAGTCGGGAAAGCCCTGGGGAGTGGGGGCTGGGGGGTGGTCTTGCAGTGCAGGGGGAGGGGGTCCCGAGGCAGGGGGTGAATTGATTCCTGGTGGGGGTCCTCCGTGGGCCACAAATTCCACACGGAGGAGGGATTCCCCCTCCCCAAGCCCGCAAGCAGGGTGCCTCATTTTACAATGCATCCTCCCCACATAGCGGACGTCCCACGCCACTGATAAGATCTCAGCAGCGATGGGAAGAGACCCCTAATTGGCCGTTAATGAGCCACTTAAGGGCTTCAGTTGGCCTCTGGGCGGGAAGGCCGTCGTCGGCCAATCCTGGCCCTGGGAGGATCGCTGGGCAACGGGGAGGTGACGTGCCCTCCACTCTCCACTACTACTCGTTGCGATACCCCATGCCCCCCACCTCCAATCCTGCCTTGTGGGGGGGGGGGGCCCATAAAATCCAGCCCATTAAGTTCAACTTGGAAAACACCTTATTTGTCGACATCTCTTGTAATATCTCATTTACAGATGGTAAAGGATGGCGTTCTCTAACCACTGCCTCATTCATCTGTCTCATGTCCATGCAGAGTCTTATGTCTCCATTTGGCCTAGGCACTATCACTACTGGACTCACCCAAGATTTTGGTCCTTTTACTGGTTTAACAATATCTTGATCAATGAGCTCTTGGATCTTGGTCTCAACCTTGTTCCTCAATCCAAAAGGTGTTCTTCTCAAAGCTTTCCTATTCATTGGAAAACAGGTTTGAACTCCTCCTTCAATTCAGCATATGACTTCACCAAGTTCACCTTCAATCCAATATGCAACACCCCACTGACCCGAAACGTTAACTCTGCTTCTCTTTCCACAGATGCTGCCAGACCTGCTGAGTGGTTCCAGCATTTCTTGTTTTTATTTACCCCTAAGGCTTGGGCCATCTCTCTGGCCATGAGTGTGTTCCCCTTTCTCTTTGATGACCATGAACTCTGCATCTATCTTTTCATCAACTACTTGCACTACAGCCTTGAAACACCAGACAGTTTGAAGCGATCTCTTGGATGTGTACGGATACAGCTTCTTCACACATTTCTGTTATTTGCACTCAATTCTCTTCTTCAATTCTTCCCACATTGTCCTATCAATCACATTGCTGTCACTTCCAGAATCCACGACAATGTCCCCCTTCACCCCACCAATCAACACTGGAACTTTTCCATGTTTCCCATCACTGACTGCAAACATATATCCCTCATCACATTCATCATATTTCTGCCTTGTTCATTCCTTTGTCCTCTGTTTTCCTTTCTTCTCTTTCCTCTCTTCAGTTTTGCGTCTGCACTTCCTAGCAAAGTAATCCTTTCCCACACAATTTCTGCAGGGCAACAGGAATCCTTCCCTAAATGTCCCAAATTTCCACATTTGCAACACTTTCTCCATCTTAATTGGGCTATTCCTACCTAGCCCTCGGGAGAATCTAAGATGGTTCACTCGGCTTGAGTTTGATCCAGGACATCCTGAAGCTGGACCATCTGCATCTAATTTCATTAACTGGAATTGAGCCTTCAAATGAAGCTGCCACCTTCAATGTTTCTGCCAAGGTTAACACATCTTTTTCAAGCAACTTGCGCTTCAAGTAGTTCGACCGGCAACTTTGTACTACTTGATCCCTGAGCTGATTATCCAAATCATGTCCATAATTACATCCCTTAGATGCTTGGCGCAACCTAGTGACAAATTGCTCAACAGATCCCCCATCTGTCTGCTTCATCTGCCAAAAAACATGTCGCTGAAATGTTGCATTCATCTTCACCACATAATAATTATTTAATGCATCCACGACCTTATCATAATCATCCTGTTCTCCTGTGCCATTAAGTGTTTTGAATGTCTCTCTCACTGATGTCCCAGTATTATAGAGCAACAAAACCCTCCATTGCGCTCGCTATGTTGACGTCACCCCATCAAAAACTGGCCTTGCTGTCCACGTAGGCCTCAAACTCTTCCAGCCATGCAACCCATCGCGCACTCAATATACTGGCTTCACCATTGCGATCCAACAGATTTACATCTCTAATCCCAGCAGATTCCAATCCACCAAAAGTCATATCTGATTGCAACGGTTCAGTAACATAATCCAATTTTTTAGATTTCATTGCCACCGAAGATATTTTAGTCCTTATCACCACTGTTGGATCCTCCAGGAATGTCACTTAGCAAGACCGAGATATAACTTGCTTCACAGACTTTATTCAGCCATCTTTATAGATACAGACCTTCAACATGTGTTATCTGACCCTTGAACCCCCAGATCAGATGACTCGTAACTAGTATAGAATGTACCATATTATATTTAATGTATGAGTACCACATCAGATAAACATTTTCAATTCCATATATCCAGTGCTGGATAATGAGTTTTACTCAATGAATTATAAGGGGCTGAGTTTGCACTGTAAGTTGCAAGGGAGTCTAAGAGCAATTTTCTCTTAGTTCATGTATTTACCAGTTTATGTAGTCAATCATAAATTTACCAACTGGTTGGAAGTCAGAGGAGAGATTCTGCTGGCTAGATCTCTGTACATCGTGAGCTCCCAGCAACTTCTGCGAAAAAACAGCCAGGAACTTCATTACAATATTATTAAATGCAAATTCAACCAATAAATGAAAACAAATTGAATTTTTTGGTTTTACAAGAGACTGCACTGTGCTTTAATCATACCATAAAAGACAGATTGCCATGTTCTGTCTTGATTGCACTAAAGATGTAAAGCTATTTTATTGTCTAATTTTTCATCTGCAGTACAACCATACTGTTTGAGGTTTATTTTGCTTTTTGTGATACAACTACAGCAAGAATATTGGCAGTTTTATGGGCCCCATTTCAACTGGCTGTATAGGTATCTCAGTGAGAACCCCTGTGTATTCATATTATTTGGTGGAAAATGATGAACAAAGTAGTTCTGTCCAGCAGGTGAAGTCATGCCAGAGCTGCACTTATTGCAAACACCATTACCATCCGACTGGTATCCATACTTACTTCGAACCAAGGTATAACTCAACTATTACTGGATTTTTCTGAGGAACTGTGTCCCACTGGCTCCACTTGAGGGGAGATCGTGACCAAGATATACTGCATGTTGCAAACTGAGTTCCAGCCATTGTTTACCCGAGGCACAGTTCTGCTCTGTCGGTGCAGTTGTCCTTTTATATGCCATCATATAGGAGGCATCAGTCACACAAGACAGCCAGCAGTACACAGCTATAGAAATTAGGTTATTGATGCATTGCTTGCAAGAGCACTCTAATTCAACACATCCTCGTGGACAGCTCGTAGTAGATTTGGAATGCTGTGCATGTTTTTCAGGCGACAGGAATATCCAGTGTTCTGGAGTTAATTGATGACACTGTGTAGTTGTCTGAACCATGTACACAGTTCACCTATGTGAACCATGAACTGCATGTGTAGCTTGTCTGTGAGCAATCACTCAGCCAATTTCAGATTTCAAGTTCAATCATTCAAGCAGGCAGAGCTTGTGAGAGGCCCTCTTATTTCACAAGCAAGCCAACACTCCCCCATCAGGAAACCTCATAAATACAGATGACGGACCGACAGAGCAAAGGCTGGAATTTTATATTGGGCAGGAGGCCCTGCCCACCGGCCAGAAAGTCATAGAGAGATACAGCACTGAAACAGGCCCTTCGGCCCACTGAGTCTGTGCTGACCATCAACCACCCATTTATACTAATTCTACATTAATCCCATATCCCCTACCACATCCCCACCTTCCCTCAATTCTCCTACCACCTACCTATACTAGGTATACCAGGGGAAATTTACAACAGCCAATTTACCTATCAACCTGCAAGTCTTTGGCTGTGGGAGGAAACTGGAGCACCCGGCGGAAACCCATGTGGGTGCAGGGAGAACTTGCAAACTCCGCACAGGCAGTACCCAGAACTGAACCCGGGTCACTGGAGCTCTGAGGCTGCAGTGCTAACCACTGCGCCACTGTGCTGCCCTCTCTTATCTGAGAGCAAAATAAATCTTCAGTATAAAAGATAATATCAGCTCAGTTATCTCCCATAGAGAAACAGCAAACTGGTTGTTCGGATTTTGATCGCTGCTCTTGAGTAAACCAGCCTCTGCAAATCAGCTTATCCACAAGATCAATACAGGAATTTCGAATCCTGTGTATTAGCATGCATACCCTATATCATAAAGTGTGATGGAAGATGTATTAGAGAAGTTCAGTATATGCTGAACCAGGGAGTAATATAGCCATTGCAGAGATGGACAACTCTACATTGGGGAGACCAAGCGCAGACTGGGTGACCGTTTTGCGGAACACCTCCGCTCGATCCGCAAGCAGGACCCTGAGCTTTCGGTTGCTTGCCATTTCAACACTCCCCCCTGCTCTCATGCTCACATCTCTGTCCTGGGATTGCTGCAGTGTTCCAGTGAACATCAACGCAAGCTCGAGGAACAGCATCTCATCTACCGATTAGGCACACTACAGCCTGCTGGACCGAACATTGAGTTCAATCATTTCAGAGCATGACAGACCCCATTTTACTTTCATTTTTAGTTGTTTTTTCTTTTTTCTTCTTTTTTTATTTTTTACATTTTTTACAACCTTTTTTTTGCATTTAGTTTGGTCAGTTTGCTTACCCACTATTTTTTTTCATGTTTGCACTTGCTGCTGTTCAATATTCAGTCCATTAACACCTATTCTGTACTAATGCTTTGTCTTTCAACACGCCATTAACATATTGTTTGCCTTCGCTCCATGACCTTTTGGTCAGCTATGTGGCCTTGTCCAATCTGCACCTTCTCCTTTGTTATCTCTTGCCCCACCCCCACCTCACTTGCTTATAACCTGTGACATTTTTAATATTTGTCAGTTCCGAAGAAGGGTCACTGACCCGAAACGTTAACTCTGCTTCTCTTTCCACAGATGCTGCCAGACCTGCTGAGTAGTTCCAGCATTTCTTGTTTTTATTTCAGATTTCCAGCATCCGCAGTATTTTGCTTTTATTGCTTTCCCTATTTGTTTGGACCTTTTCTTTAGTGGCTTTTACAATTAAGAGCTCAAGAGGGGAGGCCCGGCACCGCCGGGTCTAGAGAGCTAGGTGGGGATTTTTCGCTCCCCAGGCCCTTAATTGGTCTTGGGCGGGACTTTGACCTCCTTGAGGCAGGAAGTCCTGCCTACTGGAGCTGCTGGCCAGCTGCTCTTAGTCCCAGCAGTGCCATTGGTAGGAATGGTCACTGTTGAGACTACACCCATCCATTGGAGGCAAGAGGAAGGATGGCCCCATAACTCAGGTAGGTTTTTAGGGCCTCACTGGGGACAATAGGCCAGGCCCCGGCGAGGCAAAAGGGGTCAGTTGGGGAGGGAGGGAGTGTTGTGCATTGGGGCTTCGGGTGCAGTCCTCCATGGGGTACAGGGTGCCCGATCAGGAGGTTTTGCCAGGCAAGGTTCTTGGGGCCTTTGCTATCCGACCTCCAATGATAAAATACTCGCAGCAGGAGGAGGCCCTTAAGTGTCAGTTAATTGGCCACTTAAGGGCCTTGATTGGCCTGGGGCGTGTGGGCCATTTCCCACTGTCGCGTAAAATTGCAGCAGGGGTGGGAGGGAGTCAGGAATAGCACCCCCCCCCCCCCCACTCAATTTTAAGCATCCTCCCGCCTGCTTATTTGGGGGCCGTAAAATTCTGGCCAAGCTTTTCATTAACCAGTAACTAGGTGGCTGAGTCTCAGTTACTCAAGATTTAAAATCGTAACTTGTTTTGATTATGGTTGTTACCTGAATTTTGCTATTCTCTCAAAGTTCGTTCCCTCAAAGTGAAAACACAGTAAGAAGGAAGAATTTTGATTTGAACATTGCAATCCTGCTGGGGATGGATGTGTCAGTCTGCCCTAGGGTGTGAGCGCGCCTGTCTGTGCATGTCAAGGATCATTTTCTGCTCCAGGGCAATTGTTTCACAGAGCCACTCTTTGGCTCTCCAAGTTCATCTCCAGGAAAATACTCAATAGCCCAACATTCCTGTAGATTTTGTAGATAGCAACACAAAAGAATAGCTATGAGGACAGATTAAGGAAGCTGGAAATGTTTACTGAAAAGAAGATTCAGGAGAGAGGTCAGTGAGATGTTCTAAATATGTAGAGAAATTGAACCCTTATTATGAATCTTCCATTCGTTTTGACATCTGCTTAATTATTCTGGGAGCTTTTAAAATGTTGTTTATCTCTCTCATCCTTATTACCTGAACATATAGCTTATACATCAACCAATCTTATAATGTTCCTGCATAATATTATTGCAGCAGCGCCTGGGTTTATTTACTGCAAGTTCTTGGAGGTTGAATGTGTTAAATCAGAACAGTTTATGAGAGTAAATCTATACTAACTGGGAAGTGAAAATTCGGAGTGCAGATGGAACGAATTCTGTCTGCTTCGCTGATGAAATTCTGCAAATCTTCATGAGAGACTACAGAAATTCCCTCCTGAGCTCTTAATGGTAAAAACCACTAAACAAAAGGTCCAAACAAATAGGGAAAGCAGTCCTGCAGATGATCAACATTACATTTAACAAAACCTCAGTGGCATGATTTGTTAGTCTACAGATAATTATTACTTGCTGTTTAAAATATATTTAGTGCAATGATTTTCTGCAAAACATGTGGCTAATACAGAATTTACTATGATCAATACACTGGGACTCTGTCAGCTGCTTGGATTTTTTATTTAAAATATATTAATTTTAAGGAAATAATTTCAGATAAAAATGTAAGTTTTTGAATAAACATTGATAAATTAAAAGATGTGTGCTATGAACACCATCAACTAAAATACTTATTACAGGACTAAAATTTCAAAATTTGCTGATGATACCAAACTTGGAGGTGTGGCAGACAGTGAGGATGATATCAATCAACTGTAACAAGACATAGATAGGCAAGCAGACAATGGCAGATGGAATTTAATACAGAGGTGATGCATTTTGGCAGAAGAGAACTGGTACGGACTTGATGGGCTGGATGGCCTCTTTCTGTGGCATAATGACTCTATGTTCGGTAAAACAGCCTGATCTGATAATATGTGTAAACAGTCTGTAGCCATCTTTTATGTTGTTTGAAGGATAAATATTGGCCAGGGCATTGGGAGTAACTCCCAATTATTATTGGGAGTAACTCCCCTGCTTGTCTCCAAAATGGTGCAATGGGATCTTTTACATCCACATTAGAGAGAAGACAGGGCCTCGGTTTAACATCTCAGCTGGAAGACAGCACAGGACTCCCTCAGTGACACTGGAGAGGCATCCTCGATTTTTGTGAAGTCTCTGGATGAACCACAACTTTACCACCTGAGCCCGGGCTGAAGGAGTGAAGCGGGGAGAGATGAGGTCTCTGAGTCACCTCACCATTACTACTTTTAAAGATGCTGGAAGTGTCTGCCTGCCCTGTCTGTCCTACCCCTTTAAGTCTGGTCAGCGTTTCCCCACGGCTCACGTGTGCTCTGTTGGGTTAAACCTGCCGTCGCCGGCCCATTCACGCTAATGCTCCCCTTCGAGTTGGGGGGGTTGTAGGTCTGTTTGTGTAAGATGTCGCTGCAAGAAGATATTGTTGCTAAAGGTGAATTCAAAGATTGTAAGGTATGGGTTTGTGTGTGTTTTAACGCGATTGACCAAAAGTATTTGTCTCCTTGGTTGCTGATTTGGGTTCTTTGTATTTAGGATAAATGTTCAGCGACTACAGAAGCTCCTTTACTCACTCTCATTGGCAGGATGTCTGAACTCGGGCCGTTGAAATACCTGGTATGTAGACGGTTGCCGTGTATGGGTTACTGTGTTGTTAATGGTAACTGGAAGTTTTGGGGGTTTTGCTGTCTAAAATTCTAGCGTGTGTCCATACACTTGAAATGTAGTTAACTACCACGTGTTCTCGTTCTGCCTGGAATTAAATTGCGTCTGTTTGGAATATGGTGTAACTGAATTGCAATGTATCTTGTCATTTTTTTAAATATATGTGTCTCTCAACTCCTGCTTCAGATCTTAATCGAGTCTCATTTTCTTTGGAAGCATTATTTTGTCCACATTCTAGCATTAAGGTTTTGGAATTTCCTTAGTCCTGATGACATCAAGGATACAAACCAAGAGAAGTTGGTGTTGAAGCAACTGAATGCATCCAACACACTGGTTAATGTTACTTAGCAAAGGAGGATTGCTATCCATTGAATCCCACTGGATACTGTCACTTAAGATAACTTGGTTTAGCAGTAATGTTCTCCATTGACCAGTGGCTTGTTGGTCCTGTAGCTTTGCATGTGGAAACCAGTTACTTGGTCTTGACATCGGAGGGTTATTGGTGTTATGAAACTTTTTTTTAATCAGTCAGTAGCTTTTTTTTGTGTGGGATGGGGCAGAATAAAGGTAAGCTGGTGGAAGAAAATGCTCCCAAGTTAAGTTGCCAAGTGAGATTTCAGAAAGTTGGGGGTGGGGGGAAGCAAATGCTGAAATAAACAAGAAATACTCAGCTGGTCTGTCTGGAGTGGTTAATTGTTATAATGCATAGTCTTTCCAATACATGTGCCCTTTATATTACATATAGACATTCAAACCTCTTTCAGCATTTTCAAGCAATTGCATTAAATCAGTTAGCTGTCTGTCTTTCTGAAAATGCTTATCATCTTTTGATACAATCTGCTTTTTTTAAAGAGATACAGCACTGAAACAGGCCCTTCAGTCCACCGAGTCTGTGCTGACCAGCCATCCATTTATACTAATCGAACATTAATCCCATATTCCCTGCCACATCCCCACCATTCTTCTACCACCTACCTACACTAGGGGTAATTTACAATGGCCAATTTACCTGTCAAGCTGCAAGTCTTTGGCTGTGGGAGGAAACTGGAGCAACTGGTGGAAACCCACGCGGTCACAGGGAGAACTTGCAAACTTCACACAGGCAGTACCCAGAACTGAACCCGGGTCGCTGGAGCTGTGAGGCTGCGGTGCTAACCGCTGTGCCACCCTGGTCAGTTTAAAGGTTACTATGTAACCCCCAGATGTGAGTCTGTATATCTTCTCTGTATTTTGGGAGGACTAACAAGGCAAAGGAATGTACAATGGATGGTAGGACCCTAGGAAGTTCAAAGGGTCAGAGGGCCCTTGGTGTACTTGTCCATAGATCACTGAAGACAGCAGCACAGATAGATATGGTGGTTAGGAAGGCATATGGGATACTTTTATTAGTCGAGGCATAGAATATAAGAGCAGGGAGGTTATGATGGAGCTGTATAAAATGCTAGTTAGGCCACAGCTGGAGTACTGTGTACAGTTCTGGGCTAACCACACTAATGGAAGGATGTGATTGCACTGGAGAGGGTGCAAAGGAGATTCACCAGGATGTTGCCTGGGCTGGAGCATTTCAGCTATGAAGAGACTGGATAGTCTAGGGTTGTTTTCCTTGGAGCAGAGAAAGCTGAGGGAGGGCCTGATTGAGATATACAAAATTTGAGTGGCATTGATGGGGTAGATGGGAAGAAACTTTTTCCTTTAGCGGAGGTGTCAATAACCAGGAGCATAGATTTAAAGTAAGGGGCAGGAGGTTGAGAGGGGATTTGAGGAAAAAAAAGTTCACCCAGAGGGTGGTTGGAATCTGGATCACATTGCCTGAAGGAGTGGTAGAGGCAGGAACCCTCACAACATTTAAGAAGTATTTAGATGAGCACTTGAAATGCCATAGCATACAAGGCTATGGGCCAAGTGCTGGAAAATGGGATTCGAACAGATAGGTACTTGATGGCTGGCATGGACACGAGAGGCCGAAGGGCCTGTTTCTGTGCTGTATAACACTATAACTCTGACTCTATAAACTCATGTTTATCTGTTCCATCAGTGCAGTCCTATGGAATGCCCGAGTCCCTTTATTTTACCACCCCTCTACCTACTTTAAGAAAGCTCAAAAAAACTGTTGACTTCTCTTTCCCCTACCCATCCCCTGCTGCTTGACATTTCCCGAAAAGCTAGCTGATGCATTTCTATATGATATACAAATGTTCAATAAACTGTATTTCCAACAATTGCCTTCTCATTTTGAATGAAGTTGTAAATTAGCAAGTCAATTGCATGCCCTCTTCCTGTGCTTTAAGGCAGTGTTCTCAATCTGTTAGACACGACCGAATTGGGAATCCAGATGTGACTAATTGCATTTGCTAAAAAATGAATAATAAACAGGGCATTTGATCTCTCTTCACTATGCAAGTGCTTGCATGCGTACTTTAACCATTCTGGATTTGTTGATAAACTGGTAAATTTAAAAACTGTGATCAAGTGCTTTACTTCCCTGACTACCAAATGGTGAAAAAGGTAAATATTCATGTGATGTCCATTTACCTGTATTTTTTTAAATATTCTTTCATGGGATGTGGGTGTCACTGGCTAGGCCAGCATTTATTGCCCATCCCTAATTGCTCTTGAGAAGGTGGAGGTGAGCTGCTGCAGTCCATGTGGGGTAGGGACACCCACAGTGCTATTAGGAAGGGAGTTCCAGGATTTTGACCCAGCCACAATTAAGGAACAGCGATTATAGTTCCAAGTCAGGATGGCATGTGGCTTGGAGGGGAACTTGCAGATGGTGGTATTCCCAACCATTTGCTGACCTTGTCCTTCTAGGTGGTAGAGGTTGCGGGTTTGGAAGGTCTTGTCTAAGGAGCCTTGGTGTGTTGCTGCCGTGCATCTTGTAGATGGTACACACTGCTGCTACTGTGTGTCGGTTGTGGAGGGAGTGAATGGCACCCCATCCACAAGCAATCAAGTGGGCTGCTTTGTCCTGGCTGGTGTTGAGCTTCATGAGTATTGTTGGAGCTGCACCCATCCAAGCAAGTGGAGAGTATTCCACCACACTCCTGACTTGTGCCTTGTAGATGGTGGACAGGCATTGGGGAGTCAGGAGGTGAGTTACTCACTGCAGGATTCCTAGCCTCTGACCTGCTCTTATATTATATGGCTACTCCATTTCAGTTTCTGGTCAATGGTAGCCCCGAGGATTTTGATAGTGGGGGATTCAGCGATGGTAATGCCATTGAATGTCATGGGGAGATGGTTAGATTCTCTCGTTGGAGATGGTCATTGCCTGGTACTTAAGTGGCAAGTAACATTCATGCCACACATCAGTCCAAGCCTGGATATTGTCCAGGTCTTACTGCATTTCTACACTGACTTCTTCAGTATCTGAGGAGTTGCGAATGGTGCTGAACATTGTGCAATCATCAGTGAACATCACCACTTCTAACCTTATGATTGAAGGAAGGTCATTGATGAAGCAGCTGAAGATGGTTGAGCCTAGGACACTACCCTGAGGAACTCTTGCAGTGATGTCCTGGAGCTGAAATGATTGACCTCCAACAGTCACAACCATCTTTCTTTGTGCTAGGTATGACTCCAACCAGTGGAGATGTTTTCCCCCTGATTCCCATTGACTTCAGTTTTGGTAGGGTTCCTTGATGCCATACTCTGTTAAATGCTGCCTTGATGTCCAGGGCAGTCACTCTAACCTCACCTCTTGAGTTCAGCTCTTATCCATGTTTGAACCAGGGCTGTAATGAAGTCAGGAGCTGAGTGGCCATGGTAGAATCCAAACTGAGCTTTCCTGAGCAGGTTATTGCTAAACAGGTGCTGCTTGATAGCACCATTGACAACACCTTCCATCACTTTACTGATGATTGAGAGTAGACTGGGGCAGTAACTTTCTGGGTTGGACTTTTCCTGCTTTTTGTGTATAGGACATTCCTGGGCAATTTTTCACATTGCCAGGTTGATGCCAGTGTTGTAGCTGTACTGGAACAGCTTGGCTAGGGATGCGACAAGTTCTGGAGCAAAGGTCTTTAGTACTATTGCCGGAATGTTGTCAGGGCCCATAGCCTTTGCAGTATCCAGTGCCTTCGGTCGTTTCTTGATGTCATGTGGAGTGAATCGAATTGGCTGAAGACTGGCATCTGTGATGCTGGGGACTTCAGGAGGAGGCTGAGATGGATCATCAACTCTGCACATCTGGCTGAAGATTGTTGTAAATGCTTCCGCCTTATCTTTCGCAGTGATGTGCTGGGCTCCCCCATCATTGAGGATGGGGATATTTGTGGAACCGCTTGTTAGTTGTTTAATTATCCACCTCCATTGACAACCGGATGTGGCAGGACTGCAGAGCTTAGATCTGATCCGTTGGTTATGGGATCGCTTAGCTCTGTCTATCGCATGCGGCTTACGCAAGTAGTCCTGACTTGTAGCTTCATCAGCTTGACACTTCATTTTTAGATATGCCTGGTGCTGCTCCTGGTATGTCCTCCTGCACTCTTCATTGAACCAGGGTTGGTCTCCTGGCTTGATGGTAATGGTAGAGTGGGGGTTATGCTGGGCCATGAGGTTACAGATTGTGGTCGAGTACAATTCTGCTGCTGCTGATGGCCCACAGCGCCTCGTGGATGCCCAGTTTTGCATTGCTAGATCTGTTTGAAATCTATCCCATTTAGCACAGTGGTAGTGCCACACAACATGATGGAGGGTATCCTCAATGTGAAGGCGGGACTTCGTCTCCATAAGGACTGTGCGGTGGTCGTTCCTACCAATCCTGTCATGGACAGATGCATCTGTGGTAGGCAGATTGGTGAGGCAAAGGTCAAGTATGTTTTTCCCTCTTTGTTCCCTCACATCTGCTGCAGACCCAGTCTAGCAGTTATGTCCTTTAGAACTCTGCCATCTCAGTCAGTAGTGGTGCTACGGAGCCACTCTTAGTGATGGACATTGTACTCTGGGTGGGGGACTTCATTCTGCAGCCTTGCCACCCTCTGTGCTTCCTCCAGTGGTGTTCAACATGGAGGAGTACTGATTCATCAACTGAGGGAGGGCAGTAGGTGACAATGAGGAGGTTTCTTTATCCATGTTTGACCTGATGCTATAAGACTTCATGGGGTCTAGCATCAATGTTGAGGACTTCCAAGGATGACTCCCTTCTGGCTGTATACCACTGTGCCATTACCGCTAGTGGGTCTGTCTTGCCAGTGGGACAGGACATGCCTGGGGATTGTGATGGCGGTGTCTGGGACATTGTCAGTAAGCTATGATTCTGTGAGTATGACTATATCAGGCTACCTTTAGGACAGCTCTCCCAATTTTGGCACAAGCCCCCAGATGTTTGTTAGGAGGGCTTTGCAGGGTTGACCGGGCTGGGTTTGCCGTTGTCGTTTCCGGTGCCGAGGTCGATACAGGGTGGGCCGTCCGGTTTCATTCTTTCTTAACTTGTAGCGGGTAGATACAACTGAATGGCTTGCTAGGCCGTTTCAGAGGGCATGTAAGAGTCAGTCACATTGTTGTGGGTCTGGAATCACGTGTAGGCCAGACCAGGTAAGGACAGCAGATTTCTTTCCCTGAAGAAGATTAGTGAACCAGATGGATTTTTACAACAATTGGCAATGATTTTATGGCTATCATTAGATTAGGTTTTAATTCCACCTTCTGCTATGGTGGAATTTGAACCCATCTCCCCAGAGCAATAAAAGCAAAATATTCCAGATGCTGGAAATTGGAAATAAAAACAAAAAATGCTGGAAATACTCAGCAGGTCTGGCAGCATCTGTGGAGAGAGGAAATGTTTCAAAATGTTAACTCTGCTTCTCTCTTCAGATGCTGCCAGACCTGCTGAGTATTTCCAGCATTTTTTTGTTTTTATTATCCCCAGAGCAAGACCCTGGGTCTCTGTTACTAGTCCAGTGACAATACCACTATGCCACCGCCTCCCAGTGTGTACTGTATTTTACTGAAATGTTTCTAAAACAGTGATACTGTGGCTCGTCAGCAACTTGTATTGGACAAGACTGAGATTAATTAGGTGATTCTTTGTGGGAAGACTCCTGTGCAATATTAGATTATTATTGCAGGTAATGGAAGCCTCCAATATATTCCTATTGTAATTGTATTTTATGGACACTAATTACTATTAGCATCTTGCACAATTTGTTCTTTGGGTTGGGAGTGGGGGTTGAGAAACCTAGATTTATCTTGGCATCAAAAACAACTTTAGTGGATTGGACTGAAAAATCTGCAGCTCCTGCCTTCAATTAGTGAGAAGTAATTGCAATTAAAGTGATGTGCTTTTTAAGGCTGTTGATTTAGTAGATTTTGTTAGTGACACAATGCTCATTTTATGAGTAACTGATCCATGTATGCCAAAAAGTTCCAAGTTTGATTCTGTCTGGAATGAATTAAATGTAAAATAATCTCCTGAGCCCTGAGTCACATATAAAGAATGTTAACTTGGATGAGGTATTGGAGGGCAACAAGTATCCATTGAACTCTACCCCAGAATGAAATTAATTACTCTAGGAAGGCTAATGCTGAAAAGAGGCAGGGAAGAAATGTTAACTAGTTGGTGTAGGTGTGAATATATGGATTGTTTGCTGCTGTGTCAAAAATAGTACATGCGAGTGCTCAGTGTCATATTCAATCAGATTCTGTGCAAGTGTCTTCCATCACTTTTGAAGTAATATGCTGGTCTTTAATTCTGCCCTGAATTTTTTTTCTTGGATAAGTTGTATAATGAAATGAGCTCTGATCCAAAATCCTGTACTTAAAGTAAAATCAGAGTGTCTGCATTTTGCAGTTTTATTTAATGAATAAAGAAACCTTGTGTTAGACTATCTCATGGGAGGTACATTTTTTAGAGAGTCTAGCTTATTTTGTGAGCAGGGGAAAGCCCAGTGGAAGGTGATTGCAAAGTGGACACTGTTCTACACTTCCTACTCTTAAAATTTCAAGTAAATGTTGAGGACTAGGGCACAAGGGGGATAGAAGTCATGCTTTATCTATACAAAGCCCTGGTTAGACCACTCCTGGAATATCATCGAATCATAGAATGATTAGAGCACAGAAAGAGGCCATATAGCCTGTCATGTCCAGTCTGGCTGGCTGCAAGATCAACTCAGCTAGTCCCACTCCATTGCCTTTTCACTGTAGACCTACAGATTTTTTCAATTTAGATAATTATCCAATTCCCTTTTGAAAGCCATGATTGAATCTGCCTCCACCATACTCTGTCCAGGTCCTGACCACTTGCTGTGTTTTGTTTTTTGCTGGATCAATTGCAAATTGTAAATCTGAGATTGGCTGACAAAAATCAAAGATATTAAATGATATGGGATAAAGTTGAGTACATGGAGTTAGGCCACATCACCCAAATTTCTTAAGGAGCTGAATGGCCTACTTCCGTTTCTGCTTGTAAGCTATAATGAATAATAAGGTTACAAAATGCATGGACCTATAAGGGATCTTATTAAAGCGGGATGCTTCTGGACCGTTAACAGCTGAGCAGCAGATTCCTGCACTGCTATCGCTATTGTTATGACCAGGTGAGAAGTGTCTGGGGTTCCCTTTCAGCCTTCACCTGGTCTTACTGTAATGTAACGGTTTAATTTTAAACAGTGTTTTTAGCTCCCTCTTGGTGAATCCTTGTTCACTGATTTCCCATTATAAGGCAAAGAAACCAGCACAAACAGGCTTTCTTAAGTTTGAAAAAGAAAAGTTGGAATTTATTAAACTTCAATTCTAATTTGGTTGACGCCTATGGATACACGATGCACCAATGCTCGCATGCATACGTGATACACAGATGCAAACAGACAGAAAAGAGCAGAAGAAAAATAAAGTGAAAAAGTTTGAAGCAATATCTGAAGAGTTGTTGTTACCATTCTTCAAGCTTACTGTAGAGTCCTTGATTATAGGTAGATCTTGCTTTTCTTTGGGGCCCAGTATTCTTCTTGAACCTTGTTCGCTGTAGGAGACTTTCCTATCTTGAGGTTCACAGAGTCATAGTTATACAGCACAGCAACAGGCCCTTTTGGCCCATCGTGTCTGTGCCAGCCATCAAGCACCTAACTATTCTAATCCCATTTTCCAGCACTTGGCCCGTAGCCTTGTATGCTATGGCGTTTCAAGTGCTCATCTAAATACTTCTTAAATCTTGCGAGGGTTCCTGCCTCTACCACCTCTTCAGGCAGTGTGTTCCAGATTCCAACCACCCTTTTGGGTGAAAAAATGTTTCCTCAAATTCCCTCTAAACCTCCTTCCCCTTACCTTAAATCTATGTCCCCTGGTTATTTTTTCCTCCGCTAAGGGGAAAAGTTTCCTCCTATCTAACCTATCAATGCCCTTCATAATTTTGTATACCTCAATCATGTCCCCCCTCAGCCTTCTCTGCTCTAAGGAAAACAACCCTAGCCTTTTCAGTCTCTCTTCATAGCTGAAATGCTCCAGCCCAAGCAACATCCTGGTGAATCTCTGCTGCACCCTCTCCAGTGCAATCACATCCTTCCTATAGTGTGGTGCCCAGAACTTTACACAGTACTCCAGCTGTGGCCTAACTAGCGTTTTATACAGCTCCATCATAACCTCCCTGCTCTTATATTCTATTCCTCAGCTAATAGGGCGGCACAGTGGTGCAGTGGTTAGCACTGCAGCCTCACAGCTCCAGCAACCCAGGTTCAATTCCGGGTACTGCCTGTGTGGAGTTTGCAAGTTCTCCCTGTGTCTGCGTGGGTTTTCTCCGGGTGTTCCGGTTTCCTCCCACAAGCCAAAAAGACTTGCAGGTTGATAGGTAAATTGGCCATTATAAATTGTCACTAGTATAAGTAGGTGGTCGGGAAATATAGGGACAGGTGGGGATGTTTGGTGGGAATATGGGATTAGTGTAGGATTAGTTTCAATGGGTGGTTGACGGTCGGCACAGACTCGGTGGGCCGAAGGGCCTGTTTCAGTGCTGTATCTCTAATCTAATCTAATCTAATAAAGGCAAGTATCCCATATGCCTTCTTAACCATCTTATCTACCTGTGCTGCTGCATTCAGTGATCTATGGACAAGTACAGCAGTGTCCCTCTGACCCTCTGTACTTCCAAGGTTTCTACCATTTCATTGTATATTCCCTTGCCTTGTTAGTCCTCCCAAAATGCATTACCTCACACTTCTCAGGATTAAATTCCATTTGCCACTGCTCTGTCCATCTTTCCAGTCCGTCTATATCGTCTAAGGCTTTCCTCCTCAATATTTACGACACTACCAATGTTCGTGTCATCTAAGAACTTACTGATCATATCTCCTATATTCACGTCTACATCATTAATGTACACTAGACAGCAAAGGTCCCAGCATTGATCCCTGTGGTACACCACTGATCACAGGCTTCCACTCGCAAAAACAACCCTCGACCGTCACCCTCTGCCTCCTACCACTAAGCCAATTTTGGATCCGATTTGCCAAATTACCCTGTATCCCATGGGCTCTTATCATAACCAATCTCCCATGCGGGACCTTATCAAAAGCCTTACTGACGTCCATGTAGACTACATTGACTGTTTTACCCTCATCTGCACATCTAGTCACTGCCTCAAAAAATTTAATCCAGTTGGTTAGACACTATCTCCCCCTGACAAAGCCACGCTGACTATTCCTGATTAATCCCTGCCTCTCCACTTGGAGATTAATCCTGTCCCTCAGAATTTTTTCCAATAGTTTCCCTACCACTGATGTTGGACTCATCGGTTTGTAATTACCTGGTTTATCCCTGCTACCCTTCTTGAATAATGGGACCACATTCGCTGTCCTCCAATCCTCTGGTACCTCTGCTGTGGCCAGAGAGGATTTGAAAATTTGTGTCAGAGCCCATGCTATCTCCTCCCTTGCTATCTCCTCCCTTGCCTCACATAACAGCCTGGGATACATCTCATCTGGCCTGGGGATTTATCCACTTTTAAACAGCTAATACTTCCTCCTTTTCAATGCTAATATGTTCAAGTATATCACAATCCCCCTCCCTGATCTCTACACCTACATCGTCCTTCTCCATAGTGAACAGAGATGAAAAGTAATCATTTAAAACCTCACCTATGTCCTCTGGCCCCACACACACATTGCCACTTTGGTCCCTAATGGGCCTTACTCTTTCCCTAATTATCCTCTTGCACTTAATATAAAACGCCTTAGGATTTTCCTTTATCTTGCCTGTCCGTGTTTTTTCATGTCCCCTCTTTGCTCTCCTAATTACTTTAAGTAGCTCCTACGCTTTCTCTACTCTCGCGCATCCGTTCTTTTCAGCGCTCTGAATCTGCCATAAGCCTCTTTTTTTTTTTTTCCTGATCCAATCCTTTTATATCCCTAGACATCCAGGGTTCCCTGGACTTGTTGGTCCTACCCTTCACCTTAACAGGAACATATTGGCCCTGAGCTCTCACTATTTCCTCTTTGACTCCCACTGGTCTGATGTAGACTTTCCTACAAGTAGCTGCTCCCAGTTCACTTTGGCCAGATCTTGTTTTATCATATTGAGATCAGCCTTCCCCCAATTCAGTACCTTTTTATTTCTGGTCCATCTTTTGTCCTTTTCCATAACTACCTTAAATCTTCGAGTTATGGTCACTATCCCTGAAATGCTCCCCTACTGACACCTCTGACACTTGTCCGGCTTCATTCCTTAGGATTGGGTCCAGTACTGCTCCTTCCCTTGTAGGACTTTCTACGTACTGGCTCAAAAAGCTCTCCTGTATGCATTTTAAGAATTCTGCCCCCTTTAAGCCTTTTGCACTGATTATCCAAGTTGCTTTTGGGGAAGTTGAAATCCTCTAATATTATTACCCTATTATTTTTACACTTCTGAGATTTGCCTACATATCTGCTCCTCTATCTTTCCCTGACTATTTGTTTGGAGGCCTGTAGTACACTCCCAGCCAAGTGATTGCTTCCTTTTTTGTTTTTAAGTTCGACCCATATGGCCTTATTTGAGGAACCTTCTAAGATATCATCCCTGCTTACTGCAGTAATTGACTCCTTGATCAACAGTGCAATGCCATCTCCTCTTTTACCCTCCCTCCTCTCTCTTGCCTGTAGATTCTATACCCTGGAATATTGACCTGCCAGTTCTGCCCCTCCAACAATGTCTCTGTGATAGCCATAGTATCATAATCCCATGTGCTAATCATCATCCTCAATTCATCTGCTTTACTAGTAAAATAGATGCAATCCAGCCTTGCGTTTTTCACTTGTGCCTTAACAGGTTTATATTTGCTCTGCCTTCCAGACTGATTCAGTTTCTCTTTTATATTTGACTGTGCATCTCCCCTTACTGTACCTCCACTCTGCATCCCATCCCTCTGCCAAATTAGTTTAAACCCCTCCCAATAGCACTAGTAAACCTTCCAGCAAGGATGTTGGTCCCGTTCCGGTTCGGGTGCAACCCGTCCAACTTGTACAGGTCCCACCTTTGCCAGAAACAGTCCCGGTGATCCAGGAAACTAAAGCCCTCCCTGCTGCACCATCTCCTCAGCCACGCATTCATCTGCTCTATTCTCATATTCCTATACTCACTAGCACATGGCACCGGGGGTAATCCAGAGATTACAACCTTTTGAGGTCCTGCTTTTTAATCTGGTACCTAGCTCCCTATTTTCTTGTTGCAGGGGCTCATCCCTCTTTCTACTTAAGTCGTTGGTACCAGTGTGTACCACAACCTCTGACAGTTCACCCTCCCCCTACAGAATGTCCTTCAGCTGCTCCGTGACATCCTTGACCCTAGCACCAGGGAGGCAACATACCATCCTGGAGTCTCATTTGCATCACAGAAATGCCTACCTGTACCCCTTACGATAGAATTCCCTATCACTATAGCTGTTCCACTGCTTTTCCTCCTCTTCTGTGCAGCTGAGCTACCTGTGATGCCACAGACCTGGCTCTTGCTGCATTTCTCTGAGAACCTATCTTCCCCAATCTAAAGTGGAAAATCTGTTAGATAGAGAGATGGACCCAGGGGACTCCTGCACTACCTGCCTAGTTCTTGTACTCTGCCTGGTGGTCACCCATTTCCTTTCTGCCTGAGTGTCTTCAGTGGATGCAGTGGCTTCTGAGAAAGAGATGGGAGCAGACAGGAGAGAGATCTTCTCATTCCAGGAGCAAACAGACTTTCTGCCCAAACTGTTTGTACAAATTCAAAAAATCAGGTTGCCCAGCAGGTTAGTCATGTGACTATCTGCTTTGACCATGTCTGTTTGTGTATTCGGCTATCTTAGCAGTCAACCTGGAATGCGAGCTCCCCCACCTTCAGTGTCTGGTGATCAAAAGTCCATTGTGGGTGAATGTGTCAGGGAATGCTGCTTTGTCCTTCCAAACACAGTTAATATGCAAATATATTTTCTAGACATGGCTGATCTGTTTAACAAGTCCTTTCTTCACTCCAATAAGAGCTTAAAATCAATGTTCGTGACAAAATTAATGTGTCTCATTCTTGGCAGCTGGTGGTCTAGCATGACACTATGCCGTAGCATTTTTCAAAGAATTTCTAGAGACCTCTAAAATTCCTGAGTAAAAGTTTCTGTTTTTCTAGTTCAGCATGTTTCGGAGGTTGTCGACTTGGACCATTTTCTCTACACAAGTGGAAGAAGTGAAAGCGACTGACGCGAATGTCTTCACAGGAAGACGCTGGGTTATTGGGAAGAAACGCCTGAGCAGATTAGCTCGGTTTGTGTTTACTATGGCACCCTGCAGACTGCAGCAGCTGCTCGGCTTCCCTCTGGCCAGCAGTTTAGGCGAAGGTGAAATTTCAGACGGTAAGCATTCTGTTATGTGAAGTGACTTCTATAACAATTCAGCTAATTTTAAAGTATCTTTTAAGTATATTTTACCCAGTTATCTACTTGTTTAAAGTGTGCAAATAGGCTTCTGTAATCCAGTATTAGTTTTAATATTTGCAAATAATTTGAGTAGAGGAATGAATGGGAGCTATGCTATATTCTTCAGTCTGCACAATAGGAAAGCATGTTAGTAGATCACTGTCCTTGCTGATCCCCAATAACTGTTCAAACTCTTATTTTGAGAGCTTGAGTCAGTTGATGTAATACTAAAATAAAAACAAGAAATGCTGGAATCACTCAGCAGGTCTGGCAGCATCCGTGGAAAGAGAAGCAGAGTTAACGTTTCGGGTCAGTGACCCTTCTTCGGAACCCCAGTTCCAGAAATGGTTCCAGCATTTCTTGTTTTTATTTCAGATTTCCAGCATCCGCAGTATTTTGCTTTTATTGATGTAATACTAATGTTGATGTCATGTGACCTCACTAAGTAGACTCTACAGTGTTCATTGGAACTGGCCAGGTGTCTGAAGTATATATTTGAGCAGGATTTTGGGAAGAAATTGCTTGAGAAGCAGGCACTTAAGTCCTCTTAAATTGTGGCAGAACATGTGCTAAAGTTGCACATAGACCACTTTGCATCATTTTCTGTAGCTGCGCTGTACTCCATCTCCTCCAATCTGGAAGAAAATGCATGAGCATCCTGCTCTCGGGTAGTCGCCAATGCGGTGTAATTAGCTGCTCATCAATACTTGTCAGTAGTGTGGAAAAGCTTTCCCAGATGGGTTTTTTGTCTTATCTAGGGGTGCTACTAAAATAGAAGCTTATTCTAAAGGGAATATCTTGCCACTGTACGATGGAAACCTATTGCTGGTTTCCATGTTACTGTTGTGGCCTTGTTCTTGTGATTCTTGAGCCAGCATCTGGCGCAGAATCTTGTGAAAGGAGTATTGGGGATTTTATTTGGCCTTGGTTGAAATTTTGCCTTATGTTCAGATTTTGAAACAATTTTTTAAACAAACTTCCAAAAACTGAAGCTTGGATGCAATCCTTAATATCCCTGAAGGAAATGCCTCCGTTGACTGCTCTTGTACAAAGTTGTTTATAAACTGTTCACAACAACCTATTTGTGGTGGGCAGTTTTCTTTTTACTTCTACAAAGTTCCTTTCAAATTTGTGAAAGGCGATGATTACGAATGTAGTTTACTTTATAATTTAGCAATTGGTTTGTTAAATACCCCTCTTCTATAGGACAAAATCTGCTGGTATCTAAGGAGTCTAGCAAAACCACACTCCATCTGGAAAAAGTCTAATCATTCCTAAAGAGATAAGTTTAGGACTGTTGTAGGGACAAAATGTATGTACTATGTGCTGTTATGTTCATCATATCCTAGAAGGTCTTGTGTTTGATGTGACTGATGTGATACTGGGGCATTGATCTAGTACTTGTGGTTGGCTTTTTTTTTAAGCTGTTTAATTTTACTGCTCTTAAGATATACAATTTGAAAGTAAGAACACAAAAAAAAAGACCAGCAAAAAGCAAAGTTATGTATTTTTAAACTGCTATTTTACAATGGAGTAGAGCTCCATTCCTCTGGTATACATAGGCCTCATGTAGCCAAACTTTCTTCTTACATTTGGCTTGGGGAGACAGTGGCAGGGTGGTAATGTCACTGAACTAGTAATTCAGAGGTCCAGGCTAATGCTGCAGAGATACAGGTTCAACTCCTACCACAGCAGCTGGTGGAGTTTAAATTCAATTAACTAATAAAGATCTGGAATTGAAAGCTAGTTTCATGGCATCATTACTATCTTTGATAGTCATAAAAACCCACCTGGTTCACCTAATGTTCTTTAGGGGGGGAAAAAAAAAATCTGTCCTTAGCCAGCCTTACCTGCATTTGACTCCAGACCCACAGCAATGCGGCTGACTCTTAATTGCCCTCTAAAATAGCCTAGCAAGCCACTCAGTAGTTGAGGGAAATTAGGAATGGGCAACAAATGCTGGCTTTGCCAATGATTCCCACACCCCATGGGGAAAAAAAAAGTTTGACAGTTCTGTACATTTTTAGACCTGGAATACAGGATTGGTAATGAAGATTCCTACATATTGCATTCTTTCCACATGATACAGTACTTCAAGCTTTAGTGGGTTCCCTTTTTTCCTCCTCTTCCCAGACCCCCTTTGTATGCTTTGCTGTCACGATTGCTGCACCTAGCAAAATGAATGAAGCTTATTCCTGGAGGCCCAAACTTGACTGTCATTTTAAAGCAAGTTATTATTTTTTTTTCTTGGCACACGTGTCAAGTGTTGAAACGATGCTATTTAGGTGATTTTCATGTGTACCTTGCATGAATGAATTGTATTTCTTCAATGGAAAAATGTAAGTCTCCATCTAAACTCTTGAAAGTGGAAAGCTGATTCAGATTCTATAGATTACAAATTCAGGAGCCTTGTACAAAAACTTGAATTAGAATTAATATTGGCCAATTCGATTTCTAAGTTCAAATATTGTTTTTCTGTCTTTGACTTGCATATGAGTCTGCTGCATAGTATGTCTGAATACCAATAAGTTATACTGTAAATGCATGTAATAAATGCATTTCTGTGCCATAAATTCATATTTTAGAACGAAGAAACTCTCCTAATAAACCACGTGGCAAAGGAAGCAAAAGGAAACAAGATGATCTAGCTGAAGAAGAACTCTGCTGGGTTGAATCTTTGTCCTGTGACCTACCTGATGATGATGATGATTCAGTGGAGGATCCCAGTTATGAGGTCTGTCACAATAATGTAAAATTAATTTAATTTTGCTAAATTGCATTGGGTTTGTTGCTACACATAGTCGCCACATTGTATGCTTGCTTTCACCTGAGGGTGGTATATTTTGTTGAAGTATGGTTCCACAGATTCTGAACAAGCGTAGACATAAATTGGGGTTTTGAGTAAGGTACGTCTTGGCTAACCTCTATCCTCAAATGATAGCCACACATTGTAGCAGGAGCAAGGGCAGTGGATTGTAACTTGGAATGGGAGCTCTGTGTTCCTTCCGAAATAAAGGCCACTGAGACCATTTGTGATACTTCTGCTCTCATTGCTCTATATCACAACAGCATATCTCTATGGCAAGGAGGAAAACTGTGCTACCTAATGCCTTTACTCTGAAGCACAAAGGAACCTCTATAAAATGAAAGCAAAATACTGCAGGTGCTGGAAATACTCAGCAGGTCTGGCAGCATCTGTGGAGAGAGAAACTGTTAACGTTTCAGGTCTGTGACCTTTCAACATTTGTTCTGAGTATTTCCAGTACTTTGCTTTTATTTCATAGGAAACTCTATCCTTTTGTAAAAGCAGATCTGACTTTGGCACCTTTAGCTTTGATCAATTTTTGGCTCTAACATTTCCTGGTTTATCTGTTTTTCAGAAAGCCAAATCATGGTACTGTAGTAATTAGGATACTAGTCTAGCAGCCCATAGGTCATAAGCTCAAATCTATCGTGCAAGATTTGTGAAACTAAATTCAATAAATTTGGTAACTTTGGGCAAGTGCCAGAAAAACAAATGATTGTAAAAGCTTTCCAATTGTAAAATCAGACTAGTTCACCAAAGTCCTTTTTGGAGAAGCGAACTTGCCCTTCCTACCACTATGCAGTCTGGCCTATACATGACTCCAGTTGCACGCGAATTGACACCTTTAGTCTCCTTGGTCCAACTCGGTATGGGCAAATCAATTGCTCTGTAAATGTAACGCTCATCCTGAGGGAAATTTTAAAAATGAAAGCCTTTCTCTCATTTATTTAGACCAGAATGTTCTTGCTATAGCCGACTCATAGAATGCTTTTTTTTAAAGAGAAAATAGTATTTTTCCAAGTCCAGTTTAGCAGCTTGGAGTATTCCTTCAATCGTGTCTCTAGGCATTCGTACCATTGCTTTTTACACAATAGTTCTCTATGCTGCACCTTTTTTAATTTAATTGTTTAAATGGGCCTGGCATTTAGTGAATTTACTTGCAGGGAGTAGAAGAAGGTACTAGACAAAAGTAGCAGTTAATCTTTATATTTTGTGATTTTTTTTTTTCTAACCCGATGTTTCCTTTTGGCTAGCTTGTCGCCTTGCCCCTAAAGAAAAGCGTATCAATACTTTTAGTAAGAAAAGAGAGTCCTGGGACAGGATTTTATTAGCGGGGTAAGTCCTAACATCAGGACCAAATGTGGGCCCTGAGCCCATGTGGGCGGGACCGTGGCAACAATCTTCCTGGCAGCGGCCTCTAATGGGCCATCATCTGCCATCCAATTAAGGACGGCAGACTAGCTCTCCGTGCTGCCAGCCCAATCAGAGGGCTGACAGCTCTGCAGCTTTGGCAGCACCACAGAGGGGTGGCTGCTGCTGAGGCTGCAAAGAGAATGAAAGGGCGCCTCCATTTTAGTCAAATGGTCCAGCAGTGGGACTGCGTCAGGGAGCGCTCCTGACGTGGCTCCCTGGCATTTTCCAGGTCCCCCTGCCTCCCCGCCTGCCATCTGAGGGCTGGTAAAATTTCACCCTTTTATTTCTATGTTTTATATCTTGTGCTTAGTGCTTGTTAGCAATGTATTGTCTAAATATTCAGCTAGAATTTATTTCCAAAATGTTTTACTTTGTGGATAGAATGCCTCAGACAACTGAAGTCTTGTCTTGGCCAGGTCACATCTAACCTTTTTTGTACTAGAAAGACCTTTTTTACTGTCCAAGTAGAGAATAAAATGTGTGCATAAAATACTTATTTCGGTAAAGCAAAGCCAAACTGGTCAGCTGCAAATTAACGTAAGTTGTGACCACTATTTCTCCATTTGTGCTGAAACATTTTTTTGTGCTGCTAAAAATTAATTCAAATACAGTCTTCATTACTGTCACCCTCTCTAGTTCCTGAAGCCAGCAAGATGGTGGGGGACAATGCTAGAAGGAAGGGGGCAGCAGCATTTCACACAGTATACATTGGCCATGATTATTGCATCTGAAATATATAATTGAACCTGATATTTGTTTTCTCTTCCCTTTACACTTTAGTAGCCTAGTGTCAAAAGTATTCTTTCTAGCAAGTGAATTGTTTAGGTGCAGAATTCAACAGTGTCTTGGCCTCAGCCAGAATTCCTATTAGTGTAGAGTGAATATTTTCATTTTGTGCATTCTTGATGCTTCCTGAGTGAGATTGCCTATCGGTGTCAAACTAGTCAGCTGTCTGTAGATCTGTATCTCGATTAAAATGAGTTCAACTGAGTTTCTCCACTCCATCACCCCACATGGACTCTTAAAAGCAAATCCAGAAACAGGATGACATCCCAATTGTGGTTAAATGGCACAACACTATCTTTCCAACTGACATGACCAATTTCAAAGCATAAAGTAAAGATTTGAATTTCCTCTTATTGCTTCCCACTCAGTTTCTTGTCCAACATAAACTCCCTCCCGTTCCAAGGAGAAGAGATTAGATATTTGACTGTTGGCTGGGCTAGCCTGATGCTAACCAGCTCTAGGTATGCAATAATGCAAACTCCGTGCCTGATGGGAGCAGATTGTTTCCGTAAACAGTAGTAAGAAACTTGGGACTTCTGGCGCTTGAGGTGGTCTATGGTTGCTTTCTATCCTCCATCTCTCCCATTTTTGGGTTCTGTTTTTTTTTCAAAACTTGTCTCCTTGATGGGATGTTCCTTGCAGCTGAGTGCAGTAAGTTTTTAAGCATTTTATTTTGTCATTCTCTCTGTTCAAGAATCCCACACCAATGTGGAGAGTTTGGTAGTTAACTGTCAGTCAATGTAAACTGGTGCATTTGCCATGGCAACACCTCTACCAATCAGAGTTCACTTGCCAACAAATCAGCACTCTCCTCCATGCGGTACATACTGTAGTTTTCCCTTACATTAGTTATTCTTGCGATTGTCCTGGTGAGTGCAAGATGAAAAGCTTCGACAACGTGTCTCTATTTTCAGCAATACTCAACGTGGAATTTGATGTGAAGGGATCTGTGTTGTGCTCCTAAGTACAGAGCACATGATGTGCTTTCCCACTCCATTGCCCACTAGATGACATCAGATTAAACTTGGCTATTTCTCAATTATTTAAATGGCTATTTAAGCAGTCTAGTTTATTCTTAGTACTTTACAAAATTGTTCTATTTCTCAATGGCTGACTCTAGCTCCAAGGGCAATTGAGGATCAAAATCTGTTGAGTGGAATTATTCTGGTACAATCTTTATAGCTCTTTTGGGTTGATGACTATTCTATTTTATGTAAGAAGCTTAGAATTCTCCATTGGAATATGCATTTCCCCTTTTCTCATTTTTCTCTTTCCCCTTCTTTCCCCCCCTGCCCCCAAAACCTTGGCTTTCTGTGAGCTTAGTGTTTCTAATTTTGCTGATCAGCTGAGTGGATGGAGTTAAGGTACTAGTTGTGGAATGCATTCTTCATAACTTTATTGAGCACAGTCTGGCAAAGTAGAAGTTGATCAGGAATAAGAACATGTGATTGAGCCTCATTTGAAGGGATATTTTTAACTAGGGCAGTTAGTCGGTCATTCACAAGTAGTACTCTTTGGGTTGATTGCTGTGCCATATTCTTTGCTTTTCCTATGCATGTGGCCCATAGTCAGTTTCCCTATTTGCTACTTTCCAACAAGCAGAAAATCTAGGCTTAGTTGAGCAATGCTTTTAAGGTCTAGTACTACATGATGGGCTTTAACCTGAAGCAATTGCTTCAGAGCATCTGCAGAGTTGCTCTCTCATTTAATGAATTCTATGTGGATGTAATGTTTGGATTAGTGCAACTAACAGGCATAAATATTGTTGCTGCTTTTGTAGTGGGCTTTCCTTCATGTTGCTTTGTTAGCTTCCAGCAATTAATAGAGAAAGTAGGAAATGAAAAGTGAAGAGGATTGCCTACCTGCTAATTATTCTTTTGCTAGGAATTCTTATCCAATTTGGAAACTTTATTTTAAAGTCTGTCAAAATAAACTTGTGTATGCTCAGTGAGACAATAATTGTACTGTCTTATCAAATTCTTAAAACACTTGTGTAAGATGCCTCTCCAGGCAGTGACAGTTTTACCAAGTGGCTATTTAACTTGATACATTCCTTTGAAGCAAAATATGGCCCATTTTTTCCAATGATTTCATGTGATTGAGATGTCCCACTGCATTCTTCGATATAGCTAAGTCTTGTACATTGATGTGCTAGAGGCTACAGTGTGAAAAATCATCTATATTGCACTTTTCTGATTGGTTTAAATAGCTACTGTTGGTTCATAGTTCTGTTAGCTCTGCAAAAATGCTCTATCCAGATAGAAAAAGCTCAATTGTCAACTGCAAGTGAGGAATCTGTCATAGAGAGATACAGCACCGAAACAGGCCCTTCGGCCCACCGAGTCAGTGCCGACCATCAACCAACCATTTATACTAATCCTACATTAATCCCATTTTTCCCTCTCGCATCCCCACCTTCCCTCAATTCTCCTACCACCTACCTACACTAGGGGCAATTTTTTTTTTAAAACAATGGCCAATATACCTGTCAACCCGCAAATCTTTGGCATGTGGGAGGAAACCGGAGCACCCGGAGGAAACCCACGCTGTCACGAAGAACTTGCAAACTCCGCACAGGCAGTACCCAGAGCCGAACCCGGGTTGCTGCAGCTATGAGTCTGCGGTGCTAGCCACTGCGCCACTTGATCAAGTTCTCCAAGTTGGGTTACAGATTGGAAACCAACAAAAGTAGGTTTGTGTAGGGAATATCCACTTGGGTTTTCTGAAGAACCTGTTATTTATTTTGATCAAATAAAACAGGAAAAAGTCATCTTTTTAATTTGCAAAGACTATTTTGGATTCCAGTTAACTCTGCCATTCTGTCCTCTCCTAGTTAAGCTTGCACTTTGTGTTGGTTTTGGATTTCATTTTCAAACTGACATTCTACATTTGCAATTTTGTTTAGCCCAGCAAATACTACACTGATTCTGAGGATGTCAGTGAGGAACACAGGGAATGTAATGATACAGAGACAGACCTGGAAGTAGAAGAGACTGGAGACCCTGGCTTAATGAGGCTGAAAGAAACTCCATGCCATGAGGTAAGAATTGAATATTTCACACAATGAGAAATTTAATATTGGTAATTAAAATCATCTGTCATTTTACATCCCATTCAGAATAATTGTAGTTCTGAGGAAGATGTTCAGGATGTTTCACATTGTTATTACTATTAAGATACCTTGTTGTAAAGGCTTTCTGAGGTATTTCTTCTTTGCCGGTTAATGTTTTGTTTGTTGCCAGTCATCTTTTGTTTTGAAAAAAACAGCTGTTCTGCTGATCTGCTTCATAATCATAAGTTTTCTAAATTATCTGAAACAGTCTTCATTGGAAAGATATTCAGAACTGCTTTTTGAAGTGTGTCTTGGAGCTGAACTGTCTAGTGTGGTGTAACACTGTATTCCTGTTATCTGAATGCGCTGCTGGACTGAGGGCAGCCCTTCATACTGCAAGTGCTGTACAAAGTGATTCTCTCAACTGCTTTGAACTGCACTTGAGTATAAAATGTTACAAGGGGTGATTTTAAGATACTAATATATGTCCCTTTTTTAGCATTGAATATTATGGCAATTCATTAGTTTACTTTGTCCAAGTTACTGCTTCAGACACCTTTCAGTATTTACCTGCCAGATTTGCTGCATGAAACCTTGGCTGTCATCTCTTGTTACAACAATGGGCAGCACAGTGGCGCAGTGGTTAGCACTGCAGCCTCACAGCTCCAGCGACCCGGGTTCAATTCCGGGTACTGCCTGTGTGGAGTTTGCAAGTTCTCCCTGTGTCTGCATGGGTTTCCTCCGGGTGCTCCGGTTTCCTCCCACACGCCAAAAGACTTGCAGGTTGATAGGTAAATTGGCCATTAGCAATTGCCCCTAGTATAGGTAGGTGGTAGGGAAATATAGGGACAGGTGGGGATGTGGTAGGAATATGGAATTAGTGTAGGATTAGTATAAATGGGTGGTTGATGGTCGGCACAGACTCGGTGGGCCGAAGGGCCTGTTTCAGTGCTGTATCTCTAAACTAAACTAAACTAAATGTTGCAGCATAACTTTTTTTTTCTGGCCTTGTCTATCCCTTTTATACAGCAGTGTAAATATTGACCTGCATTTCTTCCTCCCCTGTCCCCCACCCTCTGGCCAAAATAAAAGTTGAGAATAAGGCTGTGACATTTCCTCTTGTACTGTATATTGGAATTTTTCTAACAAATTCATAGTGTTTCACAATTAAATGCCTTTTCAAAATCATATACACTACCTTGACTGCATTTCCTTTATCCAAATTGGTAATCTTCAAAAAAAAAGTCAAACGCGACTTGCCTCTAACAAATTTGTACTGGCATCTTTTGATTAATCCATGTATTTCTAAATGATTACTAATTTTATCACTAGGGATTCTGAGCATTTTCTCATAACTGCTGTCAGATTAGCAAGTCTTAATTAACCTGATTTATCCTTCCCTTCTGTCTTGAACAGGGGAAAGGGTGTGTTACGTGGGCTGAGACTGAAGTGTAGCCACATGGTAATCCTTAAATTTGCTAAATTTGTAGCTAGCAGTAGGAAGAGTTCACATTTAATCTGAGCTGCTTGGGTTTTGTGCAATGTAAAGTTCTTAAATTATTTAATATTTAGTTTAATCTAATTTCTTTTTAGGAGAATGAAAATAATGCACCTTGCATTGATTCTGAAGAACACATCAATTCATAAGGTAAGATTTTAGTCTCTTGGCATCAATATTTTGCCAATAGCACATTGCTTTTGACTTTTTTTTTCTAGGTAATAAGCTATGACAGGTTGGTTTTTCAACCATTGGCTCTGAATTTAATGCAAACAGTGCCATTCTTAATGGTTTCTCATTCAAGAAGCCAAAAACTGGATATACATGATCAGTTAGAATTAGTAAAATGTGGAATAATGGCAAAGTAACATTTCACCACTCATTTCACAATTGAAGGCAGCAAGAAAAAGACAGTAAATGTCCTCATCTCTTGATTTTGCAAGTTGCCATCTTCTCCTTTGACCATTTAACTAGACTCCATTGCACATTTGGGTGTTGCAAGAAATCTCATTTTAATTGCCAGGATTCTTTCTGGAGCTCCTTTTGAATTTGTGAAAGCTGATTGAATAAATCATACAGGATTGCTATGGAGCTAGACCAAAAGACTTGAGTAGAATGTTTCTTGGCAGAATATGGGCAAAGAAATCTTTCAGTATATAATGTTCTGCCTCTTGGTTTCAAGTTCAGACTTTGTGGAACATTTATCCTTAGGTGCTTCACATTTTGTCAGATTAAAGCAGTTTATTATTTTTCCAAAAAGTAGTAAGCCTGAGCATTTAAAATTCACCCAATGGGGGACCAAGAAATTGATAAGGAAGGAGAATCAGTCAACTCGCAAGGTACATCTGGAGACATTTACAATTTGTTTTTTATGTAAATAAGAGATTACAAGTAAAAGTGGGCCCATTAGAGGCTGAGACAGGTGAAATTATAATGCGAATAAGGAAATGAAAAGAGTCCATAAACACATACTTTGTCTTCTACACAGTGAAGATAGATACAAAGGCTGGAATTTTATGTCCTCTCAAAGAGTGGCATGATGGCGGTGTGGGGGTGTGTAAAATGGTGTGGGAGGCTCTGGGTGCCCTTCCCAACCCACTCCTACCTCCGCTGCCATTTTATATGGGGTGGTGGTGGTGAAAAACGGCCTGCCCACCCCAGGCCACTCGAGGCCCTTAAGTGGCCATTAACGGCCACTTACGAGCCTCCGTCCACGACCACAGAGATTTTACCGTTGGCAAGCGGCCGGTCCAGGCCTGGGAAATGTAGGCAGCTTTCTGACGGGGTGGGGGGGTGGGCCCCTCCTGATCAAGCATCCTGTGCCCAACAAAAGGCTACTTCCAATGCCCATCATGCCCCCCTGCCCCATCAACCACCATTGCTTCACGGGGGCCTGATGATCATACCGGCGCGGTCCCAAAAACTTGCCTTTTCCCAAAGCTGTCCTTCCTCCTCTTGAAGCTGGGTTTCAGTCCCAGCAGTACCTACCACTCACAGTGACACTGCTGGGACGAAGAGCTGCCGGCCCACTGGCTGACTGGCTGGCAGCTCCATTAGGCAGGACTTCCTGCCTCAATGAGGTGGAAGTCCCGCCTCAGACCAATTAAGGGCTTAGGGACCCTAAAATGCAGTGTGGATCCCCAGGCCAGGTGAAGGCGGGATCACTGGCCAAAGATTCTGGAAATAATGGGGGCAATTGGAGTGAGAATGAGGAACTTGAAAGAGTACTGGAGAAATTAATGGAACTGAGTAGTGACAAATTGAGGTAGAGGTAGCTGCGGAGATAGTGGATGCATTGGTTTTGATCTTCCAGAATCCCTTATTCTAGAACAGTTCTCAAGGGTTGAAACATAACAAAAATCACACCATTATTTAAGAAAGCAAGGAAAGAAAGCCACTATAGGTCAGTTAGCTTAACATCAGTAGTAAGCAAAATGCTCGAATCTATTAGGGATGTGGTGACCGGCTTCTTGGAAAATATAAAGTCAACAGGGATTTATGAAAGGGAAATCATGGTTGGAATTTTTTGTTGGGTGGGAGGCCCCACCCACCGGCTGAAAAATTCGGTGGTGAGCCCACCTCCACTGGGCCTAGGGAGCCAGGCTGGGGTTTTTCACTCCCCTGGTCCTTAGTTGGGTCTTGGGTGGGACTTCTACCACCTTGAGGAAGGAAATCCCACCTAATCAAGCTGCCTGCCAATCAGTGGGCTGGCATCTTAGTCCCAGCAATGCCACAGGAAGTGGTGGCCACTGCTGGGACTACACCCAGCCATCGGAAGCAAGGTGAAGGATGGCCCCAGAAGACTGGCAAGTTTTTAGAGGTCCCTGGCAAGTTGGGGGGGTGGGGGGGGGGTGGGGAAGATGGAAGAGTGTGCATTGGGGCCGATTGGGGCTTCGGGATCAGCCCTCCACGGGGTACAGGGTGTCCGATCAGGCGGCATCCCCCAAGCCCACAAGAAGGCTGTTTGGTTTTAACCGGCGGGGTTCTTGAGGCTATTGCCGTCTAGCTGCTGAGGGCAAAATACCCGCGTTGGTGGGAGGATGCCCTTAAGTGGCAGTTAATTGGCCACTGAAGGGCCTTGATTGGCCTGGGGCGGGCTGTTGCCACCCTGTGTAAAATTGCAGCGGGGCGGGAGGGAGTTGGGAACAGCCCCCCCCCTCACCCCGCCTTCCACTCCATTTTATGCCCCCCTGCCACCAGCCTGCTCATTTGGGGGCTGTAAAATTCAGGCCCATGTTGGGCAAATCTGTTGGAATTTCTTGATGTAACGAGTAGGATGGATAAGGGGGAGCCAGTGGCGGTCGTGTATTTGGATTTTCAAAATGCATTTAATAAGCTAGCTGCCACATGAGGTTATTACACAAAATTGAGACTCATGGGATTGAGGTAATTGGCATGGATTGAGGATTGATTAATGGACAGAAAGCAGCAGGAGCAACTTGTAAGTAGTGGGGTACCACAAGGATCAGTACTTGGGCCTCAGCTATTTACAGTCCCAATTAATGACTTGGACTGAGGGACTGAGTTCAACTTATCCAAGTTTGTTGATGCAACAAAGTTAGGTGGGAGGGTAAGTGGTGAGGACACAAAGAAGCTGCAGAGGGATATTTAAAAAGTTGAGTGTATTCCATCTGCCATGTTCTTCCCCACACAATGTGGAAAAGTGTGAAGTTATCAACTTTTGTAGGGTAAAAGAAAATAAAAAAAATTTGACTGAGACTGGAAATGTTTGCATTCAGAGGGACCTGGGTGTCCTTGTACACGTTTCACAAAGTTAATATGTAGGTTTCACTTTTCTTACAGCCACATTCATTCCAAACTAGATGTTGCATATATTACTGCTTTCCAAAAAAGTCTTGTAACGGCAGGAATTTATCATATTAGGATGAGTAGTTTAACTTTTATTAGGGACATTTTAAAACTTTGCGCCTATAGAACCTTTAATATATTGCATTTGACCATAATATCGGCTGGCTCTTTGCAGGGAAACCAGAGTCGAAGCTTGTTATCCCCTTTTTCTTACCCCATTATCGCCCTGAATCATCCTCCAGTTCAAATATCATCCACTATTCCTTTAAACAATGCAGTGATGTCTGTGTGTAGTAAAGCATTCTATCCTTTAGCAACTGTGTGGGGGTGCTGAGAAATTTTTTTTTCTGGTACTATCACCTACACTTGTACTTTTGGAGTATTGCACCCCCAAGTGTCTGCACATCCTTCAGTCTTTCTGTTGATTGTATTCATTCCATGTTCCTACCAAAATTTTATTGTTTTGCACTTTTCCACATTAAGTTGCATCTACCCTATGTTTGCCCATTCAGCTGAACTTTTTCATCCTCCTCAAATCTTTGCAATTCTACTTCCTTTTTGCCATACTCCTTCCATAGAAGGCTCTATCTGCTTCTGAAGAGGGCCTAAATGATCCCATGCCACTATTTCAAAGAGAAGAAATTAGTCAAGAAATTATGGTCCAGTGTACTGGACCATATTTATCCCTCAATCAACAGCACAAACAGATTATCTGGTTATTACCACATTGCTGTTTGTGGGAGCTTACTGTATGCAAATTGGCTGCTGCATTTCCAACAGTGACTACAGTTCATTTGCTGTAAATTGGACAGACGTCCGGAGGGTCACAAAAGGTGCTACATAAATGTAGGAGTTTTTTTTATACCTAGTATCTTACATCTGTTTTCAACTCGTTTTTCACCTCTGGTATCAAAACTTATATAAACTTGCAATATAAAATTAGATCAATATTAGGAAGATTTTTCTATTCCCTTCACAAACAGTAAGGGGGGAGTGAAGTGAACAGACTCCCAGTTAAACACTTCATTCAATTTCTTAAGGTCAGAAGTGGGGATGTTCGCTGATTGTGCAATGTTCAGCAACATTCGTGATTCCTCAGATACTGAAGATCCGTGTAGAAATGCAGCAAGGCCTGGACAATACCCAGGCTTGGGCTGATGTGTGGCGTGATTGTTACATACCACTTAAGTGTCAGGCAATGACCATCTCCAACAAGAGAGAATCTAGCCATCTCCCCTTGACATTCAATAGCATTACGATCACTGAATCCCCCACTATCAACATCCTGGGGGTCACCAGTGACCAGAAACTGAACTGGAGGAGCCATGTAAATACCGTGGCTACAAGAGCAGGTCAGAGGCTAGGAATCCTGTGGCGAGTAACTCACCTCCTGACTCCCCAAAGCCTGTGCACCATCAACAAGGCTTACTCTCCACTTGCTTGCTTGGGTGCAGCTCCAACAACATGAGAAGCTCGACACCATCCAGGCCAAAGCAGCCCACTTGATTGGCACTACATCCACAAACATTCACTCCCTCCACCGACGCACAGTGACAGCAGTGTGTACCATCTACAAGATGCACTGTAGCAAAGCACCAAGGCTACATGGGCAGCACCTTCCAAACCCGTGACCTCTAACACCTAGAAGGACAAGGGAAGCAGATGTGTGGGAACACTACCACCTGCATGTTCCCCTCCAAGCCACACACCATCCTGACTTGGAACTATATCACCATTCCTTCACTGTGGCTGGGTCAAAATCCTGGAACTCTTTTTTTTTTTCTAATGGTAGTGTGGGTATACTTACCCCACATGGACTGCAGTAGGTCAAGAAGGCAGCTCACCACCACCTTCTCATGGGCGATTAGGGATGGGCAATAAATGCTGGCCTGGCCAGCGATGCCCACATCCCATGGGAAAAAAAAAGTGTAACAGAGAACTCTTAGTCATAAGACCTAAACGCATGTTACTTTATAATCTCTTTTTCGTGTGTGTGGGTGTAATTGTGTATATTTTGGTGTTGTACAATAAGTATCAGAAAAGGAATATCCACTCTGGGGAATTCAGATTTAGACCAAGAGGGGAGCACTGGGTGAAGTAGTCAGTATGACTCGAGGAGCAAGGGCAGTTGGCAGCAGGGGTGCAGGTGGAAGTTGGCCAGAGAGCCATTTAAAGGCTTGTTCCATGACTCTTTTGGGATTGGTGCTTCCAGGGGAGGTATATAAAAGGATTCTGCTTTCTTACCACCATTGTGATTGGAAGCCTGTGACCAGTGGTGTACTGCAGGGATCGGTGCTGTTTGTAGTGTACATTAATGATTTAGATGTGAATATAGCATGTATGATCAGTAAGTTCACAGATGACACGAAAATTGGTGTTATAAATAGTGAGGAGGAAAGCCTTGGATTACAGGACGATATAGATGGGCTGGTGAGATGGGCGGAGCAGTGACAAATGGAATTTAATCCTGAGAAGTGTGAGGTGATGCATTTTGGGAGGACTAACAAGGCAAGGGAATATACAATGGATGGTAGGACCCTAGGAAGTACAGAAGGTCAGAGGGACCTTTATGTACTTGTCCATAGATCACTGAAGGCAGCAGCACGGGTAGTTAAGGTGGTTAAGGAAGGAATATGGGATACTTGCCTTTATTAGCCGAGGCATAGAATATAAGAGCAGCGAGGTTATGATGGAGCTGTATAAACGCTAGTTAGGCCACAGCTGGAGTACTGTGTACAGTTCTGGTCGGCAAAATATAGGAAGGATGTGATTGCACTGGAGAGGGTGCAGAGGAGATTCACTAGGATTTTGCTGGGCTGGAGCATTTCAGCTAGGAAGAGAGACTGGATAGGCTAGGATTGTTTTCCTTAGAGCAGAAAAGGCTGAGGGGAGACCAGATTGAGGTGTACAAAATTATGAGGGGCATTGATGGGATAGATAGGAAGAAATGTTTTCCCTTAGCAGAAGTGTCAATATCCAGGGAGCATAGATTTAAGGTAAGGGGCAGGAGGTTTAGAGGGGATTTGAGGAAAAGAAATTCACCCAGAGGGTGGTTGGAATCTGGAACACACTACTTGAAGGGGTGGTAGAGGCAGAAACCATCAATGTTTAAGAGATATTTAGATGAGCACTTGAAATGCCATAGCATACAAGGTTACGGGCCAAGTGCTGGAAATTAAGATTAGAATAGATGGGTGCTTGATGGCCAGCACTGACATGATGGACCGAAGGACGTGATTCTGTGCTGTATAACTCTGACTCTATGACTCTATCAATTCATTGACAAATTTGACAGTATTCAAAATGCTCTGCAAGGTTAACAGCAAGCATGAAGGAGTGCAAAATCTATATCTGTTTGACAGAATTGTAATTACCCTACAACATGTGGCACCTCCTGGACATTTATAGTGACTACTGCAATCCCTTAATAGATATTTTAGGTGTCGATATTGATTCTCAATGGAATAGTTTAGCTGATATTTATCGACACTTAGAAGAAACACAAGATAGGTAGTGGAACTCATCAGTGAGACACTGTCAATGGTTAGCAAACGGGTCACATTTGAATAATTAAGCCATGAAATTTGGTTCCGTAGTGCCTGGTGTTTTGGTGCCAAAGGTGCTGCTTTGCCTCCCAAATGGGGTCCACAGCGGATGTGCAATTCTGGTGCAAGTCACGCTGGACTCCATTTTGGTGAGAGCATTTGTGCATTCACAGGGAGCATCTGCCAGAAGAATGCAGAGTAGGCAGACTGAGATGTCAGTCAGCATGTAAAGTTGATTTGATGCCGACGTTGCCATCTTGGAACTCAACAGTTCAGCTAGTGCCCTCTCTTAACCTCATACAGCTGAACATGCATTCAGCAGCAGGAAGAGCTCCCACTAGCACTCTTTAAAGGGATCATCAACTACATTTAGCTTAGTTGCTGATTGACTTGATTTGAACTGGCTGCTGCAATTGTAGAAACGTTAGGTGGTTTCTAGAGTTGTTTTAAGTTACTGACGTCTACACGGAATGGCGTGGCACGTGCTGAAGGACTTTGTCCTGACTTCAAGCATTCTGCACAATTCACTTCCTCCAAGATATTGGTGTAGTAGTTTGCATCCCCTTTGGCCAACAGCATGACAGGGAGAATGAGTAGAGGTGACACAGAGCGGGGCAAGCTGCTGGAAGAGGGAGGAGAAGGAGACAGACAAGGGATCTCGGCAGGAGGCTGCATCTACGCAGGGTATTCAGGGAGCAGTTCTCCTACCTGAACCTCAGCAAGGGACAGTGTGTCAGTCATCACCATTTCACTAAAAATGTACTTACTGAAATCAGCCATCTGTTGAAAACAGCTGCAGCTTGAGATCAGGGCAAGGACTGCATTGCCAGTATCTGTGAAGATGACTGTGGCCATCGGCGCACAGTGGCAGCAGTGTGTACCATCTACAAGATGCACTGCAGCAATGCACCAAGGCTCCCTCGACAGCACCTTCCAAACCCATGACCTCTATCGCTTAGAAAGACAAGGGTAACCTATGCATGGGAACACCACCATCTGCACTTTCCCCCTCCAAGTCACGCACCATCCTGACTTGGAACTATATTGCCTTTCCTTCACTGTCGCTGGATTAAAATCCTGGAACTCTCTTCCAAACAGTACTGTTGATGTCCCTACCCCACATGGACTGCAGCAGTTCAAGAAGACAGCTCACCACCACCTTCTCAAGGGCAGTTAAGGATGGGCGATAAATGCTGTCCTAGCCGGTGATGTCCACATCCCATGCACTAATAGAACAATGTTTCTGTAATTCTGATGTCATAAATTAGTGAAGTATTGTCTGCTTTACTGGCTTTTCAGTGAAGGCATTCAGTCAATTTGCATTGTCTTGCATTTATCCAGAGGGGTGCGGAGAATCCTATACCTAATGGGGTCAAATCTCTGCATGCCACCTGTCCCTTTGCATGACCCTGTATAATAAAACTTGATATTGGTGAAGTACTTTGCATATTTGTGGATTAGAAATGAGCCCTAGTCGACATAGTGCCAGTGTTATTCTTGTTGCCTTGTGTGCAGTTAATTTGTATAAATTTAACTTTTTTGAGCTGCATATGAAGTCTATCCAATACACTTTGAAATTCCAAGTGAATCATCCACTCATCTGTATTCGATTTTGTTTCATGTTTGCTTCAAGGTACTTGGGTGTAGTCCCGGAGCATATTTTGTTTGCTTGATTTTTCTGAAGTGTGTCCCATCTTCTAGCTTCAGCAAGGGAATCTATTCCATCTGTGTCAGCTCTTAAATTTGACCCTTATATTGTAAAACATGCTTTACTCTTCAATTCCTGTTATAATTGACTAGATCTGGAATGTTGTTGACTTCAAGCAGAGCTATTGTGGATTCAATTGGTTTTGATCCCTTTCAATCTGATTAACTGCGTTCTGTATGATGGAATGCATCTAAATACTTCAGAATAGTGTTAATACTAACTACTGTGACACTCAAATTACTCAATGTGAGGTTCCATCAACATATTCCAGTAGATATGTAGCAATATTATAATTGCTGAGGAAATCTGTGGCTTGACTGAGGTCTGTGCTTTAACTACTACTGTCTAAAAGGATGGGAGACTGAAAGCTAAGACTCTTTTCGGCTGGCTCAACTTACTGAGATTTGTGTAAAACTTCAAAGTGACTTTAAGAAAATTGGAAATCTAAACAGAAAATGAACGTCCTATCTAGTTGTAGCTGAGAAAAGCAAGCTTCTAAGTTGATCTTTCAGTATTGAAGTGTTTGAATACATACTGGATGTAAAGATGTTTCCCAGAGAGCATTGAGAAGAGGAGTCAGAATGTATTCGGCACTTCGAGCCTGCTCCGCCACTCAATATGATCATGGCTAATCTACCTCCACTCCACCTTTCCACATTATTCCCCCATATCCCTTTAATCCCTTAGAATCCAAAAATCTATCAATCTCTTGCATATATTTAATGACTGACGGTCTACAGCCCTCTTGGGTAGAGAGTTTCGAAGGTGCACAACTGAGAAATTTCTCACTCAATCCTAAATGTCTGAGACTCTGACCCTGTCTTCTAGACTCCCCTGTCCAAGGAAATATTCTCCCAGTGTCTACCCTATCCAGCCCCTTACAAATTTTATATTTCAAACAGATCCCCTCTCCTTCCTCAATTCTACTTTGTCGTCTCATAGGACAATCCCTCATCCCAGGGACCAATTTAGTGATTTTTCCATTGCACTCCCTCCAAGGCAAGTCTATCCTTTCTTGGGTAAGGAGTACACTACACTGCACTTCCAGGTATGCTCTTGCCAAGGCCCTATACAATTGCAATAATACTACTGCACTGTTAGCCTTTATTATAAAGAGATTGGAGTAAAACACATCATTTGTTTTCCTTATTGCTTGCTGTCTCTGCATGTTGAGTTTTATTGTACAATAAGACTCTGGTCCTTCTGAATACCAATATTTTCCAGTCTTTAACAGTCTTAAGTATTTAGCTTTTCTATTTTTCCTACCAAAATGGATAACTTCATACTTTGCCACATTGCAGCCCATCTGCCATGTTCTTGTTTAACATGTCCATATTGTTTTGCAGTCACAATTGTGCTGTCCTCACACCTAACTTCTTATTCTCTGCCAATCATATGATTCTCTAAGTGCTCTTTATCAGCACCCCATCCCCATCTCACCAGAAAAGGTTGCAGTTTGTCCATTCCAGTGTAATTAAGGTTTTTTTTAATGGTCTTAATTACTGCCACACAACCCCTCTGACACTGAAAGTTGACTAATGTGCAGTTTCATTCCTTCAGATTTTGATTAGTTTTTTTTATTTTGCTTTCTGTATCTAAACTGGCATTAAATTAAATATTCTAACTGATACCTCTAGGATCAGAATCTGCATTTTTGATTTAACGATTCCTCAATCTGGTTGCATGCCCTGTTCTCACAGGTCCTTGATGCTCTGTAGAGGGCACTGCACTTTTCAATAATTGGCTGAGACCTTCCCATGCAACAACCTTTAAAATCTACAGAGTGCAGTGATTGGCGGGCACTATTCATTTGTCGCTGACCACAAAATCTAGCCCATTGTCTTAGTCACCTACAGGTTTGTAAAGACATAGCCTGTATCGTTTGTATTTCCACATCTATTTCAGTGTTAACAGGCTCTATTTTCTATTTGCCATTCTAGGAATATCTAAAACATGTCTGAAATAGTTCTTTCACAAGTGACTGGCTCGCAGTTCACTTTTTATCTTCGGGCACTCTGACCAATTTTTTTTGTAGTCGTTTAGTGTACTCCTTAGCCTGGTCCTAATGTATTGTAAAACATTTGGTTCTTTTTTGCTTCTAGTAAATTCTAACTTTTGTTTGCAGATTGAGAAGCTGAGATTGAATGCCCTTTCTCCATAAATATTTGTGAACTTTGTAATTTGAATCAACTGGACTTTTGTACATTCAGTTTTGTGTATTGTGATTTAATAAAATTGAATTCATGACTTCACAGTTTTTCAATTTGACTTTTTAAAAAAAAAATGCTTATTTGCAGCAAAACCTATTCAGTGCTCAGCTGGCCAGACTCCCACTTTGCACCCTATGTAAACTTCAGCTCATGCAAAACTCTACTGCCTGTATCCTACCTCGCACCAAGTCCTGTTCACCCATCACCCCTGTGTTCACTAAGCAACATTGGGTCCTGGTCTAGCAGCAGCTTGATTTTTAAAATTCTCATTCTTGTTTTCAAATCTCTTCATTGCTTCTCCCTTCCCTATCTCTGTGTAACCTCCAGCCCAACAAGCCTGCCAGATATCTGGTCACCTGTGCATCCCCAAGTCCATTGTTTTGCTGGCTGTGCTTTCAGCAGCCTAGGTCTTCGACTCTGAACATGAAACATAAGAAATAGCAGCAGGAGTAGGCCATTCGGCCCCTCAAGCCTGCTCTGCCATTCAATAAGATCATGTGCTGATCTGATTGTGGCCTTAACTCCACTTTCCTGCCTGCCCCATAACCCTTGACTTCCCTGTCGATCAAAAATCTGTCTAACTCGGCCTTGAATATATTCAATGACTCGGCGTCAACTGCTCGTTGGGGGAAAGAGAATTCCGAAGATTAACAACCCTCAGAAGAAATTACTCCTCATCTCAAATGGGAAACACCTTAATTTGAAACTCTGCCCCCTAGTTCTAGATTCCCCATGAGGGGAAATGTCCTCTCAGCATCTACTGTCAAACCCCCTCAGAATCACCTCTCATTCTTCTGTGCTCCCATGACACTAGTCCCAAATTAGAATATTTAATGACTTATTAGACAGATTTGCCCTTTTTCCAGTTCCCTATACATTAGTCTCCACATTAGGAAGAAGTGTTTCCATGTCACTGGAGTTGATGTATACCTTTTGATGGGAGGGGTGCTGTCAGCAATTTCTTCTGCTCGAGTTTTCAAAGTGTTGGCTCTTTGAAGGTATCAGATTTTGAGATGCCTGGACAGATACATGCATCTGGCTCGATGAATTGATCAGTAAAGACTGCAACCTTCCCTTGAAGGAAACTGGTCTACCCTGGTGGCTTTGTTCCAGCAGGGTCAAACTTGTGGCATGTATGATGGTTTGGGGAGAGGTCTGATGAATGTGGTGCAATCTTTTTTCAATTTGATGTGACTGACGTACTTCTGCACACTGAACTGGGATTTTTCATGCTGCTGCTGCCCAAGTGCTGTTTGGATTTCCCTGGGGCAAGTTTAAAATATTTCTGGAGTCAGCCTCTGACAGTTTGTGTGTGATTTGAGAGCTTGCCACCAGGAAATCAGACAATGGTGTGTGCAGCAGTACACCAGTCGCATCAAACTAAAAAAAAATTGCACCACATCCATCAGACCTCTCCCCAGCCCATCATGCAGTCTGGCTGAGCACCACTGCACTAATCCAGGAACGTGCTGCAAGCGATCAAACTCCTAACTGCGTACTGAAAGATATCTCTGCTAACAGAATGGATCCTTTTGGACTGGTACTCAACTAGGGACCTGGAAAGTCTACAACTAACGGTACTGCTGCAGCCCTTTAAATATTGCATTATTCAGTGTTTTTCAATGGTAGATACTTGTTTTATGCAGGTGTTATTTATGATTAATTGTGTGGTAATAGAAAATGTGATATCTTTCCATTATACCAGCCATATAAGGGAGAGCACTTCCATTGATCATTTCCACCATAAAATGCACCTGGTGGGAAAAATATACATGAGGTCTGATGCTGGGTTGCCACCCAATTTTTTGCCCCTGTAATGTTACATACACTAATGTTAAATATGCTATATAAGTGCAAGTTGTTGTTGAAATGCTCCTTGGTAAAGAATTGAGATCTTCCTTTCATTTATTTTAAGTAGTTTAGTGCTTAATCTGTACATAATTACTAGTCCACTTTGTTTATCATTGTGTTACCCTGTATATAAATAAATTAATTGTGGAGCTAGTTTGGTTATACTTTAGTTGCTGGTTTGTTTTGCTGCATTTTAAGAAATTAACTGTAATACATGCAGCGGTCACAAGGGAGCAGTAACAAATCATACATTTACAACCCTGTATCCTAAAACATTGATTTTTATTTAAACTATTCTTTTAAAGATTAATTTGATTTTATGCCTTACTTTAAGCGTAAATGATAAATTTGGTAATTTAATGCCATTTTTGCACAGCAGGACATCATTGAATGAAGCAACGTAAGGTACAAGAACCATTTTATGCTTAATGATTCAAATTAGGAAACCTCAAATTAAAATGACTTCACTAAGAACATTCTGTTTGAGGCTGAATTTTTGGTGACTGGAAAGCAAAAGAAACGCACAAAAGGTATTTTTAATACTGAAAATACTCTTTCCCCCAACTGTATCATTTATCAACATTAGCTTTGTGCCTAGCAGAAGTCTGTAGGGTAAAAATTTTCCATAGAAGTAAGGAAAATATCCATTCATCAATTTTAATTGGCTCAAAGGCCCTATTGATTACAAAACCAACAAATCACAAACCATTATCTGCTAAGCAAAACAATAAAACTGGGACTTATTTACTTAATATGTAAACAGTCAAGCAGTCAGTACTAACCTGATGTAGGCTGTGTGGGAGATTTGCAAAGATTCATCTAGCTCACCATTATACTAACGCTCTCATGTTTACTGTGCTTCATGTGTGATTCATTGTTCCGTGCTGCTACCTCCACAGCACCTCATAGTATGTTTCCATAAGACATTCATCCTCTGTTAAGTAGCCAACCACTCAGCATTTTTACAGATCTTTCCTTGAGAAAGAGACCCCCCCCCTCCCCCACCTTATCCAGTCTCCTATTTAATTTCTCTGATTCCTATTACACTACACACGAGATTTGTCTGAGCCATGTAACTGGGCCCACTACTTGCTCGCCATTGGAGGTGAGGTCTAAGCCAAATTATTTGCAAACATTGATATTCCAGAGTTGCCATAGTTTTGATCAGCTTATCTGCACAAAAGTAACAATGGTGAATATTTTAAAAATTGCAACTTATAGGAATTTGTCCTCTGTAAATTTTTAGCAGAGAAATTACAAGCCCTTTAAATATCTTTTAATACTTTGCAACAAAAAAAGTTTAAGTCTATATACAATACCTAGATATGGTGCATGCATTAGGCTTAAATTTCAGCAGCGTAACTAGTCAAGTTGCACCAAATTTTAGTGCCATTGTTGCACTCATTTTGTCAATGGCAATTTACAAAGAAATTTCCTGTGCACCTAATTTGCCTGTCAGAATCTAAAAGATCACAATTTGCACTTGAAGTTGCATTTCAGGTGTCCAGACCTTGTACAGTATCTGTTATAAAATAAGTGATTGAATAATTGGTAGTACATGGTTCTTGCAGCATTGATTGTATCTCCCCATGGTTTTAATATAAAGTAAAAACTAGAGGAATGGCTGGGGGTGTGGTCAACTTTGCCCAATATGCTCATGAAATTGGTGGAACGTAGGAGGAACATCTGTTCGAGGCTAGCATTGGGAGGCCTGAACTACTTTTAAGATCTGGGCCTAGTTTGAATGTAATACCAGATGGTATGACTGCAACGCACAGGTCACAAAAGGACAGGAACTTGACAACCTTGCAAGTCAAGCTGGCCAGCAACTTGTGCTTGGGCAATGGAACCAATTTTGGAGGGATGTAAACACAGGCCAGTAGTGAACACGTGGCTCTGTGTACCTCTTGGCTTATCTCTCACTGCCCAGCGCACATCAGCTCCTCACCCTTTAAATACCTGGACCAAATGTACAGTATGAAAGGTGTCTAATTAAATGTTTCATTATCTGATCAAACACCTCAATTAGATTACCCCTCAACCTTCTATATTCAAGAGAATGCAAATTAAGATTATGTAACTGGACCTCATAATTTGAAAGTTACATTTGCACTGCAGAAGTATCCGGCAATAACCATCTGTTAGAAGTCTAACTACCTCTACTTGACATTCAATGGCATTGCCATCAATGAATTCCTCCATCAACATTGTGGGGATCACTATTGGCTAGAAACTTAACTGCACCAGCTACATAAATACAGTGATTACAACAGCAGGTCAGAGAGACTGGGTATTCTGTGGTGTGTGTGCTATACCTCCTCACTCCCTGAAACCTTTCTACCATCTACAAGGCATAAGTTAAGAGTGTGATGGAATACTTTCCACTGGTAAACAAAGCTCTAACTCGAGAAACTCAACAGCATCCAGTACAACGCAGCCTGCTTGATTAGCCACCTTAAACATTCACTCTGCCACCAGTGCACAGTGGCTGCAGTGTGCACTAAAGTTTCTCTGACAGCACCTCCCAAACTTTTGATCTCTGCCTGCTGGGGAGACAAGGGGAGCACGTGCAAGGGAACACTATTCCCTACTAGCTCCCCTCCCAGTCACATACCATCCTGAATTGGAAATGTATCACAGTTCCTTCATCGTTGCTGGGTCAAAATCCTGGAACTCCCTAACAGGACTGACTGTACTTGCGCCACAGGGACTGCAGCCATTCAAGAAGACAGCTCATCACTAACTTCTCAAGGGTAATTAAGGATGAAGAATAAATGCTGGCCTTGCCAGCATTACCCACATCCATAGAATAAATATTTAAATAAACACCTTTTAGACCTGGTGCAATTTTGGTAAACATGTGCTGTACTTGCACCAAGACAAATATATCCTCCCTAAGGTGCAATGACCAGAACTGAACCCAATACTCCAGATGGGGGTCTGACCATCTCTGTACAACTGAAGCATAATTACAAAGTATTTAGAGCACAAAAGCTGGCCATTTGGTCCAACTGGTCCATGCTAGTTTCTATGCTCCACACAAGCCTCCTGCCACCTTTCTTCATCTAACCCCGTCAACATATTCTATTCCTTTCTCCCTCGTGATTATCTCATTTCCCTTTGACTGCACCCAGGCTAGTTCCCTGTGGTAACGTGTTCAACATTCTAGCCACTCTCTCAGTAAAAAGGTTTTTCCCTAAATTGCCGATTGGATTTATTAATCACTAACTTCTACTTATGGCCCTTAGTTTAGGTCTTGCTTGCAAGTGGAAACATCTTTTCTACATTTACCCTGTTGAATCCTTTGATGTGCTTCACAATCTCTATCGGATCACCCCTCAGACTTCACTTTTCTAGAGAAATGAGTCCTAGCTTGTTTAATCTTTCCCAATGGGTAGAACCTTTCAGTTATGGTATCTAGTAAATCTTTTTCTCTAATGTCTTTATATCTGCTTTATAATACGCAGACTAGGACTATTCACTGTACTCCAATTGTGGTCTAGTCAGGTTCTATACAAGTTTAACATAATTTCTCTGGTCTTCATTGTCTCCTAGTGCCTGTTGATTTTTTTTTTCCCCGTGATTATTGTTTCTAAAACATTACCCACCACTTATGTTAAACTGACCGCTTGTAGTTAGTAAGAATGTGCTTGCACTCTTTCTTAAATAAGGGTGTCATGTTTGCTGCCCTCCAATCCTCTGGCACCTCCCCTGTATCCAGAGAAGATTGAAAGATTATGGTAAGCCCTTCAGATATTTCCACCCCCCCTTAGCAACCAGGAATGCAAAATATCTGAACCAGGCGATTTATCTGCTCTAAGCATAGCCAGCCTTTCCAATACATCTGGTTATCAATTTTCACCCCATCCATTACCTCTACCATCTCCGCTTCTTCTGATATTTTGTCAGCATTCACTTCCGTAGTAAACACCAACACAAAGAACTTAAATAAAAGCATGAGTAGGCTATTTGGACCATCGAGCCCGCTCTGCCATTCAGTAACATTATGGCTGATCTGATCTTGGCCTCAGCTCCACTTTCCTGCCCATTCCCCTACCCTTGACTCCCCTGTAATTCAAAAATCTGTCCAACTCGGCCTTGAATATATTCAATGACTTAGCCTCCACAGCTGGCCGGGATAGAGAATTCTGAAGATTCACAACCCTCTGAAAGAAGAAATTTCATCTCATCTCTGTCTTATTAATTATTCTAGCCTTAACCTGCTCTAAGCATATATAACCTTCTTTGTCCCTAATAGGCCCTAAATGCATGAGCCTGGGGATCCATCCCATATTTTACAGATCCCCAGGTTTTAATTATCCCGAGGCGGGACTTCCACCCACTTGAGGGAGGAGGTCCTGCCTCAGTGAGTTGCCGGCCAATCGGCGGGCTGGCAGCTTAGTCCCAGCAGCGCCACCAAGAGCAGTGGCCACTGCTGGGACTGCAGGCAAGCCGACACAATGGATCCAGGAGGGGGTAAGTAGGGGCATGCTTCACCAGGGGGATTGGTCCTTCCCTGGTGAGGCTGGAGTGGTCCTTTGCGGGGAGGGGGGGGGGGGTGTCTTGGGTCCCGGGGGTGGGTTGGGAGGCGGGGGTAGCCCTCAATTTGGCAACTTGTGCCCGACTGCCATGCAGCAACACCCCGGGCGGCCTTTCATGTTCCCAGCACACCCGCTTGCCACGGGTAAAATACCCTTGGAGGCAGGCTAGGGCCGTTAAGTGGCCACTTAAGGGTCATCTTTGGCCTCGGGCGGGTGGGCCGTTTCCCACCCCCTGCCTGACGTCCGTAACCTTGTCCGGAGGCAGAATCGGGGCGGTTAGGCCTCCCAGAGCCTGCCGCTCAATTTTACGCCGCCCCCACGCCATTATCCGACCCGCTGGGGCGGCATAAAATTCCGGTCGTTATGTCCACTGCACTATCATTATCAACCTTTGGTATTACTTCTTCAAAGAATTAACTTTCTGCCTTTTGTATTTCAACCTTCTTGAGATAAAAGCCAATGTTCCATTAGCTATTTGAACACTTCTTGTACCTGTGCACTAACGTTTAATGATATGTGTCCACTAATTTAAGTAGGTGGAAAATTGGTCAATCTCCCTTACGAGTGTGTGTTTTAGCCTGCTTGGTTTTCCTCTATTCAGTGCACACAGAAAAACCAATATGTCCGACCAAACTCCAGGAAATCTACCCCAATTTGTCTTTGTGAATTAAATGTGTATTTAGTGGTAATTTTTCTAACTGTTGAATTGCCCTTGCCCCAAAGGATCATCGGGACTTGAGGTAAAGGATTTCAAACTCTGTTTAGGTTTACTGGCCTAGCTCCAGCTCCAATGCCAGCCAGTTATTGTGCTTTGGCAAGTGAGGTAAAAGTGGAACTAGAATCTTAAAATTGAAAGGGCACAGCCTAAAGTCAGGTTGCAATATGACCTGCTTTCACATTAAATTAGTTGAAGTATACAATTACTTGATGTAAACTGAAGGCAATGTAATACTGCTCTGATGGTACTAAAACACGTCAACATGAGTTATAATCTACCATGGAGTCTAATTCTGCTGCAAAACATGCTTTAAATAAATGGCAAAGATGTAAACACCTGAAGCTGGAATATTCGTATGAAGTGACAAACAATGTACTATATATATTGGTCTTTGTTTCTGACAGTGACCTTTACCAGAATGATCACTTGCAGATATTCCCATCAAAATGTAGCATTTTCCTTAAAGTTTGGTGAAAGGTAGATTAACTCTTTAAACACCTTGCAAAGTATTTGCTGTCATTTTCTGTTAACTTAATACTTCACGAGAATCCTGGAAAAGTACTGTATTATAGGCATTTATTGTCCGTTTTCTTTTGTACTTTTTGTATTGGATAATTTTCCAAAGTTAAAGTTGCATACTATTACTACTTTTTGCTTTGATGTAGTTTAGTAATTTATGGAGTAGTTGAGGGAAATATAATAAATGGCTTTAAGTGGAAGCTATATAAGTGTAATAGAGAGAAAGGAAAAGCAAAATATACATGTAGGGTTGGGGGAGGCTCATGTGGAGCATAAACACCAGGACAGACCAGTTGGGCTGAACAGCTAGCTTCTGTGCTGTTAATTCTATGTAAGTGAAATGATAGAAGTTATGCAACACAGAAGTTGGTGTAGACATGTTCAATTGTGCAATTTACAAAAACGAAAAGTTGAAATAGTTTGGGTTTTAATTTGTTTCATAGAAATATTTAGAATCAAATCTTGTAATACAATGCCGTTGTATCAGACAACCATTTCCATGGAGAATGGCTTCACCTTTACTTTTTCATTTTCACTCCAGGCAATTTTAACAGCTCTCAGTCAAGCAGACAGATGCAAAAGGGAGTGGTTCTAAACTAAATCTTTTCTACCACTAAAGACACGGTCACCTAAAAGCCATAGGTTCCGAAGAATGTTCCTGCAGTCTTGTACTTGAACCTGAAAGGTGCCATTGTCAAATTTTGCTGAATTCAAGACCATTCTGTGTGTGTGCTCATTGATCAGTGTTTTCACTTCTGTCAAGTACAATAATATTCTTTTGAGTAAACTTGATCCCAGTGTCTGAAGTAAAAATAGTTGTAAGTACTTTCAATTACAATTTTCTCGAAGGCCTGTGACGCTAAATATCTGTTAGTCTTTGAACACTGTTGCTCCTATCTTGGAAGGCACTAAATGGCATTCCAATAAATCAAATAATTCGATGAGGTTGACAGGTTCTCTAGCATATTAAAGCGTGAATTTTCCTGGTTCTTGCACCCAGGACCTGAGCACATGGATTGCCAGGTTTGTGTTGCTTTAGTGCCGACTTAGAATTTCTGAGGCTTTCCTCTGGGGCAGAGCCTCACCTGTGCTTACAGAACCATACTAATGAGGTAGGAGGGTTGGTCCTGATCACCCCTCTTTATATGTGGATGCAACGCTTGCTGGGTCCCAAGAATCACTGAGGTCCAGGGACAGGTTGAAGGTTCATTAGGTAAGTGCTGCATTTATATTTTCTCAATCGCATCCCCCACCCCATCCCCCAAGAATTTTAACGTACAGTTGGAACCTCTTGGCTGTCAATCTTCATCGACAGCCAAAAGGTTCCAATCTCTGTGACCAGATGTTTCTGACGGAGCTAGGGTTACACTCGGCCCACTTAAATGACCCAGGACAGGAACTCCAGAGGCTCCCATGGCTGGACATGTGCCCTACACTTGTTTCATGCTGAGTTCGAGGGGTTCCAGGAAAATTGTTCCTTAACTTTACTGTTCTAGTTTGTGAAAATAAATATTAAATTCAAAATAACAGCTGTTAATATTTAGTTTTATCTTATCATGAATAAATACTTATGGAATGTATGCATTATTGAGAAATCTGCTCATGTAAGCATTAGATTAAAGGGAATTTCACTCCGCCACTAATTTACTTCGCAAATATTCCAGTGGAACTCTGCTGGTTTGAGGCTATGATTTTTTGTGAGCATTGTGACTAACCTCATTTCCAACAGTCTATACTGAAACCCATCTAGATAAATATTCAGTGTTTTATTCGCTGCTAAAACATAATTGGGATGGTCAGTTTGTCAGATTTGGCAACATATCTTGTTATTGTCATGCAGTGAATCTCTAGAGATCAGTGGAGCAATTTTTACACCAGTCATCTCTTAATGCAAACCTTATGTGATACACAGATAATTATTTTATTTCTTTGACCTATGTAGAGTTTGACGATGTCAATTTGGTACACACATGGACATTTTAAAAAATATTTCTTTAATAGGAACAGTTAGATTTTAAGAAAAATCATGTTCACCAGTATGGAGTTTGAAGCACAAGTTAGATATGTGCTGAATTTAGGACAGGAATTAACTGTAGAACAACACTACTAGATTGAAGGAAAAGCAAATAAAATTATTGCTGATTTAAGTGTGTTACATTTCTGCGTCCCCCCACCCCCATAGCTGGAACCTGAGTGGCCTGAACGAGCTGCAAGGGCTAAGCATTACGTATATTGGTCCTGTCTCATCATTCAACTATACTGGGAGGCAATCCCAAAGGAAATTAAGAAATAGAGCAAATCTTCAAGTGCTATCTTTGAGGCCTCTGTGACAAAAGTGAAATATTTTTGATTTAGTGGCTGGTTCCGCCCAGCAGTATTCTGGGTGATCTCGGGTTAGCACAGTACTCCTAATTCCCATGCTGATTTTGTTTAGCAAGTGCTGATAAATGGAAACTGCCTGTTGATGTATGTGTTCCTACAGGAAAAGAGTGCGCACGCTATATTGGGCAAAAAATAAAATCTTTGTGCGTGCATTTCTCAGTAGCATAATGATGGGTTTATAGGTGTCCAGACACCTGGCTGACCAAAATGCAGGAATTTGTCAGAAAGGGAAGTGTTGGATCCCATTAGTTACACAAAGTGAGACGAATTCCTACTGTAGCTTTAAGAAACTTTATTGCACTACGAAATGGTTACATCATCAGCAAAGCGAACATACACACACCTCTGCCTCGACCTTCCTCACGTGCTTGCGCAGGGGAATCAAGCCTTTCTTATAGTTCTTCATACAAATCAGTGACACCCCCTTTATGTTCCCAATTGGCTTACAAACTTTGCAGTTTCTTGGTGTCATGGCCTGATTGGGGTACTGCCTTGTCAATTTGTTGCACCTCCTTACTCTAGCAGTTTCTCATCCCCCTATCTCCTTGGACCGTTAGTAGTCTATTGTATAGCAATCAGCCTATTAAACAGTCTGCAGCTGTCCTGTTAGTTTCTGCTTGTTAGTCTGCGTCTACTGATGAGCTGTCTCTGCAGCTCCGAGGTTAGTTTGTTAGTAGTACATGATTGATTAATTATTTTACCTTAAATGTCCCCATTATTCTGTCCCCACAGGAAGTGTGGTATGAAACCTATCATACCACTTAGAGCTACATCACTTACTTCATTGGCACAGGTAGAAGGATCATAGGAGTGAAAGTAGCATCTGGGCCAAGGAAAGACAGCAGTGAATTCTTGAAGACACTCCCAGTTGGTTGATTTACAGTATGAAATATGACAGGTCTGTCTTACTAAATTTTGATCTGTTACAAAGTATTCAGTAAGAGGCAGATATGAAGTTGTGGCCAGAAGAGCCCAGCATTAGGAGATAGATGTAGTGCAAGGGTTAGGATTGTGAATCTACCAGGATGAGCAGGGATGCTGGTATACTGATTGAAGAGTTGTTCAAGGTCATTCAGAATAGAAAAAGAAATGGGATTAATGCCAACCTTAACTGTAAAAGGACAGAGTCATAACTGATAAATGTTTAAAAAGCTCCAGAGTTACCAAAATTATGACTTATTTTATCGAAGGTTGGATTTTTAATTAAAGATACCTAATATTTATGTCAGTAAATTGAACTGGGAATCATTGACTAATATTCATGGAACTCAACTGCAAATGTGGCTAGTTATCACAAAGTGTGCCTGTGGATCATATCTGATAAAAGGTGATTGAGTTTAAAAACATTGAGTGGTAAAATTCCATCAGTTTACATAGTTGTATACTGTTCTCCGAAAGCAAGTTTGAAAGAAAAAGCTTGTGTTTATATGGCGCCTTTCTCAACCTTGGGTCCCAAAGCGCTTTACAACCAATGAAATACTTTTGAAGTGTAGTCGCTTTTGTAATGTAAAAAACATAGCAGCCGTTTGTGCACAGCAAGGCCTCACAATCAGCAATGGATAATGACCAAATAATCTGTTTTAGTAATATTAGTTGAGGCACTCGACTATATAATATGCTGTGATGCAAAATCAATTTCAGAACAGAGCTGGTCTTAAACTAAATGCTAAGTAGCCAGAAACTATTTTCTTGCATTCATGCCTTCGCTAATTTAAAAAAAGCATATCACCAGACGCTTATAGGTTAATAACACTTAATTTTGGTTTAATATATGTGCTATTAAGCATAATTCTTCTTAATTGTGTAATACACTTGGAAAAACTGCGCTGTGTGAAATTTTAAACTGTTTCCATATATAGCAGTGTGCCATCAGGTTGCCCTGCAGTTTCTTCCCAGTGAGCAGGTGGTGGAACAACACACTCCCTAGGAATCTCATTGTGAAGTTTCTGAATTATTTCCTATTGCAATGTGTCTTTTATTGGCCCACTTATATTTATTGAAGTATATATTGTCTTCTTGGAATCTTGTTACAAGGTGGTAAAAAAAAGGCTAAAGTGAACATGTCCAACTGCAATAGGCATGTCATGTGATTACCACCCCACATTTAATAAACAAAATTACTAATCTGTAGGTTCTGAGCTGCGCAATGCTTAAACAAGTGGATTCATTTCCTTAGAGATAACAAGCACCCTGTTCCAAGCCTTTATATTGTCTCCAGGTATGTGATAAATATCCTCTTCTGTGCACTATATGATGCCAGTACACAGTGTGAGAAATGTAAAAATTGGGTTACTATCAATCCCTATGAAAGAATGCATTGTCAGTTAAGCCATGAACTGACGAGAGTGTCGAGAAAACACGTTATGCTCAATGAGGATTTTTCATTCTTTGGTTGGAAACTTACATTAAACATTTAAAAAGGAAAGCTGGAATCCTGCTTTTAACTTTTAAAAAAAGATGGCAGCCAAGATGGCCATCACAATTTTACTTTGAAATACCTCACATTCTAGGACATTGAAGTGGCGACATATGTGGAAAAAGGCTCCCATCCAAGGACAATGGCTTGGACAGTTAAGTATATTAGCCGGGATCACTGTCATTAGCAGGACATTCAAAGCTATCTTGGAACATAGTTTATTATTTTACTTGGATTGGGATTTGATTTTAAGTACAATAAACTAGCCTATTTTTTGTTTAAACTCAAGAAAATCTGTCCGATTAGTTCTTTTATTATCATAGCACATAAAGGGCTAAACGCTTATTGAAGCACATTCACTGTTTAAAAGGAATAAACCCTGTTGCGGTCAAACGAGGAGAGGGACAAGATGGGAGCCTTATGCCCCTCCTCACCTGATGGTACCAGAAATTTCTGGTACCAACGCCTGGGATCAAAATCTAAAGACAAATGAGAAATTAGAAGTGGGAAACTAAATTGATCCTGAGCAAAAATTTAAAAACTTCAGTACAGGTTTTGTTGTGGTTTTCACTGCTGGAGTACTAACATGTCCACAATTGAGGCCAGTACCTTCCTAAACCAGAGTAAAATAACTTGGGACAGGTTAAAAGCCCTATCTGTTGAAGAGTTGAGGAATGTAGCTGGTAAGTTAGGGATTACGATCTGCCCAAAAGCTAGGAAACCTGAAATCCTAAAACTTGTGGCCAACCATTTTTCACTTGAACTTGACCCTGTTACGAAAGTACTTCTATATTTTTTGTTAAGTATATGTTTTTGAGAACTTATATTTAAGTTGTGGAGATGGATTTGTGGAGAAGGCTGAAGATTTCATAGAAGCTAGACTGCTATGTTATTGATGTTCATTGAAAGGACACTGAGATGTTGTTTAAAAATAGCCTTGCTGGAAGTCATGTGCTTTAAGCAATAAACAGAAACCTTGGTGACCTGGGGAAGATGTTTAAATCTTGACTTGTAACTTCTATGTATAGGGGTTAGGTGGCTTGACTTTTGAGATATTGTTTTTGGTTTCACTTTGGAGAGTGTGTTGGGACGTGAAATGTTTTGAGGACAGTTGGAGAAAACCAGCTAAGAGAGCAGCCACCATCTGCTTACCCACTTACATCTCTCAGAACTTCCTGAGAATCAAGTGTTAGAAATAGAAAAACTGATGCTGCATTTCTCCTGAAAAACCTGCTAGAAACTTCTGATACTGCATTTCTCCTGGAAAGCCTGCCAAACTGATCCTCAAAGTTGCCTGAAAAGAACTGCTCTAGAACGATCCCAGTGACAGCCGTCTACGCGTATTTGGGATGCCAGACCAAAAAGGGACAACAAACATCTTTCCATATCTGCTCTGTTTTCTTCAAGACTTAAAAAGTATTTGGCCAAAGTATTTTTTTTTGGTGTATTTTTTGTAACGGATCTCTGCAGAGGGAATTTTTTTTTTCTGTGTGTGTGTGTGTAAGAGTTTGTGTATGGGGAATTTAAAAAGGGGAACTTTTCATATTTCAATCTGTGTGTTAATGCTTTGCTGCATTACTGGTTAAGTCTTTATAATAACTGATAATTTTATTATTCAAGAAACTAGTTTGTGTATTTTATTCTGGGATAAAGAGTAGAGTATATGATTGACTGCATCGGTAACTGGGTAAACATGTTTAAAAAAATATGTTATGACCTGTGATATGCATCAGGCATATCAACTCAGAAACAGGCAGAATAACGTTATCTAAGATACAACTGGAATAGAGGAGACGAGAATTAGAATTTCAAAAGGAGAGAGAGTGTCAGGGAAGAGAAAAATAAAGCTTTCCAGAAGGAGGAAAGGGAGTTAAGGCAGCCCGAATTAACTAGGGGGCGACCCATTGCAACCAGTTAAAGCACTACGAGTGAGGGAGTTACCCCTAGCTCAGGACTGAGTGCTAAGCTCTTAAGGTTCTCCCAATTGATTCCAAAGTTCAATGATGGGGATGTGGAAGCATTTTTAATCTCTTTTGAAAAGCTTCCAAGACAGCTGAAGTGGCCGGCAGAGAGCTGGACCCTGTTTTTGCAAAGCAAACTTGCAGGAAAGGCCCATGAGATTTATTCACTGTTGCCTGATGAGAGTTCATCAGACTATGAGATGACCAAAAATACTATCCTGGGCGCATATGAACTACTACCGGAGGCAGACTGCAAAAAATTCTGAACCCTCCGAAAGCAGTCTGGACAAACTTACCTTGAGTTTGAAAGAGTTAAGCAATTCACTTTTGACCAATGGATATGAGCACTCCAAATACAGCTCACATATGAAAACCTCAGAGGTGATCCTTCTTTAGGAATTCAAAAATTCACTCCCACTTTTTATTAAAATCCACATGGAGGAACAAAAGGTTCCAAGAGCCAGGCAAGCCACAATCCTGGCTGATGAATTTACGCTTGTCCATAAGGAAAAGTGACCCCCTTGAGTAAGGCAAGCAGTCTCATAGTCATAGTTGGGGATAGAGGGGCCACCCAGTCACGTGCTGAGAAAATCCATGACCTTTCCCCCAGAGAGTGCATTGAATTCTTTTTTTTTTTAAAAGAGATACAGCACTGAAACAGGCCCTTCGGCCCACCGAGTCTGTACCGACCAACAAACACCCATTTATACTAACCCTGCAGTAATCCCACATCACCTACCTACACTAGGGGCAATTTGCAATGTCCAATTTACATATCAGCCTGCAGGTCTTTGGCTGTGGGAGGAAACCGGAGCACCCGGCGTAAAAATGAGCTTGATTGAGTTTGAGTTTTTGGGCGATTTTAAGTGACTTTGTGTTCTAGAGTGCTAGTAAACCGTATCGGAGGAAAGTATATGCCCATATCTTTATATCGGGTGCACCTGGAGTGCGACCTTGGTTCAGGACTGGTAACTGTGGGGATTGTCCCTAATTTACCTGTGGACGGGCTCAACATGCTCCTGGGTAATGATCTGGTGGGGGCAAAGGTGGTCGCTTCTCCAGTGGTTTTAGTGAAACCAAAAGAGGTCGGGGAGACAGAGCAGTTGCAGGAAAGGACCCTGGCATTTTCCCTGATTGTGTTGTGACTTGATCCATGGCCAAACAAGCTTCTACAGAGGAGGCTGAACTGACACTGCAAACAGATGACCCTCCTGTCTGGTTATCTAAAAACTTCTTTGGAAGTTAAAGGATGTGTTAAACATGCTTTCCTTCATCGAGGCTCAGCAAGCTGACCCAGTATTAACAAAGTTAGCACAGACTGCCCAAACTGAAGCTGAAGCAGAGGGAGTTCCAGCTACTATTTAAGGAATGAGGTGCCGATGAAGAAATGGAGAAGTCCTCACAGACCTGTGGACGAAGAGTGGACAGTGGTTCACCAGATAGTGGTGCCGCTGAGGTACCGTAAGGAAATACTAAGAATAGCCCATTAACTTCCAATGGCTGGACATGTCAGTATATGAAAAACCCCAAGCCCACATAAGGCAGCATTTTCACTGGCCAATACTCCACAAAGATATGGTGGAGTTCTGTAAAACTTGCCACACGTTCCAGGTTGTGGGGAAGCCCCAACCTGCAATAAAACCTGCACTGCTAATTTCCATACTGGCTTCAACAGAGTGCCAGTGGATTATGTGGAACGCCTGCAGAAAACAAAAGGGGGCTATCGGTATCTTCTCACTATTATGGATGTGGCTACCCAGTTTCCCAGAGGCCATTCCCTAAGAACTATCTCTGCAAATGTAGTGGTTGAGGCGCTAACAGAATTCCTCACCCAATATAGGTTGCCTGTCGAGATCCAGTCGGATCAGGGCACAAATTTCATGTATGATATCTTTCAAAAGGTCTTGGGTAATCTGGGCATAACCCAGCTAAAGTCCTCGGCCTACTGCCCACAGTCACAAGGGGCTTTGGAGCAGTACCACCAGACCCTAAATACAATGATCCAGGCATACTGCTATGAGTACCCCCATTACAGTACCTCGAAGGAAGTGGCTTATAAGGTTGCCAGAAAGGACGACCAAAAAACTGTTAAAGAAAGGGAAAAGAGATTATGAATGTAAGCTAGCGAGAAACATAAGACTGAGATGAGGAGGAATTTCTTTACTCAGAGGGTTGTGAATCTGCAGAACCAAGAGACTTGTAAAAATGAGGAACTGAAAGTAATTAGTATCACTAAAGAGGTAGTACTCGAAAAATTAATTGGATTGAAAGTTGATAAATCCCCTGGACCATTTGAGCTACATTTCAGAGTATTGAAGGAAGTGACTTTAGAGATGGTTGATATATTGGTAGTTATCTTTCAAAATTCTTTCCATTCTGGAAGGGTTCCTGCAAACTGGAGAGCAGCAAATTAACCCTGCTATTTAAGAATGGAGCGAGAGAGAAAATGGAGAGCTACAGTTTGACGTCAGTAGTAGGGAAAATGTTAGAATCTATTAGAAAGTGTAAGATAACTGGACACTTGGAAAATAATGATATGATTGGACAGAGTCAACATGGATATGTGAAAGGGAAATCATGTTTGACAAACCTGTTGGAACTTTTTTGAAGATGTTACTTGTAGTATAGGTAAAGGAGAACCTGTGGATGTGGTGCATTTGGATTCTCAGAAGGCTTTCGATAAGGTCCCACATGAGAGGTTAGTGAGCAAAATTAGAGCACATGGGATTGGGGGTAATATACTGTAATGGATTGAGAATTGGTTAACAGACAGAAAGCAGAGAGTAGGAATAAATGGGTTGTTTTCAGGATGGCAGGCTGTTACTAGTGGGGTACCGCCAGGATCAGTGTTTAGGCCACAGCTGTTTACAATCTATATAAATTATTTAGATACGGGGACCAATTGTAATATTTCCAAATTTGTGGGTGACACAAAACTAGGAGGGCATGTTGTGAGGAGGATGCATGGAGGCTTCAAGTGGATTTGGACTGGCTAAGTGAATGTGCAAGAACATGACAGATGGAATATAATGTGGTATAATGAATATAATGATGGAATAAGTGTGAAGTGATCCACTTTGGTAGAAAAAACAGAAAGGCAGAGTATTTCTTAAATGGTGGGAGGAAGTGTTGATGTCCAAAGAGACCTAGGTGTCCTTGTCCATGAGTCACTAAAAGCTAGTATGCAGGTGCAGCAAGCAATTAAGAAGGAAAATGGTATGTTGGCCTTCATTTCAAGGGGATTTGAGTACAGGAATAAAGATGTATTGCTTCAATTGTATAGAATCTTGGTGAGACCGCACCTGAAGTATTGTGTACAGTTTTGGTCCCCTTATCTAAGGAAGGATGTACTTGCCATATAGGGAATGCAACAGAGGTTCTCAATACTAACCCCTGGGATGGTGAGATTTTCTTATGAGCAAAGATGGCAGAAACTGGGCCTGTATTCTCTGGCGTTTCAAAGAATGAGAGGTGATCTCATTGAAACTTACAAAATTCTTACAGGGGATGACAGGGTAGATGTCGATAGCATGTTTCCTCTGGCTAGTGAGTATAGAACAAGGGGACACCGTTTCAGTGTAAGGGGCAGGCCATTTAAGACTGAGATGAGGAGGAATTTCTTTACTCAGGATGGTGAATCTGTGGCTTTCTCTACCCCAGAGGGCTGTGGAACTCAATCATTGAACGTGTTCAAGACAGAAATTGATAGATTTCTGAATACTAATGACATCAAGGGATATGGGGATAGTCAGAAAAAATGGCAGAGGTAGATGATCAGCCATGATCTATTTGAATGGTGGAGCAGGTTCGATGGGCTGAATGGCCTACACCTGCTCCTATTTCCTATGACTGGGACAAAGGGCTGGGATTTCTCCTGTTTGCCACCAGGGACTGGACACGAGGTGAGAAGTCCTCTTAAACTAATCAAGGAGAGGTTTTTGGGACACAGGGATAAGCCTGCCATGTTAGACTACATCTCCATGTTCAGGGAGCAGCTCACGAGAGTCTGTGCAGTGGCTCAGGAGCACCTAAAAACCTCCCAAACAGCTACGAAAAGGTAGGCAGATGAACATGCCAAGGCCAGAACATTTTGGCCTGGAGACCATGTGTTAGTACTACTCCGAATACAGGGTGAGACCCTGAAAGCCAGGTTTTGTGGCTGCTATAGAGTAGTGAAGAGAATTGGCAGGGTGAACTATTTAATTGACACTCTAGACTGTAGGAAAAAACAAAGGCTGTGCCACATCAACATGTTTAAACAGTATCACAGCTGGGAAGGGACAGCCAAATCCACGTCTGTCAGGCAGTTAGGACAGAGGAGGACAAAAAGGACAGTGAGGACGAGTTGGAGGTGGGCCTGGAAGGTTCCCAAATCGAATCCCCTACTGTCCGGTTAGCCAACACTGAAATGTTAGGGAAGTTAGATGCTGTATTCTCCTACTTAAATGCAGAACAAAGAGAAGCTCTAATAAGGCTGCCCACAGCATTTAAAGAAATCTGCAGGGATACTCCAGTGTGCACCACCCTTATCTTGCACCATGTCGATGTAGGAGAGACCCCGCTCATAAAATAGAATCCTAATCACCTATGTCCCAGGAAACTCACCTAGGTTCAGGAGGAAATTTGGTACATGCTGGAAAACAAGCTCATTGAGCCTAGTCACAGCAGCTGGAGTTCCCCAGTTGTGCTTTAGCCTAAGCCTGATGGCTCAACAAGGCTCGACGCTGATTACAGGAAAGTTAATGCAGTGACCAGTGCTGATTCCTACCTAATTCCCCGCCTGGAAGACTGCATTGGTAGAGTAGGGAATGCCTCCTACATAACCAAAATAGACTTGCTAAAAGGATATTGGCCGGTTCCCGTCACACCCCAAGCTAAAGAGATCTCAGCTTTTGTCACCTCAGGCAGTCTATTCCAGTGCCAAGTGATGCCTTTTGGATTAAGGAATGCTCCAGCCACCTTCCAAAGTCTGATGAACTAAGTAGTGGCTTGCCTACTCAACTGTGTAGTGTACCTGGATGATTTGCTAGTGTACAATGAGACCTGGGGGGACCACCGAGACCAATTAGAAACCCTTTTCCGAAGGTTACAGTCAGCTGGCCTAGCGGTAAACCTTGCAAATGTGAGTTTGCTAAAGCTCAAGTAACCTACTTTGGGCATGTTGTTGGTCAGGGGCGAGTGCTGTCCAGAGCAGCAGAAGTACAGGCACTGATAGATGTTCCCATCCCCATGACCAAATGGGAAATAATGCGATTTTTGGGGATGTGTGTGTTTTATTGCAAGTTTGTTCCAAACTTCAGCACTATAGCCGCTCCACTGACAGACTGACTGCAGAAAAGAACAAAGTTAGTGTGGTCAGAGAGGTGCCAAACAACTTTTGAGAGGTTAGAAGCCATTCTAACCAATGAACCAGTGCTCGGGGCTCCAAATTTTAATAAACCCTTTAAAGTGGCAGTCGATGCGAGTGACTTGGGGGTAGGTACCATCCTGCTCCAAGATGATGAATCAGGCATTGAGAGACCAGTTGGGTACTTTTGCAAAATATTAAACTGACACCAAAAGAGGTATTCCACTGTGGAAAAGGAAACGCTGAGAATGTTGCTAGCTCTCCAGCACTTGAGGTCTATGTCCAAAATGGATATAGAGAGTCTATAATCTACACCGACCATAACCCCTTAACCTTTGTGGAGAAATTCAAAAATCAAAATGCAAGGCTATTTTGATGGAGCTTGCTTTTACAACCCTATTATTTAGAAATTACTCACATTGTTTTTTCCTGCAATGTAATAGCTGATGCGTTGTCCAAAGTCTAACAACACAGAATCATCCCAGATGAGCATTAAACCAGAGCCTAGCTATGGCAGTGTGAGTTTGAGAAGTCAGTGTTTGAGAATGAATGTGTGTAGTTTTTTTTACCTACGACCTTATAAATGAAATGCTCCTGTTGTCACATTTCATTCTGCGTGGTGGGGAGGTGTCAAGAAAATATGCTACGCTGAATGAGGATTTTTAATTCATTGGTTGGAAACCGATGTTAAACCTTTGAGAAGGAAAACTGGAATCCTACATTTGACTTTTAAAAAGCTGGCAGCCAAGATGGCCACCACAATTTATATCGAAATAGCTCACATTCCAGGCCATCGAAGTGGAGGTGCATGTCTAAATATGCTCCCATCCAGGACAATAGCTTGAACAGTTGAGTAAACGATCCAGGATCACCCTCATTAGCAGGGCATTCAAAGCCATTTTGCAACATAGTTTATTATTTTACTTAGATCGGGATTTGATTTTTAAGTGCAATAAACTAACCACTTTTTTTGTTTAAACTCAAGAAAATCTGTCCAGTTGGTTCTTTTATGATCATAGCACATAAAGGGTTAAACGTTTACTGAATTGGTAAGCATATTCACTGTTTAAAAGGAATAAACTCTGTTGCGATCAAACAAGGAGAGTGACAGAGGGGAGCCTTTTGACCCTCCTTATCAGTTCATAACAAGAGTCTGAGGATAAGATCTATTTCAAAAGTCCACAGCATAACTCCTGAAAATGTTATGGGGTCAGGAAATGGCCAGTGTGTTAAATCAACACTTCTGATGGTTCATCAAGTTAAGAGACTGAGTACTGAGTTATACGCACCAGGATTCCCTCAGATTTGCTTCCCTGGTCTATGTTGAGCAAGCTAATTTGAGCCAGGCTGGTAGTAAGACGCCATGGGCTAAAAATTGGATTGCCCTGGTTTTTGGGCACAGGTATTATGATTCACAACCTGCCCGCCCCCATGCAGATTGTGGTGTGAACCACGTAATTTTCATGCACCCACCTCATCTGCATTATGTAGCGTTGGCCAAAGTGGTCCCAGCGCTGTTTCTGTGTCCTCCAAGCTGCCTCTGGCCTGTGTACACAGCAGGTGCCCTGGCAGTGTTGTTTGCTGATCATGTGGTACAGCCAGCCTTCTGCTCTTAAAGGCAGACTGCACATTAAAGGGAAACTGCACAAAATACTGCTGCAATGTACATTTTTGCAAAGTGAACACCAGGGCAGGCAGAGGGTTCCAGAGTGATGGATGCACTGCAGGTGGCAATAGTGGTGCAGATGGGCAGGATAAAGCTGTGATGATCCCACAGGAGGCCCTCAAGGGCCACCTTCAGAATAGAGTCGAAGCAGGAGGTCAGGAAGGTCAGTTTCTGGAGTCTGGACCCAAGGACCTGGTTGTAGTGCCACAAGAAGACTAATTACCTCATACCAGTAGCCAAGATCAGTGAATGCATCTTCACATGACATCTACCCATCATAACATCAGACTCTCACATTGCTCAATATACAACAGCCCTATCACTGATCCAGGAGCTCTCCTGGCACTCAGGAGTCACGCCTAACATCCAAACACTCCACCTTGCCTCCATACGCCTAACAAAGCAGCCGGCCTCATATCACCTCCTGCTGTCTCCATATAACTCCAGCTATGCAGCTATGACAAGCACTTCACCTTGCAGGGCAAGTTGGCACACAATAGAAGGGAGCAGAGTAGAACTGGTGGAGGAAAAGGACACCTGCATCTCCTGGGCCCAGGGAGGAGATGGATCCTCCGCATCATGGGGCTGGCTGCGACGGGGCCCATGGCATCCAACGTCACTGAAAATAATGAGGATGATGGCATGTTCCTGCCACAAGGCTAACTCACCCTCACCCGCATCCTGCTGTCTGGCATGATGAGCAAAGTGCTGATAGCGTGATTATGAACCTCTTGCTTCCCGCTGCAACCCCCTTCCCCCCCCCCCCCCCCCACCTCACACCAACATTCCCCTTCTGTGTTCCTGCTTTCTGGCACCCTAGCACTGCTATCTGCCCAACTGCAGGAACCCCAGAAGATGGAAAGAGAGCAACAACACAGCACTAATGAAGGGGCCCCACCATTTGATCTGATACTCAGACATCAGCTCAGACAGAGGCACTGCATGTACCTTGGAGGCTAGTACAGATTTGGGATCAGCATGTGGTGAGTCATCCAGGCACAAGTGGGCTGCAGCTAGGTCAGAGGTAAAGGATGTATCATGTGCCAGCTCACTGGAGGGCGGGGTGATAGATGAGTACTGCTACCGAGGACTCGAGAGGACCTCGATGGACGGCATACAGGAAAGCGCTGAATGCGTATAGAGGCCGAGTTGCTGGGTGCATTGATTGACCTGCTTGATAGCCTCCTGTCACTGTCAAGGAGCATGGAGGAGTTCGGCCCCAACTTGGCAGAGGGCATGAAGCAGAGCCAAATGAGGCTGCAGCAGCACTCTCTGGCAAATCTAGGAACTCACTGAAATGATATAAAAAACAGTCTAGAGTTCATCCAGATACTTCGTAATAGAAAACATTCCAAGAACTTACTTTACCTACAATTAGGGTGCCTGGCCTTTTAAATAATGTGGGTGCAGGGCCCATCTTGCAGCTTCAGATTTGTTTTCTCTTGAGTGAACAAGGAAGAGATTGCCTGCACATGAATTGATTAATTTAGGATTTCGGCGTCAAATCAGTTGGTTGAGTTACGTGACGTCTGGATAGTGCCAAATCATCATCTTCCAACGCATGTGGGGGACGCACATGCATGCGCCCTTACCTTCAAAGAACACCGTACAGGATGCGGCTGGTCGTGCAGACCACATGTGAAAAGCGCCACAATGTCTCCGATGTGCCTCTTGCGAGGCAATTTCATGCCCTATGATTACCCACAGTGTTCCTATATTAGGTAAAGGACAAGCACTCCGCAGCCTTATCTATTTATAAACGATGGAAATGTGCACATGAAGACAGAATTGGGTGTGGCTGAGTTAGGTGCTGCATTGTCAAGTGCTGTGTCCACTCAAATAAGGAGTCAGAGTATAACTAGTGGCAATAGGACCATGGCCATCAAAAGGACCCTGCCGTCAACAGAAGAGGAATGGGGTGAAAAACGGTGGAATTCTTTTCCATATCAGCCCCCATAAATGAGCCTGATTCCAACTCCAGTCATTATGGTGTAGGAATCTAAAGAAAATGAGCAAAAAATGTATTTTGAAGAAACTTGTAAAACACTATCCCAATGCAGTGGTGCTAGTACTGTTCTCTTTGGTTGCTGCACATATCCCTGCTGAACATTTGCTATAATAAATTTGCTGTAATAATTTGCTGTAATAAACAGTTTCTGTTTCTGGCATGCACTGCCTGAAGCATTGGGAATGCCAGAGAGCCAGAGGACAAATTATCTAGTGCCAGATGCTCTTAAAGAAGTGATCAGGTGGCTGCTGCTGTTGAGCTAGGATCAGCTCACTGACACCATAATCTTTTCACTCTAATAATTATGAAAGCAACATTTTTATATATTCATTAGCGGATCTCCCCTGCTGTTGATCACACTGAGTTAGAAGCTACTGGTCATAACTAGAACATATCACCAGGTGAGAAACGTGTGGTACTGAATTAGCAGCCCAGTGATAAAAGTTAAATAACAATAGGGATGTTTGTACCATATGAGCTGGGCCTGTACATTTATATCACATCAGAACTATTGCATTATAGTAACTCGAGAACCCAAATTTTATTTTTATTCAATATAGTTCTGGAATTTTAAAGGCACTTTGGGGATTGCATTTCATGACTGCATCTTATTCTAGAAATTCTATATTCTATAAAACTATACAAGTGGCCTCTGACCCTTATCAGTTTTAATGCTCAGAATACAGAGCAAGATTGTATGGTAGAGTTAAATATTTAGTGTTTAGCTATGCTAGGGAGTTGTCTTGCATTTTGGTAGCACTTGGAAATGGTCCAGCGCATTTGAAGTACATACGAACATAAGAATTAGGAGCAGGAGTAGGCCATTCAGTCCCTCGAGCCTGCTCAGTCATTCAACAAGATCATGGCTGATCTGATTGTAACCTCAACTCCACATTCCCACCTACCCCCAATATCCTTTCACCCCCTTGCTTATCAAGAATCTATCCACCTTAAAAATATTCAAAGACTCTGCTTCCACCGCCTTTAGAAGAAGAGAGTTCCAAAGACTCGCAACCCTCTGAGAGAAATAAATTCTCCTCATCTCTGACTTAAATGGGCAACCTCTTATTTTTAAACATTGACCCCTAGTTCTAGATTCTCTCACAAGGGGAAACATCCTTTCCACATCCACCCTGTCAAGGATTTTATATGTTTCAATCAAGTTGACTTTTACTCTTCTAAACTCCAGTGGATACATCCTAGCCTGTCCAACCTTTCCTCATAAAATAACCTGTCCATTCCAGGTATTAGTCTCTCAACTGCTTACAAAGCATTTACATCCTTCCTTAAATAAGGAGACCAATAGTGTACATTGTGAAGTAGTTGGGGAAGGTCCTGGGTATTGGAAGAACCTAGGTGGAAATACAGGAACTTGGCAGGATGTAGGATGTTGTATTTCTGTAGTATTGGTGGCAATGTTTGACCAGACTTCACTGTGGACAGGGACTTGACAGAATCACAGAGATTGAACCTGGGACTTGAAAAGGGGTGCTGGGGATGGGGAGTGGGCATAGGGGTTCAGCTCTCTGGTAGGTTCTTAGTATCTGTGAGGAATGAGGGGAGGGGAGGGCATGTGCCTTACAACATTAGGGCGGAGGGTCCATGATCTGAAAGCACTGGTTTATAAATGTCTAAAAGATCTAACCTTAAGTTTTCTTTTTCTCATAGTAATTAGATTTCTTTTTAAAATAATACATATCCTTTACTCAGAATACCAAATATCTAAAAATGCTGGTAATTATACTGATTTTTTTCCAAGAATTATACAGCCTGAATAATTTTATACTTTGCTTGATTGATCTAATTGAACAAATGTATTTTATTCGCTTGATTTACTAGTTGGCTGAGAAAATAAGCTTATAACATTATGTCTACACTGTAAGGAGCATCCCTTTTGTCAACTTTACACTAACTTTTTAATATTAATGGTTGACTGAACACAGACATTCTCTTACACTCAATACCAGAAAGGGGCAAGCTGGAGCATTTGAGAATCGCTGTTTACTCAAAGGCTGTTCGATTTTATTATTTCACAGAATGCCCAAAACATACAGCAGTAAGACAACACTTGTTCAATTCTATGTGAGGTTAAGTGAGAGAAAAGAGCAGGATGAATAACCAGTGAAGACTGGCAAAAGATTAAGAGTAAAGCAAAGTAGGTATTGTGATACATATGATTCCCAAAAGATAAGTGACATACTAGACAACTGACATACTAGAAATGTTTAAATGTGTGACCTAAATTTTAAAAATAAATATGCTATACATTTGAGCTTTTATTACAGTTTTAAAGAACGTTACTATGGGAAAGGTTTTACCTATGAGTTATTCCAAATTGTTCTGTACAAATGTGTGCAACTTGCGTGTTCCAGTCATAGAGCCATAGAGTTATACAGCACAGAAACAGGCCCTTCAGCTCATCGTGTCTGTGCTGGCCTTCAAGCACTTAACTGTTCTAATACCATTTTCCAACACTTGGCCCATAGCCTTGTATGCTATGGCGTTTCAAGTGCTCATCTAAAAACTTCTTAAATGTTGTGAGGGTTCCTGCCTCTACCACCCGTTCAGGCAGTGCGTTCCAAATTCCAACCTCCCCCTGGGTGAAAAAACTTTTTCTGAAATCCCATCTAAACCTCCTGTCCCTGGTTATTGATCCCTCGCTAAGGGAAAAAGTTTCTTCCTATCTACCCTATCAATGCTCCTCATAATTTAGTATACCTCAATCATGTACCCCCCCCAACCTTCTCTGCTCTAAGGAAAACAACCCGACCCTTTTCAGTCTCTCTTCATAGCTGAATTGCTCCAGCCAAGGCAACATCCTGGTGAATCTCCTCTGCACCCTCTCCAGTGCAATCACATCCTTCCTATAGTGTGATGCCCGGAACTGTACACAGTACTCCAGCTGTGGCGTAACTAACGTTTTATACAGCTCCATCATAACCTCCCTGCTTATATTCTATGCCTCGGCTAATAAAGGCAAGTATCCCATATGCCTTCCTAACCACCTTATCTACCTGTGCTGCTGCCTTCAGTGATCTATGGACAAGTACAGCAAGGTCCCTCTGACCTTCTGTACTTCCTAGGGTCCTACCATCCATTGTATGTTCCCTTGCCTTGTTAGTCCTCCCAAAATGCATCACTTCACACTTCTCAGGATTAAATTCCATTTGCCACTGCTCCGCCCATCTTACCAGTCCATCTATATCGTCCTGTAATCCAAGGCTTTCCTCCTCACTATTTATGACACCACCAATTTTCGTGTCATCTGCGAACTTACTGATCGTACCTCCTATATTCACATCTAAACCATTAATGTACACTACAAACAGCAAGGGTCCCATCACTGATCAGGCTTCCACTTGCAGCGAAGACAACCTTCAACAATCACCCTCTGCCTCCTGCCACTAAGCCAATTTTGGATCCAATTTGCCAAATTGCCCTGGATCCCATGGGTTCTTACCTTCTTAACCAATCTCCCATGCGGGACCTTATCAAAAGCCTTACTGAAGTCCATGTAGACTACATCAACTGCTTTAGTTGTTCAGTTGAAGCCTCTATCCTGCACTTCAGACATGTGAATGTTGACAGTATTTTGAATTCAGCCCCTGCCTTTTTGTACAGGATTTTAATCTTGTGCTATGCCAGTCTACAAAAAACATTCAAGGCTGCTTTATGGTCTGCATAGTGCTTTGCAGACCTGCCATGCAAAGCTGCGTGCAGGTCTGTCATACGAAACTGCACACTGCACAGAGTATTGCCATTCCTTGGGTGAAATGGTGGTCGATACATATTAGTAATAAATTCATCACATTCAAATCAAATTATTTTCTCATGAGTTTACATCTTTGTTAAAATAGTGGAGGGACAATTTTATACATTCATTACTAACATATGAGAGGGATTTGAACCAAGTGTACCTTGCAGTCCTGACATGGCAGTATAAACAGGAGTGCCTAGGTCCGAGGTACCTCGTTCCTGCAAAATTTAAGATTTTTGTCTAGAATGTTAGATCATATACATTTATTTCATGTAATGCTGTTGCTATATATACATGGCTCGCAATCAATACGATTAATGATTGATTTCTCACATGAAAGAAAGAATGAATTTGTATTTATGTCACACCTTCTACCTCAGGACATCCCAAATTTCTTTACAGCCGATTTAAGTACTTCTGAAGTTTATTCATTGTTGTAATGTTGGAAATACGGTAGCCAATTTTCACACAGCAAGGTTCCACATAATCTGTTTTAGTTATGTTGGTCGAGGAATAAATATTGTTCGGGACACTGGGGACCACCTCTTCAGAGTAATGTCTTGGGATTTTTTTACATCTCATCCAAAAGATGGCTCCTCCAACAGTGCAGCATTCCCTCAGTACTGCAGTGTACTGTCAACCTAGATTTTGTGCTCCAGGCCCAGGAGTGGGGCTTGAGCCCACAATCTTACGATGCAAAGACAAGAATGCTGCCATTGAGCCACAGCTGACTCTTGCCATAGCATTCTTAACTAGATGCCTAGTAGATGGAAGTGCAAATTCATCTGTAAGCTGCATGTGGGACTCTAATCTAGGCCCATCTGGATGTGGAAAGAAAACATTTCGGACAAAACATCATGCCTGGAGATGAAACTTACAAGAAATCCCAGTGCAACAGTTGTAAGACCGAATTGTTATAGACATTAGTTAGTCTCCTGTGACATTGCATGTGAAGTAAAGACCAAGGTTTTAATATTAACACCCCACAGCAGGCAGGAGGAAGTCACTTCATATACATATTTCAATCAGGCTCCTACAGTGCAGTTGTGAGCCTGATTTTAATTGAACTGCTGCCACACTGGTTTCCTAAGGCTCGGGAAACCTGGCAATGAACTGCAAGTAGGAGCTGCCAGCTCTAGAAGGTAACTGCCTTTTATAGCACTCCTTGTGGGCCAGGCAGAGCAGGAGTGCTCCTCCCAGCCTCTCAAGGAAGCCTTCAGACTCCCATCTGCTGATCGTGGCCCCTCTCTAGCCCATGCTACAACCGGAGACCGCCCGGCTTCCTCCAGTCCCCCCGATGGACCCCCCTCTCTCCCTTCCTCTATCCAAATCACTCCCCCAGCCCTAATCTTGGCCTACCTCCCAGTTGCTGGAGCTGTTTCCAAGTGCCCCCGGTGGTCGCCTTGACTATTGGTTTTCCTGCTTGGCAGCCGGCCACCCTGTCAATTTGGCCAGTTACCAGATTGGAAATGGAATCAAAAGCTTACGATCAGTTCCTTCTGTTAGATTGAGCAGGACCTCCTCATTCCTGGCCTCACCAAGTTCTTTGGTCACTTTCGGCATCCCTGTAGATATTGGGCCCAAGTTTAATCTTCAGGTGAATCAGGGTTAAAGTGTGGGAAATAACTGTATCAGGGTGTGTAGCTATAATTCAATCTCTTTTAAAGTCATAAAGTCTGTTACATTCATATAATACTTTGATTTTACATTATTTACATTTAAGTTAGAAAACCTACAGCAATTTGGGAAGCAGAGAAGTAGTTGTTTGGGCAAAATGCTTTTCCCCATTATGGGCTGAAGAACTGGGAGATGCAAAATTGATGGGCCACAGAGCCAACTTTGGCAGGAGTAATTACAGTCTGATAACTTTACATAGGCAGTTTCCATTTAAGTATGGACACGGTCATTTATAACAGAAAAATTTGACTTAAAAGTGTGACAAAAATATGATGACTAAAAGTATGGCATTGTAAACAGAAAGTATGTGCAGATGTGAGATTCTTAATATTACTAGATTTCGTGTGGCAGTATTCAGTTTGCTGTGTTTAACAGTAGAGGTGTTTATACCATGTTGAAGATCGTATCAGGGTCATTGATTTTCAGTGATTGAGTCAAATTTCATTTTTATTATGTGTTGTTGAATTTTTCCTGATTTTAGGATTTGAATTCCATAACTTCTTTATTCTGTGAGAGCTCCACTGCCTCTGTGTTGTCAGTCTGCTTATTGGACATCCAGCCACAGTTTCTTCCAGCTAAATATTGGAAAGACTGAAGTCACTGTTTTCAGTCCCCACCATAAACTCTGTACACTTGCAACCAATGTCATCACCCCTCCCCAGCCACTATCCCAGGCCAAAGCAGGCTGCTCAGAACCATGCTGTCCTATTTGGCACTGTGCTAAGTTTCCAACCCCACATTGCCTCCAGCACAAAGACCATCTATTTCATTTTTCTAGCATTGCCCGCTTCCTCTCCTGCCTTCGCCTATCTGTTGCTTAAACCCATACTAATGTCATCATCATTTCCAATGCTATCCTAGCCTGCCTTCTATCCTTTACTCCTTGTAAACTTCAGCTCATCCAAAACATTGCTGTCGTATCCTATCCCTCACGAGGTCCCACTCAACCCTATTCTCATTGACCTATATTGGCTCCCAGTCTCCCAGCACCTCAAATTGAAATCCTTGTTTGAATCCCTTTGTGCAGAGAAGTGTGAAGTGATTCATTTTGGTAGGAAGAACGCGGAGAGACAGTATAAAATAAAAGGGTGCAATTCTATAGAGGGTGCAGGAGCAGAGGGACCCAGGTGTATATGCTCATAAATCATTGAAGGTAGCAGGGCAGGTTGAGAGAGCCAGTAATAGAGCATACAGCATCTTAGGCTTCATTATTAAGGGCATAGAGTACAAAAGCAAGGAAGTTATGCTAAACTTGTATAGAACACTGGTTTAGCTTTAACTGGAGTATTGTGTCCAGTTCTGAGCGCCATATTCTAGGAAAGATGTGAAGGCATAAGAGAGAGTGCAGAAAAGATTCACGAGAATGTTTCCAGGGATGAGGACCTTCAGTTACATGGACAGATTGGAGAAGTTGGGACTGTTTTCTTTGGAGAAGAGAAGGTTGAGAGGAGATTTGATAGAAGTGTTCAAAATCATGAGGCATCTGGACAGGGTAGGTAGGGAAACACTGTTCCATTGGTGGAGGGATCGGCAACAAGAGGGCACAGCTTTAAGGTAATTGGCAAAAGAAGCAATAGCAACATGAGGAAAAGCTTTTTCATGCAGCTAGTGGTTAGGATCTGGAATGCACTGCCTGAGAGTGTGATGGAGGCAGATTCAATCAAGGCATTCAGATGGGAATTGTACTGTTACCTGCAAAGGAAGAATGTGCAGGGCTACAGGCAGAAGACCAGGGTGTGACACTAGGTAAACTGCAGAGAGCTGGTGCAAACATGGTGGGCCGAATGGTCTCCTTCTGTGCTGTAACAATTCTGTGTTTCTGTGACCATGTTCCCCCCCCCCCCCCCCCCCCATATCTGTAACTTTCTCCAGCCTGGAATCCTGCCAAAATTCTCTCTTCCTCTGATTGTGACATCCTGTGCATCTGCTCACTGTTCAACCTAACACTGGCGCCTAAGGAATGCCGTTCTTCCAATCTAGGCTGTTTCTTGGCAGCAGGAGTCACACCAGGAGTCCCACTATTCATATAAGGTGAACCTCGACCCAAGAAATTGGGTCAGGATTACATAGAAAATAGGAGCAGGAGTAGGCCATTCGGTCCTTCGAGCCTGCATCGCCATTTAAAACATCATGGCTGATCATCCAAACTCAGTACCCTGTTCCCGCTTTCTCCCCGTATCCCTTGATCCCATTAGCCCTAAGAACTATATCTAACTCTTTCTTGAATATATTTAATGATTTGGCCTCAACTGTTTTCTGTGGTAGAGAATTCCACAGGTTCACCGCTCTCTGGGTGAAGAAATCCCTCCTCATCTCAGTCCTAAATGGCTTATCCCTTATCCTTAGACTGTGACTCCTGTTCCTGGACTCCCCCGCCATTGGGAACATCTTTCCTGCATCCATCCTGTCCAGTCCTGTTAGAATTTTTTGGGCTTCTACGAGATCCCCTCTCAGTTTTCTAAATGCTAGCGAATACAAACCTAATTGACCCAATCTCTCTTCATACGTCAGTCCTGCCATTCCAGGAATCAGTCTGGTGAACCTTCGCTGCACTCCCTCCATAGCAAGAACATCCTTCCTCAGATAAGGAGACCAAAACTGCACAAATACTCTAGATGTGGTCTCACCAAGGCCCTGTATAATTGCAGCAAGAAATCCTTGCTCCTGTACTTGAATCCTCTCACTATGAAGGCCAACATACCATTTGCCGCCTTAACTGCCTGCTGCACCTGCATGCTTGCTTTCAGCGACTGCACCTCCCCCTTTCCCAATCTATCACTGTTCAGATAATCTGCCTTTCTGTTTTGCCACCAAAGTGGATAACCTCACATTTATCCACATTATACTGCATCTGCCATGTATTTGCCCACTCACTCAACCTGTCTGAATCACGCTGGAGCTTCTCTGCATCCTCCTCACAGCTCACACTCCCACCCAGCTTTGTGTCATCTGCAAACTTGGATATATCACATTTAATTCCCTCATCTATATCATTAATATATATTGTGAATACCTGCGGTACCCCACTAGTCACTGCCTGCCACTCGGAAAAAGACCCGTTTATTCCTAGTCTTTATTTCCTGTCTGCCAACCAGTTCTCTATCCATGTCAGTACCTTACCCCCAATCCCATCTGCTTCAATTTTGCACGCTAATCTCTTATGTGGGACCTTATCGAAAGCCTTCTGAAAGTCCAAATAAACCACATCCACTGTTTCTCCTTTATCTATTCTATTAGTTACATCCTCAAAAAATTCCAGTAGATTTGTCAAGCATGATTTCCCTTTCGCAAATCCATGTTGACTTTGTCCGATCCTGTCATTGTTTTCCAAGTGCTCTACTATTACATCTTTTATAATGGACTCTAGCATTTTCCCCACTACTGAATTCAGGTAAACCGGTCTATAATTCCCTGTTTTCTCTCTACATCCTTTTTTAAATAGTAGCTACCCTCCAATCCATTGCAGCTGTTACAGAGTCGATAGAATTTTGAAAAATGCATCTACTATTTCTAGGGCCATTTCCTTAGAGTGATGTTGGGACATCACAAATGGGATGATAATCCCAACCATGGCCTCTAGTTTGGTAACTGAGAGGGTCAGAAACTCTGTTTAGATGTATTCCTGGAAGTTTCATCAGATGACCTCCTGCGGCCAACAGCCCCACCCTGACAAATAGATTTTTTCCCCATCACTAACACTTTGAACCACTTTGTTTATTAGTTAACAAGAAAATGAAAAAGTAAAACACTTTTTAAATGCCCGTATGATTTTATTCTGAGATAATTCACAACAGTGTCCAAGAGATGCACCTTCCATTCTAGGAGTCTGCAGGACAATTCCTGGAGGGTTAGTACCAGTGAAATGAGAGTGGCATTGTTGAGAGTGGAGGTGAAGCTAAGAATCTGGTCATTACAGAACTTTTTGTAGTTCACTGTTGTACCCCTGCTGTGAAGAAATAATGTTTGATCCTCGACTAAAAATGAGTCAAGCGCTTGTGGGATTTGGCACAATATGAAATGATTATTTATGGAATCATCGTGATCCTTCTTAGGCAGATTCAGTTCCTGGAACAGCCTAGAAAAATGCTCTTTAAAAATGTAATTTTGCAGCTGCTATGCTGGCTGAGGGAGAGCACATGCTGCAGTATGTGCAGCAGAAACTATTAGGATTTTCCATCAGCATTTTAACACTTTCCTGGACATCAGTTGTATTCCAATTCATAAGACAGTCTCTATATCATTAACACTACTTTATGGGATGCATTGGTAACTTTTTACTGCAATGGGGAGTTGAGCTGAAAGACTCATGTTGTCACCAGACATGGGCAGAAGTTTCTCAACCTAGTTCCTGCTGAAATGGTGGAACCATTCATGGGTTGGGGACTCTTTGACAGCTTCAGCAGGCTTTAACTGATCCACAGCATTAGCATGGCAATTCCAAGTTCCCTGACCAGAGAGGGAAGGCAAGACGACGCATGGATTCTGTCAAAGGAAGAAATTCTCATTGAAGAGGCCATGACATGCATTAGAATGACTCACCTGTACATGGAGTGTTGAGGCTGCAGCAGCCACTGAATGGAAAGGAAACCTGGGAAAGCTGCCAATACCACCACCCCCCCACCCCCCACCACCCCTGGGGGTCTCACTCTTATCTGGAGGTCCTGCTGTGGGATCTGAGTGGCTGCAGTGAGGTGAGCTCTCCCAAGGACAGGAGGAAGAGAACAAACTCTCCAACCAGGTGTGGATGGAAGTAGCAGAAGTGTGGTCCCTCCAACCCAGAGACAGTGCACCAAGAGGATTCAGCACCCCAGGAGGGCAGGAAAGGGGAGTGGCATAAAACTCTCAGTTGCCAAGCCCCACACTCTGCCTTTCCCAGCACTCTCCTGCACAGCACTCCTCAGGACTACATACCTTGCATTTCCACTCATTCCTTTCTACAGGCACCTCACATCCCCATCTGAACAGCCAACACTCACACTCGCCCTCACCCTCTTCCTATTGGCCTCTCACACCCATGCCTCCCGCTCACTCTTCACAAGTATTATCCTTCCCTGCTATCCACACAAGGCATTACAAACACTCACCTCTCTGCTTTCTCTCCTTGCAGGACAAGAGACACATCCTCGGGGTGGCCCTCCAGTGACAGGCACCTTGATGGCCACTTGCAATGCGTGCCTACCTGACACACTGGGAAAGAGGTCTTGTTCCATGAGGCTGTAGATGTCAGCAATGAATTGCCGTAAAAACCTGAGCTTCCTGACTGGTGCGCAAGCATGTCAAACAGCTGATCCTTTGCCTGTTGACCCTGTGTTGTGGGTCTCACCTCCTTGGAGATGGATCTCTGTGTCCATTCCCTCTGCCCTGGGGAGTGGCATGTGGCTGAGGAGAAGGCTGGTGCTGGAGTTGCTCCTGCTGCTGCTGTGGGTGCTTGTCTTGCTCTTTGTCAAATGTGCTAGGTGGAGCTGCATAAGCTTCTCCCATGCTGTGGTGAAGACTGGCAGCAGGGAGGTGCAGCTGAAGGTGAGTGAAGTGCAAGACAGGTGAAGTGACTTCCAAGAAGTTGACAATTGCCTGTCAAGCAGTGAAAGCACACTGAGAAGGAATGCTGTGAGCAGCAGCCTCTCACCTGGCCATGGCTGGAGCTCCTCAGTTTCACTGATCAAAGGCTTCCCAGCCTGCCAGTTTCACTGAAGTAGCACTCCTGCTGTACACTTGCCTCGGTGACCCTGGCGAGTTCTACACAGCTTGGGAAATAGCTGTTGCCTGTTAAATCCAGAATCCTTGGTTATAACAGAACTTGATTACTTATTCGAATATTTAAATGACTTACCTGACAGCTGCACAGGGGGTTCCCCACTTGTCTTCAAACCCACCAGGGTGAAAGATGGAAGAATGTGGGATAATATTAGGATCCCGACCTAGCGTCACTTTTAGGGATTTAATTCTGTACACGCACCCAGACCCACTTCCCCTTGCCTGGAAAAATTCCCCCCCCCATGGCATTTGGCAGGCAAGGCTTTATTCATAAGTGAATACACTCTGATTGCACAAAATCAGAAACCACTTACCAAAAACTACACTCCCTTGTCCTGAAAACAATCAATTTATGGGAAAAGAGTAGGAAACAGGTGGAAGTGGATTTCTGTCCAGCACTTGAAGTTCAGGAACTTGATAAATCCACCGTAAACATTGGTTTCTCCTTTACATAGACCCAAGTCTCCTGTGTGACACCTTATCGAGTATAGGGATATATATATCGATGGCCTGCAAAAGACTTGCAGGTTGATAGGTAAATTGGCCATTATAAATTGTCACTAGTATAGGTAGGTGGTAGGGAAATATAGGGACAGGTGGGGATGTTTGGTAGGAATATGGGATTAGTGTAGGATTAGTATAAATGGGTGGTTGATGTTCGGCACAGACTCGGTGGGCCGAAGGGCCTGTTTCAGTGCTGTATCTCTAATCTAATCTATATATTTTTAAAATTCACATACATAATATCCACTGCATTTATTTTATCCATATGTATTTCTTCAAAGAACTCCTTTAAAATTCAGACATGACTTGGGGCTGAATTTTCACCGTGGAGGCGGGAAACTGGAGCCGAGTCTGTTTTTGGATCAGAAACCCGCCTCTGGTGGGAAACCAATTAAAGTTCAGATTTTCATGGGAGTGAGCCCTTAACTTATATGGGGTAGAATTTCCTGTCCACTTAGAGACAGTGGGGGCGGTAACGGAGGTGGATCAGATGAAGTGTGGGACTCATTTGGACTCCCATAGCAGCCATCAGTGAGACTGTTGGTTCTCCTGAGGAAGAGGCCTTCCACTGCACCAGAGGGAAGTGAGATGTCATAGGGGAGCTGGAGGTCTGTCACCCAGGGCAGGGCAGCCCCTCGCTTCATCAATTCTGACGTGGATCTAGTGCTGGAGGCCATGAAGGAGAGAAGGGAGGTCCTCTTCCTGGAGGGTGGCAGGACGAGGCCACCTCGTCGTGCAACAGGGACACCTCTCTGGTCAGCGTCATCTCCCTCCTCTTCCTGCTCCTCTCTCACTTCCTGCTCCTCTCTCACTTCCTGCTCCTCCCCTGATGAGGTGTCTGCTTCCAGGGTCTCACCATCCTCAAGGTCCACATCTGTCTATAGGGTCATGTTATGGAGAGCACAGCAGACCACCACAATCACCAAGACCCTTGCAGGAAGGTATTGGACGGCACAACCCAACAAGTCCAGGCGTCTGAATTGTATCTTCAGAAGTCCGATGGCCTGCTCAATGGTTGTCCTACTGAGCAGATGGCATTGGTTGTGTCGCCTCTGGGCCTCTGTCTGGGGCTCCCATAGAGGGGTCATTAGCCATTGCTTCAAGGAATTTCCCTTGTCCATCCACACAATTTGGGTGATAGAGTGAAGATCTGAGGCCATCTAGACTAGCGGAGGGAGAAGGAGCCATGGCAGCTGCACACATGGAGGAAGCTCTTGTGGCCACAGTCCAGTTGAACATTGAGGTGGTGGAAGCCCTTCCTGTTGATAAACCTCACAAGCCTGTCACTGCATACCTTGATAGCCACATGGGTGCAATCAATGATACCCTGCACCTGGGGTAATTGCGCGATAGAGGCGAAACCCAATGCCCTATGTCCCTGCGAGGCCCTGTCTGTGTTCAATGAATGTGCTGTCCAGCTCTAGCAAAGAGGTCATCAGTGACCAGTGAGATGTAGTGGTGTGCAACCGTTTTTAAGATGCCACTAAGGTCCACAGCTGATCCTTGGAAGGAGCCAGAAGCGAAGAGGTTGAAGGTCATAGTGACTTTGACGGCTACTGGCAGGGCACGGCGACCAGTGGTGCGAGGTCTTTGGCAACGAGGGAACAGATGTCTGTGACCATCTGTCAGGAGAGTCGCAGTCTCCTGCGGCACTCAGTCTCGTTTCCAAGTGCAAAGTACCCATTTCCAAATACAGAGGTGAGGGGAAAAAGGGGTAGAGACTTGCTTCACTAGGCCTGAAATTCTAGTCTCCTGGAGGGGTGGAGGGACGGAGGCAGAATAGGTTCTACAGTATGTACTGGTCCATCACAGCCATGTAAATGAGGTTGGCAGTCTGGCCCACTATTTTATCTCCTTGAGTGTTTAATTGGAAGGGCTATTTAACATATTTCCACCCCCAATGGGACAATGCTAGTGACTATGAATGTTTGAGAGATCTATAGTTGCCCCGATCCTTCCCTCCCTTTTTGCCGATGCTAGACCTTGCCAGGAAGTGGGTCTGTCCCTGTGGTATGATGCTTCTGTAGAGCAACAGGACAGAGGGCTGCCAGGAAAATCTTTCTGAATAAGTCACAAGTTAGATCTTCATATTATTTGGAAGTTTCTAACCCGGACGTACAAAGATCAGATATAATTCTTACACCATTTTTCTTTTATTTTTAGTTTCAGATGATGTTCAGTTTCTCTGGGCTCCCTCATTTTCTCTGTATTTTTTCTTGTTGACACTGAGTATTGCTGGTGTGGAGTTCAACAGTTGCTGACAGCCATCTGGCACATAACCCTAGTGACCTTTCTTAAGAGATGAGCCCAGCTGGTGTTAGCAGGCTATTTTCTTAGAATATGAGAGTAAACTAGCCAGCAATATAAAAACAGATTGTAAGAGCTTTTATAAGTACATAAAAAGGAAGAGAGTAGCTAAAGTAGATGTTGGTCCCTTAGAGACAGAGACAGGAGAAATCATCATGGGGAATGAGGAAATGGCAGAGGTATTGAACAAATATTTTGTCTTCACAGTAGAAGACACAAGTTCCATGCCAGAAATAGGCAGTAACCTAGGGGCTAAAAAGAGTGAGGAAATTAAGGATATTGATATCAGTCAAGAGAAAGTATTGGAGAAACTTGAGGGACTAAAATCTGACAAGTCCCCAGGACCAGATGGCTTACATCCTAGGGTTCTAAAAGCTGCAGAGATAGTGGATGCGCTGGCTATAATTTTCCAGAATTCCTTGGATTCAGGAATGGTCCGGTCAAATTAGAAGTTGGTAAATGTTACACTGCTTTTCAAGAAAGGAGGTAGAGAGAAAACAGGGAACTACAGGCCAGTTAGCCTAACATCAGTCGTTAAGAAGATGATGGAGACTATTTTTAAAGAAGTCTTAACATTGCTCTTGGAAAAGCATAGTATGATTAGAACACATCAGCATGGTTTTATTTAAGGGAGATCCTGTTTGATATATTTATTAGAGTTTTTTGAGGATGTAACTAGTATGATAGATAAAGTAGTTGCTGTATATCTGGATTTTCAAAAGGCCACATAAAAGATTAATAGGCAAGATAAGGGCTCATGGTATTGGGCATAATATATTAGCATGGATAGAGGATTGGTTCATAGACAGGAAGCAGAGAGTGGGCATAAATCGGGCATTTTCAAGTTGGCAGACAGTGAATATTGGGGTGCTGCAAGGATCAGTGCTGGGGCCTCAGCTATTTACACTCTAATGATTTGGATGAAGAGACAGAGAGTATTGCATCTAAGTTTGCTGATGATACAAAGCTCGGTGTAAAGGTAAGCTGCGGGGAGGACGTAGAGAGGCTGCAAAGAGATATAGACAGGTTAAGTTGTGATGAAATATAGGCTTAATTAGATAGAATTTAGATATAATTAATACATTATACCTTTTAGAATTAAAGATTGAATAAATGTTTAGTTTTCAAGACTCACTGAAATTCCCTTTAAGGGCAGAGTTAAAAGTCCATGAACATCCCTGTTACAATGGAATGTGTACCAGAAACACCTTTTAAGTTAACTGAGACAGGCTATACATGGTCCGTACTGATAACTATAATCCTAATTAGTAGATAATGTTAATGATATAGACAGACTGACTTAAGGAGATGGTACAAGGTACCATCAAAGAACCAGCACAGATGATCAATCACAAAATGGAATGTTACCTACAAAAACAGATGCCATGTAAACCTAATTTAACCCAAAAAGAAAAAAAGTTACTGCACAAATTTAATTAAAAATCTTTTAAGTATAAAACACATTTATAAAATTAAATCTTAGTGTTACTATAAAGCACTACAAACATTTTGACCAGATAAAGAGTCACAACTTCATGAGAAGGGAATTCTCAGCAGATAATTAATTGGGAATAAGTAGCTAATGCTATTACCATATATGGATAACAAAAGCGGGAAAACACGCATAGAAAGGTAACACCTACATTCCAAATGATGAGTTAATAGATTAGAAACAATATAAACGTGAGAGTTTTGAATTGAAAAATCAGGGGTATTGAAATTCCTCATCAATGCTTGTCAACCTATGGTAAGAACAGCTGACTGCATGACAAGAGAATTCTGCTGTTAACCGAGAGTGATTTGTCTTGTTCAGCAGGAGGCTTACTCGGGGAATTTAAGGTAACAGTTTACTTTGAATTTTGATGGATATTCTAAGATATTTTTCTGTAACATTGTCAAGGTTGAACTTTTGGATTCTATTTTAGAAATAAGATTATGATTTACATCTCTTAGTAATCTTTGATATTGTTGAATACTTATCCATTTAAAAGTGTATTGCATGTTAAATTATTTAATAAATACATAAAGGTTAATACAACTACAAGAACCCCCTCTCTGTGTCTCTTTAAGTGGAGAGATATGTATTGAAGAGAGTTTCCCAGACCCTTATAATATCTGGGGTATTTATGACTTAGCCATAATTATTTAAAAAATAGGCTATCCAGCCATAATTATTTTAAAAATAGGCTATCCAAAAGATGGTCATACCCGCTGTTAGTTTTCTTTCTTTGAGGGAAAACTGTTAAATTCTTTGAACCCAAGTGTCTAAGAGTTTGTCTCGTTTGAACTTAATTAAAGGAGATTCATAGGGATGTATTCCTGATTTGATTTAGTCCGTATAAGGGGTTAAAGTCATAAATCACTTCAAAGTGAGTGGGCAACAAGATGGCAGATGGAGTATAATGTAGGGAAGTGTGAAGTTGTTCATTTTGGTCATAAAAATAGAAAAGCAGAATGTTTTTTAAAAAGTGTGAAACTGATAAGTGTTGATGTTCAAAGAGACTTGAGGGTACTCGTACAAGGAACGCACAAAGTTAACATGCAGGTGCAGCAAGCTATTAGGAAGGCAAATGACATGTTGGCCTTTATTGCAAGGGGCTTGGCGTGCATGAATAAAGAAGTCTTACTAAAATTGTCCAGGGCTTTGGTGAGACCACACCTGGAATACTGTATGCAGTTTTGGTCTCCACATTTAAGAGAGGATATACTTGTACTGGAGGCAATGCAGTGAAGATTTACTAAACTGGTCCCTGGGGTGAGGGGGTTGTCCTATGATGAGAAGCTGAGTAAATTGGGCCTATATTCTGTGGAGTTTAGAAGAATGAGAGGTGATCTAATTAAGACATACAAGATTCTGAAAGGGCTTGATAGGGTAGAAGCTGAGAGATTGTTCCACTGGTCAAGGAATCTAGAACATGGGGACGCAGTCTCAGGATAAGTGGTCAATCATTCAGGACTGAGATGAGGATAAATTGCTTAACTCAAAGGATTGTGAATCTTTGGAATTCTCTAAGCCAGAGAGTTGTGGATGCTTCATCATTGAATACATTTAAGGCTGGGATAGATAGATTTTTGGTCTCGCAGGGAATCAAGGGATATGGGGTGGGCGGGCAGGAAATTGGAATTGAATAGTGGAGCAGGCTTGATGGGCCATCCGGTCTACTTCTGCTCCTATTTCTTGTGGGGTGGGGGGGAGCGGGGGAGGAGGGGAGATGGTGGGGAAGAGGCGTCAGAGCTGAGCCTAATCCTAGCCTCACCTGTTCTCTGTGTATGATTTCTCTATTGCACCAATGAAATGTGCAGGACCCTGGCTAATTTTGTTCTGAGGCAAATGATAGGGCCCTATCTAGAGTTTCTGCTAAATCACCTGAAATCAGCCAAACCTGCATGAAAGAAGGCAGAATATTTGCAGCGGGAGGGTTGCATTGTCTCTTTGTCAGCTGCTGTGAACCGATGAGCAAGCATTTCCTTGGAGTTTGGAGCAGCTTCTGCATTATCAGGCATTCTTCTCAGCGTGCCCACCTCTGGGCCAGTAGGGTGCGGTGGTGGTGGGGAATGCCTGGTTGGGGCAAGTTTTCAGCACTTGGAAGTCCCTTCAGGGACTGGAGCAGTGTCTTTGGCGGGCTCTGAGCTGGAGTCAGAGAGCAACAGGCAGCAAGCAGAAGCGTGGGCAGGAGAAGAAAGAGCCGGAGGGAGCGGCCTAAGGTCTGTGTTGGCAATTGGGAAATGGTGCTAGCGAGGGGAATTGGACTGCGCATCCAGTTACCAAGGGCCACAGAGGACTAGCTAGGGAGCATGGAAGCCCAGAGATCGAGAAGCCCCGAGATGCTGAAGAGGCCTCTGGTGATCTGGATATCAAAGCAATCTGTGGCTCACAAATTCAAGTGGAACCAGCAACAGGAGGACCGTGAGCATGCCTGCTCTCAAATTTATTCTTGTGGTGCTTCAAGTACAGTATTTAAGTCTAAACCCCCCCCCTTGTGGGTAGTGGGGATAAGAGGTTAAGGGGGAAAGGTTCAGGATCACAAACCTGCACTCCTGCTGAAGCGAGGCATTCCCGTATCCCACTGTTCAACAAACAAGTCTGCAACACTACCATTTTCAGTGGTATTAATAAAACTGCATCAGTTTACCACTCTTACAGTTGAATTCTCAATGGTTCTCCTGCTTCGGGGTAACGAGCGACGGTCATCCACTGTAATGAGTTTGTTTCTTTAAGATAAGTTTTCTTTCTTTCTGAGTGTGCTTTCACGTGTGGTGCCCATGGAATATATAGACACTGAGCTGGAACCTTCACACATTCAGTATGCTTTTTCCAGCATTTACATTTTAAGTACAAAATACGTCCAGCGTAAATCAAATTTCCATGATCTTTAATGCTCGTCAGCAGACGTGGTCTCTTCAGACTACTAGAAAAGATTGGATGTCCACCAAAGCTACTAAGTATCATCACCTCATTCCATGACAATATGAAAGGCACAATTCAAATTGGTGGCTCCTCATCAGAGCCCTTTCCTATCCTGAGTGGTGTGAAACAGGGCTGTGTTCTCGCACCCACACTTTTTGGGATTTTCTTCTCCCTGCTGCTTTCACATGCGTTCAAATCCTCTGAAGAAGGAATTTTCCTCCACACAAGATCAGGGGGCAGGTTGTTCAACCTTGCCCGTCTAAGAGCGAAGTCCAAAGTACGGAAAGTCCTCATCAGAGAACTCCTCTTTGCTGACGATGCTGCTTTAACATCTCACACTGAAGAATGCCTGCAGAGTCTCATCGACAGGTTTGCGTCTGCCTGCAATGAATTTGGCCTAACCATCAACCTCAAGAAAACGAACATCATGGGGCAGGACGTCAGAAATGCTCCATCCATCAATATTGGCGACCACGCTCTGGAAGTGGTTCAAGAGTTCACCTACCTAGGCTCAACTATCACCAGTAACCTGTCTCTAGATGCAGAAATCAACAAGCGCATGGGTAAGGCTTCCACTGCTATGTCCAGACTGGCCAAGAGAGTGTGGGAAAATGGCGCACTGACACGGAACACAAAAGTCCGAGTGTATCAGGCCTGTGTCCTCAGTACCTTGTTCTACGGCAGCGAGGCCTGGACAACGTATGCCAGCCAAGAGCGACGTCTCAATTCATTCCATCTTCGCTGCCTTCGGAGAATACTTGGCATCAGGTGGCAGGACTATATCTCCAACACAGAAGTCCTTGAAGCGGCCAACACCCCCAGCTTATACACACTACTGAGTCAGCGGCGCTTGAGATGGCTTGGCCATGTGAGCCGCATGGAAGATGGCAGGATCCCCAAAGACACATCGTACAGCGAGCTCGCCACTGGTATCAGACCCACCGGCCGTCCATGTCTCCGCTATAAAGACGTCTGCAAACGCGACATGAAATCGTGTGACATTGATCACAAGTCGTGGGAGTCAGTTGCCAGCATTCGCCAGAGCTGGCAGGCAGCCATAAAGACAGGGCTAAATTGTGGCGAGTCGAAGAGACTTAGTAGTTGGCAGGAAAAAAGACAGAGGCGCAAGGGGAGAGCCAACTGTGCAACAGCCCCGACAAACAAATTTCTCTGCAGCACCTGTGGAAGAGCCTGTCACTCCAGAATTGGCCTTTATAGCCACTCCAGGCGCTGCTTCACAAACCACTGACCACCTCCAGGCGCGTATCCATTGTCTCTCGAGATAAGGAGGCCCAAAAGAAAGAATGCTTGTTTAAAAAAACATTGTGCTGGAAGCCCCACCCTGCCCACAAAATGGGCTCTACCTCCAGATCAAAATAATGAGCAAGACAAATGTCTGCAGATTTTACCCCTTTAGGAACAATTGAGAACGCTCTTCAAATTAAGCGAATTCTTTTAGTCACAAAGACATGATTTAAACGTTTTTAAGTTTAAGAAGTATTGAATTTACAAAGAAACTGATGAGTATGCACCAATGAAACTAGTAGGTGGTTCAGAACAGTCATTTTCAGTGATAAAATCAGGTTATTCTCAGGTGGTGGGCCTAATACCATTTTCAGTGGTATTAATAAAACACCTTAGGTTACCACTCTTAAATAAATCACTGAATGTTATTAATGCAAAGAAACAATTTCATTCTGTTACGCTGCCCAATTGTGCTAGTTCATGGAAGAATTTACGTTTGATTATGCAAATGAATTTGGATGGAAACTTGAACCCCAGCTTCACTTTGGAAGAACAGTGCAATTTACACTGATTGCTCCCAAAGCAGAAACTCTACCCCAGGATCTCAACTGTTGGTCTGATTGACATCAACCAAGCCAATATTAACATGGAGTTTCCCAGTTTGTATAATTCAGCTCCTTAATATTCAGCTAGCATATGGCTATCAGGATAGCACAAGTTCTATTTTGAAAGTAAAACATGTGAGATGAGTGAGACACAGTCGATCTGTAGATATAACATTCCATTGATGTATTTACAGGAAGTGTCAGTTCATGCCTGGCTGATGCTATTAGAAGACGCATTGTAAGACAATGGGCTGAATTTTACCCTCGATGGATGGGAGCCGTCCGCCACTGAAAAGTCGGTGGTGGACCCGCCTCCGTCTGGCCTGGTGATTCGGACAGCATTTTGTTGTCCCCAGGCTTTAATTGGTTTGGGGTGGGACTTCCACCTCATTGAGGCAGGAAGTTCTGCCTAATGGAGCTGCTGACCAATCAGTGGGCCGGCAGCTCTTAGTTCCAGCCGCGTCACCGGGAGCAGTGGCCACTGCTGGGACTGCAACCCAGCTTCGGGAAGAAGAAGAAGGATGGCCCGAAGGTAAGTTTTTTGGAGCCTCGCCAGGGGTGATTGGTCGGGCCCCGGCGAGGCAAGGGTGGTCGATTGGGGGGGACGGGGGGGCGTGTTGGGGGTGGTTGGGGCATCGGGGTGGCCCTCTGTTGGGCACAAGGTACCTGATTATGCGAGTGCCCCCCCAGGCCGTCAGAAAGCCGCCTGCTTTTGTCAGGTGGCTTTTCTCAGGTTTGGGCCGTCCGAATGGCCAAGGGTAAAATCCCCGTGGCGGCGGACGGAGGCCCTTAAGTGGCTATTAACTGGCCACTTAAGGGCCTTGATTGGCCTGGGATAGGCGGGCCGGTTATCGTTACCGACACCCCGATAAAATGGCGGCGGAGTTGGGAGCGGGTCGGGAAGGGCCACCCCTGAGCCTCGCACTCCATTTTATGCCCCCTCCGCCACCAACCTGCTCTTTGGTGGGGGGGGTAAAATTCCAGCTAATTTCTTTAACATTTTTGGACATGAAGAAACAACTGTATATCATTTGCACAAAATACCTTTAAATGACACTTCTTTGTATTGATATCAATATTTAGACTGAAGGAAGTGGGATTCCCCAGGGGTTGGTACTAGGACTACTGCTTTTCTTTAAGGACCTAAACTTGAGTGTGCAGGTCACAATTTCAAAATTTGCAGGTGACTCATAACTTGGAAGTATTTTGAACTGTGAGGAGGATAGTGATAGACTTCAACATGACATAGACAGACTGGTGGAATAGGCGAACAAGTGACAGATGAAATTTAATGCAGAGAAATGTGAAGTGATACATTTTGGGAGGAAGAACGAGGAGACGCAATATAAAATAAAGGGTGCAAGATCGTTGAATGTGGCAGGGCAGGTTGAGAAGGTGGTTAAAAAGGCATACAAGATCCTGGGCTTTATAAATAGAGGCATATAGTACTAAAGCAAGGAAGTTATGACGAACCTTTATGAAACACTGTTTTGGCCTCAACTGAAGTATTGAGTCCAATTCTGGGCACTGGACTTTAGGAAGGATGTGAATACTTTAGGGAGGGTGCAGAAAAGTTTTACGAGAATGGTTCTAGGGATGATCAACTTCAATTACTTGGACAGATTGGAGAAATTGGGGGTGTTCTCCTTGGAAAAGAGAGGGTTGAGAGATTTGTTTGAGGTGCTCGAAATCACGCTAGGTCTAGACAATGTGGATGGAGGGAAACTGTTCCCATTAGCGGAAGGGTCCAGAACAAAAGAATCAATGACGACATGAGAAAAAACATTTTTATACAGTGAGTGGTTAGAATCTGGAATGCACTGCCTGAGAGTGTGGTGGAAGCAGATTCAATCGGTGATTTCAAAAGGAAATTGGATAAGCACCTGAAAAGCGAGAATTTGAAGGGCTGTAGGGAAAGAGTCGGGGAGTGGGACTAGCTGAGTTGCTCTTGCGGACAGTCAGCACAGACAAGATGGGCCAAATGGCCTCCATCAGTGCTGTAACTACTCTATGATGAATATAAGGTTGTTCAAGATGTTTTGTGTTAATTATATAATGAAGTTAAATTGCTCAAACTGTAAAGGAAGGCGGTGGCGTAGTGATAATGTTACTAGACTAATTACCCAGAGCCCCAGGCTAATACTCTGGGGACATGGATTCAAATCCTACCATGGCAGATGGTGGAATTTGAATTCAATTAATAAATCTGGAATTAAAAACTAGTCAAGTGGTGACCATGAAACCATTGTCAATTGTTGTAAAAACACATCTGGTTCACTAATGTCTGTTAAGGAAGGAAATCTGCCATCCTTACCCGGTCTGGCCTACATGTGACTCCAGACCCACAGCAATGTGATTGACTCTTAAATGCTCTCTGAAATGGCCCAGCAAGCCACTCAATTGTATCAAACTGCTACAAAGCCTAAGAAAAGGAATGAAACCGGACAGACCACCTGCATCGACCTAGGCACCGGAAATAGCAATGGGAAATGCAGCCTGTCGACCCTGCAAAGTCCTCCTTACTAACATTTGGGGGCTTGTGCCAAAATTAGGAGAGCTGTACGACAGACTAGTCAAACAACAGCTTGCCATAGTCATACTTATGGAATCGTACCTTGCAGACAATGTCCCTGACACCACCACCACCATCACCATCCCTGGGTATGTTCTGTCTCAGAGGTGGCGGCACAGTGGTATACAGTTGGGAGGGAGTTGCCCTGTGAGTCCTCAACATCAACTCCAGACCCCATGATGTCTCATGGAATCAGGTCAAACATAGCCAGGAAACCTCCTGCTGATTACCACCTACTACCCCCCCCCCCTCCCCCCACCTTGGCTGATGAATCAATGCTTCTCCATGTTGAACACCAATTGGAAGAAGCACTGAGGTTAGCAAGGGCACAAAATGTTCTCTGGGTGGGGACTTCAATGTCCATCATCAAGCGTGGCTCGGTGGCACCACTACTGACCGAGCTGGTCGAGTCCTAACGGACAGCTGCTAGAGTGGGTCTGCGGCAGCTGGTGAGGTAACCAACAAGAGGGAAAAACCTACTTGAACTTGTCCTCACCAATCAACCTGTCGCAGATGCATCTGTCCATAACAGTATTGGTAGAAGTGACCATTGCACAATCCTTGTGAAGACGTGACTTTTTCTCCACATGAAGGGTACCCACCATCGTGTTGTGTGGCACTACCAGCGTGCTAAATGAGATAGATTTTGAACAGATCTAGCAACTAAAAATTGGGTATCCATGAGGCACTGTGGGCCATCAGCAGCAGCAAAATTGTATTCAACCACAATCTGTAACCTCATTACCCAGCATATCCCCCACTCTACCATTACCATCAAGCGAGGGGACAAACTCTGGTTCAATGAAGAGTGCAGGAGGGCATGCCAGTAGCAGCACCAGGCATACATAAAAATGAGGTGACAACCTGGTGAAGCTACAACACAGGACGGCTTGCATGGCAAACAGCAGAAGCAGCATGTGATACACAGAGCTAAGCGATCTGACAACCAGTGGATCAGATCTAAACTTGGCAGCCCTGCCACATTCAGTCGTGAATGGTGGTGGACAATTAAACAACTGACAGGAGGAGGAAGCTCCACAAATATCCCCATCCTCAATGATGGGGGAGCCCAGCACATCAGTGCAAAAGACAAGGCTGAAGCATTTACATCCACCTTCAGCCATAAGTGCCGAGTGGATGATCCATCTCGGCCTCCTCCTGAGGTCCCCAGCATCACAGATGCCTGTCTTCAGCCAATCCGATTCACTCCATGTGATATCAAGTAACGGTTGCAGGTACTGAATACTGCAAAGGCTATGGGCCCTGACAACATTCCGGCAATAGTACTGAAGACTTGTGCTCCAGAACTAGCCGCGCCCCTAGCTAAGCTGTTCCAGTACAGCTACAACACTGGCATCTACCCAGCAATGTGCAAAATTGTCCAGTTATGTCCTGTACACAAAAGCAGGACAAATCCAACCGGCCAATTACTGCCCCATCAATCTACTCTCAATCATCAGTAAAGTGATGGAAGGGGTCGTCAACACTGCTATCAAGCAGCACTTGCTCAGCAATAACCTGCTCACTGATGCTCAGTTTGGGTTCCACCATGGCCACTCGGCTCCTGACCTCATTACAGCCTTGGTCCAAAAATGGACAAAGAGCTCAACTCCAGAGGTGAGGTGATATCGAGGCAGCGTTTGACTGAGTATGGCATCAAGGAGCCCTAGCAAAACTGGAATCAATGGGAACCGGGCGGAAAATTCTCTGCTAGTTGGAGTCATACCTAGCGCAAAGGAAGATGGTTGTGATTGTTGGAGGTCAATCACCTCAGTCCCAGGACATCACTGTAGGAGTTCCTCAGGTAGTGTCCTAAGCCCATCCATCTTCAGCTGCTTCATTACTGACCTTCCCTCCATCATAAGGTCAGAAGTGGGGATGTTTGCAAGTGATTGCAAAATGTTCAGCACCATTCACGACTCCTCAGATACTGAAGCAGTCCATGTAGAAATGCAGCAAGACCTGGATAATATCCAGGCTTGGGCTGATAAGTGGCAAGTAACATTCACACCACACAAGTGCCAGGCAATGACCATCTCCAACAAGAGAGAATCTAACCATCTCCCCTTGATGTTCATTGGAATTACCATCGCTGAATCCCCCACTATCAACATCCTGTGGGTCACCATTGACCAGAAACTGAACTGGACCCGCCACATAAATATGGCTACAAGAGCAGGTCAGAGGCTGGAAATTCTGCAGCAAGTAACTCACCTCCTGTCTCCCCAATGCCTGTCCATCATCTACAAGACACAAGTCAGGTGTGTGATGGCACCCCATCCACAACCTTCAACATTCACTCCCTTTCACCACCAAAGCACAGTGGCAGCAGTGTGTACCATTTACAAGGTGCACTGCAGCAACTCACCAAGGCTCCTTCGACAGCATCTTCCAAACCCGCGACCTCTACCATCTAGAAGGACATGGGCAGCAGATGCATGGGAACACCACCACCTCCAAGTTCCCTTCCAAGCTACACAGCATCCTGAGTTGGAACTACATTGCCATTCCTTCACTGTTGCTGGGTCAAAATCCTGGAACTCCCTTCCTAACAGCACTGTTGGTGTATCTACACCCCAAGGACTTCAGCGGTTCAAGAAGACAGTTCACCACCACTTTCCCAAGGGCAATTAGGGAGGGGCAATTAATGCTGGCCTAGCCAGTGACGCCCACATCCCATAAAAAAAAAGTTTAAAGGTCTTAAAGCGTATGGTCTATACCAAATGGGTCTTATTTTCAATTGAAAAGCTCCTGAAAAAGGTTATAAATATAAGAAATGTCTTGATGGTTCAAGAACTTGCTTGATACTACAATGGTTTAGCAGAAAAGACCCCATTAGCGGCTTTGACTCTGAATGAGCAGTCTAATGTCATTTGAAGGCCAATGAAAATAAGAATAGCAGTCCAGGTTGAAAAATAACATAATTTTTATTAAATTTGTACCTTCTCTTCTGCATGGGGAAAAAGAGCAGAAGACTTACCCTTGGGCAGCCCACTACCACGGCATGGCACCCAGTACCTAGTTAGTTATAAGTGGGCAATAAGTACTAATCCAAATAATTGACAGAGTTTTGGAAGTTATGAAGAAATTGATAGTTTGATTTTTCTCACTGAACAGTAAAGGACTGTCAACAGAATGGTGAGGCTAATGGCACAAATGGTACAGCAACTTCAGATGAAGGGCAGAATCGTGGTTAAACGTAGAAATCCAAAAGCTGCTGTCTGAGTTGCATCGCTGTACAGTTAGTTTTGCAGGATAACAAGATATTGCTATCTGCCTCGCTATTGAAATGCTTTGCATGGCGTGAAGTTGCTGTATTTGCGCGGTAGATATGAACTAAACTCACCACAGAAAGCCAAGTCTTGCCCGTTTCTGTCTAAGTACTCTTCTCACACATGGTACCTCTCTGGAACAGAAAATTAACGATTACAAGTGTGAAGTCTCATCTGTTTAGGTTTTAAATGTAGGGGAATGTAAAATTTAAACTGTAAATTATTTTTCTCTTTTGTCTCTTTTTTTTCCTCTCTATCCAATCTATCTTTGAATTGAATTCAGCCGCTCTAATTTACACTTCCTTCTCAGTCCTTATGTTGTTAATTTCACAATTTTTCAATCTGATTGGTTAAGGAGATACACAGTTGCTTGCCCTGTACACTCAGCTCCCAGGCGCCCTGTTTCCCTCCATGCGATGTCATCAGCTCACACTTTCAGCAACTTGCCACACAAAACTGTAAAAACCTAAACATGCAAGGCCAAGACTAACTAATAACAGACGTTGTTAGATGCCCTGCAATAGCAAATTATAGCCAATTATGAAAGTAGGTCAATAACTGTTATTACAGATGAGAATTCTAAATATTATGCTGCCTCCATTATTGATCCCTAACTTTCAACAACATCATCATCCTTCATCCATTTGTTAGAGGAAAAAAATATAATCTGTAGTGAGCAAAAATAGAATTCAGGTATCCAGATGGGGAAAAAAACTAAGTCCTTTATCTAATTATGATCTTTTAATATGATTTGTTGCCCTACTGGATAAATTGCAACATTCCCCATCTGTTGAATCATAACATCCTTGAATGTATTCTCAAATGGGGATAGAAGAAAACTGCGTATGGCATGTTGGCTCAGAATACATCAAAGCTACTAATGAAACAAAAATTACGTACCATGGATGCTGGAAATCTGAAATAAAAACACATAATTCAGGGAACACTCAGGAGGTTAGGCAGCATCGGTGGAGAGAGAAAGAGAGTTAACGTTTTAGGTCAATGACCTAAGTGTTATCTCTCTCTCCACAGATGTGTGCAAACTGCTGAGTGTTTCTAGCACTTCTTACTTTTTAAAAGTTATAATGAAGTTTTGCCTGCTTTACTTCTTGCTCATCAAAGAGCATGGGCTGAATTTTATGCCCCCCCACCCCCCAACAAGGACAGAAACGGAGGCAGAGAGGGCCCATAAAATTGCGTGGGAAGGCAGGGGTAAAGTGCCTTCCGCCTTTCCGACACCTTTGAATTTAGTCCGAAGTGGGGAAGGCCGAGTACGACCTTCCTACCCCAGGCCAGTTGAGGCCTTTAAGGGGCCAGGCCACTTAAGGGTCACATCCTGCCTCCACCTCAGTTTTGTTGAAAGCAGAGGGGCCCACCGCCGTATGGAGATGCCACCAGGTAAAGCGTAGCGGCCTCCTAGTGGGGTCGAGGTGTCCCTCCTTTGGAGGCTATCCAGGGCCCCCCCCCCCCCGCCAGCACAGATGGCCGCCCATCCCAGGGAGACTCCCTCCACCCTCACTGACCCCCACCACCCCATCGCCGGATCCTGCATGAATGCCCCCGTTGACCCCAACCCCACTTACCTCTCCTGCGGTGTTCATCCAACTTGTACTCTGAAGGGTGTCCCGCAGTACCAGCTGTGGCCACCACTCAACCAAAGGCTGAGGCGGGGTCTCTTTCCCCACACCCCCCACCTTCCTGCCTGCCACTGGAACCCCTGTCGCCGGAATAAAATCTGGCCCCATGTTTCTGGGACTGTTCAACAAATAGTATAAAAATGAAATTATTTTAGTTAATATATTCCTTGTCCATTATATGGATTCTGTTTCAAATGCCACCTCTAGGGATGAGTATTTGTATTAATGAGGGCACTTGTCCAAAAAAATTAAAACAAGTTGAGTTGGTATGAATCCAAAGTACTGGAAATAAAAAATGTTGCAATTCATAACGTGTGCAATAGCTTAAACCATTTTAAATGGGTTAACCACTCTACTAAAACAGTGGACTAAAGAAGGCCGGAGGAGCACATTTATTATTTGTCCACTAACATCACAGAGTAATATCTGGGATCAGATGCCTTAGATAACTTCCAAGTGGGGATGTTTGCTGATGTTTGCACAATGTTCAGCACCATTCTTGACTCCTCAGATACTGAAGCAGTCCGTGTAGAAATGCAGTAAGACCTGGACAATATCCAGGCTTGGGCTGATAAGTGGCAAGTAACATTCGTGCCACATACGTGCCAGGTAATGACCATCTCCAACAAGAGAGAATCTAACCATCCCCCTTGACTTTCAATGGCATTATGCTCGCTGAATGTCCCACTAGCAACATCCTGGGGGTTACCATTGACCAGAAACTGAACTGGAGTAGCCATATAAATACCATGGCTACAAGAGCAGGTCAGAGGCTAGGAATCCTGCGGCAAGTAACTCATCTCCTGACTCCCCAATGCCTATCCACCATCTACAAGGCACAAGTCACAAGTGTGATGGAATATTCTCCATTTGCCTGGATGGGTGCAGCTCCAACAACACTCAAGAAGCTCACACCATCCAGGACAAAGCAACGCGCTTGATTGACACCCCATCCACAAACATTCACTCCCTCCACCACCGACGCACAGTGGCAGCAGTGTGTACCATCTACAAGATGCACTGCAGAAACGCACCAAAGCTGCTTAGACAGCAACTTCTAAACCCATGAGCTCTAGCACCTAGAAGGACAAGGGCAGAAAATGCATGGGAACACCACCACCTGTAAGTTCCCCTCCACACCACACACCATCCTGACTTGGAACTATATCACCATTCCTTCACTGTCACTGGGTCAAAATCCTGGAACTCCCTTCCTAACAGCACTGTTTGTGTCCCTACCCCACATAGACTGCAGCAATTCAAGAAGGCAGCTCACCACCACCTTCACAAGGGCAATTAGAGCTGCAAGATTAATTGATTTTCGACATACTTTTCTATCTTTTAGTATTTAAGGATACAGATAAGTGTAATTGTGGGGTATTCGTAAGTCTACTTTACTGGATCATTGTACATACTTCACAGTAGAAATACACCCTTCATCACACAGTGCATCAGTTGATATAGTCACTCATCAGTTGGTTCTGATAGCATCGATAACGTATTGGACATTAACCTAGAAATTACTAATAATAATAGATGAACACAATGCTTTTCTATGACATTTCTCTCAGCTATTTTGTTGCAGGTGTTAACCCATTTTAGATTGTTGCCTCTACTAAAATCCTGGATAGAGGAATGTCGTACAAACACATGAAGCAGTCATCTGCTAATGTGTGAACAGTCACTTTGAGGCAGCAATTTATAAATACTTTTTCATTTTGTATTTTACCTCATTCCTGTCGTCCTGCCTAAATCCATAGTTATTCAATACAATGGATCTTTTACAGTCTTGAGAGATAAATGAGTGCTTTTGGAGGTAAACGAGATGCTCAACAAGATAGAGGAAGTAATCGTTTCTGGTATGTTATACCAGGGCAGCAGGATAAGAGGACATAGGTTTAGGATTGCCAATGGCAAATTTAGTACAGATGTCAGGAAGTATTTCTGTACAGGGAGGGTGACCAACAACCGGAACAGATCTCCAGGACGCTCAGGGCACATGGTTACAAACTGGTAAAAGGCAAGTTCTAAACTCATTTAATAAATAGTAACTTCTTTATTGGGAATGCAGTTGTATAGTTATCTTGGAAGATTATGATTAAATGGGCTGAAGAGCTTTCTTCGTCTGAACCCATCTTGTGATTTTAGGATAAACAACTCTTGACTTCTGATATATAATCATATATACATGGTTTAGATTAAAAGCATTTTAGTGGAATGAAAGAATTATTCTGACAAACACAGGAATTTCTCTCATTATTTATATAATTTTAGGTAGTTAACGAAGTGTGTTTGCACGTTGGCAAAGTTGGTCTTTAAGTGGCCAATGTGTGGGACTTACTGTGTGAAAATAGCCCTTGCATCTTGCTCAAGTGGAACTGTCCTAAATGCATGCCTGTTGCTCCATCCCATCTGAATTCCTCTTGCTGTTAGTTATCACAAAATGTAGTTACCTCTATTATATGAACACCACAGAGAAGATACTTATTTCCTAGGTCATTAACTCACTGTGATTTGTGTCTGCTTCGATAAATTTCAGAGACTGATTCTACATCACAGGATTTACATTCTTCCACAAAAGAAAAATAGGAGCGCCATAAGAAACAGGTCTTCCATTTATACCATTGGAGACTGTGGCCCTGAAATTTAGATGTCCCCCCTTCGCTGCCAGAAGTGCAGCAGTGCAGGACTCTTGACCATCCATGGCCATTGATGCAGACCCTGTCCCAAAGCCCAGGGATGGGATGATTTTTATAATCGCGATAGGTGGACTATGCCTGTACAGGTTTATCAGAAACATCTGCAGTGTTTTACCAGTAGAAATACAGAGTGGCGCCCTATAACTCCAATGAAGGTATCTCGAAGCCCAAAAGGCGCTGGCATTATGATCACTGAATCCCCCACTATCAACATCCTGGGGGTTACCATTGACCAGGAACAGAACTGGAGTAGCCATATAGGTATCGTGGCTGCAAGAGCAGGTCAGAGTCTGGGAATCCTGTGGCGAGTAACTCACCTCCTGACTCCCCAAAGCCTGTCCACCATCTACAAGGCACAAGTCAGGTGTGTGATGGAATACTCTCCACTTGCCTGGATGGGTGCAGCTCCAACAACACTCAAGAAGCTTGACACCATCCAGGGCAAAGCAGCCTGCTTGATTGGTACCTCATCCAAAAGCATTCACTCCCGCCATCATCGATGCACAGTAGCAGCAGTGTGTACCATCTACAAGATGCACTGCAGCAATGCACCAAGTCTCATCCGACAGCACTTTCCAAACCCGCAACCTCTACCACGTAGAAGGACAAGGGCAGCAGATTCATGGGAGCACCACCATTTGCAAGTTCTCCTCCAAGGCACACACCATCCTGACTTGGAACTATATCGCCGTTCCTTCACTGTCGCTGGGTCAAAATCTTGGAGCCCCCTTTCTAACAGCGCTGTGGGTGTACCTACCCAACATGGACTGCAGCGGTTCAAGAAGGCGGCTCACTACTATCTTATCAAGGGCAATTAGGGATGGGCAATAAATGATGGCCTAGCCAGCGATGCCACCTTCCATGAACGAAAAAAAAATACTGTGTGTGCATTTTTTTCTGTTCCACAAGGAGCAAATTAACAGATGACTGATCTTATCCTTCTCCTTGAGGCATATACTCAGCCCACATTGAAGCTCATGCCTGCTGTCAGTATACATTGGGCTGAGATAGCAGTGACAGCACAAATTCCCAAGGCAGCCTAGGAAATCCTCAAGACATTTCTGCAAAATAACACTAGGATTTGGGGTGGGAAAGTTGACATGGGCTACACTTACAGGAGACAACAGGACACTGAATACTTCCTAGATTACCTAGTCAAAAGCCCTAAAATGTGATAGTAACTCTGCATTAGCGAACAAATGTGATAATGACCTGACTGCATTTCTACCATAATCTGAAATTTGCTATAATTAATTTTGTAGGGTTTGTGATATGAAATGTCTTTTTAGCAGAACTGCCACATAATATATAGACCAGCATTAGTAATTATAAATGTAAGAAGATCTGTACAAATAGAGGCCCCCCCCATCCCCCGCCATCTAACGTCCCCCATCCCACCTTTTTCCATTGGATTTCTTTCTACCTGTCTGAGATTCAGATCCTCCATGTGGAAATATTACCTGTGGAAAGCAACTTATTTAAATAATGGAAACTGGTGAGAAAAATACAGAATGTTACCATGGTTGAATAATTCATAGGGTGAAATTAATGATAGGTCGATGGTAGATAGGCTAAACGGTCTTAACTTGATCCAGGCTTCCTGATGTTTTCTTGCGCTCTTATTTTCCTACATCCCGACCTTGCTTTGAGGTAGATGAGAGCATAATACTAATTGATTATTTCTCCAACAAAGTGCATTGAGTATATCTACATAGAAATTATGTGTGTGCAATCAATCCCAGTCATTTATAGCAGTGCAGTCTCCAGCTGTGCTTCAAAGGGGAATTATCTGATCTTCACCATTCTGGCCGGGAATAATGGTATCACTAGAAACAGTCCATGTGCTTTGTCTCCTTTAATTCTCTTTGACTGATCTGTTCTCATGATACATCTCTGGCTATCATTTCTTGAAGTGGTCACAATAGTGAGAAGACAAATGATATTCACTCCCCGGGTAGGGTAATTATGAAAAACTCACACTGTCCCACTTTGTAGTGCAATGCATCAATGCACAAATCACTTGGCCAACTCCCATGGTGATTTCCTAATCTTACTCAGTCTAAAAGGGAAGTTCTGGCTAGAGACATGACAGGTGAACAAAGGTAATCAAAGGAGAATCTAATATATTAAAAAATAAGCTTGTACTCTGCTTTGTCTCATAAACACTAAAGTCACAAGCTGGTTCGTGTTCTATTATCACTCGCCTTTGGGATCAAATCTAGGCCAAACAGATGAAAGGGAACACTCATCTCTTTAATATCTGGTAGATGTTTTCAGTGACTTTAATCTTGATGGAACTGGGTGAGCACTAACTGGGTCTGAAAAGAGTGTATAGCTGTCTGTCATTTAGCACTCTATGGAGCCGTTTTAGTCAGAGCTCGTGAGACTATATTTTGAAAACTAGAAATTTTAAGCTAATGCAGTAAAGGGTACTAAGATAGGGTTTCATGCATATTATTGGAAAATAATAGAAGATTTCCTGCACATGGTACATATATCTGACATGAAACTGCCTTACATTTGGTACAAAGGAAATATATTCTTCAGTGCGGGAGCTTCTGATAAATGCAGATTCATCACTGCCCCACTAAAAGAGTACTTTGTAGAATTCAAGTACTTTGACTTTTGAAACAATTTTCCTATAAGCCTGATATTTTCATTGGGGTTTTTCCAATTTACTGGTATGATCCACAAAGCCCACAGAGACACAGCATAAGTAGCTAAAGATGGATGTTTATGCCATTTCTCCGGAGTTTCTGCTGTCGTTACAGTGGGAGATCAGGAGAACCCTTTAGAAATTTAAGGCCTTGGTCCATACCTAAACGTAGCACTATTTTCTCAGCTTCTTTGGGAACATTGTACAATAGCGCATTTCTGAAGCTGAATACTTGTCAAACTATCAGGGCTGGTGACAGCACCACAAGCTGGATGATCTTTTGCAAGGCAGTATGCAAAAACAGAAAATAAAATCTGGAAAAAGCTGATCTCAAGCAGGTCAAAGAATGGAGGAATATAATTAGTCTGTGTCTCAGAGATAAGGAGAAGAAAAATGAGCTAAAGCTTCTGAGCCTGATGCTATCATTAATTCCTGCTGGAAGATTTAACTGATTTCTATGTGATCTCCTGGACTGGTTTCAATTGCCTGAGGGGGGTCAGGCATAAATTCTCCAGAGTCTTTTTCCCCCTTACTGGCCCTTTTTTTTGCTTCATCCAGGAGACTATGACAGCGGATTAGGTGGGGTGGAGGGTGGTGCGAAGTGATGTAGAAACATAGAAAAATCGAAAATAGGAGCAGGAGTAGGCCATTCGGCCCTTCGAGCCTGCTCTGCCATTCATTATGATCATGGATGATCATCCAACTCAGTAACCTGTTCCTGCTTTCACCCCATATCCTTTGATCCCTTTAAACCCAAGAGCTATATCTAACTCCTTCTTGAAAACATACAATGTTTTAGCCTCAACTGCTTTCTGTGGTAGCTAATTACACAGGTTCACCACTCACTGGGTGAAGAAATTTCTCTTCATCTCAGTCCTGAATGGTTACCCCGTATCCTTAGACTATGATCCCTGGTTCTGGACTACCCCACCATCGGGAACATCCTTCCTACATCTACCCTGTCAAGTCCTGTTAGAATTTTATAGATTTCTGTGAGATCCCCCCTCACTCTTCTGAACTCCAGCGAATATAATCCTAACTGACTCACTCTCTCCTCATACGTCAGTTTCGCCATCCCAGGAATCAGTCTGGTAAACCTTTGCTGCACTCCCTCTATAGCAAGAACATCCTTCCTCAGATAAGGAGACCAAAACTGCACACAATATTCCAGGTGTGGCCTCAACAAGGCCCTGTATAATTGCAGAAAGACATCCCTGCTCCTGTACTCGAATCCTCTTGCTATAAAGGCCAACATACTATTTGCCTTCTTAACTGCCTGTTGGACCTGCATGTTTACCTTCAGCGACTGGTGTACGAGAACACCCAGGTCCCGTTGCATATTCCCATCTCTCTGTTTATAGCCATTCAGATAATAATCTGCCTTCCTGTTTTTGCTACCAAAGTGGATAACCTCACATTTATTCACATTATACTGCATCTGCCATGCATTAGCCCACTTACTCAACTTGTCCAAATCACCCTGAAGCCTTTCTGCATCCTCTTCACAACTCACCCTCCCACCCAGTTTTGTGTCATCTGCACAGTTGGAGATATTACATTTAGTTCCCTCATCTAAATCATTAATATATATTGTGAATAGCTGGGGTCCGAACACCGATCCCTGCGGTACCCCACTAGTCACTGCCTACCATTCGGAAAAAGACCCATTTATCCCTACTCTTTGTTTCCTGTCTGCCAACCAATTTTCTATCCATCACAATACGCTACCCCCAATCCCATGCGCTTTAATTTTACAAGCTAATCTCTTATGTGGGACTTTGTTGAAAGCTTTCTGAAAGTCCAAATTAACCACATCTACTGGCTCCCCCTCATCAACTCTACTAGTTACATCCTCGAAGAATTCTAGTGGATTTGTCGAGCATGATTTCCCTTTCGTAAATCCATGCTGACTCTGTCCGATTCTACCACTGTTCTCCAAGTGCTCTGCTATAAAATCTTTGATAATGGATTCTAGAATTTTCCCCACTACTGACGTCAAGCTGACTGGTCTATAATTCCCTTCTTTCTCTCTACCTCTTAGTAAGTGTTTAGTCATGATGATTTGGCCATCATAAGGTATGGGGTAGGCTTGATGGACCAACTGGTCTTTTCCGGCTTGTAAATTTTGTATGTTTGTATGAAGAGCCCCTATGGGTAAAGGCCTGCTACCCGACCCGAACTGGACGGGACCCGATGACATGTGCCAGGTTCGGGTCGGGTCAGGTTGCTCTTCCAGGTCTGGCATTCGGGCTCGAGTCAGCTTGGGTCGGACATGCTCTATCACAGGTAAGTGGCTCCAATGTTAATTTAATTTTTGGACTAGAAAGGCAGATCAGCAGCAAAGTGAAAAACAGAAGGTAAGTTAACTGATGGTCAGGGCGGGTCGGGCCGCAGGAAAAACTGGAAGGAGTTGTGCCAGGTCGGGCTCAGGTTGGATATGGATCTGTCGTGCTTGGGTCAGTTTTTTTTTTTTTGCAGACCTGAGCAGGCCTTTACCCGTGGTTGAGGATGGGAATGAGATTGACAGGAAAACTCCTGTGCTCAAATTGTCTGCAAAAAGATTGTTTGTCATTTTTCTGGCCCGCAGTTGAAAAATTGGTCTTGAATATATTAATTGTAACAATTTACATGTTTATTGCATACAAGGATTATTATTTGCACGAGTAACAGTAGTATAATTAGAAAATCCCATATTTCTTCAACTTTCTAATGATCTGTTCTATTTCTTGGTAATGAAGCCATGTTCTCTCCTCTTCGTATCCCACGTGAGTTTCCAGTCACATTTCCTCTAAAATTCGAATTGAACTCTGAATTAGCAAAGCATTCTGAGATGTGCTCACAGAAGCACTTCTCGAATCACTGTCACATGTGACTCTGTCAACATGTGGTGTGAATTGCTGAATTTTACAAACACATATGAAGTGTAAATCTTCAAAAGCACATTTGACAAAAAGTCGAAAGACTTGCATTTGTATAGCACTTTTTATGGCCACTGGATGTCTCAAAGTGCTTTACAGTCAATGAAGTACTTTTGAAGTATAACACTCCCTCAATACTGCAGTGGAAGGACAGCCTATATTTTTCTGCTCAAGTCCTGGAGTGGGACTTGAATCCACAACCTTCTGACTCAGAGGTGAGAGCCACAAATGACACTTGTACTAAATATTGTCTTCATATTTTTAATATATTTTTGAAATAAAGCAGATATTGATGTTTCTGGCACTTCAGTATCATTTTAGCATAAGCAGTGTGCATTCAGTACAGTCCAACTGATCAGTTCTCATTGACATTTACAATTAGGTTTCTTCTAGTAGAACTGAGCTGTAACCACCAATCTTTGAGAAAGGAAGAAAGCTATTCTAAAATCCCAACGATAAAATATACCTTACCATATTTTTTTGTTTTTGTTTGACACACATGCTTAAGAGTTATCAAATCAAGTGACTGAGAACTCTGTAGAGGAAGAATTCTGTTCACCAAATTGGTAATGCATACTCTTGTACCATTAGAATACATTGTAGTTACCTAAGTATAGAGAGCTTAGGCACAGGTTGACAATAGCCAAGACTTAACCTTGCCAACAGCATAGAATTTAACCACATGAATCAATGACCTAGAGTTTCCTCTAAATGAGTTACACTGCGGCACAGTGGTTAGCAGCACAGCCTCACAGCTCCAGTGACCCAGGTTCGGTTCTGGGTACTGCCTGTGCGGAGTTTGCAAGTTCTCCCTGTGACTGCGTGGGTTTCCTCCAGGTGCTCCGGTTTCCTCCCACATGCCAAAGACTTGCAGGTTGATAGGTAAATTGGACATTGTAAAAAAAAATTGCCCCTAGTGTAGGTAGGTGGTAGGAGAATTGAGGGAAGGTGGGGATGTGAGAGGGAAAATGGGATTAATGTAAGATTAGTATAAATGGGTGGTTGATGGTCAGCGTGGACTCGGTGGGCCGAAGGGCCTTTTTCGGCGCTGTATCTCTCTATGACTCTATGCTGTTGCCCCTTTGAAAACAAATTGCATTCACTGGTGACCTCTAGAAGGAGTTACACATGAGTTTCCTGGGTCTGCTCTCTTGCATTCTTATTGGTGCTGGCATTGATGCAAAACCAGTGTATGTATCTGAACTACCTAGAAATTTCTGTGCAGCTTTAAAAAAAAAATCAGTCTGCACTCTTCAACAGTAGACTGGGGGAGAAGCAGGTAAGAGAGGAACAGTGCTTGGCTCTTTTACTTCAATATTGGTATTATATTTGTACAGAAATATGATCACTCAAACATCTCCTGTGTCTAAAGGGCATGACACCAAGCCAAAGAAGAATGTACAACTTCACTCATTCAGCCCTCTTGGGGACATAGATGGCAGAACAGATTCCACCAAGTCACCCTTAAAGCAATGCTTGCTCAACTAACCCTTACAGTGCTCTCTGGATAAGGCAGTCTACAACTTGGCATCCTGCACTGTGGCGACCCAGATCCCCTCAGAGCACTTACTTATGTGCACAATCCCTTCCTCCACCTTAACAGCCTCATCTGCATTTCTCTTTCTTAATTTTTTTCCATGCTATTTGGCACAAACCCCTGAACTGGTAGTTCTCCCCTTCTGCACTTCATCTTTTTGCAGGACAAATTGGCATATAATGTTCATCAAAGGCACTGGAGGAGGCTTTTGCAACCTTAAGTACCTCACCCTATTCAAGACGCAGGCCATTGAGTTTGTTGGGAAGCACCCAACTCTTGATGTGGGAGATGGCAGCATCTTGCCATTGCCAGGGTACTGTCAGAGACACAACCTTCTACCCAGTTCTCTGTCTCCTTAATCCTAAGGAGGTGATGCTCACCCATTCCTCAACGCTTCTTTCCTGCAGATCCACCAAGGCCATGAACAGCACAGAAGAAGTTGATGATGTAGACCAAGCTACCAAGCATTGTAGCTGCATGATACAGCTGTCTTTCAGGACAATAACATATTACAGGCCCCAGTCATCTCCCCATAACACTTCACATGTGAAGCGTAGAAGGGGACACCATGCATCCAAAAATCAAGTTGCCATGAGATGATCAACCTCCATCCCATAAGTCTTACAGAGCATGAGGAACCAACCACTTGTCATGTTCTTCGCTTTCAGGTGATATGACCATACGATCATACAAATTAGGAGCAGAAGTAGGCCATTCAGCCCCTCGAGCCTGCTCCGCCATTCAACAATGGCTGATCTGTTTATGTCTCAAATTCCACACTCCCATCTACCCCAGATACTCTTAGATCCTTCTTAGGCAAGGGAATCAATCTACCTCCATCTTAAAAATATTCAATGACCCCACCTTCACCACCTTCTGAGGCAAAGAATTCCAAAGTTGCACAACCCTCTGAGAGAAAAAAATTTCTCCTCCTCTCTGTCCTAAAAAGGCAACCCCTAATTTTAAAATAGTGCCCCCCTAGTTCTAGACTCACCCACAGAGGAAACATCCCCTTCACATTCACCTTGTCAAGACCGTTCAGAATCTTATATACTTCAATCATGTCTCCCCTCCGAATTAAAATTAAAATGAGACATGAAAAAGAGGCATAGGATATAACTGGGACTAATAATACAAAGGAAAATGAGGTGTGGAATGGAAGCAAAATGATTTGGAAGGCTAAGAGAGGATATGAAGAAAGACGGGAAGGTAATATATATGGTAATAGTAAATGGTTTTATAAACATACAAGAAGTAAAAGAAGGGTTTGAGAAGGATTAGGGATGATTAGAGATGAAAAAGGACATTTTTCTGGGGAATTAGATGAATACTTTGTTTTGGTTTTCACAGTAGAATTTGTTACTGGGAGTAAGAGTATCAGAGGAGGAGGTAGAGCAAGTAGACAGCAAAACGATGGGAAAAGTAGTCCTGAAGAAAATGGCAAACCAAAAGTGAAAAAGTCCTACATCATAGAATCCTGAGGGAAATCATAGAAGAAATAGTAAAGGGTCAAACCACAATATTTTCAAGAATCTTTGAGTGTGTAAGTTTTTGGAGGGTTCTAATATAACCTCTCTGTTCAAGAAGAGGGAAATAGATAAAGCAAATAACTATAAAACAGTTAGCCTAACATCAGTGGTAGGTAAGTTCCTAGTATGCATAATATTTTGTTTGAAGTAGTACTAACGTATGACGTGTAATAAATTGTAGTTACATAATTTGGAGTTTTTTTTAAGCTGAGTCCTTTTATAAGATTTCACATATGGTATAGGGAGAAACAATGAAAGCAATTTTCTTGTGATGTCACCGCCCCCTTCTTCCTCCCCATAGTAGCAAAGTGCTGAATCTCCGAAACACTCTGCTGCAGCTTGTCAGAATGAGAGTTCATGCTCACAGTTCTCACATAAATTATTGACCTAAGTTGTACTACAATGTAAAAGCAAAGTGTCAGTCATCTTTGGCTGTTCTCAAAGTTCCCGAGCTAGCTATTCACTCGCATTGGCAAGTCTCTAACCTCTCAAACAAGAACAATGCATGAAAAGGATTCTACAAAGGGAGAAGGTGAGAAAATTAACAAGCTGTCAAAAAAGAAATAATTTGGTGGGGGTGGGAGCGAACACTGATATGAACATTATGAATATTTGACACCCCTGTAGGAATTTCTCCTGACTGTTATTTTAACTAAGGTGCTAACCAGTTTTTAGTGCAATTTTAACCCATTCCTGAAAGTTATAAATGAGTATAAATATACTTCGTATAAACCTTTCTGTAACTGATTATTTACTTTAATGCTAACGCTTGTAATTGTTCTTCTTCTTCTTCTTCTTTGGCCTCCTTGTCTTGAGAGACAATGGGTAAGCACCTGGAGGTGGTCAGTGGTGTCAGTCGCTGCGAGGCAACTATGAAGTGACCTCTCCATGGCGCATCCCTGGGCGAATGTATGGAGGTTGAGAGTTGCCCAAGCGTCAAAACCCACCTCTTGGCCTTTCTGGTGGGGTCCAAAGGAGTGCAGAGCACGACGTTTGGCACCAGTATGGCTGCAGGAACTGCCGGAAACATGCCAAAGGTGACACATGACCGCCTACGGGGTTCCGCTCCGGATTTTCTGTTAGGGTTTACTCACTATGCAGCAAATGATAATACTAAGCACTTTCAATTCAGATTTCATCTGACGGCACCGTTCTCTACACTCTTAATCATGGACTTCTGCATTGAACGGCCAATTCAATTCTATTTAAGGATGTTGATTTGTGCACTGGGAATTAAAATATTAATATTAGACATCACTTATGTCTCTTGATAGTTGTTAGAGAAATTAATCTTTTGCCCACTGTCTGAGCTGCATTTCAAGTTAGTGTCCCAGAAATGAAACAATAGTGTTTTGGAATGGAGTTCTGATGTATTGTATCACTGTTTTCTGTTTATTATATAAATGTTTCAGATAAAGAATGATGCAGTCCATTTTTATTTTGGGCATATTTTTCAACTTGTCTGTTACTACACCTTTAGGAAGCTGTTGGAACCAAGGTATAACTAAAGCAGAATTAACTGACAAGCCAGGAATTTGCAGCCGAACCGAGCTGCATTAATATTGAACCTCATTCACTTCAGATAACAATTTTGGTAGGAGGCCAGAGGAAGAATCTTCAAACGCCAACACCCCCCACCTCACTGCTGCGCATATGTGAAGGGAGTGCGTATTGAGGATTTTCTGGGTTAGAAAGAAAAAAGACTTGCATTTATATAGCAATTATCATGACCACCGGACATTTCAAATCGCTTTACAGCCAATGAAGTACTTTTGAAGTGTAGTCACTGTTGTAATATAAGAAACACAGCAGTCAATTTGTGCACAGCAAGCTCCCACAAACAGCAATGTGATAATGACGAGATATCTGTTCTATGATGTTGATTGAAGGATAAATATTGGCCAGGGCACCAGGGATAACTCCACTGCTCCTCTTCGAAATAGTACCATAGGACATCCACCTAAGGGTGCAGACAGGGCCTCAGTTTAACATCTCATCCAAATGGCAGCACATCTGACAGTGCAGCACTCCCTCAGTACTGCACTGGAGTGATGTCCTTAATTTTGTGCTCAGGTCCTGGAATGGGACTTAAACTCGGAACCTTGTGACTGAGAGGCGAGAGTGCTACTAGCTATGCCACAGCTGATGTGGCTAACCTCAGCAGTCCTAGTAATGTGTTGGATGGCAGATTGCTGGACTGCTATAACACCCTTCAAGCCCCTTTGCACACTGTAATCTACAGCCATGAAGGTAGCAGTCTGAGCTTACATGGCAGCAAGCTGACCTTGCATGACAGAAGTCTGTGCTTCTGCTACAGTACTAAGATGTTGGGTGGCTGCTGCTTGTGCCACAATGAAAGTGGTGACATCAGCCATCAGATACTGCGTAATGGTTGGGTCCACAAGTGTACGAACAGAATTGGCCATCACTTTCATGTCTGTGCAACGTCCTGTGCCAAGTTGGTTCCAGCTTCCTCCATGCTCCTTGATATTGACTGCTGGTTTCCTGGCAGGCTTCCCAATGTACTGTTCTGTTGTGCATACCCACCAGTGTTCCTCTATAGCTTGCCCCATCAAAGTGCTTATCTGAGTTCTATGCAGCAGAACTCTTGTGAGACCTCAACCTCCAGCAAGCTGGCACCTGCAATATTTTTGCCCCCTGCCTTGACTGCAGCCCACTTGTGCCCGGTGTCTCTCCATGTGCAGATCCTGTCCTTATGCTCTCCTCTAAATAATGCAGTGTCATTATTTGAGCTGGTAGCTGCATGTGTGAAATCAAGTGACAGTACATCTTTATCGCTGTCTTCTTGCTGTTCCTTCATTGATTGGCCAGGTTTCAATTCTTGGGTATCTGAAAGGAGAATGGCACAGGGTAAGGTTGTGGTGTGGGGGCAGAGGAAGTATGAGGTGCATATTTGCGCACCTGCAGCTTGTAAATCAGAAGAGAGTATGGAATGAGGGGGAGCTGGGACATGAGAAGGAGGATCAGATATAAGGATACTGACATTTTCAATTGTTTCAGCTCCACCGCTGGCCTCAGCCTCAGCAATGGATGTCCCAATATTGGAGTTTAGACATGCAGGTGCACCCCCCCCCCCCCCCCACCTCCTGTAAGCTCCCACTGCCTCCAGTGCCACCATGTCCTATCAGTGAGTGTGGTGCAATCTGTTTGATGGTGGCTGTCATGGTTGAGTAGCTGGCAGTGTATGCAAGCTGCGAGATGTCGGTGTGAGGCTTGCAGCAGTGCGAAGTGTGTGAGGGTGAAGTAAAGCATTTGAATGTTAGGTATGAGTCCTGATTGATAGAGATTATTGGTAGGTGAGTGATGGGCTGTGGTGAATTGAGCAGTATCTGAGGCTAGTGGTGCAGTTGGTGAGATATGGCATTTGAAGATGCATCCAGTGATCTTGACCACTCGTGTGAGATCATTGAACTTCTTGTGACACAGCATCTAGGTCCTCAGACCTTGACTGATGGGAATGACCTCCACAGCTATCTGCTCCCACTGCCTTCTGAGCATGTGTCTGGAGGGCCTCCTGGCACCACTCTCCCCTTGTTTTACCTCCCCCATCCCCAGAATACAGGACATCTCTCCTCTTTTGCATCGGCTCCTCCAAGGCTTCCAGTGCAGCCTCCAAAAACCTTGGAGCCCTCTCTCTCTTTCCCGTGTTGTGCCATTTTTCATTGCTTCCCGGGTCAGAGACACTTCCTGAACGACTGCCAGTACCTGCTCCAGCCACAATGCACCTTCCCTTTAAGTGGCACCGACTAACTTTAGGCAATGCAGCCTTACTTTCAGTGATGCTAGCCACTCACAGTATTGGCCTCCTGCTGATGCATCCAGCCAATTAGCTGCATGGTTAGCACTGGCTGGACGCTGAGATGATTGAAATTAGTGGGCAGCTTGAATTTGGTCTGCTGCCTGCCTCACAATCAACGGGCATGGATATAATTGCACATTGTAGTCCCTGGGCCCATTTTTGGGTGTGATTAAATGCTCCCCATGCATCATAATCTATTGTATTCTCCACTCTAGCTCAAATTAATATTGTGGTTCATCGCAGGCAAAGTCTTCCTCCTTATCACATTAAAGATTTCAGTTAGCCTACTGTTTTATCAGTGTTGCCTTTGGGCCCTGTCTGCAGTGTAGTGCCTGTTTCGATTTCTAACTTAAGCTAACTCCTTTCTCATAATGCATATTATATCAGCCATTTTATATTAATATCTCTAAAACCTACAATGTATATATGTCTGTTCTTACTATTACGACCAGGTGAGAAAGGAGACCAGGGGTCCCTCTCTGCCTTCACCTGGTCTTACCGTAACAGGGTTTTATTTTTAACACACTTTTTTTAGCTTCCTCTTAGTGAATCCTTGTTCAGTAACTTCCAATTATAAGGCAAAGCAATGAGCCAAACAGGTTTTCTTAGGTTTAAAGAAAAAGGTTGACATTTATTAAACTTAAACTCTAATTCAGTTAATGCCTATGGATACACGATGCGCCCATGCTCGCATGCATACGCGATACATACATGCAGATAGAGACAGAACAGAGCAGAAAAAATAAAATGGAAGAGTTTGAGGCAATCTCTGAAGATGGTTTTTGTTACGGATCTTTGAGCTCACTGTAGAATCCTTGATTGTAGGTAGATCTTCCTTTTCATTGGCGTCCAGTATTCTTCTTAAACCTTTTTCGCTGTAGGAGATTTTTCTCTCTTGGGATTCATGTGTCTTGGAATTCCGTGAGAAAGAGATGGGAGCAGACAGGAAAGATCTTCTCAGTCCAGGAGCAAACAGTCTTTGAGTTCAAACCCTCTGCTGCTAGTTCAAAAGACCCTGGAACAGCCAGGTAGTCATGAGACCAGCTGATCCAAACAGTCCTGGCCCCTGTGGATTGCATCACCCCAACAAGCCCTGGAATGCGTTTCCTCACCCCCTCACTGTCCGGTGATCAACATCCATTGTGGGTTGAATGTGTCAGGGAATGGTCCTTTGTCTACACAAGCACCATCTGTTAGTATGCGACTTTTTTTTCCAGCCATGGCTGATCTGTTCAACAAGCCATCTTCACGCTCCAGCAACAGTTCAGAATCAATGTTCATATGACAAAACCAATGTCTCATTCTTGGCAAATGGGGGCCTGCATGACATTACCTCCACACCCAGTGGAATGAAATGCGATTTGAGAAAAGCGCATTTCATTAAAAGGGTCGAGAGAAAATAAGATACAGAAAAAAAAAATGCATTTCTCTCATTCGTTCCCATTTGTTCATAAATCCTAAAACTTATTACAGCCTGTCTTTTCTGGGTGCCAGTGCTGCTTTAATTGCCCCCTTTTTGGCATCCCAGTAAACATGTAGTTCTTTGGGGAAGTTTTTCGTCAGTTTGCCCATTTCCATGGCTGCCTTCGGTCTTTGAGATGGTTAGGTTTAATTAGCCTTGAGTTTGGAATTTTTTGTTTCAGGAGAAGTCAGTAGTTGGCGGATCTATCCTGAACTCTCTTTCAGTGCTTTGCTGAGTCATGCAAAGGCTTTTGACTTCAGGGGATGGGTGGTTCGCTTTTGCTAATCTCCTCTTTGTCCTCTGGGACATTCCTGTCAGCAGGTATTTGTTCAGCTTCTACTGCACTCTCCTATGGCACTTCAACTAGGTGAGGCATCACCCTCACCGTTTCTCTGCCCCCTAGACGTCTTTCTTTGTCTCTGCAGGTCCCTGTAAATGCTGTTAGCAACTCTGGTGTCTGCATTTAAGTAGGAGAATGTGAGGTCTAACGTTCCACATTTTTCGGGGTTGGCTGACTGGACAGCAAGGGTTTTCATCTGGGATTCCTCTCAGACCTCCTTGAACTTGCCCTCAGTCGCATTTTCCCCTTCCCTTTCTAAACTTTTGCCAGCCTTGTGTCTGCCTGTCCCCTTTTGTTCTTGGTGATGGTCCCTTACTATTCACCAGCTGTCTGCTGGAGGGTCTTCCTAACACCCGTACAAGACATGGGGGTGCAGGTTTCACTGTAGGTTGGGGTTTCCCCTCAACCTGGCACATGTGGCAACTCCTGCAGTACTCCACCACATCTTTGTGGAGTTTTGGCCAGTCAAACTGCTGTCTTATGCGGGCTTTGGTCTTTTGTATACCGGCATGTACAGCCACTGTAGTTTCGTGGGCCCTTCTTAATATTTCTCTCCGGTACCTCTGCAGCACCACTAACTGGTGAACTACTCTTCATTGCTTGCTCTCAGGTCTGTTAGGAGAACTCCAATTCCTCATCAGTACCTCATTCTTTAAATAGTAGCAATCAGGGACTCCCTCTGCTTCACTTACAGACTGGGCAGCCTGTGCCAGCTCTCGCAATATTGGGTCAGCTCACTGAGCCTCACCTAGGGAAAATCCATTTAATTCATTCCCTGGGTCTCCTGTCTTTCCAAAGAAAGTCTCAGAAAGACAGACCTGGTCATCTGCCTGCAGTGCTAGTTCAGTCTCCTCATAGGGAGCTGGTTTGATCATGGCCTGATTCACTACACATTCAGAGAAACTGCAGGAGTCCGTCTCCTGCCATCACCCTGTCTCTCTGACCTCCTGCGGTCTTTCTTTCACTATTGAGGGAGGCAACCACCTTCATCCCCGCCAGTTCTTTACCTGGGAGCAGGTTAGCCCCATCCACAGGCAAACAAGGGACAATCCCTACAGTCACCGGTCCCGAAACTAGGTCGCACTCCAGCTGCACCCGGTGTACAGGTACAGGCATACACTGGCCTCCAATACCATTCACCACCATTCTGGTGTTCACTGCACTCTCTGTGGGAAAGGTCAGGCCTTTTCCCAGTAAAAGGGATCCAGTGGCCTCTGTGTCCCTGAGAATTACTATGGGCTTGCTTGACCCACTCGAGGGTTATGGGGTTACTTTCCCTTCAGACACATAACCTTGATAACCTTCAGGAATTCTGTTAAATTTTCCTGCACTTGCAGCCAAAAGCTTCCTGGGTCTCACTCTTACCACAGTTAAAGCCACAGTTTGTTCTGCTGTGCTTTCCATCAGGTTTCTTTCCTCACTGAGCAGGTGTGCTCTGATTAGGCCTACAGGTTTTTCCTTTAGTTTCCAGCAGTCAGCTTTTAAATGCCCTGCTTTATTACAATGGAAGCACACAGGTCTCCGGGTCTCACTCTTGCTCACAGCACCTTCCTTTTTGGCTGGAGGAGGTCCCCCTGTGTCTCCTGCTTTCCTTTCTCTCCCAGGACTGCTTGGGCTCCTATCATCTTCCCACCCTTTGTTCCTTTCGGATTTGTGAGGGTGACCAGGAAAGGTTCTCCCCTGGGAAACCGACTTATGAATTAAAGCAAACTCATCAGCTACACCGGCCGCTTGCCGGGCTTTCTGAACTCGCTGCTCCTCGACGTGGGTCTTTATGGAGAGTGGGAAAGAGTGTTTAAATTCCTCTAACAGAATTACTTCTCTAAGATTCTCATAGCTGTGCTGTTGGGTAACTGTGCCACTGGTCAAAAGCCAGCTGCTTACTTCTTTCAAACTCCAGATAAGTTTGATTAGCTTGCTTCTTGAGGGTTCTAAACTTTTGGGATAGGCTTTGGGTACTAATTCATATGCCCGAGGATAGTATTTTTTGACAGTTCATAATTTGATGAACTCTCATCTGGCAACATGGAAAAAACCTCATGGGCTTTTCCGGTTAGATTAGATTTTTGATTAGATTAGAGATACAGCACTGAAACAGGCCCTTCGGCCTAGCTTGCTTTGTAATAAAAGAGGCCAGGTCTCAGCTGACCATTTTAGCTGCCTTGCCAGTTTCTCAAAGGTCACAAAAAATTTTCTACATCTTCCTCATTGAATTTTGGGATTAGTTGAGCTAGTTTTAACAATTTTATACCCAGATCTGAACTATGCTGCTCCATATTCGCCAGGGCTTTCACTGGGGTTACTCTTTCGCCCCCTAGTTAACTCAGGCTGCTTCAGCTCTCTTTCTTCACATTCTTTCTCGAATATTCTTTCTCTCTGTGTCTCCTCTCTCTCGTTCTTTCTCCTGTCTTTCTCTCTCTCCTCTCTTTCTTTCTCTCCTCTCTTTCTTTCTCTTCACGTTCCTTCTGGAAGGCTCCATCTTTCTCTCTCTGCTGTCTGTCTCTTTCTCTTTCTCTGTCTTCTAAGTCAAGTTTCCTTTCTTCCAATTGTATCTTTGCCAGCAGTACCCTGTCTGGGTCTACTTCTCACCCTGCTTCTGCTTCGTCAGATTCAAGGGAAAAATGGTTGGCCACTAGCCTTAACAGTTCAGACTTGCCACGTACAGTGATCCCACACTGCTCAGCCATTTTTCTTAACTTCTCCAGAGACAGTGCTTTTAACTTAGGCTGCATTTGCTGACAATGATACCACTAGGTGGCGCAGCAGTGGCACATGCGCAAATGCAGCATGTGCCAGTAAAACGTCACAGTCTGCGACTTCAGGCAGCTGCCAGGACTAAATATGGCGCTGCTCAAATAATCACATGAAGACAACCTGAACTAAACACATGGCAGCACACAATGGCGGGAGCGGAGCGGGCCGGGGACGGGGGAGCGGAGCGGCCGGAGAGAGCAGCGAGGGGGGAGCAGAGCGGCCGGAGAGGGCAGGGAGGGGGGAGCAGAGCGGCCGGAGAGGGCAGGGAGGGGGGAGCGGAGCGGCCGGAGAGGGCAGGGAGGGGGGAGCGGAGCGGCCGGAAAGGTCAGGGAAGGGGGAGCGGAGTGGCCGGAGAGGGCAGGGAGGGGGGAGCGGAGCGGCCGGAGAGAGCAGCGAGGGAGCAGCGGAGCAGAGCGGCGCAGAGGCCGACCAGGCGCGTTGCCCAAAGATGCCCACGTCACGCAATGATGTTATCGGTACATGCGCTAACCAGTCCTAGTGAGTCGGAACGCAGTGCACGCGCAGAGAGCAGGAGCCTGTCTGCGCATGTGCGCACCTTGGCGCAGCCTGATGACATCAGTGGCCGGCTGCGTTGTCATGAATCACTTTGTTTAACTTATCCCAAGTTACTTCACCCTGGCTTGGGGAGCTACTCGCTTCAGTCGCAGACATGTTAGTATTCAATCACATACAATCACAAGCAAACCTGTAGTGAAATCTTGCTCTTTTTTGATTGGGAACAATTTGGCTTCCCACTTCCAATTTCTCTCATTTGTCTTTGGCTCAATTCCAGACGCTAGCATCCAAATTTCTGTTACAACCAGGTGAGAAAAGTGTCTCGGGATCCCTCTCTGCCTTCACCTGGTCTTACCGTAACAGGGTTTTACTTTTAACACTTTTTTTTAGCTTCCCCATAGTGAATCCATGTTCACTAGCTTCCAATTATAAGGCAAAGAAACTGGCCAAACAGATTTTCTTAGGTTTAAAGAAAAAAGGTTGAAATTTATTAAAGTTAAACTTAAACTCTAATTTGGTTAAAGCCTACGGATACACGATGCGCCAACACTAGCATGCATATGCAATACACACATGCAGATAGAGACTGAACAGAGCAGAAGAAATAAAATAGAAACGTTTGAGGCAATCTCTGAAGAGGGTTTTTGTTACGGATCTTTGAGCTTTTCGTTGGGGCCCAGTATTCTTCTTAAATCTTTTTCGCTGTAGGAGACCTTTCTCTCTTGGGGTTCATGTGTCTTGGAATTCCATGAGAAAGAGATGGGAGCAGACAGGAGAGATCTTCTCAGTCCAGGAGCAAACAGTCTTTCTGAGTTCAAACCCTCTGTGGCCAGTTCAAAAAACCTTGGAACAGCCAGGTAGTCATGTGACCAGCTGGTCCAAACAGTCCTGGCCCATATGGATTGCATCACCCCAGCAGGCCCTGGAATGTGCTTCCTCACCGCCTCATTGTCCAGTGATCAACATACATTGTGGGTTGAATGTGTCAGGGAATGGACCTTTGTCTACACAAGCACCAGCTGTTAGTATGCAACTGTTTTTTTCCAGCCATGGCTGAGCTGTTGAATAAGTCATTTCCTCGTTCCAGCAACAGTTCAAAATCAATGATCATATGACAAAACTAATGTGCCTCATTCTTGGCAGACATTACCTACAAATCTTCCAATATCTTTTCCTCTGGGTGAATGAGAAGGTGACACTTTCCAGTGTGCCTCTAATTCTTTGCAGTTGTTGGGTCACTCTGCTGCTAATATAACTGCACTTCTGGTTTAAATTTCTCTTCCTTTTTTAGTCCTCATCTTTTATCTGAAGGTCATCCATTTCCAACTGCACATAAATCATCTATTTTCATCTGTATTTCATTAATATTTCCATTACATTAATCTGATTTGGAACTCAGCTTCTATTACATTATCTCTGCAGTTTTGCTTTGGATTTATTACAGCTGCTGCTGAATCTTCACCTGTGGTTTTTGTATTTGCTTTTGGATCTTAGACAGAATTTCTGGCTTGGTCGTGGCTGAAGTATTTTGAATCTTCTTCCTGATTTCCAAAACCAAGTAATATATATGGTTGGAACGCCATATGATGGATGTTTAAGCTTATTTCTTCCATTAAAGGCAATTGCTCATTTCTCATTTGCACTGGCTAGTTACTCTCTTCCCTTCCCAGGAAGAGAACTCTCAGTATCTGAGTCATTCATGAGCTGCCCATATATCCCACCTCTGAGTCTGAACTTTCAGATTGTAGACTTCATTCAGGAGGTTGAACTATCAACTGAACAATCAACTTACTCCAAATATTATTTCAGTTCACATAATTAATGGAAATTCCTCCACCCCAGCCCAACTGACTGCAATCTTCCCTTTCCGCCTTGGCCTACTGTAGTGTCGTCCTAAACCACCACCACCACATGTGCCCCCAAATCCTCACCCCACCCCAACCCACTAGGTACCTCAATCGTGGTCGTGCCCCCCAGTCTACTACAATCTTTTGTCCCATGTCCTCTCATTCTACTGCAAGCTCCCTTCACCCCCAGCCCATCACAACCATCCCCCTTCTTGCTAGCCTACTGCAAACTATCCCACAACCCCCAATCTACCGTAATCTTCCCCTCCCACGAGCCCACCTCAGTATACTGCAATCTTCCCCTGCCTACTACTTGGTGGGGTGGGGGGAGACGCAGTTGGAGCACTCACTATTTTAATGGTATTACTTATAATTTATTTTAACTCAATTAATACTTCTATTGAAACAGCGGAGAGAAGAATTTGATGTGAATGTGTTAAATATTTGTAAAATAACTACTCACGGTAATTTCGAGTCTTGAGTGTTAATATATGTGCTGACATTGATAATGAACTGCCATCCTACAGAGCAGAAAATGTGTTCTGCTCCATGTGACATGCGGAATTCTGTGCTGCAGGGTGAATATTTAATTTTCATTTACATATCCTTCCAGCATATTTCATTGTAGAGCCAGTATTAACAGCTGTGCAAACAACTGAGACGTAAAGGGGTCATTGTCTCCCAATCTGGACCAAAATTAGTAAACTACAAAGACTTTGTAATGTCACTACTGCCCAAACAACAATATGCCTTTATGTAACACCTTAAACATAATAAACACTTTACAAAGGCTATAATAACCAGTGATTGAAGGCAAGATAAAAGAGGTTGGCTTTGAGCAGATATGCGTGGGAGGGGAGGGAGGAAACAAGATGGATGGGTTCAGAGACGAAGCATTCCTGTGTGTGAAGCTGAGATGACGAGAAGGTCTATGGCTGAAGTGGAGACAAAATGGAGGCTGTAGTCAGAAGGAGGAAGGATAAGTGCAGGAACACAGGACTGAATTAGGCTGCAGAGTTAATGAGGGACAGGAAGATGGAGGAATTACAGTTAGAAGGAATTTTAAATTGATTGATTAGGGTATAAGAAGCCAATAGAGGTCAACAAGGACAAGTGTAAAAGAGGAACATATGTAGATGATGAGATTTTGATTAAGTTGGAATTTATGAAGGGCTAAACTTAGATGCCCAGTATGGAGAGCTTTGGAGAGTTCAGGTCTGGCAGTGACAATGTCCCAGTGGCAGTGGAGGTGAAGTAGGAACAGAACTAGGCATTGTTGCAAAGATAGAAATAGATGGTCTTGAGGGTGGCGAGGTCTGAGGTATGAAGCTCAGTTCAGGGTTAAACAGAACACTGGGACTGCACACTGTCAAACTCAGTTCAAATGAACTGCCAGGGAAATAAATGGAATTGGGGCAAATTTGCAAATATTTTGACTGGAGTCAATTAAGATGGTCTTTTTAATATTAAGTTCAAGGATATTCTTGTTCAGCAATGACTTAATGTTTGCTAAGCAGGCAGTCGGCAAACTTATGACTGAATAGTGTTACGAACGAGGCGGGAGGAGTGCACGGTTTATTCTAGTTCCACTTCTCCAGGGGTCACAATATATATTTAAATTTTTTCCCACTTATCGATCAGGTCAATCATAGACTCTCTTTATAACCCAGAATAAAACACACCAACCAGGTTTCTTTATTAAACAACACAATTATCAGTTTATTATAAAACAAGTCTTAACCAGTAATGAAGTAAAACATAAACACACAGATTGAAATATTAAAGTTCCCTTTTTAACTTAGCCCCTAACACTCACACATACTTCAGTTAACCAGAATAATAAAGGGATTTTTGTTTTTAGAGCTCCAGTACAGACATAAAAAAACACTTGGGCTGAAAATTTGCGCATTCTTGAAGAAACAGCAGATGAGAAATGTTGTGTTCCAAAACAGGCATACGGTCTGGCCTCCAAGTACACAGGTCACTGGGATCTCAGAACAGTTCTTTTCAGGCAGTGTTGAGAATTAATTTAGACAGGAGACGAGATGAGTTGACACAGTAGACTTCTCAGAGTCCTTTTGAGAGGTGCTGGAAAGCTGAGCTGGTTTGTGGTCTTCTTCCTTGGGAATTCTCTCCCTTTTTAGACAGTTCAACCCCAACTCAAAATAATTCAAAAGCGAAACCGACAACAGGAGGTCAACCTTTTGACTTCCATCAATCTTGACCTGTCAGTTCTTTGTAAACAACTTCTCCAGATGTTCTCTGTTGTTTATTGAGCTGCAAGTCAGGTGGTTTCCCGGAAAGGCTTGTTTTTCTCACAAGACCTCTCAGTGCCCCTTTTAAAAAATATTTCCAGAGACTGCTTTTCAAAGTCAAGTGGCCTTTACATGACGCCCTTTGAAAACCCCAAAGTTTAACATTTCTTCAATTATTCAAAAATTAATCCTCAAAAATATATTTAACAAAACAGAGGCACTTCTGTAACAATAATCAAAGCTGGTGGCAGCGAAATACCACTGTCTGTCATCCATGTACATTTGAAAGTTGATTCCATGTCTGTGAATGATGGCACCAAAGAGCAGCATAAGAAATAGGAGCAGGAGTAGGCCATACTGCCCCTTGAGCCGACTCCGCCATTCAATAATATAATTGCTGATCTTCACCCTCAATTTCAATTTCCCGCCTAATCCCCATATGCCTTGTTTCCCTTAGAGTCAAAGGCCAGAAATTTACGGCCCCGCCACAGGAGTGGGCTTGTGGTGGGGGTGCCATAAAATTGAGTGGGAGGCAGTCGTGCCATTCCCGATGCCTTCCCACCTCCGCTGTAATTTTAAGCGGGGCGGCAGCCACGAGAAGCAACCTGCCCACCTCAAGCCAATCAAGGCCCTTAAGTGGCCAATTAATTGTCACTTAAGGGCCTCCTCCCACCACTGCTGATATTTTACCAGCGGCAGCCGGGCGGCAAAGGCCCCAAGAACACTACCTGGTAAAACCTGGTGGCCCTCTTGTGGGCTGGTGGGTGGCCCTCCTAATGGAGCACCCTGTGCCCCATGGAGGGCTCCCCCACTGCCCAACTGCCCCCATTGCAAAACACTCTCCCCCGCCCCCCCCCCCCCCCCAACCTCGCCGGGGCCGGCTGATTGTCCCTGGTGAGGCCTCCAAAAACTTACCTTCTTTCCAGGACCATTGTCCCTTTTGCTGCTGTTGGCTGGGTGCAGTCTCAGCAGTGGCCACCACACCCAGTGGCACTGCTGTGACTGAGAGCTGCTAGCCCACTGATTGGCTCGCAGCTCCGTTAGGCGGGACCTCCTGCCTCAGAGAGGAGGAAGTCCTGCTCAAGGCCAATTAAGGGCCTGGGGAGCGCAAAATCCTGGTGAAGCTCTCCAGGCCTGGTGAAGGCGGACTTACCCCTGACTATTTGGCTGGTGGGCGGGACCTCACGCCCAACGTAAAATTCCAGCCTAAAAATTGATCAATTTCAGTCAATATACTCGATAAATGAGTGTCCACAGCCCTCTTGGGTAGAGAATTCCAAAGGTTCACAACCCTCCGAGTGAAGACATTTGCTCTCATCTCAGTGCTAAATGGCCAAGCCCTTATCCTGAGACTATGCCCCATAGTTCTAGATTCTCCAGCAAGGGGAAACAGCATCTCAGAATCTTCTATGTTTCAATGAGATCACCTTCATTCTTCTGAACTCCAGAGATTATACACTCATTCTACTCAATTCTTTCATCTCAGTCCCTGCCTCCCATTTTGTCTGTTCTTTCAAAACATCAAATACCCTAGAATATTTAATTCCCAACTTTGGTCACCTTGCATGTAGGTGAGGAAAAAAAGTTGTGCAATTGCATAATGTGACACTTTTAAATAGGCAAAACCCAGCATAAAAGTTGTTCAAGGCACAACTCATTGAAGGTTGATGGAGAAATGCTCCCTGATGAAACAACCAATGGTTGTTTCAGGAAGTGTAAAATCCAGCATGGAAAGTAAAAGGAAGAGATATACCTTTTACAGTCATGGAAATGTGAGAAAGGAAGGATATTTTTAATAAACCAATAAAGTATTGAATCTTAAGTAAATATTTTAAGTTCACTGTAACAGAAGCAAAAAGATAAGTATTTTGCAAGTAGCTGAAAGTAAACACTTTTAGGGAGAGAAAATCAAACAATTTTACTGCATTTCAAGCGTTTTGCAGATTGATAGTATTATAAATATTGTAAAGACTGAAAATAATTGTACATCGTTGAAGAATTAACTGAGCATTGCATGAGTTGTTGAAGTAATAAAGCACACTCATAGCCCCCCAATTTTACTGATTATCTTCCATATAAGCTAGCATTCGCTATAAAATGGTGGCACAATGGAGCATCCAGTGTAAGAAGAGAAGCATTCATCATGTCAACACCTTTTAACAGCACTGGCAGCCATGTCAAACCTTGAAACAAAACCTGTCAGCCAAATCCAGACATTTTCAGAACAATTTGGAGCAATCTATTCACAATTATAGTGTATGAAGCACAGGAAAGCCTGATTTGATGGCCAGATGCTTGAGACTCTGTTATAAAGAGTAAGAGAAAATAAGGAGACCATCTAAAATGCAGAGGAGCACCCAACCCCTTCTCCTCCCCTCCCCAAAGTGATTTCATCCAGAAGGCATAATAAAAGTCATGGAGCTGGTGAATGCTGTAGCCAGGCCTGCCAGATCTGGCGGGATGTCAGGAACAAGATGACAGATCTCAAGAAATTCACTAAGGTAAGTCAATTGTTGTGGGACAACTTAATCACCACACGAGGAGACTCAGGTACAGGTAAATGATCACTTATTCGAGCATATGAAAGGAGAGTCCACCTCGGGCAGTCCGAGATAGTGCTCTGATTTACACACGAGGATACAAACTTATATACTTTTTTTCTCACGTAATATGGTCAAACATTGGATAATTGATCATGCACTCTAATGACTACACCGTTCTTAGTCTTTATCAGTGTCCACTCCAGATGTCTCTAGCCTGGGTCCATTATCTCTTTTTTTCACACTAAACAACATTCCACAGTTCATGGATTGTGAAGTCTGTATAGATCCAGCTATCAATCTTCGCTCCCTAATCCTGCCTTTGCTCTGACAACTTGTCTGTCTTTTTCCTATCTGACTTAACTCTATTCTGCTGAGCTGCCTTTATAATTCACATGTCTACTTAACCCCTTCACAATAATATACGAATAAATGGTTGACATCTGCCATAAGTGTGGATGCAAGAAAGTCATCTCAGGCAAACCATTAATCTGTTCCTGCTTCTCTATTAAAAAAAAGTATGAAGGTGCTAATCGATGTTGGACAGCTTTGAGATAATCAGGGAAGTTAATGATTTGGGCTGTGAGAAGCTGTCTGAAAAGCAGGCTGAGAGAAGCAGAGGAGATATATGAAAAGAGGTTTGTGACAGTTGTGGGTTGTAGGAGGTTCCATAAAAGGGGGAGTCAGCCTGATTTGAACCAGTAACCAGAATACCTGAATGTTGCCTCCCAGGTTTTAGAAAAAAGGAGCAGAATTGTTTAGGTGAGAAGATTTTTGCAAAGGGAAGGAAAACATTAAAATCGAGCTGAGGAACTAGAAGCACTAATTTGAAGGAGGTGAATAATGTAGCCTTGGCTTCAACTAGGACGAGATTAGAAATAAAATATTCTTGGCAATAAAATTTTCAGGAGCCATACGGAAGAGACGAAAAGGCCTTATTAATTGAGGAAATGATTACAGCCATAAAAAGGAAAGCTCTAGTTAATGGTGGTGCTCAGACAGAGGGCTGGATTTTCATTATGAAGGTGGGAAACAGGAACCAGGTCTGGATTTGGGTCAGAAGCCTGCCTTTTGTGGGAAGCTGAGTCAGGTTGCAATTTTCAATTGGGTAAGCCCTTAATTGGTATGAAGACAGGTTTCCTGTTCCCTTAGAGACATTGGGATTGAAATGGCAGTGTGTCAGGCCAAGTGTGGGGCTCATGTAGACTTCCAGAGCACCATCTGAGGGAGAGATCTGCCTTCCACAGCACCAAAGGGAAGTGAAATGTCCCAGGGGAGCTGCAAGCCTGGCACTAGGGGCAGGGCAGAACCTCGCTTCATTGATGCCCACCTGGATCTAATGTTGGAGGCCATGACGGAGAGGAAGGAGGTCCTGTTCCCAGAGGGTTGCAGGAGGAGGCCACCTCGTCATACAGCAGGGGAATCTCTCTGTTCAATGTTATCCCCCTCCACTACCTCTACCACTTCCTCGCTTACCTCATGCTCCTTCCCATGATGAGCTGTCTCCTTCCAGGGTCTCACTGTCCTCAAGGTCCACACCCCTCTGGAGGGCCATGTTAGGGAGCCCAGCAGACCACCACAATGACCGAGACCTTTGCAGGATGGTGTTGGAGGGAGCCACCCGACCGATCCAAGCACTGGAATCGCATCTTCAGAAGACTGATGGTCTGTTCAGTGGTTGTCCTGCTGAGCAGGTGACATTTGTTGTATTGCCTCTGTGCCTTTATCTGGGGCTCCCTTGGAGGGGTCAGTAGCCATCTCCACAAGAGATTTCCCTTGTCACCTTGGATCCATCCATGCACTTTGGGGGATGGAGTGAAGTACCAGAAGTACTGAGAAATGTGAGGTGATGCATTTTGGGAGGACCAACAAGGCAAGGGAATATACAATGAATAGTAGGACCCTAGGAAGTACGAAGGGTCAGAGGGACCTTGGTGTACTTGTCCATAGATTACTGAAGGCAGCAGCATCGGTAGATAAGGTGGTTAGGAAAGCATATGGGATACTTGCCTTTATTAGCTGAGGCATAGAATATAAGAGCAGGGAGGTTATGTTAGAGCTGTATAAAACGCTGGTTAGAACACAGCTGGAGTACTGTGCACAGTTTTGGGCACCACACTATTGGAAGGATGTGATTGCATTGGAGAGGGTGCAGAGGAGATTCACCAGGATATTGCCTGGGCTGGAGCATTTCAGCTATGAAGGGAGACTGAAAAGGCTAGGGTTTTTTTCCTTAGAGCAGAGAAGGCTGAGGGGAGATATGATTGAAGTATACAAAATTATGAGGAGCATTGATAGGTTAGATAGGAAGAAACATTTTCCCTTAGCAGAGGGGTCAATAACCAGGGGGCATAGATTTAAGGTAAGGTGCAGGAGGTTTAGTGTGGATTTGAGGGAAAAAAATTTCACCCAGAGGGTGGTTGGAATCTGGAACACACTGCCTGAAGAGGTAGTAGAGGCAGGAACCCTCACAACATTTAAGAAGTATTTAGATGAACACTTGAAACACCATAGCATACGAGGCTACGGGCCAAGTGCTGGAAAATGGGATTAGCATAGTTAGGTGCTTGATGGCTGGCACAGATAGGATGTGCCGAAGGGCCTGTTTCTGTGCTGTATAACTCTATGACTCTAAGGCAGACTGGACTGGTGGAGGATAAAGGAGTCATGGCAAATGCCAGGAAAGCAAGTGCACATATAAGGGAGTTCTGATGAAAGGTCAGCGACCTGAAACGTTAACTTTGCTTCTCTCTCCACAGATGCTGCCAGACCTGCTGAGTATTTCCATTTTGATTTTATATAAGGGAGCTCTTGTTATGGTCACGGACCAGTTGGATGTTGAGGCAGTGGAGGCCCTTCCTGTTGATGGATCTCACTGGCCGCTTGCTAGGTGCCTTGATGGCCGCATGGGCACTTGCAGCATGTATTCATAGAATCAGCCCTATGTATTTAAGGGCATAGCATCTCTTGGACAGATTCATAATAGTGGTGGCAGAACTGAGTAGGTGTTAGACTAGTTAATGCTTAGAAATGACCAGGGGGACATCTATTCATAGAAAACGTTCAGTGTGTCCTTGTAACTACTTCTTCCAAAAGGTACACAGAAAGAGCTCTGTGATCAGCAAGCTGAAGAAAGAGGATGGCTCGGTAACGTCTTCGCAGTCCAACATACTAAGGATCAGCAAATCCTTTTATGCTGGGCTTTGCAACGTGAAGCCCACAGGACAGCACAGCCTCCCAGTCCTTCCTGTCATCTATCACAGAGGTCTTAGATGACAGCATGAGGGAGAGACTGGACAAGGCGCTAACTCTGGACGAGCTGACAAAGGCCGTCAGGTCCTTCGAGATGAGTAAAACTCCTGGAAGCGATGGCTTACCGGTTGAGTTGTATTCGGCCCTGTGGGACTGGATCTGCCCAGACCTGCTGGAAGTATACGAGAGTATGCTTCTGGCCGGCAGCATGTCAGAATCCATGAGGAAAGGCATCATCACCCTCATTTACAAGCGGAAGGGGGGGGAGGGCAAAAATTGGCGGCCCATCTCACTGCTTAATGTTGACTACAAGATTCTGTCCAAAGTCATCGCCAGTCGAGTCAAGTCTGGTCTGGAGTTGGTGATTCACCCTGATCAGACCAGTACTGTACCCGGCAGGAAGATCTCAGATAGTCTTGCGCTACTCAGGGATACGATCGCCTATGTACAGGACAGGAGGGTGGACATCTGCCTTATCAGCTTGGACGAGGAGAAGGCTTTTGACAGGATATTGCACACATACATGATGGACGTGCTTTCCAAATGGGGTTTGGGGAGGGAATCTGCAATTGGATCAAACTGCTCTACACAAACATCAGTAGCACAGTCTCAATCAATGGGTGGGAATCGGAAAGTTTCCCGATCCAATCTGGAGTCGGACAGGGCTGTCCCCTCTCCCCTGTCTTGTTTGTTTGCTGTATTGAACCCTTTTCTGAGTCTATTAGGAAGGATGCGAGCATAAGAGGGGTGACAATCCCAGGCAGCGGAGGCACTCAGGTCAAAGCCTCCCTGTACATGGAGGACGTCGCCGTCTTCTGCTCGGATCCGCTGTCCGTTCGCAGACTGATGAGCATCTGCGACCAGTTTGAACTGGCCTCGGGAGCCAAAGTTAACCACGGCAAGAGCGAGGCCATGTTCTTTGGGAACTGGGCTGACCGATCCTTTGTTCCCTTCACCGTCAGGTCAGACTACCTGAAGGTGCTAGGGATATGGTTTGGAAGGGCCGGGGCGTGCACCAAAACCTGGAAGGTACACCTGAGCATGTGGGAGTAGCGATCCCTCTCCATTGTGGGTAAGAACCTGGTCATCAGGTGCGAGGCGCTCACATTGTTGCTGTATGTGGCGCAGGTCTGGCCCATACCCCACTCCTGCACCATGGCGGTCACCCGAGCCATTTTCCACTTCATCTGGGTATCTAGAATGGACCGGGTCCAGAGGGACACGATGTTCAAACCTCTGGATAAGGGTGGGAAAAATGTACCCAACGTTGCCCTCATCCTGATGACCACTTTCGTGTGCGGCTGCATCAAGCTGTGCGCAGAGCCCCAATATGCAAACACCAAGTGTCACTACGTGCTGAGGTTCTATTTGTCCCCGGTGTTGCGAAGGATGGGCCTGGTCACATTGCCGCAGAACGCTCCATCCAGTTGGAAAGTACCGTACCACCTATCCTTCATGGAAAACTTTCTGTGGAAAAACACCTTTGACCACCAATCAATCAGGCAATGGTCGACACGGAATGTCCTCAAGGCCCTACGGGAAAACGAGATGGTGGATCCTGTCGGATGGTTCCCTGAGCGGACTGCCAAAGTCTTTTTGCAGAATGCCTCATCACCAGAACTTTCAAACAAGCACCAAGATGTAGCTTGGCTGGTGGTGAGAAGAGCCCTCCCGGTCAGATCCTTCCTGCATGCCCGGAGTCTCACCCCCTCCGCACACTGCCTTTGAGGTGGCTGTTCTGGGCAAGAGATTGGTGCCCACCTCCTTCTGGAATGTGTCTTTGCAAAGCAGGTGTGGAAAGAGATGCAGTGGTTTTTGTCGAGGTTCATCCCAAGCAGCTCTGTAACACAGGAGTCTGTGCTCTACAGGCTGTTCCTAGGGACACACAACGAGATAAACATCAACTGCTGCTGGAAGACCATCAATTCGGTGAAAGACGCTCTTTGGTCTGCCCAAAACCTGCTGGTCTTCCAGCACAAAGAGTTGCCCATGACCGAGTGTTGCAGACTGGCACATTCCAAGATCCAGGACTATGTGCTCAGGAACGCACTAAAGCTTGGGGCAGCCGCGGCAAAGGCTCAATGGGGAAAGACCACTGTGTAAGGTCCCCCCACCAAAGTGAACTGAGGGGCTGGATCCATGGGAAACCCCTCGGGCTGTATCCAGAAAATATGGGTTTGTTGCAAAATGCACATGGCATGTAAAATGAAATGGAAGGGTTGTGAGGCATCTCATTCCTGTATTGAAGGAAACTGATCTCCTTTGCACTTTTTGTATTGTCAGCTTGGTGCTGTTTTGAACTGTTTTGTCATGTATTTTTAATGGATTTTTATGAATAAAGTATATCTTGGGGAAAAAAAGTCTTTGTAACTAGGGTTGTCAGATATTGTCAATGCTCTAAGCACTTTCTATATCAATATTATTCCTCTACTTGCAGAACAAAAGGGTTTCAATCAGTAATGCCAGTGATTGACCAAATCGTACAAATCTGTCACCCTATTCAGAATCCACGGTTAAAACTCCACTCCGTTGTCTTTTAACATATTCAAATGTCAGACCCACGTTTGTGATGTGCTAACAAATTTGCTTGAGTTAAATGTGGAAGTCAGCGGGTTCCTGCTGGCTTCCAGACACTTTGGCATTGTGCGCTTTTAATTTGCCGACTGCACAGACATCTGTCCACTATGGCAGGTTAAAATTCCCTCCCATATTGTCACCTGTGCTTTCCTGGAAAGACTTTGGCACATAGACATTCACAGCTGTAGTGACTTTCAGAACCACTGGGGGCACTATATGTTCACTTCTGCAAGTTTTCATTGAGGAGGTGGTACCAGTTTATTTCACAGCCTCTGGCTTAGTTTCAGCTCCTTAAATACTACTGTTCATTTGTTACCAGTTAGTTCTGCTTGGAAGAATAGACCAAATATGTTGATTCTAGCAAAACTTTACGATTCTCCTTGTGTGTATTTGACATAACAGGTTATCCTTTTTTATTCCTGCTGATCCTCCTCTGCCAATTGAATTCCAAAGAGTTGAAGTTCTCAGCCTATTTTGTAGGAAACAACCTTCAAGCTAAGCTAAGCAACGCAGTCTGCAACCATTAATGTAAAGCTTGTTTAAATGATGGTCAGGAGCTTACCACATGATAGAAGTAGGGAACCATGCAAAATGGTACATGTTGAATTTAAGTGCAATTATTCTGCTATTAACAGGCCCAACAAGGCAAAAGCATGGATTGTGGCACCATAATGCTGATGAGCCACTTCATTTCAGCCATCATTTTGCAGTATGCAGTAAATGTGCTCTAAATGTGTACTTCTAAAATATTTGCACCTAAGGAAACCAGTAACATAAGCATTAATAGTTACCCTGATAGTAATTTCCATTTTAAAGGTATGACTGACCTGATATCAATTTCATTCTCTGGGAACCTTTCCCATACACCCACTACCCTGCGGAAATTTGTTTCCCTAGATTTTTCACTTTGATTAAGGCTTGAAAATTCTGTACTTGTGTTTTCTCATCCCATGCTCATTGTCCATGTTAAATACCTTGTTTGCTCAACTTTAATTTATACATTTCATTATTTCAAAGACTTCTAATACACCTCCTCTCAGTTTTCTTAGCCTAGGTTTTCTGCCCTTCCATAATCAATAGGAGAGAAAATGAGCCAACTTTTTCTCCAGTGAAATCAGCTTACTCATTGAGCCATTGTTTTCTGATGAAAGGTCACAGATCTGAAACATTAACTCTGCTTCTGTCTCCACAGATGCTGCCTGACCTGCTTTCCAGTATCTGCAGTATTTTGCTTTTACTTTACTCATTAAGCCATTTTTCATAACTTAATCCCTTATGACCAAGAATCATCCCGCTTATTCTTCACAGAACTGTTCTTAATGTATCTCTAGCAAGTTAAAAATTTCCCTTGGGTGCTCTTGGCTCTTGACTAGATTGCACATTGTGAAACTGCATCTTCCCAGGCTATGATTTTCTGTCTATTAGGGTCGAAGCAGAATTTTAAAATCCTGTTCTTTTTTTCACATAGGATGACCAAAGCTGTACTCCAGGACTGGCCTCGCTACTGACCCCAATATAACTAATCAATTCACTTCCAGATGCAGTGCAGTACCTTGTTTGGCTTTTGGTAATTGCTCTACACCAGCCAGATGCTATCAGGTTATGATCAATGATTACTCCAAAATTCCTTTCGTTTCCAGCCTTTGCTAGTGGTGAGTTTTGATTATAGAACCATATAGGTTAATGACATGGAAGAAGGTCATTCAGCCCAGTTGTGGGGCTGGATTTTATGCTCTCCCCATGGCAAGTATGGAGGCAGGGAGAGCATTTAATCGGGCAAGATGGTGACATGTGGGGACCCTGTCACCTTCCCACCTGCCACCCCGATGGTCTATGGTGGGAAGGCCCATGGACGGCCTTCCTGCCCCGCCACAAATTGAGACCCTTAAATGGGAAATTAATGCCCATTTAAGGGCCTCTTCCTGCCACCGTTGGTATTAGCCTAGCAGCGGGTGGTCCTTTCGCCACATGGGCAACACGGCGAGCAACCCTGTGCAGGTTGCCTGCTGGTTCCCAGGGGGGAGACCCTCTTTCAAAGGCACTCAGTGCCTGATCAAAAGACCTGACATGGGGAAGTGGGGGGCTGGGGGAGGGGGCCACTGAGAGTCATGCCCTTGGTCTTGCTGCTGACCCCTCCCCCCCAGCAACACCCTCCCTTGCGACCCCGGCACCACGAACCCCCTCCCACCATCACTCACCTGTGACCTGGGTCCATTGACAATCCTGGGCCTCGGGTCGATGCATTACTGGCACCAGCCACCACCTGCCTGGCGGCACTGCGATTAAAAGGGCTGCTCCTCTGATTGGCTGGCAGCTCTCGGTGGGCAGAAATTCCGTCCCTGGGGTCCTTAATCCCAGGGACGGCCCACTGCTGCCCAGTTAAGTGCTTGATTGGCATGTAATATGGCGAGCCTGCTCACAAAGAGGCGATGCGGGGCTTTCGCTGGCTCAAGAGCCGGCGGGTGAAAGCCTTGTCACCTCCATTAAATACCGCCCTGGGTTAAACATTCTTTTAGTGGATAGAAAATCATGGACTGAGAGCCTATAATATGATAAAACGCCCTTTGCTAGAGCCATCCTAAGTGATCCCATTGCCCTACTCTCTCTCTTTTGCCCTGTATCTTCCTCTGCTTCGAATGTTTATTTACTCTTCCCTTAAAATCTGCAGTTGACTTGACCTCAATCACTCCCTGTGCCAAATTATTCCATGCTCTAACAACTCTGCTAAAAAGTTTCCTAACTGCTCTCTCCACTATCTTAATGACAATTTTAAATTGATGATCCCTTGTCACTGACTCCCCAATCAAAGGAAATTGTCTTTTCCTATTTACCCTATCAAAACCGTTCATAATTTTAGAAACCTGTGTTAAATCTGCTTTTAGTTTTCTGTGCATCAAGGGAAATAGTGCCAGTATTCCCAGCCTCTCTTTATTACTGTAATTTGTTCTCCTTTGTATCATTTAAGTGAATCTATATATTTATGCTCTCTATGGTTTTAATGCTTTTCCTGTAATGAGGTGCTTAAAACCATACACAATACTTTATGACCATCGAATTGGCTTGCACAATTATCATTATCTCTTGTTTTGTAATCTATGCTCCTATGTAAAAACTCCAAAATGCCATTGGCATTATTCAACTGAACCTGTACTTTTCACAAATTATGTATTTGTCCCACACCCATCAACATCTTGATCTTCCTTACTTTTCCTCCCAAATGGATTACCCCATTGCATTAAATTGCATTTGGCACCTACCTGTCCATTCCCCTAACCTGTGGACATGCACTCCAAGGTCTCTCACTTCTTCTACCCCTCTCAATATCCTCCCATTTATTGTGTATTCCCTTGCTTTGTTTGCCCTTCCCAAATGCATTACCTCTTACTTCTCCGGATTGAATTTCATTTGCCACTTTTCTGCCCACTCAACCAAACCATTGATATCATTCTGAAATCTGTTCTCTTCACTATGAACTACATAGCCAATTTTTGTGTCATCTGCAAATTTTGCAATCATGCCTCCCACATTTAAGTCCAAATCATTAATATCTACCACAGACAGCAAGGGATAAAACACTGGAAACTGCTTTCCATTCGCAAAAACATCCGTCAACCATTACCCTTTGTTTCCTGTCTCTGAGCCAATTTTGGATCCAACTTGCCACATTCCCCTGTATCCCATGGGTACCTCTCTGAGTGTCTTATCTCTGCTGTTCCTCTTTCCCTTCCATGATTATACGGAACATGGATATGCCCATTGGAAAAGCAATTCCAGTTGCTTCGTTCTTCACAATGTATAGGGTGCTAAATCTGGGAATTCTAATTCTTTAGGCTTTCCAGATGGAATCCTAAAACAAATTAGTGCTATAAATATATAAATTAGGGGCCTAATACATGCTAAACAACGCATTCAAAATTAGTCAGCAATGAGAAAGTAGGTGTCGGGCCTTCCATTCTCAGGATCTTTCAGCAGACTCCATGGACATCAAGAAAAGATAAGTTTTTTTAAAAATGTAATCGACTTCCTCCCCAACTTAGCCCATTCAAACCCCACCACTCACGATTCACCCGAAGGCCGCTGCCAGTATCATAATTCTTTGAGGAAGTTACATGTGCTGTGGATAAAGGGGAACTGGTGGATGTATTGTACTTAGATTTCCAGAAGGCACATCAAGTTTATTGCACAAAATAAAAGCTCATGATGTAGGGGGTAACATACTGGCATGGATAGAAATTGGCTAGCTGACAGGAAACAGACAGTGGGCATAAATGGGCCATTTTCTGGTTGGCAAGATGTAACGAGTGATGTGCCACAGGCATCTGTGCTGGAGCCTCAACTTTTTACAATTTATATAAATGACTTAGATGAAGGGACTGAAGATATGGTTGCTAAATTTGCTGATGGCACAAAGATAGGTAGGAAAGTAACTTGTGACGAGGACATAAGGGGGCTACAAAGGGATATAGATAGGTTAAGTGAGTGGACAAAGACCTGGCAAATGGAGTATAATGTGGGAAAGTGGGAAATTGTTCACTTTGACAGGAAGAATAACAAAGAAGCATATTATCTAAATGGTGAGAGATTGCAGAGCTCTGAGATGCAGAGGAATCTGAGTGTCCTAGTGCATGAATTGCAAAAGGTTAGTAGGTAGGTACAGCACGTAATTAGGAAAGCTAATAGAATGTTATCATTTATCGCGAGGGGAATTGAATACAAAAGTAGGGAGGTTATGCTTCAGCAATACAGGGCATTGGTGAGACCACATCTGGAGTACTGTCTACAGTATTGGTCTCCTTATTTAAGGAAGGATGTAAATGCATTGGAGGCAGTACAGAGAAGGTTTACTAGACTAATACCTGGAATGGGCGGGCTGTCCTATGAGGAAAGGTTGGAAAGGCTAGGCTTGTATCCGCTGGAATTTAGAAGAGTAAGAGGCGCCTTGATTGAAACAGATAAGCTCCTGAGCGGTCTTGACAGGGTGGATGTGGAAAGGATGTTTCCCCTTGTGGGAGAATCTCGAACTAGGGGTCACTGTTTAAAAATAAGGGATCGTGCATTTAAGATAGAGATGAGGAGAAATTTTTTCTCGCAGAGTCGTGAGTCTTTGGAATTCTCTTCCTCAAGAGGCGGTGGAAGCAGAGTCTTTGAATATTTTTAAGGCAGAGGTAGATAGATTCTTGATAAGCAAGGGGGTGAAAGGTTATCGGGGTAGGTGGAAATGTGGCGTAATCAGTTCAGCTAAGAAGTTATTGAATGGCGGAGCAGGCTCGAAGGGCCAAGTGGACTACTCCTGCTCCTAATTCATATGTTCATAGCAGCCCAACATTGATTCCACACCAAGCTGCATGGGGACGCACCGTGGGATACCAATGTTCACCAGTCTAATTTAAAAAGAGACCCGAGGTCAATTTTCGATTGGGACTCAGGCCTATTGTTCCCCACACCTAGTTTTATCCCTTCATAGTTTAATTTTTTTGTATATTTCATTAAAAGCCACTCATGTTTTTGTGGTGGTTTTTAATGACCATTTAGAATCTTGAGCAGATTAGGCCTGGCTCCTGCTTTGCTTTGTGACATAAAATCTCAGCAAGGGGGTCAAAAACAGGCATTAGACATTGCAGTTAGACATGTAAGCATCTCAATGGCTCTCTTACACAACTCCAGGGGTGCATGAAAAAATTTCCGAACCTGTTAGATGCTCTCTACGTGCAGGACTTTAGTCCCCAAAATTGGAGCTTGTTGAGGCCATTTTACATGCATAAAATGGGTGCATTGGGAGTTCAGGTTTCTATCCCATTGTCTTGATCTCAGTTTTAGCATGCTGAAGTCTATCTTAGAATTAGATTTTGTTTGGAATCAAAATGGTCCCTGATTATTACCATTATTATGAACGCCAGTGGATGTGGTTTATTTGGACTTTCGGAAGGGTTTCGACAAAATCCCACATAAGAGATTAGCTTGTAAAATTAAAGTGCATGGGATTGGGGGTAGTGTATTGCGATGGACAGAAAATTGGTTGGCAAACAGGAAACAAAGAGTAGGGATAAATGGGTCTTTTTCAGAATGGCAGGCAGTGACTAGTGGGGTACCGCAGGGATCGGTGCTAGGACCCCAGCTATTCACAATATATATTAATGATTTAGATGAGGGAACTAAATGTAATATCTCCAAATTTGCAGATGACTCAAAACTAGGTGGGAGGGTGAGTTGTGAGGAGGATGCAGAGAGGCTTCAGGGGTGATTTGGACAAGTTGAGTGAGTGGGCTAATGCATGGCAGATGCTGTATAATGTGGATAAATGTGAGGTTATCCACTTTGGTAGCAAAAACAGGAAGGCAGATTATTATCTGAACGGCTATAAACAGAGAGAGGGGAATATGCAACGAGACCTGGGTGTTCTCGTACACCAGTCGCTGAAGGTAAGCATGCAGCTCCAACAGGCGGTAAAAAAGGCAAATGGTATGTTGGCCTTCATAGCGAGAGGATTCAAGTACAGGAGCAGGGATGTCTTGCTGCAATTATACAGGGCCTTGGTGAGGCCACACCTGGAATATTGTGTGCAGTTTTGGTCTCCTTATCTGAGGAAGGATGTTCTTGCTATAGAGGGAGTGCATGAAGGTTTACCAGACTGATTCCTGGGATGGCGGGACTGACGTATGAGGAGAGATTGTGTCGGTTAGGATTATATTCACTGTAGTTCAGAAGAGTGAGGGGGGATCTCATAGAAACCTATAAAATTCTAACAGGACTTGACAGGGTAGATGCAGGAAGGATGTTCGCGATGGTGGGGGAGTCCAGAACCAGGGGTCGTAGTCTAAGGATACGGGGTAAACCTTTCAGGACTGAGATGAGGAGAAATTTCTTAACCCAGAGAGTGGTGAGCCTGTGGAATTCGCTACCACAGAAAACAGTTGAGGCCAAAACATTGTATGTTTTCAAGAAGGAGTTAGATATAACTCTTGGGTCTAAAGGGATCAAAGGGTATGGGGCGAAAGCGGGAGCAGGTTACTGAGTTGGATGATCAGCCATGATCATAATGAATGGCAGAGCAGGCTCGAAGGGCCAAATGGCCTACTCCTGCTCCTATTTTCTATGTTTCTATGAATAATGTGCTCTATTATGCTCCTTATTTATTAGTTTTGTGAAAAAAATTTTTAGATAGGTGGACAGATACTATATATAAAATACAACAATGGTTATAAAAATGATTGTGTGCATCTGTGTCCATTTACAGACAACTCATTAGTTTATGTTAACTAAATGACATCGATGTGTTATCAATAACATTGTTGGTATGGACAAACTCCTTTCTCCTGCTTAGTTAGTCTCAGTCTGAAGCTATTGTTTAGCTGTTTACAGTCTCTAACCAGTCCCTGCCAGGCCAAGTCTCCAGTTTTTCATCATTGGCCCAGCCTCTATCTTTTCTCCATCTAGTCTCCAGCCTTTCCATGCCTTTCCCCAATCAGCCTTCGATGACTGACCTTTCCCCACCAGGCTGCAAGCAACAAGAAGACTATGCTAACAATCAAGGTCTTTTCCAGTTCCACTTCTCCACAGGTCACAACATATATTTTTTTAAATGTTTACCCAGTTACCCATGCAGTCCATCATATACTCTACTCTTTATCGCAGAATAAAATACACCAACCAAGTTTCTTTAATAAACAACAAATTTATCAGTTTATTATAAAATAAGACTTAACCAGTAATGAAGCAAAGCATTAACACACAGATTGAAATACAAAAGTTCCCCTTTTTAAATTCCCCACACACAAACTGAACAAAATACAGAAGTTCTCTTTACAGAGGTCTGTTACAAAAAAAAGACAAAGAAGAGTACTTTGGCCAAATACTTGCTAATTAGATTAGAGATACAGCACTGAAACAGGCCCTTCTGCCCACCGAGTCTGTGCCGACCATCAACCACCCATTTATACTAATCCTACACTAATCCCATATTCCTACCAAACATCCCCACCTGTCCCTATATTTCCCTACCACCTACCTATACTAGTGACAATTTATAATGGCCAATTTACCTACCAACCTGCAAGTCTTTTGGCTTGTGGGAGGAAACCGGAGCACCCGGAGAAAACCCACGCAGACACAGGGAGAACTTGCAAACTCCACACAGGCAGTACCCAGAATCGAACCCGGGTCCCTGGAGCTGTGAGGCTGCAGTGCTAACCACTGTGCCACTGTGCCGCCCCTGCCAGAGAAGATATGGAAAATAGTCAGTTGTCCCTTTTTGGTCTGGGCGTCCCAAATATACATAGGCAGCTGTCACTGGGATCTTTCTAGAGCTGTTCTTTTCAAGCGATTTTGAGGATCAGTTTGGCAGGCTTTCCAGGATAAATGTGGTATGAGAAGTTTCTGGCGGGCTTTTCAGGAGAAATGCAGCATCGCTTCCTCTTTTGCGTACACTTGATTCTCAGGAAGTTCTCAAAGAGATGAAAGAGGGTGAGCTGATGGTGGCTGCTCTCTTGGCTGGTTTTTCTCCAACTGTCTTCAAAACATTTCACACCCCAACACACTGTCCAAAATGAAACCAAAAACAGTATCTCAAAAGTCGAGCCTCCTGACCCCTATAAATCTTGACCGCTGTCACTTCTCTGTAAACATCTTCCCCAGGTCACCAAGATTTCTGTTGTTTATTTCTTAAAGAACATGACTTCCAGCAAGGCTGTTTTTAAACAACATCTCAGTGTCCTTTCAATGGACTGTGAACAACAAAGCCAAGTCCAGCTTCTATGAAATTTTCAGCCTTCCAATGAATTCAGCTCCACAATTTAAATATAAGTCCTCAAAAACATATACTGAACAAAAAATATAGAAGCACTTTTGTAACACTATCCAGCCCATAGCAGAAGCAGATCCCTTCCACTGCACATCAGGCCCTTCCTTCCATTTCCTAGCATCTCTCTCCTGATCTGTGCAGCCTGGGTCCAGGGCTTACTCTTTGTTCTGTTTATCATGCCCAGTTACATATGATATTCTTTTGGCAATTTGAAGTTTGGATCTCCAAGTTTGTCTTCAGATCTGTTTCAGAGATGAGCAAAAAAGAACAGCATGAGAGATGTACCAAAAGAAAAGGAGACACAAAAAAAAAATGGAGACAGCGATTCTATAGGAAATGGAGAGAAAGGAGGAAAAGGTTTGCGATGCATTAGATAGGGAGATGTAAAGAAATAGAAAATTGTATGGAAAGGGAAAGTGTCTAAACAACAAAACTTACATGAAATAGCACTTGCAACATAGTAAACCATTCCAAGGCACTTCACAGGAGCATTATAAAACAAAAGTTTGACACTGAGTCACATAAGGAGTTATTAGGACAGGTGACTAAAAACCTGGTCAAAGAAGTAAATTTTAAGGAGCATCTTAAAGGAGGAGAGAGAGCCAGAAAGGTTAGGTCCTAATCTGCTGAAACATTGAAAAGAGAGATGTGCAAGAGGCCAGAATTAGAGAAGTGCAGTGAACTAGAAGAGATAGAGAGGGGCAAAGCCATGGAAGGACTTGAAAACAAGGATGAGTATTTTAAAATCAAAGTGTTGCTGGACCTGGAGTGAGCGCAGGATGATGGGTGAATGGGACTTTGTGCAAGTTGGGATAAGGGCAGCAGAGTTTTGGATGAGATCAAGCTTACGGAGGGTGCTAGGTGGGATGCTGGTCAGGAGAGAATTGAAATCATCTGAGACTTAGAGTGAATGAGAGATATCCTGTACACACAGGGGAGGAGAGAATTGAGGAAGAGACAGAAACAAAGTTTGTACTATATTTTTGTGGTAATGTTCAATACAGAAAAAGGAGTATGTATTCAAATCATGTATTTAGATAAATGATTGTATATTATGTTTTGCTTACAGTTGTTCATACTGTGGGATGACATAAATTGTGCAAACTTGTAACAAAAGATCTTTCTGTTTGGTTCTTTGAGGCTAATTATGGGTATAACAGACTTCAAAATATTTCTCACACAAAGGATAAAACAAAAAGGATATTTTGTCCTAGTCCTAAATCTGGCAATCAATTAAACTAATTCAACCCTATAGAAAGACGAAAATGATTAAAAACAAAACAGCATCTTCCAGCTAAATGCGACGTCTTTGCTCAAATTACCAGCAGCCTATGTGCCTGTCTGTTCTGCTCACTGCTCATTCGCTGTCCATGGAATAACTTTGGCAGAGGACCAGAAATTTTTACAGCAGAGGAAGGATACCAAACAAGCCAGTACAGACAGTGTATGTGACACACAGGAAACTAGAGCTGTCTTTGTCATTTACTGTGGCTGTCTGCGAAGATCGCTCGCAAATTGTAACAGCAAACTATTAAAGCAAATCCCTAAAGGCTTGTGGATCTTAATGTATGGAAAGACTTTTCCTATTGTGGTATTAATTGCAAGGGCAGCGACAGTTGCCTGTAATGAGTGACAAATAGTTCTATAAGCACCCCTGACAGACCTATGCCTGCCAGAGCTTTTAACATTGAAGTTCTGGCTCGAAGCAGATCACTACCAACAGATGAAGTGAAGGTTGATTCTGGGACACAAGCTCTTCTCTATGCTGTCCCCAAAGAAAAGAGAAATGAGCGAAATATATCTGCATTCCCAAAATAGCACAAGGCACTGTGAGCTGGCTGGACTGTAGAAAAGCATGAAAAGTATCTTACAGGAATTCTATTCAGATTTTATTTTGTTCAGTGTCTTACCACAAGTCTTTCACAGTCTGTGCTTCTAGTCAACAGCTTAGACCAAAGCTGCAGCTGCTACTAAGCTACTCTACGATTATGGTGTGGAATGTGGGGATAAATACAAACCTGGGTAAGTGATGTGTTGCTTTGTTAAATATTACTTCATCATTTCTATTCTCTTATAATATGGTGTTAATGATTATAGCTGTTTCTGTTTCCCATTGTATCTTTATAGATAAACAAATGTGCAAACAAGTAGGTGAAAATATGGTTTTCAGCTGTGTGATTTTAATGCTGCACATTCGATGTACTGTACCAAATTATATCACTGCCAAATGTCAATAAAGAAAAACTGTACCGTGTGTAAAATGTTATAGAACTCCAAATCCATGTCACTTCTAGAAATTGCAACAAAATCTGCATTAGCATTCTGCACATAGCTGTTATTATTGCACCAAGGTTGGTTTTCAGCAATCCGTCTGAACTTAGAATATTTCAGATCGTGGTCAAGTGTTGCAATCTTCTGTTACCCTGAATTAGAAATTAAATCCAGATATCCAGTGCAACCAATTACTTTCCCAAAAGAAGACAAAATGCTTTAATATTTAAAAAAATGTTGTGGCATTTTATTTTTAGAAAGTGTGATTTTTCAAAATCATACTGCAGTCTCACAAAAGATTAATAAAACTTATTTCACATGTAGGTTTTGCATTGTAATCCTGAGACGCTTTATTAAACTGAAATTATTGCATTTGGTTGGTGTCACCAAACATTTTGAATTGAATTAAAAGTTGTTGAATAACCTTTAGTTGTACTTTATTTATCTATCAAATCATAATGTATTCATTCATCAGAAAAATATAAAATTGTATTAATTGTATCTTTGATTTAAAAATTGCTAACATTTCCTGATGATTCTTTGTCCCTTCATGAAGTTATATTTTTAATTGCTTTCTGTAAATTCAATAAAATTGATAGTCCAACACATTTTACTTGTTTGGATTGGTAATTTTGATTTAAAGGTTTAAATGTAATTTTTGTCACAGTTATTGCAAATTAAATTAATTACATCTGCAACATTTGAGTTTAACTACAAGCTTTTAATGAAGTCCAATAGCTTTTGCCAGTAATATTTAAGGGACACATACCAGGATTGATATTGTGTGCCTTGCATAGCTGCAGTGCATGTTTGGACGTGGAATGTGTCTGCTGACGCAGTGCTTTCTCAACTGTTAGAGCTTGCTCATCTAGTACTTTTAATCAATGTAGATCAACAGAGGAATCAAAACGATCACAAAAGAGTAAAACAGCACGATGGGCCGAAGGGCCTGTTTCTGTGCTGTTTGACTCGAAGATGTACCTTGAATCTGGAAGACAGATGATAAATTGGAATTATTTTAGATTTTCTGCCATTGGTTGTAGGGATTCAACTTACTAAGATCAATTAGATTCATTTCATTGTGTGGAATAATTAAACATTAATATCAATATTGATTAATTTGATTTACCTATTTTGAAACAACATAGTAAAGTATGCTTTTTTGTGAATCTTTATTACAAAATTGTCCAAAATAAAATGATTTGTTAAATTTTGGCAAATATAGAGATTTTAGGTATGTTGCAAAGGTGCTGGCGAAGTCCACCAAAGCATGAAGAAGCCACTGCTCATATCACCAGAATTAAATAGCACCCGTTTTAATGTATCTTGATGTCATGTGAAAACATTTGGTCCTTGAAATTTTACAACAGACGTGGAGATCGCAATGCCCGATTCATCCATGTGCATTGCTTCCGATGCAGGGAGCATGCACACTTTGTGCTGCCTGCTTATTTAAATGATTGTAGCATACAGCTAGTGCTAAGCCTGTTGTTGAGTGGCTGCATGCCTGAAGGGGTGCAAAATTGAGAGACCACAATGAGTTAAAGCTAGCCTGCAAAACTTAAAGGGGAGTGCATTCTGGCTGAAGCAGGTGTTGGAAGTTATTCTACCTGGGGAAAGACACAAGAATGGCACAACATGGGAGGGAGTGGGCTTCAAGATTTTCCGGCGCTGCACTGGAGGCCTTCGTTCAGCAGCTGGAAAGGATGAGCGATGTCCTGAATCACCACAAGCCAGGAGGCCCTTTCAGACAAACTTTTTGAAAGCAGTGGGATTGGATAGCCATGATGGTCAATGCCAGGTGTCCATCCCCCAGGGCCTCAAAAAGTTCAATGACCTCACACAAGTGCAGCTTCTTCTGAATGCAGCTCTAACAACACTCAAGAAGCTCGGCACCATCCAGGACAAAGCCTCCCGCTTGATTGGCACCCCATTCACCAACATTCACTCCTTTCACCACCGACACACAGTGGCAACAGTGTGTACCATCTACAAGATGCACTGCAGAAACGCACCAAGGTTCCTTGGACAGTACCTTACAAACCCACAACCTCTACCAACTAGAAGGACAAGGGCAGCAAATACATGGGAACACCATCACCCGCAAGTTCCCCTCCGAGTCACACACCATCCTGACTTGGAACTATATCGCCGTTCCTTCACTGTCGCTGCGTCAAAATCCTGGAACTCCCTTCCTAACAGCACTGTAGGTGTACATGGACTGCAGCAGTTCAAGAAGGCAGCTCACCACCACCTTCTCAAAGGCAGTTAGGGATGGGCAATAAATGTTGGCCTGGCCAGTGAGACCCACATCCCATGAATGAATAAAAAAAAAGTGAATGTATCTTCAAATGCTATATCCCACTAAATGCATCATTAGCCTCGTGCACTATTAATGTACCACACCCCCGTTACTCACTGACCAACAGGACTTATACCTGATATTCGTTGCTTCTTCTCACCCTCAAACACTTAGCACTGCTTCAAGCCTCACACTCAAAACTCACAGCTTGCTTACTCTGCCAGCTATTCAACCATGACAGTCACGTCACCCAAACATATTGCACTCCACTTGCTGACACATTTCCCTTTTTCGCAGGACAAGGTGGCACACAACCGGAGATAGCAGGACCTAACCAGTGCAGGACAGGCAAGGCTGCTTTTCCTTAACCTGAAGGAGGACAGGGTAGTCGCCAAAATTGAAGTGCCCATGACTGAGGCTGTGGTCAGTGGCAAGGCTGAAACCATTCAAGTTGATAGTATGCTCTTACCAAATTCTCCTCCTCACATCCTACATTCCCCCTCTTTTGACAACCACAACCTGGCCAGGCAGTGGAAGAGCAGGAAGACAGTGATGACGAAAAAGCATCATCACTCGCTATCACACTCACAGCCACCAATTCAGACGCTGACATCTTAGGGGATAGCTTAGAGGCAAGATGTGCATGTGGTATGCATAAGTGGCCTGCAGTCAGGGCAGGGGACAAAGGTAGCACAGATGCTAGCTTGCTAGAGGGCGAGGTCAAACATGAGTCTAGCTACAGAGAACTCTGGTGAAGATTGCGATGGGACCGTCTCCATAATATACAATGAAATGATTGGTTCATCGGCAGGTCTGCCAGAAAACCTGTGATCAATGTCAAGAAGCATGGAGGAGCCAGCACCAATTTGACGCAGGGCTTTGCACAGAGCATGGAGCTCATCCTTTCCATCATGGAAGTGGTGGCTAACTCCATAGTGCATTGTGGGCACAACCATGATGCAGAGTCTGATGACTGATGCCTCAACTTCCGTTGCAGCACAAGCAGAAGGTGCCCAAGGTCTCGGTGCTGCAGTGGAAGCTGAGACTGAAATCATGTAAACTCAGCTTGCTACCCTGCAAGCTCAGATTGCTGCCATCATAGCAGCGGAACCCAGTGTCCAAAGGGATTTGCAAGGTGTCACAGCAGTTCAGCAATTTGTCCACCAATAGATTACTAGGATCATTGAGGTGCTGGCCTGAGGGAGTGGCAGTAGCTCTGTGGAACATGAACCTGCTGTTTTGTCTTTCACGAGGGCATCATCTCTCACCATTGCCTCTCCGCCAGTGCCCTTGCTGTTGCCTGTCAGCTAACCAGCCCAGACTGCTGCCACCAGTGTCAAGATGGTGCAATCCAAAGCCAGGCCTGCTCGTCCAGAGCTGCTCAAGGTCATCTTGCAATGCCGTCTGCAGTCACCACCACTGAAAGTCAGCAGCGTTCCAGCCAGGATGCAGCTGCTGGGATAGAACTGCTGAGCAGCATGAGGACGGGCAAAGGCACATGGAAGACAGGCACTAAAGGACTGCACAAAGGTGATTAGTTGTCATTTGTATTCAATATAGGAGGGTTTGATTTATAAATTTGGTTTGCAGTGTTTATTTTGTGATGGCTTTTAGTTTTACATTGTGGCCAATCGGATGCTGTGATGGTCAATAACAGAGGGAAGATCAAGTGTGGGAGTGTTGATGAATGGGAAATTGGGGTTGCATTCATTGGTGCCGCAGTCAGATGAGTTAATCGTGGACAGCCCAGCTACAAGAGGGGTGTGTTGGTTGCCTCCTCCCTTCCTTTTTTTAAATGTTTCTTGGGATGTGATGTCACTGGTAAGGCCAGCATTTATTGCACATCCCTAATTATCCTTGATAAGATGGTAATAAGCTGGCTTCTTGAACCGCTGCAATCCATGTGATGTAGGTACACCAACAATGCTGTTAGGGAGAGAGTTCCAGGATTTTGACCCATTGACAGTGAAGGAACGGCAATATAGTTCCAAGTCAGGATGGTGTGTAACTTGGAGGAGAACTTGTTGGTGGTGGTGTTCCCATGTGCCTGTTGCCCTTGGTCTTCATGGTGGTAAAGGTCATGGGTTTGGAAGGTGCTGTTGAAGGAGCGTTGGCAAGTTGCTGCTGTGCATCTTGTATATGGTACACACTGCTGCCACTGTGCACCGATGGTGGAGGGAGTGAATGTTTAAGGTGGTGAATGGGGTGCTGATCAAGCAGGCTGCTTTTTCTTGAATGGTGTTGAGCTTCATGAATGTTGTTGGAGGACCACTCATCCAGGCAAGTGGAGAGTATTCCATCAATCTCCTGACTTGTGCCTTGTAGATGGTGGACAGGCTTTGAGAAGTCAGGAGGTGAGTTACCTGCCAAAGAATTCTCAGCCCCTGACCCACTGTTGTAACCACAGTATTTATATGGTTGGTCCCGTTCAGTTTCTGGACAATGGTAACCCCGCGGATGGTGTTAGTGGGGTTTCAGTGATGGTAATGCCATTGAATGTCAAGTGGGCGTAGCTAGATTCTCTCGTTGGTCATTGCCTGGTACCTGCGTTCAGCGAATGTTACTTGCCACTTATCAGCCCAAGCCTGAACGTTAAACAGGTCTTGCCACATGTGTTCATGGATTGCTTCAGTATCTGAGGAGTGGTGAATGTTACTGAACCCTGTGCAATCATCAGCAAACATCCCCACTTCTGACCTTATGTTGGATGGAAGGTCATTGATGAAGCAGCTGAAGATGGTTGGGCCTTGGAAAATACCCTGAGGAGCTCCTGCAGTGATGTCCTGGGACTGAGATGATTGGCCTCCAACAACCACAACCATCTTCCTTTGTGTTAGGTATGACTCCAACCAGTGGAGAGTTTTCCCCGTGATTCCCATTGACTTAAATTTTACTAGGGCTCTTTGATGCCATACTCGGTCAAATGCTGCCTTGATGTCAAGGGCAGTCACTCTCACCTCACCTCCTCGTCCTCCTCCTCAGCTGTTCACTGTACAGCCAGTGGCAAGGGCTGTGCCCTCATGATGACGGTGAGATTGTGAACCATGCAGCAGACCAACACGTGTTTTGACACAGAGCGGTTCAGGCATTCCAATAGTCTGCTCTATCACATTCAATGAGGCAGTATGGTTTTCATTATATCGATGCTGGCCACATGTGTGTGGCTTGCCCATGGAATTATGAGTCATGTCATCAAAGTCATGAGCCCTTGTCACCCAGTATAGCCATTCTCTGGTTTGCTGTGATGCCTCAAATGCACTTAAATGAAGGCATCACAACTGCTGCCAGGATACCGGGCAATGACCTGCATGATATGCTGTGTCTGGTCAAACGCCAGCTTGACATTGAGGGATTGGAGTACCTTTCAGTTGCAGTACATCAGAATTGGCATGTGCCAGACACAAAGGTTCATTTGGCCACTGCCACCTTCACAGCCTCTAGCAATATGGTCCTCACCCTGCTCTGATGCTGCAGTTGTGGCTGCAGTAGGTGGCAGATTTGAGTGAGGATGTTCCTTAGTGAAGCGGAGAAGTCGACACACTGCCTCTTGCTAAGTGTCAGGTAGGAAGTTGCTCTCTGAACACCTTGGGTGGACATGGCCTCCTGTTGAGAGCCCTTCTCCCAAATCTCCCTCTTCCAGCAGCTTGTCCAGTTCTGTGTCGCCTCTGCTCATCCTCCCTGCCATACGGTAGCCAAAGGTGTTGCAAGCTACTGCACCCATGTCTGGGAGCATGTGATTTTTGCAGAATCTTTTAAGTAAGGATAAATTTGTACAGCATGTGCCACACTACTTTCTGTAGATTTCAGCAACTTTAAACAATTCTGAAAACCACCAAACGCTTTTACAATCACAGCAACAGCCAGCAGAAATGAACCAGCAACTAACCTGAAAATAGTTGATGATCTCTTTAAATAGTGCTAGTGGGGGTGGGGGGTGTCGTTCCAGCTGCTGAACACATGTTCAGTTGTGCAAGGTTAGGAGAGGGCGTCAGCTGAGGATTGAGCTCCAAAATGTTGCACACTGATTAACATCACGATCTGCCTAAGCTGCATAATTCCCTGCATGTGCACTAATGCCCTCACCAAAATGGTGCTGCAGACAACATTTTGGCGGCAAAACAGCACCCTTAGTACTAAAAAAAAACAGGTGCAACAAAGCTGAATTTCTTAGGCTTGGTATTTTCTTTTTGTCGATGCCTATCCTTACATTTCATTGGCTCCTAGTACTATGGCATATACTGTAACACTGGAAACATTGATACATATATGTACCACAATTGTGGAAATATTGATTTGAAAAACAGTCATGTACATAGACAGAATTAAACAGTTTTAACAAATTCCATTGTTTTATGTTTAAAAGACTATCAGGGTAGCATTCTAATTAAGCTTCTTTTGAAGCATGCAGTTCGTATCATGTGCGGAAGGCACCTCTGCTTTCACCTATGAAGTTGTTCTTTTCTATCAGGATATTCTTTGTATATTGGCCCCTCTCCCTCTTGTACTCTCTAAAACAGCTTTTAAATGCCACAGAAGCTGTTATATATTTGGGTCTTTATACTGCCACGGTATAGAGTCTAGCCAGAGAGGTTCTTGGACTGTATTGTTTAAATATTAATCTTTATTTTGTAACAACTATACACGCTCCACACTAGCCTGTGTGTCTTCTTCAAAGGCCACGCTGTAACTGTTCTCAAGTCTCTCCCACATGATCTCTTACATATTGTAGTGGACATTCTCTCAAGATTAACCCTTTGATACCCTTATACTACAGAAGTAATTTAATTGTGACCAGGAAACCACCACAAATACTAAATAAGCACCCGATTTAGAGCAATAAGCATTTTCTAGGAAGCCAACTGCCATGGATATTATGTGAAAATCTACATTTAATGGACCTATTACACAAACAAAAACTCAGTAGCACTTCCACTTTGGGTGCATTCAGTGATTCTGCCACAAATTGCAGCCAAAATTGCGCCTGTTTTGAAAAATGTTGCCCCTCCACCTCCATCGAGTTTCTGCTCAAACTCATTTGCATATTGCCAAACATAAAATCTGCCATGAACTAGTGCAATCAGAAGCTTTTCATCATGTAAATTTATTTTAAATAATTTTTCTTTAAAACATATTCCATGATTATATTTAAGAGTAGTAACTTGATAAAGGTGAAAAGAATACCTCTAAAAGTTTGATCAATGCAGCTGAAAATGGGTATGACACAAAAAAAAGCATCTTAAATCACAGTGTCAATCCACCACCTGTGAATAACCCAACTTAAATTACTGAAGAGGACTTTGAAAAAAAAACAAAGCTATTTGCTGGTTAGATTGGGGTACAGTAAGATAGTTCCTTAGTAACTTACAAAAAAACCATTGCAAAACTTTCAAAATGTTGCTATTATTTTCCTTGAGCCCAGACGATTCAGCTTAATTTTTGAAGCCTCCTCGAAGGACAGTGAAATGAGTGCAATTAGTGGAAACTCTCAATAGTGATTAATTCAGCCTGGAAGGGAGAAGGACATGGGCAGTTTGGTGTGTGGGGCCTGTTTCTGGCGCGATGGTTTTAAATTAGCGCAAAAGATGGCAGAAACTCAAGTTGCGTTGAATGCAATTTGCACCTAAAATTCCACAATCTTTTGTGCCAGCTACGCTGATGTCAGGTGGCAAGTGCCAAAAAAAAAAAAGCATCAAGCAGAAACTCCAGACCAGGAATTATATTAAACTCCTTCTTTACTCAAGTATTTCGCTGTAACTAATATCATTCTTATAGGTCCTACATGACTGGAAGTATAAAATATAAGGTTTTGAGCAAAATAAATGCAAATATTTAATATCTTTCAAAGCTTAACAGGGAGCAGGATTGAATGGTACAGGCTTACTTGACAGCTATCCAATAAACAAACTGACCCATATGGTTAAGGGGTGGGGTATTGTAACGAAGACCAAAAAGATTAAATTAATTTATGTCTTTCTCTCATCACCAAATATTTCTGCAACAATGCTTAATGTTACTGAAGAGGTCTAACTTCAAGACTTTTTAAACCAGAGCTACCCCTTCTTAATTAAATAATGGATCATTTTTCCATGAGCTGCTTCCTCCAAGTTAATTTATCTGTTGTACTTATTTTTGTTATCTACTTTAGCTATGCAAAGGTGCGCAAACAAAAAAAGTGATTCAATTGTCCTCAACCATTCAGAACACATTTTTAAAAATGAGCAAGTCGTGACAAAATGGGAAGTTTCAATTGTTACACTTGCAGACGTTCTATAAGCACATGTTGGGTTCTCAAGTCGTCATCTGTCATGGTACATTTTAATGTTTAAATGAGAGATTTGAAAATAACATCAAAAGTCTGGACTGTTTAATTTAGAAATATTAATCAGAGAATACTACAATGAAAATTAAATGCATAATTGAGCCACAAATATATTACATTTTAAAATTAAATGATAATTCCATCATTGGAATCAATCCAAGTGCAGTTTTAAATTAATCTAGTTTTAGATAACATTTGCCATAATTTTCCTCTTCAGAGGCATAAGCCAATGCATTGGCCCCAAATATATACTTCTGTATATGAATCATATTTTCACCTAATATGCTACTGCACTACCTAATGAACCAATTTAAATATTAAATTCTGTGCCTGGTTTAAGTGACTTATAATCACTGTCCTGAAGTGCTCAAACAAATAGATGAGGTTTGCAGCTGGAAAGAGTTCATCTTTTGAATTGTATTTCACTGTCACAAAGTAAACAGAAATCCGTTCCTTCCAAAAATGTATTCATTCAAAATCAAACTCCACTTCCGGTGTGCAAACTGGGGCAGTATTGGATTCCCCCCACATTGTTCCATAAGAACACAGGAAAAGGCCATTCAACCCATTAAAGCTTGTCGCTCCTATATTGAATTTCACAGTTTAGCATCAGCATTTTGAATGGGTTTGCTATCTTCACCTCTACAGTCTTACCTGGTAGATTATTTCAAACATTAATCGTCCTTTGAGAAAAATATCCTCTTCCTTATTTATTTTAAATTTACTTTCCATTAAAGAAACGTCAATGTATATCCTTTGTCCTACTGACCCCACTTACCTTTTGAATTCATTTTTGCCATACAATTTAATCCTTTATATTTCTCCACGAGATCACTTTTAATCTTCTCTCTACTCTGCAGAGTTTAACCTGCCCTAATCTGTCACAGTAGCTCATCCCCTGTACACTGGGATCATTCTTACTAGTTCCTTCACACTCTTTTTGCACCTTGACAATTAACATACCTTGTGCAAGAGTTCTCAGCCCTCGAATTTCCACATTTGCTGCAACTGTAATGTACGTTTAAATCTAGGGATGCGGAAGAGTTAGCAGGCAGAATTTTGCAACAGAACATAACGTAACGACTGAAGAAGCAGTCGTTTTTGTTTATGATGGGGTGGGTCTGCATATTTGCAGTCATATAGCATATTTAATGCAATGAAGCATCTAAAAATACTTCACAGAGGCAAAAAACCCTTGATATTTTAAGTTTGCAGAGGGTGCAAGGTGGGCAGCCTGCCAGGAGAGCATTGGAACAAAAGATCGGGATTTAAGCATGGATGTGAATTCTGTGTGGGGCAGAGTGGGAAACCTGGAGGAATGGGTTTCCTGAATCTCCTGCAGAATTTAACTGCTGGGTTCCTTTTAGTGAGGTTTCTGCTCACAAGCAGCCTGATTGATAGGTTGCAGCCTTTTCAGGCCAGAAGTCTGCTTCACGGGGCCAAAGCCCTGTAGGTGCATTGCAGGAATGAGAGAGATCATTGTGGGGGGGGGGGGGGGGGGGGAGGTTGCGAGGGTCTGGAGGGAGTTCCAATCTTGGGGAGTTTGGGGGAGGGATCTGATGGTGGTTGGGGCAGGGAGGCAAACATTGCAGGAGTGGAAGAATTTACTGGTAGCTTGTTGTGCCTGGAGGAAGTACTCTGTTCCTCCTAGCCCACAAGCAGTGCTGTAAAGGCACTTGCTTCATGGATTCAGCCCCTCGCCTCCTTTATGCTGGCGAGTTTCCCAAGGCCCGGGAACCAGGCTGCCTGTGGTTAAAAATAGGCTGACTGCTAAAATGAAGGTATGCAGCCTCATCATAATATTCAAAAGGCCAGCTTGCTTCCTGTGAGTGGGTAGGTCAGCCTTCCCTCGTCCCGCTTCCATTAAAACCAGAAGTGGGCAGGTTCAAGGCGGGTTTGGTTCTAGTTCCAAATTTTTTGTATTTTAACGTCTGACACAATCACAACCCTCCCATTTTTGGGAATTGAGTTTCAGCCCATTGAGTTTAAAGATAATAAAGGCATCAATGCGGGTTTTAGCAGAAGATGAATTAAGGAGACAGGTGATATTACAGAGATGGAAGTAGACCGTCTTGGTGATCGGGAGATGTGGGATTGGAAGCTGAGATCAGTGTCAAATAGGACTCCCAGGTTGTGAATGGACTGCTTTAGTCTCAGACAGTGGTCAGGAAGAGGAATGAAGTCAGTGGCTAACGAATAGAGTTTGTGGTGGGGACTGAAGACAATGGCTTTTGTCTTCCCAATATGTAATTGGCAGAGATTTCTGCACATCCGGTACTGGATGTCAGACAAGCAGTGTGACAAAGAGAAGGAAACAGAAGGGTCGAGAGAGGTGGTGGTAAGGTAGAACTGGTTGTCATCAGTGTACATATGGAAACTGATGTGTTTTTGGATGATATCTTCAAGGTGCAGAAAGTAGATAAGAAATAGAAAGCGGGCCAAGGGTAGATCTTTGGGGGAACTCCAGAGATAATGGTTCAGGGGTATGAAGAGAAGCCATTGCAGGAGATTCTTTAGCTGTAACTGGGTAAAAAAGAATGAAACCAGGTGAGGACAGTCCCACACAACTGCACAATGGAAGAGAGGCGTTGGTGGAAGATTGTATGGTTAACTGCATCAAAGGCTGTACATGGGTCAAGAAGGATAATGAAGAATAGTTTACAGTTGTCACAGTCACATAGGATGTAATTTGTGACTTTGATAAGGATTTTTAAAAAGAAACAGAAGTGGCAAGGCAGAGCTATATGGAATGAGGCAGGTGAAAGTTCTATGAATGAAGGAGGAGTCAACAGAGGTGATGTAAAAAGGAGGCCGGAATTTGAAAAGCAGATACAGTGCAGAATACAGAGGTTTCAGAGATAGGGAAAAGCAAAGCCAAACATAGATTGTCGAAGAGGGAGAAGAATTTTGTAATGAATGCATTAGGGATGGGGAGCCAATAAATGAATGAAAAGAATGTGGAACCTAGTGCCAGCTCAGATGTAAATGGCAAATTTTCAAACAAATTGCATTTCACAAAGGCAAAACTCAGGAGAAGATAATGGAAGTGTTGAATTGAGTCCGGGTGTGACACTAGTTTGGATAAATGTTGTGGTAGCGGAGGTGAATTAGGGGCAGGGGTAAGTAATGTTACATGGTAGAAATAAGCAATCTTGACAATGAGTAGGGAAGGGTTTGAACATCAGCTCAGGGTCAAACAGAACATGGAGGTTATGCCTTATTGAGTTCAGCCTGAGAAGCTGCTGGGGAGATGGATGGATTTGGGGGTTTAGGTACAGAGCAGAACAGGATGGCTCGGATTTTGCTGATGTCAAATGGAAGGAAAATCTGAGGTACATGCCCAGAATGCCAGCGGCAGCTTTCCTTTTGGACAGGTGGCTGTCCTATTGTGATTGGAAACCTTGCCCCGGCTCCTCTGCCCTTGTGATGGGGTGGGGTAAGGGGGGAGTGGCGGGGATTGGGGATGACAAACTCATTCGATTCCTGAGCACTGATTGCCCACTGTTCTTGACATCTTCACTGTGCCAAGGGCACCTCCTTACCAAGTGCTGAGTCCCTGTTTACCCCACTGTCATGAAGATCCCACCTGCCAAGAATGAGGCATATTAATTTCATCATATGAACATTAATTTTAAACTGTTGCTGGAATGAAGAAATTATTTTTTTAAAGAGATCAGCAGTGGCTGGAAAACATTTGCATTCTAAGAGACAATGCCTGGAGACAATAGAACGGCTCCCTGATCCAATTAACCCAAATGGATTTTGATCGCCAGACATTAAATGTGTAAGAAAGCCAGCATTCCAGGGTTTCTGCTAAGATGGAGAATCCACAAACGCAGGAGTTTGTTAACACAGCTAGTCACATGGCTAACCTGCTGGCCCAGGTTTTGTTTGAACTGCTCACAGCACAGTTTGAGTCAGATTGCAACTGAACTGGGAAGAAGAGAGCCTCTCTCCTGGCTAGCTCTCTCTCTCTCACGAATCTCCGGATCCACTGAAGTCACTTAAACCTGAAGAGCGAAAAGACTCCAAACAAGTTTTAAAGTATGCACTGGGCCCCAACGAAACGACAAGCATTACCTGCAATCAAAGACTCCACATCCCAAACTCAGAAGACTGTAAATAAATCCTCGCTATTGCCTCAAACTTTTCCCCTTCTTTCTGCTTTTCTGTCTCTATTTGTGTCTGTGCTTATTGCATATGCATGCTAGCGTGGTCGTGTCGCATATTCATTGTCGTTAACCGAATTAGATTTTAAGGTTAATAAACTTCCACCTTTCTTGTTTAAATCTAAGAAAACCTGTCTGGTTGATTTCTTTGCCTTACAATTGGAGAGCAGTGAACAAGGATTCACTGAGGGGGAGCTAAAATTATGGTGTTTTTAAAATTAAACCCTGCACAGATGGGCAGCTTGCCGCTCAAGAAATTCAAAGGCTCTGTAACTGAGCAAAACGAGACATAAAGGGTGGGATGATATGTCAGGCATGTGTGGTGGGGGAGGGAAGTACTGTGGAGCCAGGAGTAGCACAAAAATACAGAGAAATGTTTTAGTAGCTGTCCTGTGATTGTTTTCCATAGTCCCTTTGTGCACCACTGGTTAGGATGTTTAATGGGCAGATAGTGATCTGGCTCTGCACACTCCGTTGAATGGAACTGAAAATTTCATACGGGCTTCTACTACCAGCCTAAGTGTTGTAGCAAATATATGGTTAGGAGATTGCAAGCTGTTCTGCACTTCTATTCTTTAGTCAAGTAGGCTTTTATCTGTTTTGGGCACTACACTTAGCTGTCCTTTTACAGACGCACCTGAAAATCGAATCAGGTGGGCCTCATGCGGCAAAAGGCAGACAGGCAATTTAGTGACTTCACCTGGTGGATGTCCCGTGATGTTGCTCACAAGTTAAAAGATATGGGGTTACAAACTTTTAGGTGGCTGACCGGTGAAGCAAATGGTCAGCCTGCCCATGCTGGGGTCAATGAGGTCAGAGATATTTTGAGGCCCAGGCCTCATTTAAGTGGAACCTCCAGATGCATCAGGATGCCCATTTGACGCCTGCACTTCGACGGGTTCAGGCCACCCCATTATCGGGTGACCCAGAAGCCACTGAACTGGCAGCAAGGGAAATCCAGGTGGCGAGGCTCGTGATTACAGAGGAATGGAGCCTAGGGCTGCATCAGCCATGATGATACCTGGGGGCACTGATGGAACACTCTTATTCCTCTTACGCCCCCTTACAAAATAACTTAAAACTGATCTTTACAGGGCCTCTTTGACTCTATCGCTAGTGAGACACTCTGACCAATTCTATCCTAAAATGACAATCGGAATCCTATGGTCATCCTAAGTCCCTGATTTACATATCAAACAGGGCCTACTTGAACAGGCTGGTGCTTTGGCCACCCATTGATAGGCCCTTCTGAAAGAGGTGGTGGGCCATTTGTTGGCGGTAATGGGCGGTAGGTCAGTCAACCTCATTTTTTGTCTGTTACCGACCCATTAATGCTATTTCAGCAAGTTAAAACTGACCTCACGCAGTACTGGAACAATCAGACAGCAGTGCAGGATGAATCATTTTACAATAAAAGCAGCTAACATCCTTCCCCATGCATTCGGCATGAGTTTTGCACAACACAAATAAAGCAAATATAGAATTCCTTTGGGATGTAGACATCATTTCTTCCCTACTGACTGAACAGAACAACTCTCTCAATTCTGAAAAGATTCTACTGGCTGAATGAAAATCAGTTTGAAGAATTGATTGCAAAAGTAATTGTAAAAGATTCATTTGTCAAAAATGATAAACACTGCAACGGTATCTATTTCCACCTGGAAAATTAAATGCGTCGGCTTTCTGCCTCATTCGCCATCTCATTGTCTCACTTCACTGCCTTATATTTTCTGCATCTATATATTTATTTTCAGGCTGCAGGGTTAGAACTTCCAATAGAAATTTAAGTTGGAGATATACTAACAAAAAGAAGCATATCAAACCCAGCCAAACCCAGAAAGATCTATCTGTTAAGGGAAACAAGCTCTTGTGTGCCATGTGTGCAGAATAAGTATACTAGCCAAAGAGAAAGTGATTAATTTTGTAAATTTCCCGTAATAAAGGAGAATGAAATTAAGATTTATGTTTAAAACACGATGCTGGCTGTAACCACCAGCTACTGGCAAGTTTGAATTTTCTAGCATGGCGGTGGCAAGTTGTGTGTGTCTTTGCCTATCTGCAGGAGTCTTGCCTCGGAGGCCGCCTCTGGGGAGAAGTCCCATCTACGCAGGGGTTCCTAGCATTTGTAGCCTGTTTATCTCCCTGATTTATTGGGGTGATTACTTTGGGCCTTTTCAATATGAAGCATTAACAAGGCTGGGTTAGTGTTCATGGAAGGGAGAGAAATTTGATACAGCCATATTTATATGTAAGTCTGTGTTCTTTTTCTGAATTATTGAATTGCATGTGTTTAATCTGTCTGTTATTTAATTTCAGTGGGTTGATCGGGGAACCAACATCAACACTCAAAGGAATTTCAAATTTCTGTTCAGAAAGTGTTTTTCTTCCTGCTGGGCCACCAGCTGGAGTGGGCATGTTTCTGCCCCATTGAATCCTAAATGGCATTGGAGGTCTTATTGACATTATAGGACCTGGTTTTATATATCTAAATTAGCCATGCGCTTGCTTCAGGCAGCTACCTGCTCTGCTTATTCCGAGGACCCTGGGAAAATACCAGCGGACACAGCGATGGCAGAAACAAGGCAGTAATTTCTTCCTCGTGCTTTTCAGTGCACATTTACCCCATTTCCGCCAGGTGGGAGGCCTCAAAATCTCACCTGTTGTGTTAATGTTTAATCAAACTTGCATTTCTCTCGCATTTGTAACTTGTGAAGAGACCACTCAGAACAATTTACAAAGTGGCAGCTAAGAGCAGGTGGGAGCAAATGGAAAAGGATCAGCAGGGGTCATGAGAGGAAACATCATGGTCTAGAAGAGCTTTAAGGAATGTTTTGAAGTGGTAAGGTGGAGGAGCTGAGTTACAGAGGGTGGGGTCAAAGAGGCTGAATGGACAGTCACTGATGATGCATTGGAAAACAAGAAGTCAGTCTGTGTTGGAGAACCAGAGTGCGTGCGCAAGATATGTGGATGGAGGCAGTCAAGAAGGTAAGGTGGGGCCACAGGGCCAGGGATCTGAAGATGACAAGACATTTAGAATATCTAGATATTTTATCTTATGCCATACCTTACAGCTATAAATCAGGAATTTAGTTATATAGATATATTGAATGATTAATTCCTGAAAAGCCTGGTGGCATATTGTGGTTAGACAGCAGTGGCCAGTTCCTCTGAATTGAACTTCTGAAATTATTTGGTCTTTTTGTCCAGTTGTGGTCTCAGTGAAATGAAAGTAACCCAACTCCACTGCTTCCAACCCCAAGGAAAACAGCAAACTGAGCAGAAAAGCTGAGAATTGACCAAGCTAGTTTCCATATCCGGTATCAGACAGTTGGAAAGTGGCAGTAACTGATCATTAATCCAAAAACAGAATACTGTGGATGCTGGAAATCTGAAATAAAAACAGAAAATGCTGGAAAATGCAGCAGATGCTGCCTGACCAGCTGAGTATTTCCAGCATTTTCTGTTTTAATTAACTGATCACTGCCTGCTTGCTTACGGGTGAGTACAAGATCTGGGAAAGGTTATACCCACAGATTGAATTCTGCCCGGTGATACTGGGGGTAACTTTCAGTGGGCACATAAAATGGACTGTATCGGAGCAGCCACTTGTTATACAGCTTGCCTGATATACCACTCCAGTGAAGTCAGTGGAAAGGATAATTGGGCATAGTCTATAATGGACAGCCCATCCCATACCGCCAGTTTTCTGCTGCCGCTAAAGTTGAACGATACCCACATTGTGGGCTGGATTTTTATGGGCCCTCCTGAGATGGGGTCGGAGGCGGGGGAGGGTGGGGGGGGTGGCATGGAGTATTGCAATGGGTAGTGGGGGGCAGAGGGCCCGTCGCCGCCCCATTGCCAAGCGATTTTTCCGAGTGTGGAATAGGCCGATGACAGCTTTCTAGCCAGAGGCCAATTGAGGCCCTTAAGTGGCCTCTTAACAGGGACTTAAGGGCTCTTCACCCTGCTGCTGGGATTTAATCAGCTGCTGGAGGGTGGGGGGAGGGCCTCCTACACGCAGGGAGGGCGCCTTGTAAAACCATCCCTGCCTCACTGGAGCCTTCCGGCCTGGCCCTGGCGACCCCGCCTCACATACCTGAGGTCCGGGGTTCCAGCACTGGGCCTGGGTCCAAGGCCTCTGCAGTACTGGTAGTGGGTGCTGCTGATACTGTTCAGCTGCTGGCCCTGTGATTGGCCGGCAGCTCTTGGAGGCAGGGCCCCTGTCTTTAAAGGGACGAAGATCTCGGTGCAGGAAACTTCGCCTTCGAAACAATGGAGGATTGCTGGGGGGGAGGGGGGAGCCCAGTATCTTCCACAAAATCCAGCCCTGTATGATTGTCAGTAAACATCCCACAAAAGTCATATGGCAATCAACAAAGCCTACAGAGTCAACTCTATACCCTTTCAACCACGACAGCTGCTTCTTTGGCCTGCTGTTTATTTTGCTTGCCAAACAGTATTATCAACTCCCCACTATGTCAGCAATGAAAATGTTTCTAGGCATCGTGCTGTGAGGCCAAAAATTTGCAACATCGCAGACTGACTAACGTACACGGAAGGCATCAGAGAAAAAAATCAATTTGTAGCTGATAATCCACTGACTTGGTTTGAGTACTGATCCCAGATTAGAGCACCAGGCTCCAATGCACATATGGCATTACACATCAAAAAAAAGACTCATTATTAGATGCAGCACAGCATGGGAGCAAAGCATTCTATCTCAGGCAACACTAGGAAGACTGACCAGTCGCTTCCTGCAGAGCTTTTGTTGGTCAGTTGATTGCGGGGTGGCTCTACCAACAGGAGTGAAGATTCCATGTTCCAGATTATCCTAATTCAAGGATAAAGAAGAAATGAAACAACAGGACACAAAATGGTAGGGGGAAATGTGGAGTGTGTGTGTATGTATACTTGTGTGTGTGTGTACATGTGCACAGGAAGATTATTTACAAACAAATTTTATATTGAGGAGGTCACTATAGGTTTTGCTGTGATGGAACTAAGCTACAATTCATTTGAAGAATATTGTCAAACCCTCTCCAGGGTGTATACACACAGTTTGAGGTGTAATCCCCAAGTGGTCAGATTACATTCTATCAAATTCTTCTCCCTTGTTCACAAAAGGAATCATCTGCTCACTTTGGGAGGCTCGCCCGTTGGCTGCCCATGCTGGAGTTTGGCATGGGGCACACATCGTGCACTCTTTACCTGCATGTGAGGGTCCTCACTGAGGCTCAAAAGTTACCTCAGAGTGAGCTACGATGTCAGTTCCGTAGCTTTTAAAAATATTTTCAGCAATCTGTTCAGATGACTAAGTGATTCATTTAGATCTCTTTCTTTTAATATTCAGGATAAACAATGGTACATCCTATAGATGTAAATCTACAGAGTCATATTTTGAAAATATATTCAAAAAATATAATCATTATTGTAACAATAGAAAGGTTTTCCAGTCAAGGACTTTGTCCTGATATACTCATTCTAAGGAGACGTTGTTAAGCACCTAAGCACATAAACTGGTCTAAATAAATTGGAATATAATGTGGGGCTTTTTACAAACATACTATTTAAGATTAAATGAGAGTGTCTAAGTGTAATTATTGGTTATTTATTAGAATTTATGGCTAAGGGTTTGAACAGATGTGAAAATCAAAACACTGTAAAAGTCAAAGTAATCTGAAATTCTGGCAGTAAGAATATATCTTATTGAAGAGAGACAATTAGATGGTAATAGCTTTTTGAATATTTGGAATGTGCAAAAGTCAACATGGTTCAATAGATGAAGACAATGTTCCTAATTATGAAGGTCTTAGGCCTGGCCTTGTTCCCTGCTCTGGTTTTAGACTACCTGCCATTCCATTTGTGCTAAACTTAACAGAGAACAGTGAAATTTCAATTAGCTCCAATTGCTGCTTCGGCAGCTCGAAAGTAAGGTAAGATTTAGCAGAACTTTTAAAAATATTTTTATTACAACTGTTATGATCAGATGAGAAGCGGTTGAAGGGCTCCCCTTTTTTTCATCTCCTTGTTTGACCACAACAGATTTATTTCCTTTCTAAGTGGATAAACTTGCCAATTCAGTGAGTGTTTACTTGTTTACGCACCATGATCATAAAAAGAGCCAATCGGGCAGGTTTTCTTGAGTTTTAACCAAAGAAAGAGGTTAATGTTATTGCACTTAAGCCAGTTTAAGTAAAATAACAAAATACGCTCCAACTTTCTCTCTCTCACACAGACACACACACACACAAATATGTTACAGAGTGGGGAAGGATAGATTGGTCATATTAGAGTCCACAGAAATAAAATGGGCATACAGTCTGTGAAGGTTTGTGACTCGGCTGGCTTCAGGCTGAATTCGGTGGTCCTGAGGCTTCCAGTCTGAAGATGTGGGCGCTGATTCAGTGGTTCTCCGGGAGACAGCAATTTGACTGAATTCCTTTGAGGGAGATCTCTGTCTCTTCTTTCCAGAAGTTTCTCTAAACTGTGTAGCTGAAGGAGGTTTCTGTCTGTTCTTTCTGGAAAATTCTCTACCCACAATAGCTCGCCCATAAGGCTTCAGTAAGTAAGCACAGTCAGTAGACAGATTTCGAGGCTTGCAAGGTTTGAGTGCTTCGTCTCCACCAGTTTAATGTTCAGGTTTCCAGAGGGTAGATTAAAAAATCATCCTTCAACCTAGCACATTTTTGTGACACTGTTGCCATCCTCCAGTGTTTTACCCCAAAATACCCTTTTCATCTCTCGACCTCAACTGAAGTACAGAAAGCATTGCACAGAGAGGGTGTGGGTGTCAAGACTACGAAAGTTAATAAAACCAGAAAGTACTGGAAATACTCAGCAGTCAGGCAGCATGTGTGGAGAAAGAAAATAGAGCTAACATTTCAGGTCGATGACCTTTCATCAAAAACTGGAAAAAGGTAGATATGTAACAGGTTTTAAGCAAGTACAGAGGCTAGGGAAAGGGGAGGAAATAGGAAAAGGAAAGGATGATAGTAAGGTGGAAGGTGGAAGTGACTAGATGAGAAAAGGGATAATAGTGCAAGGCAAAAGGGGACAATAACGGAACAAGTAAAGAAATAAGGATGGGTCTAGAGGAGCTGAAAACAAAAGCTGATTCATTACCAGCAACTTCTGTCTGAAAAAATAGGAGTAGTGGTTATGATCTGAAATTGCTGAACTCATTGTTGAGTTTGGAAAGCTATAGAGTGTAGTTGAAAGACAAGGTGCTGTTCCTCGAGCTTCCATTGAGCTTTATAGTTAAGATAGGGTGCCCGTGTCCAATACTGCAACAGTTAATTAGGATGTGGGTGTCCAACACTACTAGAATTGGGGTAACCTTATCTTGCTAATGTTTATAATCAGTAATTTGTAAATTGTGTTGTTTCTACTTGAGAGCTATCGACGGTATACTACTGACAAAACATGTAAATCTGTAATTTTTACATATTATTTTGAAAAATTAAAATTTCAAGAATGAACCTACATATTTATTTTGGCATTTTTGAACTGGAAAAAATAGTGCCGTGGATTTTACAGTCAACTGTGGGCAAACGACACTCACCGTTCATTACACTTGCACTTGCCCATTGACTTTCCATGGGCTTTTACACTGGAACATATGGTAATTAGAAATTAACTCAGCGCCTTCTGCAGGGAATCTGGAACCTCTGCGAACAAGGCAAGCAACCATGTATCTCCTTAAACAATCCGATAGAAGAATGGTTAATGAGCAGCACAAGAGTCTAATGTCACATCATGCACAGAAAGTAAAATAAAGAAAGGGAAAAAGCTGAAATTGAGAGGGGTGAAAGAGACATAGAGCGAAAAAGAAATGTTTACTTTTTTATTTTTTAAATCGACAACAATAATTAAAATCTGAAGGAATGAGATCCTGCACTTGTAAAAGCTAAATTTCAGTGCCAGAGGGGTTGTTTGGCAGTAATTAAGACTAATCATGCTCATTGTTGCTTGGTAGTACAGAACTTGTGTATTGCTGAAAATGAAACATTTTGTCGAAGCTTTTCGTCTTGCACTCATCAGGATAATTCACAAGAATACCAATGTAAGGGAAAGCAACAAATTAATGCTGTATGAGAAGAGTCCACTTGCCAACCAATCAGCACTCTCTTTTCATACAGTATAAATTTGTTGCTTTCCCTTACATTGGCATTCTTGTAAATTGTCCTGATGAGTGCAAGACGAAAAGTTTCGACAAAATGTCTCTATTTTCAGCAATACTAATCATGCTGTTAAAAATTCACTTACACTGGGACGGACAAGCCCTAATTTGTTCAAGTAAGTACAACAACTTCAGACTTCCATGTATTTCAATGGCAAGTCTCTGTGCGAGATACCTGTATAGTGAAGCTTCTGGAAGAGCAGGACATCTCGGATAGGAACTTCCTGATTTCTGCATTTAACTGAGCTTGTGGAAGTTACTGTCCGATTTACTGTCTAATAACTGAGCAAAATCCAGGCCAATAGGCTGTGAATATGTTTAAAACTTATTCTTAGATTGCTTCTTCATGACTATAGTTGTGGTCTGTGTTCTGTTGTAGATTGTGAAGCCTCTGTATATTTACAAAAGAGCACAGATGGTTAACTGGAGATTTTAAAATAGCAATTTAAGGCCTTCAATTTATAATGTTTATTGCACAATACTTTTTGTCCTTTTACATGGTGGGTGAATGGGACATCCTTTGTTATGGTGTTTAATGATCTGCCAACAAGAAATGAAAACAAAGGAGTTTCCTGAGTCCTTTCCCTGGAGAGCAGCCGATTCCCTGGGAGAACCGTCTGGATGCCTGTGTTGTCAGTTCTTCACCTCTTTTACATTGTCTCTGAGTCTTCCTTGGGGATGGGTGAGTGGTGCAGAGCTCAGTTATACTAATGAGGCATGAGGGAATATTCCCATCCTGCTTTGAGGCAGACTAAGCGGGGGGTGGTGGGGGGGGGGAGGGGGAAGCTGAAAATATGTCTCTTTATTTTACCCCTCGTCTTTTTCACTTAGGTTATCGGTTATCTAGATAAATAATAACCTGTCATTGGGGGAGCTGGTTAATCAACTGTAAACTCATTCAACGAACAACAAATTCCTCTGTTACATCATATAAGATTGAGGTGAGGTAGAGAGGAATGCTATTTATTCTTAAATACAGGACTGATAGAACTCGTTGCACAGACTGGTAACTGGATTAAAGTGTCAATAATAGAACCAAAACCGAGTTCCATCTCAATGTGTTCTGATGTGCTGCACCCCCATTGCTTTTTTGCAGTGTTGTTTTGATGTCTGCAGTTAAAATATTACACTGCATTGGTTGATTTTCATATTCCTTCAAAATCCTACCTTCGTTGGCCTCCTTATCTCGAGAGACAATGGGTAAGCGCCTGGAGGAGGTCAGTGGTGTGTGGAGCAGCGCCTGGAGTGGCTTTAAATGCCAATTCTAGAGTGACAGGCTCTTCCACAGGTGCTGCAGAAAAAATTGATTGTCGGGGCTGTTACACAGTTGGCTCTTCCCTTGTGCCTCTGTCTTTTTTCCTGCCAACTGCTAAGTCTCTTCGACTCGCCACACTTTAGCCCCGCCTTTATGGCTGTCCGCCAGCTCTGGCGAACACGGCAAGTGACTCCCACGACTTGTGATCAATGTCACAGGATTTCATGTCGCGTTTGCAGACGTCTTTAAAGCGGGGACATGGACGGCCGGTGGGTCTGATACCAGTGGCGAGCTCGCTGTACAATGTGTCTTTGGGGATCCTGCCATCTTCCATGCGGCTCACATGGCCAAGCCATCTCAAGCGCCGCTGACTCAGTAGTGTGTATAAGCTGGGAATGTTGGCCGCCTCGAGGACTTCTGTATTGGAGATACGGTCCTGCCACCTGATGCCAAGCATTCTCCGGAGGCAGCGAAGATGGAATGAATTGAGACGTTGCACTTGGCTGACATACGTTGTCCAGGCCTCGCTGCCATAGAGCAAGGTACTGAGGGCACAGGCTTGATACATGTGGACTTTTGTGTTCCGTGTCAGTGCGCCATTTTCCCACACTCTCTTGGCCAGTCTGGACATAGCAGTGGAAGCCTTTCCCATGTGCTTGTTGATTTCTGCATCTAGAGACAGGTTACTGGTGATAGTTGAGCCTAGGTAGGTGAACTCTTGAACCACCTCCAGAGCGTGGTCGCCAATATTGATGGATGGAGCATTTCTGACGTCCTGCCCCATGATGTTCGTTTTCTTGAGGCTGATGGTTAGGCCAAATTCATTGCAGGCAGCCGCAAACCTGTCGATGAGACTCTGCAGGCACTCTTCAGTGTGAGATGTTAAAGCAGCATCGTCAGCAAAGAGGAGTTCCCTGTTGAGGACTTTCCGTACTTTGGACTTCGCTCTTAGACGGACAAGGTTGAACAACCTGCCCCCTGATCTTGTGTGGAGGAAACTTCCTTCTTCCGAGGACTTGAACGCATGTGAAAGCAGTGGGGAGAAGAAAATCCCAAAAAGTGTGGGTGCGAGAACACAGCCCTGTTTCACGCCACTCAGGATAGGAAAGGGGTCTGATGAGGAGCCACCATGTTGAATTGTGCCTTTCATATTGTCATGGAATGAGGTGATGATACTTAGTAGCTTTGGTGGGCATCCAATCTTTTCTAGTAGTCTGAAGAGACCACGTCTGCTGACGAGGTCAAAGGCTTTGGTGAGATCAATGAAAGCAACGTAGAGGGGCATCTGTTGTTCGCGGCATTTCTCCTGTATCTGACGAAGGGAGAACAGCAAGTCAACGGTCGATCTCTCTGCACGAAAGCCACACTGTGCCTCAGGGTAGACGCGCTCGGTCAGCTTCTGGAGCCTGTTTAGAGCGACTCGAGCAAAGACTTTCCCCACTATGCTGAGCAGGGAGATTCCACGGTAGTTGTTGCAGTCAACTTTTGTTTTTATAGAGGGTGATGATATTGGCATCGCGCATGTCCTGAGGTACTGCTCCCTCGTCCCAGCACAGGCATAGCAGTTCATGTAGTGCTGAGAGTATAGCAGGCTTGGCACTCTTGATTATTTCAGGGGTAATGCTGTCCTTCCCAGGGGCTTTTCCGCTGGCTAGAGAATCAATGGCATCACTGAGTTCCGATTTGGTTGGCTGTATGTCCAGCTCAACCATGACTGGTAGAGGCTGGGCTGCATTGAGGGCAGTCTCAGTGACAACATTCTCCCTGGAGTACAGTTCTAGGTAGTGCTCAACCCAGCCATCCATTTGTTTGTGTTGGTCAGTGATTATGTCCCCAGATTTAGATTTGAGGGGGGCGATCTTCTTGATGGTTGGTCATCATACATCTCTGATGTTTCCGGTGTCTGAGGCCAGCTGAATATGACTGCATAGGTGTTACCAGTAGTCGTTTGCGCAGCGCCTGGCTGTTCTTTGTGCAGTGCCTCTGGCTGCTTTAAGTTCTACGGATGTTAACTCGCTGGGGGCTTTCTTGTAGTTCAACAGTGCAATGCGCTTAGCGGCTATGACAGGTTCCAGCTCTTCATTTTGAGGTTGAAACCAGTCTGCATTTCTCCTTGCACTTTTGCCGTAGGTGGTCAAAGCTGACTCATAGATGGCGTCTCTGATGTGGGCCCACTTGGTCTCAGCATCCCTTGTCTTTTTAATTGTTGATTTATTTTTTTCTCACAGCTGCCCCATTGCTTGGTTAAAAATATCACTCAGCAGTTAGAAAAAAATGCTGACCTAGAAACTGATTGTTTTAAAATTGTAAAATTTGCAAGTGAAAGCAGGTTACTGCTTACATATAGAATGGCCTGATATTGGGGTGGGCGGTGGGGGGTGGTGAAAGGTCTGACATTGGGATTGACTGCCCTGGCATTGAGGTTGATTGACCTGACACTGAGGGCTAAATTTTTAGGTCCCACGGGGGCAAGCACAGAGGTGGGTGTGCATAAAAATAGCGCCGCCGGCTGGCATGCCTGTTACCCAGCCCCATCCTGCCCCCGGGCCATTTTCCTGGAGGCGGGATGGGGAGGTTGGGAGCGGAGACCGGGCTATCCTCCACAAGCGACGGGTAGCTAATTTACCCTGTTAATGGCCACTTAAGCCAATTGTTGGAGGCCGATTAGGATTTCCCACTCAGTCTCCAGGTCCCCCCAGGCAGCGGGGGACAGTGCAACTGCCTGGATGTGGCTTCCTGGCAGCAGACCGGGGGGTGAGTACACCGGATAGGCTTAGAGGCTCTTGCTGCCAGTCTGGGTTCAGCTGCACCCGCAAGTTGCTCCTTGGAGGGGATTCCCCTCCCCCTCCCGCACAACAATGGTACCCAGCTGCTGAATCTAATTTTTACTTTAAATTTTAAATAGTTGGAGAGAGGGCATCTCCATTTTGGGGTTCCCTCTCCCTCACTTACTTGCAATGGCATCTTGCTACTGCTTTCAAGTTGGAGGGTCTCCTACTGTCTTCCAGCTTTGAATGCTCGCCCACCATTCTTAATTGGATGGTGACCCCACCTTCTGGCCTTTAATTGGCCAATTCGAGGAAAATCACAGGTGAATGATTGTTTTTTGACCCCATTTGAGCCTGGCAGCGGGGTCCTGAAGACCAAAGGGAAGATCCTGCCCTGAGATTGCATAGTCTGATGTTGGGGTTAACTGCTCTGACATTGGGGTTGATGGCCAGATGTTGGGGTGGACAGTCAGACGTTGGGGTTGACTGGTTGACTTTGGGGTTGACTGGTTGAATTTGGGGTTGATAGTCTGACATTGGGTTAACAGTCTTGACATTAGAGATGTATGTTGGCATTGGGCTTTTGCTGAGAGTTGTCATGACAGCATGAAATATGTAATGGTAGTGTGGAGTTGAGGGTTGCTGAAAGTTGAGATGATGGCTTATTTTATTTTATCAGCCGCCACACTCCGCAACGGTGCGCTGTGAGCGGTGGCCTTCCGACATGGCAGTGTCGCCGCACAGCCCCCAGGATATTATACGTCCAGCACCACCGCGCAGGCGCCAGCACCATTTGTAAAGGGCTTCAAGCCTGTAGCAAAGACTTAAATTTTTAAAGGTGCATTATAATTAATTTTTATTAAATACTTAGGTGATGGAGGCCCTTCCCCAACACCCCCCCCCCCCCACCAATGGTCTTTTCATTGTCCGATATGAACAAATCTCACTTTATTCTCTACCCGAACCTTCCCCCTCAATCTTGTAACATTTGCCCTTCAACCCCTTCCCACCATCCTCACAGCCAATAAAAAGTGTTCTCCCCACTCCTGCACCCCTCCTGCTCTGAAAATTTTATTCCTCCCTGCTCCCCACCGGGTTCTTGCCTCGGAACTCCAGACGGAGTTCCAAAGGCGCACAAGGTATGATCGGTGGCATGGGATGGTTGCTGCCAGCAGGTAAGTGCATTTACATATAATATAGGTTAATTTAAATATGTAGATGAAGGCCCCACCGCCAAGCGGTGCGGGGAGCGCACCGACGTCCCCCTGCCACTGGCAATATGCGGCGGGCCTTTCTTGGTGTCGGGGGGGTCAATGTGGGCCGTCCCCCACAGAATCTTAGGGGCTCGCCCGCCTCAACCCACGGCATCAAGAGGCTGGTAAAATTCAGCCCGATATCTGGAAACTGTCAGTCAAAGCAATAGTGTTGTACTGAAATTGCCAAAAGCTACCAAGACTTGTAGCTTCACCTTTGTTCACAAATTAATGACACGTCTCAGTAGAAGAGCAGATCAGTCTCCTCGAATTATACCTCTGTTGGAAATTCTGTTTCTGTGGAAAACTCTGAACAATCACTTTCTTGACATTAACATCAGTCAACAAGCTCAGAAAAGGCATTTTATTACCTGGTTGCTTTTGTTGCATCTCAGCACTTTCCACAGAAAAGAAAATCACGTTTAAGTGCAGTCCTTTGTGCAAACAATCAGATTCACTGTAAGTTTACACATAACTGGTCTATAGAAAAAATACTGATTTAAAAAAAAACTTTCAAAACATGTTTTATCTCATAGGTAAGATTTAATTTGTAGTATGTTTAAAATTAGAGCTGCCACTTGCATTTTTAATCATTACTGATTGCTGCCAGGCTCAAGGCCATCTCTTCTAACATTGTCTGTGAATTACTTTGCTCATACCAGAGGCCTCCAGCAAGATTAAATTAGAAAAGGATCATCTTCACCTATGATAGATTAAGCTTTCGATATCCTCTCAGCACTGTTAAAAATTCATTACGCATCTAAATATATTGAACAGCATAAACAAACTGAAAGGTAACACTGATGGATTTTTATTTCCGATGAATATATTTTGCAGTAGAGATGTTCCAAGTGAAAGATCAGGTCTGACTATAGGTGTATTGAAGCTGAATGCTTCAGCTTCACGAGTTCATCTGCACTGCTCAATAATGCTTCAGTTACAACTGTCATTGCCCATTGAAATCAAGTTCAGGGCTGAGGAGATATGATTTTGTTTTCAGGGATGTTGACATTGCGGCTGGAGATGAGTGGTTTTGGTCGAAATGGAAACAAGCCAGGCTAAGCTTCAAAGTCCAGAAAAAAATAGAGGCTTGAGGGATCAACACATCATTGCAATCATAAAGCTACATCTCTTACATTTTTAATGTCCAAATCAGTGTAGGCTCACATGCAAGCTTGATTCATTGCAGACTCATCACTGATGTTTCTGACTAGTTCAGTGAAGGCTTATGCTTCATAGAAAAGAATCATGGAACTTTACATCACACAATTAGCCATTTGGCCCATCCTGCCTGTGCTGGCTTTCTGAAAGAGCGACCCACCTTGTACCAAACCCCTTGTCCTTCCCCATATCCTTTTAGTTTGGTTTATTTTTCAATTACGCAGATTACCATTGTGGTTACGTTACTGGACCAGAGACCTGGAATAATGACTTGCAGACATGAATTGAAATCCCACCAGGACAATTGGGGAATTTAAATTCAGTTAATTAAATTAAAAAGCAGTCCAGTAATGGTGACCATGAAACTGCTGGATTGTTGAAAAACCCAACTGTCCTTCAGGGAAAGAAATCCTCCATCCTTAACCAGTCTAGCCTCTTTGTGACTCCAAACCCACATTAATGTGGTTGACTCTTAACTGCCCTCCAAAGTGGCCTATCAAGCCACTCAGTTGTATCAAACCACTATGAAAAAGCCTAATAAGAATAAAACCAGATGGTGAACACAGCATCAACCTAGGCACCGGGCACGACAAAGGTACACCCAGCCCAGTTGAGCCTGCAAAGTCCTCCTCAATAATATCTGGGTACTTGTGTCAAAATTGGGAGAGCTGTCCCACAGACTAGTTGAGCAACAGGCTGACATAGTCATACTCATAGAATCATACATTTCAGCTAATGTCCCAGACTCCTCCATCACCATACCTGGGTAAGTCCTGTCCCATCAGAGGGGGCGACACAGTGGTATACAATTGAGAGGAAGTGGCCCTAGGAGTCCTCAACATTGACTCTAGACCCCATGAAGTTTCATACCATTAGGTCAAAGGTAGGCAAGGAAAGCTCCTGCTGATTACCACCTACCACACTCCCTCAGCCAATGAATTGGTACTCCTCCATGTTGAACACCACTTGGAAGAAGCACTAATGTACTCTGGATGGGGGACTTCAATGTTCATCACAAGAGTGGCTCAATAGCACCACTATTGACTGAGGTGCCCCAGTTCTGAAGGACATATCTGGCAGACTGGATCTGCAGGAGGTGATGAGAAAACCAGCATGAGGGGAAAACCTACTTGCATTACAGTGGGATTTCATTGTATATACGGCACGGAAAGGTGCCATTCAGCCCAACCAGTCCATGCCAGTGTTTATGCTCCACTTGAGCCTCCTCCCATCTTTCCTCATCTAAATCTATCATCGTAGACCTCAATTCCCTTCTTCCTCATATACTTGTCTAGCTTCCCCTTAAATGAATCGATTCTATTCACTTCAACCACTCCCTATGGTAGTGGGTTCCATGTTCTCACCTCTGTTTGGGTAAAGAAGTTTCTTCTGAATTCCCTATTGGATTTCATGGTGACTATCTTATATTGATGGCCTCTAGTTATGCTCTTCCCCACAAAATGAAATATTCTCTCTATATCCACTCTTGCAAAACCTTTCATAATTTTAAAGACCTTTATTAGATCACTCCTCCGCCATTTGTTTCAAGAGAAAAGAAACCCAGCCTGTCAATCCTCTCCCACGCATTTCTGGGATCATCCTTAGAAATGTTCTCTGCACCCTCTCCATTGCCTCCATATCTCTTTCATAATACAGCAACTAGAACTGCACACAGTACTCTAAGTGTGGTCTAACCAAGGTTCGATACAGGTTTAGTATAACTTAGAGTCATATATGGCACAGAAGGAGGTCATTCGGCCCATCGAGTCTATACTGGCTCTCCATGCAATTATTCCCACTCCCTGGCTCTATCTCCAAAGCCCTGCAAGTCTCTTTTTTCTCACGTGGCCATCCAATTTCCTCTTGAAGTCATTGATCATCTCTGCTTCTATAACCCTTGTGGGTAGCGAGTTCCAGGTCATTACCACCCGCTGCATAAAAAAGTGCCTCCTCACATTCCCCCTGCATCTTTTGCCCAAAACTTTCAATCTGTGTCCCCCAACTCCTTGTACTATTTGTTAATGGGAACAGTTTTTCCTTGTCCAACTTATCTAAGCCTGTCATAATCTTGTACACTTCTATTAATTCTCCCCTCGATCTCCTTTGTTCTATGGAGAACAAACCCAACTTTTCCAACCTAACCTTGTAACTAAAATTCTCCACCCTGGAACCATTCTGGTAAATCTCCTCTGCATCTACTTTTCAATTCTATTCCTCTAGAAATAAAGTCTAGTGCTTGGTTTGCTTTTTTATGGCCTTGCTAACCTGTGACGCAACTTTTAGTGATTGGTATATTTGTACTTTGAGATCCCTTTGTTCCTCAGCGTTGAGGCAGATGATCAGCCATTATCTTACTGAGTGGTGGAGCAGGCTTGATGGGCTGAGTGGTCTACACCTGTTCCTATATTTCTGTGTTCCTCTACCCTGCCTGGACTTGTACCTTCCAAGTAACAAGTGACCTCCCTATTTTTCCTACCAAAATGTACTACCTCACATGTATCTATATTGAACTTCATTTGCCAATTATTTGCCTATTCTGCAAGTTTATTAATGTCCTCCTGTAATTTCTTGCAGTCCTCCTCAGTATTGACTATCCCCCTCCCCAATTTGGTATCATTCACAAATTTAGAAATCATGTTTTTGATTTCAAAGTCCAAATCATAAATGTAAATTGTGAACAGCAGTGATCCCATCACTGATCTTTGTGGAACACCACTTCCCACCTTCTGCCATTCTGAATAACTACCCTTTACTCCCACTCTCTGCTTTCTGTCTTGAAGCCAGCAAACCATTCTGCCACTTGTCCCCTTACTCCACATTCTCTGAACTTATTCAGTAGTCTATTATGGGGCACCTTATCGAAGGCCTTTTGAAAATCCCAATAAATTACATCTACTGCATTACCATTGTCTACTCTCTCTGTCATCTCCTCAAAAAATTCAATAATGTTGGTCAAGCAAGATTTTCCCTTTTGAAATCCATGATGACAATTCATTATTATGTTTTTCTTTTCTCGATGTTCTAGTCTCTCCTTTAGTCGGGATTCCATTATTTTTCTACCACCGATGTTAAACTGACTGGTCTATAATTCTCTGGATATGTTCTGCCCCCCTTCTTAAATAGAGGAATTATGTTAGCTCTCTGCCAGTCCTCTGGAACCACACCTTTTTTCTAACTAATTATTAAACATGTGTAGAAATGCCTCTACCATCTCTTCCCTAGATTATTTTAAAATGAGTGGATGCAATCCATCCAGACCCAGGGTCTTTATCCTCTTTGAGTTTGATTAGTTTATTCAGTATTGCACTTTTTTCTATTGCACAATATGGAGCATAGGAAAGCATCCCAGGAGCAGCACCAGGTGCACTTAAAAATGACATGCCAACCTTGTGAAGCTACAACACAGGACTACCTGCACGTAAATGGCAGAAGCAGCAAGCTATAGACAGAGCTAAGCAATCCCACAACCAATGGATCAGGTCACAGCTCAAACTGTTCAGATTGACAAACCATGGCAGTAGCTTCACACATTGGACACTTCACATGGACACAGGGCCTTAAAACAGCGTGAGAAGGGGCGAGAGCGAGAGTACAGACCTGGAGCCTTAGAACAGCGCGAGAGAGAGTGAGAGTGAGAGTACAGACCTGGAGCCTTAAAACAGCGTGAGAGTGAGAGAGAGCACAGACCTGGAGCCTTAGAACAGCGCGAGAGAGAGTGAGAGAGTACAGACCTGGAGCCTTAAAACAGCACAAGAGAGAGTGAGAGAGAGAGTACAGACCTGGAGCCTTAACACAGCATGAAAGTGAGAGAGAGAGAGCGTGGAGCTGAAACCTTAAAACATCATGAGAGAGAGAGAGAGCACAGACCTGGAGCCTTAAAGCAGCCCGAGAGAGAGTGAGAGAGAGAGCACAGATCTGCAGCCTTATAACAGCGTGAGAGAGAGAGAGAGAGAACGTGTGGACCTGAAGCCTTAAAACAGCGTGAGAGAGAGAGTGCGAGAGAGAGAGCGCAGATCTGGAGCCTTAAAACAATGTGAGAGAGAGAGCGCAGACCTAGAGCCTTAGAACAGCGCGAGAGAGAGAGAGAGCAGACCTGGAGCTTTAAAACAGTGTGAGAGAGAGCGCGGACCTGAAGCCTTAAAACAGCGTGAAAGAGAGAGAGCGTAGACCTGGAGCCTTAGAACAGCGAGAGAAAGAGCGCAGATCTGGAGCCTTAAAACAGTGCAAGAGAAAGTGAGAGAGAGCACGCGGACATGAAGCCTTAAAACAGCGTGAGAGAGAGTGGGCCTAGAGCCTTAAAACAGTGCGAGAGAGCGCAAGAGAGAGGGTGGACCTGGAGCCTTAAACTAGAGCGAGAGAGAGAGTGGACCTGGAGCCTTAAAACAGTGCGGGAGAGAGTGGGAGAGAGCGAGACAGAGCGTGGACCTGGAGCCTTAAAACAGCGCGAGACAGAGTGAGAGAGAGGGTGGACCTGGAGCCTTAAAACAGCGCGACAGAGAGGGTGGACCTGGAGCCTTAAAACAGCGCGAGAGAGAGCGCAGACCTGAAGCTTTAAAACAGCGCGAGAGAGAGAGAGCGCAGACCTGGAGTCAAGTCTGTAGACCGACTGCATTCAGAGAAAAATCAAAATGTGATGTCACAGGAAAACAGATGTGATTGGTTGATGGAGTATTTTACTTGTTTATCTTTCAAAACACGTGTAATTTATCAGTTATTGTAAGGTTTTATTAGTAGTAAGGCGTACTAGTAATAGTAAAGTTTATTGGGAGTAGTAGCGTTTATTAATTATAAATGAATTAAGAAAAAAATAATAAATTAATTACCACATAATAAAGATGGCAGGGCAGGTGATGTGTTGCAACTGCAGAATGTGGGAGCTGCTGGATGCCAGTGTGATCCAGAGCAAACACATCTGTAGTAAGTGTCTGTGGCTTGAGGAACTTCGGCTCAGAGTCATTAAGCTGGAGGCCGAGCTTCAGACACTGTGGTGCACCAGGGAGGGGGAAAGATACCTGGACACTTTGTTCCAGGAGGTGGTCATAACCCTTTGGTTAGGCAGACTGAGCTGGTCAATGGTCAGAGACAGGAGGTTTGACTGCAAGTCAAGCAGGTATGGGGAATCAGAATGTAGTTAGGAAGAAGCCTCAGCCCCTGACTTTGTCCAACAAGTATGAGGTGCTTACTACCTCTGTGGATGAGCAGAAGGACTTCAAGGTGGATGAGCGGACTGACCATGGCACCATGGTGAAGGATGTCATACAAGTAGGGGGAGCCAAGAGGAATGTGGTAGTGATAGGAGACAGTATAGTCAAGGGGATAGATACTGTTCTCTGCAGTCGCGACCGGGAGCTCCGAAGGTTGTGTTGCCTGCCCAATGCCAGGGTTAAGGTTATCTCCTCATGGCTGGAGAGGAAATTGGAGTGGAAGGGTGGGGATCCAGTTATCATGGTCCATGTGGGAACCAACAACATAGGTAGAACCAGAAATGATGTTCTGCTAAGAACATCAAAGGCTCTGGATTGTTGCTTGAGCCATGTTCCAATTGGCATAGGGTCAAGCAGATTAAAGAATAAAACACGTGGCTCAAAGTGGGTGTGGGAAGATGCAGTTTTGATTCTTGAGGCAATGGCATCGGTACTCAGGGAAGAGTGAGCTATTCCTTTGGGATGGGTTGCACTTAAACTGGGCAGGGACCGGTGCCTGGCCAATCGTATAACTAGGGCAATGGACAGGGCTTTAAACTAACTGGGGAGGAGGGCAGGGTGTGTTCAGGTGAAGGGAGATTTAGAAATCCAAAGAGAAAGGTCAAGGCACGGAACAGTATAGCGTTGTGGGTAAAGACAAGCAGAATGGAACAGGAAGGGACAGAGAGTTTAACAAAAATTGTACATCAAATCGGTTTATTACAGGGAATGGAAGTAAAAAATTGAAATTAAAGGTTCTTAATCTGAATGCACGAAGCATCTGCAATAAGTAAGATGAACTGGTGGCACAAATAGAGGTAAATCTTTTAGATCTAATCACCATTACAGAGACATGGTTACAAGTTGATCAGGTTGGGAAATAAATATTCCAGGGTACGCAATATTTCAGAAAGACAGACAGAATGACAAAGGAGGTGGTACAGCCCTAATAGTAAAGGGTGACAGAAGGACATTAGTGAGAAAGGATCTGGCCTCAGAAGATCATGAAGTGGAAATTAGGAATAGCAAGAATCAGAAGTAGTTTGTAGGCCCCCTAAGAGTAGTTATACCATTGCACAGAGCATTAAACAAGAAATTATTGGAGCTTTAACAAAGGCAATGTAATAATTGTGGGGGACTTTAAACTTCATATAGACTGGGACAATGAAATTGGCAAGACTGGTCTAGAAGATGAGTTTGTAGAATGTTTTCAGGCCATTTCTTGGAACAATACGTTGTGGAACTGACTGGAGATAAAGCTGTCTTAGATCTAGTATTGTGTAATGAAGCAGGGTTAATTAGTCATGTCATAGTAAAAGATCCACAGGGAAATAATGATCATAATACCACTGAATTCCATGTTAAGTTTGAAAGTGACACGCTCCAATCACAAACAAGAATCTTAAACTGACACAAAGTCACTTGCATAGGTATGAGGGGAGAACTGGCTAAGGTTAATTGGGTAAATAGACTAAAATGTATGGCAGTAAATGAGCATTGAGAAAAATTTAAAGAAACAATTCAAAATATTAGACAAAAATACATTCCATTGAAAAACAAAAACTCTGCAAGAAAGACCCATCTGTGCCTCACTCAGCAAGTTAAGGATAGTATTAGATTAACAGAAGAGGCATACAATGTTGCAAAAAAAACAGAAGTCGGAGGATTGGGAGTTTTAAAAACCAGCAATGGGCCACCAAAAAGTTAATAAAAAGGGAAAAAAATAGAATGAGAGTAAACTAGTTAGGAATATAAAAAGAGATTGTAAGAGCTTTTATAGGGATATCAAAAGGAAGAGTGTAGCTAAAGTAAATGTTGGTCCCTTAGAAGCAGAGACAGGAGAAATTATCATGGGGAATGAGGAAATGGCAGAGGCATTGAACAAATATTTTGTGTCTGTCTTCACAGTGGGAGACATAAGTATCAAACCAGAAATAGACAGTAACCTAGAGGCTAATAAGAGTGAGGAAATTAAGGAAATTTATATCAGCATAGAAAAAGTTTTAGAGAAAGTTAAGGGACTAAACTCTGACAAATCCTCAGGACCTGATGGCCTAGGGAACTCCTAGACCCCTTTCTCACCTGGTCATAACATCAGTTATTGGGAAAATGCTGGAATCTATTATTCAGGAAGTCTTAATAGTGCACTTAGAAAAGCAAGGTATGATTTGAACAAATCAACATTGTTTTCCTAAAGGGAAATCCTGTTTGACAAATTTATTAGCGTTGTCAAGAAAACATGCTGTGCGAAATGAGGATTTTTAATTCATCAGTTGGAAACCTACATTAAAATTTTAAAAAGGAGCCGGGATCCTACTGTTAACTTTTAAAATGCTGGCAGCCAAGATGGCCATCACAATTTACATTGAAATACCCAGGACATCAAATTGGAGACGCATGACTAACAAGGTTACATCCAGGACAATGCCTCGTGAATTTGGAATTAGCTTCATTTCTAATGGCAAAACATTCAAAACCATCTTGGAACATTAACAGTGGAGTCATACCTCCAGGGGTAAACATTGAAACAATGAGACTCGAGAGAGATTGAAAATATTTGGACTCTAACTAAATTGCAAATGAGGACACTGGACAATCATGTGACCGCCTCGCCATCTGTGGAGGAGAAATTACTTCACTCAAAGGGTTGTGAATCTTTGGAATTCTCTGCCCCAGAGGGTTGTGGATGTTCCATTGTTGGATACATTTAAGGCTGGGATAAACAGATTTTTGGTATCTCAGGGAATCAAGCGATATGGCGAACGGGCAGGAAAGTGGAGTTGAAACCCAAGATCAGCCATGATCGTATTGAATAGTGGAGCAGGCTTAACGGGCCATATGGTGTACTGCTGCTCCTATTTCTTGTGTTCATGTGTTCTCTGCAGTCCTGCCACATCCAGTCGTGAATGGTGGTGAACAAATAAATAACTCACTGGAGGAGGATACTCCACGAACATCCCCATCTTCAAAGATGGCAGAGCCTAGCATGTGAGTGCAAAAGATAAGGCTGAAGCATTTTCAACCATCTTCAGCCAGAAGTACCAAGTGGATGGTCGACCATAGCCTCCTCCTGAGGTCTGCAGCATCACATGCCAGTCCTCAGCCAATTCGATTCACTCCACGTGAATCAAGAAATGGCTGAGTGCACTGGATACAGCAAAGGCTATGGACCCCAACAATATCCCAGTTGTAGTGCTGAAGACTTGTACTCCAGAACTAGTTGTGACTCTAGCCAGTACATTGGCATCTACCCGACAGAGCGGAAAATTGCCCAGATATATTCTGCCAAAAAAAGAACGACAAATTCAATCCGGCCAGATACCACTGCATCAGCTGATGCTCAATCATCAGCAAAGTGATGGAAGGTGTCATCGACTGCGCTATCAAATGGCACTTTCTCACCAATAACCTGCTCACTGATGCTTGGTTTGGGTTCTACCAGGACCACTTGGCTCTAGACCTCATTTCAGCTTTGGCCTCAACATGGACTAAAGAGCTGAATCCCAGAGGTGGGAGTGACTGCCTTGACATTATGGCAGAATTTGACCAAATGTAGCATCAAGAAATGCTTTTAAAATTTAAGTCAGTGGGAATCAGGGGGAAACTCTCCATTGGTTGAGGTCAAATCCAGGCCAAAGGGAGATGGTTTTGGTTGTTGGAAGCCAATGATCTCAGCCACAGGATATTGCCGCAGGAGTTCCTCAGGGCAGTATCCTAGGCCCAAAAATCTTCAGCTGCTTCATCAATGAATTTCCCTCCATCATGAGGTCAGAAGTAGAGATGTTTGCAGATGATTGCACAATGTTTATTTCCTTTCAGAACTCCTTAGATCATAGAGCAGTCCATGCCCACATGCAGCAAGATCTGGACGTGACCATCTTCAACATGAGAGAATCTAACCATCTCCCCTTGACATTCAATGACATTACTATTGTTGAATCCCTCACCATCAATATCCTGGGGGTCATCATTGACCAGAAACTTACTGGACCAGCCATACTGTGGCTACAAGGGCAGGTCAGAAGCTCGGTATTCTGCGATGAGTAACTCACCTCCTGACTTCCCAAAGACCTTCCAAACTACAAGGCACAAGTCAGGACTGTAATGGAATACTCTCCGCTTACCTGGACGAATGCAACTTCAAATAACACTTAAGAAGCTCGATACCATCCAGGACAAAGCATGCCATTGAATTGGTACCCCATCTACAACCTTAAACATTCACTCCCCCCACTACCACTGGACAGTGGCTACAGTATGTACCATCTGCAAGATGCACTGCAACAACTCAGCAAGCCTCCTTCGACAGCACCTCCAAAAACTTGAGGCCTCTACCACCTAGAAGAATAAGGGAGCAGGCACATAGGAACACGACCACCTGTAAGTTCTGCTCCAAGTCACACACCATTCTGACTTGAAAATATATCGCAGTTCCTTTGTTGTCACTGGGTCAAAATCCCTACCTAACAGCACTGTGGGTGTGCCTACACCACATGGACTACAGAAGTTCAAGAAGGTGGTTCACCGCCACTTTCTCAAGGGCAATTAGGAATGGGTAATAAATGCTGGCCTAGCCATTGTTGCCCCCATCGTATGAGAAATAAAAAAGAATGAATCCACATGCCTAATAAAAGCTTACATGGATTCTGTTAATATCATTGTTTCTAGAAGAACAAACAACCCTCAGCAAAAAAAAGAATTGTCTCAACCCCTCTCTTTGTTCTTTTGCTGATGTTAAATTCATACCTTGTAGTTACAGACACATTGACCAACAGAAATGCTTCTTCTTTCCGATCATTTAGTTGACCAGTTAACTTCTAGAAAAAATACATTCCAAAGAAAGGGGCAAATCAGCATTTAAGATATACAGACAGTCACAATCCACCTAAAAATTGCTCTGGTTTACAGCCCCATGGTAGTTTCCCCACCTATCTCAATATATACCCCAAATATATAACCCGCATAATAAGCACATAACAGATTTACCAAGTTACAAAGAAAACATAAGCTTACCCAGCAACTTACTATTCACCTCCTAATAAGTTTGCCAGATCTCCTGCTTCTACATACATCCATTGCATAACCCTGGCTCTGATCAACATCCTTGACTGTGCATACACCCTCTTTCTCCTGCACACTGCTCCTCCAGAAGCTGCAATGTACCTTTATCTCACACAGAGATTCGCCGTTGAGACACATGGAATGTGTGAAGTTGCTATACTTATCCACAAGATACCCACTAAACTCACTAGAAAATTCAGGACTTCTCCATTCTGGTGTAGGTGGCTTTTTAAAGAATGATAAAAAGACGTGCATTTCTATAGTGCCGTCATGACCTCAGAATGTCCCAAAGTGCTTTACAACTAATGAGGTATTTTTATAGTATTGTTACCATTGTGCGGTAGGAAACGTGGCAGTCAATTTGCGTGTAGAAAGCTGCCACAAACAGCCACGTGATAAAGATCAGATTATATTTTCGTGATTTTGATTGAGGGGTATATATAGCCCAGGCCACTGGGGAGAACTCCCCTGCTTTTCTTCGAAATAGTGACATGGGGGACTGAATTTTACTAGCCCCTCAGCGCCAGGGGTTATGGCGGGGGGAGGTAAAATTCTGCCGGGAGTGGGCTGCCACAACCCCCAATGTCAAGAAGGCTTCACCGCAATTTTCCGGTGATGGTGAGGCCTCGGTGCAGCCACCCCACCGCCTGGCGGCGGGGCCTTCATTAAAATATAAAAATTAGCCACATTAACATGGTAATTAACTTACCTGATGCCGTCGGCTGTCCCACACCGATTTTATGGCCAATCGGCCACCACTCGCATGCCTTTGGAACTCTGTTGGAGTTCTGAGGTGAGACACTGGTGGGGAGGGGGTGGAATAAAATTATCAGGGAGGGATGGAGGGAGAGCGGGGAAAACTATCCCTATTGGTTGCAGGGACGGTGGGAAGGGGTTGAGGGTCAAAGGAAATAAATTTTGGGGAGGAAAGTCTGGGATATAAATAGAAGTTTTTTTCTGAGAGGAGATGGCAATTTATATCGATTACCCATTGTGGGGTGGGAGACAGGATTTAAAGTTTTCTTAAAATTTGACTTCTATTTCCCGGAGATTGGGACCTTTAAAAATATAAATGTCACTAAAGTGCTGAAGCCCTTTAAAAATGGCGGCTGCGCCTGCGCGTTGGCACCGGACGCCGTTGCTGGGGATGCGGTGGCCGCCCCCTCTACGTCATTGGGGGCAGACGCTCCAGCCCTCTATTTAAATGAGCCCCTGCGTGTAATATCATGGGGGCTTGGCGGCGTGCTGATAAAAGTCAGCCCAGGATTGTTTACGTCCACCTGGGAGAGCAGACAGCGCCACAGTTTAACGTCTCATTCAAAAGACAGCAACTCCGATGGTGCTGCCCTCTCTTAGTACTGCACTGCATGGTAAGTCTTAATTGCTACCAAACAACCTCTCAGAAAGCATGTGTCTGTATACTGTTACGACCGAGGTGGGAGGAGTGCACTGTCTTTTCTAGTTCCACTTCTCCACAGTTCACAACATATATTTAAATGTTTACCAGTTACCAATACAGTCAATCATAGACTCTATTCTTCATCCCAGAGAAAAATACACCAACCGGGTTTCTTTAATAAACAACATTATCATCAGTTTATTATAAAACAAGACATAACCAGTAATGAAGCAAAGCATTAACAAACAGATTGAAATATGAAAGTTCCCTTTTACCTTATCCCCTCACACACACACACACGGTTAACCAGAAAAAATAGAGATTTTCTTTTTAGAGCTCTGTTCTCAAAAAAAGACAAAAAAGAATACCTTGACCAAATACTTGCTAATTCTTGAAGAAAAAAGAGGAGATATGGAAAGATGTCGGTTATCCCTTTTTTGGTTTGGTGTCCCAAATACACATAGACGGCTGTCACTGGGATCTTTCTCTGGAGCAATTCAGGCGGCATCGAGGATTTATCCAGCAGGTTTTTCCAATGTCTCAGGAGAAATAAAGCAACAGAGGTTTCAAGAAGGCCTTTCAGGTTGAATATAGGCATCAATTTCTCTATTTCTTACACTCGCTTCAAAGAGCTTCTCAAAGAGATGGAAAACTGGCAGGCTTTTCAAAGAGATAGAACAGGCTAAGCTGGGGTTTTGTCGTTCAGGTTGATTTTTAAAATTCCAACTGACTGTCCAAAGCGAAACCAAAAACAATCTCTCAAGAATCAAGCCTCCTGACGACTATAAATCTTGACCTGTCACTTCTCTGTAAACTCCCCAAAGTCAAAAAACACCTGCTGGGTATTTATCCGAAGACAGGTGACTTCCAGTACACTTTGTTTGCAAACCAAGTCCAAAAGACCTTACGATGACTTTATTTTAAAAAAACACAAAGTGCAGCATCTATGGAATCCTTTTTTCAGTTTTAAAATACCAGTCCGCAAAATTTAACGAAAAATGGAAGTACTTTCATAACAATGCTGTGCAAAAGCTTCTAACCAGCACTTCAGATGTGTGATTCACATTATGGGCTGAATTTTACCGGCCCCTCGACTTTGCGGATCGCAGCGCAGGGGCTGGTAAAATTCTGCAGGGAAAGTCCGCTTAAACCCGCAAGGTTGAGAAGGGCCCACCGCATATTATTGGCGGCGGAAGAACCTTGGTGCGGCCCTCCCTGCCTCCTGGTGATGGGCCCTTCATCTCCATATGCAAATTAACGTTAATAAGATGTAAATATACTTACCTGCAGGCGATGGCTGTCCCACTGCGATTTTACGGCCGCCATTCATGTTCTGCACGCCTTCGGAACTCCGCATGGAGTTCTGAGGCGAGAACCCAGTGGGGAGGGGGGAGGAATAACATTTTCAGGGTGGGATGGGTGGAGAAGCGGGGAAATCCATTTTTACTGGATGTGGGGATGGTGGGAAGGGGTTATCGGCGAAATGTTAGAAGTTTGGGGGGTAAAGTTCGGGTAGGGAAAAAGGCATGTGTTGGTCATCTTGGTCACTGAAATGACCATTGGGGGGGATGAGCGTTGAAGGGCCCTAAAGGGCCATCCATGTCTTTATTATTTTTTAATAGAAATTAAAGAATGCTGCACCTTTAAAAATTAAAAGTAATTCTCAGGGCTTAAAGCCCTTTTAAAATGGCGCCGGTGCCTGCATGGTAGTGCCGGACACCATCGCCGGGGATGTGGAGGCCTCCCCCTCTACATCATCAGGGGCGGCTGCTCCGCCCACTCCATTTAAATGAGCCCCCCGTGCGTAATATCGCGGAGACTCCTTGGCGGCAATTCCGTGTCGGAAGGCCGCCGAATTGAAAGCACGCCACCGTGGAGCGCAGCACACTGATAACATTCAGGCCACTGTGCTTTCTGTTGGGCTTTTTGCTGGACGTCCTGCCAAAGTGGAGCACTGTACCAGATGCCTGTGAGTTGGACAAAAGAGCCAGATGGCAGAGCTAAACCTAAGTGTCCACTAAGTAGCAATCAGAAAGCTCCAAACAGCAGCCATGGTCTGGTGAACTCCTCCCTGGTAATACTACCACAAACTTCAGTCATGCACTGGAGTAACCTCCAGCCACAATCAGCATTCCCCATCAGCATACAGACCCACCAAGTGCAGCCCCACCCCAGCACTGAGCACACATTGTACAATGGGCAGAAGCATCAATATCACAACCCCTCCATCGACATGTTCTTTTCAGTAAGAAATATAAAAATAAATAATAATTTTATGTATTTTTTCCCAGTATTGGATCTCAGATGATCCTGCTGCTTTTAATTTCTTTGGGCAGTTTGTTTCAATAGTGGACAGGAAAGTTTTGGGCAAACATGCTAATGTGATCATCTTCAATATATCACAGCAAAAATTTCACCTTGACTGGGTTATATTTATTAGTGTTTGGGATGTGATTTATAACCCTTGCCTTTGTTTGACAATTACTTCATCCATCAGCATGGTATTCTGCCATGATTTTAAAATGGCAGTCAGTGATTTTACAGTTTTCAGTCCATTTCAATCAGAGAGACACTCGAGTTGATTTTAACTACCCCACCCCCCCCCTCCCCCCGCCCACCTCCAATGTGGGTGCTGTGTTGAGTTGGCAGGTGAGCTTCTGCTGTGATCCCAACACGATGTCACACCCCACTATCAAAATTCACCAGGCAGGCAAGGACACTACTTTACATTGCGAATTCATGGCTCGATGATGTCATTGGTGCCATGATGCCTTTTTAAGTGAAAAATGCGGGAGGCCCACGTGGAACCAGAGCCAATATTATCACCTGGCAGGAGTCAGCAGAGTGGCCAAAAGAGGTGAAGGCAAAAAGATAACCTGAACTTTCTGGGCCATGAAGAGCAAGCGTGCTACCCTGGACCCCACAAGGTGTCCCTGGGCCTCCCCAGAACAGGCCGTGCCCCTCTCTCCCAGCATTGGCACCTAACTTCATGCCAGGGAATATTCCCTTGGGTCCCCAGTGTTCTCTGACTATCCTCCCTATTCATGTAAGAGACAGTGCTGCAGTGTTCAAATGAGGGTGCGTGAGTTAAAATGGGCCATGCCTCACTGAAGTATCCACAAGGGTTTCCCTCTCACCTCGCACCCTGTTCACCTTTTGCACAGTCCATAAATCTACACCACTGTCACTGGTGTCTACTAAATGAAATATTGGTTGGAATTTTATGCCCCCTGCAGGAGCAGGCTGGAGGTATGGGGGAAGCTTAAAATTGAGTGGGATGTGGAGAGTGCTGTTCCTGTCACCTTCCCACCAAGCTGCAATCTTATGAGCGACGGCGAAGGTGACAAACAGCCCACCTGCCCCAGGCTAATTAAGGCCCTTAAGTGGCCAACTAATTGCCACTTAAGGCCTCCTCCTTCTGCTGCGGCTGGTATATTACCAGCGGCAAACTGGCATTTCAGTAGCTCAGAAGGCTGTCCAGTAAAACCTGGCGGCCTTCTTGCAGGCTGTGGGGGGGGCCCACCTGATTGGGCATCCCACTGGAGCAACTCCAACGCCCCCCCTCTCGAGTGACCTCACATCCCTCCCACCCCTTGCCTCTCCGGGGCCCAGGCAATTGTCCCTGGCAAGGCCCAACACACTTACCTGCATTCCGTGGCCTCGTCCAGGGTGCTGGTTCTGGCTGGGTGCAGTCCCAGCAGTGGCCACTATTCCCGGTGCTGATGCAGGGACTGAAGAGCTGCCTCAGAGGGGTGGAAGTCTCGCCCGAGGCCAATTAAGGGTCTGGGCCACGTAAAATCATGGCGTGGCTTCCAGGCCTTGCAGAGGTGGGCTCGCCAACAACTTATTCTGCTGGTGGGCAGGGCCTCCGGCCTGACATAAAATTCCAGCCTCTGTTCTCAAGAGTTTCAGCAAACTTCACTCAGTTGCTTGATCAACTTTAGATGGTAACAGAGTTCTTATTAACAGTGCTGAAACTAAACTGTTAACGTCACTTTATTCCATTGATATTCATACTTCCTTGCAATCTATCTTAACCTAATATATTACCTTCAAAATGTCATTTATATTTCACATGCAGTGCGATATACAAATATAGACAGCTTTTTCCGAATTTTTGTGAGACATAAATTTTATTTCCTCTAAAGATGAAGCACTGGATAGTATTTAATCCTTTGAGTACTGCTGCACAGTTTTAGAGATAAAATCTAAATATATCTTTCATATATATACACAAAAAACTAAATAACTGGAGAATAAAAATATTTTGTAACATCCTAGTGTATTACAATTATATTCCCTAGTTATGACAACTAAATTATGCCAGTTGCTTCTGATTGTTGAGATCTACTCGGTTCTCATTACTATCAGCTCACGAGCATCAGACATGCACCGGGTTAATTTTGACTTTGTGAGTTACTGTGAAGCAAATGATATGATTCAGCTCCCCATTATGTATCTCTGCTTGATTTGCAAGAACTATATAACAGGTGGCTGAATCACCATCACTCAAAGTCAAAATTAGCCCCCATATTTCGAATTGTGGACGGTCAATGCAGCTGTAGCCACATCATGTTTCAACCATGGTCTGCAATGTATTGTGAACTTGATGTGCGATAGCCAAAGTATCTATCATTTCAATAAATACAAAATACTGAAATGCTAGAAATATTCAGCAGGTCTGGCAGCATCTGTGCTACCCGATCCAAACCCGATGGGACCCGATGACATGTTTGTACTTGCGGCTGTTCAATTTTCAGTCCATTAACACTCTATCTGTACGAATGCTTTGTCTTTCAACACACCATTAACATATTGTTTGCCTTTGTTCCACGACCATCTGGTCAGCTATTCTGTGACCTTGTCCTATCTACACCTTCTTTGTTATCTCTTGCCCCACCCCCGCTTTACTTGCTTATAACCTTTTACATTTCTAATATTTGCCAGTTCTGGAGAAGGGTCACTGACCTGAAACGTTAACTCTGCTTCTCTCTCCACAGATGCTGCCAGACCTGCTGAGTATTTCCAGCATTTCTTGTTTTTATTATATAAGGAGCTTGGAGACCGATATAGATAAATTGAGTGAGTGGGCAAAAATCTGGCAGATGGAGTATAATGTGGGAAAATGTTCAGTTGTTCACTTTGGCAGGAAAAATAAAAAGCAGAGTATTACTTAAACAGGGAACAACTGCAGAATTCCGAGGTACAGAGGGACCTTGGTGTTCTAGTACATGAGTCACAAAAGGTTAGTATACAGGTAAAGCAAGTAATAAAGAAGGCTAATAGAATGCTATCCTTTATTATGAGAGGAATTGAAAATAAAAGTAAGGATGGTATTGTTTCAGTTATACAGCGCACTGGTGAGACCACATCTCGAATACTGTGTGCAGTTTTGGTCTCCTTATTTAAGGAAGGATGTGAATGCATTGGAGGCGGTTCAGAGGAGGTTTACTATTTAGAAACCTGGAATGAGCGGGTTATCGTATGAGGAAAGGTTGGACAGACTGGGCTTGTTTTGACTGGAGTTTAGGAGAGTGAGGGGAGACTTGATTGAAGTATATAAGATCCTGAACAGTCTTGACATGGTGGATGTGGAAAGGATGTTTCCTCTTGTGGGTGAGTCCAGAACTAGAAGGCACTGTTTTAAATTTAAGGGTCGCTCTTTTAGGACAGAGATGAGAATTTTTTTTTTCTCAGAAGGTTGTGCGACTTTGGAACTCTCTGCCTCAGAAGGTGGTGGAGGCAGGGTCATTGAATAATTTTAAGGCTGGTGTAGATAGATTCTTGTTAGGCAAGGGAATCAAAGGTTATCGGGGTAGATGGGATGTGGAATTCGAGAAACAAATAGATCAGCCATGATCTTATTGAAAGGCGGAGCAGGCTAGAGGGGCCAAATGGCCTACTTCTGCTCCTAATTCGTATGTTCACTGTAGGATGAAGCTAGTGGTGAAAAGATGTAGCCTTGGAAAGTAGATTATACAATGCAGCAACACATAGTTCATTCCACCCACTGCAGGATTGTGCTCCTCCCAAAACCTGTTTTATTTAGGGTAGTGCTCCTCTTTAAAACATACAGAGAATGAAACAGATCATGGGCAGTAGCACAGAGCAGGAATTGACGAAATGCAACCCGTTTTACCTTCCTTCAATGTAAAAGAAAATTGAGCAGCGTGTGATACTGCCTGCTGATTCCCTGGCCCCCAATTCACACTTTTCCCCAAGACCAATGTCACCCCCACTCTGTGTACACTTTAAGATAATAGATTTCAGTATTAGGAAATACAGCCTAACTTCTCAACTCAGCACCAAGACCAGCCCAATAAGTGTCCTAACCCCTACCTAACATGCTGTGCTTTTTATACACTTTCCATTTTATTATGCCATATTGCTGTGGTATCTCTGAGCATTATTGGTCAGTGAGCAACCATTAAGGATGAATGAGAATAATTTCAATGCATGGAATTGTTTCAACTGGAAATTAAACTGAGGCTGCTGAGATTGGTTTCACTTTGTAGCTCTCAACAGCCAGGAAAAAAATTCAACTATTGGTGGTGTTAGGCTGGTTGCGAACAGCTTATTAGACATGCTCTTGATAGTTCAAACTGGTGATCACACATTGTCACAACAAGGGTTATTCCTCCCTTTAGATAAACCAAACCATTTAAGTCAATATCTGTTCTTTTTTGCAAATACTGACTTACTCGAGTAAAGTTCAATGGATGCCACTGGTAACTTAGTAGAGTAAGCATTCTCCTTGTGCATGCTTTGACAGCAACTGCTGGCACAAAATGGAACTCTGGAGGGTTTCATGGTCTGTCTAATCCCTGTCCCCACCTGATGTAGACTTTATTTCCTGCTAGAAGCACTGGTTAACAATGAGGAATGGAATCTCTGACTTTTCTCTCACTAACCTGGAGTGCTGAGGCCAAGTGTTTGCGCTCCAAATGCTGTCTAGTTTGAGATCAGCTTACTTAACAAAGATCATGCATTGAACTACAAATTTGATATGGCATAGTGCTGTATTGGGTCTTTACTCACCAGGATACTGGGGAACTTTACTGCATACTTTCATCCAGAACTCCTCTAATACAGGTCAGGAGTCGCAGTCCTGTTTGGGATTGGTGGCTCACAACTTGGCAAGCTTCCATCAATGTGAAAGATCTATGTTTTTGGTTTATTGAAATGGGGTTGTCAGTTTTACACTGATAACTTCTCTACTGAGCAGCTGGCTTCAAACTTATGTAAACATCATTATGAATATATCTGCAGATTGAATCTGGCATCTCCTGAGAATTCCAATCTGGAAGAGTAGAGATGTGAGCCAGTAATGTATCACTTTTCACCAAGCTTTAACAGCACTTTGATATATTGTTTAACACCCCATTTGATTTAGTTGAAGAGATTCAGCAAAATGTAAATGTTTTATAACGATTCTCAAAAAGATATAACTGTCAGAAAATGAGTGTGGTAGCTTGCTAATAAGACTGTATGGAACAAGAAGGCCCATATGGCCCAATGAGCTAATTTCTGCCAACAGACCACATTCAATTTGCTCTGTCATTGCATCATACCAACTAATTCAATCTCCTGAGGGAGGTAAATAACGAAGGAAACTTCCAAGAAATAAAACTCTGAAATGTCTCCCTGCTCGCCAAAGAGAATTGAGCAAGCTGCAAGAATGTCTGTGTAAGTTGCCAATCTATATTACTCAGCTCTGACCAGTTGCATTTCACAGACAACAATACAGTAGTTGCAACAGCTCAGGGCCCAAGAGAAAAGATTTCCCCTGATCACTATTTGAAGAGGGGTGGGAGGAGGCCCATGTCGAACATAAACTCTGACTTGGATCAGTTAGGCCGAATGGTATTCTTCTGTGCTGTGCATTCTCTGTAAATTTTATATATTTTTATTTGATCAATTTCACTAGTAGCAAGCCGAGGCATTTCCTGCTACATTTACGAAGTCATTAACACACTCCAGAGGAAATTGTTCTTTTGCATTGTTCAGGAATATTTCATCATCTACACTCAGACCTACTCTGCCCACCCACATTCCTCAGGTCTCCATCACATGTTGAGTTAGATTTTAACCATTGGGCAGCTGTCCCCGCCGTCCAATAGTGCTGGCGGAAGGCCCTGATCAATTTGAGGGTCGTGCCTCATTACCATGCCACCAACTGGCCATGGGCACCAATCAGGCACCCTATCCTGGCCAGCAGCAAGGGAAGTCTAGGGCAGGAGAAGCAATCACAGAAGGGGATGGGAGCCCAGGGTGGCAGCGCCCCACCTTATTCCTGTCTCCCTAAATGGCAGTCAGGATCCCATGTAATTCATAGGACCCTGATTTGCATATTAAAAGACCTATTGCCTGAAACAGGCGAGCACTCTGACCACCAGCAGTAGGTCCTTTTCAGGATTGCATCGGAGGAACAGAAACAGAGCAGTACGTTTTTTTCCAATGATTATCAAGGCACTGTTCCATTTCCAAGTGACAATCTCCTCAACCCTCCCCAGTGTGTTTACACTCATCTTTCGGGGCTGTATCTATTTCGGTTAGAATCTGAACATCCCACAGTCCCACTCCTTATTTTCTAAATTAATTATCCCAATTTATTCTTTCCCTTTCAAGCCAACTCTTTTTGTTTGTTTATTTTTTACTTCCTGCTTTTATCCTCTGGTGATGCCCTTCCTCCCAGTGGTGAAACTGTTATCTTTAGGCTGTGAGTAGATTTACATGCCTGGTGTGGGCACTGGCATTGAATCCCAGCTGAAATCAGTCGGTAAGTCACATCAGGCACTTCTGCCAGCCTCAGGTGTTAATCCCCACCTCATACTTCAAGGCCCAGGCTGCTCTGATGGAAGTGTTTTTTCTGAAATCTGACTGGAGTAAGCAATTCCCGAGAGTTTTCACTTTATGTTGGTGTGACCAAACTGCAAGCTTCACAGCAGGAATTTAAAGCAGGGTAAGAGTGTACACTTCAGTACCTTGAGCAGCTTGGTTTTTTATTATTATGATTGTATATAAACCATAAATTTAAAAATTCAATGTCTTCCTTCATTGATGGAAGCTTAAAATTTGCCATGTGGAATTATAAG